>NC_069365.1:78460000-79843500 GCF_021730395.1 Mercenaria mercenaria | reverse complement strand
GTAGAAGATTTGAGAAAGGAAATGTTTTCCTTGAAAGCAAACAAGCAACACTGCCAATTGTATCTTCTGACAAAGAAACGTTCCGATGAGCTGGAAAAATTAAGTGAGAAGTTGCCTCAAACTGAAAATTTAACTGAAACAGGAACGTTTGAATTTTATCCCAACAAAAACATTGCTAAACTTTTGAGTCAACCAAACGCGTTCGGCGACTTTCACAAAAGTGATACGAATTGCAGGAATGAAATTAGCTTACAAGTCCCTGGAAAAAGTGTAAATGCGAATGTGGCAGAGATGGAAGATACTTCAGGCGGTAGCAAATTTAAGGAAAATACGAAAACTAACCCCAACAAAAGTAAGTTAAGCGCTAGTACACCTACTTTGAATGACAAGGATCCATTTACGTTCAAGAAATTGCACTCAAGTTACGACATAGATATAAAATCATGTTCAGGCGAAAACAAGCCCTGGATAACGGGTATTACAAACATCAATGAAAGTGATCAGCATGCAGTTGCGGTTTACAATAGTCAACTGATTGCACTTGTTGATTCGAGACAAAAGAAAATAGTAGCCGAAAAGAAGCTGAACTGTGGTCCTTGGGATGTGACGTCGGTGAAATCAGGGGAGATCATTGCTACTCTACCATATAAAAGCAAGCTCGTGTTTGTCAAAGCCTCTTCCGTGAGAGGCCAGCCGTCTAATGTGATGGAAATGAAGATAGTAAAGTACATTGATGTAACTGGAGATTGCCACAGTATAACGAATGACGGAGAAAATATCTATGTAAGTTACCAAAAGCCTGGAAAGATACAAGTTCTAACTTCAGACGGAACTGCCGTAAGAAGCATAGAGTTCGACGCAGACGGCAAACAGCTTTTTGCGGAACCCCAGTATATTGCATGCAATGCAAGCTTAAAACTCTTATACGTTACTGACTGGAACACAAATGCTATTACTTGTTTAACAACTGAAGGTCATATCAAGGAGACTTTCATAGATGAAACACTCAAAGCTCCAACTGGAATAGCAGTTGACAAAGGCGGAAATGTATTTGTAGCCGGTTACCATAGTAACAACATATTACAACTTTCCCCAACGTTCAAGAATGTTCAGCTTGTTCTTGATAAAAGAGAGCAGGTAGTTTGGCCACAAGCACTCGCATTCTCTGCAAAATTCAACAAATTCTGCATTGGCTTCCGCAATAACGAGGTCATGAAAATATTAAGAGTGAAGTAGCCAGCTGCTTTAAGACAGTTGGAGAAACATTTAGGAGTTCTTTAATATTTCATGAGCCGTAAATAACAGTGTGAAATGACATTTATTCTTCCTGGTATTAATTAACATTTTACCGATATTTAAAAAGTTGAATGTAGGAGAAAGATTGTACAGCTTAAGTGTTGCTACTAACATTTTACATTATTTTCATTGAAAACAAATACAAAAACAAAAACAAAACAAAACAACGGTATGCAGTTCCAAAACGTTTCAATGATATTGAAAGTGTTACGACATTTGTTAAATTAATAAAATATGATTTAAACAATAAGTAGTGAACATTGTGTTCCAAGATACAACAAAACAGCAATATTCTGCTTTATATGATAGTCGATTGCTAGTTGTTAGTTCACATTACCTTGTATGAATAATAATTGCAACATGAAGATCAGATATCAAACTAAAGCTAACTTAACCTTAAGATATAGCTCAAGAAGGACCATGATGAATTTAACAGTAGAAAACAAACTTTTGCCAAATTGTAAGTGTACCAGAGGGAAATATTGAATGGAACACGTTCAGGTGGGATGTCTTATTCATAAAAAGTTAAACGTTCAGTGTCTCGGTCCAAATTACTTGTTGATGCATGTTTTATTAAATACAAGACGTTTAGTCAGTACTTAGATGTATTAATCCATATTGTTTTAGTCTGTATAGAAAATTATTCCATAGACTTGGTAAAAGTTTATGGCAACAGTTATTGTTTTTTTTTTTGGTTTTTTTTAGGGGGAGTGGGTGTCAGATAAAGTTCGATTTGTCTGGTCAAACTAATGTGTAAATGACCAAAGAAGAAAATAGCTACTGCCAGTCAAACAAATTCATAACATGTAATCAGTTTACCTGTTTTCTAGTTGATAGTTAATAAGTCGGTTAATTACTTCCCTTTATATTGAAATAAAACCGAACTTCATGACATCACAAGAATGAAAGTCGGCATACTGATCTGCTTATTACATGTTCAGACTGCGTCATTCCATATCATTTCAAGGGATATAGGCTATCCGGCTTTAAATATAGCTTGTGGGATTTCCCACGCATTTTACTGACTAAACTTTTGTGTTCAGTATCCTTATAATTTATATTATCTATCTTCTATTTTTAACTTTGTATCCATATGTAAGAATTAGAAAATTGTACAATGTATATTTGCTAACGTGTATAACTAATCAGTGGAAATAATTGCAATATGTTGTTTGTTTCGCTTTCATTATCCAGCTGTGGCAATTCGGAAAAATACAAACAAGGGTAGTGTATTATGGTAAGGGATGTGGCAGTTCAGACAAATACAGTCATGATCAGCTTATTACGGTAAGGGCTGTGACAAAAACAAACATGACATGTTCAGCTGGTCATTGATTACTGACACAAATTTGGAAGATCTTGTACGCTTCAGTTGAGATAGTTTACACCCTGTCTTACATAAAGGAATCGATGATGATGCATCCTGTTTATAGAGGAAACATGTTACACGTATGACATGACGTAACACCGTCCCTGGGTAAATATCAAGGTCGTTTGTTTAAAAACGAATATCGGCTACATGCCGAAAAGAATATCCACTAGAGCTATTAGCAAAATTTGCCCATTTACAATGCTAATTTAATGTTTTATTTAAAGAATTATCGGTTAAACAGTCCTGCCATTCTTTGTGGGAAACTATTGTATAAGTGCCATCAAATTTATTACCAGTTATTATACTGATGTAAATACTTCCACACTATAATAGTGTTTTTTAGAAGATTGGCTTCTCTCTAAACGTCAACTGATTCGCGCTTAGAATTTTAGATGTTAGTTTCGTTTGTTTAGGGGGTGACGGGGTGGGAGAGGAGGGCGCTTAACGTCGCACTGAGACAAATATGGTCACACAATGACTTTCCAGCTTTGATGGTGGAGGAAGTCTCCAGGTGTCCCTCCGTGCAATGTTTCATCATGGGCGGGCACTTGAGTAGAACCATCGACCTTCCGTAAGCCAGCTGGATGGTTTCCTCACAGGAAGAATTCAACGCCCCGAGTGAGACTTGAACCCATATCGGTGAGGGGCGAGTGATTTGAAGTCAGAGACCTTAACCATTCGGCCACGGAGACGCCCAATACATTTTAATTAGGTTATATGGTAATATGCTAAATTTCGGAAATTATAATACATTATCATATTTTGAAAATCGCATATTGCCTCCATTAAAAAGAATGTTATGCGATTTTTATATTTCACAAACGTATATGTTTACCAATTTTACATAATCTTTAGTCACGTCCGCCTTCAGCAAAGAGGAAGTGAAAATTGAATCCCACTATTTGATTAGCTTCTATGAATTTGACTTATTTATCGCCTTGTTTGTTTTAAAAACAGTTAAGTAAACAAATGATACTGATACGTTGATAGCCTATGACAAGATGAAGGGTTCATTTATTAATGACATCTTGTGCTGGTACTGCTTTTCAGAAAATTTGAAAACCTATTTAATTAATGGAAAGTTTGTTCTGTATGTTGTTTGTGTTAAATTTAAATTCACGAAATTAAATCCAAATGAATAAGTTATTTTCCAATTCATTTTAATGTTCAAGGGTCAAATCTTCGAACTTATCCCCCTCGAAATAGCCGCTTTGTCCAAAAACCACAAAATTCACAAATCTTCGTGTCTACGAAATTAAATGATTTCCTATTATTTAATAAACCATAATTAATACTACAGAGGTCTCCATGACCGAGGGTTTAAGGTCGCTGATTTCAAATCACTTACCATCCAGCCATCGGAAGATCGGTGGTTCTACCTAGGTGCCCGCCAATGATAAAATAATGGACGGGTGGTAGCTAGGGTCACCCTACACCATGAAAAGCTAGAAAGTCGCCATATGACCTACAACGGTGTCGGTGTGACGTTAACATGCACCCCCGCCACCCCCCCCCCCCCCCCCCAAAAAAAAAAAAAAAAAAAGAAGCTGATAATACACTTGTAATTTTGCTATGCTGTACAACTTTAGTTTCGAAACAATCTGTGCTTATTCAACCGTGCCGTGATACAGTAAACACAAAAATACGCATTTTGGTGAGTCATAGTCTCAAACCAAAAGTCTGAAAATGGAACATTAGAAACAAACAAGACTTGGTGGATACCATTTTAAATGTGTACGGAATATGAGAAAACAATATCAGTATGACTTGCGCTAACAAATTATTGAAATATGATAATCAATTGATTCTAGTCATTTCAAAGTCTAAAATACTTACTATATATCTATTGATTGCACTGGTAGGATTTGATTAAAACAAATGGAAAGGGCAAGAAAAAATGTTTTTGTGTCAAATCAAAGTAACAAAAAAAAAAAAAAAAAAAAAATAAACACAGAAAAATTACCTTTTATGACACTCATAAAAGTTTTGTAACTGGTGTCCACTTAGCTTCAAACTGGCGGAAAATATTTACAATGAAAAAATAACAGCACGGTACATGTATCTTAAATATTTCGGTATGATAGGTTAAGAATACACGAATCATTAACATGTGATAATTACGGGGCACGATACACAATATAAGGTCGATTAAAGTTTTAAGTATATCCTATATCAGATAATTCAGTTTTCAAAATAATTTATCTGAACCTGATCCGTCTGAAGCCTCCTGTCCTAACTTTACCTACAGATAAATCTAAACATATCGTCAAATGGCTGCACCTAACGTAAACACTTCAAATCTGATAGTAGATGAGCTTTTGGCGAGGCCCTTCTATATCCATGACCTTCCCGTAAGGTAGAATTTTATTTCGATACATCAGTCCAAACTAAACTCTTTTTTTCTAATTTTAGTAACCTTGAAAACACTGACCGCACATGCAATTCCAACTTTGGCCTTAAAAAGCTACCTAAAGGTTCCATTTAAATACATCAACCCAAAACTTAGGTTATTGAATAAAAATTTAAGAAAGAAAATGACGCCGCTGCCCACCCAGATACATAGCCAGTCAAATAACATGGTTTTCAACTTTGAAATACCTGGTAAAAATAAAAAAAATCAAATCCAGCCATGGTTAGCGATCTTATATTAACTACGTGAAAATGCATTTACCTGTTTGGGCCTCGCGCGAACATTGAACACTGAGTCTGTAATCTAGATTTGAGATTAGTAGGAATTTTAAGGATACTTATTTCATTTTTCATATGTGAAGTTGAATAGGACGAAACCTTCATTTGATAAAATGGAATTAATTGACAATTCCACCGAGAAGCTACACCTTTCATCTGAAGATGACGACACACTTTACTGCGAAATATGTTCAGACACTGGTGAGGAATTTATTGTACATGGGTACTGTACAAACTGTAATGAATACATGTGTAAAAACTGTTTTGACTACCACCGAAAACCGAAACCAACTCGAAACCATATCTTATTGCTGAAGAATGCGATGCCAAAACCTACTGAGAGACCGACAGCATCGGTTTCACCAGACGTATGCACAGAACTTTGCAAGACACACCCCGCGGAGATTGCTGCATTCTACTGCGAAACTCATGACGAATTCTTCTGCAATTCATGCGCTGCCACAACTCACAAAACATGCGAGTTCCTTTATATACCTGATGCTGCTAAAGACTTTGCAAACAGTGCCGAACTAGAGAAGACTTTCTCTGACTTAAATGCCATATCGAAGCTTTGCGAAGAAAACATTGATCACGCCGCAAAAAATTCTGCCAAGAGTGACAATCAGTTAACAGCAGCGAAAAAGAGTGTAGAAACATACATTGAAAACGTTCAGAAGGTCCTTTCAGGAAAAGCAGAGAAGATTTATACTAAAATGGAAGAGATAAATACTGATAACAAAGACAACATGTCGAATGTATCGGAGACTTGCAAGTCAACAAAATCTGAATCAGAGACACTCAAGCAAAGCTTACAGGCACTGTGTGACAAGAAACAGTTTTGCCAATTATATACCGAAACAAAGAAAGCGGCAAAGGCAATAAGTGAACTGGACTTAACAGTTACAAATGCTGGAAACGTCAATAAAATTCAAGAATACAAATGCCAGTGTGACAAGCGCCTATTCCAATTAGTGACAAACTCAAGTCTTTTCATATGCATTGACCCCAATGACAAGAAACGTCTTTTCCCTCTTTATCAGTCGGTCATGGTGTCAGAGTCCTCCTCAAGAATCGACAATGATGTGCCAACAGAACAAGCCCCGAATGTTCCGGAGACCCTTGATGTCCCTGAACCGAACTTCCCACCTCCTGTTGTCCCACCAAGAAGATTTACAACAAGCGAAAGCATTGACGAGATATCCATTATCCAAGATGACGAGCCGATTTATGAACTTATCGAGGACAGGCATAAGTAGTATCAAAAGACAAACACGTATGACATTTAAAATTTTCTGTCACAGACTCCGGATGAAACAAAACTGGACGCGCATGATTCTGGATTAATGTGATTGTTCTGAACAGTTTCAACGAAGAAAATTAGGGCATTTGTCGCTTGGACTCAATTTGTTCCTTTTGATTGTTACTGTATCCTTATTGAGTTTTTTTCTATATCTATTTACACTGTGAGCATGCGTACCTAATATTCTTATATTGTCTTATATGTTTTATTTAAGACTGATTAAGATATGTGTAAATACCGATGCAAGGTTAACTTTTAATTACGAGTAACATGTAACCATGTTTGATCTTACCTGGAACATTATAGAAAAATACACGATCATACGTATATGTGTAATCTGCTTTCAATATTGTTTGCATGAAGGAAATCAAGTTAAATAATTCTTTACATCATAAATCACAACTATCCACAGGCAGCCTGAAGTTTTTGACAATTTTAAGAGTTTCTAATTATCAAAACTAATTAAATAAGATATAAGTTTTTCACACGTTTTAAGATACCGCGCTATGGGTGAACTGCTTTGTACACTAAAGGCGTGGGAAAAAAACTGAAAAGTTCCAAGAAAATCAGCCCTATGGACTGCCTTTTCATTTGTCTTGTGTATATATTTATTTTTTATTGATTGTTAAATATAAATTGAATATATTGCTGTATACACATGCGTGCATGAATGTAATGATATTTAATTATTATGTTAATATAGCAAAAATTTATTAATACAATAAAAGCTAACAAGTCGGACGGTTAAATATTATTTTTCAGTTTCGTGTCACTCTACTTCCTTGAAAGTCACAACCTATCTACAAAATTGCAAAAAAATGTCTTGGAGGAATTGTTTCATCTCAACACATCAGTACGTGATCTATGACTCATTCTCATATATGTATGTCACATTAGCCTGACAGGTGACATTTGACGTACAACAGAAACAATAAAACAGAACGTATGGGTAACATTAGGACATATTTTTAGATATTTTTTATGTATATATGCGAAACAAAAAGAACCAAACTATAATATAAGTAACATTAAAATTTATTCATACTACTTCCTTTGAAATTGTAATTGCATTTTAACAGCATGGTAGGAATTCTTTTGTGAACGAAAAACATTATAGAAACAATATGCTGTTAAAACAAAATGTAAATAATTCTCACTCATATAATCATTACTAAAACTTGAAGTAATTTTATTTTCAACACCCTTTGTCGTACTTGCATTTCAATTTTTATTCTTTTTGCTAACACCGACATATCACTCGTGTTCTATAGCTGAACGCTTAGATCAAATTACTTCAAGAGCATGGCACTGAAAATTCGACTCTATGTCTTAACATCTTTTTCTGGTACCATTGCAACAGTCTCTTAAGCTTCAACTTCTCTCTTTGCGGTTTGTATTAAATCGCTTCCTGGGTAAACTGGTTCACCTTCGTTGAATTCGTTCAACCAGTACGTCTTCATACTTCCTTTTCCCTACAAGATAAAACACATATTTGAGCCGTGCCATGGGAAAACCAACATAGTGGGTATGCGACCAGCATGGATCCAGACCAGCCTGCGCATCCGCGCAGTCTGGTCAGGATCCATGCTGTTCGCTAATAGTTTCTCCAATTCCAATAGGCTTTAAAAGCGAACAGCATGGAGCCTGACCAGACTGCGCGGATGCGCAGGCTGGTCTTGATCCATGCTGGTCGCATACCCACTATGTTGGTTTTCTCATGGCACGGCTCATTTGACGTTTTATGCAAATAAAAAACACACTTAGAAAAAAGTGTGTGAAAATCAAATACTAAGTATTAAATTTATTATTTTAACTATTTTCGTTCTGTCATAAGTCATTCTTGTAATATGCGTGATTTCCTTTTCCATTTTTAAAATTGTTTTAGTTTATACTAATTTATTTAAGCTCGACTGTGATGAAAGCTTAAAGCATATCTGAACCACTCTAGAGTCCGCTTTCAGAAAAAAAAACAGTACTGATGTCATATGAGAAGTCATTGTCGTGACCCTAATGGGGCTGACAGGTTAAGCAGCCGACACCTTGACCACTAGACCAGCGCTCCCCTTGTTTTGACTACTAGTATTCTTAATAGAATTTACCTTGACTTCGATTTCGCCTCTTTCCTCAATGTTGTACACAGGTGTAAGATCTAATAACTTCTTCGTTGAGCTTGATATATGAATTCTAAAAGCTGAAGGGAAAAAACAACATTCATACACATGTTTTTTCTTATCATAAAAAGCTAGGTCCATATTTTGTACGAGAATGATCGTCACCAAGCCATAAAGTCACCAAACCATAAAAAGAAAGAGTTCTTTTACATGAAAACCGAACAGCATACAACACATGTATATACTTTGAATTTCGTAAAAAAAACTGCACGAAGGGACCAGATTTCCCATAGTGCAACACCTTTAAAAGTTCAACATTTTCAAAAAAAGCTGATACATATGTCCTTTTTGATGCAACTGTCATAATGTCTCAGTGATGAAAGTTCAAATAACTAGGTTAAGCATCGTTTTCTCTAATTCTGAAAATTATGTAGTTATTTACAAATGGCATTTTGTTTGGCTTGGATTTCTTTTGAGGACTTTTCCTCTGTATTACAGAAGTACCTAAATATTATAAATCATTAATAAAATTTTATGTTTGAATTAGTTTAACGTTCTGACATTATTTCTAGTATTATAACCGGCCTAAATGATATGTATTTCCCTTAAACAACTTTGGTTTCGCGTAATTAGCATTGATGAACCTTTTAAGAACTGCATTTCATATACCAGTACAGCTTACACCTATTCAGCATTACACAATGCACTAAATTTTGTTAACATCAAAGGAACAAGGATGAAAAAAATGTATTTATGAAGAAAGACTGTTAAAAAATCTCATAGTGTACTGGACATAAAAATATAAGACTATAGGGGCTAAAGTGCACAAACGTATAGAATTGGACTCCATTCTTGAGGCTGTGTTAACGGTATCTCCAAACAAACAATATCTCGGCATTTTTAACCCTACAACACCAGCAACAACTGCCCCTGCAAAATAAAACATGTATTTTTTATAAGTAATAATATGTCTGATCAAACTGATGATAAATTAACAGCAGAAGAGTATGTTTGATCGGTTTTCTTTCAAGATCAGTATTTTAATTCTTTGATCATTGTCGTCTTTAATCAACAACACATTGCTAACCACTTCACATTTTGTTACTATAAAGTAGTATTCAAATCCACAAACGAATGCCATATTAAGACTGTAAATTGTTTATTTAAGTTCTGCTTATCAACAATAAATACTTTATATACATCCGGAATACATTTCTTTTCATTGTTGTCATTGTTTTTCACAAATTATACATCTTATAGTTTGTTTGTTAGTTATGAGTTATCAAATTACAACTTCCCAGATTAAATGATGGAGAATTTCAGGCGCGGGATGACACCTATGTGACACCGGCTTACCTGAGTGGAGACCTATACGAGCTTTGAGCAGTTCGTCTGGCATGTGCTTTATCTTGAAACTTTTCAGTGTATAAAGTATGGTGAGAGACATGTTGCTGATTTCTTTTGCGTGCTCGTCTCCTATCCTCTCCGGAAGACCCGATACACACATATAGGCATCACCAATTGTCTCAACCTGTGTAAAATAATATGTTCACACAAGCACAGTTGTACGTAGCATAATGCGCATGAAGAGATTTGCCTATCAAGTTTGGGATTCATAGGTCAAAACATTCCAAAATTATTAAGTGGAAACTTAATTGTAAAGTAAGAAACCTCAAAGTCAAAAGGGATCCATGATGAATGTTCTTTTCTTAACTATAACGCTCGTTGTAATATTAACCTTAGACCCACTGACTTTCAATTAAGGAGACATTCATTGCCCACGAACAAAATGTTTTTGTACTAGGAGTCACTTTGCCATTGGCCTTTAAACTGCTGTGACAATGTGCCTGCGAAGATCAGATCAAATCACTCTTAAAATATTGAGAGGGAATAGTTTTTGTAGGACTTTGACCATATGCCCTAAAAATCAATAAGGTTCACCCGCTATTCATGGCTAATGTGCCTAACAAGTAAGTGGTCATGGGTCATGCCTTCATAATGTTTTAGTTGCCGTTTTTATAGTAACAGTCACTTTGATCCACTAATTTTAAAATCAATATGCATTCAATAAGTCAGAGCAATTCGCCTACGAACTTTGATGATCATAAGCTAAGGCAATCTCAAGAATTATAAGCGGAAACAGTTGTTGTATTACTGTCACTCTTACTTGACCTTTGATCGACTTACCTTTGCCAACAGGGGTCACGTTGTTATTGTGGGCAATGTGTCTGCAAGGTTTAAGGATCATAAGCCAAAGGATTCTCAAAAATTTGAGTGGACACGGTTTTAGACTAAAAGACACTGTGACCTTGATCTTTGACACACTGACCTCAGAATCAATAGGATTCCCGAAATGTCCCTGACCAGTCAATACATTTGTTAAAGCATTTTTAAGTTAAAGAGTGGCAAAGGCTTTTGTACTAAAAGTCCAAGTCCGATTGACTCTTCATTATCTAAGTTCGAATCAAAAGTGCTCAAGCCCTGCCAAAGAGGATTTGAGTATCGAAGAAGAAAAGCGTCAATACATAACTGAACGGAACCGAAATTTCCAACAGACATACGTGTTTTCAGACAACATACGTTCCCTTTGATCATGTCATATAAATATGTTATGTACAGCCGAAAGCGCACATTTCTTTGATTACTTTGTTCAATACGCACTTTAATTGTAATACGAAAAAAGCATTTAAGCAATTACCTTATATACTCTAAACTGGTCAATAGCACTGTCGAATGCTGTGTAAAGGTCGTTTAAGAGATCTACAACCTGCAATAAAGATATAACCTAATTCTGATTTACTTTCACTTTTGAATGAGGCAAGAAAGTGCATCAGGCGGGTCTATTAGTGTATAATATCATCAGTTAACACGTTATTTTGTATATATAACCTTTAAATACGAAACAAGATCAAAATATCTTTTTTTCTATGAAACAAGGTCAAGATTTAAGCATGCCTGAATTGGTGTGCTTTTGCCACATAATACGGTAAATCCCACAATGTCTGAGAAGTAGATTGTCACACAGTCGAATGATTCCGGGACAACTCTCTGACCGGCTTGAAGCTGCTTTGATACTGATCTAAAAATTCAAATATTTTGTAAATAAGTTCTAAATATATAGAAACATATAAATGTCTTGTATTAGGCTGGTCACAAACAGCATGGTAGGAAGCTGTCAACTAACGTCATTTTCGTTTATGCACGTCTGTGTTCCGTGCTGGAACTGGTTTGTTGCAAAATTCATATTTGAGCCGTGCCACGAGAAAACCAACATAGTGGCTTTGCGACCAGCATGGATCCAGACCAGCCTACAAATCCGCGCAGTCTGATCAGGATCCATGCTGTTCGCTTTCAAAGCCTACTGGAATTAGAGAAACTGTTAGCGAACAGCTTGGATCCTGACCAGACTGCGCGGATGCGCAGGCTGGTCTGGATCCATGCTGGTCGCAAAGCCACTATGTTGGTTTTCTCGTGGCACGGCTCATTTAAAAGTAAATATAACCTATGTATTTGCTAACGTTAACAACATAAGCGACAGAGTTGTTTAAATAAATCCTTGATTACGGACGTATAAAACAAACACAATATGTGTTGTGTACGAGTTTTCAATGATAACAGAAGATATGATAAGATATTATTCATGTTAGACGTATTTACTTATTTGAATATTTGAGTTTGAAAAAAAATTTATACTAGCAAACAAGTAAACCCAATATTATTAGTTAAACTTATGAACACAGAAAAAAAAAACGTGTTTTTTTCCAAATTTTGTAGCTGTCTACATACTCGGGTAGTAGTTTGTTAAGGAGTTCTTCGACTTTCTGTTTTTCTTCAAGATAAGCCTTAGTCCTCTCTGCTGCCAGATGTTCCAAGTTGTCTGCGTAGTCAGACATTCTCTTCAGTAAATTGTCCATCATATTGGTTACCTTTCCCCTTTAAAATAAAACAAACTGTAGGTATATAGCAATTAACAGGCAGAGGTATTATTATTACATTATTTGACAGTAAATTTTCAAATGAAAGGATTGGTAAAACTTTTGCGGCTTGATAAATTTGACAAGAATCTAATTTTGATAACTGTTTTATTCTTATTTTAGCCTCAGTGCTGCATGTTTCTATAGGTTCGAAGTAAAGAAATGAAACCAATATTAACCCTTAGCCTGCTGCAGGCGAATTTAACAGCCTTTGCAAACAGCTTGGAACCAGATCAGACGCCGATTAAATCGGCGTCTGATCAGGTTCCAAGCTGTTTGCTACTCTGACAATATTTCTTCCAATTTTGGAGCAAATTGAATGAACTTTACAATTTTAGCAGACGACATTTCCAGCAGACGACAATTTATCTAGCATGCTAAAGGTTAAAACATACCACAAGATGAGTATCTTAACTGAACAAGATTTTATGTTTAACTGGTCATTTTACGTCTAAACAGGACAAGAAGAAAAGAACATTTTGTTTTCTTTTAGAACAATAACATACAAAACATCAAAAATACTGCATAGATATCAAAGGAAAAAGTGACTTGTAACAATAATGAGTGTATTTCTATACCAAGCAAAGGTTGTATTAAACATTCAGGTATGTCACTGTAGAATATTTGCACTACTTTGTTTGCATATTTCATCTACCTTGCTTTTGTTTCATAGATCATTGAAATACCTTCTCATTTTCTTGTATATTTCATCAATATCGTTGAAGGATGGTCTATCCTGCGGGTCATCACACCAACATGACGTCATCAAGTCCATAAGTTCCGGAGTACATGCGTCTGCCGCAACAATAGGGCGAAGAAGTTTGGGTTTCTTGCTTTTTAACTGTGTTAGTATTTCTGTGGTAATGTCAAACAACTCAATTCTTAAAAGAAGACAAATGCTTAAATAAATAAATTCATATTAACCGTATTCAGAGTTTTCACATATGCATACTTACACGGTCCTCGCTGACTAAGTATGAAACGTAACCAAAGTCCCGATGGACTTGTTGGTGCCCGAACCCGATAGGTTGAGGGTACCAACGTTTCTCGAGGGATTCTGAGGATGCTATAAAACGAGAAGAACATGCTTTCATCTTGTTCTAGCATAACACTCGTAAAAACTAATAAATGAATAAATTATCTGTCAACGTCATTAGATTTCCACGAAACGCGCGGGAATGTCTTGTTTTTTACGTTGATGTCATTTCCTTTTGAAATATCCGTTTTGGGGCCGTAATGCATTAACGCTTTGCCAAGGAACGCGCATATATAAAAAGGTGTTTTAACTGCACGTGAGCGCGAGAATCTCCGTAAACACACGTTTTCTGTCCAGTTAAAACACCCCCGAAAAGTGACAAGAACAGTATAATTTATGTTTGCATTCTAATTTAATGGCAATTCAACGTTTTCCTATAGCTATAAAAAATTATATGTTATTATAACAGCAGGTAAAGCAACTGTCTAAATAAAACATAATTACATGGTCAGAATAAAACTACTTTCTATGTGACACATGAACTTAAAGAGTCATAAAGGAAAATAATAAAAAAAAAGACTAGATTCAATGATGATTACAGTATTAATGGAATGTAAAGTTCAATTGCTTAAACAATTTATACAACAAATTATAACAAGTTTCTGGTATAGATGCAAAAATAGTAGACTTCGTTTAACTGAGTCTGTACATGACTACGTGCTAGCCTGCTTTTTAATTTAGATACATGTATATTTTTTTTACAAATGACTACCATACCTTCTGCTTCCATGTTGTTTTCTTCAAATGGTTCAGATCTCATTATCAGTTCCTGAAGCACGATACTGAACGAGTACACATCACCCTTCTGGGAGTATCCGCTGGTGTCTGTCGTACTCACGAGATGTTCAGGTGCAGTCCACAGCAGTTCTGAAGTTACAAATAGGAAAAAAATTACTACAAGAGAGTCTATCCTAATTTATATTAATATCATTCTGTATTCTTCTAAGGAAAGTCATTATTGTTGGACAAGCACATTATTATATCTTCATATATTACAACTAACTAAAACGCTCAATTATGTGAAACATGCACGTCCGATAGTTCTTCTTCTTTTTTCTTACATATAAGATAGAACTTTGAAACAGGGGCCTAGGATTTGCACGCACCAGTCTGTCTCATTGTGGCAAACATTTGTGTCACAAAATGTTCGCCGCGCTTGTCAAAGTTACGGCCTGGACAAGCTCTAAAATGATCTTTGATCCCTTAGTGTGACGCTGAGCTGTAATACACTTGTCTTGGATTCCCAAGCGACATTCCTTCATTTCTGCCAAATAAAAAGAGCTGCTCTATGCATATCAATTTTACTGTCTGGACAAGATATGACGTGATTAACCCATAATTGTCACCTTGACCTTTGAGACAGGGACCTGGGTGTTGCGCTCCACACTCGGTTTCATTAAGGCAATCATTTTTGCTAAATATGAAAAGATTTCTTAAAGCATGCCGAATGTATGTTTCGGACTAAATGCACTTACAAAACCAGCCATTATGAGCCCACAGGAAGCAGGCTCGAGAAATAAACAAGTAAATATGTACTTCTTTTATTAAAAACTTCTTCTTCTACAGCTTGTTTCCTCGCAGCAGCTCTGTCTTGAGCCAGCAAAGAAGCTGGACCGTAATCGGTGATCTTCAAAGCAAAGCGACTGTCAATCACGCAGTTAGTACTGGACAAGTTCCCATGTACTTGTAGTGGGCAGCTGTGCAAGTAGTGCATACCCTAAGTAAAATAAAGTGTTATTGGAGTCGCCACTAAGAACAATATATAGATTTATAAATGATCAGATTTATTGCTTCTAAACATGTATGTTACATCAAATACACAAAACATGAAATAAATGAGAGAAACAGAAACAGAAAAATGTTAACTTCTATTTCTGACTAGGTCATGCGAAAAGTATCAGTACAAAATAACGTATCATCACTGTTTAAAGGCACATAATGCCATCGTGTATAATGTGGCTACCACATTTTTGTTTTGAACATAAATACGTCTATTTCTTGTGAAAATCCTATTTTTAATTACTTTTTTCTCGTATTTGCGAAAGCTTTGAATACTTATTGACATTATAATAGAAAATATTACCGAAGCCCTTGTTTATGATTGCCTCCCTTTACGGATCTAACTGTGTCAGTTCATGTTTATTTTTGAAAGTAGTGATTTTCTAACAATGTAATTATGCGTAACATCTATTCTAATAGCTGCTTTATCTGTTTTAACAGAACATTTAAAGCCTTATGCAACTTTTAGACGGTCCACCAAATTTTGCAAGTGCTAATGTATGATCCATAATAACTATCGGGAAATAACGTATTCGGCATTCTTCGGATTTCTCTGAGAGTCACGTGCGCGTTCTGCTACAATTATACGTCCGGAGAATGCCGAATTACATAACGAGCGTTCGTAATCATTCGAAAATACAGATCCATTACTAAATATATTACACTGTTTAATTAAAAGGCTGTTTGACAGTTTGAAGCGATGTGTTCGTGATGTTTCTGCTGCACTGGAGTTCATATTAAAATAAAAGCATCATTTGCTTTGTAATTATTATCAAAACATTTAAAAGAAGGAAAATATAACCTTTATAACATCCTGGATTAGGGAGAACCGGAAGTCCCAGTCTAGGTCAATGTTTTCATTGTTGATCATATCCTGAAACAAACACATGTAATAGTGTTTTGATATAAAGTAAGATGCTAAAGCAAGTTTCTCATAGATTAAATTACATGTATTATTTAATGACACCATATTAAAATACTAATAACAAGAGCTGTCTCCATAGGATGACACATTCCCCCGATGGCACTTTAAATGAATAGTTATGGCCGATGTTCGAGTTTAGGACCTTTGACCTACGGAGCTGGGTCTTGCGCGCGACACGTCGTCTTACTGTGTCACACATTTATGCGTAGTTATTTTAAAATCCATGCATGAATGACAAAGATATGGACCGGACACACCCATCAATGCACTATCATGACAAAAGACCTTTAACATCTAAGTGTGACCTTGACCTTTGAGCTACGGACCTGGGTCTTGCGCATGACACTTCGTCTTACTGTGGTACACATTCATGCCAAGTTATTTGAAAATCCATCCATCGATGACAAAGATATGGACCGGACACGCCCATCAATGCACTATCCCTTAATGTCTAAGTGTGACCTTGACCTTTGAGATACGGACCTGGGTCTTGCGCGCGACAAGTCGTCTTACTGTGGTACACATTCATGCCAAGTTATTTGAAAATCCATCCATCGATGACAAAGATATGGACCGGACACGCCCATCAATGCACTATCCCTTAATGTCTAAGTGTGACCTTGACCTTTGAGGTACGGACCTGGGTCTTGCGCGCGACACGTCGTCTTACTGTGGTACACATTCATGCCAAGTTATTTGAAAATCCATCCATCGATGACAAAGATATGGACCGGACACGCCCATCAATGCAATAACCTTTAATGTCTAAGTGTGACCTTGACCTTTGAGCTACGGACCTGGGTCTTGCGCGCGACACGTCGTCTTACTGTGGTACACATTCATGCCAAGTTATTTGAAAATCCATCCATCGATGACAAAGATATGGACCGGACACGAAAAATGCGGACAGACCGACAGACCGACAGACAGACGGTTCAAAAACTATATGCCTCCCTTCGGGGGCATAAAAACTAAAACTATCACTAAATGTGATTTAAATTCCGGCACTAAGAGCCAAGAAGAATACTCGCCGTCAGTGAAATTATTGTAATTTTCTTCAATCTCTTGTGGAAAAAAAAATAGAAATAGGAGAAATTTTTGTCTAACAAGAAGCCAGAGTTATGGGACTTTATATGCCTACTACGTCATGAGCCAAGATATATGTAATAATGTTCGAATGAAATGCCTTTACTGGTCTCAGCGCTGTGTAAGGAAAACAAGAATTTCGCCTACATGTCCTTTGAAAGTCTTAAAGAGGGAATAATTTTCTCAAATAAAGCACAGAGTTTATAAGATAAGAAAATGTGTGGGTCTATGGCGTTTCGTCTCATTAATGCTTGTGAAATATGAAAAACAAAACAGACCAGTTCACAATATTTATAGTTTATAAGAATTGTATCGAGAAACATGCACGAGTTCTGGAGCGGAAATATTGCGCGACCTTATGGACCGCAATATTACTCCGCGAAAGAACGAGTGCATTTTCTCGATGCAAATCTAATACTATTTTTTATTAAATACGCATTTATACTTAAAATTGTTATATTTAAATGATGTAAATTTGGTCTTAAGCCCGAGTAAAACTGAAATTTTCGTCGTTAAAGAACTTTAAACGCGACGATATACGTGAATCTTACGTCACAAATGACGTCACACACCATATATGAAAATTGAACGTCAAAATGGAAAAATATTGACGTCTTAGGTTCCGTTGAAACTTTACGGAGTTTATAAATATGTTATAAGAGAAATTATGTAAGCCTATGGATTAAAATCATTTAATTAATTGAATTAAGGGCATAACTTAACAAACTGAAAAATATAGCTGAGAAGTAAACCGGTCTTTCAGTTTAGGTCTTTAACTATAGCATTTCTGCCATTTCATATAATACTTTGAATCATAGATTATATATGTATACAGCTTCTTTGTTTTAAGCAGTTCTTTTCAACTTCTACTTCATTACATTGATCAATATTTGCAACTGAGACTTACTTGCCTTTGTAACTGCTGAAGGTTCAAAAGGGGGCGTTGAATTCTTTCATGTGAGGAAGTCATTCAGTTTGCTTACGGAAAGTTGGTTCTTCCAGCCAGATACCTCCAATGCCTGAAGCAATGCCAAGAGAGGCCTTGGTCGTCCTCCACCATCAAAAGCTGGAAACTCCGCGTATGACCCATGAATGTGTTAGTGTGAAGTTAAACCCAAAATAACAAAACGAAACTGACCTGGAGACTTCCTCTAGGACAATACTCCATCAGCATAGATGTATTCCCCGGCTGCAAGCAGGCACCCACGAATGTTGCCAGATTTGCATGAGTTGCCATCTGCATCTATAAGATTGATTAAAAGTTCATTTTCCATATGCAAAAGAAAAAGTTACAAAACGTCACTGTAAATTACTTTTGACTTTTAAATAATCTACTTATTCATCAGACTACTCGTCGATGTTCTGAACTTCGACTTACTTAATGACCACAAGCCCTTAGCAACAAAACTATCCACCTGGTTATCGAACCTGCCCATTAACTTTTTGACTAAAGTTAGTGAACATTGGGTAAAAACCGCTTACGTTTTTAAGTAGAAACTTTTCGCAATTTCAAGTCATTCAACTTAAAAGTAACTGTATACAATGTCATATCTGGCTGTTTATCACACTCTTTCGAGATTTCATGCCCATAAATATCATGAATAAGAATGGTGACCACTGAATATGAACTACTCATGTCTTAGTAGACGCAGTCAATTTTCGCAATTTTAGTGACTCAAGGCTCCTATTAACTCAAGACGGTCTAAAACAATCTAACTGGTTATTTATCTTGGTCGAGATATTATGCCCATATGCTGACGAAGTTTGGTAAACATTACATTAGAACTGCTCAAATAAGAGAGCGGACAAGTATAGTGAGCATGTGATCATATAATAGGTTCCGTTTCACCTGCTCAAATATAGACCTCTCCGGATCTCAATAAAAAATCCCAAGTGTCAAACTAAATCCACACTTGTAAATTCCAAATTATGAGGTGTAGTTCCGTACACTTGTTCCAGTAGGTAGGAATTTTCTATTTCCTATGCTTCAATAATGTGGTCAGTTTGCCGTTTGTTTGCACTAAGTTGTGGAATCCAGCACAATACAATTTAAAAAATTACCTTTATGAACAATATAGTTGGCGGGAAAAAGAATTGATTATGGTTACCATAAACCACTTTAATTTTTTAGAGTTAAACAAACAAACTAAGAAGGACATTCACTCCTTTTTCGGGTAAATCTGATGGTACTGTACCTGTCTGAAGTCAACAGCAAGTTGCCTTGTAACTTCTATTGTCGGTATATGGAGCGCTCTCACTGCCACCACCTGGTTTCGACAAAACGATGTCTTACAGAATTCCTGCGCTTCTTCCTACAGTGTTTAATCATAACAAAATATAATCTGATATTGATTTTAGAATCTATAAGTCATTTTAAGTTTTCTGTAAGGGCAGGGTTTTTTTCCTTCTAAATAGTGGTCGTTAATAGGCCCCTTCATCTCAGAAAATTTCTTTTAAATCATGCAGTTTTCCCCAAAAACTGACTCTATATCAAGTTTTTTATTCCACTTTGCCCAAGTAAAGAGCTATTTTCCCCCCAAATCACAGGCCTGGGCCCCTTCCCCTCCTGGTAAAAAAAACCTGAAGTGAAAGACTATTTTTGGAAAGTCGATGCAGGAAATTTACTTTGACACTGAGGACGGTTGCTTACCCACTGTCCCAATAAATTAAGTTCTATAATCTACATGTACAAATGTATACAATAATCTACAATTTTCGGCTGTTTCAAAGTAAGTTATTTGTATCTTATTGTATTGCATTGTAGAGACAAAGCCTAAAATTTCTAAAGACAGAAAAACATTAAATAATGTCTAGATTTTTTTTCTAAGAGCTTTAAATAACCAAACTTTATTCAAGCAGAGATATCTATCGGTTTACTTCCATTGCTATGACACGATTGAGTGGAAAATGAAAAGGTGTTTAGACACAGTATCATAATTGTTTTAACAAAGACAGTTAGAATATATTCAGATGTGTTTAATGGATATACTACCTTATCCTCTAAATTCAGTAAACTCTTCGACATAAATGAATCGTTGAACTTCCCCTTTCGTGTTTTTATTTCATGAAACTCTACAATCCACGTCTTCGCACTAAGTTCTTGCTCCGCTCTATATTTCCTACAAAGATTAATATACAATGTGGTAAGCGCAAAGATGTTCTATGTGAATATAAATGAAGAAGTTAGACTTATTTCGCTTTCATCTAATAAGATATGCAAAAAATGGTTCCAAGCAGTAATAGGATGGATGACACAAAATGCAGATGGATGACACAAAACGCAAAAGGGCAATTCCACTGGCACAAAATGCAGGTGAATGACACAAAACACAGAAGGGCAATTCCACTGACACAAAATGCAAATGGATGACACAACATACAGAAGGCACACTGAAGAATTGGATAAAAATCGATTCTATTATCTTCCCTTGTTTATTAAGATCAACGCTATACACAGTTGTCTTCCTTCCACCGTCTAACTCAATACAGATCAATATAGGATATTTTTAGCAAGTGATGCAGACCGATATGCTTCGGCTATCTCCATTTATCACATCTACGCGAGGTGCCGATCATAAATATCAGTATTATAGATACTGTAAAAACGTGGGAATAGGGAATTCATTTTATAACAATATTAAGTACCGGTACAACAACAATAAATACAGCCATCTTTTAATTATTTCTACCAGGTTATATACAGTGTAACAACATGGTTTATTTCAGTTTTACAATAGTATACAATACAGAACATAAAAGAAGACACCGAACGATAGATTTACGTTTTTTTATTCTTTTATTTTGCATAAGATATAATCAGTATATGAAAATCTGATCTTTATTATCTTCTTTTATATTTGTTCCTTTTTTCCATTTGTTTGTATTGGAAAATATCAACCAGATAAAAAAAAATCGATATCGCACAGCTAAGCGTTTTCAAGGGGGATAATTTTACCGATAAGACGGCGAACTCAACCTAATTATTGGTCATGGGCAATTGTCATGGTCACCAAACACAGGAGTGCAATTGCCATTGGCAAGAAATGCAGAAGAGCAATTGTCATTATCGCATAGTGCGGCAATTTTCCTTTGATCTTTGCAGCATGTTATACATAGTAACACACATTATTACTACAAAACTGTGCTGATATCTTACAAAACTGTTGCGATATATATCAACACGGAAATCTCTATGGAGTTTCATAAGAAAAAAAGTGTTCCGATATATATCAGCACAGTAAAACTGTTCCGATACATATCGGAACACTTTTTCTCTAGTGAGGTCCTATCAAGGGAGTATAATTTTTTCCTTTCAAAGAAAAGATGATTTTAGCTCCAATTTACAGTTCACAGAGAAAGAATTGTCACAAACACCTACATTTATAAAGTAAAAGAATAAATAAACTAGAATATTTCAAAAACTTGATAGTTACTGCCAAATTCAGAAATACATGAAATATATGAAATTCTGAGATTTCTCAAATGTTTCTTTTTCTTTGATTTTTTTTTACAAACAAAACAACAAGTTTTACAATATGTCTGGCCAATGAAATGCAAATAGGCCTATTTAAAACCAATGCAGAAATTTGTTGGGTACTTTTATCTGGGGAACACATTTTCTAAAACAGAAGTTTTAGTGTTTCAGTCAGCGAGGCGCAGAAAGGGAATCAAAATAGTAAAAATAATAATAAACAAATTTAAATGAAAATAATATATAAATTTTAATGATAAACTATGCGATAAAACAGTTATAATATGTAGTGCTCGTGTGTTAATAGGATATATCAGAGCTAGGGGTACATCTCGTTATTTTTCTCTTCACATATCTGTCTCGGCCTACCGGCCTCGACGATATGTGCAGAGAAAAATACCCTCGATGTACCCCTAGCTCTGATATATCCTGGTAACACACTCTCACACATACTATAACTATTACTTAACACACAACCTAGGAAACATAGGACAATTGTAATCGGCACAAATTACAGAAGGGCAATTGCCATTCATAAATTCAATAAGTACTGTTTCCTGAAATATAAGTAAAGGAGCTTGAACATAATGTAATATCAGGGTTATAGTATTTTATCCTGTCACTTGCAGTATTTTCGACCCGATATCAGGGCGCCGTATATCTTTCTTGATATACCGTCAGTTGATCATGTGACCAGTGATATACGGTCAGTTGATCATGTGACCTTATGATCAATATTGTTGTCATAAGAAATTTTGCAACGAAACCATCATCATTGTGTTGGGAATGTCCGAACTAAGAAAATGAGTGGTCAAATAATGAGTTTTTATTCAAAAACGAAGAAGTTATTGCGATTTTGCCGGTAATCACGTCATTATATAAGTGACGTCATTACGAATATGACGTCATTTAAGCGGTTGTCGCACACTTATTTTTGTAAAATAAATTGCCAAATATCGGAAAATGAAGTAATGACAAGATAAATAGAATAATAGGTTAGTGCCTAAGATGGAGAAAGTTTATCTGGCTCGGCTCCGGACGTTATCAGGTTCGCCTTCGGCTTACCTGATAACCTCCTCCACCTCGCCAGATAAACTTTCTCATCTACGGCACTACCCTATTATTCTCTATTTAGCAACAAAGATTACCTATAAACGATGAACATCACAACTAAAGCGATCCCTATAAATACGAACACACCAACCAGCACACCAATGAGGACTGTTGTATCTGCAACATAATTTCTGTTTGCTTGAACTTTTAGATTCGTATGAGTTGACTGATGTTGCCAGTCACGGTGTTCTTTTTGTTTTGTTTTTTTTTCTTTTTTTTTTTTTTTTTTTTTTTCAGGCCAATTTGGGGCCAAAAATGGCCCCAATCCCAATGGCAAATAGTATGTTTTTCTCAATTTCAAAACTAAAATTACCAAACTTAAAGAAAAAAATATCTTACTTTTTCAAAGACCTATGAAACTTTAAACATTTGAAAACATAGCAGTATGCTAACTTAATGCATTCTATCGAAATCGGCATGTTCCTATCGCATGCTATGTAAAAATGGCGGCGTAAGAATCTAATGTTTTGAAATGAGAAACTGAAAGAAGCGAAAGGAGTAAATTTAGCGGGTTGTATTTAACGAACTGTAATTTTCTTATATAAAAGTTAACACCTCCATTTCTTTTTTTTTTCTTAAGTAGTGATATACTCCAATTTAAGATATCACATCATAATTATTTCTAAAAATACATATCAAAAGCTTTACAAAAACGTCCGGTTGAAAGGACAGAATTTTTGAAAATATGATTATGTATACATGATGCAAAATTGCAAGTATGATATATTTCATACACTACATCCTCGCAGCAGGTCATCTTGGGTATACACTCTTGAGCTCTGAGAAGACAAAAGTTATTAAATGCTTTTCTTTTAGTTTCAACGTTATGTGTATCAGGTATGTAATTCAGCATTTTCAATCAAACCTAAGAAAGCATTCTTGATTTTGCGATTCACCTTAAAATCCAGGAGCATAAAGACTATGATGAACTGTTTCGAAAATATTCCGTATTTGAAGTTTAAGGTTATTTTTTTTTTCTTTTCTAAATCTATTTTTTTTTTCTGTTGATGTATCAATATATCGCAATGTTTATCTGTCCCAATTTACCAATGAACAGTCCAATACATAAATTGTTATGATTTTCTTAAAACTTACCCTTTGATTCCGGTTTACACAATTCTCCTCGGAAACCGCAAGAAGGCATGTCTTTTGGAAGACCTTTTGGCCACACAATCTCCACACCGCCTTTTGGAGTATACAACCCTGAAGCTCCTTGAAAACGTCCTACAGTCTGAATCGTTAATCAAGTGTCAAGTCAAAGTAAATGATGTTGTTCTTTGAAAATGGAATCATTCTTTCTTATGACAACCACATGTCAAAACCAACGCTCATAAAACGACTACCCTTGTGAACTCAAAAATCACATGACAGCCAAATGTCAAGTGAAAAGTACATGATATAATTAATAGAATTACTTCTATTAAATGGCCACCCATCTGAATTAACGTAATTGTCAACCAAAAGTAAAATCAAATTTTCATGAAATAAATAACGTTTTTTTTTTATGAAAACAGGCAACCATCTGAATTTCAATGATAACCACTCGGTCACGGATGTCCCTTCTTTTAATTTTTCATATATATGTTAGATTCTATTTTCATTATTGTTTTATGGGATAAATTGTGAAGTTCCTTTCAATTAGTCTGAACTTTACATGATTGAAAGAAAAATAAAAGTGGAATTACCCTCCACTGTTCCGATGTTGTCATGTCGAAAAGATCAAAATCTGCTTTTCTGTCACCAATTTCGTTTATCGCCACGGGCCCAGTGATTCCTGTGATAGAAAAAAAAATATATGTATATACAGAGTGGTATAAATAAGTCCAATCATTTTGTCAGGGGTCGATCTACGATTCAAAACACTAGTCCATGCTTATGCCATAACATTTCCAGAATTTGTAATAAAACCTATTGCGAACCTTTATTCACATATTACACTCGTGATGACATTTGGCAAAATACGCGATTTCAGCATTTTCAAGGTCTTTACGGAAAGTAATGCGCGTGTTGAGCTACTTTACGTCCGAAGAATGCCGAATCGTGTAACGAGAATACGTCATCACACGGAAATTGCCGAGTGATATAAAATAAGATAAGATAAGATTTATTTTGAGTCGGCAAGACAATTACAAGCAGCATAAGCTCAGATGAGCTTTTTTTAACCCGGAAATGTGGACGTTAATCTCACGCATGCGCACTTGATTCTAAGAAGGATAATTATCACGGGAACTTACCTAGTTATCGTAAAGGACACTATAACAAGTGTAGGTTAACAAAAGTAAATAGGCTACAAACAAGAAAGGATAATTTACAACATAATAAAATCTATGAGAAACATGCTAATCCTACCAATTTTGGTTTATAACTGCTTAAAAGAAGTATTAGTTACAAGGTGACCAGGAATATGGGGCAAAGGTGCCATAGTTAAAAATATCTTTAAAAATCAGAATATCACATTACGGGTCCGCTACAATAAGTAAGTTTATACTGTTACCGTCGGTTAAGATCTTATTTGACAAGCAAAGGTTAAAGTCAAAGAACGATCCTATACTGACCGCTGAAAGAACTATTCCACAGTTGCTTGGCAACGAGGCTGCCATTAAATGTATGAGTGCTTGGATCTGCTAAACTAAGCTCATCGGCTCTGCTTCTGTATGCGGCAGCTAGGTAAAGAACTGAATCGTAAAACGCTGTGATGTAGTAATTTACCTGAAATATCAATCGAATGTAAAATTTAAAGTTGTTGCTTTCTAATCCTTGACCTGGCTTAAAGATATATTCACAAAAGTTCTATTTGTAGAGTTTGCAACTGTAAAAAAAAACTTTCCTCACTTTTATTCGGTACTGTTACCAAATTTTGAATAAATAAAATCCTGTTGGTAACAATTAGCTATGCGCTGAAGCTAATTATCGTAAGTCTTCGGTGGCAATAGGGGCGCTGAAGGCACACACTTTCCACGGGCAACTAAAGAATGCACATATATAAACATATAGTGATGACCTCTGCCATGCCATGCTTTCTGGGTCATGACTCATGGACACGGTATATAGTTTCATTTAAGACTGGATATGTTTATCATAAGCATAATTGCAGAGCACGTACATCAAACAGTTCAATCATAAATTAAGACGTCAAGAAAACACAATCGAAACAACAGACTTGAAAATTCCCCCTGAAAACCATTTTTTTTCAATTTTCAGTAACAGTGATTTTGACCTCACAGTGTCCTTGAACCTAGTGGCCACAAAAACAATCCCTGGCCCTTTCTGTCTTATTATGCTCATTACATACAAAGTCCCATCACAAATTCTGATTATTTCTCATTCATAATTAGAGTCACGAAGCGGAAATCATGCTTATATAATTAGTAACAGCGACCCCGAGTATAATCTATATCCAGTTCTTCATATAAGCTTGCTGTAAGCCAAGTTTGGTGACAGTATGTCAATCCTAACAGTCTAACTACAGTTATAAATCATACCACCTTTCTGAAAATCTTTTTAGTTACATTGACCTTGACCTTAACTTCACTGACCCAACCCAACCTTGTTCTTACTAAGCTAGCTCTAATACGCCAAGTTCCATTTCAGTATCTCAACAAAACCTGAAATTACTAAACGATAATGAAAATCGTGACGCCGCACATCCATCTGCCCGCACAGTAACATCGCCAATCTAGTTACCAAGTTTTCAACTTGGAAAACACTGATTAACAAGCTATAAATATTTCAGCAAATTTTAAATTTCTTGCATTTAGAGTTTGTTTTACAAGAAAAAGCTTACATCTTCTTCTGGCGGGAATACATAGTTAAAGGGTGGCAGTTTGGCGCGGTCTTTCACTTTAGTCGCCATTTCTAGGTACTCCGGGTTGTCCAACTTGCGCAGTGTTAGCACCAAGGCTGTTTCGTATGCTTTGCTCACACCAGAGTCCTTATCGTCATCTGAATGAGTATTACAAATTAATATGTCACATAAGTGTTAGACTGGATATAAAACTGACTGCTAAAATCCAAAGCTACTTTGTTTCAAAACGTCCGAATTCTCAACAAGGAGGAACGGTTATATCAGTAATGACAACAACCGAGTGGTCCAGCAAATAATGTTTAGGTTCGAATTCGTTGACCAATTTACTCGTGTTTATATCCGTCCTCACTTAATTGTCTTTAAAAGCACTTTAAAAATAACAAGTGAAACTTTTATGCAAATTACTAATACTTGCTTACTAACTTAGAGGTTTGTCCTTACAAGTTAGTAAAATCATATCGAGGGCATGGCGCAAAACTATTTTATCTTGTTCTTTATTTATATACACTTACAATAGTTTTGCACTAAGCCCTCGATATATAACCTTACTTTTGAGGTACTTCATATAATGTCCCAGCCAATCAGATGGGAAGAGCTCCAGAGTAATAAACACGTAGTCTCCATTCGCCATTCCATTTTTGTAAGCTGCCCACAGAAATTCGCGGAAAATACGGTCGTAGCAGAAGAATATAAATACTGAAATTCAAAAGAAAAACGGAAAATACGGTCGTAGCATACGAGTTTAGATAAAACAGTACAAAAAAGAACACGCGGAAAAAAACAGTAAAGCAGACGAATTCAAATACTATAGTGCAGAAATAAACAAAGAAAATACGGTCGCCGCAGACGTATATGATTACAACAATGCTAAAGATACACGGAAAATGCGGTCGTAGCCGAAATTCTAACACGATCTGCAGCAATTGCTATATAAACATATAAAGAAATCGCCTATACATGAATCTACAATAAAATATGGTTGGCTGTTACATTTCACCCCCTATGATTGTGGCATAAGAGATTCTACTTCAGTTCCATTACATACAAATTATTTCAGAGCCAAGCGGTTGAAAACAGCATTTCAAAAACATAAATATGATAAAAACTCAGACTGACTTATGTGTAGGACCGTAAAACACGTTTCGATCTCTACGAGCGAATTCAATTAGCTTAATTAAGATTCAGCGGTGACGTCATAAATGTATGACATAAAGTATGACGTCATAATGATGTGACGTCATATAAAGGTAAGCTCGTAACTTGTAACACAGGGTCAACTCGCCTAATTTGATGATTCTCTTCACAATTAGTTTGCGAGCTGTTTAGATTACTAAATTATAAATACTTCTCAAAATTCTGATAAAAAGAAACAAATATCTATACGTTCCATTGGCTATGCAACTCTTTCTAACCGTAGGGGGTAAATTGTAACAGCATATGACCCGAATGACGTATTACGCTGAAAATGTAGTACTTACTGTAAAATGCAAATTATTTGCGTTGTTAGAATCGAAATAATAAATCTGTTCCAATTATTTTATCAATTAATAAAACATGGGCTGTCGTTTGGATGCGAATGATTAAATCACTCGTGCTGCGCACTCGTGATTTAATTATTACGCATCCAAACTTCTGCCCATATTTTATTAACTGATGAAATATAGGAACAGATTTATTATTTCTTAAATAAAAACTGCAATTGACCCACGGAAAATACGTCGTAGCGGATGAGTGAAAAAAAAAACCGAACACACGAAAAAAAAAAAAGGCTGCAGCAGACGAATATAAATAGTTAAATACGTAACTAAACTACAAAAAGAAAACAGCTGCAGCAAAAGTATATGCATAAGTACTGCAATGTCAAAGAAACACGGGAAACACGACTGCAGCAGTAGCATCTCGTTTGTATAAAATAAACATGTAAGCGTGTATGTTTATTAAGTGCTGTATGTTAGAATTAAAAAACAACATATTAAATAATATTCTTAGTAAACACAGTTTGAATATATACATGCTGTCACTAAAAAAACTGAAAGTTCTTTGAGGAGGACAAATGTCAATATCTAATAATTAAACCTTTAGTGGAAGATAAGAAAGGCACATCGCAATTGATCAAATTAGTTCTTGCTTTATAGAAAGACTTTCCATCACGTAAAATATATTTTAACTGCAACATTCAGATAAGATATTAAGAACAGACAATTTTAGTGACGTCACACAAATATGATGTCAAAAGAATATGGCATATCGGTCGCTCAATTTGAAAGTGACTCAAATTTAAGCATTAAGTAAAAATAAAGTACAAATTCAGGTCAAAATTACGGATGCTAAATAATACAACGAAGCAACCTGAGTAGTGTTAGAAGCATTACTGTGTTATCTTCTACTACAAGTAATGCAAATTGGTCACTTTTCAAGGGTGAAATCATCACATTTACATTCTACAAAAAGTATGAAAATGGGTTGTTTCTCTTGAGTAAAGACGGTGCTAACATACAATTACTAAATAAGAAATGTCTCCGAAACAAAAAGTTTAGACAGTTAATAATAGTTGTTAAATAACCTCTTGAAAAATCCTTGGCTTCTAGAAGAATAGAACTGTAATCTGATGATGTTAAACGTGTTCCATCAAAGGTTATTTCATATGGCCTTGCGAATTCTTCACTGTGGTCCCGCAAGTCTTTCACGAGATTCGAACCCGCTATGTTGAATATTGTGAGTGGATAATCATATATCACGGTTGAATGTTTCCATTTGTATGTCTTCATAATTGCTGCTATAGAATCTAAAAAAGAGAGATGTACATATATAGGAATAATAACAAGAGGGTCACGATGACCCTGAATGGTTCACCTGACCTCTGATTGATTGGCCTGGCAAACTGTATCCTGGAAGGTTCACAACTGCGTTTAGTACAAAACTTAATACATAAGAAAGTTTCATGAAGATCTGTTCAAAAATGTAATTTCTGACGTTAATGATTTCTTTTATTTGACCCAGTGGCCTAGATTTCATACAAAAGTGACCAAATATCACAAATTTTATGACACTGAATTAATTTAAACGTTCCGGCCAAATTCCATGTAATTCAGTCAGAAAATGCAGCCCCTGCTGTCTAGTGTGCTTAACTTTATGACCAACTCTTTTACCAAGATCACACTGTTTCACACTTGACCGAGATATTGTTGCAAATAGTTTTCTAAGTTCTAACCTACTGACCTAGTTTTTGACTCCAGATGACCCAGTCCAAGTCTGACATAGGTTTCAGAAAGATAAATATTCTGAAAAAGTTTGATGTAGATCAGATACAAAATATGGTATCTGGACATGTTTTTCAATGATTTGACCAGAAAACCTATTTTGGACCCCAGATGACCAGAGTTTCAAGCTCGACCTAGATTTCTTAAAGTCAAACATTCAACTGACGTAACTTGGAATTTCTAGATATTAATTAACAGAAATTCGTGTAACTAACGTATCTTCACTCCTTCTCCGCAAAATTTGAATGTTTGTCCGTCTGTCAAAGGTCAAAATGTTAACGATTATCAAGTTTGTCATGACTGCTTCTCCTAAATATATGTGCTTGGTAGTCATTTTATTGACTCTATAAGTGGACACATCAACCTACACATTCATATAGGTATCCAGCTGTAGGGACTTGAACATATATTCTACCATACTTCCCTGTATGAACTACCCTAGCCTTTAGAACAATATCAGTTTTCAAACTGTAGCCAGAATATACTACATTTTTAAAGGACTTGCCGGTCAATAGTAAAAACTGTTGCCCAAGGTCTGGAGGACATGACATAAGAAATCGATGTTCAGTTTTGTTTTTATTTTATTTTTTACTTATTAGTCCAGTAAACATTTATAGGTTATTTGCTATGCACGAATTCTGCAGCGGAAATGTTATACGACTTTAGGAGCGCAATATTCTTACGTTGAAGAACGAGTGCATATTTCCCGATGCAAAGATGATAACCTTTTTATTACATACATAATCTAAACGTACGAATATAATGTTAACATTATGAATTTGTTCAATAGCCTGACTTTGACTATTGTAACTTATAGGGGAATAGAAACGAGTATGTTATATACGGTCATATATAGCACAAACAATAGACCGGCGATTTACTTGTATATTAGGAGTCATGCAGTAAAATAGGCATATATTCCGGTTGTATGAAGCTTGAAATAAATCGAAAAACGTTCAAGATATGGTCCAAATAGTGAACTAGTCTTAGTCCAAACACTACCCAGTCAACTTCTATGCCCACCCCTGAACTCTATAGAGCTATCCCCAGATACCATGTCTTGCTTCAAAAGGTATTCAGGGCCTATAATCAAACGTTCGTGTAGCGTTTATATAAGGGCTCAATTTGACCCGGGTCGAAAACTTTCCAGGTTTCAACATGTTAAAGTAAAGTTCTAAAAATGGTGATAGTTTTAAGAATAACAATAACCGTTTTACAAAAGGCTACCAGAGGTATTAATCTATATATACGTCTATACATAATAGTGAGTAAGTCGAAATTTCGAGTTAAGGCAGTCAAACTTTCGAAGTCGAAATATCAAGTAACTAGGCCGAAATTTCGAGTTATGTGTCTGGATAGTTCTAGATACTGGATAGCACACGCCTGGTGGCACTCTGCTATGTCTAAGTGTATGATATACTGGACAAAACTTCTGACTGTTCGTGGTTTGCAATAACTTTTTACTTAGTAGAAGCCAAACAGTTTTGATATTCTTGATCGTTATGGTTAAGCAGTAGTATGGTGCGTTTTAATCCACCTGGCGGGGCGGGGTTTCGCCGCGGTCCCCTGCATTATTTTGCAGGATATGTAGTATATTCGGCAACCTGATGACTAATTCAGTGGCCATCTACCGTACATTGTAACCAATGTAGCGTTGAAATTTAGTCGATTACGGAATTAAGCGATTATATTGCTTTACCTATTTTGCTCGTATTTTGAGATAACCGTTATTTGCATAAGTCAGAGATTAACACCGCCCCGCCAGGCCGAATAAAACGCTTGGGAGGTATTGAATGAGAAATGACATACTAACCTGAGAGTTTACCGATATTGTACGAAAGTATCGTCAATGTTTCGTACATATCATCGTTGTATGTATTCCTGACCACCAGATCCCCAACTCCTGTTACCATCGGTATACCTAAGTATTCCGCTAGCCGGGCAGCGCCCATAATCGATTCGGAACAACCAGGTCCAATTACTGCGTCAACACTGTGCGTGTAATGGAGTTCTGCCAGATGTCCTAAAATAATATTTGTTTGAAATAGGCGTCATTATTAGACCCAATCTCCGTGCAGGTATATTGATGAGCTGTACCGATAAGAGGAAGCGACTCTGTGACGGGGGTTAGATTAGATTTTGTAGTAACAGTATGATGGCGAAGCGCGACAGTGTGATGGCGAAGCGCGACAGTACGATGACGAAGGTAGTGATTACAGCAACTCGGTCGAATTTATAAATAGGCCAGATTTTGGCCTGAATGCCTAGATGCGTTAATACCACTTTGCGACGTACCACGCGTTCAGTTTTGGGGGTCGGACTTGTTCTGTAAATGTTGTGTCGTCATGTTTGCTCTCATGCGATTCAGGCGTCATTTTTACATTTCAACTAACAGTAATTCTAGTAAGTAATTCTAAATAGTTGTTACTGGCCATCCATACTTATTCTATTTTATACTAACTAGTTTTATTTGTTTGTGTCGTCATCGCTTATTCTGTTTTATAAGTTTACACTTATTCAATAATTGTTTAGTCTTAGTACCAATCCTTGACTCTAGTTACCTACCCTGACGGTACTTCTACGGAGTCAAAGTCGACTGTGACTAAAACAGATCTACTGCGCCTGTGAATATAACAGACTCCGGTATATACCGGATTCAAGCGATTTGAATTACTGGTATCTTTAATGTATATGTTTGTGAATAGAAATAGGCCTATAACTCTGTAAAATTATAATCGACGGAAATATAAATGCCAGATTTACGTGCCTTCAATCAAACATACAGGCCGACAGTGCATTTATCATACATGTAACTCCCGTAAATAAGCTTCTTGCAATTCCCAGATGGATTAACCCTTACCCTGCTTAATTTCTATAATGAACTTGTCCATCTTCCAATTTGGACAGTACCATTAACTGTAAAAGGGTGCTTGCCAAACAGATACTGGCTGAATAGCAAACAGTGCAGATCATGATAAGACTGCATGGACGAGTTAACAGAGATTATTACATACATAAAATATTTTCCATTGGGTTTCAATGAACCGCGATCGTGCAATATTTTTCCATATCATGACGTGGAACGCTTTCATATCAGACGTGGAATGTTTTATTAACGTTGTAATGGAAAGAATCGCGTGACGTCCATGGCGTTCACGCTCATGTTGCGACAACCATTTGACGTCATTTTCACGGAATTTATTATTGCGCGTCAGTTTGATTTTTTATTGCATTTTCGGGGAAATTATTTTCGTATTTTTCCTGTCTATCGTTGCAGAATAATAAATTTAGATATAAATTTATCATTTGATAGTGAATGATGTAATAAAAAGGTTATCAACTTTGTATGTGTATATATGCACTCGTTCTTTCGCGGATAATATTGCGCTCCTAAAGTCGCGCAATATTACCGCTGCAGAACTCGTGCATATATCCACATACAAAGTTAATAACCTATAAATATTAAGCCTATAACATATTCCTGATATTTTGGTATCGTGTCTCCCAGTTAGATATTTTGTGGACGGACTGTAAGGAGGGAATGGGGAAGGCTGGGTAGCTACAATCGCGGACTGGGACTAGATGATCTATTTTCGCGCCGAGTTATACATTGCAACGATCATCTTGATCCAAGTTCATTAATTTTCGGTTGTCAAATCTTAATGCAATAACAGACGATATTATAAAAAAAAAAAGAAAAAGAAAGAGGGAACGTCTATCAGAAATTTCGCCTTTGATTCGGTGTCTTTAGGCCTACATTACAAAACATATTTAAATGGTGATATAATGTATATATCTTATTGAAGTTATTGTTGTTAAAACTAATATTCTAGATTCTTCATTTTATTAATTATTTCAAGAAATCGTTTAACCCATTATTTTGACTCTCCAATAGCCTACAGTAGGTGTTCAGATTCTCTATATGTTAAAATAAAACAGATATTCATAATTGCATCCCCAAGTGGTTGATATGATAAAATATTCACCAAGAGAAATATGAATATCAACTGAGGCGTATTATATATGCAATGCGATATCTATATAAGATTAAGAACCGACTTACCGATTGATTTTTCCAACGGACATTGTCCCAGGTATGTGTGGTATTGATACTGGATATCTACATTATAAGATGCCAGCGCAGCTTCTTTAGCAACCTCAATAGTAGGTCCTACTCTTCTCAAGTCCCAGGGCCAATCCACCTCCGTCATTAACAACACTCCAACTTTAATGTTAATGGTGTCAGCTGCCTTAGTACAGTGTACGCCACCAATCAGAAGAATCCAGAGAATTTTGCCTGCTACTCCCATTTTGTCTGCAGTGTTAAGTTAGTTTTAAACATTAAGAAAAGAAACCGTCCATATATATTCTATATTGTTAAAGGAGTTAAAGGAAGGAGTCCCTTTACAATTGTGCAGGTTTTAAGTCAATATTTCCATTAGTTTGTAATAGTTACTTGTTTGCAAAACACAAACAACAAAGAAGTGTGCCCTATGTGTCGTACAGAGGACAGGCATTTGTCCTTACATTTCTAGGAAATTGATTATTTCCCACAAACTTTAGCATGGATATGTTCATGAGGTACTTCTACACCCCGCTATATTCCCCGATTTTTGAAAAAATGCTACATGTAGTAACAACATGACAAAAACGAAAAAAATCGCTCACCGATCTCGCTTGATTTGTCAACATTGGCGAAATGCCTGCGGTACCGGAAGCGAAGTGCCTTCATTCCTCATCGGCACAGGCGGTGCCGCAGGCACTGTTTAGTACCCATGGGACAGTATGTGACATAAGCAAAAGTACATAGATTATCTAAATACAATTTCGTTTAAATTTGTTATTTGGCTTATATAAATTCAGTGACATTTGACCAAAAATGAGAACAATGTGACTGAAAAAAGCTTTATAACTCCAGTTTAGTGGACTCTTACCATTTTTAAACAGTTCGAATAATATAGATCTGCTGTATTTTATTGCTTTATCAATTAATTTTTGAATGACCAACTCATCACTTGACTTGCTAACAAATAAAAACATGTCCTGTAAAATTCATTTATTGTAAGTACTTTCCGCGAATTCCTTATGGGTTTAAGCTAGTCTTAGATCTAGTAGAATGGTAACTTCTCAATCTATTTGCATAGACTTAGGCCTACTACTGAGGAGAGTCTGCATTGAAAAATAGTGTTTGTCTTTGTCTTCTTCCTACGCCCATTGCATTGGCCGAAAAATAACGCAAAATCCATTTAGACATCTACAAACTCATCTTCTGAACAATGATAGACGCAGTCATGTAGAACAGTATATGAATAATATTTCATTAACATATTTTCAAAAAAAAATGAGAATGAGACTTACATATTTTTCATTTCATAGAACCGCCACAATCAACTTCCAGGAATTGTAAACAGCGATCTGGTGACGTCATTGAAATCAAGCGCGTGTCTTACTGTGATGACATTTGCAACCAGGGATGGCTCCAGGATTTTGTTTTTAGGGCGCAGTGTTTTCAGGGGGAGGTGGATCTTCGCCTCCGGACATTTCCAAAAGAAAATGTAGACATTCACAAGTATGTATACCTCAAATGAGGCAGCTTTAAACTGATGGTTACCTGACCAAGCCGTGCGTAGTTCTAAGCAGGGCAGGTGAGAGGGAGAGCGGGGGCGCAGGGCTCCCCCGCAGTTTCGAGAATGGAGGATCTTTGCTCCATCCCCACCCCAAACTGTTTGCCAGAAATAACATCATAAAGGTAATACTAAAAGGCCTCTAACTATGAGTGGATGGTTAGAAGTGTTTTTCTTTAAGAATTAACGTGAAGAGTATATGAGTGCTTGTTTGCTGGGAAAAATATACGAAAAAAAAATGAGTACCTAGTTGCATCGCCAACACATCACAGTACCCATAACTTGAATGCACAAGTCCTACTGTAGTTCCAAGACTGTCGCCCGTCATCAGGTAAGCGGATGGACTGCAAGCTGTTTACTTAGTGTTTTAAGATCATTAAAGATGTAAAAATTTAGATCTAGACCTGTCACTTTAATTTAGGAGAATCTTCCTTTTGGTCTAGTAATGAATAATAGAAACTTTTTAAAATGTTCTTTTGAAAGCAAAATAATAACAAACACGTTTCAACTGGTGTGTTAATGAGAGGTGTACGGGAAATGGCAACTCTGTTAAAAGGATCTAGATTTCTACTGAGCAGGCTAGATATTGAATGGACTGTGGTATACCAGGGGACCAGAAAATATAACAACATCGAAACTCTCCTTCTCCATGAGAAGTTTTTGTTTTTTGTTCTTCATATGTAAAACAACAATTTGTTTTTATCTCACACATTTAAACATGGGCATGAAAAAAAAACGCGTAGATCTACTTCCGTAATCTGCATCGGTTACTTTCAAAGAGAATTTGCGACGGAATATTGAACCCAGAAAAAAGCAGTTTACAAGCGTAGGAAGTACATCTTCCGTCACCGAACAGTCCAATCTTTGGATGACCCTCTCCAAAGATTTTTCAGAAACTTGGCCATCATTGCATGATCATTTTTCCCTATAGCTGAATCATGGACACTAAATTAATTTGAAATAATTATAGAAGCAAGATTGTTGTTTAAGCGTTTACCATATTCCGATGCGTGAAAACACATTGCCGCCAGATCTATATATATAGAGAGAGAAAGAACATTTCCTAATTTGCTTTGTTCGATTTTCGAAATAATTCAGCCCAAATAGCCTATCATTTGAATGATCATCTAACAAAGTTGTTAAAATTATTCAGAGGCGTCAAGATCTTCACAAATGACATCTACTCATAAATCCACACCGCCGGTCCGACTTTATTATTACATATTACATATGTTTCTGAGATTACAGTTTTCCAAATAAGAATTAGCCCGCACGCTTAGCTCAATAGGGAGAGCGCAAATCTACGGTTTGCGGGGTCGCGTGTTCGAGTCCTGGGCGAGGCATATGTTCTCCGTGACGATTTGATAACAAACATTGTGTCTCAAATCATTCGTCCTCAACCGTTGGTTCATGCGGAGAAGTTGGCAGTTACTTGCAGAGAACAGGTTTGTACTGGTACAGAATCCAGGAACACTGGTTAGGTTAACTGCCCGCCGTTACAAAACTGAAATACTGTTGAAAAACGGCGTTAAACCCAAAACAAAACAAATAAGAATGTTCTAATAATTTCATTTATAAAAACAAATGTTGCAAGAGCTGAAAATAGAAAAGTCGTCAAACACCATCTCCTAAACCACTGGACGGATTTTAAAACAATTCTACAAAAATGTCCTTTGAGTGATCCTCTGCTTTAAGTGTTTAATAATTTTAATTTGTCAACAACAAAAACATGACTGCTGTTGACGTGGATTTCTTTGCTTTACTCATATTGTCCATGCCAGTTATCAATGTAAGGGGCCTCAAATATTATTGGGTGACTCTCTACAAAACTGGTACTTATTTCTGCTGTAAAATTCAGGTGATCGATCTAGGACTATATTTATTTCATGCTACAGGGAGCTTGTACCTCCAGGTAAAGGAAAAACATGTTACTGGATATGTTTTTTTTTTTTTTTTCATATTCATTGCAGATAGTGACAAGCGTGGAGTCCCAAAAAATTGTATTATAGTTACGAATGTTCTATATTTGCTATTTGAAACATTTTGTATACGCGTTTTGTAACACAAGATTCAATCCATTTTCGTCATACTTTCTCTCTATTACTGCAATAATGTAGGCTATATATCTTAAAACCACGCAACGCGTGGACCTCTCCTTTTTGATGCCTTGGATTCACATGCCCCTTGTAAATGTTTTTGCGTGTTTTCTACAAAGTTCCAGGGACTCATGTCTGAATGGTCACATTGTGTCATGGTCACATTGTGTCCAATAAATATAAGTAAATGGTGTATATAGCAAGTAATTCCAATCTTTCATATAATAATGAGTCTTTTTAATTGTTTTAGTGTTGCAATTCATTAAAGGTATAAAAGTACTAAATAGGTAATCCAGCAGCACTTTCGGACTTGACACAAAATGGCTAAAAGAAAAGAAATGATTTTTCCCAAGATAAAATGTCATTTTCATTTTTTTATGTAAGCTAGTTCCTGTTTTACATCATTGTGGACCTAAATTTGACATTTGTTTTCATTTTTAGAAGACTTTTTGCATTTATAGAAAAGTAAAAGAACTTTTTTACACTGATTCCACGCCACGTAAGAGTGTTAAAATTGCCTAATTTTGTGCCGCTCTTGCTCTCAACAATCTTGACTAAACATATTTTACATTGTATTTAGAATCTTTTGGTTTCGTTTTCAACCTGTTTTCATGCATAACCTACCAAATTTCATCATCATTGGCACATAATTTTCATTGTCTGTGCTTTCAAATATATATTGTCGCCAAAGCATTAATCAGATACGTTACCTTCAAACAAATTAAACATTATTAAATGATTGATGCATGATTCACAACAAGCAATCGATGTTTTTATTTTCCTTCACAGAACAGAAGAATTGCTGATAAAACATGAAATACTGTATCTTTACGTAAATGGAATTGAATAGAAAGAAGAATTTAGGTGGTGAAACCAGACACGTGATTAACAGGTACGTTACAAATATTTTGAATTTAGAATGTCACATAATTCTGCGTTTTAGAAATGCATAAGTGATGGGGTTTAAATCATATAATCACTGAAGGGATGTGATAAATTTTTGAGACACGGGGAGTACAACTCAAACAAATTGTCACTTTTGTGAGACCTCTGTAAAACATTGTGTAATCACAGCTGCCGATCAGCCTATACCAACCGATGTATGGCTGCAAATGCACAAACTGACACCACTTATAATGTTCTTAAAAATAATCAGATATGTTAACTTTGGATTTCATATCGAAATCTGTAACCAAAACTTTGTATAAATTAATCGTTTAAGCAATTAATTTCTATATTTAGCGGACATGGATGGTTTCATTTTTAATTATCGACATTTTTATACAGTAAGTATATGCCAGGGTGCCTCCGTGGCCGAGTGGTTAAGGTCGCTGACTTCAAATAACTTCCCCCTCATCGATGTTGGTTCGAGCCTCACGCGGGGCTTTGAATTCTTCATGTGAGGAAGCCATCCAGTTGGCTTACGAAAGGTTGGTGGTTCTGCCCAGGTGCCCGCTCGTGATGAAATAATGCACGGAGGGGTGCCTGGGGTCTTACTCCACCATCAAAGCTGGAAAGTCGCTATATGGCCTATATTTGTGTCGGTGCGACGTTAAACCTAACAAAATAAAATAAATAAATAATGCCTGATACGTCACTAAAAACCTCATGTATCGATGCGGGAACTCGTAGCTATAGTGCACAAATATCACATCTTGAATTGTGATATTGATAATACTATATGATGATGTTTAAGCTGCTACTTGTGTTTAAGATTCAGAATTTGCGTTATTATATTAAATTTCAGGCTGTCAAACTGTAGGCTTCAACTTTAGTTCTTCCTTTAACCTGGGAGCTTAGTAAACATAAGCTTAGCTGGAAATGAAAAAGTAAGACATGCATACACAGTTTCGTTTAAGAAATCTGAATATGACAAATAAAATGTTTTTTTCCATTTACAGATGATACTCAAAACAATGTCCTATATTAAAAAGAGCTTGATAGTAACGTATCTGCATGCTGTTGGAATTTTCAGTACCATTAAATAAATACATTTTAAATGTATTTTCAACTAGCATAGTGCGACCATGTACATTTTACCTGATACAGGCTTTGTACATTCAATACTACACAGTTACATTAAACTAGATAAAATTTGGTTTTTCACCAAAGTGAAAAATTATAAAAGTGATAGGTGTTTTAAGATTTTGACCAATACTGCATTTATATGTATCAAATTCTAAAATTGCATGTGCAACTAAGAGATGTCGCTTTCGTGTAAACTCCACATTTCTGGCATTTATTGTATCTATTCAGTGAATATCTGATATTAATTCCATCACTTTTGCATCCCTAAAGCACAGAATACATTCCGAATTTAAAATATCGGTAACGTATCTGTTCATCACATATCTGGTTTCAACATCTAAATTCTTCTTACTTTCCATTTCATTTACTTAAGAATTTCATGTTTCTCCAGTTTCTGTAAGGAAAAATAAAAAAAAATCGATTTGCTGACTGTGAACTCATGCATACTGCAATCATTCAGTAATGTACATGGATTTTGTTATCGTAACATACTGTTTATCAAATTTAAAATCATATTGTAAATGCTGTCTGTTATGGCAATAGTAATACTTTACTTTTTAAGTTCAATAGACTTATATCTTTCAAATTTCTTATACAGATAAGATTTTCACATTGGTTTCACTTCCTAGTGATTTAACAAATGAAGGTAACGTATCTGATTAATGCTTTGGCGCCAATACATATTTGAATGCACGGACAATTAAACATTATATACCAATAAATGCAGTGTATTTTAACCAACGCTCAAGTCTTAAAAAGTGAAAATAGTTGAAAATATCACAATCCAGTATTGCAGTGACTGAAAAATAATAATTACTTGCTAAACTTTACCACTTATGGCATATTGATTTTACTATTTTCAGCACAATTATGCTTATCAGATCGGTAATTATGTAATGCAATGGGTATTTTATTATCAATCTTGGTAAGTCATGCATTAAGACAGTTTAGAAATAATACCAAAATATTCGTAATACAATGTATAAGTTACAACGTAAAAATTTAGTCAAAATTGTTGAGCAACAAAACAAGAATATTTCACACTCTTATGTAGAATCAATTTACATGTGTATAAATGCACAAAGCCTCCCTAATTAGCTACATAATGCCAAGCATAGGTCCACAATGATGTAAAATAGGAACTAGCTTACAGAAAAAAAGAATGGAAAAAAACAACATTTTTTTTTCTTTCAACCATTATGTTACAAGCCCGAAAGTGCTGCTGGATTACCTATTTAGTACTTTTATACCTTTAATAAATTGCAACACTTAAACACTAAAACATTATTATATACACCATTTACTTGATTTATTGGACACAATGTAACCATGACACAATGTGACCATTCAGACATGAATCCCTGGAACATTGTAGAAAACACGTAGAAGTTGCATGTGAAGCAAAATACACGATTGCGGTGCATTTCGGTCGTTTTCTACCAACAACAAACCTATTAAAATGCATTAAATGTGTTGGGGTTTTTTTTAATTTTGGACTCAATGTGACCAAACTATTTCAAGAGAAAAATCACCGCTTCGAAAATCTCTGCAGGGTAAATGGAAAAAAGGGCAACACTCACATAGCAAAATAACATCGTTGGAACCGGAAAGTTGTTGGCTGGGACATGATCGGTAAAATATATTCAAATACGATGAAAAAAAATGCAGAAAAAAATACAAAAAAAAAACATCTTCAAGTCCATAGGGGAGCCATTAATGTGGACACAATGTAATCATAAACAAAAGTCACGTGATCACCCGTCCTGTGTAGTGTCCTATCAGAAACAGCTGTACATATATCTGAGTCACTGTTTACGAACTGAACGTTAAGGCCAGCAATAACTCTTTTACAGTTTCACAAACATGGACACTTTTAGTAAAGTCTGCATGGACGGTACTGAAATCCATGTCGATTACTTTGTATCCAAAATAAATATCAGGGACTTTATCACAGGGAACTGCTTTTATCAGTATTCTATTACTTGATCCCCTTTTCCTCCCTTCCACTATTGTTTGCAGTAGTTGTGTAAAATACTGCATTTTGCGTGCGACGCTTTCTCCGTCATCAAAATCAAATACCGTCACAAAATGCTCACACTTTTTCATGACAGATATGATCCCAGTAAGGATCGGGGTACCAGGGAGCTCGCTATCTATGTTCAGTGTTGTATGGAGTCCGATTTGGTTCATGATACTCAGCAATTGTCTCCCTTTATCTTCCTCATCGATATTACTCAGTATGAGCAGATCGTACTTTTCGTCGTCTGATCCATCATCAGGAGAGGAATGTGTTTCATCGCTGTTGTTTCTAGTCATTAGTTTAAATGAACTATGAATACGAGCCCGTGCTATCCCGTCATTCCCGTTTTTCAGAGCATCCATTCCTGCTTCGACGTAAACTTGCTGACACAATCTCTTACCTATCTTATCAAGTCCCTTCGGCAGCAAAATTACCATATCTAAAGCAAGTACTGCGTCATCGTATCTCTCTAGTATTAGGTACGTTTCGATTTTCTTGTGGAGTATTTCAATATTTTCATCCACACTGTGTGCAAATTTCTCTAATTCGTTGAGAACTTCGAGCGCATCTTTGTGTCTTTTCAATTTTTCATAGAGGAATAGAAGATCCTCATAGTTTGTTTGTGTGTCAGCTTCTCCGTGTAGTATCGATATCAATGTTGGAGCGGATTTCCAGCATTTCTTTAGACATGGAATATTTGCAACTATTTTGCAAGATATTTCGATCGAACTTTTCAAATACATCTTCATCTTATGTTCCAGTACTTGATACTGATCATTCTCAATACATTCACGCATCATATCACGGATACAAAGACCGGCTTGTTCATAAGCATTAGCAATCTCAACAAGTGAACAATTTCCTTCTTCGTTTTTTATCAAGTATTCAAATATTTCAAGAGCTTTTACAGGATTACCAAGCTGACGGCAGAAGAGACCCTTATCATACATTGCTCCGGTATTTAAGGATATTTCAACAGCTTGGTCAAAGTACCGCAGTATCTCATCAGCTGCCTCTTTATTTTCCTCATAATTGATTCGTTTCGCATTCAGTGGTGATTTTATAGGCTTTATTGATTGTCTTGTTCTGTTTGTCGCATACTGACCTTTTGATCTGAGTGGCTGATGCAATACATTTCCTACGGCTATATCAAGTTTCCGTCTTAGAGACGAGGCTAGATGATGATAAGCATAAGAACTGCCTTTTATTTTAACTGCTTTTGTGAGCATTCGTATGGAACGTTCAATTTGCCGAGCATACCTGAAGTATTTTCCACTTCTTTCAAGTACGTATACATCTTCGGGAAGTATATCTAAAGCGGTCGTAAAGTACTCTTCTTCTTGCTTTGGCAGATTTTGATTTTCCGTAAAAATCCTGGGTGTTTCACTTGGAAAAATGTCTTCTATGCCATATCTAATTTGACCTAAATCGACGTAAGATCTTGCACGGTATCTTTTTACCAATTCACTCGAGTCTGTCAGTCCAATAATGCGACAATACAGCTCTATTACGCGTCGGTAGCTTTCAGGCGAAAAGTCCAGTTCATTTTCGTCCACTGCGGTACTAAAGTTCAACTGTCTTTTCTGAGCAAGGGCGTACCCAAACAACCAAACGCAAATATAATCAACTGGTACTCTACTTGCTTCTTTCATTTCTACTCTTGTAAGTCTATCACATTCATCAATGACATCCTTATATGAAGATATAGCATTGTCAAATCTTTTAACACCCAAGCGTGAATAAGTAAACGCAACTTCTGCTTTTGCTACTAAAAGGATTAAGTTGTTCTGCTTCAGTTCTTCCAGTTTCTTGTCATATTCCGTAATATACTGGTCAAAGACGCATTCTTTGATGGAGAACCACGCTTTATTTGAGAGAGCAATCATGTTGTTTGGATCACTCTTCAATACTTTATCGTTATACAATTCAGCTTTCGCATTGTCTTTAAGAACAAAACACAAGAAAGAAATCAGATTCCATGCTCTGTGATATTGCATATCTGTATCATATTCTTCGGACTTCAGTTCAAGTTCTAACTTGTCGTTTATTTTCTTCACGCCTTCTTTACTCTTTGGAAGATTGTCTAAAACATCAAAACTTGAAGGATACTTCTTCAGCTTTGTCTGAAATCCATCCATTGTTCAATGTTTTACGACTTATGCGGCTTTTCCTCTGGAAAATATATTATAAAACTTTACCAATTGAAATCACTTCAGTTCTTTTACTTCAATATAATGTAAGCAATACAAAATTGTGGATGTAGTTCTATTAGGTGTTGGTCAGTCAACACGGTTGGCACATATTTGTACAGAATTATAGCTTTCTTAAAGGTTTTCGATCGGAATTTGATTCTTTGTGTGACAAATTCATAATACAATCTAATTAAAATGTCAATCTTTTCGTTCACGAATATCTGACGGTTGCTTTTGCACCATATTGGATTTCCGAAAACGGTATTTATAGTTCAGCCAATTAAATCGCTTGTTGTTAGAAGGCACACTTATGGTCAACATTTCACAAGTTTCAAGTTTATTTCTACATCAAGGCATATAAGGAGAATGGAGGCATGAAGGCATATATTTATAAAGACAATGCTAAGTGTACAAAACAACAATGTAGCATAATGTATATCTGAAAATAGAGCTATAAGTAGTATAGGCGTCGGTTTGGGGTCAAACAGACGGGCGCCATCTTGGATGACCTAGTTATTATAAATAGTAACTCATTTGCATATAAGAATTCATAATAAGTACGCATGTGCGGCGGCCATATTGGATTCTAATTTTAGAATGACGTACTTATGAGAAAAAGTTTTAGTTTAAGAATGAACTCACTCTGCTACTTATATCTCCCGGAAGTATACGGAGCTGCCTCGTATACCTATCTAGGGCGTGTTCGCGCACATTGAGGGTCAGGTGCTCAGCCCTAGACGGGGAGATAACATGAAAACAAAAACTATACATTAATAATGTTTAATTAATAATTATATAGATTTATCTATAACCTAAATGAATAGATACATTGTATGGTAAACAAAGAACTTAATAATAATAAGCAAAATATGTATCACATCTTTTAATTTAAAACATTAAGCCTGTTTTAAGATAACTACCTTAGAAGTAACGTTAAAGACACTGATTCTGGTATGCCTGGTATGTGGCCTATGGAGATGATAAGGTCTGCGTATTGGCGATAAGGGCCAATACACAAGTCAGGGCCATTGGTAGACTTGCTTCTGTTTGTCATAATAAGCTACTGTATAGCTACTGTGCAGTAAACAAATTGCAGGTGATATTTCTCACCTTCATAGCAAATCAGTTCTCACCTTTATAACGAGTTTAGAAAGCTTGATTGAATTAGGGCTAAATAAACAAAGATGATAGATACAACAGTGTTTTTATCATATTTTTAATAAAGTAAGTTTTTTAACAATTACATCTCATTATTGCTGTTTTTATTATCAAAAATATAAAAAATGCATTCAGGCACATAGCTTTTAGAAGTAATAAATTATTGTGTATTTTGAACAATGATATATCTTTATTGCTGGATTTTATTACACATAAAAGAAAGTTAACATTATTTATACAACACAAGAGGAATTAAGCATTTTTAATATATAATTAAAACATCCTTCTGTCTATATACCTTCTTTATCTATTAAAAATGCAACTGAACGCTTCTTTAATTTCTAATAAAATCCAGCAATTATCTTTTTTTTGTTTGTTTTTATTTTGTTACTTTTGATAAAAAGATCATAATCATTGAATAAACAAACTTGTAATTTCTCTTATTAAGTTTTGAATAATTATCTTATAGTGAGAAATGCTTTGCTATAAGAGTTATAATTTAATTGGCCAGGACATTACTCAACATGACTGAGCAATCAAATTAGTATCTTATCAATTAAAATAATTTTGTGTACATGCTGAAAAAAGACTAAAAAAACAACAGCATTTCAATTAATAAAATGCAAAACACAGGAAATAACCAATTTACCTGTAGGCAATAAAATTTATGATTCTCTGACAATAATTAGGCTACATGTCAAGTCTACAGGGGTTTTATGGACCCTTATCAGACTGGACCAGACAGGATCTTGTATATTGGGGATTAAAAAGTCTGGTATTTGGGGGGTGGTCACTTATATAGGAGATTTTCTTTGCCTTTAAATGAAAATAAAGTATTACATTTTTGTCGACGATGTTTGCTCCTTGGCGTCTACTGACCAAATAACTCCAATCATAAGCGTATTATCCCTAAATGCGCATGCTCGGACCTATTTTTACAATGCTCTAAGTTATATTAGATAAGGTCATGAGTGATCAAACGTGATCATGTCCGAATGTCTAGCGTGGTTGATTTAAGGCCGATACGACAATAGAATAACATGTCAAACTTAATCCCTTTAAAGTCGCCACAAAGTCTGGCGTATTATTTAGAGCCGATGCGTTAACATAGCCTATTAACTGTCAAAGTTAATCCCTTTAAAGTCGCCACACAATCAGCGTCTGTTGACTTATGACGGATACATTACAAGGCCTATTGATCTTCGAGTTAATCCGTGTATTGAGTACAGAAGGTAGGCGAATCATGTCTGGGTCACATATAGCCAAAAATGCCAACATTTTCAATGACCATCTAAGTTTAGAACCAGTAAGGTACTTTGAGAAGGTGCTAAAAATCACACAAAAACATCGTATTTTTGAGTGCATTCTGGGTATCTACAATCTTGAAAGCTAAGGGTAACTTACGTTCTACAAACTAGTGAGTAATGAAATAAATTCGGTCAATCATAGTGCCAGACTGGTCCTTTTTAACTATCAACATGATTCTTTACACAAATATTTATTGATGGTCATAAGAGAGCACTTCGGTCTAATGTGACCACAGACCTATGTCGCTCCCTTTGTATCAATACACGGATTAACTCGACAGATCAATAGCCTTTGTTAATGCATCCGTCATAAGTCAACAGACGCTAGATTGGTTTGGGATTTAAAGGATTAAGTTTGACATGTTTACTTATTGTCCGCTATCGCTTAATCAACAACGTAACATTCTGGCCATGATCACTTGAGCACTCAACTTACTAAATTAGCTTATGAAGTCAGTAAAAATAGTCGAACATCTGCATTTAGGGATATACCTTATGATTATTCATTTGGTCAGTAGACAAGGAGGAATAATCGTCGAAAAAATGTATAATTTATTTTCGTTATATTATCGTCTAACGTACTGTAGTCACCATACTGACCTCAAATCGCAATGTGCGATCCGCAACAACGCCCCTAGCTAATAGGTATACGAGTCAGCTCCGTATACTCCCGGGAGATGCAGTAGCAGAGTGAGTTCATTCTTAAACTAAAAAGTTTCTCATAAATACGTCATTCTAAAATTAGAATCCAAAATGGCCGCCGCGCATGTGCAGTGAATGCATTTCTTGTATGCAAATGATATACTATTTATAGTAACTAGGTCATCCAAGATGGCGCCCGTTTGTTTACAAGCAAAGAGGCGCCTATACTACTGCTATATGTCATGATAGTGTTTCTAGGAGTTACAGATGTACATCCAACTATGAGATAAGTGACTTTTATGGAGAATGAAATTCTTTAAAACCGAGACAAAATGGTCTTACAAAATAATGGTAGTTGAATAAATTTTGTCTTAATTTTGCAGTTCATAAGATCATCTAATTTGAATGAACTAGGATGGTTAAAATAATATTTTGGCATGGTCTTTTTTCTACTGACACTGAAAATGTCACATTCAAACAGATAGTGGAATTCTCCCCAAATTATTTTTTTTGTCACAAAGTGCACATTTTCTTCGTATCGTTCAATGTTATAATCTGTTCCTTTCTCAATAGGTAAAGAATGATTCATAGTTCTAAATTTGCAAAGAGTTTTAGCTAAATTATATGGCAAAATATCCAAATACTTTTCAAAACAATGTACTTTTTATACATATGATATACAAGGCATTTAGGAGAGTTGTCAAAAAAGTTATTCCAATTGTATACTAAGTGTTCTTGCATTCTAGTCTTAACCAGTGATTTGCAATTTCTCAAGTTTGCAACATTTTGGTTAATAAGATATTCAGACAAACCATGCTCATCAAGATTAGACTTAACAAAAGATATCCAATGAGAAGTAAGTATATTGCTGTTATGCAAATACAGAATATTTTTATACAATACTTTACAAATTTTATCATCTTTTAGCATTAAATAATTTGCTCCAATAACATAATACTCGAGATTTGGCCTGCAGGGTTATAGGCATAATACTTAACTCACCGTACACTTTTGGTGTGGATGGTTTCAAGTTCAAGATGAATTTACAAAATTTTAAATGAAACTGTTCATAAACCTTAAGATTTCCAACATCCCAGGGCTCACTTCTGTAGAACAAAATTGGTGCAAACATGGTTTCAAATAAATGTACCTGCACAGAGATAGTAAGATTGAGTTCACGGGATTTCGGAATAATCGAAAACATGTCACCTCTTGCCTGTTCCACAAGTTTTGCTCTGGCTTTAGAAAAATTACCATTATAATTAAAAAGTATACCAAGATACGAAAAATCCCCAACAACTTCCAGTCTTTTGTCATTAAAGAAAACGTCAGTAATGCGTTTCAATTTAGAATTACTAAAAACAACCAGTTTGATCTTATCCTCGTTAACTTGCAACCCCAATAATTTATAATAATCATGCATCCCGTTTAAAGCTCTCTGTCTCTCTGTAACTCTATATGAATTTCTGCTAATAAGGCTGCATCATCAGTATATAACAACAAAAACATCTTTATATAAACTTCCATATCATTATCGCTAAGGCTCTCAAAAGTAGCCATAAACATTGAAGCCAGACCCTCAAAATTCGTTGACATACACTGAGTTAGATCATTAAAAATATTGAAAACAAGATTGGCGATAAATTTTCACCTTGACGCACCTCAGTTTGGCTACTAAAAAAACTAGATAACACTTTTTTGACTCTGAGACAAGATTTGGCTTTGGTGTACATGTTATAAATAATTCTTATACATTTTCCATCAACGTCATTGATAACATCTTTTGCCAAAGATACATTCGATTCGCAGAAACAAACGCTTTCCAATAATAAGAAAAACACAGTACATCTTTCTTTCAAACCCTATATAAAAATCAATCAGCAGTTTTAGAGAGAATATGTGATCAACAGTACCATATTTTTTTGGAAAGCACGTCTGTTTTTCAATAAGTAAATTGTAATCTTCTAGTAAGTAACTATGAAGTCTTTCATTCAAAATATTTGTGAACAATTTGCCAAAACAGTTTAGAATAGTAATGCCTCTGTAATTGTTGAGATCATGATGTCACCTTTATTTTTATAAATTGACAAAATAACTCCACGACTCCAAACTTCAGAATAATTCCGGAATCCAAGAAAATGTTTAACAACTGACATACAAGAGATAAAAATTTCTCGTTTTTCACATATTTTAAGCACTCGTTCAGTACATTGTCAAACACAGAAGGACGTTTGTTATTTTTCAAGCGTTTAACTATCTTTTTTGATTTCATCGACAGTTATAGCGAGAATCGAGCTTTACGGTAACGCAAGTATACTTTCACACTTGGTGATGGATTTGAAGGTTAAAGGTCAGTAATTCAAATCCTTCTTTGTTTCATATAAAAAACGACAACTTCAGGTCGTCTTCACGTATCTTTAGAGAACATCACTTTTTCCTACACCTATTTTTCATAAAAGTTTTATAAAAAAAAAAAAAAAAAAAAAAAAAAAAAAAAAAAAAAAAAAAAAAAAAAAAAAAAAAAAAAAAAAAAAAAAAAAAAAAAAAAAAAAAAAAAAAAAAAAAAAAAAAAAAAAAAAAAAAAAAAAAAAAAAAAAAAAAAAAAAAAAAAAAAAAAAAAAAAAAAAAAAAAAAAAAAAAAAAAAAAAAAAAAAAAAAAAAAAAAAAAAAAAAAAAAAAAAAAAACGGTCACTTGTTCATTATTTCGTGGGATTTTCAAAGTTCAAATGAATTACTAAAATTTGAAAGGAAAGCATTTTGTCAACTTAGTTTCCAACATCCAGCTCACTTCTGTAGAACAAAATTGTGCAAACATGTTTATAATACCCACAGAAATAGTAGATGAGAATCAGGGATTTCGGAATAATCGAAAATGTCACCTCTTGCCTTTCCAAAGTTATTGTTCTGGCTTTAGAAAATTACTTTTAAAAGTATACCAATACAAAACCCCACACTTCCAGTCTTTTGTCATTAAGAACTCAGAATGCGTTTCAATTTAGTTATAAAACAACCAGTTTGATCTTATCCTCGTTAACTTGCAACCCTAATTTATAATCAAATCATGCATACCGATTTAAGCTCTCTGTCCTCTTACCTGAATTCGCTAAAAGGCTGATCACAGTAATACACAAAATACTCAGTTTATATAAACTTCCATATCATTATCGTAGAGCTCTCAAAAGTAGCCATAAACATTGAAGCCACCCTCAAATTCGTTGACATACATGAGTAGATCTTTAAAAATATTGAAAACAAGATGGCGATATTTTACTTGACGCACCTCAGTTTGGTACTAAAAAAACTAGATAACTTTTTTGACTCTGAGACAGATTTGCTTGGGTACATGTTAAAATAATCTTTACATTTCTCATCAACGTCATGAACATCTTGCCAAAGATACATTCGTTGCAAAAACGCTTTCAATGTAGAAAACACAGTACATCTTTTTCAACCCTATATAAAAATCAATCAGCAGTTTAGAGAAATAGTGATCAACAGTACAATTTTTTGGAAAGCACGTCTGTTTTTCAATAAGTAAATTGTAATCTTCTAGTAATATATGAAGTCTCATTCAAATATTTGTGAAAAATTTGCCAAAACGTTTAGAATAGTAATGCTCTGTATTGTTGAGATCATATGTCACTTTATTTTATAAATTGACAAAATACTCCACGACTCAACTTCAGACTAATTCGATCAAGAAATGTTTACACTGAATACAAGAGATTAAAATTCTCGTTTTTCACATTTTTAAGCATCGTTCAGTACATGTCAAACACAGAACGTGTTATTTTTCAAGCCTAACTATCATTTTTCGATTATCGAGATTTAGCGAGAATCGAGCTTTACAGTAAAGCGCAGCTACCTTTCACACTTGGGTATGATTTGAAGTAAAGGTCAGTAATTAGTATCCTTTTTGTAAAAAACGAACTTCAGGTCGTCTTGTATTTAGAGACATCATTTTTTCCACACCTATTTTAAAAATTCTTCACAATTAACGAAAAAATGAAAAGAAATAGAGTTTATGTAGTTCCTTTTAAATGCAGTCAGTTGTGTCTGCTACCAAAAATGGCATTTTGCTCTCGCCGCGCAATAACACCTACTCCGGCGATCTGCAACACTGCATGGTGTATGAACAAAAGTCTCTTTCATGCACAATTTTCATTAGTTTTAGTGAAAAATGTGATTAGCACTCTTTACACGAATTTGCGCAAAAATGGAAAATTAGGATCTATTTATCTGGACTTCTTTCGATACACCACGAAGCACATTTCGACCGAATTATGACCTCCCTATAAGAAATGCTTCTTGTCAAATTTCACACCATTTTCATCTCTGTTTTCAAGAAAGATGTAATACCAAACCTACTGCCAAGTTTCATTGTGAAATTTCGAGATTTAAGAGAAATATAGACATTTAATAGAAGCCACCCCCTACCCATTTACTGGGCTAAAATTTGGCCCTATGGTCCTTTTATTGTATATTTTGGTAAAAGTGTCACTTGTTTGCATTATTTTTCAGTGGGATTCTGAAATATCATTCATTCCGTCATGAATAAGACCTGGAAGGATGCATTTTGTGCATTTTCTGACATTGTAGAGACAAAATATTGGCTTTTTAATCCCAGAAATCACTGCTGAAATAGGCGCATCTACGCAAAATATGGTCAAAATTCAAAATTTTTCAAATTTCATTATTATTTTGCATTGGAAACACTCTTTTATATCATATACAACCGATTGATGACTTTTAAGACTAATTTCGATGTGTTTCGAGAAAAGTCTTATTTCAGCTCTTATAAGAAATGCTTCTTATCAAATTTCACACCATTTTCATCTCTGTTTTCAAGAAAGATGTAATACCAAACATACTGCCAAGTTTCATTGTGAAATTTCGAGATTTAGGAGAAATATAGACATTTAATAGAAGCCACCCCCTACCCATTTACTGGGCTAAAATTTGGCCCTATGGTCCTTTTATTGTATATTTTGGTAAAAGTGTCACTTGTTTGCATTATTTTTCAGTGGGATTCTGAAATATCATTCATTCCGTCATGAATAAGACCTGGAAGGATGCATTTTGTGCATTTTCTGACATTGTAGAGACAAAATATTGGCCTTGTAATCCCAGAAATCACTGCTGAAATAGGCGCATCTACGAAAAATATGGTCAAAATTCAAAATTTTTCAAATTTCATTATTATTTTGCATTGGAAACACTCTTTTATATCATATACAACCGATTGATGACTTTTAAGACTAATTTCGATGTGTTTCGAGAAAAGTCTTATTTCAGCTCTTATAGGTTAAAGGTCAGTAATTCAAATCCTTCTTTGTTTCATATAAAAAACGACAACTTCAGGTCGTCTTCACGTATCTTTAGAGAACATCACTTTTTCCTACACCTATTTTTCATAAAAGTTCTATCACAAATTAACGAAAAAATGAAAAGAAAATAGGGGGTTATGTAGTTCCTAGTGAAATGCCAGTCAGTTGTGGTATGCTACCCTAAAAATGGCGCATATTTGCTCTCGTCCGCGCAATAAACACCTACTTCCGGTTTCGATCTGCAACACTTGCCATGTGGGGTGTATGAACAAGAAAACCGTCTCATTTCATGCACAATGTATTCTAGTAGTGAAAAATGGTGATTAAAGCACTCGTTCTACACGAATTTGCGCAAAAAAAATGGGAAAATTAGGATCTATTTATTATGGACTTCTTTCGACTACACCACGGAAGCACATTTTCGACCGAATTACTGACCTTATCCCTTGAAAAGTTTCGTCGGAAGTTGTTAAGAAGCGCACCCTAGCGGACAGGTGCTTACAGGAAATACTTCTCTCCGCTGTGAATACAGAACTTCATTCGATTGCTGAAAATTATTCATCGCTCAAAAATAATGCAAGAAAGATTTCCAGTTATTTGAAAAAATATTTTATTTTCATTTAAAAGATCAAGCATCGGCCAGAAAATGGATAAATTCATTAATATCATAACAGGAAGCAAATATGACTCACTACACATGTTCCCATAATTGCAAGTATGATATACGCTTACAGGTATGATGACTAATTAGACTCTAATTTCAAGTGAATAGGTCTAGGTAAAGGTAATTACCTGCCCTTCGTTACCCAACTAAAGGAAGTGATCGAGAAAAAAAGAGGCCCTCATTTCATGATGGATTTGATTGTAAATATTCTGAGTTCTAAATCCAATTTTCATGATCTATTAAATAATAAGGAAAAAAAACTGAAATATTTCTTGTGCAATGACTTCTCGATTGACAAAAATACTGACTGTTCACTTGAAAAATGCATACAGTATTCATTCAAGATTAAGAAAATAGCAGCACATCACTTAAAGTGATTTTTGTTTTTAGATAGATTTCAAGGGTTTCATTTGCTTCAGACATTTGTCAAACCTGCATTGATATATTGTATGTAACCTCTATCGGAAATAGACTTTGGCCTGAATTCTAATTCTTTTGAGTTGTAAATAGTTTCTTTTTTTACATATAAATGATGCATATATTTTTAGCTAAACCTGATTTCTTTGAGCTCGCTTTGAGGCTTTGCCTTATGTCATATTAGTGAGCTCGAAGAGCAACTGCTCGAGAATCGAGCTTTACGGTTATGCAATTATACTTTCACACTTGGTGATGGATTTTAAAAGTTTCATATAAGAATTTAACCAAAAACTGCTGCTTTGTAAAAGGGGCATAATTTTGGAAAAATGCAAAGTAGAGTTATGAATCTTTGCACTGCATGTCATAACATGACAGTGAACAAGTGTGTGAAGTTTGTTTCAATCCATTCCCATTAGTGGGTACTGAGATACCAGCTTACATATAAGAATTTAACCAAAAACTGCTACGTTAAAAAGGGGCATAATTTTGAAGAAAAAAAATGCAAACTAGAGTTATGAACCTTTGCACTGCATGGCATAACATAACAGTGAACAAGTGTGTGAAGTTTCAATACTTTCCCATTAGTGGATACTGAGATACCAGCTTACATACAAAAACTTAACCAAAAACTGCTAAGTCGAAAAGGGGGAATAATTTTGAAAAAAAAAGCAAAGTAGAGTTATGGTACCTGCATAGTGCATGTCAGATCATGACAGTGAACAAGTGGGTGAAGTTTCAATCCATTCCAATTAGTGGATACTGCGATATCAGCTTATATACAAAAACTTAACGAAAAACCGCTAAGTCGAAAAAGGGACATAATTTTGAAAAAATGCAAAGTAGAGTTATGGGACCTGCACAGTGCATGTCAGGTCATGACAGTGAACAAGTGTGTGAGGTTTCAATCTACCCCATTAGTGGGTACTGAGATACCAGCTTACATACAAAACCTTAACCAAAAATTTCTAAGTCGAGAAAGGGGCATAATTTTATAAAAAGGCAGAACAGAGTTATGGAACCTGTGCTGTGTAAGTCAGTTTATTACAGTGAATAAGTGTGTGAAGTTTCAATCCATTCCCATTAATAGTTACTGAGATATCAGCTTACATAAAAAACAAAACAAATCGGGACGCGGACGCACGAGTGTGTCAAATAGCTTTACTATTCTTTGAATAGTCGAGCTGAAAACCGCTTACACCCCCACCCCCACCCTTCAAAAGCACTTTTAACAATATTACTTTCATGTTTCTAAAACAAACTTGTTTAGTATAAAAACTGCCAAAAAAACACAAACAAACTTCCGTTAAATCAAATAATATTATAGTGTCTATTGTAAGTGTAAACGTTATTTCTGTAGCAAAATATAACATTTACGCTGTTTCCAGTTTCTACCATATTATCAGTTATACCAAAATTTCCCGCGTTTCATGTTATCCTGGGAGGATTATAATAATTTTTATAGTCTAGCGAAAAGTTCGCCAGCCTAAAGTTACCCACTAAAATTGCCAACAAGTAATTGGTACCAAGAGTGGAAACATTGAAATCGTTCCAGACAGATAACGATTTAATTTATACATGTCTAGATGAAGTTCGTCATTCGTCTACCAAATTAGTAAATTATATTAAATTGGTAAATTATGTGCACGTTGCCTTAAACAGTGAATCTGACATTTTTTTTTTATAAAACATTCATCTACATTTCTAATATAATGCTACTTCGTCGCAAGTCTTGAAAATACCTGTTCAAATTCGAAATATAACATCAACACTATGTCCAAAGTCCTAAAATATCCATTATGAACGAATCTAAACATATAAAATTGTTTAAGTTGTTCGTGTAATTAGCTCGCTCTAGTTGAAATGTTCATATCTTTTCCTCAACATAATAGCAGTAAATGACTTGAGCATTTTCCTGCTTGGAAACGAGATAACAGCATTGATTTATCAAAATTAAACTATTATCTATGTGTTAAATATAACAAAACATATTGACAACCCGTAGTTTTATGGTTGATAAAGTCCTTAGTAATTGGCAATAATTTAATATATAAAGGAAGTACATATCAGTAAACATAATGAATATGTATTTGAAAAGCCCTTACCTGATTATGTTTGATAATTACTTACAAACGGTCAAACCTGTATAAAGCAGTCAGCCAAGGATCGCACACAATCTGGCTGGTTAATGCAGGTGACTGCTTAAGACAAGTTGAAAATTGAACAAAAACACAATTTGGGAAGTCAGTTGACTGGCTGCTTAATTAAGGCATGTGGCAGCTTAATACAGGTGACCACTGAGGCAGGTCCAGTTGTAATTGTCTTATATATATCTCTGCTGACGTTTGTTTCCAACACTTACGGCAGAGGACCCGTAATAACAATCGGCAACTTCTGTACATTTTTGTATTACATAAATTATCGAATGCCAAAATCGAATGAATACAGAAAATGTGTAATCGAACGAAAAATGCCGGTTGTGTTACGGTCGCGTTAAAAAAACACAATCCCTGGCAAATTCGTCAGGGAGTCGACTCTTTGGCTCAGTTGTTAGATAATTGGACATCCATCCGTGCGACCCGAGTTCGAATCCCGCCTCGGGCACTTGGGATTTTTCATCATAAGAAGTTCTATCATCTTCAATTTCTGTTACGCTCTTAAATGCGTAAGATGGGGGCTCGTCCGGGATTCAGACTTTATCTAGTGCCTAAAATGTCAACATCATTCCTTTGAAGAGAGGAAGTGTTACGATCGCTTACATATAGCCTCGCGTTTTAAAAAAGGATTCTCTGACAACTGCGTCAGGCTCTTTGACTCAGTGGTTACAGCATTGGACTTCCACCCTAGCGATCTGGGTTGGAATCCCGCCTCGGGCACTTGGGAGTTTTCATCATAAAAAAAATCTATCTTCTTCAATTCTGTTATGCTCTAAAATGCGTAAGAATTGTCATAACCTGTCCTCCTCTTTAAGTTTTGTTTGATTCTTCCACATGCAAGACTTCCCTACATGTACTTGTATCCAAACAGTGTTACTGCCTTAGATCAAGAACACAGCAAGATTTCTAGCTTTCCCAAATCAAACCGCTACATGACTGAGTGTATGGATATGTAGATGATTAGCATTTACACAAAAATTACAAAGACAAAGTTAAACACTGAAAACAAGAACAAATCAAACAAATAAAGAAAGGAAAAAGGTGGGGAACGCCACGGAACGGTAAGTGACCAAAACACTAATAAAGAATATTAACCGGTTAATACTGTAGAAACCTATTCTCATATTCCCACTGCTTACAAAAGCCACAAAGAACAATGAAAAACAAGTTACCCCCACTATGATATGTAAAACACAGAATTCCGTGTGTATGAACAGAAAATATATGGGCATTTATGCAATGGTTTTGCAGAGAAAAACTAGATAAACGCCATTTAGTGCCGACGAAACAGCCCAGAAGACAAACATCAAGGCGGAAGAATCCCAGTGAAACAGAATTGCCTTAATTGAGTGATAGACACAATCAACTAAAGCTTGCATCAACTGAAAAAAAGGGGTGTATGCAAAACGCGCGAGTCAGGTAGTAACATTTCTTATTATAACCCAATTTTACTGAAAACCATTGAGAAACTGCCATGACCAAGAATCTTATGGAATTTGTGAATAGGTTAGCCTTAATATCACTCATGATTATATTACCTTTCATTCTTCTTGTGGCGTCCTTTGTCTAGTGGTTAAGTTACGGTATTTTCTAAAAGATAAAAAGAATGCAAAAAGAGATACTTTTCTTACGAAATTAGAAAGAAGTGTCAGAACCTTTTGAAAGGCTATATGGGGATAATATAGACTAGGAATTTTGCTAACATTATTATACCATAAGTAAATGTATTGCTATTTGCTGTATTGTTTCTCAGCTATCGTTTTATCCCAAACACTAATCCAGTTCAAAACTTTTATAGGTCTTATTTTTATTTTTTCAATGCTCAAAATTTCTGATGTAAATTGTTTTGACTTTTATTGTCAGACTGAATATTTGATACTAGTATATCTATATATTTCAGTGGTACAATATTGCTGCGTTGCAGTTGCGTTCTGCATTAATGTAGTTCCAGTTCAACCTTTGTTCAAAGTTTCCAAGTGAAGTCTTCTTACGTTTACCTATCTACAAAACAAGTACGAAATGTATATTTATACATTCAAGTGCTTATCAAATGAAATGTATTTCTAACGTTATAAATTAATGGTAGCATAATTTACAAGCATCATGACGTAAAAAATCAATCTTAGAAAGTATCCTTATGTAGCAGTATTTACTACTATGCCCAAGATACTCTGTTAGATTTTTAAATTCACTAAACTACAAGGAACACAAAAGCGGTTTACCGGGTACAAGATGTATTTTATTATTTTCACATGGCTCGTTTAACATCATAGACAAAATACATCAGGACATCAGGGACAGTTTATACGTTTTCAGTTCACAATATTCAAAACAACTTAGACATAATTACAACCTATAGAAATTAAAGTCCTACACCTAACGAAGCTAACGTAATTTTAAATAATTTTGTCTTTAATTTTAGAGCCCGGTCCAAAGGGAAAAATGTATACCCAAAGACAGTAAGGTGGTGGGGGGGGGGGGGGGGGGGCGGAAATGACTAGGCTCTTACTAAAGGTAAAAAGTTACCTTTCGAGAGTCGGTGAACAATAGCACAGAGACTGCCAAAATCAGGGCTTATATACCCTCGCATTGGTAAAACGCATGAAAAACCCATGCAGAAAAATTGCAGTACACATGGAGTGTTCAATAAATTCATAAAAGTGAAATTATTACCTGTAGCATTAACATATAATAAAGAATGGTCAAGCTTATGTAAACATTTGTATCAACCCTTACATGACTGTATGCTAAAGTTACACCTGAGTGATTTCAATATCATAAGTATAGCAAGTACATGATAGTGTAAACCTATTACCCAAAATAAGGTTGTATAAATTTAAGTAGAAAGAATACTGTAATTAGCAAAATGCACTAATATCTATAATAAAGTTATAAGCAAAATTACATTTGAAAGTGCACAAGCTTATTTAACGTAACAGTGTTTCAATAATATTAAGACTATGACAAGGTTCAGAATACCGACTGCTAGCTATACAACAAACTTTAATTGTTATTTTAAATAGTTTTATTAGGATACATGTGTAAGATAAGGCTAGAAAAAGTCATTCCTGCCACACTTATAATGACGAAACATGGCAGTGGTCTTCAGTAATCTCGTCATGTATGCCAGTGAATAGTATACATTTAGCAAACTGTTGCAATCGGGAACTTACTTTGAGATTCGACTGGAATGGGCACAAAATAATATTAGCGATTAGACTGTATTTTTTATATAGGTGCGTTGATAAGTTTTGACCTGATTTTATAATTTCATATCGCGTTTTCTTGTGGTTGAGCAAACTGTATTCAGTGTGTCTCTGTTACGGTTGCTTTCTCCCGTGATTGCCCCTCTGGTCTTGTACTGAATGAATTGGCGCCATGCATGAAAGCCTTCTGTGTAAATCACGTTTGACGTAGTGATCCAGTGACTACGAATCCAATGATCTTGAGTACGAGACCACGCTACAACTAAGAAATAGGCGGGTACAAATTTAATTACCGCAGTCATTTTCAATTAAAACTGGATGGTTTGATTTGTAATGCATATTTTACGTTTTCATTGATAACTTGGTACTTATATATTATTAACTATGCTAAACATGTCCATATTATAGTTCTTATGTCGTGAGCTAAATTAATGTTACCATGGAAACGAACTACGTGATCTACATATCTTTAATACTAAAAGTTCTTTGGCACTGGCTTATTCAAAGGGGAAGGCAACGTTGTTATTACGTTAAGGTAGTGGGATCCTAATGGACTGTTCTCCAGATTCTCTATATCATAACATTTTTAAAATCTATATGCAAATACAGGATTGTATGTGAAATATTAAAAGAATTTCACCAACAGTTACGGAAATATAGCGATTTCATTTGCCCACCCCCTATTACTGAAAATCCGTTAAATTGTACCAGGGGTGCATTTGCAAAAATGACTATTTTTTAATGAATTTTCACCCTTTTTATTTATTATATGATTTCATTTCATTCACAATACATATATCTAATGAAACAAGTGCATATTAAAAGCACAAACTATAGTAATCAGATATTTTGAAGCTAAATGGCATGGTTACCCAAGAAAAATCACACAAATTTTCACAAATAATCAAAAATACATGTTTTTTAATTAAAAAAAAATCAGCTATTTAATACTAGTCAATTAAGGTAACCTCTTCTATTTTTTAGCTAAATATTATTTCAAACAAAATAAACAAAGAAAAAAAATTTTTACCATCTGTAATTTAAGAAATATAATTTTGCATATGGCTACCCCACAAACAAGATTTTCACAAAAAATGACGAAATACACAATGTCTCAAATATGATCAAACTATGTTTAAGGAAAGCAACATTTTCTACATGCAACTATATATACTAACTGTTTAAGTTATAAAAAGACAGTTAAGATATCAAAATCTTTAAAAATCTTCATTTCCTGTTGACATTGTAAGAGATCCTGGTCATCAGTGTCTTTGAAAAATTAGTGTGAATTTTGCCTATTAGAACTTCATAAAGAAGTTGTGTTTCAATGATACTGCAACAAGTTACATTCTTTGGACTGAATTGAACATTATGTCTTGTAAATTACATGTTTCTGATAAAATAGAGAAAGTCCTGACTGAAAACAAAAACCGAAATATTTTTTCCACAGCTGGAAAAATACTGAGCCAACTTCAGGCAAGTACAATGAATTTTGACCTCTTCTAAAGACAGAAAAATTCCTGAGTTTAGTACATGCATAATTATATATGATTATTTCACTGATAATCAGTGCAGATTAGAATTTCCTGTCTAAATGAAATGGTTACCTGTTTAGGGGGTAACGAGGCTCTGCCGAGTTAACACATATAGTTAACCGAGAGCCGGATATTCCTATCAACATCGACAACCAGTGATAGAATCTTTTTCTTGCATACCATATTCAAATAATAATAATAAAAAAAAAATGAATCAAATGACTTTCTTTTTAGAACTAGTTCTGTATAGTAGCTAGTTCTGTATAGTAGTGTATTCATACAAAGTAAGTGAAACCAACATCCATAAACAGGAAAGACATCACAACATTTCGAAGACAAGTAACAAGATCTAGTTCCAGTATTATTTTATCAGTTTCTGCCTAACTTTCTGTATTTTTTGATAAAATAGTGTTTCTTGAATTGAGAAATATACATCAATCATAGCACAACAGTTGTCTGACACCCCGAGGTGCAGGATAGAATTTCCATCACCAGCAAAAATACCGGAAATTTTGGTCTTGTATGCAAGAAAATTACATATTTGGCAGCATATATTTGTTTTCCATAAAAGACTAAATCTTGCTTTTTATACACCAAGTAAAAATCATAATCAAAATGCAAATACTTCACAAATATACTAACCAGCATGTCATCAATGATGATTCAATTAATGTACTTTCTGAATCACAGATTATTCATACAAGTACCTATGTCTATGAAGGTACATTTGATGAAAAATACTGACAAAACTTGGGACCAGTTTCCTCCAGAACTTTTTTTGAGTTTGTTACTCTCGGTAAGCCATCACAGTTTACAGCTGTAAATGTATTTCTAAGTCCATCTTCACCTGATCGCCTAAATATAACTTTCAGATGTTCAACACTCAAACCAGAGCCAGCAATGTTTTCTGCTGTAGGACGTTTGCATATCCCCTTGCTTATTAATGGATCAAAGGAGCGCAGATTTTTCGATTTTTCACGATTGAACAGTAAAGAATTTTTCACAGCCACAGGAGAAAAACTGAAGTTTAGGAGATCAGACACTTCACATAGTTTTAGAAGATGTCCAAGAGCCTCAACATCAGCCTCTGCATTGTGGGCATTGTATGTCATACCAAGATGTTGTCGTGCAAGGTCTTCCTGTTTTAATGACTCTCCAGGGTACTTCTTTCTAAACACAGACAAACTATCGACAAAGCCAAATACTGATTTGAAAAAGACATCTGTGGTTTTGGTTTTCTGTACAGCTGTCATGAGAATTGGAAAGTCAAATCTCCTTCCGTTATGAGCAATGAGAAACACATTGGAAAACTGGTCAAGCCACCTGCACAGCTTCTCAATGGCAGACTGAATATGAATAGACTCATCCAGATTTCCATTCACAACTATATCACCGTTGTCATCAACACATATTCCAGTTACCCTTTGGGCTTCAGATGTAACTGCCATCTTTGGTTTTGTGTAAACTGCAAACTGGGCACCAGACTTTACCTCCACTGCTGCCAGCTGTGTGATGTGCGGCATAACAGAACCACGTACTGAAGCAAACAATGTGAATGATCAGTACAGAAAACTTGAAGAATTAATTTATCGAGGAGATTTGTTTGGTACAGTGTAAGATCCGAATTTTTCAGTGAGTGAACACCAGACGCAATATTGCACAGTAGTGTAACCGCAAGATTTAATGTACACCAGTGAAATATTTCTTATCTTGCATGTAAAACAAAAAGTTTCTTTTTTCTGTTTAAAATTGTCTTTCCAGTGATAGAAAATATTGTGATAAACAAAAAGAAGGTATATGTATTTGTTAGAGTATTGCAATACTGACCAGCAGACTGAATTTAGAATAATATTGACAAGAAAGAGAAAGTGCTGTATCTGTTTAAAATTTTTGTTCTTACTCAGGTCTGTAGTTTCCAGGTCTATGGCTATGATTGTAGGTTGTCCAATTTCAACTTTCACGGGTTTGAAATTGCCACGCGGGACAGCATCTGGAAGTTTCTCAATATCAACACTGGAGGAATGGCCAACTTCTGCAATGCACAATATAATTTCAACAAAAACCTTAACCACAATATTTAGATCTACAATGCAGCATTTTAAAAAAGTCTAAGACTCATGTACGAATTTTACTTTTTTGGAGCACATGCTATCTGGTATTGCAACAGACAATGAATAACTTGTCGAACTTGGTTATCACATAATACTCTTACATGCACATAGACAGGGATTCAAACCCAGGTCGCCTCTTTGAGAAATAATTACACAGTATGATACAAGCAAACTTATTTCAGTTATTTTACCAAGATAAAAAACTTACCAGATTGATTTGAAACACCTTCTAAGGCTTCAAGAGCTCCCTGGTTAATCGAACGCTCCTGTTTCAGAACAAGTCTGCGCCTTTTAACTGATGGAAGTTGTTGGCGTTGCTGCTTCTGTAGACGTCGCTTGAGACATTTATCTGCGTACTTTATGGTATGACTTCCAGGTGACAATCCAAGGTTCATATTGGTCTGAAAATTTAAATACATATATGTGTTTTCTTTTCCACGGTTTATATCTTTACTAGTGCATTGTAATAATACAGTAATGTATAATGTAATTGGAAAGCTAGGTGATTGCTTAATTTAAACATATAAAAGCCTTTATAAACAAGGGCTGGCTGTAAGACAACAGGCTCAACTTTTCTCAGTGCTCGACTTTGATCTTTGCCAATAACCGACGCGAGTGCAACAGCTCTAGTTTTTCTTCGAAAAGCAGAGCAAACAATGTAATCTTGTTATCACTTATATTAAAAGTATTAATATCATGAGCAAGTAATAAACAAAAAAAATATCAACATACCATAACATCTGTAGAACTGCAACCAAAGTGGCCTAGTACCGAAGATCAACTGTGTAACAGTAAACGAACAGCAGTCAACTGTTGAACAGAAACAATGTAAACTTTGAACAACCTAAAAAAAAACAATTCTTCAGTTGTCGTGAAATATAATAAACTGGTTTTATCACATGTTTGACGTCGCGGGAGTGTAATGAAGCGATTAAATAAAAATGATAATACACTAGTGTAATAAAGCTTTGACGTTGACGTCATTTATAGTAAAAGTGACGTCGGTCAAACTGTTTTGTTTATATAGTAAAAGAAAGTCGATTTTTTTAATGTTTCGATAAGAAAGGTTAACATGTGATAAAAAGAATATTACATTTGTGACTTTCCATATTGAATTTATTAAACGAGTTGAATAAAATTGATAAAATGCTCGGCAGAGCCCCGCATTTTATAACTTTATTCAACTGGTTTAATAAATTCAATATGAAAAGACACTTGTGTAATATCCTCTATTTATAAACTAATCAGTTCATGTCACATGGTGGTCATTTAAGTGAAAGAGTGAAATAAAACTTTAACAAAAACTGAAAAATTATGAACAATAACAACAGAACTAAATCAAAACAATAATAAAGTCTTAACAGTTTATATTTTGGAATTACCTCTGGTATATAGTGTCTACCGTCATTAATATAAGAGGCTGTGGCATGCACTCTGTAGTCAAGGGATTTAGAATGTCCATAGTGGTGTGATTTGGGTGCTCGGAGGCTGACTTCTTTGTTGGCATGCTCACACTGCTGACTGGATCCTAAATCAGCATATTGCCGTGCATTTGCTACCAATGGGTCAAATATTTGCTGAAGTTTTTCACGAAGAGTGTCATCCTTCAGTGATCTTTTGTACGGTAGACTTTTGTGTATATACACTTCACCAGGCTTTCGTTTGAATACACAAAACCTCTCATTGCATAATGAATGATCTCCAAACTGGTGGGGAATTAGAGCCTTCAAATTCTCTATGGCCTCGCCTGCACGTTCCTCCATTTTCTTCAGATTCCTGTTACATATAGGCTTGACATTTAGAGTGGATAAAAAATTGTTGACACGGACTGGGCCACCCAAACTGTCAATCATAGCTGAAAATAAACAATAAAAAATATTGCAAATTTATTCCACAAAACTAGAACATGACTGCAGGCATAAAACAGCAATCAAAATGAATAAGGACATGCACTGTTATTGCCTATGTGTCTAGTTATTGTACTTTAATTACAAACAATACTTGACTTATTGAAGTAGTAAATTAGATCAACACAGTGAAGATAAGCTTGAATTAAGGTCACACTAGCAATTATCATACACACAGGTAACATTTAGTAATATCATATCTCAATAACAAGACTTTTATTAGCTTTAAACTGGACTATATACTAGTACCTTTTTTGACAGGACTCTTAGTCACTACCAATTATGTATGATTTTTATATTTATAAATGCAATGTTGAGGTTACATTGCCCTACATGTAGCAATCAAGAAATGAGCCGTGCCATGAGAAAACCAACATAGTGGGTTTGCGACTAGCATGGACCCAGAACAGCCTGCGCATCCGTGCAGTCTGGTCAGGATCCATGCTGTTCGCTTTCAAAGACTATTGTCATAATTAGAGAAACCATTAGCGACCAGCATGGATCCTGACCAGATTGGCGGATACGCTGGCTGGTCTGGATTCATGCTGGTCGCAAACCCACTATGTTGCTTTTCTCATGGCACGGCTCAAATACTCCTGACATGTCTGACCTCTTGTTTTAGTTACATATCAGTTGAAGCTTATACTAAACGTCAAAACAGCATGTATCATCATTCATCATGCTTCTGTTGCATAACAGCGACCCAAAAGGTGTAGCTGATTTTGGTGGTTGGCCTATAGTATAGGTTTAATGACATTTATAAAAGACATACTGGAATCGAAAAACACAAGCCACATATGTTGCGGTAACAACAGTCTCATTCGGTGATAATGTATGCACGTGCAAAGCGTACTGGTTCAGCACTGGTCTTGTTAGCAAGGGTTTTATGCTACAGTCCAGGATGGCTAAACATTTTTCACCAATGAAACAAGACATACTGCTCCCAGCTATTCGAAATGTTTCAAAAGAACGAATGACCTCTTTAAGTTTATTATTTAAAACAGCCAGGCTGCGTGCACTTCATCTGTCCCAAGGAATTTACAGCGTGTATACAAAATATATTAGCTTCTATCGTAGGGCATAGCAAGTGTCGGGATGAAATGGGTTCCTGGGTGTGAGTGGTAGAACCAAAACATTTATCTATCTCTTTATACTGCCTTACACCTCTCACGAGTATTATGGGCAAGTGCTTTAAACATGTTAATGCTATTGATTATTTATTATCTAAAACATACCTGTACCAAGTTTAGTATTGACATCAAAACATGGCATTCCATTTGTTTTCATCCGGTGTACTTTGCCATATGCCACTCTGTTGACGAAGTTGCAGTCAGGATTCTGGCAAACCACATATAAATATCCACCAAGCCCCTTTTGCAACTCACCAACCACGTTATAAGCTGTCAACGGCACAGGTCCTAACTTACAAGAGCGACAGTACTTTAAATTGTTCAACAAAATGTCAAGTTCAATCAAACGTCTGCCTTCCCTCCACCCATCACGGCTAACACTAGCGCCAAGTTCAAAGTGAAAGTTGCTGCAATTTGTAGCTGTGCAGTCACTACCGTTACATAACCCAGTATTTGTGTAATTATGCTCAATAATTATTCGCTTGGATACTTCATTTCTCCTCTTTTTCTCACCAAATTTGCGGTATCTTCCTCGCTCGTCTCGATATTTCATGTTTTCACTTTCATAGGGAATTCCATGTATGACGTTATTCGATGGGAAATCCCGCTATCGATCCGTGAAATATTTTCCAAAAATGGAATTTTTTTATGTTTAAGCATTATTTGACAGCTTTTTACCGAGATAAATAATGAATTTTATACGCCTTTTGCAAAAACAACGTTTAATTTCGAAATTATATTTATATTCCGAGTCATGCCGTCCATAGACGAAAGGTTCCGATCACGCCACGAAAAATAACGACATCGCCCGATTACTGCCGATTCCATTAGGCTCCCGCTACCTTAATTTGGCCAGTTGTGATTTCCTAAATCATTTAAAGAAGTGAAAGAATTTTCAAAATCGGAGTAAAAATGAGAAAGTTATGAGCATTTAGATATTTGGTCAATTTGGCGTCCATTTTGTTTCCATGGCAACAAAACAAAAACAAAGTGGCGTATTTATCAAATTTTCAGATACACATTTGAACTGTATTTTCTTACTTTTGTAAAATAATTTATCTACCTCTTCCAACTATAATGAAAGAAATTATCATGTTTCACACCATACACGCAAGAAACATATGAAAATTAATCTATTTAAAAGTTTTTTTGCTAAATAAAAATTCAACAGTGTGTAAATGACGTAATAAACACACTAAAATGGCTGCCTCCATGATCAGCCATTTGCTTAAACTTCGAACTGCCATATCTTTTTCAATAGTGGTCCGATTTTAAAAATTCTTTCAACGTTATGAATGGCTCTAGGAAGGCTTTCATATAGAATTAACTGATTGTCAGGCTTTCCTTACCCTTTAAGGAATACAGTTTCAACTGTTTATCTGTATTTCAAATGCCTATGAGAATGATAATTGTAAGCGCATACGATTATTCCGTAAAAAAAGCCAGCTTAGGAATACTGCTGTAAGTATTTAGATATTTGAAACAAATATATATATATATATATATATGAAACGTTCTGAAGTAACATGAAACGAGGAAAATAACTTAAAGTAGTCGTATGGTCGAGAAATCGTGCTATTTGTAGGAAACGCAATAAAGTTGGTAGAATGTGAGGATACGGTGTCTTAATAATCAAAAACAAAAGGAAGTTGGAAAAAATGAAAATGGCCAATAATATTAAAAATAGCCGCCATTCATTAAAATGTTAAGAAAATTGAGAATCAGACACCTTTAGTAATTTTATTTTGGTAAACCTGTGTTTTGTTCATAGTTTATATGCAAATATTGATTGAACATACTTATTTATACCAGGAAGGTCTAATACGTATCCGTTGTTTCAGTTTATACTTAGATCTTAGCTATCTATCGTTGTTTTTGGGTCGGGGCTTTGCTCCGACTCAATGGAATAATAGACGGTAAATGAAAACCACTACACTTTTAGTGCAAAACGGCAAATAGCAAAAATTAGTGCAGCTATAACAAAGCGCATGAATATCATCAGAACTATTTACGGCTATTTTTATATTAACGGCTATTTTTAGAATGCAGTCGCCGGTGGCGTCATCGATATATGTCGTGTATACCGCTTGATTAAGTTGATATACACAACAAACACAATTGCTTCTAAGAAACTATTCCAAATAAAAACTTGACGGAAACCGTATTCCAAGGGCGAAGTTTCGCTCAAATGATATATTAAAATGAGCATTCGGTATTTGAGCTGAAACTCTGGCTTGAATGTGGATTACCTTACCGTGGGGATAAACCGAAAGTTATGGTAGAAAAGGAACGGGTTCGCCGTTCAGGACTTGATTACACCTGAATCCGTAACTTATAATTGCAGATTCGAATGCTCGCTTTCATGTTTTAAACCTAGCTTATTTTGTTGCATGTATACATCTTAAAGAGTTTTAAGATAGGAAAGTGCACAGGCTGGAAATTATACACCGTTTTTCAAAGAGCCTACTGACTATACTGTATTTGAATGGGACTAAAATTTTCAATATTTTTACTGAATGGCTGCATAATGTCTCTAAAGTAGCTACGGAAATCTTCCTTTTTTGTAGATTAACAAGTCATATTGAATTTAAAATTAATCAAATATATGTAGCAGAAAAAAAGTTGTGCACATGTGTTTTGTGTCAAAAGCTAGAACATGAATTTAACATCCTATAAATCTTTATCACTACATTTTATGGTCAACCGAACAATCGATTTGTCATTCGTTCACATATGTATAAGTTCTATTATCGAGTGTCCTAAATAGCTCAGTTGGTAGAGCGTTGGCGCATTAAGTCGTAAGTCCGAGGTTCGGGTCTAGGCTGCACAACTTTTCCTTAGACTGTTACAATGTATATGATATTTGCTGTGGAAAAGCTATGATTTATTGTCATAAACATATTTTTTGTTAAATATTTTATGTAAACAGCTCTCACTTGGTGACATTAGTAACTGTTATAATCTACTCTGTTAGTAGGCCTGGAATAAATTAAGCAATGCAACAATTCCAAGTCTAAAATATTAAAATTAAAAGTTTAACTTTATTATTCTAATCGCAATAAAAATGCGAAATTAATGTTGTTACCGCTTTTGTTACCTGTACATATACTTTTATTTGAAACCAAAATTGAACCATTTGACCGAACAAGTTATTGATGAAAAAAATGGAGCTCAGTATCTCAGTTAAAATGTACATACTTATGCAAGATTCCAGAAACATATGTTTCAAATATTGTGACTGATTTCCTATAAGATGAAAAGTGTAACTTAATCAACTACTTTTCAAGTTTATCATTTCAGGTGTTTGGAGTGTATACTAGTAATAATGTTGGAAGTTTTAAGACAGACATTGTTATTTCTGTTGACAAGGGAAGTGGGTACGAGCAGAAAGTAAGAGAAATTTAACGGACTGCGAGAAAGGAGTTGAACGACCATTCAAGTTCTTCCAATAACAGCCTGGATGATACAAGCGCTTTTGTTATTGATTGATATATGAAAATATTATTGAATCTGCAAAAGTGACTGTTTCTGTTAAGCTCTGACAGACTCAGTGAAAATGATGAGAACCTAAACAAGGATTTCCATAAACGTTTTGTTTTTAAATACGAAAAAAATGTATACATGTATGAATTTAATGTACTATGTAAAATAACTGCATTTAACAGCATTTTGTTTGTTTTTATTGGCCAAGATAAAATGTTAATTATTTTAGAAATATAAAACAAGTACTAATACAGATGCTATGACTTAGAAAAAAAGATGTAATTTAGAAAAAAAAAGATGTTATTAATTTGCTGGAAGCCACCATATTGGAAATATTGGAATGAAGCTTTATCTAAGTGTTGTATTGTCATACTACCGGGCATAATTTGCAGTGAGGCGCTGCCGCATGTTTGGCAAAAATCTTTTTAAAGATGAATTTCATTTACAAGCAGGTTCTTTGTTTTCTTCACATAAGTGCTTATTTATTTAGCAAAGTTGGTCTATCACTTTCTATTTTCTTATGATTGCACGAGAGATCCGTAACAGCACTTTGATAAAGGATATTATAAAGGATATTACATAAGTTTCTTTTCATATTGAATTTTTAAACAAGTTGAATAATATAAAGAAATGCGAGGCTCTGCCAAGCATTAATTACGGTACATGTTAGCGTTTCCTATTGAAACAACAAAATGGCTACTTTCTTTCACTACAGAAGTAAGTCCATTTGACCAATTCTCATATATATTTTAAACAATATCGACATCAAAACTTTAATACTCTAGTGTATTATCATTTTTATTCATTGGCTTTATTACACTCCCACGAAGTCAAACATGTGATCAATTAACATCTTTGAATCTGAAATGTTTTAGCTGTTATCAAAGGAATCCGAGAAAAAAAAGAAAATAAATAAATAAAAAAAAAAAAAGGAAACAAAATTATCACTACTTTAATTATCATATGTTTCGTATGAGAACGAATTTGTTTGGGTGCAAATGAAAAGTATTCAAAAGCATGTACTCTGATGACTTATATTGCTGTTGCATGAAATATAATACTGGCATTACAGGAAAAAGAGTGATTGAATTCAAGTTTTTGAACTCTGAAATGTTTTTGGGAAGTTCATGAAGTTGAATATTGGGGGAAATATTTGCATGAACCCTTTGACATTTACTATTTATGCTGCAGTAACATGTTAGGGGAGTTAGATGCACGCTGTCACTATGGTCATATTCCACACTGTTGTCCTGTTTACCCTTACCCTGCTCAATTTAAATAATCAATATTTCCATCTTTGAATCCGGAAATACTGCCATTAATTGTAAAAATAGATGCTAACAAAAAGATACTAACTAAATGGCAAACAGTACAGATCATGATCAGACTGTTCAGATGTACATACTGATTATGATCAGACTGCACAGTTGTGCGCGCTGATTATGATCTACACTGATTGCAAAAGCAGAATCAAGCATGATATTCAGCATCAAATGGTGTCTGATACATATTTTATTTTCACATATAAATTTGAGAAGATTACACTTTATCTTTACCTCTCTTAATATTTAATACTTAATATTTTTGACACATATTCAAGCTATTGTGCAATATCTTCATCTACCACTGGAGTCATTAAACACTCCAGTGACAGCTCCAATTTCCTCAGATGTGCCCAGTTTCTCTATCCTGCATCGACATAGTCGGGGGCGCTATCTCCTGTGACAGCTCTTGTTAGCTTTGGTAATGTTCATGCAAGTGAATAGTCTTAATCTGGGACTGGGTTTTCCCAAATCAGTGTAGGTACACGTATCGCAAATTTGTTTAAATTAAATATGTGAGTTTAACCTTTAATATACAAAAATTCTTTAAATTGACAATCCAAACATACTATTTACTAAAGACAGATATGTTTAAGTCATTATGTATAATAGGATTCATACAATAATGTTGAATTTGTGTTCGTTGTGTGTTTAATATTTTGACATATTTCAAAGCTACGAAGTACAATCTGTTTATAAACTGGTTTGTTTTTTATTTGTACCTACAGCGCGTGCATGAATCTTGGAAATGCCAGACATAAACCGATTTCTGGCGTAAATTTTAGGGTTCGCACAGGCCTTGGAAAGTGCTTGAAAACGAGCTGCATCTTGAATAGTGCTTGAAATATCGAATCGAATGGTAGAAAGGTAAATTTACTGATTCCTGTCGTGAATTACTGACAATTGATTTCAAAATGGCAAGTGTCGTTTCAAACTGAGTTGGCTAAAGGATTAAAGATGGTGCAGAAAGGAAAAAGACGTCCACAAAGCGCATTGCCGAGTTTGTAATAAAAAAAATGAAAAAGTGCAATGGGCGAAAGTTATGAATAATATTTATGGTTTAAATAGTTTGATAAATGTGTTTCAAAGTAACAACACCAAAGAAAAACTGTAACAGTCTCAAAAATTGGAGCGTGGTACAGGTCCTTGAAAATGCCAATTTGTCCTTGGAAAGTCCTTAAATTCAGTTCCCAGATTTCTGTATGAACCCTGGAGATTTTTCTGCTATGTTATAAATACAGCTGAATTGCCCCGACCCATCAGTACTCTCAGTGCTTTGATTTTACTATATTATTACAGAAACAGAGTTGCTTCCCTATGTTGCAGTTTTGCTATTTGTACTTCTCACTGCATTATCTGTTTCAGTTTCTCGCAGAATGCCTTAAGAATAATAGATATGAATTAAAATGACAATGGTGATAAACATATCATCTGATTATATCGTGATATTTATTATAGAGAGAACAATTTTCGCCACATAATTTTATACCATATTTTCTGGGTTATTAATAAAACCCGGCCCGGTCCGGTCTAAACCACGGAAATAGCCGATTCCGATTGTACGGAAACCACCGGAAACTTACGGACGGAAGGCTAATACAATTACGAATGGTGATACCGTCATCTTAATCAAGACAAATTTATGTGTATTTTATTTCATTATTACAAAAGTAGAAGAAAAGTATTTAATATTGGTGATACGTATGTTTGATGAAGTATTGCACTTGACATAAGCAAAGACCTAAAATAACAAGATATTTGAATCACACTCAATCAAAGAAGTAATATTTACGTTCGGCAGTCGATGTGTCATTTTGTGTACCGGACAGACATGAGATAGCAGTTTGCAGGATACTTTCAACAGAACTTGACAGGCTAGTTAAAGGCTGATCACTACCAAATAGAATGTAAGCCTCCGCTGGTCTAGTCACAAGTAGTCCAATACAAATAGTACTGATCTTTTTTCCTTTCCTAGTGCATTTTCTCGGCAGCAACGTGCTTACTTTTACTCTACCGCGTTTCAGTATGTATCACTTTACATTCTATTGAAATCGGCATGTTCCTATCGCATGCTAGGTAAAATGGCGGCGTAAGAATTTAATGACCAGTAAAGAGAAATTGAAAGAAGCGAAAAGTATTAAATTCAGCGGGTTGTATTTAACGAACTGTAGTTTTCTTATATAAAAGTTAACATCCCCTTTTCTTTTTGTTTTTCTAAAGTAGCGATCTAGTTCTTTATGGGAATATAAGTCTCTGAAAATCTGATATGCTAGAAAATGTCGAAAAAAACCGTTATGAAGTAAGTAGATTTTATATGAAATAAAGAACAGCTGGATTTAGTGGTGTTCAGCCTATAAGGGGCAATACATGGTATTTTCTGAAACTCCTCGAAAATGATTGGAAATGCAATTAATCTATTTTTTATGATGTAAAACGGTAACAAATGACTGAAAACTGTTAAATTTCTTGTGTTTCTGGAATTTAGATCGAATTTTCGACCAGGTGGTTCTATTTTGGTTCGTTTTAGAACCTAGTAGATGTCTTTTCTCGCATTTTTGCACTTCAGTTGTCTGTATATTATTGAAATTAGCATGTTTCTGAATGAAAATGACAAACATCGTAACGATTAAATGAATTTTAAATGAAAACTCCACGAATAAGGTAAAAAAAAATGAATTACTGCTTGACAGGGCTAAATTTCGCGTAATTTTGAGGATGGGGGTGGCCTGTAATGAATTGTCATTTTTCTAATTTTCTCAATATTATACTTCGATCGCATCTGTGTCCATTCCATCCGTCGTGACAACCAGATAAGCAGCTTCCATTCACCTTACTGCAGGCAGCGTATCCACCATTGCAGTGTTCGCTACATTTACTCGAACAGTTTATGCCATAAAAACTTGGCCTACAGCCTGTTTAAAGCGAAGCAAGCACAATAATTACCTAAACAAAGAATGATTGTCTTTATATGAATTTCTTACAGTGATAATGTAAAAGCCTGAATCGTTCAAAAAGAGAACTTTACACTGATGCTATATCAAACACTAACCGTTTCAGGATTATAACGTCATGAAAGTAATTCGATTGAAAATCTGTGTTCCACTTTTATATTAGTCAAAACTGCAATTTACAAAGGGAACAAGATATTGACAACTGGTCTACATGTATCAGGTATAACAAAATTAAATAGGCATTAACTGACCACGAGCACAAAGTTTATCCAAGTACCCTGGTTTACAGCCATTTGGACAAGACCCATAAACCTTCTCACATACTTCATCGTTCTTGCAATTTCCGCTGCAGTTTGTTTGGCAGTAAATGCCAAATGTACCGTCTTCACATTCTATTAAAGTTATTTTATACATTATACGATACACTATACACTGAAGAAATAATATGTTTTGAAAATAAAATGTAATTATTTATGATACATGTACAACCAATTTCAATCAAGCAGAATACCTTTTATTTGTAATGCTAGCAGATGACGAGGTTGCACTACCACATTCCAAAAATAATAGCAATAGCCTTCAGACTTAAAATGTAAAATATATTTGATTTTAATATTGCTAGAACGAGCCGTTCAAGTCAGCGAAATAAGCCTTGTTCACATTTAGACTGTGAGCTGAAATAGTCGGATAAGCGTTAGGATATCACAGACATAAAATAAAAAAAAATGAAAAAGGAGAGCATTCACTAATTTTAAAATGGCTTATTAGTTCTAAAATGTTTAATGCAGGGAAATACGTTTTTATGTTACCTTGATCACAAGTGTCCCCCTTCCATCCTGCCTTACACCCTTGCTGACAATGTCCGTTTTCGTGACTGCACCTACCGTTTCCATACTTACAATATTTACTACATTGTCTGGAACAGTTTTTACCATACAGACCACTTTTGCAGCCTGTTGCAAATGAAAATAAAATCTATTCGTAGGAGGATAACGTTCAAAAATTTATTATTTGTCATTCTCTTTAATTCATTAACATGTGAGACGTAGAAAGCATATATAAAAGAGGCCTTTTTATCGTTTACAAATTATTTCAAGTCTTCAAAAGTTACATTTTGGGAAAATTTCGGCAAACAGCAAGAAACTTTCTATTTCTCTCTTTTACATCTAAATAAGTTTATATGGTTGTCTGTTGACTAGGAGCGTATATTTTTACATGCATAATAATGATATAAATGTTATTTACGTCGATCACACTTCATTCCTATCCATCCGTCAAAGCAGCCGTTGGTACATCTTCCATCTTCACGTTCACAGGTACCGCCCACACAATGCCGATCGCATGTACTTCCGCAACTTTCTCCATAAAATCCACTGGTACAAACTTTCAAAATAAAATATGTACTTGTAACAAGACGAACATGTAATATTGATACTATTGAGTGTTCGCCAACAATGATTATCAATTTTGTTTACCAAAGAGGTTTTCCAAGGTGGGTTCACACTACAAGATTTACTTATAAAAATATCTACGTACTCTAAAGGAAGGCCCATTTATTAATGATGCTTAATAATTGAAACATAAACGTCAGCAGACATTGAGTGAGGAAAACCTTGGTCAGATAACCGCAAAACATTAAAATCAGGATTATCCAGGCGACAAAGGCTTTTAACTATAGCTCAAGTAGCTGGTATTCCAAAATATGTCCTCTTTTAAGTTTTGTGCAAAAGTTGAAATAGAATTGATTACTACAAGAAATGTGTGACTACAATGTAATACATATATATGACATGTTTCGTTTTAAAAAGCAACAACAACGAACAAAATAGGTAATATTGTGAAACTTCTACAGATTGTACAATGAAATAGCGTATTACTAAATTAATTTATATTTACTTTAATCAAAATAAAGCAACTATGGTAGCTCATTGTCATGACATTTAGACAATTGTCGACAAACAAATAAGCTTTATTGGCTCTGCATTGTTAAACAGTCATACAACATACTTTGGTGAAGGATATATGAATTAAAACAAGTATTACATTAGCAGAACAGCTTCACTCAGTTAAATAAAAACATTATAATAATATGTACAATTTTAATCATAAAGGAAAGCCTTGAAAATGCTAAAGAATTGCATGATTTACTTTAATTCCTAAGTAATATTAATTTATTGATGAGTTTTAATAAATGAAATCTGGTCTATTTTTTCTAATTTATGTAAAACCTTAATTGTTACTACTGAGACAAGGTTAAAAAGTAAAAATGACGAAAAGATCTTATAAATTGTGGTTATTAAACTCGAACTAATTTTGGCATAAAACATAGAACATAAAATGTGAAATCATTAAGTATGAAATCATAAACTTCATGGTTACACACTTAACAACTTCACAATATTTTAAAATTTTATAAAAAGTGACAATTGAGTATGCAATGATGAACTACACGACTTCGCACTTAACACCTTTTTTTTAACTTCATCGACAAGTATGAAGTAATAAACTTCACGATTTCGTACTTCATGACTTCACCTTTTTTGTAATTTCATAAAATGTAAAATCGTAATGTATGAAATAATGAACTTCACAATTTCACTCTTCACGACTTCATGATTTTTTAAATTTTTTATAAAACGCTAACTAGTGAGGTATGCAATCCAGAAATTTACGATTTTATTCTTCACTGATTCACCATTTCGAAAACTTTAAAATGTGAAATCGGGAATTATGATATGATAAACTGTACGATTTCAAATTTCAAGATTTTTTAAAAAATATATAAAACTTGCAATCGGCAAGTATGAAGGCATAAACTGAAAGATTTCATACTTTTTGACCACCATTTATAAAATCTTAAAGTATAAATCCGGGGCGTATGAAATGATTAACTGTATGATATCACACTTCACGACTTCTCAAATTTTCAAATTGTCACGAAAGACCGGTTGTGCCTTAATAAAAACTGTGAACTGCACACATTGTGAAATGTGAAACTATTTCGTACTTGGGTTTTATGAGGTTTTATACAATGATTCGTCAAGTTATGAAGTGTGGAATTGTAAAGTTAATAACTTCATACTTCACGATTTCACATTTTAAGCTGTGATGTGTATATTGTTAATTCAAATATTCGAAGAAAATCGAATTATCTAGCTGACACATGTCTTAAAGAAAAGAAAATTTTTAAAAAATATAGAAATCTTCCACCGATATATAGCATATTTCAAGAATATACTTTTGACACACTTGCGTCTCGTTCAATAGTTTATAGCTGTTTTGTTTAGGGGACGTTCCTCCAAAAATCAAAATAGTTAAAAGCTATATCAAAGGCAGCTTTATAATATCAAAATCATTTGTAATAGAATGAGTAAAACTACAGCTAAATTTCTTCTGTTTTCGTACATACTAACGCTATAGAGAACTGCCTTTTATACGTTATATACTGCAGACTGTGCTGCTTACAACTCAGTAAACTTTTTAATTACAAATAAATGTACTTTCCGAATCTCGAAAAAATGACACAAAGCTGGATACGCGTCCCCTATAATTTCCATTGGTTCCCTTGGATAGTTTAGAATTAGGTAAATCGGCAAATCTTTTTAAACTATATTCTAGTTGTTGACATTTTAGCTGGTAGAGCATAATATTTCAAATGAAAAGGTCGTAGGCAGACATTTGTTCTGGTGATAATTGACAGAAGACAATACTGCTGCTATTCAATGGTCACAAATCTCTTTTCTTGTTTAGTAATGGATAAGTTGTAAGTTAATTGTTGAGACACATCGCTAACAATATAAGCCCAGTATCACATTATAGAACAGCGTCAGTTAGCCTCTAACCAGTACATAGTACAAGTACTGATTTTGTTTCATGGAAAAGTGTATTATTGGTTGTGATATATTCGTTGAACGTTTTATTTGCACACACGTTAATTTATCGTTGAAAAGGGGGTACATGGCAATTTTGTTCAATGTAGTATTCTACTTACTGTATTATGTAATATTCCTTATACAGCGCCGAATTATTTACATCTCTTTCTTTATATATATTATTGATAGGGAAGTTTCAGTTACCTGTTCTTGTACTGCAATTTGGTAGAGCGTAACCTTCCTGACATCCGGACGGACATAGTCCTGTGATAAGATCACACGGCTCAGAATTGGCGCAGTGTCCACAAATATTTTCACAAAATGATCCCCAATGTGTAGTTTCGCAAACTGTACAAAATAGAATATTCAATGAAATGAATAATGAATATGGACCTGGAAAAATAGATTAACATGCAAATTCACAATACGTTAAATTGTCATCAGATTATTCATCAAATACTGTCTTTATGTCATCTTAAATATACTTATATGTACTTTTAACTTATAACGTTTAACACTAAATATGTCACATATATCATAAAAATAGGATTTTAAGAAAAGGAGCAAAATTTTTCTTTATTTGGACATTCCTGTTCTATCTTGATTTCATTAAAATGATGTTAATTTGCATGTCTTAACAAAATATCTAACCTGATACGTTTTTTTTTCTTTGCTTCAGTAAAACTGAAAGAAGTTTTATAACAAAGGGGTGATGCATTTGTAAAAATGTTATAAATGCTCAAGGTTTTCAAATATAATTTGATGATACTAATCAAATCAACACCAATTCGAATTTAACACTAATTTTATAGTTTATTAATAGCAACTTTTTTCAAGAATGTCTGAAAGTCGTTACATTAAATGAATAATTCATACCTGCAAACTTCATACACATTGCTTAGTCAATAAAACATTATTGAATTGTATAGAAACAAAACTAAGTAATAAAGAACACAAACATTTAATGCAGAAAAAATAAAAACAGGCAATATATAGTTCATTTGGTTGTAATTTTTTCAGCTTATGTATCCCAAAATTTTCCACTATATACGTGATTAATGTTCACCGTTATATCATTTATTAGCATAAATGATATTCTTTATCATGTAAAGCATTATTTGAAGAATAGTAAGAAAGCCTAACGTTTCCAATATCAATTATTTTACTTGTAATACGTTTGCAGATGTATTGATTAGTATGGTTGAAGTATTGCATATTACATAACATCTTTGAAAGCATACTTTCTATAAAAAAATATATATATCAAAAGATTGTCCTAACAAGGTACTAACAAAGTTACACCTTTAATAATGAGTACACCGACGTTGGTAACACATTGTAAAAGTTGCACATAAGTAAACTAAGAGTGAGTCATTCCGCAGCGCTATATATGTCATTGAAACTTTTTGTGCAAGTATAAAATACAGAAAAGTTGAATAGTCAGGATAAAAACAGCAGCTGACTTCCGAGATTTTTTATAACAATTCTAATTATCAATGCCAGCGTTTTTAGTCTTCTTCATATCATTGATCAACTGCCTATACTATGATACTCTGAGATACGACTTTTCTATAAAGGTTGCATGTACGTATACATGTTTTTAAGTTAAAACTTGTGTTTAAACTGACTGTGATTTGTCAACTGCATAAAGATACTTTGTGTTTCATATATACGTACGTTTATCACATTTGGGACCTATCCACCTGCCTTTACAACCAGACGAGCATTTTCCAGCTATCTTATCCCAGACATTTGCATCTTTGCAATGACATTCTTTTGTGCAGTCATATCCACATATGTCTTCCAGACAGTCTACACAAAACAAACACTACAGAAAGCTAACGGTGAAGCAAGAAATTACACAAATGTAAAATGATAGGTTTACTTATTTTCATAGGTTATTATCTTGTTCCATACCCTTGTCAACAAAACGAATCCTCAACGTTGTCTTTCTGAAAGACTTAAGTTTTTGACACGCTCTTATTTGGACTGCTTTCAAAACTTTGATTTAATTTATTTAGATCAAAGAAATCATGCCTACAAACCTGGACATGTTTCAATAATAATATGGCGCAGTTTTAACAATTCGATCAAATACCCAGTTTTACTTCAGCCACTCACTAGGTTTCTCCTTTGAAATCTCCTCATAGGATTCATTACAAGAAATTTTATCTTTTACCTAAATATTTTTGTGATAGACCTTAGAATCTGTTGTGAACTGAATAGTTACAGAAGAATCACAGGAAGCTGTATTACAGCAAACGCAGCCAGCGCAATATAGTGCAAAGAAGGCCGGCAACTAACACACAGTGAAAATATAAAGAAGACGGAGTAATTCAAATACAAGTTAATAAAATACATTTCATTTCATGACAGCTGTATAAAATGGGGGAAACGAGGAAGCTGCTGGGGAAGAGGGTCATAGGACAGTCAAAATCTTTTGTTATGGGCGCTGGGGTGGTACGGGTATGCCAACTTGCACTTACCATACAACAGTTGAAAGATAAACGACTACGATTTAAAGGAGATATTCGCATTCCAACTATGCACCCCCATACAGTAGGTATGTATTGATTTGAACAAAGCAGGAATTTACACACATCTCATACACAAAGTGAAACAAATAAACAAGAACAAAACAAACACATAGCAACTGGTGACACACTGGAGGATATATATTGAAAAATTATCTTTACACTTACCTCCAAACACATTAACCTCACAAACTTCCAGACGTCCTGGTCCTGTTCTTGTTAGATGGATGATTTTGGCTTCAGTATTCAATGTTATGGTTGCTAACACATATGGATTTACATTTACATCATAAACGGGTTTCTTGGATGCATGTGTATCGTTCGATAACTCTACTTGATAATCTGCAGAATTAGCTGTAAGACGTTCAACAACATATAGTTATGTTATAAACGATCTATAGACCAAACAAAAGCTTTCCCAAAGACATTATTGTCATGGAATGTGAAGTTGTTTTCGTATCTTTGTCTAAAATCCCATTATCCAACAGGGCTACTTTGTCACCAGGTAAAAATCGCCATTGGCATCGCATTGAGAATACATTAAACGTTTTTGAACAATTCACCGACAAAACTGTCCCAGGAACATTTAAATGATCTCTTAACAGTAAAATCCTTATTGCTTCATATATATTGATATCAATTCGTAATTTTACACTATTAATTATATAAATAGAGAATTTAAAAAATGAAAAGATAGGAACGCCTGGGCGCAAGTAAGACATAATGAACTCTGTTCAATTTCTTGTATCAAATGAACTATGTTCAATTGGTGTACCATATGAGCTAAAATACTATAGTAAAATACCAGTAGTCTCAGTTCAATACCTACGATTAATTATTATGTGATGTTCTTTTTATTGGGTGAACTTTTTGAAACGACTGACTTACCACTACTTATAGGCGATATACGAATATACTGAATGATCGCTTTTTGGCCAAGATCAACTTCCCACCACGGATCAATTCCGTGATCTGTAAAGCTGCAGTGCCTCCAATCTCGACTGCTGTCAATGCCATCTACAGAGTTGTCTGATATGCATTCATCAGGTCTGCGGCAGTCCTCCTGCGTTGAAATTTGTGAGGTATAGCGTCCGAAAGCTAAATTTCTTCCTAAAAGAAAGCGTACGAAAATAATAAATAAGCATATCTGTACATTTTTTTACTATTTCTGATTTTTTTATATAATTTATGCCATCTGTAAATATCGTCACTAATTACGAAATAAATCGCACATTTGTAGGTAGATTCAATTCGATTTGGGCTACGTTTAAAGTGTGCGGATGTCAAGGAAATATACACAAGATATCTATAAGTACATTAAACACACACAAACATGCATTGCATTACTCAATTGGCGATAGGTATTATACATAGTTAATCTCATATATAAATCGATCAAGTGCTACTGTGACATCTGTTCCACTGTCCATTAAGGGGAGACAGTTTGCATAACAACATAATTATACACTCCCCTAAGAACCTAAAATAGCAATCGGAAGAGTATTGTATAGAGCGGGGGAGGGTATTACCGAACACTTAAGCTTAAAACCGTACTGTTCGGTAATATATCCTTACTTTATAGTTTAGGCGACTGTTTCTTGCTAAATAAAGATCGGTGATAATTTTAGTGTAATAACTTCCTAAGTAACGTAACTAATAAAGAAGATAAGACACTGTTATATCGGATACACTACTACTTGCATTACCGAACAAAGCTTCTAAATCCGATTACATGTGCTTCCTTTTCCGAACACCCTTGTATTTTCAATTTACATCAATTATGTCTTCCAAGGCAATATATTAATTTATAATACATAATTTTAAGCACACAGTATAATACTTTTATGCTTCAAGGGAAGGAAACTGACAACTGTTTTAGCCAAAATCTATCCCTGAATGAAGTAAATCACAAAAAAATCTTGAAAGTATATAATGTTTACCTTTCAGGTTATCAGATTCACATGCAATGACAATTAAATTACCTACCAATCAAAGTCTTTGCAACAGGCAACAGTGTTGGATAAATATTAAGAATGAACATGGACTTGGTGTTATACAATATGGTTATTATAAGAGTAGCTCGATCTGGGATGATGTATTCGGCTCGAGTGGATTTTTGCCAGGTCGGATCTCACGACGCGCCGACCTTGCAAAATCCACTCGAGCCGAATACAAAATCCCAGATCTAGCTACTGTTATAATGACCCTTTTATTATATACCTCTACCTTTTTGTTTGTTGTTTGTTTTTTTGAACGAAATCTTCAATGTTTATCGATATTAAAATGGAACTAAGTGAAGTTTTTATGTGTGCTATTTATAGAACTGTGTCAGGTCATGCATACTAATGAAAGTAGTCCGGCATCATACAATACAAAAGGTACAATACGAAATTTAAAAGGTACAATACGGATTTTTTCTGCCTGTTCATATTTAATTGAGAAATACAAGCTGATTTTTTTACAGAATTTATATAGGTAAGAGTGATATAAATTTTGTCATAATGCTAAATCTTTATTACTTTCAAGGAACATGTTCTGACCAATTCATGACTCTTCATCAGCTGTGTAGGTCCAAAGTACAATTAATAATTGGTTACAAATTGTAAAAAATTATTTTATGTATCATTCGAGGTTATATGACATATTGCTTATGCAGATTTACACTCTCCAAAATGATTTTTAAGAAGGAATGATACATGTATATCTTTCATTTGTCATGTCAATATGAGATAAGGTCGTCAAAGCATTATCGAAAGTAATTCAATATTTGAATAGTCTTGCTCTTAGTATTTAGAAAAGGTATTCTAGAGCTCTAGAAAGAGGAAGTGGTCAAATGATGCGACTACTGTCAATGCATCATGCTGTTTAAATAGGTGGTCGACAAAACATGCACAGCATGCATTACTGTATGCTTTTTTCCGAACACCTCCACAACTCGGACAAATTGAATCCAAATCGTTTCAAGAGTTGTTTCATATGAATTGTACATGTCTATAAGTTACAAATTTCATATTTTCAAGTTATATATTGATTGGATATCATGCCGACATCCTTACAAGTTTGGTCACCTACGTTTTGAGATTTCGTAAAAATCACATGGTACTAATGCCACCAATACGATCTGGTGAATTACAACTTAATTATATATGCTATTACCGTGTTCTTTCTAGGACAGATCTGTCGAGAAACAGTGATGCAAATTAATGTTGTTTCTATTTTAAGGTGGTTCTGCACGTTTGATAAACCGTAAGTAATGGCGTAAAGTCATTTATCCGGAAAACGTAGAATAAATCCTGGATTCGGCGTACGGAAATGAAAATCATTTTATCAACTAGAGATGCTTTCGAGAAAAGCGCATGTCTCCCATAACTGCCCCTATGAAAAATGTTAGTTTCTCTAGATGTTTTAGACGAGTGGATCCAATTAGATGGTCTGGATGAGTTTGGTGAAAATCGGATGAGAAATGTTCGTCTTAGAGTGCGGACAAGCTTTGTGACACACACACACAGACCCACAAACACATACACACACACAGACTGGAGTAAATCAATATGTCTCCCACACCACTGTGTCGTGGGAGACATAATTAATCGAAACCTGTGAGTTATTTTTTTTACAATGGTACTGTTGCTATATTTCTAAAGTCAAAATACGATATTAAAACATTTGACACTTAAAAAATCAAAATAATGTCTTACAATTAGTGTGAAATGTCTGGTTCACTTTAATCATGATCAAATATCTCAAAAATAAGCACACGGACCTATACATTTTATTTCACCATATTAAAGGCCATGTGTTTTTTACAACTGTGACAAGTTTCATCAAAATCTACATTGTAGAAAAATTTCTATTTGCGAAAATGTTATGAAAATTATGATTTTCCCATAGACTTACATTATGAAATATTGCGGAAGGTCCAAATTTTTCAAACCAGTCTAGCAAAAAGTCAAGCACACAAACCTATCGTTTTTATTTGCTGAATTTACTAGGTATGTTTTGAAGTTTTGAAAAATCAGAGTTTAATAAAATTCTACATTGTAGAAAAAAGTTCGATCCAAACGTGCAGAACTACCTTAACCATTGTAGACCAATTCTACATTAATATGTTTGGCTCCTGGTCGAGCTTAAAGGTAATGGACCCGTAAGAAAAAAAATCGTAATGCCCGTAGAATGCGTAATCGAACGAAAATCACCGACTGTCTTTACGGATTCACTACCTTACAGAATACATCAACATTGCCTAAAGAAAAAGAAACACGAACATAGATTGATTATGGACTACCAATAATAATGTCGGTATACCTCCATTTATCTTTACATCACACAGGACCAACTGTGTCCAAATATCTACTAGCTCAATCCTTACATGATTTCCAACAACAGAGTTGTTACATAATACTGTAAACGTCTCACTATTGGGGGCATCACTGCTATGTTGGTAACATTTCTGGCGGTGAGATGGCATATACGAATTGTCATTCTTATGATAGATTGAAACATACTCTACGTAAATTTTAAAGCTTTTGAAGTATCCTGGAAAGAAAGAACATTAATTATTTCTTCTTTACCCTAGAAAGTCGTTGTCGTAATTAACTATGTTTTATTAGATATGAGTATTATACCGATTAATGACTGTTAAACAGAAAATTACTGCTGTGGGAAACTCATATTTCCGATATCGTATGAACAAATGTGGCATGGGTTGATATCCGATGTTCTTCACTCCTATCTAAAAAGCTGTGATTTATTTATAAGGCTTAATTTTATAATATGATCACTCTGTCAGAGATCGATCAAATGGCATAGCCAAACTACAGTACTGTTCCGTATGAGCATGCCAAAAATACTCGGATATGATATAACTCATCCAATCGTATTGTGGTACTAAACTTTGCAGATGTCAAAAAAATCGATTTTACATAAACTCGTATTTATGTGATAAAAAAAGCGTATTTGATATTTGCTTTTACTTACGCAGTTTGTCAGGCAGTGTAACTATCTGGATTTCGCTAATCGTTTCATTTGTAGGTAACCATACCCTCCAAAATGGTTTAATATTCGTTTTGGAAGTGCTCTGAACATCAGCTGTATAGCTACAGGTTGTCGGATCATTATCATGTGCAAGTATTGAAAACTTTTCTTGCCCACGTTGTAAATCATCAGACTGCCTCGAAAATTCTCCCTCTGCTATATCTCCTATATAAATAATAAAAAACTTATTTACTCTAAAAAACAAATTTTACAACACAAACAGCACACACAAACAAATATAGCCTACTAAAAGGACATTTTTACCAAAAAGGCTGAAGGTTGAATATGACAAAAATATTATTTCTTATTTCCCTATTAAACAAAAAATACTGACACTGCTTGTTATTATGCAACACGTGCACTGTTTGTACGTCACCGTTATTACCTCATAGCGCCAACCATCATAACGGCGCAAGCCAATTTCTAATAGTGCTTTTGTATAATTCATAAGAAATATTATTCAAAACGAGGGCTACTGAATCGAAAAATATTCCTAAATATTCATGTAACCGGTGTCCAAAAATAAATCACATTCGATCGGAAGCAATAATTACAACTGTCTTTTGTGACAAATGTGTATAATATTACCAAAAAGAGTTATTTATTAGTGGTAAAATGAAACAATATTAAAAAGCGATTTGCAAAAGCGAAATGAATTATTTCTGTCATATATAGTTAACTTTAAAGATGCATTTAAGATAAAAAAATATCAGTTGTATGTGATTTCAACCGTTGAAAGATATTAAAGAGGAAAATGTACCAGTTTCATATAATTACATGAGTCCCAAGGAGTAGAAGCAATATAGCTACGGCATATTAGGGGTTCCTCTTCTCAAGTTATGATGTACTTATGGGATTCAGGTTAATAAAATTCGCCAGTCAACAAGCAAAACTGTATGCATCTTGCATCATATATCTTAAAATTGCTTACTCGCAACTTAAAAATGTCACATGTTTTAAAACTCAGCAAATTTTAGGTTAAGATAAATCATTGCTTTTTTATAAACGGATATGAAAAGGGTAGTTATGTTGACAGCGAATGTTCATACAATTAATATAATCGTATACAGGTGAGTTTTTTTAGTTTTTGTTTTTGTTTATCTAACACATGAAAGATGTATAGGATATGATGACTGCTTCAAATATTTAAGAATTAAGGATTTTGATTTTGATTTCTCAAGAATTCTGTTCTATAAGTCACCTTCTTATTCAACAATTGCTAAAAGCATGCTTTGTAGATTATCAATGACCAAAAAGTGTAAGGTATGTTGTAATTCATAACTTGTAATGATGATGTGGGTAAAGGTAATTAACATTTTTTGTAATTTATTTGTATATTAAATATTTCGCTAAAAATAAAACAATAATCAACGTCTCGTGTTTGAAACAATCTTAAACATTAAAGCGGAAACGCATTTGTTTTTTGGCTACCCTATACTGCTTTTTATGTATTAAACTCCCAGTAGCGATTACCACCACCCGCTAGCGCTACAGTTTTCACAAATACCACGTGACCATGAAAATCACATGACTGTTAAATTGTTTTCTTATTTTCATTTTTCAGTTGTATCACCCACATTAGCCTTAGATCTTTTAAATATACTAAAAACAATTTCAATACTCAGAATCTAATATCAGATGATAAGAAAACGATTGATCAAAATCTCGATAAACTTTAAGGGGAGAACACTGCGTGGGATACTGAATATTTATGGAGAACACGAGAAGAAGAAATACCAGTTAATTGCAACAACCACTTGCAACGAATAAACGGTTAACTGACTTTTGTTAAATAAATACTCACTGTATTGGCATCCTGGTCCATACCAAAAGCTTGCACAACCGGAAGCACATTCCCCAGTAGTATCGTCACATTGTGCATTGTTTCTGCAGTGGCACATAAAACCGCATTTAGGACCAAAGCGAAATACACCGTTTGGTTGTTGGGGACATAGAGCATCTGTGCAAAGCAAAAATATTTTCAAAAGAAATGAAATAACAGTATACTCAGCTTAAAGATGAAAACAACGCTGAATAAATGCTGTAATGAAATCGTGTCCGGTTAAGTATTTTATAACATGTAAAAGATAATACAAAGGTCCATACTATTCAGCCAAGACTTCCTATATCATGATATGGGTTTTAGTTTTTTTACACGATCAGGTGCTTACAAGGCCAGATTAATGAATAACATTCGGTGAAAGTTTGTCTTGTTTCAAACAGGAAAATGGTAGTTTTCTCTTAATTTCATAGGGCAGGCAGATTTAGAAGTTATTAGTCCCCTACTGGTTGAAAACCAGTTTCGGGGACTATAGGAATGAGCTTTTCCGTCATTCCGTCATTCCGTCCGTCCGCAATTTCGTGTCCGGTCCATAACTCTTTTATCCATGAAAGGATTTTAATATTACTTGGCACAAATGTTCCCCATGATGAGACGATGTGTCCTGCGCAAAACCTGGACCCCTAGCTTAAAGGCCAAGGTCACATTTGGAGGTCAAAGATCAACACGGCTTTTTTCCTGCCCGGTCCATAACTCTCCCATCCATGAAGGGATTTTAATATCACTTGGCACAATTGTATCCCATAATAAGACGATGTGTCATGCACTACTTTCAGATCCCTAGCTCTAAGGTCAAGGTCACACTTAGCAGTCAAATGTTAACATGGCATTAACAGGGTCTGTTTCGTGTCCGGTCCATAACTCTTTCATCCATGAAGGGATTTTAATATTACTTGGCACAAATGTTTCCCATGATGAGACGACGTGTCATGCATAAAAACCTGCACCACTGGCTCAAAGGTCAAGGTCACAATTGGAGGTCAAAGGGCTTTTTTCCTGTCCGGTCCATAACTCTCCCATCCATGAAGGGATTTTAATATCACTTGGCATAATTGTACCACATAATAAGACAATGTGTCATGCACAACTTTCAGACCCCTAGCTTAAAGGTCAAGGTCACACTTAGCAGTCAAATGTTAACATGGCATGAACAGGGTCTGTTTATTGTCCGGTCCATAACTCTGTCATTCATTAAGGGATTTCAATATTACTTGGCACAGATGTTCCCCATGATGAGATGACGTGTCATGCACAAATCCCGGAGCCCTTGCTTAAAGGTCAAGGTCACCATTGGGGTCAAAGGTCAACATGACTTTTTTCCTGTCAGGTCCATAACTCTGCCATTCATGAAGGGATTTTGTTATTTACTTGGCACAAATGTTCCCCATGATGAGACAACATATCATCCACAAAACTCGGACCCCTAGCTCAAAGGTCAAGGTCACATTTGGAGGCCAAATATCAATAGGGTTTTTTTCCCTGTCCGGTCCAGAACTCTGTCATCCATCAAGGGATTACAATATTACTTGGCATAAATGTTCCCCATGATGAGACGATGTGTCAGGCGCAACACCCAGAACCCTAGCTTAAAGGTCAAGGTCACACTTTGACATCAATGGTCAATAGGATTTTTTTCCTGTCCGGTCTATAACTTTGTCATGCAAAAAGGATTTAAATATCAGTTGGCACAAACATTCCCCTGGATGAGACAACATGTTGTGCGCAAAGCCCCGGCTCTAGGTCAAGGTCATACTTAGAGGTCAAAGGTCAAATTCAAGAATGACATTGTCTGGAGCATTTATTCTTTATGCATGGAGGGATTTTAATGTAACTTGGCACAAATGTTCACCACTATGATTCGAATTGTCATGCGCCAGAACCAGGTCCCTAGGTATTTTGATCTATCTCTACCTGGTAAAGAGCTTCTTGTGGACTTAAATTATATAGATTTTTTAAGGGTTAATTTCACTTTTTGTTACTATAAATAACTTTTATGAGAACTTTTTGTATAATCGGTCAAAACAATCCAAATGAAAACAACTGTACGTTTTTATATATGCAAATTTTAATCCAAGTGCTTTGTTATATTATATTGTATATATAGTACAATGTTGTTTATACATCATTGACAGATATCAGTTCATTATGTTATAATGCAGTAGCGAAAATTAGGTGCCTTTTAGTAGGGGACTTTGTATTGCATGGCAATATTTCATTCACTTGTTTATTATGTTTTACATTACAGAAGTAATGTTATGTTTTAGTTGCATCAATGTTTATTATAGATATGTCGTATAGGTGTTTAACGAAGTAATGCTTGCTTATTTTCAATGGTTGTAGTAAGTGTACAATGATAAACTGTCTTTTATCTGATAAAAACATTAAAAATAAACCAAGTTTCTGTGATTGCAATAAGTTAACATATCAGCGTTGAACAAGACTGAAAAACTGTGCATGGGTTACTCTCCATGGTATATTTTTCATACGCTGGTTGATTAAGTTTACTAAATTTGATGATTGCAATTTAAAAGTTACTTTAGTCATGTCCCAAATATGATAAAAAATGTTTTTAGACCACAAAAGTGTTTTTTAATTAGTTTATTTTTAACTTTTCATTTACATTGCTGAGTAATTGACATGAGTCATGCCACTAGACGTGTATTATAAATAATGTAATTAAAATTTTCAATCGAAGTTATTTTATACATAATTTATTTTAGGTCGAAAAGGAAGTTCTTCAATTTATATTAATCACTCAAAATATCTCATTCATGATGGAATCCATCGCCACGAGGGTATGTGAGAAGTTTCCCTTTTAATGCTGAGCGCCAAGCAAGGGAGCTACTGGTACCATTTTTACGTCTTTAGTATGACGCGGCCGGGGATCGAAACCATGACCTCCCGCACTCGGAACGGACGCTCTACCACTAGGCTAACATGTGAATGGGCCTCATAATGAAATGCATTTTAATTAATTTCTACGTATGTGCCATAATTTTAAACATTTTTCACAATTAATGTTCATTAGAAGTTGAAACTTTTTCATGAATGTCTTATCTTCATAAAATTTAATCTATGATATAAACAGACTATGAAATCATATCTATGAATCATATTTTTCTTAACATAATAAAATAATCAAATGCTTAATGGTAGTAATTAACCCGATTTATTTCATTAATTAACTTATATTTATAAATTAGCCTGATTCTTACCTGATCTTTGCAAAATAAAACAAAAAATGAACAAACAATAAATTTCCATCATTTAGTCCAGTTCAACACATAATTCAGCATGACAGGATATCATAGATAAAAAAAAAATTTTAGCTACTTTTCCTTGTTGGAAATTGAGGAAGTATATTTTTTTCATTCGTGACCACTTAAACCGACGAGTAACTAATGCATTGAAAGTGATTCTTACTCATGCTTTTGTTAAATATATTTAAAACAAGGAAAACTATGTCAACTTGTTCTTGTATAATATAAGAAGCTCATGTTAAGCAATCGTGAAACATCGGATATTTCCGTATACTCGCTACAATACGGAGCATAAAAACCAAGGTGACCAGATTGCATGTTTAGTACATTATACTAAATTCAAATCTTTATCACCAAATAACAAGCGCATGAAGAATCGATATTTCAGATTACAATTATTTCAGTTCCTCTTTGTAACTGAGTCTAAGACTCCGTACTCTAATAGACAGTTATGCCTGACAAATTTGGAAACAAAGACATCTTATTTCGTTTTCTTTACTTTTTTTAAAAACATTTTGCTTTGTGCGCAGCATATCATTAATCATACCACTTCAGCAATGAAAGTGGTACTTAAGTAAAATGAATGGCTCGTTTGTTTTCCACTTAGAGATAAAAGACTTAAAGTGACTTCATAGATATTTATCGTGTGTGCATTGTCTACTTGGTCATCATTTTGATATTACAACAATTATTAATTTCCATTTCGAGCCGACATTTTCCTTAGATCGATTGAACTAGAGGTTTTAAACGTGTTTCTAGCTACTCAGCCTTCAAATTGTGTATACTTCAGGTTCATTTAAATGACAGTTTCATTCAATTAATGTTATGAAAGACGATGCGGAAAAGTCAGTAGAATGTATTTATAAATATGAAATCAGGGTTTGGATGTTTTCTTAAAATTAAAACATATTTTTGAAAAAAGATTTTTTTTCAGGTAACATGACCCTTTATGGACTTAGAATTATTCGAAATAAAAAAGTAGCAATAGAATCCTTGAAAGCATAGAGAAGAGCAAACAAAGTCAGAGCCACACACTGGAAAGTTGGTAACACAAAGATAGAAACTGTAGTTGGAACATATAGTACACGGGTTGCTTCAACTACTTATCAATACAATACATCTAAATTGAAATGATTAAATTAATGAAAAAGTAGGTGAATGACTGTGGTAATTGGAGGATGGGTATGTCTAAAGGGAGGGGGCGCGTAAAGAGTTAGGGAAGTAGGAAACTCCACTAACATAACTTAACAACACTGCTTCCTCGGAAATGAAGTTTAAGTTCTAAAGTTAAACCCAAAATCATTTTACTCTTGCGTAGTATAATGTTTAAATTAAACAAAGGGAAATGTGATGAGTAACTGAATTGAGAGCTGATTATATAGGCATTGTAACTAAAAATACAAACTTCAAGATGGCACTATCTATTTTAGATATATATGTAGCTAACTGCATCAAAGTACGCAGTCTGAAAAAATATTTTAGATATCATTTTCTGGAAAAGAGTTATTTGAGCTGAAAAAAAGATCATTGGTAAAATATCTGGAAAAATTGAGACAACTCCTCTAAAACTATAGGTGGCTACGTACATAGTATCTCATGCAAAGCATGTACTTTTTACCTCTAGGCACGAAAAAATCATGCATAATTAGTAGCAATTACTGTAAAGATCAGCACATTGAAAAGAAAAATATGTAAAGATCGTATCATTTAATGCCCTGGGGGAAAGTGTGACATTTTTGTGGTGAAATTTGTCAACAAAAAGACGATTTTTTAAAAATGTTAAAACCCACAGAAGTTCACAATGTAAAATTTGTTGAGAAAGCTATTGCTGGAAAGAGAATGATCTCTGCTACCAGTATATATGCGTCAAAGTATGGGAAAAATATCTAGAAATAGTTCCCGTATTGTGATAATAACATTTTACTATTTTATAAGTAATAGTTATCTGCTTCCGGAATAAAAGAGGATCTTCCGGTCTGTCCCTCTTTTTTGCCGCTATACGGAGTTTTTACTGGTGAAAATCACAGCAAAAATTGAAGAAATCGCAGACCACAGCAACAGAAAATCAAAATTTGTTCGTACGTACGAACAAAATTCCAAATAAAATTTACAAATTCTTGTTCATTTCTCACATTTTTAAATGCAATTTGGAATTTTTTCGTATGTACGAACAAATCCTGGCTGTTCGTACGTATGAACAATAATCCATATTCCGTATTATTTTTCAGTTCTGACATGCTGTTCAAACAGCTCAGATTTGTTCGTAGTCCGAACAAAATTCCAAAATAGCTTTAAAATTTCTTTTTCATTTCTCACTATCATTTGTTCATACGTATGAACGCCTGGATTTGTTCGTACGTACGAACAAATGAGAAAACCCAAAAAAAAGAATTTATTCTTAAAAAAATGCAATTTGGAATTTGTTCGTACGTACGAACAAATCCTGTCCATTTTATTTTTCAGTTCTGATATTCTGTTCAAACACCCCAGATTTGTTCGGACGTACGAACAAAATTCCAAAATGCTTTAAAAAAATTTTTTTTTTCCATTTCATTTCTCAACTATCATTTGTTCGTACGTACGAACAAATGAGAGAACTGAAAAAGAACTTATTCTTAAAAAAATGCATTTGGAATTTTGTTCGTACGTACGAACAAATCTGTCCTTATTTTTTTTCAAATTCTGATATTCTGTTCAAACAGCCCAGATTTGTTTCGGACGTACGAAAAAATTCCAAAACTGCTTTAAAAAATTATTTTCATTTCTCACTATCATTTGTTCGTACGTACGAACAGTCTGGATTTGTTCGTCCGTACGAACAAATGAGAGAACTGAAAAAGAATTTATTCTTTAAAAAATGCAATTTAGAATTTTGTTCGTTACGTACGAACAAATCCTGTCCATATTTTTTCAATTCTGTTATTCTGTTCAAACGCCCCGATTTGTTCGGAGTACAACAAAATTCCAAACTGCTTTAAAAATTCTTTTTCTTTTCATTTCTCACTATCATTTGTTTGTACGTACGAACAAATGAGAGAAACAAAAAAGAATTTATTCTTAAAAAAATGCAATTTGGAATTTTTGTTCGTACGTACGAACAATTCCTGTCCATATTATTTTTCAATTCTGATATTCTGTTCCAACAAGTCCTGTCCATATTTTTTTCAACTCTGATATTCATTTTAAACAGCCCAGATTTGTTCGGAGTACGAACAAAACTCCAAACTGCTTTAAAAATTTTTTTTCATTTCTCACTGTCATTTGTTCGTATGTACGAAAAAAATGAGAGAACTGAAAAAGAATTTATTCTTAAAAAATGCAATTTGGAATTTTGTTCGTACGTACGAACAAATCCTGTCCATATTATTTTTAAATTTCCCGATATTCTTTTCGAACAGCCCAGATTTGTTTGTACGTACGAACAAAATTCCGAACTGCTTTAAAAATTCTTTTTCATTCACAAATCATTTGTTCGAAATGAGCAGCCTGCATTTGTTCGTACGTACGAACAATGAGAGAACTGAAAAGGAATTAACTTTTTAAAAAAAAAAAAAGAAATTTTGGGAAATTTTGTTCGTACATACGAACAAATCCAGGGTCTGTAGGGCAAAAGATCCTTTCAGTTCTGACATTTTGTTTGAACAGTCCAGATTTGTTCGTACGTACAAACAAATTTTCCCAAATTGCATTTAAAAGTTCTTTTTCATTTCTCTTTAATCATTTGTTTCGTACAAATGCCACTTAATACCATTCTGAAAACAATACAACAATCACTGAAAATTTCAACACTATTTTAATCTATTTATTTAAAAAAATACCAAAACAAATACTTATGAACATAATAAATAAACACAAAAGTCTAACATAAGTAAAACAAGAGTGTCATTGACAAGAGCTTTTGGTGACAAATGCCCCACCCCTCTCCCCACAAGTATGCTATAGTCGTATGCACAAAAAAAAAGGAAAACATAAGGGCCATGATGGCCCTATATCGCTCACCTGTTATCATTGCACTTGAGGACAAGAAGGTCCTCAGAAAAAATATCTAAGTCCAAAGGACAGGAACAACAAAATGAAGAAATTTAAACAAAAAAAAAAAATAATTTCTTACAAGGTACAGATATGTCAAAATACACCTAAAAATTGGAGGTACCACCCATGTTGTACCACAGGAAAGTGGTCTCGGTTTTTCCCTACGGCCAGTAATAAAAAGTTACAAAAAATTTAAGCTATTTATAGTAACGTAAAAGGGAGTAATACGAAAAAAATATTGTAAGGAACAAAAGAAGGATCTGCCAAATAAATCTGTTGACATAAATAAAATCGTATCTTCTTTTAGTTACGGAGATACACCCATTTTAAATTTGAAATAAAGGGAGGTAATTTGACATAAAATTAGTCCATAGTTATCTACCTGATTGGCTCAGTCCAACTAATAACAATAATGAAAATTTCAAATAAGTCCTATAAGTACTCACTGATATAAAATCATTTTGATTACAATTAGGGGAGGTTTAATCAGATATACAAGGGGGCCCATGATGGCCCTATATCCCCTCACCTTTTTCATTGCACTTGAGGAAAAGAAGGTCCCAGAAAAAATATCTAAGTCCAAAGGACAGGAACAACAAAGCGAAGAAATTCAACCCAAAAATAAAAATTCTTACAGGTATTGATATGTCAAAATACCCCTATAAATTGGAGGTTTACCATCCATGTTGTACCACAGAAAAGTGGTCTCGGTTTTTCCCTAGGGCCCAATAATAAAAAAGTTACTAAATATAAGCTATTTAATAGAAACATAAAAGGGAAGTAATTAAAAAATAAATATTGTAAGTGAACAAAAGAAGGATCTCCCAAAATTTAAATCTGTTGACATAAATGAAATTTCAGATCAGTATCTTCATTATTTATGGAGATATACCCATTTTAATTTGAAACAAGGCAGTCTGAAAGACAGCTAAATCCCCCGCCACTGCTATGGATAGTGAAAGGGTAAACCTTTGATTTTACCTGTGACCTTGACCTTGAACTGACATGGCTGACTCATGAATTCTGCACAACGTCTTGATGAGGTGATCATTTGACTGTCAAAAGTTTTCTTGAGGGACTTGAGACTGGATACAACGAAAAAAATGATATTGAAAATAAAAAAAATTTTTAAAAAAAAAAAAGCGTTTGGAATTTGTTCGTACGTCCGAAACAAATCGGGGCTGTTCGAACAGAATATCAAAATTGAAAAATAATATGGACAGGATTTGTTCGTATGTACGAACAAAATTCCAAATTGCATTTTTTAAAGAAAAAATTCTTGTCGAACAGAATATAAGAATTGAAAAATAATATGGACAGGATTTGTTCGTACGTACGAACAAAATTCCAAATTGCATTTTTTTAAGAAAAAAATTCTTTTTCAGTTCTCTCATTTGTTCGTACGTACGAACAAATGATTAGTGAGAAATGAAAAAGAATTTTTAAAGCAGTTTGGAATTTTGTTCGTACGTCCGAACAAATCTGGGCTGTTTGAGCAGAATATCAGAATTGAAAAATAATATGGACAGGATTTGTTCGTACGTACGAACAAAATTCCAAATTGCATTTTTTTAAGAATAATTCTTTTTCATTTCTCTCATTTGTTCGTACGTACGAACAAATCCAGGCTGTTCATGCGTACGAACAAATGATAGCGAGAATGAAAAATAATTTTAAAGCTATTTGGAATTTTGTTCGGACGTACGAACAAATTTGAGCTGTTTGAACAGCATGTCAGAACTGAAAAATAATACGGAATATGGATTATTGTTCATACGTACGAACAGCCAGGATTTGTTCGTACGTACGAACAAAATTCCAATTGCATTTAAAAATGTGAGAAATGAACAAGAATTTGTAAATTTTATTTGGAATTTTGTTCGTACGTACGAACAAATTTTGATTTTCTGTTGCTGTGGTCTGCGATTTCTTCAATTTTTGCTGTGATTTTCACCGGTAAAAACTCCATATAGCGGCAAAAAAGAGGGACAGACCGGAAGATCCTCTTTTATTCCGGAAGCAGATAGTTATTGTTCGAGGAATAGGTCTGCAATGTGTTTATAGACCTGTGAGGGATTTGTGAACCGTGCGATCGTAGTGGGCGAGGTTTTCAAATCTCCTCACAGGTCTATAAACACCATGCAGACTTTTTCCGAGAAATTAATGATAACTGGCTTACCTACATGCTCCTTTGTTTTACATAGTCCGGGTTGGTTTCGGATTTGAGAAGCGTTTGTAACATGTATGTATAATCAAAACAAATAATCAAGAGAAGGAACAAGACCATGTGTGCTACAATTTATGGGATTTTTACTAATATTACAAAATGCCAAACTTGCTACGCACCTGTAAACATGCTTGTCACAATTATCAGGACATGACATAGTATTGCATGAAAGATCCGTGTACATTTGCGAATATTGAGAAGAATATAGTCTCTTTGAGGTCTAATCAAATGGCAGAATTTAACGTGAATGCCATTTTATCAGGTTTCATTTTACATATTTGAAGAAACTAAGTCTATTGAGTTCTTTTTTGCTATTTAAATATACATTGCCGTATAAAGTATCAATATAGATTTTCATTACATTATTACTAGTTATGCGTGTCATCCATAGCACGTTAGCCAGTAAATGGGCGCGTGCTCTGACCGTTAGATACAAATCGCGTATTTGGGTTATCTTGTATACTTTTGGTAAAATAATCTTAGCAGTGGCATTTCTCAGGGGTATATCATCTCGATCGGGATGAATAATATACACCAATGGGTATAATGTGGGTAACATAAGAACAATAGAAAAAACACAAAAGGGTTTGAAAAGTTTTTATTGCGAATGTGCTAATGCTCGTACCATAGGAAAACCTGTTAGATACATGTATAAACGTTTTTTTACAAAAGAAAACAGATGGAATTGTACACAGACTTGTTTGTATTAATGATATATAGGTAAACTAATCAAATATAAATATATAAAAAAAAAAATGTTAGCTCGTTCTAGAGATAGGGAAACTTTTGTGTTCTTTTGTTGTTCTTGTATTTCCCCAGATCCGAGTAAAATTATCCGACGGAGGTAATATACCCCGATCAGGCGCGCGCCAAGACGACACAATAGAATGTGCTAAAAATGCGCGTACACCATTTATACGTAACAAAATGTCCTTAATCAGCCATCACAGGATCGGGGTATTTAACTTGATCGTGATATAAACAGTAACATAAGACATAAGAAAAGTACAGTATTTTTAAAAAGCTTATATTCTTAGTATCAAGCCCATAATGATGACACGCTTTTATGAATATGCGAAAGGGAAAAGCCCTTTCACTTCTCAAAATACCAAATTACAAGCAAATGCTAAATATAAAATTGTCTAAGCCAACTTTGAAATAGGCCCAAATTTTTCAATATCTGAACAAATTTCTTTTGGAACTAATCAGCTTGATCAGGTCAAAGTCTGCAACTTAAGTGTCTTAGCGCTAGTTGAAACCAAAAAAATAAGTAGAACAAAAAATTTTCGGCATATATACAGCTTTGTGTTTGCAAAAGTCAAAAATGTATAATTAATAGGGATATGCCTAATAATACTGTGTACTTTTTTTCCTTTTTTTTTTATCTTTGACTATGTTTAAGCTAGCTATGGATAAATGTGTGTCTTGGGCATATAACGAGATGTACGTTTTGTCAAAAATAAGTGCAACTTTATTTAGCCGTTATAAAATATTAAAACTCAAAGAGATAGCACAGTACTACTAATTAAGGGGTTTTTGTAGTTCGAGGCCTTTTGGTTCTCTGTGACATGGCAACAAATTTGAATAAACATGATTTCGTTTAAAGTCGTTCTCGTCCTCAACATCTGATTCACGTGAAGAAGTTGTCAGTTACTTGTGGATGTAAAGTCAATACAAGTATAGAACCAGGAAACTGGCTTTTACACAAATGAAAGATTGACAGGTAAACGGCATCCGACCGAAAAAGCTTGTACAGTGCAAAATCTGTAAAAAATATTTAAGGCAAAAAATTGCCAACCGTTAGTTTGATATTGATTAACGATATTCAGTAAATATTACAACATTTTCAGAAAACAAGAAATGTGCTTTGACCAGTCTCCCACCCATTCCCACTACTTAAAAACTGCCTTTAAAAATATGTTTCATATGTTAATCTTTTCTAGACACGTTCTGAAACATTATAAAATATATCACGAAATTTAACTTAATTCTTTTCAAAAATACAACTTTGTCATTTATGTTCCTGTTAATTGTAACGAAAAAATGGTCACAATTTTATTAGCGGTTGGAAGAAATTTGTGGTGTTTGTATTTTTTGAAATTACATATATATCATTGTCATTTTTTTTTTTGTTTTAAAATTTAAATGTCCTGTTTCATGAAGCATTCTCCACTTAGGAGAAGAGTAGCCCGTTTTACTTTCAGACAATCTCAAGACCGGTGTAAATTGAAAATGTGCAAAGTCAGGTTCAATCAGTTTTCAAGATATGTAAAAAACAAATAATAATCGCGCGCGCATGGTAAATGACATACACGGACTTCTCATGCTTCTGCTGCATTGTTACGGTCGCTTTCGCATAATCTGTACGCTTAAATTTAATCTCTGACAACTGCGTAAGTATGTCGACTCTTTTGCTCAGTGGTTAGAGCATTGGACCAGCACCCGAGCGACCCGGATTCGAATTCCGCTACTGTGCTGTGATTTTTCGTCACAAAAATTTTGTGTAAACAGTAGAAGTAGGACAGGTCTGGTAATTGTTATAGACCTCTTAAGTGGTTTATAAGGCGTTTATTGACCTTATCAAAACAAAAAAGCCGGTAGGTAATATATATTATGAAACCTTTTCAAGAAAGTAATGCATTATGAGAAGATGAAAAACGTTCAAAGAGCGTATAATTGTACTTTTGGTCATTTTTCATGTGACAGGAAATATACTCGAATCCTACTTGCTGCTTCAATTTACAACGTCCGAGAAGGCTTATCGATGCATTAAACCTTGTTGATATATCACTGGTATGTATGGCACAATAACAATACATGTTACATTGCTGTCGGAATTTCAGAATGCCAGAAGCAAAATTATAATGTGCAAATAAGACCTCATTTAGATAATTGAACATGTTTGGGTGCTCTACTAAAACGATTGACTCGACCCACAATTTGTTCACCTTAGGTCATCGTCGGCGACTGTATGATCAACACTATGTAATCAATTTAGCATGTGTATTACGTTAAGAAGAAGAAGTTTACAATTGTAATTTTGGTCAGTGCTGTAATTCACAGTTTTCAGAAGGGCTTTCCAATGCATACTATGCTGGTACGTATGGCCAAATAATAGTACATATGATATTGCCGACGGATCTTCAGGTTGTCGACAGCATACGCCCAAAGAAGGCCACATTACGAAATTGGAACATGATTTGGTGCTTGATAATGCTGTATCGTGCGCCGAAAAGATGGACACGGGCCAAGATTTTGTCACCTTAATGCATTTTGGAGCTGTTATGAGATGTAAATGAAATTTGTTTAAGCAATTTATGCATTATGAACCGACAACGAACGGTGAAATATGTTGAAAATCGTAATTTTCAGGTGTCATAAATTGGCTCCAGTCCTTGTTACTGCTGTAATTCACAGGATCTACGAGAGGTTAAGGATGAATTGAACCATGTTGATATATTGTTGGTATGTTTCTAAAAAGGACATATGGCATTTCCGATGGATTTTCAGGATGCCAGCGGCATACACCCAACGAAAGCCTCATCAAGAAATTGGAACTTTTTGCTGCTTGGACACTTCTGTATTCTGTGCCGAAACGATGTTACGAGTCAAGATTTGGTCATCTTAGGTCATCTATCGAGATGCAATATGAAGACTGTTTTATGCATTATGTGCCGACGAAGAACGGTGTAATCTGTTGAAAATAGTAATTTAAACATTTTCAGGTGCACAGCGATCAGGAGAGCTTTTTGATGCATTGAATCATGTGGATATATTGCTGGTATGTATGACAAAAATATTACATTTTACATTGCCGACGAATTTTTTAGGATGCCGAATGTCTCTCAAAACTGGAACATGCTTTAGTATTTAGATACTGCTTAATTCAGGTTCGAAACGATGAACTCGAGACAACATTTGATCACCTTATGTTATCGTTGTACATAATGAAATTAGTTTTAGAAATTAGTTTTAGCAATTATGCATTATGTGCCGATTGAAAAAATCGTAATTTTGGCCATTTTTCAGGTGACCAAAACATGGGCTCGATTCCTTGTTACTGTTGTTGTTCACAACGTTCAAAAGAGATTGTCGATGCATTGAACCATGTGGATATATGTTTGGTATGTATGTCCAAATAATAGTTGATATTACATTGTCGGCGGATTTTAAGGATGTTGACAACATCCATCCAATGAAGGCCTCATTACGACATTTCAGCATGTTTGGGTGCTCAGATAGTGCCACATTCTTTTGTGTCATCCAGATACAAAATGAAACCAGTTGTAGCAATTTATGCATCATGTGCTGACTGAAGACGGTAAAAAATATTGAAAATCGTAAAGTTGTGTATTTGTATGCCAACGGCATACGTCCAAAGAGAGCACCATAATTACGAAATTTGAACATGTTTTGGTGCTTAGAAAATGCTGTACGGGCAAACATTTTATGGCCGCCAAAGGGCACAGACACCGCTGCTGTGATGATTAAATAGAAAAAGTGGAAAACCACAGGTCGCCCAATACGACATAAATGAAAATATTGCAGGCTAGATTTTGCTGAGCCTGTTCGTGGACGGCAGTGGAAATGCAAGCTACCTTCCAGGCCCTCTAACCCCTGGTTGAGCAGAAATCTTATGCATAATCATAAATATCGATAGAGACCGCCATTATAAAACATCATTAATCGCATTGTTTACTTAAAACCAAAATAGGCTAAAATGACCGAAAACAACATTGCATTGACATCTTGCACAAACAAATTCCTTTATAGATATCACAAGAACGTGCATTTCTGCTAATGGGAATGACAAAAATGTTCTCAATATTGATAGGGAAAATGATCACAGCTCAAAAAAACATATGCAAATCATTTTATTGACTTTTTACTATAGTTGTATCAAAATTAGTTGAAAAACTGCCTTTTTCTACTAAAATGATTGACCTTCATATGCTTTATTAAACTGAAACTGAATAATTTGATCGAACGCCTATTTTTATACAATGATATATTCAATGGCGTTGTACATAATAATAATAATTATAACATTATTAATAATGACAATAATAATAATAATAACAGCCTTATTGTAACAAACAGTCATGACCGCATCCCTCCCCTTGAGGTCATTTTGCCCCTATTACGTGTACCAGTGCTTAAAGCATCCCATGGTACACCCAGACGAGCTGCAAATAGAGGTTCAAACCCACCGGTTAATGGTGCCATCATATACTATTTAAGAAAGAAATACTACACACTACCCTACCTATAGAGCCTTACCAACAAGTGCGTTTAATTAAACAAACCTTGGAAATATAAATGTTGAAATGTAAAACCTTTTACAAAAATTTAAGAACTATCACCTGCTGTTTTCGCATAATAAAGAGTAATCAAATAATTTAAAACAATGCCGCGAAATCTCTGAAATACAGTGTCTTAAGAATTTTTTTGAATGTGTCAAGTGATTTACTTTTGCGTAGTTCTAACGGCAGTTCATTCCAAAGTTTTGGACCAATAGTACAGAAACTTCTATCATTGAATGTTTGCACTTGTTGTATGGAACAACGTAACGACATTCAGAATTTTCAGACTATCTCAAACCTTGTCCACTAGGAATATACTCTGTAAGCATTTCTGTTAAATCCAGTCATTGATTATAACTGCTCACCTTTCAAGGTCTTCAATCGCTTGTGATTCTACGGAAACAGATGTAGGACGAAAGCTTTTATTTGCTATATGATCATCGGCAAAACCGTAGACTGATATGGATATTGGAATTACATCAAAAAGCGTTCCAGCATAGGTGAGATACAGCCACGGACCAAGGCAACTGCCCTGGGGCAAACTGCATTCAAGATGGCGGTCTGATGGATATACATTGTTGATATTAAACTTACAAGTACGAGGCCTTAAATAGGAGTCTATCCATTGAAGAGCTGTATCACAGACGCCATATTGTGCTTTTAGGACATCTAGAAGAATGTCTTGGTCAACAGTGTCAAATGCCGCACTTAAGTCAATCGCAATAAGGGCCGTGACTTCCTTTTTCTCCATACCACTTAAACTTTTCTAAAATAAAAATCCCTTAATGTTTTATTTAAGACATGTGTCTGAATTCTGTTTTCTTAATTTCTCCAAATGTACTGGATTAGATGAAGTTCCATTCCAGGTTTTTAAAAGCTACATCTTTTTCTAAATATACCTATTGCCTATATTATCGATATGACGATTTCAGAAAATGTTGTACAAAATATGACAGTTAAGCCATTATATATAAGAACAGTAGTAAACTTGATGTTAGCAATAACAGACCAGTCAGTATTGTTTTTGCATTGTTTCTAAAACCTATACAAACACAGTTTGAAAAGTTTTTAGTTGGGAACAAACTACTGTATGATCTCCAGTCTGGATTAAAAAGTTCTTACTCTACTAATACCTGTCTTATTTATGTGTTAGATCAAATTAGAAGTAATAATGCCAAAGATCTGTTCACATGTATGATTATGATAGATGTACAAGAAGCATTTGATAGCGTTTATCGTGATATACTCTGTAACAAACTAAAACCGATGGGTGTGGACAATACAAATGGGTTTATATCACATATAATGGTTAAAAACGAATCAGTTAGCGTTAACAATGTGTTTTCAGATTTTAAACCCGTCACTTCTGGAGTCCATTGCGGTAGTATCATGGGGCCTAAATTATTTGTATGCTATGTAAATGATATATACATTTTTTGTTTGGTTTAACGTCGCATCGACACAATAATAGGTCATATGGCGACTTTCCAGCTTTGATGTTCGAGGAAAACCCCAGGTGCCCCTCAGTGCATTATTTCATCACGAGCGGGAACCTGGATAGAACCATCGACCTTCCGTAAGCCAGCTGGATGGCTTTTCTCACAGACAGAGTAGAATTCAACGCCCCGAGTGAGGCTCGGACTCACATCGGTGAGGAGCGAGTGATTTGAAGTTAGCGATCTTAACCACTCGGCCACGGATGCCCCCGTTACTAACATTAGTATTGATACTGATTGAATTTTTTATGTTGATGATAGTGCCATTTTATATTTCATTTTCAGGTCCCAAAAAGGTAAATCCCGTTCATTTTCAGAACATTATATACACATATTAATGACATTAATTTTAGTTATCATATAACACATATAGTCTATGAAAAATAACACATCAACAGTGGCAAATCTTTTCATCTATTGTCCACCAATAATAGGTGGGAAATAACGCAATTTGCTTATATATTATTACTACAAATTTATTTTAACTATTTTCCAAAGTCGTAAAATTGTGGACAGTATTAGTGTCACATATATCCTATAGAAAAAAATGATTTAAGGGAAAATGTTAAACTGAACAAGTCTTGCGAGAGAGAAAAGACAAAATGCGAACATTCGAAACGCAAGACAAAGATGATAGGGTATAAAGCTGTCATTAAAGGGAAAAAACTCTTGGATCTTCTTATTTCTTTTTAAATTCTGGTTACCCTCCTTGCAATGACTAATCATGCTTTTTATGATATAAGACATGTATTATTATAAAAAAAAGGAAAACAAGGATAAGAAAAACAATAGAACAAAAAAGGCGCGAAGTCAATATGGAACATCTTGCAATTTGAGATGCTATTAAGACTATGAAATATACAAAGATGTACAAACAGTATAGTAGGGTGACAATCGAGTCAAAAGGGCTCTATTTTTAAAGTTATCCGGACCCCCCTGTACAACAAGATAAATTATATACCAAAATGTTCGTAATAGACTGAAGTTTCAGAAACTACCGGCATAAATTGGCATAAGTGGTGGCATTCTGAGAAATCCAAGATGGCGTCCAAGATGGCCGCCAAAAATTAAAAATATCATTTTTTGCAATTTTGTGGACCCCTATATTGCACATAATGATTTTAATTAATTTTTATGTCTTAAATATGCAAGAATACACATTGATATGACCATTTATTGGAAAATTTCACGAATTTTCCATTAATATTGCCAAAAAATAGACAAAATGTTCCCATAAAATGGTTAAATTTAGGGTATTGGGTGGCGTTTTTAACAGCAGAACAAAGGTCTGTTTACGAAATTTGAATAGATTGGTGCATGGAAATCAACTGTAACCTTCAGGTAATAAAAATAGTTACATGACATAAGAAAAGAGGTTAAATACTTGAATCCATAAGCTTTCATAAGTGGGTGGGGTAATTTTGCACGCGTTTTAGATATAAATGCGTACACCGTTACATTTTATATTTTTAAACTATTTATTAAACTTTACCTTTAGCTTTGATTGCTCTGTGTGCATAGTATATTACAATCATGCTACATTTAGGCTAAAAGAATGTACTATCTGAAAGCGAAAATCAAAGATGGCTTCCAAAATGGCTGCCACTTACACTGAAAATGGTCCAATATAAGGCTAAATTTCATTCATATGAGTGGCAATTGGACTTAATGACAAAAAAGTAACAAAACATATTGTATTAAACAGAATTTATTCATATTTATTCATTTTTGATAGAAAGCAGATATTAAATATACTTTTAAAAGCTTTTATAAACGAATGGGGTACTCTGACATGCGTTTTTCAGCTCACCAGAACACAGAGTGCTCAAAGTACTCTATTGTGAGCGGTCATTGTCCGGCGTCCGTCAGCATCCGTCTTGCGTCGTCCGTCAACATTTGCCTTGTGAACACTCTAGAGGCCACATTTGTGACCAGTCTTTATGAAACTTGGTCAGAATGTTAGTCTTGATGATTTCTAAGTCAAGTTCGAAACTGGGTCATGTGGGGTCTAAACTAGGTCAGTAGTCCAGATCAAAGGAAAAGCTTGTGAACACTAGAGGCCACAGTTGTGACCCAATATTTATGAAACTTGATCAGAATGTTTGTCTTGATAATTTCTAGGTCAAGTTCGAATCTGGGTCATGTGGGGTCAAAAACTAAGTCAGTAGGCCAGATCAAAGGAATAGCTTGGGAACACTCTGGAGGCCACAGTTGTGATTCAATCTTTATGAAACTTAGTCAGAATGTTTGTCTTGATGATTTCTAGGTCAGATTTGAATCAGGGTTATGTGGGGCCAAACTAGGTCACCTGGTCAAATCAAAGGAAAAGCTTGTGAACACTTTAGAGGCCACAATTTTGATTCAATCTTTATGAAACTTGGTCAGAATGTTTGTCTTGATAATTTTTAGGTCAAGTTTGAAACTGGGTTATGTGGGGTTAAAAACTAGGTCACTAGGCCAGATCAAAGGAAAAGCTTATGATTACTCTAGAGACCAAAGTTGTGACCCAATCTTTATGAAACTTGGTCTTGATGATTTCTAGGTCACGTTCGAATCTTGGTCATATTGAGTCCGACCCAGCTTGTGAAACTTGATCAGAATGTTTGTCTTGATAATTTCTAGGTCAAGTTCGAATCTGGGTCATGTGGAGTCAAAAACTAGGTCAGTAGGCCAGATTAAAGGAAAAGTTTGTGAACACTCTATAGACCACAGTTGTAACTCAATCTTTATGAAACTTGGTCAGAAGGTTTGTCTTGATAATTTCTAGGTTAAGTTTTAATTTGGGTCATTTGGGGTCAAAAACTAGGTCACATGGTCAAATCAAAGGAAAAGTTTGTGAACACTCTAAAGGCAACATTTTTGACTCAAGTTATATGAAACTTAGTCAGAATGTTTGTCTTGATGATCTTTAGATTAAATCTGAAACTGGGTCTTTTGGGGTCAAAAACTAGGTCAGTAGTAGAGCCCATCATTGCCCTCTTGTAACTTTACAGTACTGTACTGGTGTATCGATTTATTGATACACGCCCCTTGTGGTATTTTTAAGGTTATAAAATTCATGTAACCTTTCTTTAATCCAAAACAATCGCGACAAATCTATATTTGCTTAAAACAAAATGAATTCATCGAAGTTTGGATATACTTCGGTTCTGTAGAAATGTATTACTGACTACATGTAATGTAGTGTAACTGAATAACACAAAGTTAGATAAATGGCAAACTTAAAGTTTGCTTTAACTGTAAACAGTAGGATAAAACTGCAAGGGACAGTTATAAGTCTAATAGTCATTAGTTGCACCAAAAGCTAATATTGTAAACACGTTTTGGCATGTATCTGTGTTGTCAATGCAGCCTTTACATTCACAGGCATGTGTACATGGCTGCTCATTTCTTGTGCAAATGCAGTTACCAGAGCAAAAATCTTTACCGAGACACACTAGGTCACTTTGGAGTTCGGGCTGTTGCTGCAGGCTGAGACATGATGTGAGGACTCTATAGACCAGTATCTGGATCAACCATGAAACCAAAATCGGCTTGGATTAGCAAACTAAAATCTTTATTTGCTGCATTTCTCCAAATTAGTATCTGATACGTACAGCGGAGTAAATGCAACATAAAGCTGTCGTCAGTTGGTGGTAGCTTTCCATGTTTCACCCGCTTCTTTTCGAGAACGATACTTGAACGCAAGGAATTAAAAAAAGACAATTTGAAGACCCATAAAGGTACCCCACAAAAGCAGTGGCAGCAGACTTAGACTTGAAAGACAATATGGTGCACTACCAAGACTGGAGAGATCATGAAGTTGTTCTGCATATTTCAGCAGTACCTAGAATGCCTTCTTTTTACCCACACCATACATTGAGGAACAAGTGTCACATCCTATAACACAGTATACAGGTAACAAGATATCCTGTTGGGCTGGCGACAACTTCGCAACCACTACATGGATTGGTATATATCTGGTAAGGTCAGTATGTGTAGATCTTCGACCAGTTTTGAGACTGTGCCAATACCAAGACTACTAGTGTGATGAGTTAACAGAACCAAAACGTTTGTTTCTGGACTAATAAAATCTGTAAAAAGATCCTTTGGAAGCAAAGAATGCAACCAAGAATAATAATAGCAGACTCGGTTTGATTGAGTCTGTTCATGAGAGATAATGAAATGTGCAACACCTCTTAACAACGGCCTTCCTGGTGCCAAGACTGGATGTATATGCCAAGTGTAATATCATCCTACCATCAGCTTCTTCTTGACTTGATTCCATTTGATAAACAAAAGAAACAGCACTACAACAGACTCGTTGGAATTTTTCATCCATACCACCTGGAACAAAAATAACTTCATCTGTCTCAAGCAGATTATGACAATTTTCTGTCAAATATCTTGTAAACAGCTTTATTAAATCATTCTTGCTTTTGCTCCTAGTCAAGACTTTCTTCCAGTCAGGAATCAACATGTTCATCAGCATAGCAACTGGCGCAGTGTTACCACGTTTCCTGCGTGTCTTGGACTTCAAGCTATCTGTCAAATATCGGTCAAAGACAACATGAATCTGTTTACAATGCAAACTGCTTTTAAGGATATAGCTCCAAAACCCAGAGGCCATCTGAATGTATGTCTGTGTTTGATCTTTAGAAGGATGTAGCATTTGAACAATAGCCATAGCATCAAAAACAATACAGTCAGGCTCAGAAACACTTGAGACAATGAAATCAGAACCAACAAGTTTCTCTAGCTTCTCACCAAAATCAGACTTCTTCGTTGACATCATGTCTCCGTCATCAGAAAACAAACTAAGTGGTACAGGAGCATTTTCAAATGAAAAGAACTCGTTCAAGTGGTACTTTCTTGGGGGCACTGATGGCCAACAGTTTTAAATACATTTCCTCTCCATTTATACTGACAGCTTTTGAATTAACAAAATCATTGTCCTGAACAAATTATTCAGTTGTACAAATAGTTCATGGAAGTTTTTTGGACTTGTCTACTCGTTTTAACCCCACGATTGAATTGATTCTTGTTTATTTAGAAATTTGACAAGGTCATGCACTGTTTGCATTCTGGGTTTCAATATTTTATTACACTGACATTGTGTATCATTGTAAAACCTATCAGGAACAATAATTGTAAAATATTTTCTTCTAGATTTACCCTCTTCAGGCTTTATTAGTATGTAATTTTATGTATTTCTACATTGTTTACATTTATTCATTTGAATGTTCCCGCTTCCAAACATTAACCAGTGATATGGCTATTTGTACCTCAACAATTTGGTCCTATCCCAAAATACTATTGGTAACCAACAAAATTTGTTACAGCAACAAAATAAGTGTTAAAATGATAGTAAATGAAACAGATATGGACATATAAGATCAATCCTACTTACCAGATTCTTCCATTCCCAATGATCAGCTATTCTTCGTGTTATTTTATAGGACGACAACCAAATGAGTTACTCTTGATCAAACAAGGCACAGCCTAGTTTGTTCCATAAATACTGGTAGGTAAATACTTGAAGTAAAACTGATGTAAGCTCTTATTAAACGCTGAATGTGTTTATTACAATAAAAAACATGTTTAGGTTAAGAAAAGGTGACTTAAGTCAGAAAAGATCATACATAATATGCTCAGTGCTCTTAAGTCTGGCTATTTTCATTGAAAGATGTGGCCATTTTGAAAGCCACCTTGGATTCTACATATCAGTTTACACAGTCTTCTTGATAGGGAATGTCAGTTTCTAGTCATATTAACCATTTACATTTATTTCTAAAATTCATGTCAAATTACCTCACCCACTTATAAAAGCTTATGAATTAAAAAAAATCTATTTTTTTTCTAGCTCTGTGTATATATTTTTATTATCTGAATGTTACATTTCATATCTGAGCATAAATACATATACATTTTGTCATATCCTTTTACCTGCTGTTAAAAATAACACCCACTACCCTAAATTTAACCAATTCAGAGGGAACAATTTTCTACTTTTTTGCAAAATTTACAGAAATATATATAAAAAACAACTAAATAATGTAATTCCAATGTGTATCCGTGCATATAAAGACATAAAACATAATTAAAATCATTAAGTGCAATACTTGGGTCCACAAAGCTGAAAAAAATGATATTTTTGCTTTTTGGCGGCCATCTTGGACGCCATCTTGGATTTCTCAGAACGCCACCATTTATGCCGATTTATGCCGGTAGTTTCATAAACTTCAGACTTCTACGAACATTTTGGTATATAACTTATACTGTTGTACAGGGGGGTCCGGTTCATGTTTTTTAAAGCCAGAAAGTCACCCTACTAGTAATAATAGAAAGATGGGGTGCAGTACCAGGCGGATCAGGCTTCTTTCAAATAATAAGTAAAAATTAGTTCTGATCTTTCATCAATGCCATATATCCGCTCCATTTTCTGTCAATCTTAGATAAATCGTTTTCATTTTTTTACATTGTATAATTCAGTCTATAAAAGTACATTAACTTGCTTTTAAAACACTTGAAAACTTGGACCTGAATTCTTAAATTTACAACAATATAATTATGTTGTATTTGGCCCAGAGAATAAGATTTGTCGTTGCGTTATTCAATTTTCCATTACATTGTACCTAGAATTATGTCCATTATTGACCAATTTGCATTCACTTTCGGACATTTTAAATTTATCCATCTTTCGAAAACATTCCAATAAGTATTTGTTAAATGACAATTCCCAAAGAGATTCTTTATGGTTTCAGTTTCACTTAAGAGCTTATGTAGAACAGTTTTAAGGCGCTCAGCAATACTAGCTGATGCAATTTTGTAAGAAACATTTAAGAAAGAAATAGGTCGCCAATTGTTCATGTGCTGTTTATATTTATCTCCTTTTGAAATGCAGGTCATAACCCTTTCTTTAAGAGTAGCAGACAATCCTTCTGTGTCAAAAGACACACAATGTACATGTTAGCTGTTAAAAGAAACAATAAATTGATGGCTGTGTTTTTATAGCATATCACTATATCTTTATCTATGATTATTATACTGAAGTCTCTTACTCATTTCTTAAAAGAATTGCTACAATGATAACATTTGTTTGAAATGAATAATTATATATGAATATACGAACGTACATTTTAACACAAACCTAAAAATATCCAAATATCAGCTGTACCGCACCTTACAGTACATACCTGTGAACATCCCACAGTGTTTTGCAGAGTCCCTACAATAAAAGGCCTAACGCTTTTCAATTTGTTAATCCTAAGACAAATTTAGACTAAAATTACTTGATTTCTTGTTCTGTTCAATTCATCTTCAAGACCTCCTGAAAACTGTTAATCGCAGCAGTCAGGGATTCGAAGCTCATTTCCGACACCTAAAAATTACAATTTTCAACAAAGTTCATCGTTCTTTGTTGGCACATGATGCATAAATTGCTAAAACATTTTTTGTATCTCTTCTCGGCGCAGAATACAGCAGTATTTTAGCATTGAAACAAGTTAAAATTTCGTAATGAGACGTTCTGTGGACGACGTGTGACGTCAGTACCCTGAACATCCCTCGCCAATATTATATATAATAGTATTTCAAGTTTTAAGTAGCGTAATTTGGATTTTCGCTATTGTGGTATCGACTTTGAAATTCATCTTTGTACTTTTGTGCTTTCGACTTCTGTGGTATAGGGTTGAGAAACAAAAACCGAAATGGTAAAAACGAAACATTGTAACACAGGTACTCCAATCAAGGTCAAAACATACCGTTGTATCTTTACCCATAGAATTTCACTTTAAGTTACATTACTATATATTTGTGCATAACCTGCCTTGGTTTTTAGGCTACCTAATATCACTTGACGCGTATTTAGAACTGTAGCCAACATATACCTTTAAGTTAATAAATATAATGAATATAGTATCTTCGTTTAAGACAGGAGTATATGTTTATTTAAATATGGGCTCGAACGTGGTAGAATACTTAAAAACATGTAAAAACAATCACAGAAAAATTCTTATTTCAACGCATACTAGTTTTTATTTGTGGAGGGAGGGGGACTAGTGTTCCATATATATATATATAACTGTTGCCCTATACTAAGTTTGATGCCTCACTGGAATTACGAACGATTCTATGAAGTATTTAATTGCATAATTAACGTAACGTAAAGCATTTAGAAAAAGAAGATATAGCATTTAGCAAAATGCGTTTGTGCATAAACTTACTCAAGTTTTAGTTTGCATGATCAGTACAAAGATGCAGTTTCAGTCTCCATGTGATTGTGCTCTTTAGTTTTGATCTACTGACAACGTTATGAACTGACAACAGACAATCGTCCAGTAAAGTCTGACCACTACATTCAAATTTTTTTTTAGTTATTGATCAGAAACAGAATTGATAACCATTCGTCTCTCCTTTGAAGGGGAATACAGGGGAGAGTCATAAAAATCTAGTTAACTTGTAGTGGAGCTCAAATGGCAGGTCTTCACTCAAGATATCACTTTCTACATACCAAGGTAGATAATGAAAGTAAAACAAATTTCAAAATATCATAATCATAACAAAGTATTTTACTGAAAATATCACTAGATCTAGAAACAAAACATAATATATAGTTAGCAGGGTTTCCAACAATTGAAATATGAAGCTAAATGGGAGCGTTAGGCACAATAAATAGTATAACAAACAATTTATGCATAACTACATGTACAGTAAGCCAAGCCAGCAATATATTTTTATACAATAAAATTGCTTGAAACTTTTCCAACCAATTTTCAAAATTCGCTGAATAAATTCTTGACTTTCCAAGGTTGGCGGTGTCCTCCATTAGTGTTCTGTACGTATAAGGCCCCAGAATCAAACATTCCGTTAAATAAAAAATGATAGCTCCGTGCATTTTTATAGTCAGATAAATATCTGACATGACTTTTGACTTCTTCGTGTGATCTAGATTTTTGAGATAGAAACCAAGGGTATGTGTGACATGTGAGGCAATATTTTCTGTCAAAAAAAGAGAGAAAATATTGCTAAATTAATGTTAAAGACAGAAAAAAATCTGAAAGATGGATTTTGTAATTTATCCAACCAATTCAAAGGAGAACGGCGAGCTGATTGTTGTGATGATGAATAGTGAAATGCGCTGGCACCGGACCAGAAAGAAAATGCCTCTGTATATGTTATACCCTACCCCTAGGTGCACTGGAAGAACCATGATCATGAACGGGAAAATATACTAATCCATTTCAATCGCACATTTCTCACATAAAACGTGCAGTTCTGTAAAGAGTACTATGCGTATTGAACAAATGATATTTTATCTTCAGTCGTGCACAACTCACATTGTTTAAATATGTCTTATCACAGAGACATTCCGCATAACTCACTGGCACCAGATCAGAAAGAAAATGCCACTGTACATGTTATACCCTACCCCTAGGTATGCTATAAGAAACACGGTCATGAACGGGAAAGTGCACTAACCCATTCAATCGTACTAAAACGCGCAGTTCGGTGTATGGGTACCAAGCATATTGAACAAGCGGTAATTTTTCTTCCATCGAGTACCTGTCACATTGTCTCAATATTTCATATTATAGAGATACTCCTAATATATTATGTTTTCGTCAACGTTACAGAAAAATCTTTCTTGAACTCTCTAATGAACATCCGGTCTAGAAGTCCTAACAGTGTGCACATGTTAGGCGAAATGTAAACAAACAAAAACAGAATGCAAAATATTCACAGTTTTACAATAAAACTCGAAATGATGAATGAAATTCATCTTAGATATGATTTTGAATTTGAAGTCATACATCGATATACATCTGTACTGTTTATTCAATTCATATTGCATTTATGCTGCATATACACATTTTAGCGTACACGTGTAGTTAAACGACGACTGACATACATTTTCACATCAGCCAATCAGAAATGTGATGGACGGATAGCTCAGTGGTTTGCACACTGGCCTTCCAATCCTGAGGTCGGGGGTTCGATCCCCGGCAGCTACTCGGGAATTTTCAAAAACGCTTTTCAGTGTTTCCCACCCAACTAGAGGTGTACTGGTTAAGAACCCAGGCAATCTTTGCTTGCTTGTATCAGTGCTATATACTGGGCACGTTAAAGAACCAGGCTGTCTATTCGCAACGAGCTAGGCTAAGTTAGCCGGACAAGCCTGTATCTGATTTCTGATCTCTCTGTCGTGGGGGTTTTGTCTCACTCTGTCCCTCTGGTCAGATCGCTCTGTGTCTGTACTAGTAGAGGATGAATTATGCGCCCTGTGTGGCTGCATTTGAACTATGTAAAGCGCCTTTGAACGTGAAATTTATCATGAAAAGGTCGCAATATAAATATGGTATAATAATAATATATAATAAAAATATATAATTTAACATTTAAGTTGAATTACACATTCTTGCGTACACGTGAAGTTAAACGATGATTGACATACATTTCAATATCAGCCAATCAGAATAATTGTGTTATCTACAACGAACTACACTAGGAAAGGTCATCATCGAGTTTTTCTGTAACTTTGATGTAAGCATAAAATATACAGAGTATCTATGCGATAAGAAATATTGGGACAATGTGACTCGTGCACGTTGGAAGATAAATTATCACTTTTTCAATATGCGTAGCACTCATTTACCGAACTGCGCCTTTTGGGTGAGAAATGTGAGATTGAAATTGGTAAATATACTGTCCCGTTCATGACCATGGCTCTTATAGTTCACCTAGTGGTAGATTATAGCAAGTTCAGTGACGTTTTCTTTCTGGTCTGGTGCCATTGGTGAAATGTGACTTGTCTGAGGAAACTAGAGCTATCACTATTATTGTCTCAGCAGAGATAACAAAACGTGTGATTTTTCTGAATTGACAAGATAGATTTAATTTGTTTATGAAAATTAAAGAGTATGGGTGGCCCCATCCCAGAAAAAGGAGAATACTTCATATGCCATATGATGTGGGTGATGATGTGAGACAACCATTTTAAGTTTGAAGCAAATCTATCAAATGATAACAGAGATAGAATGAAAGGGCACCAAAAGTTTAACCTGAATTTGATACATAAAATTTTGGTGCCACGGTTAATGCCCTCGTGTAATATGATACGGGTGCTGATGAGGAACAACCATTTTAGTTTGAAGCAAACCAATCAAGTTATAACAGAGATAATATGAAAGAAAGTCAAAAACTTCACCAAGCTGCGAACACCGGAGCAAGTAGGATAAGTCAAAACTTTTGGCGCAACCATATTGTGTAGTTTTACTAAAAATTTCTTCTGAGATCAATGTTTTAATGTGTAAATAAAACACAAGATAGGACAGATTTTTCTATACACATACACACTTTAAACAAAAGTTCATATAAGTTTTAAACATCAAACTTCCATTCGTTAGCTTCTTTCTGAATTCTGTGTTCTGTACTGATAATTTTAAAGCAGAAATCAAGTCACAATCTGAAATGTAGAAGACAATATTATTATATACATTAATTATTATTATATAAATATTATGATTATGATGAAAGCTATAAGCTTATTTGAATCACTCTCAGTTCTTCTTCCCTTATAAACATTTCTTGTATCATATGAGGTATGATCGTGATCTCAGTGGGGCTAAAACCGTTGACCTATGGGTTGAGCCATCGACATCTGAATCACTAGAGCATCGCGCCTTTTAATCGATTCTGATGTTCATGTTATATATATTTAAGGAAAGGTGCACGTGGAAACGTTTCTCATTGTCTACTTTTTGAATATTCATAAACAGTGACTTAAACCTTACTTTTTGAATACCAAGCAGATTTAAATTTACGTTTTGAATATCAAGCAGATTTAACTTTACGTTTTGAATATTAAACAGATTTAGCAGCATGATAAAAGTATCTGTATGTATTCTAGCATGGTTGTCCAGTATTTTCATCTGAAATATTGACTATAAATTAAAAAACACATATACATATTTGGAACTTCAAGGAACATTGTTAAAATATTGTTGTTAACAACTTAAAGATACATTATGCTCAAATTTCGTATCTGAAAATATGAGCAATTAATATACAGTAACTATGTAAACATAAAATAAGCATGTTTGTGTTTTAGAAAAAGGCTTAGCATTTGCTTTAAATACTACACACTGATACATGTATAAGTAAATACAAAATGAATACGTAATGCCTCTACAAACTGAAATGGCTGATACTTTATGACATTTAATTGTGATTGAACAGTTATACACTTATTTGGCCAATATAAATAAGATACCAATGTCCTTCATTCAGCACTTGATTTGATAATACAATTTAAAACATCTAATATGGAAATCTTAATTACTATTGTCAACATTGGTTCATCATTCTCGTCTTGTTCCATTCCAGTAATTCCACATAATGTCAGCTTTTTTATGAAGTTGTGTTTTCTCATGAAGTTCTGCAGATCAACCACTTTTTGATTGAACTCTAGAAAAAACATTCACTTCACAATTAAAAACAGTGGTTGTTTTATAAAGTTACTACCACATGAAAATAAAGGGTATGGTAATCAAGCTTTGTCAAGTATTGCTGTTAACCAAAGTGTTTCCACTGTTTGGACATATTCATAGTATTAATACATTTGGTTAGAATTTTAATAATTTCACAAGTCAACAAATTGGTTTCTGATAGCCACACTGATACCATCAAATGAGTTATAAACTTTTGGTGCTCTGTGCTTCCGAGAAATCTACCCTTACCTATTATCTTTTGTAATGATACCCTTACCCCTGATCTTAATTTTACATTCATCTAAAAGTGTAATGGCTGTATTCAAAATCTGTAGAATAAAACAATTGGTTGATATTCAAACTGAAAATTGAGAAATACAGGCAAATTGTTATGACACGGTGTTTTTTCCCTTTCTATGGACAAGTTCGTTAAATGGATCCAAATCTACAAATACTGTCAGATCCGGATAATAGAATTATCAAAAGCTATAAACAATATCTATTTTTTCATATCCTGGTCAAAATTCTCAATATATGTTGAGTGGAACATTACAAACAACAGGTAATATACTCAATGAAGTCATCATTTAACAATTTCTTTTGAAATGCAATAATTAAAAACCTGTTTTTTTACAAAACTCCCAATTTGCATATTTTACTTTAGCATCATAGAAATTCCAAACCTGACTGGTATCAAATCTTTTCAAAATATGGTAAAGAAATCTGTAACATGAATGTGAAACGGACATTATGAATGAACGACGATAAACAAACTAAGACAGACTTACATTTTTGTCTCTCACTGAGCGCCTTTGATGTGGGTGGAATGTGAGTTACACTAAGCTGCCAACCAGACTATGCACTTACACCTTTACATGCAATAAAATTTCAAAAAAGAAAAAGAACTTTGACATAAAACAAAACGCATAAGCAGTATATAATGACCTAAAATAAGTATGCATTTATAATAATTAACAACCTTATTTCTTAAACAAAAGGGTACTCAGTTTAATAGTTTTTTCATGGTATTGATCAATCAATGCCAGAAGAAGCTTGTATACAAAGTAAAACTTGTTTTGTAATTCGCTTCAACTTGGTAGTTGGTCTAGTTTGCATCAGAAGCAAGAATGTAATATTTCTGAACTAAATCTTGAATTGTTAAAGTAATGCTACTGAAAACAGTTGCATGTTCAATCTTTTCATGAACACTACTCCCAGTTTCTGACCACAGGAATAAAACCTACAGTTTCTTAGAAAATGAAAAAAAAGCTTAAAGGTACAAATTAGTTTTTTTTTCTGTAAATAAGTGGTTTTTAAAATAATTAGTCAAAGGGTAACGAAGGTATTGAAAATTCAGATTGCAAGGAAAACAACCTTGAAAAGTGCAGTGAAAGTAATAATAAAGGTCATACATACGTTATAATATGCAGTGTACAAATTAAAGCAGAAACAATTTCCAATTGCAGTCCCCAAACGAGATACATCGTCTTGCGGGAACTAAACACATAATTTCCTCGTGATTATTTGCGCTATATATTGAGAAAATTAGTCACTGTCTTCAAATACATACTTGTAGGCCCTTCCCGCCCTCCCTCCGTTAAAGATATTTACAGTATTTTGAAATTATACTGTAGTAAATATCAATTAGTAACACGAGATTTACATGATTTGCCACTATATGACACTTTTGTGTCCCACAGTTAACATTGTATAAAATATGATTATAAATCACACCTAGAGTATTTCACTAGCATTCTTTGGATTCAAATTGTAAACTTCCAATCACTGTTTAATTCATTTACCTGCATTAAAAATGTGCCTAGCTGTAAAAGTGGGAACTGCATGCTTTTGTACAAAGATACTGTAGTTATATTCTCATGAATACTTTTTATGACTCCTTTTTTAATTCTTATTAAAAGATTAGCACTTTTTACAGACAATTTAAAACTTTTATGCTATGACATTTTTAGTATCTTTTATCAATTTCGATATACTAATAAGTTATAAACAGATTTTATCACAAACACTCTTGCCGATATGGTTACACGAAACAATCACACTAAGAGACGTTCAAGCACAAGAATATCTTTTGCTTAAAAGAAAGTGTTAAAGAAAGTGTTAGGCAACATCGTTATATGCATAATCTTGTGAGATTTCATTCGTCACATACAGCATAAGTTTGCTTGGTTATGTTGGAACAACAGTCACTTTTGTCGACTGGTCTGTTTTCATAAATGTTCTCGTTACCAGTAATATTCTTTAAACGAGCCTTGCCAGTTTGGTCAGCATTAAGTTGCTGGTAGATGTCTCCTGCATCATTTACGTATATGTTTAGTCTTTCATATTCTTGTGATGAGATTTCTAGATCGCGCTCTCCGCCATAGTTTCGGTTCACTTGTCCCTCTAGCTGTTCAGATATCGTTCGTATGTAACCCTGTTCAGCTGTCTGTAAACCAGTTTGATTTGTGAATGTCCTTGCAAGAAATACAAAAGAAAAATCAAAACAGATATAAAAGAAAATTGTAGGAAGCATAGCATGACACTCAAACATTAAACAAGAAAGCGAAAACGGAGCAAAACGTTGAGTTATATGAGCGAAATTTTATTGCCATTGCCAGCGCTAAATTGTTAGATATATGACAAAAATTGTGCTATTTAAACAGTATCAAATTCTGTGAATTAGCATAAATACCACTATACACACACCAGAACCAACTATTTTAGGTATAAAGTTTCTTATACTTGCTTGCCCTGATTTACATCATGCATCTCGCGAAATTCAAGTTAATGATACAAGTCTCCAGCCAGATTATCATTTACATACATATATAAACATGCAAGTGCATGACATATATCAATACAACATTTGTTAATTAAAGTGTCACATGTATATCTAAACAACAGTACATACATATTCTAACACATACGGTTATAAATAAAAACAGTATTTGTTATACACCCAGCTAAATATTGCTTATGAGACACTGGTACAGACATACACTGTCATGGTCCTATATTTGTTAGTTATGAGGTCACATAAATTGTGATTTACAATAGTTGTTTTTATAAATATCATTTAAAGTATTACATGTCGATATCACGCTCTTCGGTATTAGGATTGTTCTCCTCTGCTTGATTTTGTTCCATAACCTGCCCAGATAGTGATTGAATATGGTGCATTTCTTGGTTATGCAAGTTGGTTTCCTTTGCTCGCCGACGTCTTTAATGGTACAAAGAAATATAGAATTTTGTTTTTATTTATTTTTAAATACGATTGAAGTGTTTGTTAAAAGTAAATAGTTACACGTTCCTTAGTTTTACTGTTAAAATAATTTCTATTAAATAACATTATGTTCAAAATTTATTCACAGATAACCACCTTGGTAAAATTTCGTTGTACTTCAAAGATCATATGGTAGAAAAATTAAAGTATAAATGCACAAATTATGTTGCGATGCCTAAATTTACTGATACACTACATGAATCAAACAGTCAATTTTCTTAATTTTACTTATGCTTCACTTGAAGAGTGATAATAACTCACAGGTTCGTCAGCAGAAATATTTCTTACCGTTTCATATAAACGAGAAGTATCACTGCTACTGTTACAATCAGTAAAACAACAGTCACTGTAGGAACTGCAAATTCTGGGAAAATGTAACATTTAGATACTTTATTCATATTAACATGTTTTAAGAAAAGTCATTTAAGCTAGAATAAGAGTAGATCATTATCATTGTTCTTTACAATACGGAGATTTATTTGAGCGAGTACCCAGCTGAAAACCCATATGAGGGGAGCCGATAGGTTAAATATACTTTGTATTGTACCAGATAATATATAAATATATACATAATTCATTTCTATTCTTAAAGATATATTATGCTTAATCTTCTCTTTTTTTAAAAGAATACAGTTCAGACGTGTGCAATTCCATCTATAATTCAGATGATCGAAACTACTGATAACTAAAACTTATTCTGAAAATACAAGCGTATATTGACGTTGAACTTCATGTGAATAGTTGTATTACTTTTATCGTTTAGCGGCCTTTAACTTCAATGAAAGGTTTCCAATAGCAGTACCAATTCCGATTTTGGTAGGGTTTCGACTTGTCGTGTGCATTACGCAATTTGGGTTTCTTCGTTGAGTTTTGAAAATACTATTGATATTAAACATCACTCTAAAGAACCCCAATGTTGGTAGAACGAACTTTTGAATGTTGAAGATAATTTCCAAAGAAATATTCTAAAAGTCCTTTTCTAAAATATGGCCATTGAAATGTTCAAAATTCTGAAATATTTTATAGTTACATATTGCTTCAGGCCTCATGTTAACTTACATATTTAAATCCTTTTAAGACTCCGTCAAGAAAGAAAGTCATAACTACAATTTTAAATATGTGTTATCAAAACATGGCTGAAATTTATAGTGAAAAGTATAGATTTCTAATGATGACTTCAAATCTACTTGAAAAGCTAAAAATGTCCCATGAAATTGACATATACCACTGTGATAAAGAAGATGGAGTAAAGGGATCCGACAGTAGCTTATCATTCAATTTTAGAAGTTTTATTTAAGATAAAAATGAAATGTTTAGTGATGCCGTTTCTTTCTTGTTGCACATAGATCTACCTGTAATTTTTGAAGCTGAATTGCGTCCATCATTTGAGCTGTCTTGTGAATATGTAGATATGCCGTCTATTGAGGTTACAATGTCAGAAGTAAGTTCTGTAGTAATTGTTCTTGTACGTTTCTGACAAAGTATTCTAAAAGGACTTCCATTTTCTAAAATAAAGGCAAACAAGTTACAAGTATCATAATCGTTATTAAACATTGAAGGAATTATTTTTGGAAAAATAAGAAGACGTATCCATTTGCAATTAGTTACCAGCCAGTCTGATTCTGAACTTTCGTGGTTTCGGCCAAAACGGCATGTCAATATGATAAATTATTTTATTTACGACTCCTGATTTAAGTATTTCAACATACTTGACAATCAGTTCGAACATTCGGCAACGCTAAGAGGAGTATCGTCTTTTGCAGATCATATGACGTAAAGAAACTTAGTTTGTATTGAAATTACATTGCTGCGCATCAAAGGCACTCCTCTTCAAGGAATTACGGACAATGGCGCTCAGGAGTAAGCACTTCACATTCTTTGTAATATGATTCTTTCGTTACCAATATAAATTTAACCAATAAAATGTTTTCCTTTCAGTCACATGACGATACAATAGAAACCAGTATTGTACTGTATGACTTAAAATGTATTCAAGGTCTTTTTAACTATATATAACAATGTCTGTGACCTACTTTTCAGAAAGGTCATATTTTTCTCATATTGGACTAGAGTTCAAAATATCCATATTTGTTTCATATATTGGACGGGACAACTCTTTATATTCCTTAATGCAAGGTGTTGATCGGGATTACCTCCCTTGTATAATGCATTTCGTCTGCAGACACCAGTAAAATTAAAATTTAAAACTGTAATAACTTTCTTATTTCTGAACAAAACATATAAGTGTGAACATGTTCTATCAGATGATCATAGTTTCGGTTAAAACATTGATGAAAAGTTGTTTTCATTTTTTTGTGGCGCTGGACTAAAAGCATCTAACAAAAACATACATATAATGAGAAAAAAATCAACTTCTAATGTTTGTTGTATTTGGAAATGATTCCAGTCGTTATTTAAAAAAAGCATGACCCCCGATTTTCTTTTGATTTTTATACAGCATTGACAATAAAGTTTACGAATATTTAAGTTACAGACATTTAAAATGGGTCCTGATGTGCTCTGCAGGCACTGGAAATTTGTCAATTTTATATAGAAGAAAGAGGAACTGCTAACTAGTTACTAATAGGGTGAGTGTGAGACTGGCATACCCCTAACGCTTTTAAAACGCCTATTTTTATATAGCTATTTTCAACTTGCTTTTTGTCTGTCTTTCATATGTTTCGTGTATTGTCTTGTTCCCTCTTTATACTTGCTCTTCCCCTCCATGTATCTTTCCACCATAGTTTCTATTTATGGTTGGCCTACTTTGCGTATCTGACTGTGCTTGCTGTGCTCAATGCTTCCATATAATAAATCTATTCTTATTTTATTTTATTTTAAGAATACTGATAATTTAGTTTTTAACTAAAAATGTGAATTTATACTTACCTGTGTAAACATTTAAACAGGTTCCTCCCATCTTATTATTTTCACTTAGAAAGTAAAGCCCGTGTATATGTGTACTTCCGTTGCCGAAGGTTATATTCAGTACAAGATCGTTTATATTTAACTGTAAATTCTTTGTGATGTTTTGTCCATATGCAACAAATGTGAAGTTAAAAGCACGATTAGAAGGTTCTATGGTACAAACACATTGGCTCTTCTGAAACTTCGGAACAGTAACTGTATCAATGTAGACATTTCTGTACCTTGAATCATGGTAAGTGCAAATGTTCACAACTGAAAAAGTTAAAGGAAAGTATTAAGAATGCAAACTTAATAGACTAGCCACTAGACAGATAAAAATATGTATTTCTACATTCCCCCTTTTTGTCCGATTCATTTTGTAGAGACAAAAGCCAGTCTAATTTAGAGAGTTTCACAGAGGAATGGTGTTAAAATTATCAAACTGGACATAGGTTATAGGCTGGCTCAGTTCACTACAGCTAATCATAAAAATGTAAAACTTTACCAAGTGCGAAATAAACTTGCAGACCTGCACACATAGGGTTGTTTTTTACGAAAACGTATGTCTCCCAACATTTATCATGCAGAATTTGTTAAATGTCACAAATTTGGGACAATTACTCTAGGCAAATTTAATTAACCATAACATTACAACGGTACATATAACAAGACTTGACAGCAGTAACTACTGTGAAGTTTGCTAGAATTCCAACCAGTGATGTAATAGAAATGACACGAATTAAAAAACTTGAAAATTTAATTTGCATGACTGAAAATCATTTAATCAGAACATGACGATAATATGCATTACTATGCTTCACACTAATCACTTATAAGGCTTACATACAAACATTTACCAGTTATCACAAATAGATGAGAATGATATTGCAAAATGTTATGTAAATCAATGTATAAATTTTAATGTCGCACTTGACGACAATCAGATGAAGCTCCCTACTCTTTATTGGATCCCTGAACTTCACAAAACTCAATATAAAGCTTGATTCGTTGTAAATTCAACCTTATGCACTACAAAAAACATTTCTCTGCTTCTGACTTTTCGTCTTACTGCAATAAAAGACCACGTACAGAAGTATTGCTCTAAAGCATATGAGTACTCGGGTGTTAATCTGTTTTGGTCCAGCAAGAACTCTGGAAAAAGCTAAAAAAAAACACACTATAAATGTTCGAGTATACAACTAAGTACTTATGACATTTTTACTCTTTATACTAATTTACCACATAATCTTATTGAAGAAAAACTGGTAGCTTTAATTGAAAAAACATTTGCAAGAGAGAGAAAACGTTTATTATCTGGCTTGCAATGAAACTAGACCATTCTTTTCTATTAGTTCATTTAAGAGATACAACCTATGGAGTTGTGATCAGGCTTTTGAAGCTCTTATGTTTCTAATAGATTTGGAAGCATCATTCTTAGATCTAAATTTAACAAATGTGAATATTAATCTAGAAAGTTAACGAAAATATATGATAAAAGGGACGGTTTTAATTTTGAAATTGTCAACTTCCACCACCTTGATGGAGATGTCCTACGAGTCACATCATACGGTGTCCATATTTTACAACTTATTCGTTTTGCAAGAGCTTGCTCGAAGACAAAGGATTTTAATGACAGAAATCTTTAAATCACTGAGAAATTATTACTACAGGCCGTTACCGTTATCATTAGCTACGAAAAGCTTTCAGTAAATTTTACTACAGATCGTCGGAACTGTTAGAAAAATACAATACTCAACTAAAACCACTTATAAAACTTGGACTTACAAACTTACAGTTAAACATAGTCCTTATTTTAATAATATATTTGTAAAATGGATTAAAAAATTATTTAAAGAGGATACGATGCGAAAATCGTGAAGCACAGGGCATGTTTTGTGACTGACTCCTCTACAGATAATGGCTACCTTTCCAATTTGATGGTGCGATGGCTAATACTGTGTAGGACGCCATGGTGTTTTTCAACTGGTTTCCTGTCTTGTATTGTCTGCTGCGTATGTTTTCTTGTTTGTTGTAAGCGTTTTTTCCTCCTCCTCAATTCCCCCTATCGCCCCCTCCTTTCCTCTTACATTTGCGCTCTTTTTTGCATCCCCTCCCCCTTTACTTTGTGTAAGTTTTCGTAGCTCCCCTTTATTCTGGCTGCCGGGAACCCTAAGGCGGTACACGATTGTTTTTCCCTGCTTATAGGAGTGCGTTTATGTGCTTGTGAGTCTAAAGCGGTGCCCTACTGTGTTCTTGTATCTTACTTGTCTGTACCCCACTGTGTTCCTTTATTTGTTCGTTTTTGTCCTCTGTGTGTGCGTGTGCGTGTGTGTGTGTGCACGTCTGCGTGATGTGGGTTTCGTTTTGGTGAGGCTGCGTTTTCGGTACGTGGCAATCCCTATTTGATATTTGGTCTTTGTTATTTCATTGTTAGTTAGTTGGATGTGGTTGTGTGTTTATCTTTGGTACATGAATGTCTTCGCTATTGTGGTTTACGTTGTAGTGTAACTGTGATTAAGGAACGAAGCATTCCCTTAATATATTCATCCTTGTTCTACTTTCCCCTTCAACTTCCTCCCACACCCCGAACCTTTTATTACCCCTTACCACTTCCACCCCGTCTATCTCTATTTGGCATAAATTTATATGTACTTTTAAGATTTCTGAAGCACTCGTCTGTTATATTTTTCCATTACATCCTCTTTTTGTTGTGTGCCTACTTTGCACACTCGTGGCTCTGAGGCTTAATTTTTTTTTGCTCTATGCTTCTGAGAAATCTATCCTTATCTATTATCTTTTGGTGAAATTCAGCATGCTTGTGTATAGCAAGTAGTGTATATTATATGGGAAGAGGCTAAAACATCACAAAAGTGACTAATCAAGGGCCATAACTCTGCTGAAAAATACCGAACCGGAACATGCCCATGTTACACACAACTATGCTTGGCAATGAACACTTTGTGAAGTGAGGTGTAAATTCTCTTGGTGGTAAGGAACAGTTGCCCGAAAAACGTATGATATAACAAATCAAGAGCTATTACTACAATAAAAATCACAAAACAGGAATTTTGCCGACAATATGCACGATGAGGTTTGGTAGAAAATCGCCCAGAAATATAAAAGAACTAGCAAAAACATATTTAATTTTCATGAATCAATGGCAATAACTCTGCTGTAAATCACCGAACCGAAAATGCTTATAAAGTTATAATATGCAAGAGGAGGATTGACATCGATAACTTATGTAAGATTTGGTCGAAATCTGTCTGATAATATAAGAAAAATGGTCAAAGCATCTTTAATTTTTATGAATCAAGGGTAATAATTCAGCTGAAAATCATCAAAAATACTCATCAAATACTGAAAAATAAGTACAACTACGCTTAATAATGATCGCTCTTGTAACGTTTGGTGTAAATCCCTCCAGTGATGTTAGATGTGTTTCTAGGACAAACTATGTGACAGACAAACAGGCTGACGGACGGAAATATAGACAGACTAACGAATGGAATGGACAGCACTAAATCAATATGTCTTCTCCCACTACATGTTGGAGAAATATAATCCATTATTACAGATAAAGTTATATGCGTCGTACTGGCAGCATTAGTATAAAGACGCTGCGATTTCAAATTTGTACGGGTACGCGTATATTTTTCCAATTATTTAGCTCTACATGTTCAAAATGTACCAGCAAAAGTTTCAAGGCGTAGATTAACCCAACAGTTTTATATGTAGCAAGTGTTTCTCATTGTGTAACAGAATTGTCCACGTACATATTGATGTCAGCGTAGCCTCTCCAATGTCATATGACTAAAACAGATCTATATTACTGCATCAAGAAATTCCTAAAACACATTTTCACATTTGCCTTAAAACGTTTTAATGTCTTTTTTATATCATAAGACATAGTCACGTAATATAAGCTTTCAATTAAACCAATGCACCTCAAGAAATACTCTGATCGAATAGCAGACGAAACATTAATACCCTTCTAACCCTATTACGGAAAAATGAAACCTTTTAATGACAGGTAAAACTGAGAGAAAATTCGTGTACAATTCTTCTGGTTTTGTTAAGTGAACCTAACCTACTAAAACATAAAATTGCAGCAAACATATCATAGTAATAAGAACATTAACACCACCAGAAAATAACAAGCAAGTTCGATGAATTGGCGGGGATGACTGGGTGGAGGAGCGAGGTGGGGAAGGGTACAACTTTGCACGTTAATAAAAATTCATGGAAGGTTTATGATTTGAAAAAAAAATAAGAAAAAAAAGAAATAAATTGTTGATTGGGGTATGACCAGGACGGCCGGGCTGACCAGATGTGGGTACACAGTTTCACATGTTGATGATTAATGTTCATGGGAAAAAAAAGAAAGAAGTTTAATGAAATTCTACCAATTTGTAAGTTCGTTATGTGCAAATATGTGGATTTTTAAACATTAAAGGACAATAACTCTGAAGTTACTAAAGAGATCCTTACGAAATTATGTGTGTGCTACAACATTATAGTGATCTAAATTTTTTATAAGTTTCATAGTTCTAGCTCAAATATGACACAAGTTAGGAAGCAGAAATTGCCATATTAATAGTAAAATACCTTTCACTTAATTTCATACATTCAAGACCTGTTATACGCCGCCAGAATTATTCACTCGGGCTACGTTCTCTTGAACTTATTCCACTGACATATTACCTCTATTTCGTGTTTAAGAAACGCTGAAGCATTTCTGAAGCATATTTTGCAAAATATTTCCGATAGTTTTTCATTCATATTTTTTTTCGCATTGAAATGTAGTTCCGTACCAGTGAAAAATAAAAATGATATTGCTTTTCACTGATATATTCCAGTTTTCCAATGGGCAAAAGTTATAAACGTAAAGAAAAGTGTTTTCTACGAATTAAACCATGCATAGTAGAACGTGTTTATTATAAAGAATGAAAGAATAATTCAAAATAAAATAGCCTTAATGAAAAGCCTTTATTTATAACAGTTTGGAAAATATAATTTGAGCCGAACCATGAGAAAACCAACAATGTGCATTTTCGACCAGCATAGATCCAGACCAGCCTACACATCCGCGCAGTCTGGTCAGGATTCATACTGTTCGCTAACAGTTTCTCAAATTGCAAAACAGTAAGGATCTTGACCAGTCTGCGCTGATGCGCAAGCTGGATCCATGCTGATCGCAAATACACAGTGTTGGTTTTCTCACGGTGCGGCTCATTTCATTTTATTTCAATCAGGTCCTCTAAAAGGGATGTAAACAAAACATATAGCTTGAAACTTAAATAGTCAAACTTAAATGACGGTATGTTTCTAAATTATATTCTTTGATAAGTAAGTCACATCTAAATACATAAATTTAAGGTATTAGGCCCCTAATAGCAATGTTTGAAAAATGGCATTTGCTTGGTATATTCTTACAGTTGACTGTGCTTTGCACTTTGTTGCAAATTTTTAAAAACTTTTACCGTGCCGTTTTTTATAAATTTTGTGTAATATCTGGTATTTCCCCAAGCTCTAGTAGAGACAAATTTCAAAATGATGGCCTTTATCTAAAACGTTTGCAGAGAATTCATTATACCATTATTTTTTAGGAAAGAAACAGCAATCTTTTGGTAAACAATTATAAAACTTAAAATAAAACTGTCAATGTCATTTTTTCTAGCGTGCCTCAAGTAAACGGATTTAATGAGACAGAATTCTAACTCCAACATTGAAAAATTAAGGTCGAATCCTGCGGGTCTTTTTTCAATTTTGCTCACTTCATTCAAAAATAACCTTGGGGCAGAAGTAAAACCTACCTACATTTCTTCCACAATATGTAATCTGAAGAATGAAGGCAAAATAGAGAACTTTTACCGCATGTAACTCAGTATTTCTAAAGATGTCTAACTCTACCCCTTCTCTTTCAGAGGTAAATTTACTTTGAACAGCAAGAAATCGCTTATTAAATGAATTATTTTCCACTTTTGTACAATAAATCAATAACAAGTCTTGAAAGAAGTAAAAACTTACTAGAAAAAAAGGAAAATAAAGAAAAAAAATTTTGGTCCCAGTGGGGCTTGAACCTACGCCCCCCTGAGAATTGCAGTCAAAGTAGGTTTATGGTAGGAATTTAATACTCTTCAAAAAGGAGGAACTCTGTTATGGGCCTAATACCTTAAGTACATTTTTGTGATTAATGACTTTGTCAAAAATATATAAACGAAAATTTACCTCAAATGCAGCTTTATGATTTACAATAATGAAGTACAATATTCAAAACCTTAATGCTTGGTATTGGGTATACACGAAATGTAAAAAAAAACTTCATTATAAAATATATGTATGTACATGCCAGACCAAAATAGTAAGTTATAACTTTGTTTGTCTAGCAATATCAAAGAAATTAACAAAATATTCCTTAAAGTTTACTAAACCTTTAACACAAGCACCAGTTTTATACATGTGATCTGAGAAGAGGACATTTAAAAGCAAGCATTCTCCAGTGACCAGAGAAGGATTTCAGGAACTATCAATCAACGGGGAGTAATACTGAGGACCTGAAAGTGATTACGGGACTTTATTCATATTTTAGAGGCATGTGACCATCTTTAAACACAGCCTTGGCATATCAAACAAAGTCCATTATTAAATAAATTTTGTAAATGGTGACATACACGCGGACAGTCTAAGGTTAGATCAATGCCTTCAGATCAATTAAGGTAGAAGTCGTATAAAAGGAGATAACAGTACCTGGACTTCTTCGTTCGCAGTATCCTTCACTGCTGTGTGCTTCTGAAATAAACATAAACTGAAACAGAATATCTCATTGTGAAATTTAAACAGTTCAGTGTAAAATACTTAGCAATAGTTGGCAATAGAAAAGAAAGACAAGCATTTTTTTTAAACTTATCACCTGAATAAAATTTTATGTTGGTGTTTTAAGGTTCATTCTATCAAAGAACAAGTGAGCTAAATACTTTAGATTTGCGGGTGTGGGGTTTGTTACTGAACAAATCGTATGAAAAGTATATACCAATGAATTTGTTTTGGAGCAAAGAAAACCATAAGATAGTCAAGCAATGACTACATCTCTTTTATAAATCTAGCGATGACGAATTCTAGAACTCAAAGAAAATGGTCATGCGCTTTTCAAGGGCTGCTTCAAAATACATGCGGAGTCCACTTAAAATGTATTAATATACTGAAAAGACATATATCTAGTTCCTGCTACCTTTTGAATTACCCCACTTGTTTTTCAAAGGCTCACAATTTACGCTTTACAATGATTAAATGTTTTCATCGTCGTGTTGACATGTTGACATCAAGGATTACATTTTAGTTGCTATAGATATAATCATTGCATGGAGAAATCGTGTCCAATCCCCGTCAGATATGATAAGGAATAAGTCTTCATACCGTTTACTTTAAGAGAGAGTTCTTTATCCCGATTAGCATTCTCGATAGATGCTATAGATACAATAAAACTAATGGGCCAGGTGTAGCCTAAAAGTATTCAGGAATATTTAACAGTGCGTTTAGCAAACCTCAACCTCAAATGAAATCATGTCCTTCGTTACAATATCGTAGATTTTCCAACAGTATAATTAACTTGATAAACATATTATCATTTCTCAACTTCGTAAAAATATCTTATTCCAAAAACATTACGACCTTTATATAATTTTGACTTCCAAACTAGCTATTGTCAATTTCAGCCATTTACATAAATAAAACATGGTGGAGCTCTAATATTACGATAAAAGGTATTGTCAATTACGGCCTCAATTAAGAGTTCTATCATGCCTTCAACTTAAGCCTAACAACAGCAAAGGCACATTTTATGATGTTTTTAGTTGTTACAAACCTTCGCTAATCATTTCATTCGAGACCTATCGCCCGCCGTAGATCAAACTCATGCATTTCTTTTGACGAGCTTTAAACGTATAACGTAGTAAGCTGGTTTCATAAACCTAGTTCAACTGGTGCCTCTATATATGACACTGATCTGAGAGCTGACAGTCCGAGTCAAACACTCTACATGCCATCTTGTTATGATGAATATTTGTACCACGTTATGATACAGACAGGGAAAGAAAATCAGTGCTTTATTTTTGACCACTTATTGTGACATTGACCTTCGAGCTGATGCGTTTGAATCTAGCATGCGACACATCAAATCTAAACGTTAAATGACTGGTAAACTGAAAATCCATTCAATCATGAAAGGCCATTGACAATGAGAATAACATTATCTAAATCTCACTTTCTTACACTTAGTTTACTCCTCATTTACATGCTAAAGCAATTAGCACATTTATATTGGAAACATAATGAAACGTTTTAAACACAGTCATTGCAATATTGCAAGGTTTAATGTTTGTATCATAACACAAAATAGCTTAACGATTCGATACTAATTTCAAACTATGTCTTAGGATTATAGCATATTTTTTTTATAAAGACCAGTTTACTGAGTTCAATCTGTATCATACATATATCTATATTTTTTAATGGTTTTCGGTAACCGCCCTGTTAGCGGAGAAGGAAAACCAAAAGACTATGAATAGAGAGGTCACAAGTTCGATCCCCAGGAGCGTATGGTTCTCGTGAAAAATTGATAACAAAAAGCTTTTTAAATTACTTTAGATTCATAAAACGAATCGAAGGTTACTACAACAGAATGATGTTTGTATAATGGTTAAGGTAATGGTTAAGACTAAATGAATGGTTTGGAGGTACATTCTATGTAAGTATAAATCTTTGATAATACAGTCCAAGTTTGAACATAAATACTAAAGTTTAGCTAATACTTCAATTATCATATAAACTATATGATTATCATTTACGTTCTTCACACTTCCGTCCCGTCCATCCTGCAGCACAGCCATCAGTACATCGTCCATTTATATGATCACATGTACCGCCATTACAATATCGACTGCATTTATCGCCACAATTCTCTCCATACTGTCCTCTGGCACAAGCTTTTACAATGAAATTATGAAACATATTTCAAATATCAGGTTTTATAATAGCAACCTATATACAAGTTTAAACTGCGGTTTGAACAGTGTTTCAGGTTCATTTATTGAAAAAAAACATTAAAGCGTCATGCCTCCAGATCGTTCGACAATAAAAACAATATTTTTTTAGATGTCTTGAAATAAATGCTATATTTCTTAAGAGACATTAAAACTTAATTACTTACAAATTTTATGTTAGGGAAACACACGAGAATTTGCTGGGTTTTTTTTTACATTTTACAATGAAAATCGAAAAGCGTTTGCCACGCTTTTACTCCTTCAGCTATGGTGTTTTTGGTTACGACGAAGGGAAAATGCCTTTATTGCCGCGACAGTCCGGGGTTTGATTCCGGACATGGTCATCCTTTTTTCATGATTTGGAATTTTTAAAATATTTTAGAAACAAAAATTCATATTCTAATGTTCATAATATGACCAAAACTTCAATTTGAAAGAAAGATTACTTTGTAGCCAAATCTGGAGGCATGCTGCTTTAAAGGCACCAACCATCAGAATTTGGCTAAAATGATCAATCTTTAAAATTACAGTTTGGTGATGTTATGAACATTAGAACATGAGATTAGGTTTTTTAAAAAAACCTAGTTGGGAATCAAACTTGGGCAATAAATATTTTCTTGCAGATTTGACCAAATTGATACACCACAGACAGGAATAGATACCTAATGGTCGTTAGATATAAAGTTTTATAATTAAGGCAGTTTATAACCTCCGATACCCCATTTCACTTTTCAATTTTGAATGGAAAAATCAATAAAAACAACTGATTCTTATGTATTTCTATGACTTATGATTTGAAAATAACTAAGTTTCAAAGCCTTCTGAAGAAATATATAGCATTCAAAAAAAAAACAACAAAAAAAAACAAGAAGCTGCGTTCAATAAACGCTTGATGCCCCCGGTGGCATTCTTGTCGATACAAACCAACCTTAGTCCAAAACGATTTAGCGTCATAATAAGGTCTTCTCTGAAGTATGTTCAAAATTGGGATTTTGGCCTCTTTCAGCGGCCACTAGAGTTAAAATTATAAATATCTTGAAACAAATTCTCCTCGTGAACCACTGCACGGAACTTCATCAAACTTGGTCTGTGGCATTATTGTAAAGTTACTAGTAGTCTTCTCCCAAATTTGTCAAAATGGTGGCTCTAGGTCCCTTTTACGGGCCGCTAGTTTATACTTAACACAGATGTAACAATTCATGATCTAACGTTTTGTTTGTTTGTTTTGGGTATAACGCCGTTTTTTTCAACAGTATTTAAGTCATGTAACGGTGGTCAGTTAACCTAACCAGTGTTCCTGGATTCCGTACCAGCACAAACTTGTTCTCCGCAAGTAACTGCCAACTTCCCCACTGGAATTATCAGAGGTGGAGGATGAATGATTTTAGACACAATGCCTCTTATCAAATCGTCACGGAGAACATACGCCCCACGGGGATCGAACTCGTGACCCCGCGATCCGTAGACCAACGCTTTCCCTACTGAGCTAAGCGGGCGGGCTTGCATATATAATTATTTGTCAAACAGTCAAAGTCAGATGAGCGAATTCTGTTAAAATTAAGAATGAAATATCCTTATGATTCACATCATTTACGTAGTTTACATTATTTTGAGGAAAAAACATGTATCTTTAAATAAGATGTTGCTGTTTTGAAAGTTTTGATACTGAGATGTACCAGTAAATATTCACATATTTTCAGCAAAATATTGTACTGTCCAACTTTGTTCAAGCAAGTGCTCCAACTTGCTCGGCCAATGGAAATTTATTCGAGACATAGGTAGTTCGAACTAACTGAATTTCAAATATAATTAGGTAAGACTTGCTAGAGAAACGTGACGCACTGCATATCTTACTAAGCAATTGGCGAAAGAAAGTACACATGTATTGAAATGCTATAAAATACAGTTTTATGCTTATTCAAAAACAATTACATTAATTGTATACCATATGAAGGTAGAGGTTTTATAAGGACCAATTTGAAAGGTGGAGTTCAAGAGTATTGCAGGCTATTCGATCATTCTGCAAATGAAGTTGGATGTACCATAAAGCTTTTTTTATAGTTTTTACAGCTATAATTCCAGTAACTTTATGCTGCTTAAATTTATTATATTATGATTATTTTTTAAAAACAGTGCTGTGTTCGTAAAGAATAGAAAAAATCAAGAACAGTTACATTCAAGTATTTTTCATGCATTTGGATTAACTGTACTCAGACAGACTGGAAAGCAAATGTGTATCATTGTTGGAATCATAAGTTTCAACAAGTGAATAAATAAATTATAAAATCATGTATCTGGTCAGTCTTATTTCTGCAGATAGGATAGCCATGCAGTGGTTTCTTAGACCATAGTTAGGTGAGGCATTGCCACTGATCATATCAATTTGCACCTTGTCTGAATAAACAGCTTTTGATTAACTAATGTCCATTAAATGGTCATTAAATAACATGCACGGATTAGGGGAAAAGAGAGAAATTCTCTGAGATCTGGGCAAAAAGTACAAACTGAAATGGTAATTAATGCATATTGTAATGGTTATAAATGATATTTTATCATATGTTGCATATTCTTTGAGTTTAAAGATGTATATCAAAGACGAAATATAAAATAATGCACTGACTTTGACTGCAGGAGTCTCCGACATAACCTGATTTGCAACCAGACAGACACGACCCATCGACCTTCTCACATGGTTCACTATCCTTGCAATTTCCGCTACACTTACTACTACAGTTGATGCCAAAGGTACCATCTTCACATTCTGTTAATAAACTCAAATCATTATATGAGCCGTGCCATGAGAAAACCAACATAGTGTGTTTGCGATCAGCAAGGATCCAGACCAACCTGCCGCAAACGGAATCCGCACAGTCTGGTCAGGATCCATGCTGTTCGCTTTTAAAGCCTATTGGAATTGGATAAACTGTTAGCGAACAGCATGGATCCTGTCCAGACTGCGCGGATGCGCAGGCTGGTTTGGATCCATGCTGGTCGCAAAGCCACTATGTTGGTTTTCACATGGCGCGGCTCATATAGTGAATTCTCTTATATGTTATATCTTTAGTAACGATTAGGCATTGAATTACGTATTTATAAAGCAGTTATTAATAAATAAAATAGCAAAACAAACATATTTTTTAATTAATATACAATGCACTGTAGAGCATCCGTTATTAAGACAACTGATTTTATAATCACCTGTTTTCAGGCTGTAAAGAAATAAAAGTGGTTCAAGTTCTTTTAGGTACGTCTTATTTTTAACTTATATAGAACTTCCATATTCACACTTAAAATATTGATGTAAGATCCAACTAAAACATAACTAGCCAAGTGTCAAGGGTTTTTTTTTCAGAAATGAAATTATATATGCATTAATTATGACACATATTTTCGTATATTCGTTTATGAACAAGAATAAGAAAAATACGATATATATATTCATTCTTACTATATACGTATTCAATTTATCTCATTTAGAGGATAAATGTCTCACTGTCAAGTTGTATAAAACTTATTTCGTTGCAAGTATCACGTTATTGTAGATATATACATTACTGATAATGTTACTTTTAATCAAACGCAGTTATGTGTTTTTTTCCAAAATATCTTAAACATTTAAAATGTACAGTGATAGGTCCGTTATTTCTTAAATAGTGCAACTGTTTCTAAATGTAACTCGTAACATATTTTAGGTGATTATTTGAATAAGAAAGAATAATATCAGACAATTTCACAGTGAAAAGATCATATATAAATTCACTAAAAGGGAACTTCACTTGAACGTGGAAGTCTTTTGAATTGTGAATAATCGAAAGTACGTATCAAATGTATACTTCATTGAAAAAATAGTGTGCAACCTATTTTTTTACCAATCAGAGCGAGTTATGTTTCAAAAAAAAGTGGTTTCTTATTCCTTAAGGCCAATGTGACTGTAGCAATAATTTTCGAAGAAGAGCCCTACACACTGAAGAACGTCAACTGAATGCACATGTGTACCAATGACCGCCCCTTCATCGTATTTCAAAGGAAGCCGACACATTTCTGTTAGTCAAAGGTAGGCGGAGAATCCGACACGACTGACTATGCAATTCTGATTGGTCAAACGAAGATTTCACACTATGTCAGATAGAGTCCATGAAGAGAGTTCTTCGAGAAAAAGAAACCTCGGCCGGTCCCTCTACTACGCTCCGTTTCCCTCCCTATCGGTTTCTTTTTCACGAAGAATTCACTTCATAAACTCTATCTATAACAAAGATCTACATAATTTCTTACAAAAAATAGCTATTATACACAAACTTTCTTTCTCTACTTACATCTCAATTAGATTAGATAGTTGTTTGTTGACAAGGAATGACATTGTATTTGTACATAATGATACGACTGTTATTAATGTTGATCACATTTCATTCCTGCCCACCTGTCACAACAGCCATTGGTACATTGTCCATATTCACGTTCACAGTTACCACCTACACAATGTTGACTATATTATTTTTTATGACCCTTACTGGGAGAGAAAACTAAACACATATCTGTTGTTAAATGGTCATGGGATGACTTTATTTATTTGTACAACATATAAGAGATAATCATTGAATCGTAATACAAATGTATAAGCGTTGCATTGGAAATCATTTTTCTATAAAACAGTCAGTGAAAACAGATGTATAAGATTAACGAATGGTAACGAAATGTGAAGGGTTCGTTCGAAATGGCCAAAAAGATAGATATTTGCTAAATTTCATTTTCTACTATAATATTCTGTATAATCTCGACTGGTAAAAACTTTCAAAAAAATGTAGATTTGTAAAAGGATGTAAAGGGGATTATTGACTATTAAGTGTCCGCCAACAATGATAAAAAATTCCGTTTACCAAGAAGGTTTGCAAAGCTGAGTTCACTTTCAAATATTAACTGATAAAGCAATATCTACATACTCTGAAAAGGGGCTCATTTATTAATGATGCTTGATAATTGAAATATAAACGTCAGCCGACATTGAGTGAAGAGAATTTTGGTCGGATACCCGCAAAACATTAAAATCAAGGTTATCACGGCGACAAAGCTTTTTAACTTTAGCTAGAGTACGTTGTATTCTGAATTTAGAACAACTACAATATGTCAGCTTTTTAAGGTTTGGTTTGTGCAAAACGGAAATAGATTACTGTCAAAATGTGTGGCTACAATGCAATACATGTATATGACATATTTTGTTTTAAAAAGCAACATCAACGAACAGCTTAATTTATATTTACTTTAATCAAAACAAAGCAGCTACGGTAGTTTATAGTCATATCATTTAGACAATTATCGATAAACAAATAAGCCTTACTGACTCTAATTTGTAAGTAAGTCATACAACAGACATTGGTGAGGGATATATGAATTAAACAAATATTAGCAGAACAGCTTCACTCAGTTAAAAAAAAGCACCAACATTATATGCAGAGAATGAAATCATATCAGATAATTATTCTGTAAAAGTTTGTTACATAATGCTAAATATTGAAAAAGAGACACACGTTTGAAATGAGTCATCCTAGACATAAAATGCGCAAAAACGTGTTAAGCTATATTTACATACATCCGGTAGATATAACTAAGAATTAGCAAAACTTGTTCATTTTACATGCAGTTTTTGCGGAACACCAACTGAAATTTCAAACGATTTTACATAACATGAGGGCCATTTAAAATGTAGCGTTTGAAATATCCCGAGGGCTAATTTATATTAATGGCTGCGTTGCAGGAGTGTGAAAACGTAAATGATGTTTATTTGATATTTTTATGTGATATTGTTTAGTAGTTTTAAGCTCTTATGTACAAGCTGTGACTGTGTTATGAAATGATGTAGACTTACATAAAATATTTTGTTACGAAAATGTTACATACCATTCATTTAGTCTATTATCTTGAACCATTTAACTTACATCATTATGTTGCAGAAACCTTTGATTCGTTTTATGAATCCATTTCATTTACAAAGCTTTCTGTTTTCAAATTTTCACGAAAAATGTACGTGCCCGGGGATCGAAATTTTGATCACTCCATTCACAGTCTTGCGGTTTTCTATTGTACCGACGAAACACAAACCCTGGTTTTATCTTAAATGCTATAAGCGTACGGCTTTTTTAACATTAGTATCAAATTAGTTATAATACAAACATGAAACCCTGCTGGGTTTTTCAAAATGCAACGGATTTCATTGTCTAAGATATGTTACGAATTAACTATAAGTTAGATAAGATATTTCTTTTATTAACTGAATTGCAGTATGCAATAAATGTGTAACAGGAAATATATATAAAAGGTAATTGTATGTTATGTTAAGATGCAAGTAAAATTGTGTTATACTTATGTATGAAATAATATCATGGAATTATAGCATATCTGTGCTCCAGGATTATTTGTTAAAAACAATATTTTACATAACTAAAATAATGTTATATTGATTAACTTGTTTCAGTCAAATACCAACGATACTACGTGGCAAGCAATATTTTAAGATACGTAACTCAATGTAAATTTGTGTTCCATATAGTAAGCATGAAATTCTATCCGACGTGGCAAACAGATAAGAACATCCTAACAGAATGCCTGTATAATTTCTGCAGTAGATACATTTTCATAAGTATCATTTCATTCTATTTTCATGGACATTAGTCAAAAATATTAAATTTAGTTTTCACAGAGTACTGGATAACGTTTGAAAGTACTTTACGTTTACAAAAACATACACATGGCCCTTTTAAAAGTAACACCAGGCATGTATAAATGGGTCAAGTTGCAAAAAATTGCACACTTACCATAGACTTGATATCTTATGCATTTTTATATAAAATACAAAAGAACCTGTGTCACATTTTACTCTCTTCCAACCTGCTTTGCAACCACCCAGACAATGACCATCAATGCTATTACACGTTTCAGAAACCCCCTTATGCAAATATATATATTACCCTGTTATGTTGGTTTATAATTTTTTGGGATAAATAAATAGCTAAACTGTTTGTATCAAAGTCATATAATAAGAGAAAGCATAAAACAATAATATTAATTGTTTCGTTTATTCTAATCGGTATATGTTTTAATGCATCCTTTTGTAAGTGGCTGCAGTATTTCAAAATGGTTAGGAACATTTATATTTAAACAGAATCGTACAGTTAGACATACAATTTCAATCTGACACTTAATCAAATTTCAAAATAAATTATTTTAGTAAAGTATCCTAATTCTATACAAATAAAATAGTGTAATGTTTTAAACACTATAACATTCTATTTGCAGTCGAATGTTATAATGTTATGTCTCATTCTATTCTCATAAAAAAATACCATTTAAACTCATCAAGGTTTATGAAAGAGTTACCAAAGAATATCAAGTATGTAAAACGTAATTAAATCTACCTTGTAAACACGTTTTACCGCTGAAGCCAGCTTCGCAACCTTCGTTACAAGTGCCGTCGACTTTGTGACAAACTGTCCCTGCCTTGCAGTTACCGCATGTCTTAGCACAGTTGAAACCATAAAAGCCGTCACTGCATTCTTGTAAAATGAACAAATATAAAACAATATTGTATGCAAATAAAACAAGAGCTGTCAAAAGAGACAGCGCGCTCGATACTTTCGATGCTGGTTAGTGAAACTGGCACATCTGTGGAATCAGAAGCTGTCACTGGAGTGTCTATTTACTCCAATGGTGGATGAAGATATTGCAAAATAGCCTGAGTCTGTGTCAAAAATATTAAGTAATAACAGAGGTAAAGACAAAGTGTATCAAAACACTATATAAGTATAGTCTAAGCAAACAAAAAGGGGGCATAATTCATTAAGGCTATATACCAATAAAAGTAAATTGTTCTTTGTTTCATATAAAATCCATCTACTTCTGTACAATTTCGATACAGTTTATAGATTTCACTCCGTCGTAGACCTATTTTCCACAAGATATCCATACATTTGCTTCAAAAAAACGAAAAGAAAAAGGAGTGTTGAATAGTATGCAGTGAAATGCAAGCCAACTGAACTCAGGTACCCTCATATTGCCGCATTTCAGAAAGCGGTCCGCAGAATAAACACTCTACTTTCGTTTTCAAGTAATCAAATCGAAAACATGCGAATATTAGCATGAAAAGTGTCCTATGTTATGTAGAATTCATTCCACGGGTGCAATAAAGCCCATTTGGCCCCCGATTTACGCGCAAATGCGCGAAAAATGGAAAAATTAGGATCTATTTATTAGGGACTTCTTTCGACTATACCACGGAAGCACATTTTTGACCGAATTACTGCTATATAACCTATAATACTGGGGCAAGAGTTATGCATCCTGTGTCATATGATGTGGGTGATGATGTGGAACAAGTACTTCAAGTTTGAATCAAATGCATTTCATAATAACTGAGATATAGAGAAAATGCAACAAAATTAACCTTTAATTCTAAGTAAAAGGGGGCTTAATTCATGATATATTGGTGCCAGACTTATGCTCCTTGTGTCATATGATGTGGGTGATGATGTTGGACAACTATTTTAAGTTTGAATCGGATTCACACAGTAATAACAAAGAGAGTCAAAGTTCATCAACAGTTTAACCTTAAATTCTAAGTAAAAAGGGGGAATAATTCATAAAAAATTGGTGCAAGAGTTATGCACCTTGTGTCATACGGTGTGGGTGATGATGTTGAACAACTATTTTAAGTTTGAATCAAATCCATTCAGTAAAAACAGTGATAGAGTGAAAGTGCATCAAACTTTTAACCTGAATTTCTAAGTAAAAAGCAGGATTTATTCATGAAAAATTTGTGTCAGTGTTATGCATCTTATGTCATATGATGTGGGTAATGATGTTGAACAACTACTTTAAGTTTGAATCAAATCCATTCAGTAATAACAGAGATAGAGTGAAAGTGAAATCTAAGTGAAAAGGGGGATAAATCATGAAATATTGGTGCCAGAGTTATGGCTCTTATTCAGATGATGTGGGTGATGATGACGAATAACTGTTTCAAGTTTGAATTAAATCCACCAAGTAATTACAGAGATAAGTTGAAAAAAGGAAAAGTGTAAAACAAACTTTAACCAAGGTGGGGACGCGGAAAGACGCCGACGCCGGGTCGAGTAGGATAGCTCTCCTTATACTTCGTATAGTCGAGCTAAACATTAAAAGAATTGATAGCACTAGATATAAGTACAACTTATTCGAAAAACTCGAAAAACGTTTTAAATATTTTCATTTTTGAAATGAAATTCATTATCTGGAAACACAGAAACGAATTAATATTTTCAAATGTTAAGCATGGAAGTGCTGTGATGGAAAGAAAAATCATATCAAATGTAAAAGATTTATTTAAATTTCAAACTTTAAACAAAGAAGAAGATATAAAAGTTCTCAATAGAATTAAGTTATGATTAAAGGGGAACAACTCAAACAGCTTGACGAGTGCATGCTATATTGCTATTACATTCTTTCGGGTATATATACATCTAACTTGTAAGATCCGTATTTTTTATGTTGATCTTGCATTCTTTCGAGTATATATATATATTTATATAATTTATTTGTAAGATCGGTACTTTAAAACGCGACAGGTCAATATACTTTTTTTAAACTATCTTAAACACAGAGATCTTGTTTCGAACTTGTTTGAACAAGGGAAAGTTTGTTTGTTTTTTGTGTTTTTCAAAAACAATACACAATATAATGCTATCCATATGTACGTGTAGTAAGACATTTCATTGTAATCTATATATGATATATGAACTGAATTTCTTTATATTAAGAACCTATATGATGCATTGCTGAACGTAAAACCCTTCATATTTTGTATGTAATGTTGTTGAAAATAATAATAATAATAATAAAAAAGAATTGTTTTGAGAAATTATAATCGATATATTATTGCATCCTTTTATAAGTGGATGCAGAATTTCAAAATGGTGAGTAAAGTTTATCTTTATTAAATCACTTTAATTAATATTAATGTAATTTTTATTCACATTGGCTGAATTAATTCAAGTGATGAAACCATCCAACTGGCTAACAGAAGGTCAGTGTTTTTACCCAGGTGGACATGTGTCAACAGTATTTACAGAAGAACCGGAAGATTTATGAGTGGACAGTACTTTCAAATAAACATGTGAATGAGTCAAGCATTTATGACAGAATCAGGCATGAATTGGTTCAGTTTTGATGACATACTAATTAGCATATTAAACTGAGAGTGTAATTCATGCTTACCTATATCACATTTTGTTCCTTTCCGACCTGTTTTGCACCCACTCATACAATGGCCATCAATGTTACTACACATTTCAGAACCCCCTTCACAATAACCGCTACAATTATGTCTGCATTCATCACCAAAGAAACCGACTGTGCAATCTAGATATGCAAATAAATAGATATGTGGATAAACTGTAGTATCTCAACTTACCACAGTCAAAAGTTACGTGTTCAAGATAGACTTTCAAAACAATAAACTAATAAGACATACTTTGTGTGCACATTTTTCCTGTATAACCAGGTTTGCAGCCATTCGGGCATTGACCATCTGCTTCATCACACATATCACCGTCTTTACAATTCAACGAGCACTTGTTCAAACATCCTTGACCAAACCATCCGTTATCACATTCTGTAAAAGCAAATACGCAACGCGAAGGAATGACCACATTTTATCAAAGACACGACTTTAAATGTATTTAACAATACTGTTTAATGATGTTCTCAACTTTTCAGTTTTAAACGCAATATTAACAATTACCAAGAAAAAAAAGGATAAACATTTTTCAGAGAAGAGGATGGAATGAAACCGAATAAAGACCGACATTAGATAATTTGATATTAAAACAAGAAAATATAAAACATAAAAAGAACTAAACAGCAATATCTAACAAAACAGCAGCATTCAAAATATACGTTGAGACGTAAGGAAATATTTAGACTAGCTACTAGACTAAGATTTGTCATAAAATTTAATATTTGTAATACGTAATAGTGATGGAAGTAAGTCTATTGTGGAGATTCTCTCTTACAAGTGAGTGTAAGTTTTTGATTTGATATCGGACAAAAAATATAAGTTGGCTACACTCAAAACGTGATTAAAGTAAATAAAAATGTCATAATTAAGGAGATAGTCTAGGAAGTTTTGCAAGAGTATACTTCGATCGCATCTGTGTCCATTCCATCCGTCGTGACAACCAGATAAGCAGCTTCCATTCACCTTACTGCAGGCAGCGTATCCACCGTTACACTTTTCACTACATTTACTTGAACAGTTTATGCCATAAAAACCTAGCCTGCAGCCTGTTTAAAGCGAAGCAAGCACAATAAGTACCTAAACAAAGTATAACAAAGTATTATTGTCTTTATATGAATCTCCAAAATGATGAATCGAGACAATTTTGCACTAATGCTATATAAAAAAAAACGTTCAGGATTCACGCCATGAAAGTAATTCGACTGGAAACTGTGTTCCATGATTAGATTAGTCTAAACTGGGGTTTTCAAAGGGGAAAAGATACTGACAACTGATCTAAAAGTATCAGGTATAACAAAATTAAATAAGTATTAACTGACCAAGAGCACATAGTTTCCCTTCGTATCCTGGTTTACAGCCATTTCGACAAGACCCATTAACTTTCACACATACTTCATCGTTCTTGCAATTTCCGCTGCAGTTTGTTAAGCAGTTAATGCCAAATGTACCGTCTTCACATTCTATTAAAGTATACATTATACGATACTTCATACATTGAAGAAATAATATGTTTTAAAAAGAAAATGTAATTATTTATGATACATGTACAACCAGTTTCAATCAAGCAGAATACGATTGTAAAGCTAGCAGATGACGAGGTTTAACTACCACATTCAAAAATAATAGCAATAGCCTTCAGACTTTAAATGTAAAAATATATTTGACTTTAATATTTCTAGAAGGAGGCGTTCAAGTCAACGAAATAAGCATTGTTCACATCTTCAAACCTTTGACCCTAAGTTGTGACCTTAACCTTGTGAGCTGAAATAGTCGGATAAGCGTTAAGATATCACAGACATAACATACAGAAAACTGAAACAGGAGAGCATTTCCTATTCTTAAAACGAATACTTAATTTAAAACGTGTAATGCAAGGAAATACGTTTTTATGTTACCTTGATCACAAGTGTCTCCCTTCCATCCTGCCTTACACCCATACTGACAACGTCCGTTTACGTGACTACACCAGCGCTTTCCATTTTTACAATAATCACTACATTGTCTGGAACAATTTTTACCGTACATGCCATACTGGCAGCCTAAAATGTAGACAAAAATTATTCGTAGGATGATAACGCTTACACTTTTTTATCTGTCTTTCCCTTTAATTCATTAACATGTGAGACGTAGAAAGCATATATAAAAGAGACTTTTATATTGTTTATAAATCATTTCATGTCTTTAAAGGTATGTTACATTTTGGGAAAACCCATGTCAGTAAAAATATTTCAGCAAACAGCAAGAAACTTACTATTTCTCTCTTTTACATCTAAATAATTTTCTATAGTGAACGTACAATTGTATAAGCAAAGTAATGATATGAATGTTATTTACGTTGATCACATTTCATTCCTTTATAACCGTCACGGCAGCCACTGATACATTGTCCATATTCACGTTCACAATTACCACCTACACAATACTGACTACATCTTCCTCTACAGTTTTCTCCATAATTTCCACTGATACAAGCTTTCAAAATAAAGTATAGATTTGTAGTACGATGTAACGGAAATATCGATACTATCGTGTTTACACGATGGCTATAAGTTCCTTTTCGAAGGTGGGTTCACTGTAAAATAATAACTGAATAATACATGGCAGTTTGAAAGACAGCTAATTCCTCCGACACTGTTATGGATAGTGAAGGGGTTAATATTTGACCCTTAAGTTATGACCTTGGCCTTGAACTGACATGGCTGATTCATAAATTCCACACATTGTCTTGATAAGGTGATTATTTCACTCAAGTTTCATGAAAATCCTTCAAGGGGTTTAGGAGAAACAGAGAGGACACAAAATGAAAGGCTCAAACCTTTGATCCTTAGTTGTGACCTTGATCTTGAGCCGGCATGGCTGACTCGTAAGTTCTGTACATTGTCTTGATAAGGTGATCATTTGACCCAAGTTTCATAAAAATCCTTCAAGGGGTTTAGGAGATATGGAGCGTACACGAAAGTGTTACGGATGGAAGGACGAAAAGACAGAAAGACAGAAGGACGGACGGACGGACGGAGACTATTCCTATAACCCCAACCACTCGTGGCGGGGGATTAACATATCTACATATTCTGAAATGCAGCTATGGTCTTTCACTATCATGACACCTAGAAAAGCATCGATAAACCGGAATACGTTTTGGTTCTACATTTTCATTCAGAATCCGTAAAACACAAGAATTTAGTGAAGGAAAAATGAATTGAAACGAATACAGATGGTAATTCAAAGTCCTGTCGACAGCTTGTTAGCAAACATAAAGTTAAACGAGAAATATCTTTAAAAATGATGGTCGGCGAATTGTAATAAGGAAAGAAGTTTATGAATTTTTCATCTAACATTCATCTTTCATCTAACATTTTTCAAATTGCAAAACTAAACACCGCACTTTAACAATTTAAATGGTTCTCTTTTAATTTTTCGCAAAGGTTTCGTAGGGTTGCAATTTTGTTTCTTTTATCCTTAGACAAATAATTACAGCAGTAGTTTGATGAAGATTCATGAAGCGCTTCATGAGAAGAGGTCATTAAACGTGTTTATATTTTTAGCTAAATTGGTCCCTATCCCCATTTGTAACAAAAAAGCAGGAGACCTTACGATATTGTTACACATCGAGTTTGATAAAAATCCATTACATTTTAGTGGTTAATGCGAAGAAAGGCATATCTACTTTTAGCTATAGTGGTCCCTAATAGGGCCCAAGTTCCTATATAAATAAATTTGGAAGAGGACCTTATAATGATGCTTCAGACCAAGTATGACAAAGATCCACCAAGCTGTTCATGAGACGCTGTATAAAGGCATTTCTAGTTTTAGCTCTAGCAGCCCCTAAAAGGGGTTAAATGTCCCAGCTGAACAAAGTTGGCTGTGGGCCTAATAAAGATGCTACAAATCAAGTTTGATTAGAATAAATGAAAAAAAAATCAAAGGATTTTTTTATTTATTATTTTTATTTATTTCTAAAATAGGCCAACTGATCCCGCTTTAACAAATAGCATATTCGCTATTCATGACTCTTTGGACAATGACGTCACACCTATAAAAAAAGTGAAGGTCAAGCAAAACATACAATTGTAATTATTTCAATATTTCTGTTTCATAAGCAAAGATTGACAGTAGTCAAACTATGCAGCGTACCTTCATTTCAGTGTAATGAGATTCAGTCGTTATATAGCATAATAAAACAGATTTCAACTGAGTTCAATATTTGCATACCATACTAAAGAAAAATATTCAAATATAATAAATCAGTTAAATAATTTGTAACAAATATATCAAAGCAAACAAGTACTCATTTTAATATGCAATCTGAATAAGTCACAAAAGCAAGAAACCTTTTCATATACAGACGACAACTGTGACAAGGAAAATCTTTTAAAAAGCACTTCTCTACATAAAAGACTCTTATCACACCCTTATTCATGTGATACGCAGACCGTATTCAGCTCTTTCTTTAATTTGATATATGTTGGTATTTAAACAGGTTTTTATCATATTTATTAAACCTACTTATCATTCTTATCATTTTGAGATATATCAATATTCTTGCTAAATATACTGAGCCAAAGTTAGCTTTAAAACTGTGAACAACGTCGTTTAGGATAAACGCTTTGTCTACATTTCACTCGGCGTAGCACAATCAACAGAGTGAAAGAAATTGACACTCTCGTCCAATCAGACAGAGTGTTGCATAAATCTTCCATTTTGATAAATTATCTATGATGCGTTATCAAGTAGTTTGATTTGCAAACTGAAGTCACGTGGCATAGGTAACGAAAACGAATTTAGACGGCGTCGCCGAAAAAGTTCAAGTATGGTAATCAGCTGGGAATAAATAAACTTTATGTCATGAAACGCAGAATCTAAGTAAATCAATGTTTGATTGTTTATTTGTGTGAATGGGTTTTTAATCGCTTTTTTCTTACACAACGGCAGTCAGTTCAAGGTTGAGATATTGAAGCATTATATGTTTAAAAAAGTAAAAGGTAAATGTATATTTTTCTGTTTTCGTCACATTGAATTAACCAGTCTTTGCAGGTCCTGCACCAGTACTGACTTGCTCTAAGTTTGTAATGAATAACTTCTCCATATAAATCGATTGTGGTGATGAAATATCTTAGTCAGGTTAGTATTTGGTTACCAACCTGCAGTCAGCTAACGACAGGTCAAGATTGAGACATTGAAGCATTATTGTACTATTAAATTGTTATTAAAATCGTGCATTTTGGTATTACTACTAAATGCTCAATATTTATATGAAAAGAAGAGATTTGTTTTGTCTAAAAGCAACGCTGTGAATGATCCAAAATAGCTAGGTTGCATACTTATAAGAACAGTAAGTTAACGGTCAGTTCTTTCAATGTTTTAATTTATGAGTTGTAAGCTGTGACATAGAAGAGACATATGAAGGAAATCTATCTATTAGATAGAAATAGCAGCAACATTTTTATTCGGTCATAAGTAATCTTACGCATGTCAATTTTTATCCCCCACCGATGAAATCGGAAGGGGATTATTGAAATGGCGTTGTCCGTCCGTCCGTCCGTCCGCAGCAATTTCTCAGTAACTATACCTGGTAGAAGTTCATGAAACTTGAAATAAACATGAACCATCATAGTTTGAATCGGATCCATTCAGTAATAACAGAGATAGAGTCAAAGTTCATCAACAGTTTAACCTGAAATTCTAAGTAAAAAGGGGGAATAATTCATGAAAAATTGTTGCAAGAGTTATGCACCTTGTGTCATATGGTGTGGGTGATGATGTTGAACAACTATTTTAAGTTTGAATCAAATCCATTCAGTAAAAACAGTGATAGAGTGAAAGTGCATCAAAACTTTAACCTGAAATTCTAAGTAAAAAGGGGGAATAATTCATGAAAATTTGGTGCCAGAGTTATGCACCTTGTGTCATATGGTGTGGGTGATGATGTTGAACTACTATTTTAAGTTTGAATCAAATCCATTCAGTAATAACAGAGATAGAGTGAAAGTGCTTCAAAACTTTAACATGAATTTCTAAGTAAAAAGCAGGAATAATTCATGAAAAATTTGTGTCAGAGTTATGCATCTTGTGTCATATGATGTGGGTAATGATGTTAAACAACTACTTTAAGTTTGAATCAAATCCATTCAGTAATAACAGAGGTAGAGTGAAAGTGCATCAAAACTTTAACCTTAAAATCTAAGTGAAAAGGGGGGATAAGTCATGAAATATTGGTGCCAGAGTTATGGCTCTTATTTCAGATGATGTGGGTGATGATGATGAATAACTGTTTCAAGTTTAAATCAAATCCACCTAGTAATTACAGAGATAAGTTGAAAAAAGAAAAAGTGTAAAGTGTAAAATGATGAATCGAGACAATTTTGCACTAATGCTATATAAAAAACGTTCAGGATTCACGCCATGAAAGTAATTCGACTGGAAATCTGTGTTCCATGATTAGATTAGTCTAAACTGGGGTTTTCAAAGGGGAAAAGATACTGACAACTGATCTAAAAGTATCAGGTATAACAAAATTAAATAAGTATTAACTGACCAAGAGCACATAGTTTCCCTTCGTATCCTGGTTTACAGCCATTTCGACAAGACCCATTAACCTTCACACATACTTCATTGTTCTTGCAATTTCCGCTGCAGTTTGTTAAGCAGTTATTGCCAAATGTACCGTCTTCACATTCTATTAAAGTCATTTTATACATTATACGATACTTCATACATTGAAGAAATAATATGTTTTAAAAAGAAAATGTAATTATTTATGATACATGTACAACCAATTTCAATCAAGCAGAATACGATTGTAAAGCTAGCAGATGACGAGGTTTAACTACCACATTCAAAAATAATAGCAATAGCCTTCAGACTTTAAATGTAAAACTATATTTGACTTTAAAATTTCTAGAAGGAGGCGTTCAAGTCAACGAAATAAGCATTGTTCACATCTTCAAACCTTTGACCCTAAGTTGTGACCTTAACCTTGTGAGCTGAAATAGTCGGATAAGCGTTAAAATATCACAGACATAACATACAGAAAACTGAAACAGGAGAGCATTTCCTATTCTTAAAACGAATACTTAATTTAAAACGTGTAATGCAAGGAAATACGTTTTTATGTTACCTTGATCACAAGTGTCTCCCTTCCATCCTGCCTTACACCCAAACTGACAACGTCCGTTTACGTGACTACACCAGCGCTTTCCATTTTTACAATAATCACTACATTGTCTGGAACAATTTTTACCGTACATGCCATATTGGCAGCCTAAAATGTAGACAAAAATTATTCGTAGGATGATAACGCTTACACTTTTATATCTGTCTTTCCCTTTAATTCATTAACATGTGAGACGTAGAAAGCATATATAAAAGAGTCTTTTATATTGTTTATAAATCATTTCATGTCTTTAAAGGTATGTTACATTTTGGGAAAACCCATGTCAGTAAAAATATTTCAGCAAACAGCAAGAAACTTACTATTTCTCTCTTTTACATCTAAATAATTTTCTATAGTTTAACGTACAATTGTATAAGCAAAGTAATGATATGAATGTTATTTACGTTGATCACATTTCATTCCTGTATAACCGTCACGGCAGCCACTGATACATTGTCCATATTCATGTTCACAATTACCACCTACACAATACTGACTACATCTTCCTCTACAGTTTTCTCCATAATTTCCACTGGTACAAGCTGTCAAAATAAAGTATAAATTTGTACTACATGTACGATGTAACGGAAATAAAGATACTGTCGAGTGTACACGATGGCTGTAAATTCCTTTTCGAAGGTGGGTTCACTGTAAAATAATAACTGAATAATACATGGCAGTGTGAAAGACAGCTAAATCCTCCGCCACTGTTATGGATAGTGAAGGGGTAAACATTTGACCCTTAAGTTATGACCTTGGCCTTGAACTGACATGGCTGATTCATAAATTCCACACATTGTCTTGTTAAGGTGATTATTTCACTCAAGTTTCATGTAAATCCTTCAAGGGGTTTAGGAGAAACAGAGAGGACACAAAATGAAAGGCTCAAACCTTTGATCCTTAGTTGTAACCTTGATCTTGAGCCGGCATGGCTGACTCGTAAGTTCTGTACATTGTCTTGATAAGGTGATCATTTGACCCAAGTTTCATGAAAATCCTTCAAGGGGTTTAGGAGATATGGAGCGTACACGAAAGTGTTACGGATGGAAGGACGAAAAGACAGAAAGACAGAAGGACGGACGGACGGACGGAGACTATTCCTATAACCCCAACCACTCGTGGCGGGGGATTAACATATCTACATATTCTGAAATGCAGCTATGGTCTTTCACTATCATGACACCTAGAAAACTATCGATGAACCGGAACATCCTTTTGGTTCTACATTTTCATTCAGAATCCATAAAACACAAGAACTTAGTGAGGGAAAAATGAATTGAAACGAATACAGATGGTAATTCAAAGTCCTGTCGACAGCTTATTAGCAAACATAAAGTTAAAAAAGTTCAGGTATGGTAATCAGCTGGGAATAAATAAACTTTATGTCATGAAACGCAGAATCAAAGTAAATCAATGTTTGATTGTTTATTTGTGTGAATGGGTTTTTAATCGCTTTTTTCGTACACAACGGCAGTCAGTTCAAGGTTGAGATATTGAAGCATTATATGTTTGAAAAAGTAAAAGGTAAATGTATATTTTTCTGTTTTCGTCACATTGAATTAACCAGTCTTTGCAGGTCCTGCACCAGTACTGACTTGCTCTAAGTTTGTAATGAATAACTTCTCCATATAAATCGATTGTGGTGTTGAAATATCTTAGTCAGGTTAGTATTTGGTTACCAACCTGCAGTCAGCTAACGACAGGTCAAGATTGTGACATTGAAGCATTATTGTACTATTAAATTGTTATTAAAATCGTGCATTTTGGTATTACTACTAAATACTCAATATTTATATGAAAAGAAGAGATTTGTTTTGTCTAAAAGCAACGCTGTGAATGATCCAAAATAGCTAGGTTGCATACTTATAAGAACAGTAAGTTAACAGTCAGTTCTTTCAATGTTTTAATTTATGAGTTGTAAGCTGTGACATAGAAGAGACATATGAAGGAAATCTATCTATTAGATAGAAATAGCAGCAACATTTTTATTCGGTCATAAGTAATCTTACGCGTGTCAATTTTTATCCCCCGCCGATGAAATCGGGAGGGGATTATTGAAATGGCGTTGTCCGTCCTTCCGTCCGTCCGCAGCAATTTCTCAGTAACTACCTGGTAGAATTTCATGAAACTTGAAATAAACATGAACCAACATACTGCGATGATGCCCGTCAATTTTTTTTGGATTGGTCAATTTGCCTTAGAGTTATTGCCATTGATTTAATGAAAAATGTCCATCCGCAGCCATTTCTCAGTAACTAGCAGACAGAATTTCATCAAACTTGAAAAAGATACTAACCAAGATACCCTTCAAGTGTTTTTTTTTTTCGATTGGTCAATTTCCCTTAGAGTTAGTGACCTTGATTTAATGAAAAATGCACAAAAATGTCCGTCCGCAGCCATTTCTTAGTAACTAGCACGTAGAATTTCATCAAACTTGAAATAAACATGAGCCAACATACTGCAATGATGCCCGTCAAGTTTTTATTTTTGATTGCTCAATTTCTCTTAGAGTTATTGCCCTTGGTTTAATGAAAAATACACGTCTGCAGCCATTTCTCAGTAACAAGTTTGTAGAATTTCATGAAACTTGAAATAAATGAACCAACATACTTTGATGATGCCCGTCATTTTCTTTTTTTTATGGGTCAATTTTCCATACAGTTATTGCACTTTAAATGTTTAAAAATCCACAGATCTGTACATAACAAACCAACCAATTGGAAGAATTTCATTAAGCTTCTTTAATTCTTTTCCATGAACATTTATTATAAACATGTGAAGTTGTGTACCAACACCTGGTCGCCACCTTGTCTTTGTCACACACCCTCCCCCTCCCAACCTCCACTCCTTCCCCCCCCCCCCACCATTTTTTTTCATTTTTAATTTTCCATCAATATTTATAATCAACATGTAAAGTTTTGTACCCTCACCTCTCCCAGCCTTTCCCCCCCCCCCCCCCCCCCCCGCAAAAAAAAAACATTTTTCGTTTTCTTTTAATTTGATTTTGACTAATGAAACTATTTACTTCTTTGTAACATTCTTAACTTTTTGCTGGATATATATTTTTTGCCATTCCTAAACACAGACCCTTTCGGCGGGGGATACCATTTCATCGAATTTGCTTGTTATAATTAGTTTTAACAATCTGTCACAATTATTTTTCATCTCTGTGCATTAATTCTGTATCTTTTTAAGACATTGTAGTGTGTAACTTACTTTACATTCCACATCAATATTTGTGCTTGAAATTGTTGAGATGCCTGAAGTCATGTAATAAATTTTGTTGTTAATTGTTGGTAATAAGGGTACCAAAATTTGTCATACGACATGAAGTTTAGTTCCTTTCTGACGGGTGAAGAAATTCATTAGGTTCAATCAAGCATAACGTTATATGTTTGAAAAAGTAAAAGCTGAATTTCTTTTTTTCTGTTTTCGTCACCTTGACCCAACCAGTCTTTTCGGGTCTTACACAAGTACTGACTTGCTCTAAGTTTGTAACGAATAACTTTTCCATATGAACTGAATGTGGTGATGAAATATATTCTGAGGTAAAACTGTGTTTTATCTTAGTTATAAGAGAGCTAAAAATAATGTATTTTTTCTAACTGAAAATATCTAGTTACATCTTCAAAAATGACTTAAGACGAACAAAATGCATTCTACTGAATTAATGGTGTTTATATCAGTTATATTGCATGTCATATAATGGACATGTAAAGCAAATCTATAAAAGCGATAACGACAAAACAAAGAATAAATTATATAGTTGTTACCGTTGTCAATGTATTGTGCATTTTTGTGGTGTTTTAGGTCCAATGGTAGCAATCTTGGAGCATTTATTTATTCATTTTGTTGAGTTTAACGTCGCACTGACACAAGTATAAGTCATATGGTGACTTTTCCAGCTTTGATGATTGTGGAAGGCCCCCAGATGCTCCTCCGTGCATTGCATTATTTTATCTTGAGCGGGCACCTGTGCAATACCACCGACCTTTTGTAAGCCAGCTAGATAGCTTCCTCACATGAAGAAGAATTAAACGCCTTGAGTGAGGCTCAAACCCACATCGATGAGGGGCAAGTGATTTAAAGTCAGCTACCTTAACCACTCGGCCATGGAGGCCTCCGCAATCTCGGAGCAATGCATTGCTGATTTGTTAATGGATGTTGACTTCTGAATCACTTTCTCGTCATCACCGGGAGATTGATACCGGGAGATTGATACCCTTCATGTGATGCAGAATTATTTCTTGTGACATCGTTTTCTACGACGAAATTCGAATTTATGCCACTTTTATATTTTTTTTGTGTCAGGTTTTATGCATCACCTATTTGAAAGCTGCGCTCTTATTAATGAAGAGCTTTCTAGTGAATGATAATGTTCAGATTTTAAAAAAAAATCTATAATTTTTTTTTTCATTTCAGATCTTATTCGTGCTTGCTTACATTTTAATAGTAATTAATTTATTGCAACATGAACTTTTGCTACACGATTTCACTTATTATTTATAAATACATTATATATTTAAGTAATTGATTCTATGACACTGATGTGTTTTAAGCATGTATTCATAAAAAATACGATTTAAGAATTAGATGTAGAAAAGAAATAAAATTTTCTGCCTAAATTTGCATTTCAAAGTTCTGCTTTTCATGTTTAAAAATACCGAGAATAATCTTCACAGAAAACCCCAAAATTCCATTATATTTGTGATAATGAACGACTGTCTGACCTATAGCTGTTTTATCGCATGGAAATAATATTTTTTTTTATATAAAATTATGTAAATTTTTAATAAACAAGTGTTCCCAAAGGGTAGCCCTAAATGCCTATTTGGTCTTGTCTTTGAAAATAACTGATATATAACAATAAAATCTATAAAATTTGTAAAAAGATCCTTTGGAAGCACACAATCCAACAAAAAATAAATAGCAGGCTCGGTTTGAGGTTTGACTGATCTGGTCACGAGAGGTAACGAAATGTGTAACACTTCTCACGCCCCCTAGCAGCGGCTTAAGCGGATCTCTATTCCACATCTACTGAATGGACTCCATGATCCTAAAGGAGCAGAAAATATAACAGCACTGTATCCGAGTACGGGGAGACTGTTTACAGTTCTGTAGGTAAATAAATCTGTTTAAAGATCTTTTCGAAGCATAGAATGCAACCAAGAAAAATAATGACAAACTCAGTTTGTCTTTTCATGAGAGGTAATGAAATGTGCAACACCACTCACGCCTTAGCGCCAGCTTAAGCAGATTTGTATCCAAAATTATGCTCCAAAGGGAGGAGTGGGGCAATATTACATTCAATTTAGTTATCTCATTTTGAAAACAATTCACATAATTTATTTATGGCTTTATTCAGCTTCATTTTAAACACTTGATATATAATATTGAGAAAAATGAAACAGATGTGGCGCTAAAGTTGGGAAATTTTACTGTCATTTGTTACCACATTTAATAAAATACTCTTTTATTTAAAAATAATTCAGATAAATGGTATCAACTTGCAAATTTTAGAATAAGTCTCGATGCCGCTATCTTGAAAAGAGTACGTATACTGGCATTGTATATATTTCAAACCTGACCGGGAATTGAGCCCGAGACCTTCCACTCTTAAGGCGGACACTGTACCATGGCGCTATAAAAGCTAGTCAAATTGCACAGATGTATAAGTTCACCTTTATACTATACCCTGATACATACACGCCACCGTTTTAGAATTCTTCTTACAGTTATTTACGTCGGGTTTTAATGTAATACACTGAATTATTTCAGCCCTGACCTTGAATCAAGTGTGGGACCTCTCACACCTAAGGCGTACACTCTACCATGACACTATATAAGCTCTTTCAATAGCAAGGCAGTATAAATGCACTCTTATACACTACCCTACTGTAATATCGTCTGAGAAGAACCTAGCAGAGCTTGAACCAACAACCTTCGTATTGAAGCGGCAAAAACTTTACCACTAGATAGTTTCCTCTCCTATAGACCCATTCCACATCTGCATAGCCCTAGGATTATGCATATAATTATACACGTTTCTGCACATCAGTGATTTTCTTTAGACACTTTAAATAGTTATGTATAAATATATATTGCTTGGTTGCGCTTTATACTTCCAAAGGATCTTTTCACAGATTTCTGTTTTTTTACTTAATATGAAAATATAATTCAGGCATAGAAGGATACATGTCAAATAGATTTCGATGTTAAGCATTGGAAGTCCAGATGAACTGATAAGTTTACAAACAAAGGGTCCCTGTTAATAGAAAAGTACATTTTCACTTAGGTTCTTACTCTTCCTTTATACTTATGTCATTTCTAATATTAGCTTCGGTGCATCACAGTTGAGGAGCGCTATCAACAGATGTGTAAAATGCCTATAGCGGACCATCCTACTTATAATGTTAGCTGATGTGTGCTGATTTGACAAATATATTGTTAGGAAATCTAGTCAGAAAAGCGTTATAAGACCTATAATACTTTTTTGTTTAGGTTTTGACCCTCAAAACTGGAACGATAGATAGGCTTTGGTTCATACTTGTATGTCAGAAACTTTAATTGTAAGTGTTTTACATTTTGCACTTTATAGACAGAAAACATAAACGATTGTATTGACAACGCTAATGTCCATTTCATTTTATTTTCCTTTAAATCTCCTGTTTTGCAAATTTCTAAAAATATTGCTACAAAACTGGAAAGAAAATCTAATATGCTTTTAGCGGAACTTAACTGAAACAGTAACTGGTTTGCCAGTGATTAAGACCCCCACAGTGATACGTCCGTATACACATTAAAGATACATTTATATATGTCTGTGTGTTACATTGACGGGTTTCCTGATTTAGGAAGTGTATAACGTAAGGGAAACAATGTGCTAGCTTTTCTCGGTCCATTTTCAGTCACCAGGACTACCAAAGTCAACGTTTGTAACAGATATGTGACCTTAAATACAACCTGCTTGGTAAAATGCTCTACACTAGATAAGTAAACATCTTTTTGATCGTTGCTTCTATGTGTATATTATCTTAAGATAACATTTTTCCAACTTCGTAAACTAACTCACTTATTCATATTTTTATTGTGTAACAAAAGAATCTAGCGTTTCAATGGCCGCTTGAAACATCCATAAACGTAATAAGACAATATCAAGACCAGATAATGTACATTTTATTAAGAACATAAGGTCAAAAAAACCGTTTGCTACAAATTTAATTGCTATGTACCGATGTTTTGAGTGGCTAAATGTAGCTTCAACATTTTGTATTGTTTTATTTTGATATAGTCTCAGCGTTAACATGCATTAACAAGAAGACAGCATTTTTTTCATTAATTGCCCTGTTGCATATAATACTAATTAGTACACCACATGTTGTAAAATCGTCACTGTGTAAGTCAGTAAATGAGCCAGACGCAAGTCCTCAAAGAAATAGACATATTAAAGACATCACGGTTATCTGATGTCAACCTTTCTAGATTGTCCATAGAACGATAAATAAGTAAGATTTTGTCTGTGGAGAGACATTTATTGCGGTCCTTGAATTGCTGATGGACAAAGAGTAATGACACTTGGGTTCCATTATGGTTTATACTAAGTGGAACCAATTAAATACCACTGCATAAACACAGACATATACTGGGAATGTAAATGTGATCATGTATACAGTTAGTTAGTCGGAAATCTGTTGGAAGATACAAATCTCATATCTTTTATTTTGTGGGTCTTTGGATGAGTTATTTGAACAAATACATCTAGAACTGCTTCTATAAGGGGTCTCACTGTTGAAAAAAAGGTACTGCCCGAACAAGTACGTGTACAACAGCTTATATCTACTTAATGTTGCACTAAATACAGCATTATCACTGTTAACTATATTCTAGACTGATTAGGGGAGCTGTACATGTACACGTGGGTATATGTAAATATTTTATTTAAGATACAACTGGTAAATATTTTTCATATATACATTGATATTGTATAAATGAATTCAGTCCAGTTAATATTGTTTAAATGAGATTTTTTTACTATTTTCCAAATTGAGAGCCTCACTGCACTTTTTTAGTTTTGTGTTTTGAATCTGTAACAGATGTAATTGAATGAATTTTTCGTCAAGATTAATAACTGTTCAAAATCATCATTTAACGTTTTGGAAACTGTTTCAAGCATGTTTGATTTAAGAATTAAGATATAGTGTCGATTTTGGTGTCTCATTTTGAAGTAATTCAAGCCAACGACAAAATTTGTATATTTTTCAAAACTAAATGGTTGTCATTGCATGTCAGCTATATATTATCCAAATTTAGATCAAATGTATGAAGCATTATTTTGTAGATAGATGTCCATTTAAAGTAAACATTAACTTTTTCAAGACGTTTTTATTTCCTTTTTAAAGATTACTTCAAAAGTCGTTCCACGGCATGTACAGCGTGACTCCTCTTATAGGATTAGAGATACCTTAAAGTAATACCATTTAGATTTTGGTGCTTTCTTCACAAACGGGAACATCTTCACCATATTTCGTTCCATACCTTATTCACTAATATGACAAAATGAAGTTAAATAAATACAACCAAACATACTGACGAAAAGAATTTCGACATTTAAGTGACACGGTTTATATATTAAATGATAAAATGACAGTTGGCAGCTTTTTAGGTGTGTCCAGCACCGTGTATATTCAAAACGTTTTTATGATAGGCCTTAATAAAGGAAGTGGAATACGACGGTCCTGCCAAAAGTTCTGTCATTAGGTTCGGATTTCTTAAGTGCTACGTTTTATCAAAATTATTTTATTACAAACCTTCAAAATATTTCCCTTTGACTGAAATACATTATTCTTAACATTTTTACCCAATCACGTAAAGCAGATACTTTTGGTATCTGTTTGAGACACTTATAAATGGGGCACTGTATAAGAACTTCTGGACTTGTATTTCTTTCCAGAAAGCATTTTCGTAAGCCTTGGAAATAAAACAGTCACAGGGACTTAGGTCAGGTGAGTAGGGTGGGTAGTTTACAACTTCCACCTTATCAGAAGACAAATAAAAGACTTAACAACATCGCACTTATTGTAAAAAATTTTCACTTTCTTCAGTAAAGAGCTTGTAGAATCGTCCAATGACTGTATGACTAGATGGACAAGACACTTGAACGACTGGTCCACCTAGCGCAAAGTTTTCTCAGGTGCAAATGCTTTTTGATAATTGTTTGCACACTGCCGTGCATCCTGTCCGACCTCAGCTTTTACAGCAACAATATTTGCCTTGGTAGCAGAGGTTTTATGTCTACTGAACGGGTATCATCTTAACATAATAATTTCCCAGCTTTAAAACTTTTATATCACCTAAAACAAAAGAAACTGTGCGCATTGAAATGGCCTGAGATCCATTTATACCAACAATTCATCAAATATCTGCCTTGAATCTGTAACAAGGCTAAAATGCGGCATTGAAAGTAATAGCAAATCATTACTGGGTTTTACTGAATAAGATCTGTCAAAAACATATTTTTCTTATCCACGTTAAACCCCAATTGCCAGCCTGAACTTCCGATGCGGGTATAGTCCAATATGCATCAACACATCGATAAAAGTATGGTATGATTAGCAACAACACTATAAAACATGTTTTTACATCGTTCTCCTTTAAACGCTCTTTTACAACAATAAGGTCAATAGTTTGTTCTCCGTGACTACTTGATAAACGACATTGTGTCTGATATCATTAGTCCTCCACCTCTGATTCATGTGGGGAAGTTGGCAGTTACTTGCGGAGAACAGGTTTGTACTGGTACAGAATCCAGAAACACTGGTTAGGTTAACTGCTCGCCGTTTAATGACTGAAATACTGTTGAAAAACGGTGTTAAACCCAAAACAAAAAAGTAGTTTGAATTTTTTTCATATAAGTAAACAATATATTCAAAATAGGGGAATACATTACCTTGATCGCAAGTGTTCCCCTTCCATCCTGCCTTACATCCTAGCCGACAATTTCCGTGTATGTGACTGCACTTATAGATTCCATCTTTACAATGTTCACATTTTCCCGAACAGTTTTTACCGTACATACCATTCTGACAGCCTGTTTAGATGAATAAGAATGCAACTGATAATTAATTGTGTTCATATAATGACGTTGAAATCATATCAATAAGGATTGTTTCAAATGTCTATTTTCAGAGATTTAAAAAAAAATACTTCCATTATTTGCATATTCAATCAGATCATATGCTACTTAGTAAGACAATTCATTAAAAAAGTCATTTATTTCATAAAAATGGTAGATAAACATATTTACCTTCAGTTTTGCTTAACAAACTATAAGTCAGTTACTGTTAATATATAGAACTTTATCTTATAGTTTGTTTTTTAAATTCGATAGATAAGCTATACATCAATTATACGAATTTAAATGATATACGACTAAAAAGTATGTAAAATTTTAGTTAGGTATATTATTTAGACAAATTTTATTAAGTACAAAGAATTATAGAACGTGGTCTTAATATGTACATAAAAAGTAAAGACTTCAAATTACTGAAATATTCATATAGATATCTACTTTTATGAAGATACCTTTGTTATTGTTTACACTATCTGAATTCAGATCGAATCTAAAATTTAATGGTGATACTATTTACACCAGTTTCAAGATTCTAGATCATGGAAATTTTGCAAACGTCTGAATAAGAACATATCCTACTTTTGGAGTTTAACTTTTTAAATCTAGTTTAAATCTAGACGCTACGCTTTTCTGACGGTACATGTGCATGATTCCATGATTGACATTTCTAAACGCTAACTGGAACTAAGCTGCTTTGATAATTGTCTTTCAATCTGTTTCTTCGTGCCTTTAAATCCGTTACACTTATTGCTCTGCGTTCTACATAGGCATTGCCTATGCACGTATACAATTCTTTAGATTTTCCTTTTATTTATTTTACTCAGTCATTTTTGTGCCACTGATTACCCTTAAGTGTTAAAGAAATCCACATGGTGGGGATAACTTTTCACATTGCCCTGTAATCTTATACGTAGAGGGTAGTAAGAGTTAGAGTAAGCCAGTTTAAGCTCCCCACTGGTGGGTCCAAGGCGGGCCAAATTGTATTCCGACATGTGTTTGTTTTTTTTCTTGTTTGTTTTGAATCGTATATATGGTTTTGACTAATTTTTATCATTTACACATCCATTCATACACTGATGTAGGGTTTCGTTTCTGGAAGTTTGTTCTTGGAACGTGGCTATTCCTACTGAACCTCGTTTCAACCATAATTGTTAATAGTTTCAAGATATGAATAAAGAATATGAACATAAGTAACTGTTGATTTTAGCCATTGGCAATTCCACTCGGTTATATTGATTGATAACATGTAGATAGGTCACCAAGAAATTCATTAACACGTGAACTTTGTGAAAACTTGATAATTATTTTTTTAATTAGGCAATTTTATATATACTGGTAAAAGTGATGATGCACTTTTATATCATAAAGTTTCGAAACTGAACTCAGTTTATCGAGATCAGGCCATGCATTGGTGCTATGTTGTTGGTTCGAACCGTAAATGTGGCGTCTTCATACTTTTTGATTGCACTTTCTCGGAACAACGTACTTGTTCATCATTTCCCTCCATAGTTTACTTATGTCATATATTTCGGTTGTGACACATTTTCCTGTGATTCAGTACTACATTTAGATCTATATAAATCACAAGCAAAGTGTAATATATACATCAATTGCTTAATGTGTGTCACTGCTCTTAATATAAAATATCAAACGCATAATTAACGAAAAGTATAGCCGAAAATTAAGAAATTTAAAATAATTTAAAAAAAAATAAGAAACGCAGAGTAATATTTGCATAACCAAAGACCTTTCATGATGTCTGAAAGATAAATATAACGAAGTCCGTTGCGGTTATAACTGATTTGATACTAATGTTAAAACAAAGTCGTGGGATTATAGCATTCTTAGATAAAACCTGCTGTTTGACTTTCGGCTGTACAAAGGATTAATCTATTAATGGCAATGATTTGCGGTAACAGTTCTCTTATCGCAAAAAGAAACCCACAAGACTATGAATGGATTAATCGAGAGTTCGATCTCAGGGTGCGTATGTTTTTTCGTGAAAATGTGATAAACCAAAAGCTTGTAAATAACATGGATTTATAAAATGAATCACAGTTCCTACAACATAATGATGTAATTTGAATGGTTAAAGTTATGATAACAGTCCAAAGGAATGGTATGTAACACTTTAGTAACAACATATTTTACATGCCCACAACATTTGATAACACAGTCTCAGTTTGTATATGAGAACTAAAGACTACTTATAACTTAAATATATAATATAAATAACATTTACGTTCTTCACACTTCAGTCCCGTCCATCCTGCAACGCAACCATTTAAACATTTTCCATCTTTATGACTGCAAGTACCGCCTAAACAATACTGACTACATTTATCGTTACAGTTTTCTCCATACTGTCCTCTGACACAAGCTTTGAAATTTAAATTATACAACATCAGCACTTTCGTATGATAGCAACCAATACGCTAGTTTAAACTGCAGTGATCTCAAATCTTTTACGTAAGCTACTGGTAGGCAATTATTGAAACTTTGTTGTTTTTATGTCTCCTTAAAGATATATATAAAATAGTACTTATTAAATTATGGTATCACACCTAATAATTATCTGATAATCATTCTAACAAATGGTTACTTTTTTCCTCCCCCACACCTGTCTCCATTTCGCCACTTGTCATTTCATACCCCTTTAATAATTTTTAGCTGATATTAATTTGTACTTGTTGGATGTTTGAAGCAACTCGTCTGAAATATTTTTTCATTACAGCTTCTTTTTGTTGTGGGCCTACTATGTAAATGCGTAGCTCTGGGGCTGTGTTTTTGGTGCTCTGTGCTTCCGAGAAATCTACCCTTACCTATTATCTTTTATTACTTTTAAGTATAAATGTATAGCCTCAAACCCGTCTGGTAACACTTAGGAGGTCAAGTCTCATGTAAGGTCTAAAGTGTTCTGATACCAGACCTGGGGTAATTAAAAATGTAATTGTAATTAATTGCAATTAAATTACATTTCCTATGTAATTGAATGTAATTTGTAATTGGGTCATTTATCAATTACATGTAATTGTTATTTAATTAATTACAGAGCAATTTTAGGGTGTAATTAACAATTACATTTCAATTACTTTCCAATTACTTTCTTCTGAATTCAGCAAGAATGAACTTACTGAAACTTATAAAATAAATGTTATAAAATACTGCAGTAAATGTTATTAAAAGGGTCAAGGACTATCTTCTCTTCTTCACCTGTACATAAGCTTATGTTCCTATCAGGGTTTTTATTTAAGATTGTACAGCGTAAATAGTGATCAGAAATTCCTGTTTCTGTTCTATGGTGGTGGAATTAATAGTGTCAAGAGCTGTGAAACGTATATTCTATTCAACTGGATTTAAAATAAGGCGCACGCATATAGCGGTTCTCCATTACTGGAGGGAAGATTATAAAGAAGAAGAAGACATGGCACATGCTAATGCAGTTTCTTGAACAAATAACATATATATGTTTATTACAAGTGACACTTCACTTTAACATGCTAATTTGCATTTCATAGCTGTGAAAAATAACAATAGAATATTATGATAGGTGTTAATCCCTTGGACATAGCTCCTTTGTTCTGATATAATTGTTTTATTAGAACCAACTGGTAATCTTTTGCCACTATGTTCTGAAGAAAATGATCAAATTATGATTTGATACGGTTATATGCATCATTATTATTTATATTTTTATCGGAGCAAAAATTGAAATGCTTAGCATTTAATTTAATCATTTTTTATCTGTGATAAAATTCGTTGTATAAAATGATACAAACTACATAGCATTTGACACCACTGTCGTACAAGATAAAAAATATAATTATTATTGTAGACATTATGAGTATTCTACAGTTCTAGTGACATAGTTATTCTAGGATGGCTCATGAATGTTTTACAACTTATTTTCAATGTGGTCCTTCGGATAACATGTAGTGTGAAGGATACAAACTTTAAATGCATCTTCTAACTGAATTCTCCTTGACAATGTATTAACTATTAATTTAGGGCTAACTTTTAGCTCCTTTTGCAATAATATCAAAGACTGAGTGATGTTCTCCTGCAAACACACATTTTACTTTGAGCTTAAATTCAATTTTGAAATAACTGAAATCAGTTTACAGGTGAATTATCATGTATATGTAGTACAAAGTAAAAAAACTTTGCTACAGTGTTCATGTAAGAAGCACCACATTTGGTATTGTAATTGAATGTAATTAATTACAATTTAGAATGTAATTGTAATTTAATTAATTACATTGCTAAATTTCATGTAATGGTTATCGTAATTTAATTGGACATTTCTCAATGTATTTGTAATTTAATTAATTACATATTAAAGTAATTGACCCCAGGTCTGTCTGATGCAGGACGAATTTGATATGAATATTTCTAAGCATTCTTATTTTTATTTAGCATAAAACTCTACCTGAAAATGAGACACAGTTTCACATGTAAATCCCAGGCACCTCTCTTAAGGGTCAGTGCTACACTGACCATGTACATTGTATCAATTGTACCAAGAGCACTAATTTTGTCACTATTATGGAAAACAAAAGAAAATCACAAAAATCTGAAATTTTGTGACAAATTCTTTCTATCAGTCTAGTGGCTAGACTATCTCTAGGCATTATGTGACAGACACTAAACAGAAAAATTGCGGGGAAAAAATGGTAGTCGCATAATAGCAGATTCATATAGTCCTCAGTTTATTTTGCTCTGTAGAGCCATTTTCCTTATTTTCCTTGCAATTTTTTTGCTAAAATCACATGACAGATCTATGCTGGACATGTAGTTAGCATTTTCATTTCCAGTACGATTGTGAAGTGCGACAGTACAATGGTGATACAACAATGGTGAAACGCGACAGTGCGATGGCAAAGCATGACACTGATCATCATCGATGAGGTGTGATAGAACGATGGCAAAGCACAACAATATGACGGGCTGTCACCATCGTACTGTTGCACTTTGTCATCATAGTGTTGCGCTTCGCCTCTGTTGTGTTATACCAAAGATGTTGGAAAAGTACTGGTAACTCCCTTGCTTGACACTCAACATTTAACTTGAGGGGTAGCTTCAGATGATTTTATAAGCTTTTGGTCACACTCATGTTATAGTTTATCATAATCATGCTACTTCTAATGATTATAAAATTATTTATTTTGCATAGTATCATAAATGTCAATCACATATTGTACCTGTCCAATTTGTTTAATATACTGTATCTATTTTGGCAATTCAAAGAGTTTTTAATACAAATTTAAATAAATACTATAGGTATTGTTCAAAATATATACTTTACCAAATTTATTGGCACTTCAAATATTTTAATACTTCTAAATGTTGGTATTTAATTGCAATAAGTAACAATTTTATTACCTCCCTTTTATAAATACAGCACACGTATCAAGCATGTTTCTTACTTAGATATATGTTTTTATTAGTAGTAACAGTTTATGCAAGAGAAATAAAGGTACATAGTACACACATGGGTTAGTTTTATACAGAATAAAGAACATTTTAGATGGTGCGAAATTGCACAGGATCAAGTGTTTTCGTTACTCTTGTCAGGGCCTCAATCACTTTTATTTATTTTGATATGTTGTAAGCAAAAAAAATCGAAATAATTTAGTAAATAAAGAAAAGTATGCACTTGAATTTTAGTAGATATTTCTATAAAAATAATTAGGACAGTTGATATTAGGCACTGTGTATTTACCTATCGATTTTCCTTTGTCATGTTCTCATTGTTGTAAGCAACTTCAAAAATTGTTGTTATTATTTTAAGCTGTCTTTACCATTGCAAATAAATGCAAAGGAAGTGGAGATCAACATGTATATCTGAACTAATGAGAAGGGGTATCTCCTGCTTTTTTCTTATTCTACATTAATGGCTTTTCCAATAAACTATATTTGGCATTTCTACCATATTCAGCGAGGTCAGGAAGTATAACGATGAAATATTTGTTTATTGAATATTGTTTTTTCGGCGACGCCGTCTAAATTCGTTCTTGTTACCTATGCCACGTGACTTCAGTTTGCAAATCAAACTACTTGATAACGCATTATAGATAATTTATCAAAATGGAAGATTTATGCAACACTCTGCCTGATTGGACGAGAGTGTCAATTTCTTTCACTCTGTTGATTGTGCTACGCTGAGTGAAATGTAGACAAAGCGTTTATCCTAAACGACGCTGTTCACAGTTTTAAAGCTAACTTTGGCTCAGTATATTTAGCAAGAATATTGATATATCTCAAAATGATAAATAAGTTTAATAAATATGATAAAAATATGTTCAAATACCAACATATATTAAATTAAAGAAAGAGCTGAATACGGTCTGCGTATCACATGAATAAGGGTGTGATAAGAGTCTTTTATGTAGAGAAGTGCTTTTTAAAAGACTTTCCTTGTTACAATTGTCGTCTGTATATGAAAAGGTTTCTTGCTTTATGACTTATTCAGATTGCATATTAAAATGAGTACTTGTTTGCTTTGATATATTTGTTATAAATTATTTAACTGATTTATTATATATGAATATTTTTCTTTAGTATGGTATGCAAATATTGAACTCAGTTGAAATCTGATTTATTATATATATGTTATATAATGACCGAATCTCATTACACTGGAATGAAGGTACGCTGCATACAGTTTATCTATGTGATATGACTACGGTCAAACTTTGCTTATGAAACAGAAATATTGAAATAATTACAATTGTATGTTTTGCTTGACCTTCACTTTTTTATAGGTGTGACGTCATTGTCCAAAGATTCATGAATAGCGAATATGCTATTTGTTAAAGCGGGATCTATTTTAGAAATAAATAAAAATAATAAATAAAAAAATCCTTTAATTGATTTTTTCTCATGTGTTCTAATCAAACTTGATTTGTAGCATCTTTATTATGCACGCAGCCAACTTTGTTCAACTAGGACATTTGACCCCTTTTAGGGGCTGCTAGAGCTAAAACTAGAAATGCCTTTATACAGCGTCTCATGAACAGCTTGGTGGATCTTTGTCATACTTGGTCTGGAGCATCATTATAAGGTCCTCTTCCAAATTTATTTATATAGGAACTTGGGCCCTATTAGGGACCACTATAGCTAAAAGTAGATATGCCTTTCTTCGCATTAACCACTAAAATGTAATGGATTTTTTATCAAACTCGATGTGTAACAATATCGTAAGGTCTCCTGCTATTTTGTTACAAATGGGGATAGGGACCAATTTAGCTAAAAATATAAACACGTTTAATGACCTCTTCTCATGAAGCGCTTCATGAATCTTCATCAAACTACTGCTGTAATTATTCGTCTAAGGATAAACGAAACAAAATTGCAACCCTGCGAAACCTTTGCGAAAAATTAAAAGAGAACCATTTAAATTGTTAAAGTGCGGTGTTTAGTTTTGCAATTTGAAAAATGTTAGATGAAAGATGAATGTTAGATGAAAAATTCATTAACTTCTTTCCTTATTACAATTCGCCGACCATCATTTTTAAAGATATTTCTTGTTAAATGCTATACCCGTAGTAAAATTTCTCTTATCTTATATCAGTTTTATTTTACACAGGCCTACTATACTGTACTGGCTATACATAGCATGCTTGAAGAATTTGGTGTTGTCAGTCCTTCAAAACTAAATGAAATGACATGAAATTATCAGAACTGTTGATAAAATCTCTCAAAACAAGTTTCAGACTTGTGTTTCAAAGAAATGTTGTGAAATACACAAGTTTTGAAAATAATTGGGAAATATCTTGACATGGTAGCCATCTTGAATTTCTCCGTTAAGTCTTAACGAACATTTTAAAGTATCTGCTGAGGTGAATTAAAATTTGCGTTAAATTTATCGTTAAACTGCACAGTTTAACAGAATTATTGTACTAACATTTCACCAACAACAGACTTTTTTAACGAAAACATATAACGAAGCTGCGCTAGTTTAACAAAATTTTTATTGTTAAAAATTCTGAACAACCGAACAGTTTAACAGCAAAATTTAACAAAATAATTAACGAGCCTAATATTTAACGAAAGTTTTGAACAACTGGGCCACTGTCTGTTTGTTTTACTCCTCGTGTCTATGTACTGCTTTGGTTTTGGGAGCTTGCATGTTTTTGAAACGTGGCTTCAACTCATTTAGATTTGAAAATTGAATACTGCTTAAGCCGGTGCTAGGGGGCGTGGGCAGTGTTGCTTTTTCCATTACTGCCCATGAACAGACTCAATCAAACCGAGTCTGCAATTTTCACTATTTGCGTTGTTCTCGGTGCTTCCGACGGATCTACTTTCCAGATTTTATTTACTTCACAACAGCGGGTGTTAAGTGCTGTGTGGCGGCCGTAAAAAGTCGCCCCGACTTCATCTCAGTGTTGTTATATTTTCTGGTCCTTCGGGATCATTGATTTCAACTCATTTAGATTTGAAAATTGAATACTGCTTAAGCCGGTGCTAGGGGGCGTGGGCAGTGTTGCTTTTTCCATTACTGCCCATGAACAGACTCAATCAAACCGAGTCTGCTTTTTCACTATTTGCGTTGTTCTCGGTGCTTCCGAGGGATCTACTTTCCAGATTTTATTTCCCTATTGAGTATTCATACTTGATATTTCCATTCCCTGAACCCTACCCGTACACTCTTTTTTCTTTGCCCCATCCCTATTTGTGTATCTTTCTTGTAAATAAAATGAACTTCTTGATGGACATATGAAGCAACCCGTCTGCTAAATTCTTCTACTACAGTTTCTATTTGTGTCGAGCCTACTTTGCGATGTCTATTTTGCCTTGTTCTGTGCTTTCAGGAAATCTAAATATTCCGTTATCTTTTAAATTTTAGTGATATACAAAGCATGGAGATTTATAAATTCAACAATAAAAATATGTCTACTTAGATATAAGAAAGTAAAGTTGGTACAAATTCAAAATTATGATTAGAGTTAGTCCTCATACAAGGCAGTCTGAAAGACAGCTAAATCCCCCGCCACTGCTATGGATAGTGAAAGGGTAAACCTTTGATTTTAGCTGTGACCTTGACGTTGAACTGACATGGCTGACTCATGAATTCTGCACAACGTCTTGATGAGGTGATCATTTGACCCAAGTTTCATGAAAATCCTTCAAGGGGTTTAGGAGATACAGAGCTGAAACCTTTGACCTTCAGTTGTGACCTTGACCTTGAGTTGACATGGCTGACTCATGAGTTCTTGATGAGGTGATCATTTGACCCAAGTTTGATGAAAATTCTTCAAGGGGTTTAGGAGATACAGAGTGGACACAAAATGGAAGTCTCAAACCTTCGACCCTTAGTTGTGACCTTGACCTTGAGCTGGCATGGTTGACTCATAATTTCTGCACATTGTTTTGATGAGGTAATCATTTTACCCAAGTTTTATAAAATTCCTTCAAGGGGTTTAGCGGACACGAAATGGAAGGCTCAAACCTTTGACCTTCACTTGTGACCTTGACCTTGAGCCGACATGGCTGACTCATAAGTTCTACACATCGCCTTGATGAGGTGATCGTTTGACCCAAGTTTGATGAAAATCCTTCAAGGAGTTTAGGAGATATAGAGCGGACATAAAATGGAATGCTCAAACCTTTGACCCTAAGTTGTGACCATGACCTTGAGCCGGCATGACTGACTCATGGGTTCTGCACATTGTCTTGATGAGGTGATCATTTGACCCAAGTTTGATAAAATTCCTTCAAGGGGTTTAGGAGATATAGAGCGGACACAAAATGGCAGGCTCAAACCTTTGACCTTGAGTTGTGACCTTGACCTTGAACCGACAAGGCTGACTCATGGGTTCTGCACATCGTCTTGATGAGGTGATCATTTGACCCAAGTTTCATGAAAATCCTTCAAGGGGTTTAGGAGATATGGACCGGACACGCTTTTGTTACGGACGGAATGACGGACGGACGGACGCAGACCATTCCTATGATCCCTCCGCCACGGCGGGGGATTAAAAAGATAATAGTTAAGGGTAGATATCATATTTGACATATGCCCTGTAAAAAGCGCACATATACGGGCAGGAAAACAAATAACACTGCTATAAAACTGCTACATTATAAAGCTCCATCTGCATTTACTTACAAAATGGATAAAGGTCCTTAAAAATAAAATGATTTGTAATATTCTGTCAATTGCAAATGAATTTTTAACAAAACAGGAATGATAAGAAAGATAGCGAAAAGCTTTGTGGTCTTTTTTAAGTCTAAATTTAAATCATTCATACGAAAGACATTGGTGAATAAAGAAAAATATCAGTGTAAAAACTACAGGGGCAGTCTATAAATTATAAAACGTCAGATTTTCCAAAGGAAGTATATATTTCTCACCAAAATATTCACTTGTCATAAAAATATACTCAACAACTCCACATCTGTTTTTTTTTTTGTTTTTATCTCTGCCAAATTTTCACAGATTTGAATGAAATTTAACATAATGTTTTTTGGGGTTTTTTTCAGTTGTTTTTATTCGGGTGGGGGCGGTTAACGTCGCACCGACACAATTATAAGTCATATGGCGACTTTCCAGCTTTGACTGTGGATGAAGACCCCAGGTTCCCCTCCGTGCATTATTTCATCACGAGCGGGTACCTACTAGTTAGAATCACTGACCTTTCATAAGCCAGTTGGATGGCTTCCTCAAATGAAGAATTCAACGCCCCGAGTGAGGCTCGAACCCACATCGATGAGGGGCAAGTGATTTGAAGTCAGCGACCTTAACCACTCGGCCACGGAGGCCCCAACACAATGTTTAATGATTGTTTTATAAGAATAAAACATAAAAATGATAATAGCCTATCAAAAGTCACATACTTAGTAAATTCCAAATCATAACAGTACACGTTGAACTTAGCATTTGATGAAATTCAAATTATCATATACTAAATGTTCAACTCTGTTTACTTGAAATGGAACATCCGTCAATATTTTCAATATCAACATGTTAATTGGAGAGGTATGTCAAGACCTCTCCATAGTGTTGGCTTTCAAACTAGGAGGATTTAGACTAATCTACTAATTTTACGGCGCTAGATTTCACTTTCTAGCGCAAATTACGGTGAGCCAGTCTAAAATGGCCCAATGCGCTTGCGCACAAGTAAGTTTTGAAATCCTCTGAAACGAATAATTGTTCGTTTAAAATAAAAAATTATAGAGTAATACTATTGTTACAAATGTTGGAATTTTCTACTAAGCTATTCTAAACCTTCTCGGAAGCTATTCTCTTGGGCCCAAACGAACGGGGTAGTTGACAAACAAGCCTGTCAGGTGAGGTTCTCGCAAAAATGTTAAGATGCTAATTTGGCAGCTTTCTTCAGGGTCAAGTTCAGTGTACAATTATTACAGTGGTAGTTTTTGAACATTTTTAAATGGCATTTAGTAACTAGAAAATGCTTCGGCCTACAGTACTCGGATTGGCGGTGGTTGATCATAACCTGAAGATGACTTATTGATTTTTAGGTTATTAGGTCATGGTCACAGTGACTATGACCCCTAACAGGTCACAGTGACCTGCAACAGGGAAACTGCATTTCGTTTATAGCACAACCTATCATATAACTAGTTATCTATGTCTCTAATATAACTTTAAAAGGAGCATCACTGGACCCCTCCTAGGTTTCTTTTTTAAGAGAAGCCTACATTTTTCATATCAGGCTTGTGACGTCACTAATGACACCACATTAATGGATGACGTGGAATCAAGAAGTACATTTACTTCAATAATTTTCATATTTTCTCAGCCAAACAAGCAAAATATGTTTGATTTTATAAGTAAAAAAATGAATATGCAGCAAAACGATGATAAGCTATGCACTCGCGGATTAATATTGAACCGCTAAGGTAGCGCAAAATCTCAACTGCAGAACTCGTGCATATTTCTCAATACAAATCGGATAGTCGATTAATGCACACTTGCAGAATAGTATCTTATGTCAGGATACGATCATATTCTATCCCTTGAAGATTGTAATATAGGCCGCAAAATTGTTTAATCCCGCAGATGGCACTACTTGCTGCATAGAGACCAACAACAAGTTGCATTCATTTTGTGACTTTTTATTTTTGGGTTACCTTATTACAATTGTCATGGCTCAACGAATATACGTTCAAATGATATTACTATTATGTTTTATTTAGCTGAATTTATCATGAAACAATGTGTCCAATTTTCATTCAAATTTGACATAATTTGGGAGAGATAAAAACAAAATACCAGGTATGGTGTTAGAAAAGTTGTATTTAAAAACGAGTATTATTTTATTCGTAATTACTAGATTTACATTTCGGCAGTTATTTACTTGGGGTGAATTTGTTACTCAGAAGCAAATTGATCTAAACTTTTATTTTTCATTCTTCATTTTGTATTTTTTACCCTTAAGTCAGGTAAGACCCTTACATTTATTGTAAACATAAAGAGAACAAGGTATAGATAGGTAGAGACAAAAATGAAGCTTAAACTTCATATATAAAAAAATCAGAGCTGTTTCAGATAAACATAAATGTACTAACGCTGATCGCAGCGGCCCCCTCTTAATCCTGTATTACATCCATTTGGACAAATACCATCATCTTTCTTACATGGAACATCATTCTTACAGTTTCTATTGCAGTTCATTGAACAATTATGTCCATATGTATGATCATTACATTCTGTAGAAATGTTTACACATTGTATCAACTGTTGATTATATACATGTACTTAAAAGAAACATCAACTGGAATTGCTACAGTAATTCAATAAAATGTTAAGACATTAAACACATTGTCTTGGCCTAATATATGTCACTGTCAATTTGTAACTAAATACTTGTATATTTCTTTTTTTTTCATGCAAATCATGGAAATACAAAAGAATACAGTTATTTTGTGGTGCGTCTTTAAAAATGAATGTCCAAAAAAATCGACATTACCAACCAAACAAAACAGTGTGTATTATTTTATGTTCATCTGCGAAGAAGAGGGGTCTATTGTTTTGCTCATTGTCGGTACGTCGATCGGTCCGTCGGTCCATTCACTGACCGGTCGATTGATCGGTATACTATTTCTTTTATAATTAAATACTAGATAATGCTTCGTCTCGCATTGATCAAACTTTATAGGAGTATTGCCTTTGGCCAGTAGAGATGGCTTCTATTGTTTTCGGCTGCAGTTGTCGGAAATTATTGAAAGGGCATTTGAAACATCTGCCGTTTTGTAACTGAGCTGAGTAATTTGAAAGTTTCATTTGGTACAGTTTAACCAAAGTACTCAATGTTTGGTATTATCAACTTTGAGTGTTGAGTTTATGTGTGTCAATGCTTTAACTGTTGTGATTTTGGGAGCATGCTTGTTTGAAACTTGACACACTTTGTAGATTGTTTGATTACGCTCCGTAGATAAGTTCTATAGTTCAAGTAGAGTAAGGTTTCAGTGTCGCAGTGCATTATAACCGAATTTTACATGCAAACAGCTTAAACACTCTGTTATATTTTAGCAATGATACGTTTTCATTGTCTCACTTGTCTTGAACATAAATGTTAATAGTTTCAAGATATGAATCAAGTATATGAACTTTAAGGATAAGTAACAGTCGAATTTTACCATTGGTAAATCCAGTCGATAAATATTGATTAATAACATGTAGTTCGTTCGCAAAGAAATCGATGTTCAATTTCGTGTAAACTGCATAATTTAAATTTGTTTTTGCTCAAAGTGTAAAAGTGACGTTGCATCTTTACAAAATAATGTTCTGAAATTGGAGATCAGACTGTCTACAAATAGGTTCAAACCGTAGACGCTGCGTCTTGATAATTTTCGATTGCACTTTCTTAGAACAACTTATTTGTTTATGATTTCCTGCATAGTTTTCTTGTGTCATATATTTCAGTTGTGATAGATACGGACCTGCAACTCAATGCGAAATGACATAAATCATAATAAAATCGGAAAGGCTTATCAGAAATATCAAGAAATTGATGTACATGCATAAACCTTTAAGAAAATAGAAGTATACGCCAATACCACTCAAAGAAAATAAATTGTCAATAAGCTAATAAATTAAGCATAAAACCTTGTGACGTAATGCCGGTGTTAGTGTTGATTTATATGTAAGACCAAAGTATCATTTGTAAAATTTATTTAACTTTTTTTAATTTAGATTTTACTCGGGACTACATCGCTGATCAAAATGTTATTTATGTTCATTCAATGAAGGAATTTTCAATAGAAATAAGCTGTTTAGTTTCATTTGTTTGCCAGCATCTATTATCTTTGAATATAGTGAAAAAAGAATGGAAAGGTACGTTAAATAAAAACAAGAGCTCGTAGAACACGAAATGCACCCCCACCCCCACCTCCAACCCCCTTGATGCATTCAGTGATTGCACAAAGAACAGAAATTATTTGGTCCCTGTACACAAAAGTTCTACTTTTCTAGGTCAATGTGACCTTGAACTTTGACCTATTGACCTCAGCATCAATAGGAGTCATCTGCTGGTCTTGATCAACCTCCCTATTACGTTTCGTGATCCTAGGCTAAAGCGTTCTCAAGTTATCGTCCGGAAATGGTTTAACTGTTCCGGATCACTGTGAACTTGACCTTTAGCCTACTGACCTCAAAATCAATAGGGGTCATCTGGTGCTTATGACCAACCCCCTATCAACTTTCATGATCCTAGGCCCAAGCATTCTTGAGATATCATCCGGAAACCGTTGAACTGTTCCGGATCACAGTGACCTTGACCTTTGACCTACTGATCTCAAAATAAATAAGGGTCGTTTGCTGGTCATGGCCAAACACCCTATCAACTTTCATGATCCTGAGCCAAAGCGTTCTTGAGTTATCATCCGGGAACTGTTTAACTGTTCGGGGTCACTGTGACCTTAGCCTTTGACCTACTGATCTCAAAATATATAGGGGTCGTTTACTGGCCATGGCCAAACTCCCTATCAGCTTTCATGACCCTAGGCCTAAGCCTTCTTGAGTTATCATCCGGAAACCGTTTAACTGTTCGAGGTCACTGTGACCTTGACCTTTGACTTACTGATCTCAAAATTAATAGGGGTTATCTGCTGGTTATGACCAACCTTTCTATCAACTCTCATGATCTGATCCTAGGTCCAAGCGTTCTTGAGTTATCATCCGGAAACGGATTGGTCTACATACCGACCGACCGACATCTGCAAAACAATATACCCCTCCTTCTTTGAAAGGGGCATAAATATTGGTTTATAAGATAAAACCTGATTTAAACTGACTTTTCTTTTTATGTTCGTGAATAACATACAATTGTCTATAATATTATAAAAACGATCTTATCTAGAATGTATGTAGATATATTTCTGTATCATATATGCTATGATTTATATCTATTTCTTTTGATTACAACAGATGTAGTTAAATCTAATATTACTATTGTTATTCATTTAAGTATATTTACGTTTTTCACATCGTTTTCCTTTCCATCCTGCAGTACAGCCTTTGGTGCATTTTCCATCCTCATGTCTACATGTACCTTCGACGCAATTCTCGCTACAGTTTCTGTTTGCAATTGTTTCCATAGAAACCAACTGGACATGCTATAATAATAGAATTTCATACATTTTAATCATTTCAACACAACAAATAAATAATGATTTATTACAGACGCATTTCTGAACTTGTAAAAACTCCCCTTATCTTAAAGTGTCAAAAGATTGCAATAATTGTCGGTTCGATTGTCCGCGAGTTAGTAAGTTTTTGCTGTTTGTTGGCTTCACTTTGTCACTAAATTTTTGCCCATGATCTTGATTTAATTGAATGTGTGCATTCACATAGAGCACAAAATTGGTGCAATTTCGTGACATATTTTGCATTTGCTACAAGCATAACCTCGATAACATAATGTAACAATACGTAGCATTTTTAGTATATATGCTACAAGCATAACCTCGGTAACATAATGTAACAATACGTAGCATTTTTAGTATATATCGTAAAATAATTATACTGATTACTTCATCTCTAAACCCATCTTCTGACCGATCTTAGAAAATAGACTCGAAATAGACACTTCTTCTCAGACACGCGTGTCTTAAGTAACATCCATGTAACATCCTTGTTGCATCTACTGATAAAGGCCTTAAGACCGAAACGTTAATGGAATAAAACAGAGTGAAAACTTTAGAGTCTTTGAACATTTTATACCCCTTAGGATAAAACAGTGTTATACACATTTTCGTTTTACAAACCCTGATTTTTAATTCCCATTTTACAGAATAATGTATAGCACCTATTTATGACTGCAGACTACTTGATTTGTAGTGAACAATACTATGTCATCAGCAAAAATAAGATCATATACATAGACAAAAGTTCAAAATCTTTTTCAGTTAAATCATCAAAATTCATATTTTCAGCAATATCATTCATAAAGAATATAAACAGCAAGGGAGATAATGGCTCACCATGTTTCAAACCGATAGGTATATTGAAGAAATCAGAAATATTAATATTACTTGACATTTTTACACAAGCTTGAACATTACAATATATACATCAAAACATACTAGTCATTTTACAGCTTATGCCTAAATGTACCAATTTAGTCCATAAAGCATCTCAATTAACTGTATCAAAGGTCCTCCGATAGTCAATGAAAATGTACCATAATTGTGTGTTGCATAGATGTTACTTATGTTACGTTTCTCTGAGAAGAGGTGTCTATTTGTAGTCAAAATGATACGCATGTTACACCCCATTTCTTAAAATGGGCCAAAAACGTCCTTAGTAGTATTATATAGATGTAACAAGGATGTTACTTATGTAATATGGATATTACTTGTGTTACGTGTGTCTGAGAAGAGGTATCTATTCGTAGTCAAAATATTACGCATGTTACACCCCATTCATTACATTCGGCCAGAGAACAACTTTGGTAGAGTGACATAGATGTAACAAGGATGTTACAGGAGTGTTACATGGATGTTACTTATGTTAAGTGTGTCTGAGAAGAGGTGCCTATTTGTAGTGAAAACGTTACGAATGTTACATCCCATTTCTTAAATTTGGCCGAAAAAACGTCTTTAGAAGTGTTATATAGATGTAACAAGGATGTTACGGGACAGTGACATGGATGTTTCTTATGTAACGTGTGTCTGAGAAGAGGTCTCTATTTGTAGTCAAAATGTTACCCATGTTGCACCCCATTTCTTAAATTCGGCCAAAAAAAAAACGGTTTTAGTAGTGTTATTTAGATGTAACAAGGGTGTAAGGGTGTTACATGAGTGTTACATGGATGTTACTTATGTAACGTGTATCTGAGAAGAGGTATCTGTTTGTAGTCAAAATGTTACGTATGTTACATCCCATTTCTTACATTCGACCGAAAAATGTCTTTAGAAGTGTTATATAGATGTAACAAGCAGGTTCAGGAGTGTAACATGGATGTTACTTATGTTATGTGTGTCTGAGAAGAGATTTTTATGTACTAGGTAGCTCTAGTAAACATTGACTGCCCATATTTCAAGGGTACTGTCGGGGCGTTGTGTGTAGACAATCCTACAAATGATGTTATAATTCGCAATGTAGAGGGAGCTGTAGAACCTCAGTTTAGCAGCTTAGCGTCAATAGTAGAAACTATGACGCAGACCAAAGTTAAGAAGCAAGTTAAACTTAAAGTTCCGTCACAAATTCTAAATATCTCTAGAGAGGAATTTCTGGAAAAGCAACAGAAAGATAGCACTTTAGATTTGTGTAGAAAGAAGGCTGAGGAAGGTACGAGTAAGCAGTGTAGACGTAAAGGGGAGGTGAAGTTTGAGGTTAGAAATAAACTGTTGTATAGAGAATATACCGCCCGGAATGCAGAAAGAAGTAGATATTTAATTGTACCAAAATGTATTAGGGAGGCCGTGCTGAAAACTGCGCATGATTCGTTACTGTCAGGTCATTTAAGAGTAAGAAAGACTAGTGATAGAGTCTAAGGTGAATTTTACTGGCCGGGGTAATGTCAAATGTAAGGAGATACTGTCAGTCATATTGTATATGTCAGCGTAATGTACTAAAGGCAGAGTGAGCAAAGTCCCTTTAGGAATGATGCCTATGATTGATACTCCGTTTAAAAAAGTTGCTGTTGACATTATTAGCCCGATCAAACCTATGACTGAAAGGAAAAACAGATTCTGATGATGGCAGATTATGCTTCTAGATATCCGGAAACTGAGAGAGTAGCATTGGGAGTTCCAGAGGAAATGCTTACCGACTGTGGAACACAGTTTACGTCAGACCTTATTGCAAAAGTTAGTAGGTTATTGTCACTATGGCATTTGACAACAGCACCGTCGTATGTGTAGTGAGAGACCCAGAGATTGGGATAGGTATTTGAATGCTATGTTGTTTGCATATCGTTATGTTCCGCGAGAGAGTTTGGGTTTTTCTCCATTTAAGTTACTTTACGGCAGAACAATTCGTGGACCGATAACTGTTCTAAGAGAGCTATGGGCTGGTAAGACGGAAAATAATGAGGTGAAAACCACTTACCAGTATGTTATGGATTTGCAAGAAAAGTTAGAGGATACGTGTAAGATAGCCCAGCAGCAGTTAGCCAAGAATAGTGTTAGGTACAAGAAGTATTACAATAGGAAGACTAGAGATAGAAGGTTTAAGACAGGTAGTAAGGTACTTGTATTGTTACCTAGGAAACATAATAAGTTGTTATTACATTAGAAAGGACCTTACGTAGTAGTAGAGGTAAAAATAGACTAGATTACAGGATAGACGTAGACGGAAAGTTGAAAACATTCCATGCAAACATGCTGAAGCAGTACTGTGAAAGAAACGATGATAGTAACTCTATACCGGATAAGGGCGTTTTAAGTAAGGTTGGTGCAGCTATTGTAGAGGAGGATCAAAGAGGTTACGACAGATTAGAATTAAATGAAAGTATTGATGAAATTTCGAGCAAAGTAGAAAAGGATATAATATTGTGTCCTATAAAGCAGGGTAGAGAAACGTACAAAGAGGTTAAGATAAATTCTGAGTTACCGTTAGAATGTAAGCAAGAGGTGGTAGCATTGATAAAATTTCTCAGATGTACTGACCGATATTCATTGAAATACCAACTTAATTGACCATGACATTCAGTTGTCAACTACAGACCCGATAAGAGTAAATGGTTATTCTGTCCCTTTTCATTCACAGCCAGTAGTGAAAGAGAAAGTAGATAAAATGTTGGAGTTCAGAGTAATAGAACCATCAAATGCTCCGTTTTCCTCTCCAATTGTCCTTATTAGAAAAAAAGATGACAGTATCCGGTTCTGTATTGATTTCCGCCAGCTTAACAAGGTGACGATGTTCGATGCTAAGCCTATGCCAGACCAAAGAAGTATAAAATACACAGAATGGCAACTGGCTGTAATCTCGCGTGAGCTCGTGTCAGAGCGTGATTCGGCAATATCTTACTAAAAACAAACATCGGCGAGCATGGAGTTACAATTTGTACCTTTAAAACTACATTTAAAATACACGTTTGCTTCTAAAACAAAATTAGTTTAATAGTAAATGGTCTTAAGACACGAAGTACACGTTTTTTTGCCATCGAAAGAAGCATGGTCATACGGTGATAATTATTTTACCGATGAATAATTGCTTTCGCATACAAAATGGCGCGTGGAGAAAGCGCCACTTCCGGTAAACGACTCTTACGAGATCTCGTTTTTTTGTCACGGGAGGTTGGCAAGATTTGCTCTATATGCCTTTCAAGTTGCCAATCTATTTATTTTTATAGCTCTTTGGCCAGACATGGAAGAGATGTTTTCAAAACTATATAAGTATAGATACTTACCGAGTTGCTAACCAGACTTAGGGAGGTAAGCTAACAGCTAAACCGTCTAAGCGTTGTATAGGATTTCAGAAGTTAGAATGCATATGATAGAAGATGTCCAGACCCTTGAACCAGTGCCAAGTAAGGTAGTCTGCTCACTCTTAGGTGTAGTCGGAATTTACAGGAAGTTTATTCCAAATTTTGCCGCCATTGCAATTCCACTCACAGATTTGACGAAGAAGGGTCAGCCGAAGCTTATCAAGTGGGGTGAAAGTCATGAAAAGGCTTTCCAGACTTTGAAGACTAGCTTAATTGGTCCGCCTATTTTGAAATTGCCAGATTTAGATAAGATATTTATACTTAGAGTAGATGCTTCAGATGTAGATGAGAAATTACCTCTAGCGTATGCTTGTCGGAAAATTCTACTTAGGGAGCAAAGTTACTCAGTGATAGAGAAAGAGGGTTTAGCAATAGTATGGGCAGTGGCTAAGTTCAACTGGTATTTGTTTGGTAAGAACTTTAGAAGCGGATCATCAACTGCTGACCTATTTGAATAAAGCTAAACTTAGTAATTACAGGTTGATGAGATAGGCTTTGGCATTGCAACCATATGGGATCAGTATGAGAGCAATTCCTGGTAGGTAAAATGTAGGTGCAGATTATCTGAGTCGGGTGTAAACAGGTGGCTGTATTATATGTTGTGCAGCCCGTGAAATCTTTTTTTGTATTATGTCACTTTGTTTTCATGTAAGAGAATTATAAAAAAATAAAGGATGGACGTGTGTCACAAACTGACATACGGGCCTCAAAATATCTATAGTAGAAAAACAGGTTATTGCATTATCTTTCTGTAAATTTTTGAGATATTGAGGTAAATATCAGGTTTTATAATCCCGTGCATGATTTTTTGCATCTGATAACTCTCAATGTAAAGTTCATTAAATTCGGTTCAGTAGTAAGGAAATGATTAATTTTGAAACTTCGGCAATTTATGTTTTTATCCCCAAAACCACTGTAAAGGGCCTTAAATTGTACAATTTACTTCCGCGGGTGAATAGTCAATTTCACGGCTCTTTTGGCGGGACAAAAACCATACATATTGACAAGTCTAGATATGCATAGCGCACACCACATTACGTCACTCTAAACTATTCTTTGCGGAAATTGTTTTTGCTCGATCGAGGTAAGAAGTATATTTGTTAGTTTTTGTATTATTTTTGAATTGTTATTTCGTTTACTAAATTTTTGTTTATTCTAAAGAATTTTGTAAAAAAGAACGTTTACTTTACTGCAAGCTATCAGCTGATTTCGAGTTGTCAGGCTTATTTATTAATTTTTTCTGACTTTTGTAAATTATTTATTTCGAAAGAGGAATCTAGGATGTTTCACTTGTATTAGGTGTCAAATTTATATTGAAAGTTGTGCAACGTAATGTTTAGTATGTGCTTTTCACATAAACCGTATTTGTCAAATTTTTCGTTGTATCCTATGTACTGCATTGTATTTTCCCATGTACGTTATCATTCTTTATCCTAACACCGTATGTTATATTATAAATGTATAGTTTGACTAGTTGCAATTTAAAGATATTGTGTGCGTGTGTGGTGCATAACCATCAATTTGTCCGTTTTCTACATGGTAGTCGATAATACAGAGTAATAGTTCCTACCGGCTATTGCATTTCATTTATTTATTATTGTGAAAAATAGCTGCAGTTAATTATCCTCTTGTCTATAAAAGGACTTTGTTCTTATATGATTTGTCATCATTATCTTCCCACATCCTTATCATACTTACTGAAGTCATGCTACTAGAAGTGTATTATAAATATTTTGCTTAAATTTTTCCATTGACGTTGTAAAATATGCCAGACATACAGCTATAGCATAAGGGATCAAACATGTGAATGGGCTTCATACTGACATGAATTTGAAAGTAATTTCTAGGCATGTACCATACTTTTTAAAATTTTAGTTCGACTATTCAAAGAATAGGTAGAGCTATTGGACTCACCCATGCGTCGGCGTCGGTGTCGGCATCCGCGTCCAGTTTTGGTTAAGTATTTGTATGTAAGCTGGTATCACAGTAACCACTGGTGGGAATGGATCGAAACTTCACGCACTTATTTACTGTGATAAACTGACTTGCATTGCACATGTTCTATAACTCTATTTTGCTGTTTTACAAAATTATGCCCCTTTTTCGACTTAGAAATTTTTGGTTAAGGTTTTATATAAAGCTGGTATCTTAGTATCCACTAATGGGAATGGATTGAAACTTTGCACTTTTACAAATTTTTGCCGCTTTTTCGACTTAGCAGTTTTTGGTTAAGTTTTTATAAGTAAGCTCGTATCTCAGTACCCACTAATGGAAATAGATAGAAACTTCACACACTTCTTCCCTGTCATGATCTGCCATGCAGTGCACAGTTTCATAACTCTTCTTTGCATTTTTACAATATTATGCCCTTTTTTTGACTTAGCAGCTTTTTGGTTAAGTTTTTGTATGTAAGCTGGTATCTCAGTACCAACTAATGGGAATGGATTGAAACTTCACGCAGTTGTCCATTGTCATGAGCAGATAAGCAGTGTACAGGTTCCATAACCCTGTTTTGCAAGTTTACAAAATTTGCCCCTCTTTAGACTTTAATATTCATTCATTGACAAGGCTGTTGCATTGTCGAGCGTTGCTGTCCTCTAACAGCTCTTGTTATAATTAATGTTCGTTTGTAGTTGAAACTTTTTTCATGAATGTCTTATCTTCATAAAGTTTATGCTATGATATAAACAGACTATGAAATCATATCTAGATTCATATTTTGTCTTAACATAATAAAATTAAATGCTTAATCGTAGTAAATAACCTGATTTATTTCACTGCTTAATTTTTATTTATAAATAAGCCTGATTCTTACCTGATCTTTGAAAAATAAAACAAAAAGTTAGCAAACAATAAATTTCCAACATTTTTTGCGGTTCAACACATAATTCAGCATAACAGGATATCATAAATAAAAAAATAAGTAACTGTCCTTGTTGGAAATTTAGGAAGTATATTTTCTTCCTTTGTGGCCACTTAAGAGAGACATAAAACCAACAAGTCACTACTGAGATGAAAGAGATTCTACTCATGATTTTTGTTAAATATATTTAAAACAAGGAAATTTATGTCGACTTGTTCTTGTATCATAGAAGCTCACGTACAATATACCATATTCAAATCTTTATCACCAAAAAAAAAAAAAGAAATAGCAAGCGCATGAAGAATGGATATTTCAGATCACAATAATTTCAATTCCTCTCTGTAACTGACAGTCTAAGATTTCGTACTCTAATAGACATTTAGGTCTGCCTTTGAAAATAAACCTATCTTCTTTCGTTCTCTTTATCGTTTTTTATAATTTTGCATTTACGCAGTATATCATTAACCATTAACCATAGCACTTCATCAGTGAAAGTGGTACTTAAGTAACAAGAATGTCACGTTTGTTTTCCATTTACTTATAGTGAAAAACTACTTAATTTAGAGATGCTTTAAATTTATACTCGTCGCATGTGCATTGATTAAGTGGTAATTGTTTTGCATGGCCAACATTCCAATACACTGACCAGTAGTTTCGGTAAAAGTAGTCTCCCTTGAATATACACGGATCGCGGACCTGATAACGTTTATCGATAAGCAGTTTTACTATAGATTTGTATAGGAAAATATATTTCAAACATTAAAAATGTATTTTATCGTTATTTAACAAAATTTTATAACCTCGTGAAGTAATCTTCATTTTTTGCCCTTTATTTCAATATATTTTTTATCGATGTGATACAAAAACTTACCGCTTCCATTTTTGTTTGAAGTTGATGACTATGGTTTCTATGTATTTCTATATAGAAATTTTAAAAAGATCGGTTATGTCAGGTTTTAAAAGGCTATAAAAACATTTTCTATCAAAATGACATTATTTTATAACCTCGTGAAGTATTCTCCATTGTCTGAACATTATCTGGGTATTTTTTATTTTAAAATTGAATTATGACAAATTGCTTCCATTTTAATTTGAAAATGAAGTAATCGCAATCTTGAGCACGCTTTTCACAAATATTTACTTGACGGTACGACGGCACAAGGCAATGCTGTTCGAGCATTTTATTTATTTATTTATTTATTTATTATGATTAAAAGTAAAACTTTTTTGAATTGGCAAACTTTAAGTCACATCTTTAATTGGAAATAAATTGGTCTTAAAAAGTCCGCATTAAATTAAAAAGGAAATTAGAATTTATTCTATGTAATTGCTTTACAAACTGTATGCCGGTATAATTTTTGACGATATTACAATGAACTGTTCAATAATTGAAACATTTCGCGAAAATTTTATGTATGGGCCTAAAATATTACATACAACCATGGCTTCTTTACGTTCACTGATCACTGCGTGAACGTAAAAGTATAAATTACAAATTAATGAATGATGGTCATATAAACTGTGGTGATAATTTGATTTATTTACCCGTGCGTACATTTCAGTAGAAGATGAAAAAAGGTACACTTTACGAAACTTATTATTCAAATTGAAAAAAAAAGTATATATTTATCAAATACAATAATCACTTTCACCGGTATATGACCTTTTTCATTATCATGATATTGGCAGAAATCTTTTATGAAAACAAAGACATTTTTATAACTATATTATACATTCCATAAAGGAAAATTAATTCCTACTCCACAAATCTTCATGGTCCACGGGGACCCCTATTGTGCCAAATTGCCCATCAATTAGCGACTATTACATAATCGCTGATAAGCAGCAGATAAGACGGGGGTTTTAGATTGGTTTATCAAGACAAGACAAGACAAGACAAAATTTTATTATGATAACTTGTACACATATTGGTACATCGTTATATACAAACAAAATTGTAAATGAAATTCGTATAAGTCAATGAACTAAACACATGAAGTAAGAAAATATATACAGATATGGTATTATTTTGTAAATATTATGGAATCGTCAAGTTAAGACCAGCAAAATTGAATGAAATGTGTGTGCATACATTTCTATGAATTTTATCTTTAAGTGGAGAATAAAGCAGTTTTTAATTGAAAATACATAGATACTATGGATTAAATATTAACTATAAGTGAAGAATGAAACATTTATTAATAATAAAAGTATGGATTACTACATCTAGGTAGTCGTTACTAGGGGAGGCAACCCATGCATGAATCTTATACTATTTCCTTTATTAAAGTAACAAAAAAGTATTTAACCTTTTCAACATGGTTTCAAAGGGAAGACCTTTAAACTTTTAAAGCGTCCTGTAAACGCAACGCACGTCGTATGAATAGTTGGTTGACAATACGAGAAAATGATTACCGCATTAAATAAGTAAGTTCATTTCTTGCAATATTTGCCTTAACTAAGAATTGACAAAGATTCTTTAAAGTTTTTTTTATTCTTGGATTGAAGTAGTTGCGTAAATTTAAACATACTCGGGCGGATATAATAGTAACGCTTGATGAATTGTACTTGCAAATATTCTAACGCTTGGCACACAATCACAAAGTGATACTCGTCTTCTATCCCGTTTGAATCACAGAGCAAACAGACTCTTTCGTGGCGCTCTAAGCGATCTCTCCCGTACCTTCCGGACTCGATGCGAAGCCTGTGCGCGAACATACGAAGCCGTGACAATGCGCTTCTAAGAAATTTACTTAGTAGTTTGTCCAAATAGGTCGTTTTATCGTGTAGAATGTTTTATGGTCTTACTGCGAATATTGTGAAAAAGTGAAGTTTTATTGTAATACAATAATTTTTAATAGCAAATAGATACTTTAGGTTAATTATAAAATGTAAGATAGTATGTGTTTTAGACAATTATAAAATGTGTTGTTGTTTCTTTTAAACAAATGTATGTATAATGTAAATGTGCACAAAGATGACTCAAATGAAATGTTGAACTTATATAGTAGTGGATCTAGGCATTTAAAACACACATGACACTAGAAATTGCCAAAATGTATATATGTGCTTAATTCAGTTTAGGTTGTATTGTCCAGCTGTTCGAAACTATTCTGAAACAAACTGCTTAACCGTCACCTAAATTTCTTTTATAATGTTCTACACCCATCTAAAATTTTATGCAAAAATATATAATAAGTAAAAAAAAAAGTACATCTATGATCAATTTGCCGATAAATAATTTAATAAATAAATATCTGTTTTAAGAAGATATATATGGCAGAACATCTCTACTGTATGTCTCAGTTGATGATTTTTATTACAGACGTATTTTGGTGGTAATTAGCATAGCCTGGGGGGTTTAACTGGTCTCCATCCGGTGTATTCGCAAAGGTCCATAAAACATCACGCGTAAAACACTTACAGTCAATATGTTGTAATTGTCAAAATCGAAATTTTCAGGGCGATAATTTAAAAAAAAATAACTCTAGAACATAATTTTACAACATCACGTTTCACAGCAAAAAGGGGAAAGGCTTTCAAAAGGGATTTGAAAGAAAGGGAATCGTTTTGTGTGATGTTTTATGTATATCCTTTACCACTGAAAAGTGGCATTTTTTATTTTTATATTTTCGGTCCATGCATTCAACGAAACTTATAACTTCACTCAGCATATACAGGACAGAAAATCAACATTACATACGCATGATAAACAAGTATTTTTACTGTAAAATCGTACATTTTACTTATTGTTTAATATAATATAATTATTTATAACTCATGGAACAATGTCGGTATCTAGCAAAGTCCATAAAATACAATTAATTACAGTAGCTTAAAGATGTGTTATATTCTGCTTTAATTTGCATGCTTCAATAATTCTGTCTAACTAAGATGCGTTGCTCGAAAATGTAAAGCCGAGTTTACCTATAAATGCCAAACAGCAGGTTCGATATTTTAGTGTAAAGGGAAACAACTACAACGGCGCCCAAGGCAAAAAATCAATACCGACAAGAGTTGCGGTTCTCGTATATTTCACGCTCAAAGTTGGGCATGATATCACAACAATTATTATTTTGCATTTCAAACGGACATTTTTCCTTCGAACGAATGAAATATGGATTTTAAACGTGTTTGTATCTACTCAGCAGCACAGTTGCGTATACTTCCGGTTCATTTAAATGATAGTTTCATTCCATTAATGTTTTAAGAGACGATGTGGAAAAGTCACTAGAATGTATTTATGAATATGAAATCAGGTTTTGGATATTTTCTAAAAAATTAATACATATTTTGGAAAACGGTATTTTTCCAAGTAACATGACACTTTATCGGGCTTAGAATTATTTGAAATAAAAAAGTAACAATCGAACCCTAAGTTCAATCATATCTTATTGTATAAATATACATATTCTATTCAACTCATACTACAAGCATACATAAATACATCAATGTAAATATACAAAAGGTTTGGGCCAGAATTTTTAACAACATTATCGAGGGCCCTCGAGAATCTTTGAAATCACCGAGAACAGCAAACAAAGCCAGAGCCACACACCGGAAAGTAGGCCAACCAAAAGATCGAAACTGTAATGGAAACGTAAAGTGCACGGGCTGCTTCAAATTCTTATCAGTATAATACATCTAAATTATATGAAAACGGAAAAAATAGGGGAAAGATTGGGGGTTGTTGGGGGATGGGTATGTCCAAAGGGAGGGGGCGCCCAAAGAGTTAGGTAGTAGGAAACTCCACTTACATACAAGACAACATAAATATCATATAAACTTAACAACACTGCTTCCGTTGAAATGACGTTTAACTTAACCCAAAAATCCTTTTACTCTTACATAGTATAATGTTTCAAATAAACAAAGGGAAATGTGATGAGTAATTGGACTGAGAACTGATATGATTATTTTGTGTTGTTATACATATTTACTTGAAGAAGAGTGTCGTCTAGTTCTACAGAGTATTAATTAATAGGTCAATATTTTTTATTTATATAGAATATATTAGTATATTAAAATATACTGATATTTTGCATTTCTTATCTGTTTTACGAATGGAATTCAAACATTTCCCGTATTGTGGCAATAACGTTTTTACTATTTTATAATATTATTTATTTTTAAATCCAATATTTCGTTGGCAAGTAGTAACTTTCTGCATTTTCCTTTACATAACGCACCATCGAGGGCCTTAAGGTGCCAAGACGTTTTGTTTTAGACTGACGTCATTTGCTTTGTACATCGACGTCGTGTTAAGATTTTAGTAAAGAGCAAGTAATCTGTTTATTTCAAATTATTTCAACATTTTAAATTAAAACATTTGATCGGAGGTTGAACAGTAGCGGAAACTAGTGTGTTGTGTCATATTACTTGATTTAGCGATTTTCATTTAAACTACGCAGTTACACATTCAAGTTACACAATCGTACGCCACCTAGCCCATACAAGTAAAATATTCAAATAGCCATGACTTGAAAACGAATCATAGTTTGGACAAGTTACTTCAATTGTAAAAAAAAGTGAGAAATCTTTATCGACACCCTCAAATTAAAGTTAATCGCAATGCAGTAAAACTAAAAGGAATGTAATAAGTACGACGTAATTTTTCAATAAATATTTGTAACATGTAATTAACCAACATGTAATGTAATCAAAGTATCAGACATTACGAAAATTGCACCACCACGTGTAATCCCAACACTGCCAACGCTCAATGTTTACTTGTTTACATTTTTAATAAATAAACTTGATATGGAGTGTAAGCGGCAAAACGATTGGTAAACGTTTTGAAATGGCAATTTTGGTTGGGAAGAGTTTCCTAAGAATGAAGCCCCTTTCACAATCTTGATGAAAGTTACTACTGGCGCGCAATTTGAAACGTCACATTTACGCACCAAGTACGCAGCCACGACGAAATATCTTTGTATTGTTTTGTAAACGTTATATAAATATATGTTCCAGGAACATGTATACATGCCACAAAAGCCTATTAATTCCTAAAACATACCAAAAATGTCCGATAATCCCCAGCTGTTAAAATTTAAAGTTTCTACCATTGGGGTTTATCGGACACAATCCTAGCGACCTTTAACTGTGTCTATGATCATTAATCTACGGTCAGTTTGAACTTACTGCTCTTATTAGTCTCCTACTGGTTGAAAACCAGTTTCGGGGACTATATGATTGCGCTTTTCCGTCCGTCCGTCCGTCATTCCGTCCGTCATTACGTCGTCCGTCCACAATTTCGTGTCCGGTCCATAACTCTGTCATTCATTAAGGGATTTTTATACTACTTGGCACAAATGTTCCCCATGATGAGTCAAAATGTCATGCGCAAAACCCGGACCCCTAGCTTAAAGGCCAAGGTCACAATTTGAGATCAAAGATCAACAGGGCTCTTTTTTCTGTCCGGTCAATAACTCTGTCATCCATGAAGGGATTTTAATATTACTTGGCACAAATGTACCCCATAATAAGATGATATGTCATGCACAACTTTCAGACCCCTAGCTTAAAGGACAAGGTCACACTTGGCAGTCAAATGTTAGCATGGCATGAACAGGGTCTGTTTTGTGTCCGGTCTATAACTCTGTCATCCATCAAAGGATTACAATATTACTTAGCATATAATGTTTCATGTTTCCCATGATAAGACGACATCTCATGCGCAAAATCCACAACCCTACCTTAAAGGTCAAGGTCACACTTGGAGATCAAAGGTCAATACGGATTTTTCCTGTCCGGTCTATAACTTTGTCATTCAAAACAGGATTTAAATATCAGTTTGGTACAAATATTCCCCTGGATAAGACAACATGTCAAGTGAAAAACCCGGACCCTTACCTCAAATTTCAAGGTCACACTTGGAAGTCAAAGGCCAAAGGTCTTTTTTCCTGTCCGGTCTGTAACTCAACAATCCTTAAAGGGATTTTAATATTACTTGTCACAAATGTACCCCCATAATACGACGATGTGTCATGCGCAACTCCCAGACCCCTAACTTAAAGGTCAAGGTCACACTTGGAGGTCAAAGGTCGATAGGGTTTTTTTTCCTTGTATGATCAATAACCTTGTCATCCATGAAGGGATTTTAATATGACTTAGCACAAATGTTTTCCAACATGTCTTATGCAACCCCTTATCCCTAACTCAAAGGTCAAGGTCACTGTCAGAGGTCAAAGGTCCATAGGACTCTTTTTCCTTTCCGGTCCATAACTCTGTCATCAATTAATTGATTTTAATATAACTTGACACAGATGTTCACCATAATGAGACAATGTGTCATGTGCAATACCCAGACTCCTAGTGCAAAGGTCAAGGTCATTTCTGAAGGTCAAAAGTCAACACTGATCTTTTCCTGTCCAGTATGTAAAATATTTTTATATAAGCTCATATGTCATATAATAGTTATATTATTCCAGATATGCCTAAAACGGGGAAAGACATCAGATGTCGGTATGTCAGGGCTGATATGGAACGGGCTGTGACTGAGGTTAACCTCGGAAACCTGAGTGTTCGCAAAGCGGCCGCAACATTTAATGTCCCCAGGTCAACTTTGCATGACATGATAAGTGCCCGAGTGGAGACCACGACCACACCCGGAAAGCAGCTTGTCTTTCCTGCTTATGCTGAGCGTATGCTTGCCGACAATGTTAAGGAAGCAGCGGAAATGGAGTTCGGCATTGATAGGCAGCAATTGAAAGCGAAGGCTGTACGATTAGCAACGACCATGTGTCTCAAAACACCGTTTAAAAACGCCGTTCCTGGTGATGACTGGGTGAACAGTTTTATTAAAAGAAATTCTATCAGTCTTAGATCACAAACAGCACTCTCTACGGTTCGAAGTCGGATGTTAAACCAAATGGTGACCGATAAATACTTTTAAGAGCTAGAACATACAATTAACAATTTGAATTTAAATGACAAACCCAACTGTATCTGGAATATGGACGAGACGTCCGTTTCATTAACCCATAAGCATATACGCGTGTTCGCGGCAAAGGGGCTGCGAAATGTCCCTGGGTGGGTTGGAAATTCTAGGGAATCTATAACTGTTACAGCGTGCGTAAACGCCGCAGGTCAAGACGTCCCCCTTATGGTTGTGGCCAAAGCGAAAATAAAAAAGTCACTCAGCACATTTATTGTGACTGATGGTCCATTTGGTACAAAAAGGACACGTCCAACAAAGGGGTGGATGGGTGTGTGTCTGGGCACGAAGTGGTTCAAAAGTGTCTTTGTCCCTTACATAGCCAACACAGACCCCAGATTCTTATCTTAGATAGCCATAGCTCTCATGAAACTTAGACATCATAGAATGCGCGAGAGTGGACAACATAACATTGTTGGTACTACCTTCGCACACTACGCAATGGTTAAATCCCCATGATAAGACAGCGTTTGGTCCTTTTTCTAGGAAGGACGACGTTCATGCCATAATCTCCGAACAACTTGGTATGTAAATATGTGTGGCCTAGTCTTTTCAAGTATGCGTATGAAAGGACATTTACAAAACATAACATAACAAAAGGGTTCTCGGCATGTGGTATTTATCCGCCTGACATATCAACCATACCCAATAATGACACCTTGCCCTGTGAACTCAACTCCACTACTTTCAGCAATGCCCTCGACGAGTCTGCTTCAAACAGAGACCAAGAGCACCCAATGCAAAAGAATGAAGTGGCCATCGAGTCTAACAGTCAACTTGAAGAGGGACACCTGTATGACGTAAATATCTGACCTTTACGATGTAAGTATCTAATGTGGGTTTTACATATACATACAGATCAGCTCACGCGGAAAACCCACTTTCCGTTTTTCCTCGAAGGAAAAATCTTGCCTAGCGAGGAATGTCTCCGAGTACTGCCCAATTCTGACTCGGAGTACCGACTGTTATAGTTTTATTACTTTAACGGAATTTCGTCGAGTCACTCCGAGAAATTACTTGACGGAACTCCGAGTCGAAAATATACAGGTAACACTTTAATGATTTCCGGTATTTTATGGCCACTCCGCGCGACTCCGAGTCTGTAATAAACAATAAATCGGTCATTTCGAGTGCCGCGAGATGATTTGACGAAACTTCGAGGCAGTATTTCCTTACTTGGACGGATTGTTTTTACATAATTAGCTTGTTTTTTTATTTGAATGTATGAAACTGTTTTGAATTTTGATATTGAAATAGTTTCTGAACCTGAGAATAAGATTAAGAAGTATATTTATTTATAATAAACTAAATTATTAATCATACGAAATTAAAAAAACTTTGAAATCATCGCCGTTAAAGGAAAGTGAAATAATTTCTGACTTTTCGAATTAAATTTAGGAAAAAAGTGTAATTATTTATAATTTATGCACTAAATTAAAAATAATTTATAACTATATAAATTTTAAAATAACACCCGCTAAAAGTAAATTGTTTAGAATGATATTGAAATACATGCGAATTAGATTTAGAAGTAAATTTATGTAGAACGGAATAAATTATTTATCATATATAATTAAACAAATTTCCAAATGAGCGCCGTTAAAGGAAACTGCTTTGTTGAATGATGATATAGAAATAATTTCTGACTTTGCGAATAGAAATAAGGTCATAAAAATGCACTAAATTATGAATACTTTATAACTAGATAAACTTTAAAATTACGCCCGCTAGAAAAGTAAATTGTTAAGTATTAAGAAATATATAAAACTAAACAGAATTTGTTAAATATAATATTGAAATAGTTTCTGACAGTGCAAATTAAATTTAGAAATAAATTGATGTAAAATGGACTAAATTAGAAACTGCATGATACTAGATAAACGTTAAGATAAAGGCCGTGAAAGAAAAGTGACTTTTATTAATTAATGAAAATTATAGGAGAAATGATTAATTTTCATCATGAAAGTGATCTTTCTTTTATTCAATTGGAAGGAATTATAAATAGGATAAAAATACTACTACCGTATCCATTCAAAAAGTATAAAAATATCATAAGTAAACAGACACATTTGGTTTATTTTAAAGTAAGATAAAAATACTTCATTATTATTTTTAATTACAATTCAGTATTATTTTTATTTACAAATATTGTGTTATTTCGAGTATCACTATGCAAAATATAATCATCCTGCTCCGAGTAATCTGAAATCTGTCCTCGAAGTTACTCGAAGGCTCATTTAAATTTGTATAGGTAATTAATTATTCGTCTCGGAGTCACCCGAAGGAATTCCGTCAAGTGACTCGGAAACAAAAGAAACCAATATACAAATGTAGGTGTGTATTCCGCTAATTGGATTTCATCTCGAGTCACTCCGAGGATTTCCTTCGAGTGACTTCGCATAAATCCTCGGAGTCAGATAGCGAAATTCCTTGACGGAAAATGGCTGACTCGAAGAAACTTCGAGTCGGAGCCTTGGTACTCGTTTTGGCCATCCTCCGAGGATCGAGTAGAATGGGTTTTCCGCGTGAGCTGATCTGTATGTAATACAATTTTAAAAAGTAAAAATATATGTTCATTACATAATAACTCATACTAGAGTATTTACTAGATGCGCAAGAACTCTAATATAGTACAATAATTGATATTGAGAGAGTTAACAGTAATAATGAACTTGTCGTCCTTCTTGACACGGGTAGTCGACATTAGCCGTCAACTTATTCACTACTGCTACTGATACCGTTAGCGCTACAATCTTCCACTGCCACCACTACTACTTGTAGTATTATATATTAATAATAAAAAATAACATATTATTGTATGTTAATAATAAAAATAACATGTTATTATTATAAAAGCACTGTTTCGTTTAGGAATTTGGTGCTCAACTACTGGGAACAGCAGACGACAGCGGAACATTAACGTTAGAGTCGGTAACCGCTGCAGAAGTGAATAATGCGGTTCGGAATGCATGTCAACGTTGAAGGCAGTGGGTTTGTACAAGAATCAAATTAACACACAATAGAGTTGCCCACTTTTGCCACAATGGAATCACCCATATTTTCCATCGGTCAGTTACAGAAGAATGTGTGTCAAGTCACCACGCCGGAGTTGCTACAAGATACTCTTACGAACATCTTACGAACATCTCCTAGCGAAGAAACTGATCGCATATTTGTGCTCCCCATGCCAATCAAGCCAGTAAGCAAGTCTTCAAAAATAAAGCTGACGTCACATAGATATGCATGCGCCCTTTGAAAAAAAGGTTTATAACATTCCAAATCGGCCAAAATACTCAATCTTTGATATGAGTTAAAATACCAAACACAAAAAATAATATGCCAATGTTTGCCAATCAAGTTATTACTAAACAAAAAACGTAAAGTACAGGCTTTAAAATGTTTTATATTGCCGACAGCTTTTAACGCATTCGTTACCAGGTTGTAAAGTTTGTACGTAAAACATAAATATCGCTCCACCATGATAAGGGTGTTTATATATCAGAATAATGTTGATTTGCGTTTCTAAACCATATACAGGGCAAACATCATGCAGTCAATCACAAAAATATTCCTAATAATTGCAGTCGATTTATAAGGAGCACAAATCGATTTGTTTGTGTAAGTTCCCGACATAATTCCTTTTTTGTTTAGGCTGCTAACCAGTGATGAGATTGTTAGAGAGAAGATGGAAATTAAGAAGAAGAAAGAAGAAGCATATAAGAAGGAAGAAGAAAACACGCCAGACTAATGAAAAAAAAAGAAAAGAAGATGAAAAACGCCATGAAAGAAAATATCAAGCCGATTCAGAGTGAAACAATTGCGAACGTTTATTATGATATAAGGAACACTGTTAAGTGGACAGACTGTTGTGAAATTTGAAACGGAAATGAAAATTATTCATATTACATGTATTGTTAAACTTTACAATACACACATGTATTATATGATGTAAAATGAATAGATCTAGAAGATTTAAATAAAATATGATTTTTTTTAAAGTCGGTTTTGCTGTCCGATACAATCTAGTAAACGTCCGATACCCTACTTCCATACATTATCAAACAAAAACATTTACAACCTGCTAAGTAAGTTGGTCATTATCGGACTGCGTGTTTTATTAGATCGAGCAATATAAGCCGTACGTAAAAACAAAGGTATGCCGAAGTAAATCGTGGCGTAGCTTAAGGTATTAGGCCCCTAATAGTAATGTTTAAAAAATGGCATTTGCTTGGTATATTCTTACAGTTGACCATGCTTCGCACTTATATGCAAATTTTTAAAAACTTTTACCGTGCCGTTTTTTATAAATTTTGTGTAATTTATGGTATTTCCTAAAGCTCAAGTAGGGACAAATTTCAAAGTGGTGACCTTTATCCAAAACGTTTTCAGAGAATTTATTATTCCATTATTTTTTATGAAAGAAACATCAAACTATTGGTAAACAATCATAAAACTTAGAATAAAAACTGTCAATATCATTTTTTCTAGGGTGCCTCGAGTAAACGGATTTAATCAGACAGAATTCCAACTCCAATATTGAAAAATTATGGTCGAATCCTGCGGGTCTGTTTTGAATTTTGCTCACTTCATTCAAAAATAACCTTGGGGCAGAAATAAAACCTACCTACATTTCTTCCACAATATGTAATCTAAAGAATGAAGGCAAAATAGAGAACTTTTACCGCATGTAACTCAGTATTTTTAAAGATGTCTAACTATACCCCTTCTGTTTTAGAGGTAAATTCACTTTTAACAGCAAGAAATCGCATATCAAATGATTTTTTTCCATTTTTGTACAATAAATCAATAACAAGTCTTGAAAGAAGTAAAAACTTACTAGAAAAAAAGGAAAACAAGGGGGAAAAAATTGGTCCCAGTAGGGCTTGAACTTACGCCCCCCTGAAAATTGCTGTCAAAGTAGGTTTATGGTAGGAATTGAATACTCTTCAAAAAGGAGGTACTCTATTATGGGCCTAATACCTTAAATATGCTACCATCTTCCCAAAGGTGTCCCATATAACCCAAGTTTACTCTAATCGACTTCATGACTGAGTGACATACTCGAGTGTCACTTACGCAATTTTGACGACATTCTTCTAGTAACATATTTCATACATATAACCCAGAGGCTAACTTCAACTTTATCATTTACGTAGTGCATAAAGATCCGATACAGTAATTGTTTGATATATACATATATTATTCATTATTTATAACTGTATTTCCTAATATATTACTATAAATACTAAACATATACCTTCAGGAGCCTCAGGGACCGAGTAGTTAAGGTCGCTGACTTAGAATCACTTGTCCTTCACCGATGTGGGTTCGAGCCTCACTCGATGTGTTGAATTCTTCATGTAAGGAAACCGTCAGCTGGTTTACGGAAGGCCGGTGGTTCTACCCTTGTGCCCGCCCGTGATGAAATAATGCAAGGAGGGGCATCTGAGGTCTTTCTCCACCATCAAAGCTGGAAAGTCGCCATATGACCTATGATTATGTCGGTGCGACGTTAAACCCAACAAAAAATAAAAACATATATACCTTCAAATACTTTCAAAATTGAATGATTTCTTTGCAAGTTAAGGTATATTCTGTTTCGTTTTCCAGGCACAGTCAATCTTTAAACGCGTATGTAGCTAGTCAACGTCACGTTTACCCTAAATTCAGTTTGAACGAACAGTGTATATAAATAGCCATTGCACTAAAACATAGTTTTCACAGATGACTGATTAAAATACATCACCATCAAGAGTTTGCAAGATCAATTTTAAGGAGTGTATACTTTTTATTGAATTGCAGTAGAAACGGAATATCATTCTGCCAATGAAAAAGCAAACGTAACTTACGCTCAAATTGGCAGCCGAATTTAAATGTAAATAAAAGAAAGTTGAAAATGGTATAACAATTGAACAGGATATTAAATTACATATCATACCATCTGTAAATGAAAGGCCACCCGCATAGCTCAAAAGGGAGAGCGCAGATCTACGGATCTCGGGGTCACCAGTCGGGGCGTATGTTCTCAGTAACGATTTGATCAAATACGTTGTGTCTGTAAATGAAAGAAAAAAAAACAGAAATGCAGAACTTTTGAACACCCATAGAATTTCAAACACTTAAGATTCATTCGAGCTAGTCGCTATATGCCAGGTGAGCGACTCCGGCCTATAAATAACATCATTTTTTAGTACATTATCATATCATGAACAAAACAAACAATTATTATTAAGATTAAAACAGTATTCGAATGCGTTTTAGAAATACCATCACTTTGAAAGCATTATTGTTACAACATTCGAAACATTCGTCATTGTGTTCATGTACTTACTTGGTGTTTTATCTCACACAATATTGGTGTCAGTAGATTCGGCTTGATGTAATGCCTAAAACCCGTACCGCAGTCCCGACTGTCCTGCTTGGAATTCAAACACAAAATATCAGTATGTTGTGCCATAAGCTTGACCAGTTGTAGATTATGTTATGGTATACCATACCATGCGAATACAGCTCGATTTAAATGATTAGTTAATATCCAGATAAAGTTAATAATGCTATAAAGTATATACTCTTTTCCCGTGTGTAAGCAAAAGGAAAGATAAAATATAGCAAGTTGTAAGTAACATAAATTTTCTGAAAAGACGAAAAGGGAAGTATATTTTTTCTTCAACATCGGATGTTCTCCTTGATCAATGTGGCAATGGTAAGACACAAGTTGGTAGCTTCGATAGCCTAGTGGTAGAGCGTCCGCTTCGAGTGCGGGAGGTCGTGGGTTCCATCCCCGGCCGCGTCATATCAAAGACGTGAAAAATGGTACCAGTAGCTCCCTTGCTTGGCGCTCAGCATTAAAAAAGGGAAACTGGCCTCTTCTTTCCTACCCTCGTGGCGATGGATTCCATCAGGAATGAGGTGTCGAGAGTAATTAATATAAGTTATAGAACTTCCTTCACAAACGACCTAAAATAAATTATGTATAAACTAAGTTGGTAGCTAAAGTACTCACAGCAAGTGGGAAAAAATGTATCGATTACCTAAGCACTGGTATTGCGGCAACTCCATACGAAAAAGAACAAACTACATGTATACATAGACAGAGTCTGAAACAAGACAATTAATTGTAAACGATGAAATAAATAAGCAAACTAGAGAACGTATTAAAATCTGTAATGTTTTGTAGATTGATTAATACTCAGTGTCAGCCAGAAAATGTAAGAAACCGTTGACTTTCTGCGTATATCTGTGCGGGAAAATGATAGATATTTCAGGGTTATCCAATTTTTTTCTTTCTGGTGATTATACCACCTCCTTACAGTTCCAGACGAATTGTAAAGTGAGTCAAATACTTAGCTTAGCGATGTGCACGCACAACGTGAACTTAACCTTGACATGGTGGATACGATTGATTTTTGCCTTTGCGTCTAGTGCCTACACATCCCTGCAATCTGATCATGACCTTCACTGTTTGCCATTCAGTGAGTATCTTTGTTGTAAGCACTCCCTTTTAACAGTTAATGGTACTGTCCAAATTGAAAGATGGACAAGTCCATTAGAGTAAAGGTTAACAAAGTAAAGTGGTTGTCATCTGCTTATTAAAATGACCCAGTCTTAAAGCGCACATTGTCAGAGAGATTACAGTTTTCTTCCTAACGTGTTATCATTCAGTATTGTCATTCATGAATCCCTAAGTTACACTTTGGAATTATTCCTTGAATATTGCAAAAATGCATCTCTACCAGGTCAAATAGAAGTCCCACGAGGGCGTGCGATGTCTCCAGAAAACTTCAAGATAAAAGATTTCAAAGCTTGTATGGTAACAGAGCATCCTCCTCAAATAAAACAATTTTATAAAACAGAATCGAGAAAATGCCTTGCTGACTTCAGATGCTGCAGGGATGTGTACGTTCAATCAGAAATTCAGAAATACCTTTTCAATCCTGTAGAATTACAGCTGGAATAGGTTATAGTTTTTATATAGAACTACATGAGAATACGTTTGATGAGTATAGAAGGAATCTAATTTGAAGAATTAATGTCAGAAATATATTAAGAAATTGTGAAGAAATTCTAGACTCCTGTTTACTTGGATAGGTAACTTTCTCATCAGAATAATATTTCCAAATTTTGTTCAGACGGCATTACCTTTTTGAAAATAATAATTATATTGGGTCGTGTAAAACGTTACATTGCAAATTTGATGACTCTTTCGAAAAAGTTGGTCAATTTTTCTGCACCTCTGTAATACTAATAGTCCACCTGCTAACTATCATCATTGAAAAAAAGAGTTCAATCTGGAAGTGTGAAGAAGGTAAAGGAACTGTATGTTAAATAGGGAGTTACTGTTTAATCAAATTATAGCAGAAAAGTCCAATGACCTCTCTTGGATACAAAGAGAGTTTTACACTTACAATTTGCTGGGAAAGTTTCTCCTGATTCACAACTCAATATTTCATACTCTGAGTTAGCAGATATAACATTTTTTCCGATTCTCTAAAACAGCAGATAAGAAACAAAATAATAGGCAAGGACCATCTAATACAACTGATGCTTAAGAAGGAGATTTGGAAATGGCATAAATGAATATTGCTATGACTGATTCTTACACAGCAAAATAGTTTGATGAAAACAAGTATCAGCTTCACATTTAAGAAAGGATTATTTGTCACATATAAAATGAGAATTGGGCAAAGACCACAGGGAAAAAATGGAAAAGAAGGAAGCCAAAAATGTTAAAAGATTGTCCCTGAGTTTTGTTCAACAGTTACAGATATTGATAATTCCACTGGAAAATTAGCTACACACTTGAAACAGGTGTTCTAGATAATGTAAGTACTTTCATGACAAACTATATTCCAGACTGGATCTAATAAAGCAGTGTGAGACGTACGAAATATCAACACTTTCGAAACATAGTAAGCAATATATGAATGACCAGTTAGTTAATGTTATATGATGTCAGGCGGTAGGATGACATACACCGAACTGTCAGGAAGTAGAATGGCCTAAAAATGAATGTTAGGAGGTAGAATGACATACACAGGAATGTCAGGAGGTAGAATGACATAAAGAGGAATGTTTCACAGAACTCCATTCTATTCAACAAATTAAATGATAAATATTATAAAATTAGCAAGACTCAACATTTCCCAGACATGATTAAGTGTAACAGTTTTTTTTCATATTTTGTTTAGAATATTAATTTAAACCGTTATTTTTATAGGAATATTCCTCAGACAATTTCGGTTAAAAATATAAGAACCTTAAGAAATATATTCACTAACATAAAGAGAGCACACCCATTACAAATTTTGGACGAGGGAAGAATAATAGAATGATTGCCAGTTATTTGGAAACCGACTGGATAAAATATAGAATAGCGCCAATCAAATACATGTAATACATGTAAAATGCCTGTATAAGAAGATATCTTAAAGTATAAAGTGTATCCAGAAATTAAATAGCATAGTCTATTTGTTTGTGTATACATTTTATTCATGACTGGTTGAGAAATGTGAAAAAACATAAAGACCTTGGTACCGAAAAGAAAATGTTTACAAAGTAAGTTTTAATGTACTCTATATACCCTAAAGACCAGATATGATAAGGTCATTATAAAGTTCATCAGCTGATATAGGTATGACTTGAATATTAAATAAGTAAAATGCGTGCGTATGAATACATGATGTAATTAATATATAGACGATACATTAAAGACCCTAGCTACATGTAAAACAAGAGGATTAGTACTGACTATGCTTAGACATTGTTCATATTTTGTTAATGATTTAGGTGAATTTTGAACATTCCCCTTTACCTTAATGTAAATGTCATCTTATGCCGAAATTGTGCTGAATACGGTACGTTTGATAATGTACTGGTTATTATTGCGCCAAACAGGTATTCCATATATGTTATGTCCCATTATATTTCAAAAGTTTTCTTGCAAAATATTTGAAAATAATCAGGCTCAAAGAGAATATCTGTATTCATATTACTGTTTATATTTCTATTCAATCATAAAATGTCGATTTATGGGGACTTTGGGGTATTTTTGTCGTCTGTTCTCCTTTTTTGACTTTATATCGAGCTAGCTTCCTTGTTCTCTGAACGAAAAATGTGAAGTTTTGACACGAAGGAAAATATGTACATATATTTTCAGTTACAATTGTTTTTTATGTCGGCTTAAAATAGTATAGTTCATTGGTATTCATTCACGTGACACTATTTATATATTTATGTATCTAAATAATGACATAGGGTTATTGCATGTGAAAGACATTACTCCATGCCCTTGAAGGTAATTATAGGTAAGATATGCTATTTTTGTGTTCACATGTCATTTCACTGATGTTCTATGAATTGTCCTTATTAATTACAGAGAAAGATAGGGATAGTGAACATAACTGAATGTGATTGAAAAATATTTTAGGATTTGGGGCGTATTAGAATGAAGTATCAGATAAATCATAACCTTCTTTTAAACATTTATAGATAAACATTTATCAATATGAAAATTAATATACACAGTAGAGGTATTCTTACTGAAGAAACTGGGGAGGACAACCAACATGGGTTAAGAAATGGACAAAGGCCGAAAACTACATACCTTGACGATGCAGACTCCGAACCAGAGAGCACATATCTACTGAAAGAAAAAGAAACTGAAGTCGGGAATAAGTATGACAGGTGAGAATAGAACAGTTTTTTCTTATAATTAGGTTAAAATGTTTGAATTACCGATGTACCTTTCGTGTTCGTTGTATTCTTTACAGACATTGTCATTGGAAGGGTTTCTTCTTCACTCGTACAGCACGGAACCTGTGCTTCATACTTAATTTATTTTTAATTCATAGAATTGTAGGGATAATAATTTTTTGTGTATTAACGTCTGCAGAAGCCCGCGGGATTGTTTGTGACCGAGACCGAAGGTCTTGCATAAAAAAATATTTCACGACGATTTATGTATTGTTTTCATATGTGATGACTTGACGATTCCGGTACATTTTTTATTTACCATTCCTGTTGTTCTTGGAAACGGTAAACATGTTTTAAATATCCGTATCCAGGGTCCGGAAATAAACAACACTATCAAAAGCACATCCTGAAGGTTTTTAAGTGATTTTTTTATCTCTCATTATTACAAACATAAAATTACCAATAATTGTTCATATCATTTCACAATTTGGTGGACTCGATCACAATTTCAAGAACGGAGTACGGATGAGTACGAACGTAGTGTCAAGTTTCCAAGCTGGTTATATAAATTCTTCGGGAAATTAGATAAAAACATACCGACTGATACCTACCAAAATCATAAATATGATTCCTAAAAACCAACAATAGCACAGGTTACACGCGATACTTATTTATTCACAGTTATTTACAATAACTGAACAGACGCTTTGTAAAGGGAGTGAACGCTAAGAGAAGCTAGTGCGTACATTGATGGGGGCAGTACGTTTGGGGTTGGAAACAGATACAGCTAAACATACTATTGATTACATTGTATCTGTAATGCTACAAGAAGCGGTTGTTATGGAAGAAACAAGACGCAGATGCCAAATATCAGTGTGCGCAAAAATACATACATATATCCCTGGCAAAGCATTTCAAAAATAAAAATCATGTATTAACAGCACGTGAATTGCCTTGTTTGCACACGATTTTTCTCCCGTTTATACATGGGCGGATCCAGTGAAAAAAGTAGTTTTTATGCAAGAATGTGGGATTGGGGATGTTATTTCCTAAAGAAAAAATCTGCCTCAGTTTGTACAAAAAAAAAATGACGTCCACCAAGAGCTGAAGCTACAGCAGATAATTGACCTAAACTACGATGTCATTCAAAGCATAATAGAAGTAGTAAAGTTCTAATGACCGAATCTTCAAGAACGCTGTCGTTGATGTGTTTGATTTCTGCAAAAATAAAACACCATTAAGAGAGCTGTCAGATATATACCATAAGACTTTAATGTCTATACCAAAGTCTGTTGAAAAAAGATCAATAACATTGCACATACCAGACACCGCTGATTAATTATGCAAAACTTTGATTTTAAATTACATTATTGCTTATAAATATTGATAAAACTTACATTTCAGAAGTAAAATTGGACAAACTGATTTTGAAATTTTGATTTTTATTATTTGGAGTGTTATGCAACGTCTTATAAATGAAGGAATTGAAGAAAAAAATGATTTTCATGTATTTTTAAGACATCAAGGTTGCTTTCTGTTAAAAAGTAACCAAAGGAACCACTATCATGTTTTCAATTTTCTTGCATGCATATATGATTTATTCGTTTTTCTGATCTGTACAAATGTTTGTTATTTTAAGGAAATCTAAACAAGTAACGAAACTTCGGAAACTTGTCGTATTGATATCGTGTTTGATACAACTTATCATATGTAATGGTATAGGGTTCGGGTTGAGTGTTATGTATGCGGAACTTATCGTTGTCTTCAATGCCAAAAGGTCAGATGCCGCCCTCGTTCAAAGTGTATACATGGGGATCGCTACAGGAGGTGGTAAGAAATAGTCACATGCTAATAATGTGTGGGACTTGTTATGAGCTGAAATATAAAAATGTTCACGTTCGCTCAATGAAGTTTCCAGTATTTTATTTCATTCAACTGGATATGTTGCATATATTCCCATAAATTATCAAAGATATAATATGCTAACAGTGGCGAGTTTGATGTTTTAATGAACAGTTACCTTAAGTTGTCAGTTAACCAAGCCATTGTCAACTTCAAATGTTTGCAACCTTTTCTTCCCGATTGTTCGAAGCCGCAGATTGACATTCTATTTGTTTAATATGTCTATGTCTATAAATATCCGATACTGAAGCCGTCACTGAAAATTCTATTTTAGTTTAATGTGTGATGTCTTGATGCTAATATAGGGCTTTATTTGATGCATCTTTACGCTCTAGATTTGAAAATAACCTTTACAGTTCGCATGTTTTTAAGATTAATTACGTTTCTTTTGTCTTGATATTGGTTATATTTCCATGACATCTTATTTCAATAATTTGTGTAATCATGTAATACATTTTCTTTTAAAATTAGATAGTTTAAATTGACTATATTCCTGTAAAAGATATCTATTTCAGGTATCATTTTCTCTGGTATGATAAGAAAGGTAGGGCCAGGTATCAGTATAGTGATTGGGTCTGTCGTCTGCTGCATTGGTCTTTTGGCGAGTTCGTTTGCAACTGGTCTAGTTACAATAATCATGTGTACAGGAGTTATATCAGGTATTTATTTTATACATTCTGAATTATTATGACTACTATGATACAAAACACTGGTTGTAGAAAACGATTAGAATGAAATATTAGATCACTAATATTTACAAAGTTGGAATAATGTGTAGCTTCCCTCACAACAGGTTGTACAGAGGAGTGTATGGCATTCCATTATAACATGGAAATACTAGTAATAAGTAGAATTAAATGGTAGGTCGAATACATTGACTACATAAGCAAGACAATTTACATTGCATAAATTTAATCTATTATTTATTATTTACTTCTATACTGATCAGATGTACATGTGACAGCTATTTGGCAGTTGTACACTGATTAAGTCAAATATTGAGAAATCCCAGCAATAAGTCGGACTCGCTGATAAGACAGACTAAAGTATAAGACACTCTCTGGAATAATTAGACACCCATTTACCGTCGAAAATATGTCGGACTCGAAAATGAACCAGACATAATACTTTATACATGTATGTATATGTATTTTCCTATTGTTTACATCGAATAAAAGTCTACTGAAAATGCAGAATTACAAGATGCATTTAATATTTAATTTAAAGCATAAAAGATGTGAAAATAAAATATGTTCAAACTACTTTAGTGCAAAATATAATTTATACAAAAGTTAATAATCAAACCAATTCATTAAAGCAAATACAGACATTAAATTTCAGAGTATGTTTAGAACAATTTTTGATACTTAATTAAGTAAATCATAAGCTTCTGTTCGTTGAATATTTTCAGCAAGTGGAATGTGTGTATGTTACTTATCAGCCTTCATGACAGTCAGCTGGGTGTTCCACGAGAATGCAAGCTTTTACCTCGTGTCTCTCATGGTCGGTTCTAGTATTGGCCAGTTTGTAATTCCGATATTTTATGAGCTTTTTATTACCGAATACTCTTGGTCAGGAGCGTTTATTGTAATCGCTGGTTTTGGGCTTCAGTGTATACCCTTTGGATTAGTAATACATTTTTGCAAGGATTATTTTGTTACTGGAACTGTCCAGCATGTTAAGTCAAAGAAACAGAGTTCTTTCTGTGATATTACACTTTTGAAAGACTTTGTGATATGGATTTTATGGATAAATTTTCATCTGCTTGCTTTAACAGGTATGTAAACATGTATTATGTTAGTATCATACCTAATGGTCCTTACTTGATTGTTATCTCCCGCTTATAACTTTGGCTTCGTCCATACGTCCGTAGGGAAATGCGGCCTGTCAAGTTTCAATCAGATTGCCGAAGTAACAACAGAGTTATTTTTATAGGGTACTATAAATATGGCAATTTCTGCTTCATTACTTGTGACATATTTGACCTAGAACTATAAAACTTAACTTGAATTTAGATCACCATAATTTGGTTGTGAATATTCAGTTTCGTTAGGATCACTTCGGTAACTTCAGAGTTATTGCTCTTTGATTGTTTGAAAATCCACATATTAACCATTTGGTAGAATTTCATTAAATTTCTTTCATTTTTTCCATGAACATTTATTATCAGCATGTGAAGTCGGTCACACCTACCACCCTGGCCACACCCCTCCTCGTCCCTCCACTCCCACACCCACATTTTTTTTCAATTTTTTTTAATCTTAAAGCTTCCATGAATATTTATCAACATGCAAAGTTGAAACCTCCCCACCCCACCTCCCTCCTCCACCCAGTCATCCCCCACTTCAGAGTTATTGCCCTTTAGTTGTTTAAAAAATCCACATATTTGTACATAACAAACTAACCAACTGGTAGAATTTCATTAAATTTCTTTCATTTTTCCATGAACATTTATTATCAGCATGTAAAGTTGTGTACCCACACCCGGTCACCCCTACCACCCTAGCCACACACCCTCCTCGTTCCCCCAACCCAACATCCATTTTTTTTTTTAATCTTAAAGCTTCCATGAATATTTATCAATTTGCAAAGTTGTAACCTGCTCCCCCCCCCCCCCCCCCCCCCCACACTTCGCTCCTCCACCCAGTCATCCCCACCACCCCAATCATGCACCCCCGGCAACAAGATTTTTTTTTATTTTCATCAATATTTATTATCAACATGTAATGTTTTTTACCCACACCCGGTCGCCTTACCCACCCCCCACCCCCACCCCCCCCCCCCCAAAAAAATTTTTTTAATTTTTCAAAACTTTCATCACCCACGTTCCAGATTTTTAACTTTTGCTCTCCTAATGACTTTTGTTTTTTTAAGTTCAAACGTCCTAAACTTTTTACCCGATATATTTCTACACAAACCCATTCGGCGGGAGATACCAATTCAACGGATTTGCTTGTTTAAAGTAACGCCCTTTTTTCTGCAGTATTTCATTCACCAGACAAATGTTCATAGATTCTTTTACAGTCCTGTACAGTATTTTTCTTCGTAAAAAAGAAACAACTTCCTTCCACGAATCATTATGACTCCAGAATATGCCCTCCGTCAGATTGCTTCAAAAATATGTCTTTACAGTTAACGTCACCATACATGAAATGCAGCCAAAATTCATTGTGGTAATGGCAATAAAGAAAACATTCTGCTTCTTATTAAACGCTTTAACAATACATTTAATATTCTGGGGTACCCGCAGAGTTTGTTTTACCACGTATTTAACGATAAATTGTAAGTACGAATCGGAATTTTAGAATAAAAGATTAAGTGTTCGTTTTGTTTTCTTTAGGAAATGCTGAATCTTGGTTTATTGTTGACCTCATGGTATCACGTGGATTTTCTCGCCAGTCAGGTTCGGTATTAGTATCAGCCATAGGAATCGCTAGTCTGATTGGTCGATTAATGGGCGGGGTTCTCCGCCTCAAATGCACGTAAGTTTCTGTTCTTTTCTGTGTTATACTGTCATAGTAAAAATGTACCATCTCTTTTTCTTTTAAATCGTTGTACAGCAATTTGAACTTATTATTAATTGAAAGCTTTTGTAACAGAATTTCATGTATGTACGGGCACACATTTACGTAATTTGTAAAGTGGCATTTGACTTGAACTTTTTCACATATATTAAATCCTATATAGTGTCCTTTATGTAGTAATACTGTTTTACGAGAGTTTGAAATGGCGGACAACAACAATATTCTACAAACATATTTACAAATATTTAGATCTTTTGTTGTTCCTCTCGGTAATATAAATAAAAGCGTTGGATATTTCAACTCGAACTGTGAAAGGTAAGAATAAAAACAAAGTTGGGTTCTTTTCTTAGAAAATGGCCAACACTGTGGCATTGGTTATACTTGTGCCCTATCACCGCCGCCACGCATGTGCTGGTTGTAAACTTCTTCAATATTTGGTCGATTATGGGAGCATGCATTGCATATGGAATTTCTTTTGGGGCAATAGCCGCACAGGCTCCAGCTGTTATGTTCGAAGCATCAGGATTGGACAGATATCCGCAAGGAATGGCTATGGTGAACTTAATGTATGGCTTTGGAAATGTATTCAGCGGACTACTTGGAGGTATTGTCATTTTTGTCTAGTTTCCATTCATAAACAATCGCAGATAGATTTTAAAACTGTAAATTGAAATGTTACTTCATCATTTCGTGAAATAAGTTCTAAAACGATAGAAATGTTCTTATTTACTGTGATATGGGCTTTGATCCTCATAGAAAAATGAAATTAGATATAATATACTGGGGGGTTCGTTTTGAAGAGGCTGCGCTTTTGGTGCGTGGCATTCCCTGTTTGATATTTTTCTTTGTTTTTTGAGTTTAAAGGACCTCCGTGGCCGAGTGGTGAAGGTCGCTTACTTCAAATCACTTGTCCCACACCGTTAAAGGCCCGAGCCTCTCTCGGGGCGTAGAATTCTTCATGTGAGGAAGCCATTCACTTAGCTTACGGAAGGTCGGTACCTGGTTCTACCAAGGTGCCCGCCCGTGACGAAATAATGCTCGGGGTCCCCTGTAAAGCAGGAAAGTCCCCTATATGACCTATAATTGTGTCGGTGTAACGTTAAACCGAACAAAAAAAACTGTTTTTATCTCGAGATCACTGTAATAAGCGTAATCTACAGCCCTCAGGCAATGTTCATGTGAATAATGACCGCTATATCTACCCAGTGTTTTGTTCCGAAAATAATTGTTCTATCGACGGACAAACAAACCTACCTACATGAACAAACAATATGGTTTCCCCTTTGAAGACAGAACAAAACAAAATGAGACGGCTGACTCATTTATATTTTAAACCATTATTTCAGGTTATATCAGAGACACTGTCGGCGACTATGATATTGCTTTCTACATTGCTGCTGGTACAAGTCTGTATATTGGTATTGCAAGTGCAGTAGCTGCTTTCTTCTTTTGGAGACGTAATCAACGAGCATCCGATGAAAAGAGATATTCCGAATATACACGTTTAACGTGAAACTAGTTCTGGATTGAAGACTTCAGTTATCTGATTCCTTGGAATCATTGAGCATTTATATTCGCGGCTGGTCCTGATCCATGGGTTGCCGACTGCTTCTACATTTTGGTTTGGGGTGCTCTGTGCTTCCGAAAAATCTACCCTTACCATTTATCTTTTAAGAAGTTCAGTTAAGTCTGTACTGCACTAATTATTTCATTTCTGTAGTAAGAGACATTTTTTGCCGCCGACAGTTGTTGTCATAGTTAATAAAATACACAATATCTTTTAAAAGCAAATATTACAACCAAGCAAAATAATATCACTCTTGGTAGAGTTTATTCGTGACAGGTAATGAAATGTGCAACACCTCCCACGTTCCCTAGCACAGGCTTAAGCAGAATTTTACTCTGCATAACACTGAATTGACTACATGATCACAAAAGACCAGGAAATATGACAACAATGAGTCCATGTACTTGAAGACTTAAAATAAAGTCTACATGAAGATCCCTTAGGAGCATAAAATACAGCCAAGCAAAATAACAGCACACTCAGATTTACTGAATCTATTAATGTGAAGTAAGGAATTGTGAAACAACGCTCAAACCTAATAGCACAGGCTTAAGCAATACGCGCATGTCAACTTCATGTTGATCATATACACTAAGTATAATCTGAATCTTGCTGTGCTGTTACAGTAGCGGTTTTCTTCCATTGGAGACATAATCAAAGAGCATCTGAAGAAAAGAGATATTCCGAATCTACATTTTAATGTAAAACAAATTCAAGTGGATTACAAGTGTTGCTTTAATTTTACTCGACTTGCCTTTATTGTGATGTTTCTGGATAAAAATAACTTATAAGTATGAATACTTCATAAACAAATGGCCGTAAACAGTCAACTTATTTGGTTATTTGAGGTTACGGGGTCGTATATCTGTATAAAAGACTTCCGCTGGGGCATGAAAGGGGCTCTATGGGGGTCATTCTAAAAATAATGACAGTAGTGCTGACATATGGTACACAGTCTGTAAACAGACTGGTCCACTTTTTCTATTTTATTATCACAGCAGCGTTGTTTGTGCCGTGTGGCGGCCGTAAAAAGTCTCCCCGTACATTCAATCACGGCTGTTATAATTCGATCTTCTCAGATCGTTCAGCACGACTTTTATGTTGTGTTATTGGTACTGTTTAGTTTCTCAGCATGACCGTTTCGGCCTGGGTGGTTCCAACACTCCCGCTTTCATAGCCTTTGGTATTGTATAATCACCCCATGGATATGGTGCCTACTTTTTAATTTTGTCTTTTGACAGTTCCTGTGATATGCAGGCTCCATAACCTCAGATCCCCTTTCTAAATTCCAGTTTGTTTAGTTCTGCCCATTGTTTTCTCGTTTGGGGCAAACCTATTACTTCATCTGGGGACCAAACGCCGCTGTTCACGGAATTACACGCCACAACCCATGTATCATTGAAGGTTCCATGTTCACCGCCGTTTGAATACATCTGCGGATGTCTCTAAATTGCTTTTTGTACTTTTAGCATGTGTAAATGTTGAGTTCTGCTCAACCCGCCGCTAGAGGGCGTGGACGGTAGCATGCATTTCCACTACCGTCCATGAACAGGCTCGATCAAACCGAGCCTGCAACATTTTCGTAGTTGTCGTGTTGAGCGACCTGTGAAGTTTCCAGTTTTTCTATTCAAATTAACTTCATCTCTTCAAAGTATTGCCCTTAATTTCCAAGCACTTCCGCAGTTGAGAAATCTAAGAGGTGCATGAACGCTTCAGAGTAGTCTCTCATTGGTATGGTCTTAAGTAACTGCAAAATACCACCTAAATGTTTTATTCAATAAATATTTGCGTAAAGTCGGCATCTTTTTCAGACTTGGAAAGAGGAAGAAGTCACAAGGACTAAGATCTATTGAATAAGCGGGATGATTGATATGTACTACAGACTGATCTCTCATGCATTTTGGAGCGATTACACTTTTGGAGCCGGAGCGTTGTCATAGATCACCTGGAGGCCATGAAGACCAGTCCTTGGACGCATTTTTTTCCTGAAACAGCTTTCAGTACTTTGTCCCTTTAAAACTTTCCAATGACTTACTTGAATCTGTACGAAAGTTCCCCTTGACTTAAAGAATACAAAACCTTTTTTTACAATTTTAGTTATTTTCTTTCAAATAACTGGTCTACGGGTCACCTCTTTGCAACCACTGTTTGTTGTCAACGATGCGGCTCCTAAAAGTATTTCCGGGTTTCCTGTTAGGAGCTGTGACATTGTGCAATCATCAAAATCCAAGATCTTTTTCAGCGTTTCTTTACCACACTTCATCCTATCGGCTTTTTGCTTCTAGGTTACGTGAAGCACCCACTGGATAAAAACTTTTCTTAATCCCAAGTGCTAAGTGTGAATCTCATGAGTTCTCCCCGTTGATATGCCAAGAAAGGAAGCTATCTCGGACACTGTATCCCTGCCGTTTTCATCAATCAGACGTCTTATAAATTTACGTACCCAGTTTTCTATGACACTGCAGACTTTCCATATGAAGTATGCAGTTCACTGAGTATCTGCCTTTCACGTATTCCTAAAAAACAACGTACTTTAAATTTTGTTCGCTTTTCATAAATATGTGTATATTGCTAAGTGTATATGACTACATCTGATACAAAACTAGATATCTCCAAAACGGTAGATAGTTTTTAGTAAAACTTTGCAGGATTATAAAGGAGTCATTCATGTATCATTCATGTCAAACGTCTACGGATGCCCGCGATTGTCATTATTTATTATTTTTAGAATGGCTCACATATATTTCTACAGTCTCGTGAACAGTCAATAAAACAATTCTGTATGCATTTTGTTTGGTTGTTTCGACTCTTCCAAAGATTTTTCGAGCCAGACAGTGTTACCACTGGACTACTGCGTCCGCTTTAAGTTTAACGAAATAGGATGATTTGAATATTAATAAACAAATACGTGCGTATGAATACATGACGTAGGTATATATCAAATATAGCCTTGTTACAAGTAAAACAAAAGCGACAAATACTGGCTATGCTTAAACATTGTTCATGTGTTCGTGGATGATTAATAACGCTGATGATTAAAGTGAATTTGTACATTCCAATCTCCCTTAAATCAATGTCGTCTTTGACAGAAAATGTGTTTGATAATGTATTGGGTATTATTGCTGAATATATTTGCATCTCATAGACAATATGTCCAGTTATATTTCAAGTTTCCTTGCGAAATAATATTGTGACCTTTACAAGTGAATTTCAGTATACTGTTTATATTTTTGCTAAAACATAAAATGTGGGTTTACTAAAACTCTGGAATAGTTGTGTGGTATGTTCTCATTAAGTATTGGCAGCACAGAATATGTTAACCAGTTTTGTCAAAATGAAAGGTATTCACTTGTAGTTCTATGTCGTCGAATATTATTGTATTATTTTTTTTATTCGCGTGATACTATGCACATTTTTATTAATCTAAATAATGACACGGGGTTGATATATGTAAAAGTCTATATTATGACATTTCATTGACGTTTACTTATGTCTTTATTATTTACGGAGAACGAATGTGATAGGAAACATAACTGAATGTGATTAAAAATGTGCTTTAGGATTTTTAGTGAATTTGAATGAAATATCAACAAAACGTTAAACTTGTTTGAAATATTTAATTATAAACGTATGGCAATATGAAAATTAACATACACAGTAGAGGTATTCCTTCTGAAGAAACAGGGGAGGACAACAAACATGGTTTAAGAAATGAACATTAGCCGACACCTACATACCTTAACGATGGGAACACCGAATCAGAGAGCATATATCTACTTGAAGAAAAAGAAATTGAAGTTGGAAATAGGTATGAAAAGTGAGAATAGAACAATTTTTTTCATATATAAAAGTAGCTTTCGTGCTCGCTGTATTCTTTACAGACATTGTCATTGGAAGTCGAACAGAAACGGAACCTGTGCTTCATATTAAATTTGAAAAAGAATTAATTGGAGTGATAATTATTAAAGGACAAATCTGCCTCTGTTTTATGAAACAATGTAATTAACATCCACCAGAACCTGAAGCTACAGATAGTCGACTAAAACTTCGATGTCATTAAAATGAATAATAAAAGTAATAAAGTCCTCAAGAACGTTGTCGTTAAGGTATTTGATTTCTGAAAAAATAAAACCTAACGAAGCCTGTTAGTGATGAAACAAACCTTATAGACAGCTACTAGATATATAGCTTATTGTTTTAACGCCTGTACCAAACTGTGTTGAAATAAAGAGATCAATAACATTGCACATACCAGACACAGGTGGTTTATTTTTGCAAAATTTGATTTACGTGTTAATAAAATATTGATAAAACTTACATTTCAGAAATAAAATTTGACAAGCGAAATTTAAAATTCAGAATTTTTATTTGGAATATTATATACATTAAATAATGAATTCTAAGTATTGTTTCAGGTATTAAGATTGGTTTGTTTAACAAAACTAATTTGATAGAAAAACGAATATCATTCTTTCAAACTTCTTGCATGCATATATGATTTATTCGTTCTTCCGATATATGTACAAATGTTTCTTACTTTTAGGAAGTCTAAACAACAACAAAACTTAGGAAACTTTTCATGTTGATATCGTGTCTGATACAACTTATCATATTTAATGGCATAGGATATGGGTTGAGTGTTATGTATGCGGACTTATCGTTGTCTTTAATGCCAAAAGGTCAGATGCCACGCTCGTTCAAAGTGTATACATGGGAATTGCTACATGAGGTGGTAAGAAATAGTCACTTGCTTATAATATGTGAAACTTGTCATATAATTGAAATATAAAAAAAAATCACGCTTCCTCAATTAAGTTCAGTTGTTTAATTTCATTCAACTTGGTATGTTGCATATTTTTCCATAAATTACCAAAGGTATATATGCTAACAATGGCGAGTTTGATGTTTTAATAAAACATTACCTCAAATTGCCAGTTCGCAAATAAGCCATTGTCAACTTCAAATGTTTACAACCTTTTTTCCCTGTCTTTGGAGAGTACTTGCATTTCCATCTCAAGTAAGTGTACTTTCCTGGTGGACATTCTGTCTACCAGACATTTCTATGCCTGTACGAATCCAGTATTGTTCAAAGCCATACTTGACATTCTATCTGTCAAATATTTCTATAAATGTTCGATATTGAAGCCGGCACTGGACATTTGTCTGTCAAATATTTCTATGTCTATAAATATCCGATATTGAAGCCGACACTGGACATTTGTCTGTCAAATATTTCTATGTCTATAAATTACCGATATTGAAGCACTGGATATCTGTCTGTGTCTATAAATAAAGAATTCAACATTGGACAGACATTTGTCTGTCAAATACTTCTATGTCTATAAATATCCGATATTGAAGCCAGCACTGGGCATTCTGTCTTAGTTTAGATGCGATGTCTTGATGTTAGCGTTGGGCTATATTTGATGCATCTTTACCTCATAGATTTGAGAAATCACCTTTACATTTTGCATATGTTTAAAATTAATCAATTCACTTTAACGTTTGTTTTGCCTTGATATTCGTTATATTTCCATGACGTTTTATTTCGATATTTTTTCAAATAATTTAATACATGATATTCTTTTATAATTGAAATTTACTATATACATGTAAAAGATTTCTATTTCAGATATCATTTTTACTGGTATGATAATGCAGATAAGTCCAGGTATAAGTACAATTATTGGATCTGTCGTCTGCTGCATTGGTCTGTTGGTGAGTTCGTGTGCAACTGGTCTAGTTACAATAATCATAAATACAGGAGTTATCTCAGGTATTTATTCTGAACATTCTGAATTATTATTATAGAAAACAACTTGATTGTAGAAAAATGTTTAGCAATGAGTAATGCAACTGATATATTAGACGTTATAGATCGTTACGATTTAACAGTACTAAAGTTTGAATAGTGTGTAGCTTCCCTCACAACAGGTATCATACAGTACAGTGGGATGTATTATAACATGGAAACAGAAGCTCAGGTCGAATAAAACAGTAGATCGAATAAAACAATTGGTCCAATAAAACAAAAAGAAAATCGAATTAAACGGTAGGTCAACAAATTGCTTACATAAGCAAGAAAAGTAGCATTGCTTAAATATAATATATCGTTTATTATATACTATACTAATGATGATGATGATGATGGCAAAAATAGCATTCACGGAAAAAAAACATCTAAATGTATACTGCATCAGCAGAAATATATTAATGGTCAGTGAGTATATAATACTGATTGAAGTTTCATTTATGGCAGTAAATCTGATGTACATGACAACTATTTGGCATTCTTGTTCTGGCTGTACAATGATTAAGTCAAATATTCCAAAATGTCAGCAATAAGTCGGACTCAATAATAGGACAGACTCGAGTATAAGACAGTCTCTATAATTAGACACCAATGCACCGTAGTAAAAGAAGACTCGAAAATATGTCGGACTCGAAAATGAGCCAGCCATAATACGTAATAATGTATTTTCGTCTTGCTTACTGCTGATAAAAGTCTACTGAAAATGCAGAATGACAAGATTTATTAAATTTATATTTAATTAAAAGCATAAATGAAGTGCAAGTATGTTCAAACTACTTTTATACAAAATACAATCTATACAAAAAAAAGAAAATCCGGCCAATGCATCGACATTGAATTTTAGGATATCGTTAATACAATGTTTAACACTTAATAAAAAAATTATAAGCTTCTATTTTGTTTAATATTTTTAGCAAGTGGAATGTGTGTATGTTTCTTATCAGCCTTCATGACAGTAAGCTGGATGTTCCATAAGGACGCAAGCTTTTACCTCGTGTCTCTCTTTTTATTTTTGTTATTTCTGCAAGCTTCCGAGACATAAAGCATTGATTGTTTTTATATTTACACATGCAGGGTATTTATGGACTTCAGAAAATCTATTAGGAAGTTGAAATCCTTGAATATTTACTTTTAGTGGAATATTCAGTTAAAATTCGAAATTTATAGCAGACAGTATTTCTGTAACAGAATTTGGCACACATTAATATAATTTGTGAAAGCGGCATTTGGGTTGGGTTTTTGTTAGAAAGTAGTGGCCAATACTGTGGCATTGGTTATACTTGTGCCCTATCACTGCCGTCATGCATGTAGTGGTTGTAAACGGTTTCGACTTTTGGTCGATTATGGGAGCATGTATTGCATACGGAATTTCTTCTGGGGCAATAGCCGCACAGACACCGGCTGTTATGTTCTAAGCATCGGGACTGGACAGATATCCGCAAGGAATGACTGGTGAACGTAATGTTAGGCTTCGGAAACGTATTTAGTGGACTACTTGGAGGGGTTGACATTTTTGTCTAGTTTCCTTTAAAATTTATTTTAAAGATATTTTCCTTCGATTGAATTTGAGCTGACTGTTGCCTTTGATCTACTGCAATTTAGGTGATGAAAAACATGTCGCGAATATTTTAAATAATATTGTCAGCCATGTCAATCTTTATCAGAGGCAATTGATACACTAAAAATTTCAGTATTAATGCATTTGCTTATATTAACATTAGAACTCTATATGACGACCAGTCTTTCTTCAATTCTGTTGGTACCAGAACACTGGTATTCTCTACGCTATAGCATTTGTTACAAGCACGATATGACAGAGACAAATAATTGTAATTCCAATATCTATCAATTCAAGCAATTTGATTGGTTTAAGCGAGGCGCTCATACATCGATGAACACCATTCAACATCGCGTATTTAATTAAGTGTTGCACCAATGCTGAAACCGATATTAGAAATATTTCCGAGGATCATGGTTTCGATTCAAACTTTGATAAAATGTTGTCTTCGAATTATATAATGCGGAGAGCAAAATCATTTAAAATGAATACACAAGTCTAATTCGGTGCGGAAAAATGTTTGGATTAACAAAGTTACTGGTGTTCATGTATGTTTTTACCCGTTCTCGACGCTTACATTTGATATAAAGCCCATTAGGGTTTTATTCAGGGAAAGCGTTATTTGACAGGGCTTTCACATTCCTGAAAAAAGAAAACTGATTCGATCCTCCAAAATACTTTTGACTGGAAATCGTTCTCAATTTTTTGTCAATGTGACTTTGACATTTGGACTACAAATAAAACCAAAAAAAAAACTAGTGTCCCCTAGAAATAGTAGACATCTTCGAGCTGTAGGCAAACATCCTGTGAAGTATGTCAGGCATTGTTGTAGGCGTACTCCGCTTATCAATCAGACTTTACAGTAACCGTATCATTTGTTCTACCGATTCCAGAACAAAGCTACACGCAATCATTTTCATGTTTGACATCATGCTTGTTGAATTTTTCAAATTCGTTCAAAAATTGGACAGACCCTTGTATTTTATAATTGTTTTTCTTTTTCAATTCGTACAATAAATTCAGTATGAACAGACACTTTGGTAATATCCTTTATGTAGCAGTTGTATGCACAAGAAAAAAGTAACGGTTCCAGTTTCGAAGACACGGTGATCTTGGTGATCTTTGACCTAATGCCAACAACAATAAAGGTCATACACCGATCACATTAAGTGATCAGAAACCATTTTCACTCTCGGTATCCGTTACCTTGGCCTTTGACTTACTGACCCTTAGAACAGGGATCATGTACTTTCTAAAGATCCACAGGCAGCAATCCACTAAAGTTTGACAGATATATGCCTAAAATTCATCAGTAATGATTGACGTTTGTCTCGCTTACCTGGAAAAACAATAAGGATCATTTGCTAACCGCACCCATCCTATTAAGTAGATTGGCAAGCCTAGAGTGCAGCTTCCTCTAGTTCTTTACAAGCTCAAATCTGTGTAACATTGACATTGTATCCCACTGGTCTAAAGAAAGGACCACATGTAGACCTCAGCCAAATTCCTTTTAAATTTGACCGCCATGTGTCCAAAGGCATTCAAGTTCTTGACCGGTACCTTAAAAGTTCTGTTGACGGCAAAAATACCGATCAACATGGACACATGATATAGTCCCTTCTTTAACGAGTTGTGTCGGGGGTCAAACACATGAAACAACTAATTCATTATATTTTAAACCATTATTTCAGGTTATATCCGAGACACTGTCGGCGAGTATGATTTGGCCTTTTACATTGCTGCAGTTGCAAGTCTGTATGTTGGTATTGCCAGCGCAGTGGCTGCTTTCTTCTTTTGGAGACGTAATCAACGGGCATCTTATAAAGAGATATTTCGATTATACACGTTTAACGTGAAAAGAATTCAGAATTGGTGACGTTGCATCCACAACTCATGAACTTCATATAACTCTATATTGTGCTACTTATTTCAGTTCTGATCTATCAAATCAAATGTTCAAGGACTTTTACCGCCACCACTGCTGATGTGATAGTTCATATAATCTACAATATCCTTCGGGAGCATAGAACATGACAAAGCAAAGAAGAGCACAGTCTCTTGGTTTGACCGAGTTTATCTACGAGAGGTTATGAAAGGTGCAACACATCCCACGTTCTTTAGCACCTACTGCAATGGAATGGCCCTTGTACATGGTACTGAATTGACTATGTGATCCTAAAGAATCAGGAAATATAACAAACACCGAGTCCAGGCAAGGGGGTACTTCAAATGATACCACGTGGCATTTAAAGCTGTTGTTGAGATAGATAATAAAATCTTTCAGATGATCCATTAAAAAAGCAAAATAATAGCACACTCGGTTTGACCCAGTCTGTTCATGTGAGGACATGGAATGCGAAACAACGCTCAAATCCCATAGCACCGGCTTAGGCGGAATTCTACCACAACAAGTACATTTTCAATCCTGAATGAAAAAGGAATAGTAAGCCTGATATTTTACAATTTATTTTCTTTTAACATATCACAAGTACAAAAATATCAGAATACATACAGAATAAATAAGTCACCACGATATTATATAATGTGCTTGTTAGTTCTGAATGTTTTAAACACATTAAAAGAGATACATGATGCTTGAACAAGCACTGAACACTACATAACAGCCTGAACGTTGACTTGTTAAACATTTTATATGAATAAACACATTATAGCACTCACATTTCCTTCTTTGGGGTTGAACAGAAAACTGGCGTAACTCCGTATTAAATAAAAACTTACGATAGTTTTCTTTTCAGTCCTCGTTATTTTGCCGAATATTCATTACCATAACAAAATGATGATAAAAGACAATGCATTGCTACATTTGAAAAACGGGAACGGCTGACAATTTAGTAAAACCTGAGTTTTGGACGTCCTCAAAAAGGCACTGAAACTATGAAGTTAAAAAATTATACTTGTACTTTAAATGCAATAATATAAAAACATTCAGTTTCAATTTCAATTAAATATTCAATGCGTATCTTGCACCAAAATAGGTTATTTTTATATACTTACTTTAAATGTAGAAAATCATCATCAAATATTTAACTTGACTAAATAATACACATAAACTGTGGCTGTATGCTATATTTACAATTACATGTCATGTGTATAGGTCACGTGTTTAAAAACAAGAGGACCATGATGGTCCTGAATCGCTCACCTCTTCCCACATGACCCAGTTTTGAGTATGACGTCGTTTTTTCTATTATTTGACATAGTGACCTAGTTTCTGAGCTCATGTGACCCAGTTTTGAACTTGACCTAGATATTATCAAGATAAAAATACTGACCAATTTTCAAGAAGATCCATTGAAAAATATGGTCTCTAGAGAGGTCACGAGGTTTTTCTATCATTTGACCTATTAACCTAGTTTTCGAAGGTACGTGACCCTGTTTTGAATTTTATCTAGATATCATCAAGGTGAACATTCTCACTAATTTTCTGAAGATCTCATGAAAATATGGCCTCTAGAGAGGTCACAAGGTTTTTCTATTTTTAAACCTACTGGTCTAGTTTTTGACCGCACGTGACCCAGTTTTGAAACTGACCTAGATATCATCAAGGTGAACATTCAGATCAATTTTCATGAAGATCCATTGAAAAATATGGCCTCTAGAGAGGTCAAAAGATTTTAATAATTTTAGACCTACTGACCTAGTTTTTGAACGCAGTTGATCCAGTTTCAAACTTGACCTAGATATCATCAAGATGAACATTCAGACCAACTTTCATACAGATCCCATGAAAAGTTTGGCCTCTAGAGAGGTCACAAGGTTTTTTCATTATTTGACCAACTGACCTATTTTTAAGGCACATGAACCAGTTTCAAACTTGACCTAGATATCATCAAGGTGAACATTCAGATCAATTTTCACGAAGATCCATTGAAAATATGGCCTCTAGAGAGGTCAAAAGATTTTAATAATTTTAGACCTACTGACTTAGTTTTTGACTGCACATGACCCTGTTTCGAACTTGACCTAGATATCATCAAGATGAACATTCAGACCAACTTTCATACAGATCCCATGAAAAATAGGGCCTTTAGAGTGGTCACAAGGTTTTTCTATTTATTGATCTACTGACTTAGTTTTTGATGGCACGTGACCCACTTTCGAAACTGACCTAGATATCATCAAGATGAACATTCAGACCAACTTTCATACAGATCCCATGAAAAATATGGCCTCCAGAGAGGTCACAAGGTTTTTCTATTATTTGACCTACTGACCTAATTTTTGACGGCATGTGACCCACTTTTGAACTTGACCTAGATATCATCAAGGTGAACATTCTGACCTATTTTCATGAAGATCTCATGAAATATATGGCCTCTAGAGAGGTCACAAGGTTTTTCTATTTTTAGACCTACTGACCTAGTTTTTGACCGCACGTGACCCAGTTTCGAATTTGACCTAGATATCATCAAGATGCACATTCAGACCAACTTTCATACAGATCCCATGAAAAATATGGCCTCTAGAGAGGTCACAAGGTTTTTCTATTATTTGACCTACTGACCTAGTTTTTGATGGCACGTGACCAACTTTCGAACTTGACCTAGATATCATCAAGGTGAACATTCTGACCAATTTTCATGAAGATCTCACGAAATATATGGCCTCTAGAGAGGTCACAAGGTTTTTCTATTTTTAGACCTACTGACCTAGTTTTTGACCGCACGTGACCAAGTTTCGAACTTGACCTAAATATCATCAAGATGAACATTCTGACCAATTTTCATACAGCTCCCATGAAAAATGTGGCCTTTAGAGAGGTCACAAGGTTTTTTCTATTATTTGACCTACTGACCTAGTTTTTGATGGCACGTGACCCACTTTCAAACCTGACCTAGATATCATCAAGATGAACGTTCTGACCAATTTTCATGAAGATCTTGTGAAATATATGGCCTCTAGAGAGGTCACAAGGTTTTTCTATTTTTAGACCTACTGACCTAGTTTTTGATGGCACGTGACCCAGTTTCGAACTTGACCTAGATATCATCAAGGTGAACATTCTGACCAATTTTCATGAAGACCTTTTGAAATATATGGCCTCTAGAGAGGTCACAAGGTTTTTCTATTTTTAGACCTACTGACCTAGTTTTTGAAGGCATGTGACCCAGTTTCGAACTTGACCTAGATATCATCAAGATGAACATTCTGACCAACTTTCATAAAGATCCCATGAAAAATGTGACCTCTAGAGTGGTCACAAGCAAAAGTTTACGGACGCACGCACGGATGCACGCACGGACGACGGATGACGGACACCGCGCGATCACAAAAGCTCACCTTGTCACTTTGTGACAGGTGAGCTAAAAACGTCTAGCGTTAGTGGTAGCACATATTTATACTGTGCTTAGCTATACAGGTTTTCGAGGTGTACTTTTTTTTAAACCTGACACACAGTACTGTTGATACATAAAAACATGTTAATTTCATGTTTAATTCCAAATATTTGTGCCTAATATATCTTATATGAGCCGTGCCATGAGAAAACCAACATAGTGGGTTTGCGACCAGCATGGATCCAGACCAGCCTGCGCATCCGCGCAGTCTGGTCAGGCTCCATGCTGTTCGCTTTTAAAGCCTATTGGAATTGGAGAAACTGTTAGCGAACAGGATGGATCCTGACCAGACTGCGCGGATGCGCAGGCTGGTCTGGATCCATGCTGGTCGCACACCCACTATGTTGGTTTTCTCATGGCACGGCTCAATTATATTAGTCAATTCGGTTCAGCTGTAAAATATTTCATTCCTTTTCAACATAAATACTTAACAACATAACCATTGTTTTAAATCTAAGAAAACATCCAAGAACAAGACGGGTGTGAATAATGTAAGACGAATTCCCCTGAAAATGCTTGCCGGAATAATATAAAATGTCATAAAAGGCCTTACTCCAAAGAAGTAATAGGATGTTAAGTTCAAACAACATATCCATGACAACTCGATGTTGAATTAATAGACGTTTCATTTCAATTGGACGGAAACTGTAAGAGAAGTTGTGTATGTAAAATGTACTTGTTCGGTCCATTGTACAGTCCAAAAAGTGCATATAATCCAATTAAAAATAACAAGGCATGAAAGACTCCATAATACGCGCATGTCCACTTCATGTTGATGATGCATACCAAATTTCATTTGAATTGGACAGAAACTCAGAGAATAGTTCCAGCACAAAATAACAAATGTATTTGTAACATACTAAGTCCGAAAAAAGGAGCAGAAATAAAATAAATATTTTGAACGTCACGGCAATAAGCGCATGTCAACTTCATGTTGATCATGTACACTTAGTTTTATCTGAATTGGGAGGGAAACTATAGGAGTTGAGTGCATAAGAAAGTGTTACGGACTGACGGACGAACAGGTAAAACACAATATATATGCCTCCGGTGTGTTTGAGACGTGGGATGCATAAAAAGTATGAAAATGTATACATGCTACATAGAAATAAAAAAAAAGATATCCCCATTCCAATTTCTACTAATCATTTAACCAGAATTAACAGACTACAGACATAATTCTTTTAAATACCTGATGCCATTATCATTATTATATAAACAAAATTTTGAAAATCCAATTTATAAACAAGAGCACCGCCTTGCGGGTGCTGACGCTCATCTGATTTTTTTTGTATAATAGAAATATTGTCCTACCCATGATTTTCTAAGTCTAAAAAGGGCCATCACTCTTGCAAAAAGCAGGATAGAGTTATGTTTCTTGATGTAGTGTCCACTTATGATGGTGAAAAACTGTTGCAAGTTTTAAAGCAATACCTTTGATAGTTTATGAGAAAAGTTGACTTAAACATAATATTCAACCAAGAAAATGATTTTTCTAAGTCCAAAAGGGGCAATAATTATTGCAAAAAGCAGGATGGAGTTATGTTGCTTGCTGTACAGGGTCAGCTTATGATGGTGAACAAGAGTTGCAAGTTTTAAAGCAATAGCTTTGATAGTTTAAGAGAAAAAGTTGACCTAAACATAAAACTTAACCAAGAAATCTGATATTTTCTAAGTCCAAAAGGGGCCATAAATCTTGCAAAAAGCAGGATGGAGTTATGTTTCTTGCTGTACAGGGTCAGCTTATGATGGTGAACAAGTGTTGCAAGTTTTAAAGGAATAGCTTTGATAGTTTAGGATAAAAGCTGACCTAAACGTAAAACTTAACCAAGAAAACTGATTTTCTAAGTCCAAAAGGGGCAATAATTCTTGCAAAAAGCAAGATGGAGTTATGATTCTTGATGTACAGGGTCTGCTTATGATGGTGAACAAGTATTCCAAGTTTCAAAGCAAAAGCTTTGATAGTTTAGGAGAAAAGTTGACCTAAACATAAAACTTAACCAAGAAATCTGATATTTTCTAAGTACAAAAGGGGCCATAAATCTTGCAAAAAGCAAGATGGAGTTATGTTTCTTGCTATACAGGGTCAGCTTATGATGGTGAACAAGTATTCCAAGTTTCAAAGCAATAGCTTTGATAGTTTAGGAGAAAAGCTGACCTAAACATAAAACTTAACCAGGCAACGCCGACGCAGACGCCGACGCCGACGCCGACGCCGACGCCGACAACCGCTCAAGTGATGACAATAACTCATCATTTTTTTTCAAAAAATCAGATGAGCTAACAATACAATATTATATTAAAAACTGACAATCCCTGTGGTATAAATGAAGTACAGTACATGTCTTATAAAGTTAAAATGTTACATTTCTGAATGGCAAGTCGTGCAAACAGTGGACACAAAACACACTGGAAACAGTTCGACTGATATCAAATGAAACAAAATAGAAAAAGTTTTATAAATGGGTTATATATCACAGTCACGTGGGAAAAAATAAACAGATCTACATATAAAAAAAACTTCTTAGGGTACCTAGTCAGTCCATGGAAAATAGACTGATAAAAATTAAAGCAATGTTCTGGACGGAGTTTCAGATACTCTTTAGTTCCATCAAATATTTGCCCGTTAACAACCCTATTATTGAATTTGAATAAATGCTAAGGAATTGGAAATATGTTTACAGGGAAATGACATCTATCAAATGTCCAGATTATGGAAATTACTAAAAATATAATTGTTCACAATGTGGCTGATATTCTAACAGTCTATGCAACAGCTGAAAATGTACACAAAAATAAAAGGTATCACGAATTCACAATTTTCCTATGAATTACTTAACTTGTCAAGTCTGCAGCTGCATCAACTTTGTTTTGCTTTTCCTTTTCAAAAATTGTTTAGTTACACACTCTGGTATTGCTTACAAGTGTTCCTGAATTACCAGTATAGAGCAGTCCTTGGCAAGTAACTGATACCATATTCCCAAATTAAATCAGAGTTGGAGAACAACTGACCTTTGACATTTTGCTTTCTCAATCCATCCATCATGGAGAACAAAATTTTTTCCGCTAACGAGTTTACTGGACGGGCTTTGTGATTACTATTGCTCCATACTAAGAAACAAATGCAAATGTTTTCATACCATCTACATTTTTATGCAAACAGTTACTCAGTTATTGGCATATTGCGCATGTAACTGTCATTCTTTCATTGCATACACAATAAAACAATGAAATAACAAAATAAATGACAAAAAAAAGGAAAACTGGCATGAGTTATGATAAGGTGTCTTATAAAAAATCTATAATAAGCATGCTATCATCTATCCTCAATGAATTGGTCTAGCTCTCCTTTCCTCCTGACTGATCCATTCATCGAACCGTGACTTGCCACTAAATCTGCGATATGTAAATCATCTGGGTGACTTCTGTAACAGAAAAAAAGATTACCTATTTAAGGTAATTATATAACTTGGTCATTATTGGCAACAAATACTGAGCACACCAATATATTTTCTGAAATCGCATAAGGGAGCAACCTATCGTTTATTTAGTATACCACAATAGTAACTGTTCCCATGTAACCGTTTTCTCTACATCTTAAATTATTATTATTTTGTTTTACATTAGAAATATAACAAGAGCTGTCACAGGAGACAGCGCGCTCGACTATTTCGATGCTGGATAGTGAAACTGGGCACATCTGAGGAAACTAGAGCTGTCACTGGAGTGTTTAATGACTCCAATGTGGATGAAGATATTGCTAATAGCCTGAGTCTATGTCAAAAATATCAACTTAAAGTAATAAGAGAGGTAAAGATAAAATGTATCAAAACACTATATAAGTATATCCTAAGCAAAAAGGGGCATAATTCATTAAATACTGGTGCCAGAGTTATGCAGCTTGTGTCATATAGTGTGGGTGATGATGTTGAACAACTATTTTAAGTTTAAATCAAATTCATTCAGTAATAACAGAGACAGAGTGAAAGTGCATCAAAACTTTAACCTAAAATTCTAAGTAAAAAGGGGGAATAATTAATGAAAAATTGGTGCCAAAGTTATGCACCTTGCGTCATATGGTGTGGGTGATGATGTTGAACAACTATTTTAAGTTTGAATCAAATTCATTCAGTAATAACAGAGACAGAGTGAAAGTGCATCAAAACTTTAACCTAAAATTCTAAGTAAAAAGGGGGAATAATTAATGAAAAATTGAAGCCAGAGTTATGCATCTTGCATCATATGGTGTGGGTGATGATGTTGAACAACTATTTTAAGTTTGAATCAAATCCATTCAGTAATAACAGAGACAGAGTGAAAGTGCATCAAAACTTTAACCTAAAATTCTAAGTAAAAAGGGAAATAATTCATGAAAAATTGGTCCCAGAGTTATGCACCTTGTGTCATATGTTAAGGGTAATGATGTTGAACAATTGTTTAAGTTTTAATTAGATCCATTCAGTAATAACAGAGATAGAGTGAAAGTGCATTAAACTTTAACCTGAAATTCTAAGTAAAAAGGGGAATAATTCATGAAAAATTGTGCCAGAGTTATGCATCTTGTGTCATATGATGTGGGTGATGGTGCTGAACAACTATTTTAAGTTTGAATCAAATCCATTCAGTAATATCAAAGGTAGAGTGAAAGTGCAACAAAACTTTAACCTAAAATTCTAAGTAAAAAGGGGGAATAATTCATGAAAAAATGGTGCCAGAGTTATGCACCTTGTGTCATATGATGTGGGTGATGATGTTGAACAACTATTTTAAGTTTGAATCAAATCCATTCAGTAATAACAGAGATAGAGTGAAAGTGCATCAAAACTTTAACCTGAAAATCTAAGTGAAAAGGGGGGATAATTCATGAAATATTGGTGCCAGAGTTATGGCCCTTATGTCAGATGATGTGGATGATGATGAGGAATAAGTATTTCAAGTTTGAATCAAATCTATCTTGTAATTACAGAGATAAGTTGAAAAAGGAGAAAGTGCACCAAAACTTTAACCAAGGTGGGGACTCGGAAAGACGCCGACGCCGACACTGGGGCGAGTGGGATAGCTCTCCTTATACTTCGTATAGTCGAGCTAAAAATTATTTCATCATTATGTTACATTACTAAAATATGCATTTGTGCAAAAAGTCCTTTACATACAATTAATTGTTTCATTAAATAAACTTCAAAAGTTAGAACACTCTAAATCCCAACGCAAAAGGAGTATGTCTCTTTTTTTTCCTAGAAAGAAGAAGAAAACTGCCATCACATCTCACTAACATTGAATTATATTACGACAATATATGTTTCTCACTGACATAGAATTATACACGGATAATACATGTATCTCAATGACATAGAATTACAAACAGATAACACATGTACATGTATTAATTATACATTGATAATGAATTTACATGTATGCGTTTCGCACAGATAATTCATGTACATGTATACAGTATACATAAACAATAGCATGTATACAAAATGAATGACTAACAATGTTAAGTAAACATGTATGTGTGTTGCCCTTATAATATAAATAAGCACTGATGAATATAATTTAGCAATCTACAAAGGTGTGAAAAGAGAACGCAAGACATAAAATTTAGCGCAAACATACGGGCAAGTAACATTTACAGTTTAAATACACAAAGAATGAAACAGATGAAAGTTCATCTTATGAACATGCATAGATTCAAGAAATGAAAACTTCAAACAGATGCCATATGTAACAGAAAAGAAATCTGAACGTAACATTTGAAGTGTTTACCTGATTGTAAAAGTGTCTGTGACTTAAAAGTACCAGAACAGAATAAATTAATTAAGAAAGTAGTTTGTGATGTACGTTTAACAGACACGCAGACATAATACCAACCTTAGTTCCTTACAATCAACTGTTTATACAAAAAAACAGATATCTGGTGTACACCATTTTTATATTAAGTAGAACAAAACATATTACAATGAATTTTAACATGAAGATTAAATATCAATTACATATTGACAAAACCCTTTATATGATAACATTACATCTTCGAACAGTACTGATGCTTGGTGGGATTCAAAATTACAGCTGATACTTCTTGTTTTCAAAATTACAGTTGCTGCTGTTTTTCATAATTACAGCTGACTCGGGGTTTACAGAATTACAATTGATCCTGGTGTTCAGAATTACTGCTGATATTGGTTTTCAGAAATACAGCTGGTACTTTTTTTTCTTTTTCAGAATTACTGCTGATATTGGTTTTCAGAAATACAGCTGGTACTTTTTTTTCTTTTTCAGAATTACTGCTGATATTGGTTTTCAGAAATACAGCTGGTACTGTTTTTTCTTTTTCAGAATTACAGCTGATACTGGTTTTCAGAAATACAGCTGGTACTGTTTTTTCTTTTTCAGAATTACTGCTGATACTGGTTTTTAGAAATACAGCTGGTACTTTTTTTTCTTTTTCAGAATTACAGCCGATACTGGTTTTTAGAAATACAGCTGGTACTTTTTTTTCTTTTTCAGAATTACAGCCGATACTGGTTTTTAGAATTACAGACAGTACTGGATTTTCAGAATTACAAATGGTATTGCATTTTCAGAATTACATCTGAACAAAAGTAATATGGAGTATGAACAGCGAGTTTCAATTTTTAACAATCTGGGTACTGACTTGCAATTATCCATGGTATGCCAGTAACCAAAGCTAGAGACTATCAATACACTAATCTTACCTAACAGATTTAGTTGATGCCTCCATCTGACTGCGTTTTAATTCTTGAGATAAACTCCTTCTTTCACTCTCCATCTGTTTCCCCCTGAGAATATGTCTTGATAACTAAAATAAAATATCACAGGTATACATGTGCAAGTTTTTCGCAGAAACCACTTTGTTTTTTTTTTTACCTCTAATGCAATCTAATGCAATCTAGTGAGTCATGTTTGTATACTGTAGTTATTCAGACATCTAGATGAAAGCATGAGTTGACCTGATATGAAAATTAAGCCTGTGTCATAGTTTGAATATAACATTTTGCTGTTTAGTCAATCAACATGTAGACTAAATATACTGATGTCTGGCAATAATTTAGGAATGACTGTTAACAATGTTTACTGGGTTTTATATATCTACTACATTTGCAAAATCAGCTACAAACTGAATAAAGTCATAGCATCATTTTTTACACACCTAACAGTGCAATTTAAACATGATATTTAGTCACAGTTCAAGAATATAGGTTGTTTTCAACATTTGTCATAATTGTTAATCGACGACACCAACTGTGAAGTATATATTGAAGAATAAGCTCTGGCAACAAGATTTTGTTCAACCAATCAATTACTTGTTAATAGTTATACATGAAGATGGAATCAAAAGACAACAAATACAGTATTATACACTTACCTGTTTAGAGGCATCAGCTGCCCTACTTTCAGAATCTCTCATCCTCTGCTCCATTCTCTGTATACCTCTTGTATAGTCCTGTATCATCTTCTCAGCCTGACACGAAATGACAAAAAAATAAGTTTAATATAATTTATGTCTTATATCAGTTGTATTTCACTATGGGTTATTGCTGAGTTTGTAGAAATAATAAATGTTCACTGAGACTTTGGACCAGTGCTCAGTCCTTGCTCAGAGATCTGATTTTTATTTATGCTGAATTCTAGCCCAAGCGTGACTAAATCATTTAAATGTCCTTCCACATGAACAAAACCATTTACAAACCCCTTAAGTTTTTTGTTTTTGTTGGGTTTAAAGTCACACTGACGCACTTTAGGTCATATTGTGACTTTTCCGCCTTCTGATGCCAAAGGTTGAACGCAGGTGCGCTTCCAGGAATCATTTCAGGCATGGGTGGGTACCTAGGTAGAACCGTAAATTTCTATGTCAACCGAATGTCTCCTTAAAACAAAAATTTCTTCACCCTAAGCAGGGTTTTAAACCCACATCGGTGAGAGGCAAGTGACTGGAAGCCAGCGACCATTACCACACAGTCATGGTGACCCCGTAAACTTTAAAGAACCTAAGGAACCTAAGGAAATAGTGTTTTATTACATCTAGTTCATTTTTTAAACATAACCCGTATATAAACAAAAGTCAGTCAGCAAATATGGGCACACAAACCAATCTTAATTCTCCTACAGATTTCCTAAACTTCATTGTATAGTTTAACCATGCATACAGGTATTTCCTCAAACTTAAAATTAAAGTTGTTCAAAGCTTTCTTATCATCACACCACTGACCTATTTCAGCTAAAATTTCATTCCATGTATAACTTACGGAAAACTGTCAAAACCCACAGAATAACGTATAACAATTTTCCATCAACCCTCGATATATACCTGTAAAGTTTTTTCTTGACTATCTTTGAGTAATTTTGTGACTTCATGATTCCTCTTCTTCAGTTGTGTAATCTCTGACCTAAGATCTGTTACTTTGGCTTCATACTTCTGTGCTATACTTGTACATTCTTCCTTCCATCTAAAACAAAACGAAAGAAATTGAAAAACTGACAACAAAAACCATGTCTAGTTTATGAAATGTAAAAATTGTTACAATGTTTCTGCAAATACCAAAAACAATCTTACATATCAAAGTCAGCACATCAGTGAAAGTGTATCAAAAGCAAAGACAGAGATCGTGTTTCCTTCTTGCTATATACACCATTAACTTTCAAATCATTTTGAAATTATATATTCAACTCATATAATATCATAAGGTATCCAGAACATTAACTGGCTACTAGTATTTGAACATTATCTAAATCCAATTTTTAACAAAAGCACAGGAACAGAGACTCTGAGAGTCTTAAAACTTAAAGAGAACTTTACGTGTAAATGTCAGTGAAAAATTATAGTAAAAAAACTTACCTCGCACACATTCTTTGTTGACCATTCAACAGTTTACGAAGCTCTGACATAGAGTGTCTATTGACGTCTTCGGTAGACTGTAATTTAACTTCAAATTCCCGAAGCTTCATGTTATTCTCTTGTTCATAAATTGTAATCTATGGAATAAAAGTTAATTTTTTGTTCAGTTTAACAAATATATTAGTTAAAGTTATTGAATTTTTTTAAACTAATTTGTAATTTGCAAAATACATTCACTGTAAGCTAGCAGGTAAGTAATAACTTTATTTCTAGCGGGTACACATTGGGTTTCCTCATCTACCATGTGGGCCTCAAGAACTTGTCTAACAGGAACAAAAACAAGGGCTGTCTCCATAGGATGACACATGCCCCCGATGGCACTTTGAATGAATAGTTATGGCCGATGTTAGAGTTTAGGACCTTTGACCTATGGACCTGGGTCTTGCGCGTGACACGTCGTCTTACTGTGCCACACATTCATGCGTAGTTATTTTAAAATCCATGCATGAATGACAAAGATATGGACCGGACATGCCCATCAATGCACTATCATGAAATATGACCTTTAACATCTAAGTGTGACCTTGACCTTTGAGCTACATACCTGGGTCTTGCGCAACATGTCGTCTTACTGTGGTACACATTCATGCTCAATAATTTTAAAATCCATGCATGAATGACAAAGATATGGACCGGACACGCCCATCAATGCACTATCATGAAAAATGACCTTTAACATCTAAGTGTGACCTTGACCTTTGAGCTACGGACCTGGGTCTTGCGCGCGACATGTCGTCTTACTGTGGTACACATTCATGCCAGGTTATTTGAAAATCCATCCATGGATGACAAAGATATGGACCGGACACGAAAATTGCGGACAGACTGACAGACCGACAGACTGACAGACGGTTCAAAAACTATATGCCTCCCTTCGGGGGCATAAAAAGGTTCATTGTGTAACAAGAAAACTGACCTCTTTCTGGTACTTTCTTTGAGCAGCTTCTTTCTCCTGTTGAGCTGATTGTAGTTTTTTCTTCATATCATCAATTTCATCCAACAATCTTACACGGTCATCATTGACGTTCTCAAACTCTTGCTGCAAACTTGACATTCTCTCTCTGTAGTTGTTCAGCTGACCTTCTAGTTGGTCTTTCAATTGCTGAGCACTTAATAAAGACATGTAACAGATTTAACAATATCTTATCTTTAAATTGCATTTGATCTTAACCCTTATTATGCTGAGCATGATTGATTCTGCCTTTGTGGCCAGTGTAGACAAGAGCCATGTTAGACATGGCTAATCCCCCCACCGGGCATATAATAATTGAAGGCTAAGTTAGTGTCTGAAAGTATTAATTTTGGGGAAAGCTTTGAAGAACCGTTTAGTTGTGGTCCGCATCAGGGGTTTTAAGATGTGGAAGAAAGAATAAGTCAGTAGTGAGGTGGTTTACTGCTAAATTTTATTAATTTTCATGAACAGTATAGCTATGATGTTTTTCTATATGGCTACTGTAAAAAGGAATGGAAAGCTAACAGGGAACAAGAGTGCCAGAATGTCCCAATATATGCCCATCAAAGCAAATTTCTTTACTCTAGCAGCTGTATTTGCAAATGGAATGTTAATTTTGTGGTTGTTTAGTAATCATTGTAAGTCTTTTGTTTTTTAAAGTCCACAAAAAAACTTCTTACCTGGTAGAGATACCTTATATATAATAAAATACACCTAAAACTGGAGAGTAACATCTATGTTGTACCACAGAAAAGTGGTCTTGTTTTTTCCCTAGGGTCAATTATATATTGCAAGTCCACACAAAAATCTTTATCAGGTAGAGATTGGTCAAAATACACCTCAAAATTGGATTTAGCACGCTTGTTGTACTACAGAAAAGTGGTCTCCATTTTTCCCTACAACTAGTAATGAAAAAGTTACAATAAAAGCTATTTAAAGTAACAATAAAGGGAAGTAATTCTAAAGAAGGGAACTGCGAATGACACTTCGTCTCATGATGGTGTATAATTGTGCCAAGTTACATCAAAATCCCTCCATGCATGAAGAAGAAATGCTTTGGACAAAGTCATTCTTGTATCTGACCTTTGGTCTCTAAGTGAGACCTTGACCTTAGACCTAGTGACCTGGATCTTGCACATGACACTCCGTCTCGTGGTGGTGAACATTTGTGCCAAGTTATATCAAAATCCCTCTATGCATGAAGAAGAAATGCTCCGGACAAGATTTTTATTCTTGTATCCTTTGACCTCTAAGTGTGACCTTGACCTTCGACCTAGGGACCTGGTTCTTGCGCATAACACTCCGACTCGTGGTGGTAAACATTTGTGCCAAGATATATCAAAATCCCTCCATGCATGAAGAAGATATGCTCTGGACAAATTTTTTTAAGAAAATATGATAAAGGGGAATAACTCAAAAAATAGGCAAGGTAGAGTTATTGTTCTTGCACACTGCACTTCCTCCCAATGTGTTCTATCAGTGTATGAAGTTTGAAGAAAATCCCTCCAGTACTTTTGGGGTTATGCTCCGGACAAAATGTTTTAAGAAAATATGATAAAGGGGAATAACTCAAAAAATAGGCAAGGTAGAGTTATTGTTCTTGCACACTGCACTTCCTCCCAATGTGTTCTATCAGTGTATGAAGTTTGAAGAAAATCCCTCCAGAACTTTTGGAGTTATGCTCCGGACAAAATTTTTTAAGAAAATATGATAAAGGGGAATAACTCAAAAAATAGGCAAGGTAGAGTTATTGTTCTTGCACACTGCACTTCCTCCCAATGTGTTCTATCAGTGTATGAAGTTTGAAGAAAATCCCTCCAGTACTTTTGGAGTTATGCTCCGGACAAAGATCGTTGCGGACGGACGCACGCACGCACGGACGGAGAGCATTTCTAATATCCCTTTCGCCTTTGGCGGGGGGATAAATCATGATCAGCCTGCACATCCATGCAGTCTGATCATGATCTTCACTGTTCGCCATTCAGTCAGTATCTTTTTGGTAAGTAGTCCATTATAGAAATTTGGCAGGGTAAGGATTAATATACTGCTAAATCACTGATATTCACCAGGGACTGATTTCCAAGGAGTTTGTGGTTTTGTCTATTCCAAAGAACAAATAGAATTCCCATAGATTTATCTTCAAAAAGAGAAATCCACTAGTTATCTCCTTCAAGATTTCTTTGTTCTGCTTTATTTGACTTTGAGACAACCTTGGTCACATCTATGCCTCAGTATGAAACATTTGTGTCCGTTTCTGTTTGTTAACTGTTATAAAAGATTTGCATGGAAGGTGACGATAATATAACTTTCCAGCTTCAATAGCAGAGGAATACCAGTGTAACACCTCCAAGCCATATTTCAGACAAGGGCAGAACCCTAGGTAGAGCAACAAACCTCAAAAAATATGTCTTCCTCATCAAAGAATGTAGTGCTCTGAGAGCAGCTTAAATCCAAATCAGTATGGGACAAGTAATGTCAATGAGCCTAGAGAACCCTGAAGCAGTAACAGCAGGCTGTCCAGTACCTTCTGACAAAAATTTATGGCAAATTTTAGGGTGATTTTACACAAACATTAGAGCTAAAATTAGGAAAGTGTTACAATTTCTTTAGATATGTTTGGGCTAAAATTACCAACTTAAATATATATATATATAAAATACGGGCCCCTGTTGTTCGAAATTTTAAACAGGGATTAAGCTAACGGGTTGATTACTTTGAGGGTTAGTTTTGACATTTTAGAAAACTTAGAAAAACAAATGTATGAGTTAAGAATTATGAAATTTGAAAATTCTTTACAATAAAATCAAAACATCATACTAGTGTTTCCCACCAACAAGTGTTTTGAATAAAAATTTAATCAGCGTTTAGTTTAACAGCCAGTTAAAGTTTCGAACAACTGGCCCCTGATCTTCAGAATTCACACCTCTGTCATCCAGTCACAGCCAATAACAGACTGAACCCATGGAACCAGTGGCAAGATGTATATAAACTGGATAAAACTGCATGCACTGAATAAGAAGACCTATAAAACTACATTAAAACATATTTAGCATGGAATACTTCCCTAACTCCAATTTTATATAAACAAGAGGGTCATGATGACCCTGGATCACTCACCTGAGTAATATGAGCTACATGTTTCAAATGTCAAACTGATGCTAAAATATTAAGAAAGTAGGTCATATTTATGGTCACTGAAAGTCAGTTTTAAGATTGGTGTGCAAAACTGTACATGTCATCCAAATTTCAAGACTGTGTCTAAAAAAACAAGGAAGTAGGTCAGTAGGTCATATTCATGATCACTGAAATTCAGTTTTAACATCAGTCTGCAAAACTGTACATGACATCCAAATTTCAAAGCTGTATGTTAAAAACCAAGAAAGTAGGTCAGTAGGTCACATTCGTGGTCACTGAAAGTCAGTTTTAAGATCGGTGTGCAAAACTGTACATGTCATCCAAATTTCAGACTGTATCTTAAAAACAAAAAATAGGGTCGTATGTCTATTAAATGGTCATTAAGGTCATTTAAAAAAGATTGGGTGCAAAACGTACATGTCATCCAAATTTCAAGGCTGTATCTAAAAAACAAAAAAGTAGGTCAGTAGGTCACATTCCCTGACCCAGATTCAAACTTGACCTAAAGATCATCAATGTTAACATTCTGACCAAGTTTCATGAAGATATGGTCATAAATGTGGCCTCTAGAGTGTTAACAATCTTTTCCTTTGATTTGACCTGTGACCTAGTTTTTGATCCCACATGACCCAGCTTAGAACTTGACCTAAAGATCCACAAGATTAACATTCTGACCAAGTTTCATTAAGATATGGTCATAAATGTCGCCTCCAGAGTGTTAACACGCTTTACCTTTGATTTGACCTGGTGACCTAGTATTTGACCCCACCTAGCCCAGAATTCAACTTGACTTAAAAATCATCAAGATTAATATTCTGACCAAGTTTCGTTAAGATATGCTCATAAATGTGGCCTCTAGATTGTTAACAAGCTTTTCCTTTGATTTCATCTGGTGACCTAGTTTCTGATCCCACTTGACCTAGATTTGAACTTGACCTAAAGATCATCAACATTAACATTCTGACGATGTTTCATTAAGATATGGCCCTAAATGTGGCCTCTAGAGTGTTAACAATCTTTTCCTTTGATTTGACCTGTGACCTAGTTTTTGATCCCACATGACCCAGCTTAGAACGTGATCCACACGGTTAACATTCTGACCAAGTTTCATGAAGATACAGTCATAAATGTGGCCTCTAGAGTGTTAACAAGCTTTTCCTTTGATTTGACCTGGTGACCTAGTTTTTGAACCCTGATGACCCAATATTGAACTCGTCCAAGATTTTATTAAAGGTAACATTCTGACCAAGTTTCATTAAGATTGGGCCAAAATTGTGACCTCTAGAGTGTTAACAGTCAAATTGTTGACGACAGACGACGATGGACGAAGGACGACAACGAACACGGGGCAATCAGAGCTAAAAAATAGGAATTTGGGGGGGGGGGGGGGGGGGGGGGGGGGGGGTGGGGGGGGGGGGGGGGGGGGGGGGGGCAAAGTAGAGATTTTTAGGAATTACCTTTGATTTTTCATTTTTTCCAGGAATTTTAGCCAAATTAAAAAAACAAAAGGGGCATGATGGCCCTATATCGCTCACCTGTTATCATTGCACTTGAGGACAAGAAGATCCTCAGAAAAAATATCTAAGTCCAAAGGACAGGAACAACAAAGGAAAGAAATTTTACCAAAAAGAAAAACAAAATTCTTACAAGGTACAGATATTGTAAAAATACACCTAAAATTGGAGATACCCCCCTGTTGTACCACAGGAAAGGGGGTCCCCGGCTTTTCCCTATGGCCAATAATAAAAAGTTATAAAAATTTAGGCTATTTATAGTAATGTAAAAGGGAAGTAATTCAAAAGAAAATTATTGTAGTTAATAAAGAAGGATCTGCCAAATAAATCTGCTGACATAAATGAAATTTCAGATCAGTATCTTCATTAGTTACGAGATATACCCATTTTAATTTGAAATAAAGGGAGGTAATTTGACATAAAAGCAGTCCATAGTTATCTACCCTGACTGGCTTGGTCCAACTGATGACAATAATGAAATTTCAAATAAGTCCTGTATGTAGTTACTGATATAAATCCATTTTGACTACAATCAGGGGAGGTAATCAGATATAAAATAACTCTGGAAACTCGTTGATCTGATTTGTCATGGAATCCAAAATTTATTGTTGTTGAAGATATTTTGGAAGTTTGTATCAAATAAAAACATAAATGATGTTCTATATGGCTGCAAAGCCAAAATAGCCCAATTTTGGACATTTAGGGGCCATAACTCTGGAACCCATGAAAGGAATTTGGCCAGTTTAAGAAAGGAACCAAGACTTGTGGGGATACAAGTTGTGTGCAAGTTTGGTTAAAATCAAATCATAAATGAAGTTGCTATTGTGCAGACAAGGTCAAAATAGCTAATTTTGGCCCTTTCAGGGGCCATAACTCTGGGAAAAAATTAGGGGATCTGGCCGGTTCAATAAAGGGAAAATGAGATCTTATGGCAACACAAGTTTTGTGCAAGTTTGATCAAATTCAAATCATAAATGAGCTGCTATTGTGCAGACAGGGCAAAATAGCTAATTTGGTCCTTTAGGGGCCATAACTCGAACCCATAACGGAATCTGGCCAGTTCAAGAAAGGAACCAAGGTCTTATGGTGAAACCAGTTGTGTGCCAGTTTGGTAAAAATCAAATCATAAATAAAGCTGCTATTGTGCAGACAAGGTCAAAATAGCTGATTTTGGCCCTTTCAGGGGCCATAACTCTGGAACCCATCATGGGATCTGGCCAGTTCAAGAAAGGAACCGAGATCTTATGGTGATACAAGTTGTGTGCAAGAGTGGTTAAAATAAAATCATAAATGAAACCACTACCGTGCAGACAAGAAATTGTTGACGGACGCACGGACGGACGGACACACGACGGACGAAGGGTGATCACAAAAGCTCACCTTGTCACTATGTGACAGGTGAGCTAAATAGTAGGAATTAAGGGATGCTGGACAGCCTGTAGTACTGGCATTTAATTCCTCAAAATGTATCTGTGATGACAAAACACTAAAAGATGTCACACAGTTTCTGTGACTTACTTCATTTCCTCTCTCTTCAGTTTATGTTGTAAAGTTTCCACTAACAGATTAGCATCATCTCTGGACCTCTCAGCATTTATAGCACGCTTGTTCATGTTCTCAAAACTTCCTTGATCCTTGTTCATCTGGTTTACTCCTTCTTTATATACCTAGTCAAATAAAATCATATATAAAATGAAATTCACTCCACCTTTACATACTTAATACTTAAAGTTATCTATTCATGCATGCAGTTGTTTTTATTTGAATATGTTTTTGTGACACATCAGCTTATAAGAAAAACGTCTATTCCTTAATTAATGACCATCCCCTTATAAACGCTTCCTCCTATATTTTTTTTTTTTAGTGAATTCAGATCATAAGTGAATACATGCACTATGGTAGTGCTATAATCATTAGAGTCCCTTCATGCTAAGTTTGTTTAAAATTTATTGTTTATATTTACTAAAAAATGTAGAATTGTCTTTGATATATATTTCAGGATCTAAATAAACACAGCCCCTTTTGCAAAATGTAATCCCCCTTAGGGCGTTAATAAGAGAACATACAGAATAAGATCTTGTCAACTAGAGTAATATTTAATGAAGAAAACCTTGGTACTGTTTTCACCAATTCTAGATCAAAACTAAACCACAAGCCCAAATTTAGAAATGTAGTAAGTAAAAACTGTAGAGTAACTGTTGCGCGTGTAAATTATAAAGACATTATCAGAGAGAAGCACTTGACAATGTATACCCTTATATACTGAGATTTAATACTAACTTTTTCAAGTTCTGATTCTGCAGCTCTTTTCTCTCTAATGGCTTTCTCCAGACTGTCTTGTTTTTCTGAATTGTCCATCTCTAAGGCATGCACCTCCTCCGTTAACTTCTGTATCCTGTCATTACACTGAGCACGTACTTGATCAACCTGAAGAATTCAGATTTCAGTGTTATCTTGTTTCAAAGGAACAATTACATCCTTTTGTTTTCCAAAAGCTAGGAATATTTACTGGAATGAAAGGAAGTGATCAACTCTTCAATGGTTTTTGTGTCAGTCTTCTGCATCTCCATCATGTTCTGTGAAAACTATACTGATAAATTCTATGAAGAAATGATTAACACTCTTATGGAAGAGTTTGACAGGGATACAGTGTCATACTGTGTGATTTATGTATGTATAACACTTTGCTCTTTTGAATATGAAAAGTTACTTTTATGCATAAATATATCACAATCATACAATATAGACTTAATGAATGGCTTTCCAGTCAGTAGTCAAAAGAGGTCCAAAGAACAAAGGACCAATAGTTTTGACTATTGACTGGCAAGCCATGTTTTATTGCATAACATCAGAAATTAATTTTTGCTTTTCATTTGACTTATAAACTGTGATAACATGTGCTGAATATAAACTGGTCATATAGCACAAATTATGAATTGACGATTAATATAAGGAGTCATGTAATAGAATATAGTCGATTTAGTCTCAGAAAACAGCATAAAATTGCTCTGGAAAAAATATATTTGACCATAGAACAGCAACTGACATCAAGGAAAACATATTATTAATTTTTACCTCTTGCCTTGTTCTAGCACCTGCTTCATTAATAAGCTTATTTATAACTTCTCTCAGCTGTTCTAACTCTTCATCTTTCTGCTGGAGAGATACTTCAGCCTACAAATAAATGCTTCTAAAGTCAGTTTATGTTAGCCATAAAAGAAGAAATACACAAAAGGGTCAATTTTTTTTCATTAAATTATTTTAATCAATAATTGTGTCAACACAATGATGTGTAGCATAAAATAATCAATTCTTTATTCTCAATGGGAAGTTAATTTACATTAAACATGTAAACACAATTTTACTGATATGAAAATAGTTCCTTTTCTTTTTTATTGGGTTTTATGTCACAACAACACAATTTAGGTCATACAGTGATTGTCTAGCTTTTGATGGAGAAGGAAGACCACAGGTGTCCCTCTGTGCATTATTTCATCATGAATGGGCACCTGGGTAGAGCCACAGACATTCTGTAAGCCAGCTGAATGGCCTTCTCACATGAGGAATTCTATGCCCTAACTTGTTAGGGGCAAGTGATCGAAGTCAGCGACTTAAGCCATTTGACTTCCGGCGCCCCAACAAAAATAATAGAAACTGTTGCTATCATGACACATGTAAAACTTTTATCTAACAATTGTGTAGGACAGATTTAACTATAGTTTCAGCTCATGCTCAGATCAAATTTGGAAAGCATTTGTGATAAGAAAACTTGGAAACATGACAAAGATGATAACAGTTCGGCATTTACAGTAACTAAAAATCATTTTAACTACTATGAAATGAGACTTTTGTGAAAGGCTAAAAGTTGACCATTTTTTAAACTGAAACTGGTGCATGTTATAGAATATTCACAGTGTCTGGCAAACTTGAAAAGCAGACAGGACAATTAATTAGATCATTATTTACTTTTACCTGTAAGGGACAGTTTATGCAAACAGAACAAAAATAAATTTCTTGCAAAAACTCCTTAACTAACAGTATCAAAGACCTCTGTCGTAATGAAGGTACCTGTTCTTTTTCTAGTGCTGCAGTTTCAACCATCTGTACAGCTTCTCTCATCTGATCTACAGCCTCCATCTCTCTGTTTCCAACATCTGAACTGAAATATAACACATCAATTTTTATGAGTCCTGAGTGGGAAATTAAACTCAGAGCCTTTAAACATCATTGCTTGTTTGCAGACATAACAAATAAAATTGCCATTTTAGTGTTCAAGTGTACATGTATGTGTAACCCAGTGATGGCTGTCAGTGGAGGAGTAAAACATTTTTTCAGATCCACCTTCCCTTTTAAACAGTAACTTAAGGTATGCAACCATACTTATACATTTAACAGTCATCTTGTTATTTCAAAGACACATTCTAAGAAGTAAGAAAAAGATGAATTGGTTTGCTGTAGGCCAGTTTGTCAACCTAAGTCTAACAGATAATGCCTGAGGTTGTACCTAAGTTTACCAAACCAATTACAGCTGCAAAGTTGCAAACGAATAAATGCTGGTTTTTCATAACCCTAATAATACAAACAAACAACCCTTACTAGCTAGAACTTCCTCAAGGAGAAAAAAACAGACTTAGATTTAGAATCCATTCATTTGCTACACAACCTAAAATAAAAATTACTTCAAAATAGGTGAGAGCATTAAGGTGTTCTTAAGAGCTGAAATACATTGTATCCCATCAAGAACAGATATTTTAAATAGCTTTCATGCGTTTCTTACCTTCTTTTCTGCATTTCTGTTATTCTCACTTCCAGTGCCTGTTTTTCTCTCCTAAACTCTTCGACTTCAGACTCTAAACCTGAAATTCTAAAATACAAGACCTATTGATACTAAATCCATACAAAAATTACATTAAATAGCTTGAATAATGCCAGAAGTAGGATACCATAATCTGCAATCACATGAAAATTGGCATAACTGACATTATTGGTTCACTACCATATTTATTAAAAGAAAATACATTGAACATAACACAGTCAAACTTGTTGCAACACCATGACTGAAAAAAGCATTTAATTTCCAAAACCACTTTTTAAGTTCTTTTCAAACTATGTTGTATTAATGGACCAGTTGTGCTATTAAAGAGACTACATTTTGCCGTTCCATTAGGTGGTCTCTTAATACAAGTTGTACTGTAATAGTAATAGTAATGACTTCTTCATTTAACAAGGCTTACCATTTGAGCATGCAAAATCTTTCATATGGGCCTCAGACATTTAAAAGGAAAGTTTTTTTTTTAAGAATGTTTATTTTATTATCAATATTGTTGCAAACACACAAAATAAAATTGAAATTTAATTTCATTTTGATACCTTCTTTTCCTATCATCCATGATACGTTTGAGTTCATTCACTTTGCTATCTGTGATGCCTTCTTTAAATATAACCTCCGCAACTTCTTGGTCCTACAAATAATGAAGTTAGGCAATCTCAGTATTACTCATATAAATATATCTCCCATACATAACTCATATTAATTTACTGTAGTGCCTTTAAGTCAGATTGTAAAGAATGTTTGAAGTTTATTTGAATCAATCTCGAATGACTCTCTCAAATCCACTTCCTGATAAAACAAGAGCTGTCGAAGGACAGCAACGCTCGACTATTCAACAGCCTTTTCAATTGAATGAATACAAAAGTCGAAAAAGGGGCATAATTTTGTAAAAATGCAAAACAGGGTTATGGAACCTGCACAGTGCTTATCAGCTCTTGACAGTGGACAAGTGTGTGAAGTTTCAATCCATTCCCATTAGTGGGACAAGTGTGTGAAGTTTCAATCCATTCCCATTAGTGGGTACTAAGATACCAGCTTACATATAAGAATTTAACCAAAAAAACTGCTAAGCTGAAAAAGGGGCAAAATTAAGTTAAAATGCAAAGTAGAGTTATTGAACCTTTGCACTGCATGTCATATCATGACAGTGAACAAGTGTGTGAAGTTTCAATCCTTTCCCATTAGTGGATACTAAGATACCAGCTTACATATAAGAATTTAACCAAAAAAACTGCTAAGCTGAAAAAGGGGCAAAATTAAGTTAAAATGCAAAGTAGAGTTATGGGACCTGTGCAGTGCATGTCAGATTATGACAGTGAACGAGTGTGGGAAGTTTCAATCCATTCCCAATAGTGGATACTGAGATACCAGCTTACATACAAAAACTTAACTAAAAGTGCTAAGTGGAAAATGGGGCATATAATAACTTTGAAAAAAAAAAGTAGACTTATGGGACCTGCTTAGTGCATGTCAGATCATGACAGTGGACAAGTGTGTGAAGTTTCAATCCATTCCAATAAGTGAGTATTGAGATACCAGCTTACATACAAAACCTTAACCAAAAATTTTTAAGTCGAAAAAGGGGCATAATTTTGTAAAAAAGCAAAATAGAGTTATAGAACCTGTGCAGTGTAAGTCAGTTTATCACAGTGAGTAAGTGTGTGAAGTTTCAATCCATTCCCACACGTGGTTACTAAGATACCAGCTAACATACAAAAACTTAACCAAATCGGGATGCTGACGCAGACGCAGACACCTACGCCGACGCACGGGCGAGGCCAATAGCTCTACTATTCTTTGAATAGTCGAGCTAAAAAACTGCATAACATCACATGAAGAGTTGGGGATGGGGGAAATCATGCATCTAATTGGTACTAAAACCCATGACAGCTGAACTGAGTGGCAAACATTTTCATCCATTTGACAACAGCACCATTATGAATTACATTTCATGATACATGGTGTTTTACAATATTAAATGCTAACATGTCAAGAAAATTTCTATGAAGAAAGGTTACCTTCCAACTGAGTTGCTGCTCTAATTCTTTGTTTGTTCTTCTCAAATCCTTCACCTGAAGACTGGAAGTTTCTAATTCTTGTCTTGTTTGTCTATACATAATGAATAAAACATATTTGTACATAACTTGCTTGTCATTGTTTTCAACTGATATTTAATTCATATCTCAAAGTACCTGCAAAATCATGGTATGGACAATTTCATAAAGTCCCATATTTAGAAAAAAAAAATTTAAAAAACCTCTACCATACAATTTTTCCAAGAATTTGTTTTACTCTTTCAAAACACACATTCACCCTTCGACATTCTTGCATACCAGACGTTTACCATGGTTCCCTAGTTGAACCTCTGGCACATTTTGCCAATAATTTTAGTTTGATTACAATACAGGTGAAAAATTTCAGCCAATCAGTGACATTTCATGACAAATCTTTTGATCAATCAAAATCGGAATTGAAAAGCGTAACTGCGTCCTTTTCAATATCGATGCCAAACTACAAGGAATATTTTTACTTCTTGAGATGAAATTCTTAACATCCGATTTACAGAGGAATAAATCTTTATTAATCAAAGTCATGCAGTATTGTCTTAATTCATTATAGGCACGTATGTTGCTAAGATATAGTTTGAATTTAAAAGTTCGGTATACCGAATAATGGCAAACATTGATTTGCTGAAACCACTCTTGGAAGTAATTACAAGTGAGCATGCTCACCAAGTAACAAAAGAAATAAATCAGAGGTTTGTCTCAGAATTCTGAAGAACCTCTAATGGATGAGAATGCCCTTACATAACTTACTAATATACTTACAAAAACACAAGCACATATCACTGTCATAATGATTTAAATACATTCTTATGTCTTGAAAGATAAAAACAGCTAACATACTAATACTATTAATGCTTGTGAATATATTACAAATCCTTACCTTAATTCAGTCTGTACTTGTTCAAGTTCCCTATTTAAAAGGTTCACTGTCTCAAAGTACTCTGACTGCATCTAAAATAAATAAATGCATCATTTGATAAACTATCATAAAATACAAACTTAAAAAAAAAATACAGAAATATACAGATAAGGAAATTGAACAAGTTTTCAACCAAGTATGGTTATGCATTTACAACATACAAAAAACTGAAACTGTCACAGAGTGATGAATACCCCCACAATACGGTCTTGTCACAGAACAATGGCAACCATAAGAAAGACATGACCACAAGAAAGTGCAATTTAAATCGAACTTGACCTGTATTTTATGATGTTACACCCGTGTACCAAAATTTACCTAAATCTGTCAAGCCTTTCCTGAGTTATTGTCCGGCAACCATGAGTTTGGCAAATTTTAAGTTGGAAAGGAGCCATAACTACATAAAAAAAATTGGTGGCTTGTAGCCAAAGTCAAACTTTCACTGGAGTGTTTAATGACTCCAATGGTGGATGAATATTGCAAAATAGTTTGAGTCTGTGTTAAAAAATATCAAATAATAAGAGAGGTACATATAAAGTGTATCAAAACACTATATAAGTATAATTCTAAGCAAAAAGGGGGCATAATTCCAGAAACATTGGTGCAAGAGTTATACACCTTGTGTCATATGATGTGGGTGATGATGTGGAACAACTACTTCAAGTCTGAATCAAATGCATTTCGTAATAACTGAGATATAGTGAAAATGCATCAAAATTAACCTTGAATTCTAAGTAAAAGGTGGCATAATTCATGAAAAATTGGTGTCAGAGTTATGCACCTTGTGTCACATGATGTGGGTGATAAGATCTATTTTAAGTTTAAATCAAATCCATTTAGTAATAACTGAGATAAAGTGAAAGTGTATCAAAACTTTAACCTGAAATTCTAAATAAAAAGGGGGGCATAATTTATGAAATATTAGTGCAACAGTTATGGCCCTTGTGTCATATGATATGGGTGATGATGTTGAACAACTACTTTAAGTTTGAATCAAATCCATTTGGTAATAAAACCCTTCCAGGCAGAAGTTATGGAGCAAAAACCAAATATCTAACCTTTGACCTTGAATTGTGACCTTGACTTTTGACCATCAGGTACAGGTGATGTGTTCAACACGTCATCTGGTCTCGAGGAATAATAACGTGAAGTTATATTAAAATCCTTCCAGGCATATAGAGTTCGGGACGGGATGGGACATGCCAAACTGACTCCTATATAGCCCCCACAAACATGTTTGGTGGGGGTATAATAACATACAAAAAATAAGTAAGATATCTGTACTTAAGTCTTATGATTTTATGACATTAAAATGCTTACCATTTTTTTCCGTAAGGTACTTTTTAACATGTCATTGTTCATTTATACTTTTACTGATGAATTGTTTTTAACAGACAAAGAGAAATTAATAACTAATAGCATGTTAAGTTTTGTTGCTGACAATTAGAATGACTAATTTGGGATACCTTGCCTTACTTTAGACCTTTTTAGATAGTTAAATAGAAATCTAAAAACCATCCAGTCTTTACCATTTGGCACCTTTTAGAAGGACACTGTTCACTTATGTATATTACCAGCTCTTAAGATGAAATTGTGTTCATGAAAATATTGTCTCCCTTGGCAGAGAAAGATCATATCTGTGGAAATTAACAAATATCTTCTATATAATTTTATTAAAGAAATTATTACCAACAAATGATGTTGCCTTACCTGCTGTGCCTGTTGTTCTATAACACCCCACTGATGACTGTTTTTCTCTTCCTGAGAGACAGAAGATTACCAATTATAAACGGGATTTGTATATAAAGTACACTTTCAAAACAATTACACATGTGACGAAAAAGTGAAAAGACTAATATAGCTAATATTAAATATATTATATATCTTTAAATAAAATATAATCACCTAATATAGCTAGATCCTGATAATATAAGAATCATTCACAGGATAAAGATAGGTGCAGATGAAATTATCTGGGCTCAAGTAGTAATGTTTTTGAGTGGTAATGTGGCATTACTGAATTACCACTTAAACAATAACACTGGGAAGCAGATAGTTCATTCACTCCTTCATCTGATGACAGATTCTTCATTAATCGAAGGAAATATAATTAATGAAATTCTTTTCTTTCAGCACTATTTGGATTACAATTCATATGAATTACACATTCTTGCATAAAATAAAACGCTCCAGAGCTCTCTTAAATGTTTTAAGCAGCATCAGCCAAAACAAGTGAAAACTTTGTCTGGCATGCAGAATGTTAATTCTTTTACCCCCTGTAATTTATGTATTTATAACATGCTTCAATACTGCCAAAAGACACAAGAAAGTCAGTTACGAATACTATACAATGATTATGTATATATACCTGCAGCTGGTGTTGTAATCTATCTATCTCTTGTTCAGCCTCATGCCATCTCTCAACTGCTGCTTCCTTCTCCTGAATAATCAAACATATAAATCACACACATATATTTTCCATAACAATGTAACAATATATGGTAATGAAAATGATGCAGTTCTGACTGCATAATGAGCCACGTCTAGTGGACATGCATTTTTTGCTTATGTGTGCAAATATAATAATAGCCGTAACGGTCTGCTGAATTTTTTAATGTTTTCGCAGTTCTTCCAGCAATAATTCCCTAACTGCGCCAGGCAATAAAGCATTAACCTCTAATTGATCAGTCCAAACAATCAATAACCAAATAATGTCAATTAGCGAATTATTTCATAATGAATCTCATACAAAAATGAATATTTTGCTGTAGACGGACCAGTACCATTGTGACAGATCTAGAATCATTTATCATAGTCTCAAAGGAAATGGAATCATCATAAGCCATTGCTGATATTCCCTCTTTTGAGAATTTATATTTTTGCATAAAAATCTTAATTTTCAAACTTTATATCTGCTACATACAATTACTAGAATACCATACATAGAAACAGACTATACTTGTATGACAATTAATATTTCAATGAAACAAGCTATATACCTGAACAACTGACTCTATTTGCATCTGTAGGTTTTGTAAGACTTCCTCATCACCCTGTAAATGTTACGGTATCCTGTACCATTACTGGAAGACTGAAGAATTTAATGCATCGTTCGTCAACCTCTCATTTAAATCTAGGGATACAAATTGATTAGGCTCAATATATTCAAACTTATAATATGAATGCATTATTAACCTACTGTATTGGGAGAAAAGAAATATGTCGGGGTTTCATACTCATGGGGAACGCTTAATACTCTCTTCTCATATGGAAAAAATCTTGTTAATACATATTGGACTTAAGTAAATATCTCATAGTACTAAATATTATGATGTAATAACATATATTTTAATATGAAAAATCATAGGAAATCTCATCATAATTGATTTTGAATATGATAGGCAATAAAAATGATCTTACAATATACATGCCTGCCTAAAAATGGCAGCTGTTTTACAATTGATTTAAATTAATTAACTATAGGGGTAAATAAAAATAGAAAGGTAAATTTTTAGAAAGAGGAGTCTTTTGAGAGTGTTTTTTCTGAACCGCTAAAAATTGCATACCTCTCACTTATCCTGTGGAGCCAGCTATGGCAAACCTCTGGCCTTAAGACCTTTTCAGTTTTCCTGAAATACCCCAGTAAAGTGTTTGATGGCAAACAGGTACATCTTGATGCTTGATTCATTAAAAAGGAAGATTTGAAGCTTAGTCTATAGGGTTTCAAATTATAAACTACCTAGAGAGATAAGGTGATTGTACACCTTATTGAATGGTTGAGCTGTGAGAGTCAAATTAATACTGAGGTCTTCTAATGTTTTTGATTATTAAACTGACAGCCATTCAATAAGTATTTTATTACAATGTGATGACTCAAGAATTAATGTTTCATTTTTTTTGTCTTCAAATTTTGAATTTAGCCGGAAAAATCTAGAACTGATCAGTGTACTTTAGACGACAGTCAGTAGTAATATGAGTAGACTTAATAATTATCATGATTCTTATGTACTGCACAAAATTAATCATTATGATTAAGTTCTGTGAACAAAAACATGTATGATATTTATAATTCCATTATATAATTTTCTAGATATGTGTTCAACTTTTTTTTTAAAAGAACTAAAAATTACAGAGCGGTCACATTAGAATAAAAGAAACAAGTGTGACCATGTGGTCCTGATCGTCTCACCCATTTCCCACTTGACACAAGTGTTGAACTGAGTATGACGTTTATTTCTATATTTGACAAAGTGACATTGTTTTTCAGCACATGTGACCTAGATATCATCTAAGATAAAAATTCTGACCAATTTTCCATGTAGATCCATTGAAATATATGGCCTCTAAAGAGGTAACAAGGTTTTTTATATCTATTTTGACCTAATGACCTAGTTTTTAAGGCACGTGTCCCACTTTTAACTGACCTAGATATCATCCTAAGGTGAACTTCTCACCAATTGTCATGATAGATCTCAGTGGTAAAATATGGCCTCTAGAAAGATTCACAAGGTTTTTTTTCTATGTTTTTCGACCTACTGACTAGTTTTTGAAGCACTGACCCAGTTTCGAACCTGACCTAGATATCATCAAGCGGAACTGTTCACCAATTTTCATGTAGATCTCATGAAAAAATATAGGCCTCTAGAGAGGTCACAAGGGTCTTTTCTATTTTTAGACCTACTGACATAGTTTTTGACCCCACGCGATGACCAGTTTTCAACTTGACCTAGATTTCACATCAAGGTGAACTTTCTGACTAAATATTCATGAAAGATCTTCATGAATATTATGGCTCTAGAGGATGGTCACAAGGTTTTTCTATTTGTTTTGACCTACTGACCTAGTTTTTTGACCCCACGTGACCCAGTTTCGAACCTGACCTAGATATCATAAGGATGAATACCTTTTCTGGACCAATATTCATGAAGATTCATGAAAAATATCGGCATCTAGAGTGGTCACAAGGTTTTTCATATTTTTATATCTAACTGACCTAGTGTTTAAACCCCACGTGACCCAGTTTCGAACTTTTATCTTAGAATATCATCAAGCTATAACATTCTGACCATTTTTCATGAAGATCATGAAAAATTTGGCCTTGAGAGGTCACATGGAGTTTTTTCTGTAATTTTTAGACCTACTGACCTATGTTTGACCGCCGTGACCAGTTTCAAACTTGACCTACGTATCTTCAAGGTGTACATTCTGACCATTTTTTCTTGAGATCCATTGAGAAAATTCTGTGCCTCTAGAGTGGTCACAAGGTTTTTCTATTTTTTAGATCCTGCTTTAACAAGATGGTCTACCTACTGACCTAGTTTTTGATCCACATGGACCCAGTATCAAACTTATCCTAGATATCATCAAGGTGAACATTCTGACCAATATTCATGGAAGATCTCTTGAAAAATATGGCATCTTAGAGAAGGTCACAAGTTTTTTTCTATTGTTAGAACTACTTGACTAGTTTTACTCCCACGTGACCCATTTTCGAACATGACCACTAAGATATCATCAAGCTGAACATTCAGACACCATTTTCATGTATATCTCATGAAAAATATGGCCTCTAGAGAGGTCACAGAAGAGTTTTTTTTCTATTTTTAGTCCTACTGACCTGTTTTTGACCCCGACTTGGACCCTGTTTCGAACTTGACCTAGATATCATCAAGTGTCATGAAACATTCTGACCATTATTCATGTATGATCTCATGAAAAATATGGCCTATAGAGAGGTCACAAGGTTATTTATATTTTTCGACTACTGACTAGTTTTTTGACCCACGTCGACACTGTTACGAACTTGACCTAGATAGCATCAAGCGTGAACTCTTTCTGACTTTTGTCATGAAGATCTGTGTGAGATATTTGTGGCCTCTAGAGAGGTCACAAGGTGGTCTATTTTTGTAAGACCTTCTGACCTAGTTTTTGATACCAGATGACCACGTTTCGCGAACGACCTAGATATCATCCATAGGTGAACATTCTGACAATTTTCATAATAGATCCCATGTAAAAATGTGACCTTCATAGTGTGGTCAAAAGCAAAACAGTTTACGGTCGCACGCACGGTCGCACGTAGGACGACTCGGTCGACGGGACGCGCTGCGAGCACAAATGCTCACCTTTGTCCTTTGTGACAGGTGAGCTAAAAAATTAAACAATAGCTTGGTCGCCTAATAAGAGAATATTATTCATATATTCAGCTACCACAATGAAGAAAAACCAACATAGAGGCTTTGCGACCAGCATTGATCCAGAACAGCTAGCTGTATGCTTTCAAAGGCTACTGCAATTTAGAGGAAAAATGTAGCGTGAACGGTCATGGATCCGAGACCAGACTGTGATGGAATGTGCAGGTGGTCTGGATTCATGCTGGTCACAAAAGCCACTAGATTGGTTTTCTCATGGCGCGGATCATATGCTCACTTCATAAGCATTAATCAGTTGCTGCATCTCCTTCAGTTGGACATCTTACATCTGCATCAGGGTGGATGATAACAGCCTGTAAAAACAAGAGGGTCATGTTGATCCTGGATCGCTCACTAGTATTGAGCTACAATGTTTCAAATGTCAACTGATGATATTTAGAATTTTTTTGAAGAAAAAACCCGCGATGTTCCAATCAAGTAACCGCCTGAAAGGGCCAATTTATCCCCTGGGGGTGTGTCATGATTTGAGAAACATAAGTTTGTAAGAAGTCTACTAGGAAATGTTACTTATCAAATATCTTAGTTATTAGGCCTTCTGGTTTATTTTTAGAAAAATTTATTGAAGATTTCCCTATGTACAATCAAGTAATCCCTGGGGCGGGTCAATTTTGACACAACGGGGGTCATTGATTTGAACAAATTTTTGTAGAGGTCCAATAAGCAATGCTACATTCAGGGGTTTTTTTTTATTCTTAGCAGAGGCCGAATTTCGGCCTCGCGTAACCCAGCCGAGGTTTTCCCCCACAGCCAAGGTTTCCCCTTAGCAGTCGAATTCCCCTTCCGTCCGAATAGTCCCCCTCCAAAATCGTTAAAACAAGCAATGGATGATACACAAAGCGTTTTCCCGACCGAAATATCGGGGCCGTTCACAATTGCAGACGGTCTCCCCCCCCTTCTCAATTTTCAGTGGGGTGGAAAACTTTAGTAATAGTAGAAAAATGTTTGAAGAGCGTTTCTGTGGACCTGAGGGGTCGCCGTTTGGACCAGCGAAAAATCGCATATAATAAGTTCGTTTCTGACCGATAACATGTAATTTGCGTGGGCGTTCTGCTTGTCTACTCGCGCGGTAAGTTAAATACTCTTTTATGCGTAACGAGTTCGTAATGTTGCATGCCCCTTGTCAATCAAATTCCCGCAAGTGAACTTCATTCTTGTTTGTCGAACACAGCGTAAGTATGAATGTAGGCGGAGCGTCGATTATTGTTAATGTTAGTATCTGAAGATTGTCAATCGACGCCATCGCGCCGACTGATCAGTGGTTATCATCACGTATGTAATATAGTTGATGATAAACAATGCGCTGCGTCAGATTTTGTGTTTGTGGTTTATGCTGTTGTATTGTGTGTAATATGTGTTGTTAATTTTATGTAATTATTTTATGTGACATTGTATTTCAGATTAAATTCAGACGGTCAGGCCGTTAACGCAAATTTTATTAGTCTTTTGGAACGAGGTATTTCTTGTTGGAGCAAAATTGTAGAATATATTATGTTTTTAAGTAATCTAGATATTATAAGTATGGTATAAGTTCGGTGTGAAAAATGTTGAAATTTAAAAACGCGGTATTTTATACAAGATTTTTATGTTTGCTTTCTTTTTTTCATATTTGTCACACGTTTTCGCGATCGTGATTTTCGGACTTTTTTATACCTTCTTTACAAGATTTTCTAGTTTACAATTGAATAAAAAGCAACAAAAGTATGCATTTAATTAATTATAGTGATGACTCTTGTCAAAAGCATTTCTCTTATTTTAAAGCGATTTTTTGTGAATATATAAGCATAGTGACCTTTAAATATTTCAATGATTTGAGCATTTCATCTCTCAACCTACCACTTGTTACAATGATTAGTTGAAACTTTAGTGCGCAAGTCTTTATTTTGCTTAGTGACAGTGATGTTTATGTTGCTAAAAGTTGCAGAGATTATGTAATAAGAAACATAGTTTAAAGTGTTGTATTATGCATAATGTGTAAATTCCCCTCCATGAGTGAAGAAAAAGATATTCCCCCAAAACTGTCGTCGCGCGCTATTTTATTCCCCCAAGTGACAGGCTGGGGCTTCTGCCCCAGTCGTAAAAAATACCCCTGCTGGTGAAATCTAGGCTCTAGGCACTTCTGGCTTATTTTAGAAATTTTTTGAAGATGGTTCCTATGTAAAAATCGAAAGGACCCCGGGAGGGGAGTCATTTTTGACCCTGGGGGGTCATGATTTGAACAAATTTTGGTGTGGTCTACTACGGGCAATGCTACAGGTCTAATATCTAGGTTTCTGGTTTATTGTTAGATACTCAAGAATTTTAAGCATTTTGTTTATGTACAATCAAAGCTAACCTATAGGCGGGGTCAATTTGACCCCCATGGGGGGGGGGGGTGTGTCATGATTGAACCAAATTTTGGTATTTGTCTACTAGGTAATGCTACATGTGAAATAATCTAAAGCTCTTGCCTTCCTATGTTAAAATTCAAGTGGACACCTGGGGCGGGTGGGGTATGATTTGAACAAATTTTGTAGAGTCCACTAAGCAATGCTTCCGTGAAATATCTAAGGTCGAGGCCTTCTAGGTTATATTTTGTAGAAAATTTTAAAAGATTTTCCTTTCGGTGCAATGGCAAACTCAGAGTTTTTGCATGGAAATGCAATTCTTTGAACATTTTGTTGAGCTTCATCCAGGAACATCCTAGGAAGTTTAGATAAAATTGGCCTAGCGGTTTTTGGATAGGAGATGTCGTTTAAAGTAAAAGTTTACAGACGCCCGGACGGTGAGTGAATCAGAATTAGCTCAACCCTGAGCCTTTGGCTCAGGCGTGCATATCAAGAGTGAAACAAACCATTTATGGATTGTGGAATCACAAATTCTCTTTTCCTCAAGACAACATTTACACTGTTCATAAACAAGTAATAAAATTGCATTATACTACACGCCGATGGTTTTAATGTCACACAGATATAATTTTCAATATTTTGGAGGAATTTAAATACAGGTATAGGCAAATACGAAAACTTTATATAAATACAGACATTTCTGTCAATGTTTGAAAAATAAATGTGGCCATGCTGTTACAAAGGAGCTGCGTTTAGTTAGTCTACATATTGCATCAGTAATGGTTTTTTCAGGAAGACAACTTGACAGTGGTGTTAAAAATAAGTGGATTCATTCATCAAAATCTAAATAAAAATTGGTATGTAAGAGTTCCAATGTTCAGAGTAGACTGTTGCAACAGCAACAAAATATAAGGCTCCTGGTATTTTATATAAGGAAGGTCAAGTAATAAACATACAAGCATCCACTGAATGGAACTAAACATATGTTCCATAAATAATGGCAGTGGATTATTTTTACAATAAGGCACCTACCCCTTTATCTGTAAGCCATTGGAGCTGGCGGTCCATCAGTTAGGGAAGGGGGTTCTGAATTGTTGTACAATTTATCTATTATTTGCTCTCAATCTAGATTTAGTCAAAATGGTAAGATTCCTTAATTAAGTTAAGACAACAGCCATCATAAACTTACTAATATTCTTATTGCTGTGTGCGTAGCTTTATAGAAACTAAGATTTCAACAAAATAGGTGTAGAACAAACTAAAGTGTTGTTCTGAGAACAGTCCATGTTTTTATACATCCATTTTGTTACATGTACTTATGATGCTAACATGGTAGAAAAAACTGGGTAATTTACAAAAGAGGCTTGTTTCTATCATTATTTGGAGCAAAAAACAATAGTTTAGCAACGTTTAACCTTTTGCCTGCATTGGCGTGTGAAGTGATCTGCCTTTGCGACCTGTGCAGTACCAAGATCAGCCTGACACATCCGTGCAGGCTGATCTGGTCTGCACTGTTCGCTATTCAGTAAATTCAGTGAACACGCCCCTTTCGAATGATAAGAGTGTACTGCGCCAACTGAATGATGGACCTGTACCAATGATAAGATAATTGTACTGGGACACCACACAAGGTTGAAGAAAGGTAAGATGTAGTGGACCGCCGTTACGAGTCAATCATGCAAATAGCATTTATTCCTGACAATTCTCTGGATCTTATGAAAATGCGCCCCCACCATGCAGGCTTTCAAGCTACCATTTTTTGTACCAAAGACTACCAATTACATAACAAGAATACGTAATCACAAGGTAAATGTCAAGTGTCATAATGGCTACACTACCTTAACTGCAAGTTACAAGGGGTTGTAGCTTTTGTAAATATGACTTGCCTAAACAATAAACAGAATATTTTTTACCTCCTAATGTCCATCTGTGTATATGCCAGTGTTAGACCTCTGTCTTTTGACAGGCTCATGGTTTGTCTATGACTGAAAAACAGAACTATGTCAGAAATTTATATTTTAATAATGTCTTTATTCAGGAATTCAGATATATTCAGTGTCTTCAGTTTAAGACAAACATAATCCCTTAAAATTGGAATGTATAGGCGTGAAATTCATTGTTTTTCGTGGGGGGACAAACTTTTGTGTGTTATGGCATCAATTCTCAAAATTTTTCCTAATGAAGCTGTTAGAATTTCCCATTCATTTTATGTTCGCAAATGTTCATAAATCACGAAAAAATAACAAATTTTCATATCAAACCGCGCATGTTGAAATTTGTTCATCGCACAATTTAAATGATTTTCACAGTATATCTCAAAATAAAACAATTGCGGTACCATAGCTATCTCATTGATGTTTTCTTTTTTTAACCAACTATGCCTTTATTACTGTTTTACGTCAAGGAACTGATCAGAAAATCTCTTTAGCTACGGCTTAAGATAGAATAGTTGAGTTTTAAACTCGAGACAGAGACAAACCACAAAACACTGATGCTCCAGAATGTGTGTGTTGATTATTGTTTCACTTAATTGCTGATAAAGAATCTAATCTTAGGCGCATGATCTGTAATAGAATCCATATAGATGCTGAGGATGTCTTTCAACTGCTGCCCCTAGCAATGAGTTTCAAAAAGTTTTCCTGACTCATGATTAGTTAAACTTATAACAGTGCTCATACAGCTTCTAATTAGTTTAGAATTATTTATCCCTAGTTTTTTTACTTTTAGCCATATTATGCTATTCGTGTCAATGTATACTGTATACATAACGCATAGGAGATGTTTCCATAACATAAATAAGATTACACTATTGAGCAATTGTGGGATATTTGATCCACACTGTGCGCACTTCGTAGGATGATATCAAACCTTTACCCGCATCATATATATCTGAGTTAGCAAATGCTAGTAAATGCTGTTACAATAATATACTGATGAATTGCGTGTATGATGTACTGATGTAGGTCTGAGTAAGCAGCAGACAAAACACTTTACAGGAAAAGCGTTAATCTGAAATTTTGTTATTTAGGGTCCTATATTTAATACTAGTATGAATCTGCTCAGTCATATAGAGTTACCCGTCGCACTTATTAGAGTTAATACGGCATTGACTTTTCCATTGGCAACAGTGGAGAGCGTACGTACCTCATTATTTATTTCAATCTAGTACACGCTTTTTTATATATAGCGCCCATTTTTCATGATGTCTCACAATTTTTCACGAATTTCACAAGATCTCGCTCTTATATTCCTATTAGATTCCAATTCGCAGCCCTAGACTCAGACTAGGTAGAGCTGCATTCTACATTCACATCACCTCTACTCTAGAACAGTCACAGAGCGATCTGACCAGAAGAGGGTAACATGCTACTAGCTGAGCAATGAGCCACACAACAGAGAGATCAGAGTAGATCAAGAGTTACATGCTTGTCGTCCGGCTAACCTTTAAGCACTAGGCTGCGGTTTCGAAATAGGAGGTTCTGGTTGGCTTTTTCTGCGTGGGCCCTAAGGGGATAGTGTGCCACTGATCAGTAACGAGAGTGATTATGCCCTGTCGGTTTTCTGCACTCCCTTGGTGTTATCAAACCCTGACATGTTGGCGGAGGTGTTTGGAAAAGAGACAAGTCCTATCAGCTAGATCTACTAATGTGTAACCAGTTCCAGAATCAGTATTACTGAAGTGTCGCCCTTTTGTCATCGTTTCTCAAACTCTCAGTAAGTAAAATAGCTGAAGATTTATGCATAAATAGTTATCGCGTGAAGTGTTTTTGCTCCCACCTTTTTATTGATAGCTGGTTATATGGGGCGCTCCGTCTCATGTTACGAGCTGTGCCTTAATTGTAAACCTGGGCTTGAACCGCGAGGGGTGTCCGAATGCAGATACTTGAGTGAATTAATTGCATTTTTAGCTCACACACTTCGCTCTAATCTAACATCAAAGCGAAATTCACAGAGCTGCACCGATTTTGATCCAAGTCCTCCTAGTTTATTCCGGCGTATCAGGCCCTGTTGACACTTGACCTGGAATTCACGAATGGGGCCATAATTTAGATAGCTCTCCGGCCTACTTAGATTACTGTAAGATGAAGTGCGAAATGCTTGACACTTGTTTTGTAATACTGGCCAGGTTGATGACGGCGCAATGTAGGGATTTTTTATTATCATATAGTTTTTAGTACCTTGTAGAAATTATCTTACTGATGACTAGCTGCCAGTATATTTCCTTAAAATTCCAGCTTAACTTTATACTCCCTATTTTTTCGCAAAACCCCAACATTAGAAACAATAGTATTATTCACAATTACACTTTCTGTGATAAAATAAGGTAAATGGAAATTTTACGGCAATGTTTTGACATGCTGTCCTATCAGAAACGGGGTTATAACTCTGTTTAAACAAACTGTTTCTTTGTAATGTGTGACCGAGCACGCGGTTGTCTTATCAAAGAGTCACCAGAGATCAAACTCTGATTGTTATTCCGTGTGTGATGTCTTAGTGATGTCACTGACTTCCTAAAAATATATTTGACATCGTATTTTAATTCACACACTTTGTTACGCTTAAAGTGACTGACATTGGAGGAGTGCAATGCACTGGGAGCTTGATTTATTTTTTGCTGATTATGGAATTAGTTTTTTTTTATTCGTTATTGTCATATTTATTGGGTTTCTTGTTTGGGCAATTCATTGCAATGAGTGAAAAAAACTTGAATTTGCTAGTTCTTAAAATCAACATTTAGATTCACAAGTTTAAAATGCATATTAAATCGGTTAATCACTGACCTTTTGTAAGTGCATTTGTTATTTTCTTTTAAGTTAATACAATTTGTAAACAAAGACAGGAAAAGAATAAAAATAGTTACTGTTATATTACGCATTTTTTAGTTCCTATTTCTCAGAACTTGCAGGTCATGGTGCGCTAACATCTTTCCACGTATTTGCCTAAAATTTCGCCATCCTTATTCTCCCTAAAAATTGCTCTTCCACGTTCTCCCTATATTCTTTTAGGATGAGGAGATGTGTCCTTGCTCCCTAGAAGTCTTAGCCTAACTTTAAGCCCTGTGTAATCGATAGTTCGTAAAATCCACTTTAATCGGATAATTGAAATGAAAATACTAACGCTTGATTGGCAGACCATTTGTCGGCATACTTCTGTTTTATCCGTTATGCATTTAGTAAGTCTATATTTCGGATATTTCCCTGCAGAAACCTTTGTTTGTACCCGTTCAGATTCGTATCGCCTCTTTGAAACTCCGGAAAACATATCGATTATCGGATTAGGTTGGGCTTTTCTAGCCGTCAAATCGTTTATACTGCTAATCGGGCTCCAATCACTACCTGACTAGTTATATTGCAAAAGGGGCGTCCAGACAGTATCTGGATACAACATGATCATGTAGTGAATTAAAAAAAAATTTAATTCGATTCGACAGTGTGTTTGTTTACAAGAGAAAACTATTGGGCATTGACCTTTGTGGATTTGGAATAGCCTCAACCATATTGCTGTAGAATTACTGAACCTAACACTCACATTGTTATAATATCTTGTCTCAATATGCTCTGCTGCTGGATGTTCAACAGGGAACATGGTTCTACTGAAATGTTACAGTACTCAGATCAAAAATCTGTCCTCTGCTATATTTTCAACTGTTACTTGTGACAAATTTGTCCACAACCATGGGCCAGTGACTATATTTCCTGCCTGTAACACTTTCGATAGCAGTTGGTAGTAATTAAAGATTTGTTATATAGAACCGATATAAATCTTTAAATTTCATGTCAAGTTACAACACGTAAAATTTGTCTTTAAATTGTCATTTATACCTTGATCTTTCAAAAATGAAACTTCTTCTGAATTCATTTTGATAGAGAATATAATTCTTTAACAAAGGGGCGGAAAGGTACAGTTCTTCTTTCCCAAGTGAACGCCTGAGCACAAAAAAATTAGTGTAAAATTTGGAAAAATTAGCCGCTGTCCTCCATCTTTGTTTACAGAATGACGTCAGACTTTAGACAGCGCCGTGCCTGTTTCCTATGCCGTTCCACACTGTACAAAACTGATAGAAACTAGTCTCGAAAGTTTGACATCATAGGAAGATAGATAGGGGTATTGAAGATATATGCTAATTGTTGGAATACACTCAATGAATACAACATTATAGAACAAAAACCGAAATAAAGTTACAGTACTAATGATGGAAAACAGTAAAAAAAAATATGGATTACTGTAATCATGACAAAATCAGATGTATCAATTCTGGCCAAAGGAGGACATTTTTTTCGCTTTTGTGCAACAAAATACATTTGTACGTACAGTAATATGGCAAGCCAATGAATTGTCTATACAGTGTCGCTATTCTGCAGCAAGGCTTTGAACTAATTGTTCATGTAAACTACACTTGGTAACTGTAATTCATACCAACAAGGTTTTCAACTTGTTGTTCATACCAGCTACACATAGCAATGGTAATCTTTCCCCACAAGGTTTTGAGCTAGTTGTTCGTTTGAACGACTGCTGGATCCACCACACACCTACCAACAAGGCTTGAACTAATTGTTCGTGTACACTACACTTGGTAACTGTAATTCATACCAACAAGGTTTTCAACTTGTTCATACCAGCTACACATAGCAATGGTAATCCTTCCCCACAAGGCTTTGAGCTAGTTATTCCTTTGAACGACTGTTGGATCCACCATACCCCTACCAACAAGGCTTGAACGTCTACGTTCCCGCAAGGGGTTTGACGTCAACGGCAGATAGATAGAACTAATTGTTCTTGTGCACTACACTTGAAATTATAATCCATACCTACAAGGATATGAACTATAGTTGTTAATATCAACTACACTTGGTAATGGAAATCATAAGCAGCAATGCTGTGAACTGGTTGTTCATGCCATCTCTTCGGTTGCCCATACTATAATATAACTATTTTAGGTATTGACAAACTGTTTCAAGGCTTTGTACTGGTGTTCCTTACAAACTACTTTAGGTATTGACAATCCATTTCGAAAAGGTTTTGTACTAGTGTACCAAGTACGAACTACTTTAGGTATTGACAATCCATTTCAACAAGGCTTTACTGATGTACCTTACGAACTACTTTAGGTACTCAGACAATCCTTTTCCACAGGACTCTGCATTTATTGTCCACACCAACTACTTTACGAATTGATGGTTGTCCATACCAACTACTTTAGGAATTGACAATCTATTTCAACACGGTTTTGTACGAATTGCTCATACAAACTACTTTAGGTACTGGCAATCCATTTCAGCAATGCTTTGTACTGGTTGTCAGATATCAATTACTCTAGGTTATTTTTACCAAAAATGCTTTGTAAATGTACTTCCTTATATTTAGTACTTGTAAAAAACAAAGAAAATATCAAACAGGGAATGCCATGTTCCAAAAACGCAACCTCCCCAAAACGAAACCCACAGCACGCAGACGTGCACACTACAAACACACGCACACACACACACACACACACACGCACTCGCATACAATGCAAACACACGAGGACAAAACGAACAAATAAAGGAACACAGTGGGGCACCGCCATGGAACGGTCAGTGGCAAAAACACCACTTAGGAGCTTAAACTGGTTTATGGTGCGCACCCAACCTCACTCTTACCCCCACCATGTTCCAAAGACACGGGACAGTGTAAATAAAAGTAAACCCCGCCAGGTGAATCTCTAACACACGTAATGGAAACAAAAAGGCATGGCATGTAAAACACAAAAATGCTCCTGTATAAATATATAAAAAGCAAACCTTAAGAACCAAAAACGTATATACTCAATGCCTTTGCAGAAGACAGAGCAACAAGAGAAACACCCTTAAGGACCCGACGAAACAGACCGGAAGACAGGTATCAAAACAGTTGAGTCCTGGTGGGTATCATAGAGTCCTCCCCCTCTTCCGTCAGACACAATCAAAGAGGGAAGCGTAGTGTCCAACTGTAAACGGGTTGAACACTAAACATGCGGTATGCCGCAAAACAGTTGAGTCGTAACCTCTTTTAATAAAACGTTTTATAATTTTACCAAATACAGTTGGAAAATTACCATGACCCAATATCTTACGAAGTTTGTAAAACACATCACCATAAAAAACGGGTTTTGAAATACCTTCTCGCAGAAGTGTCTTTAAATTACTATTGAATTTTAAAACTAAATCAGAATTACGATAGTAAAATTTAGCAAAATATTTACACAATTTGTAATAACGGTAGCCTTGCTGAAGAAGTTTACTTGTAATATATTGATTGCGTTCATTGAAATCATTGACATGACTACATGCTCTGGCAAACCGAATTAATTGAGAAATATATACCCCATAAGATGTAGCCTGAGGTACATCCACATCCAAATGGGGAAAATTTACAATACTAAAATTAAAATCATCCCTCTTGTCATAAATTTTGGTATGTATAAAATTGTCATAAATAGAGAGATGTAAATCTAAAAATGAAGCATCAGTATCCGAATTATTAGTTTTAATTAACTGAAGCTCCCTAGGATAAATAGTATCCACCAACTGACCAAAAAACGGATTATCCATGATTTTAAGAATATCATCCAGATAGCGTGATGTATTATTAAATGCAGTTATAATGTCTGCCAGCGTATCTGGAGAAAGGCTCAACATAAAGTCTCTTTCATAACAATATAAAAACAAATCTGCGACAAGGGGTGCACAATTTGTTTCCATGGGAATACCAATTACTTTTCTAATAACTGCATTCCCAAACCTGATGTAAATGTTGTTCAATAAAAAAGGAAAGGGCTTTACAAACTTCGTCACAGGTCCACATTGTATAATGTTTAATGATACTGCTAGTAAAAAAAGCGTTATCAAAATTGCAAAGGAGAAATGTAGCATTCTCCCGGGCAAAGGTCTTTTGAATTAGGGCAGTTAGTTTGTCATTTATTAAATTATGTGGTAAAGTGGTATACAAAGTAGAAAAATCGTATGTACTGACTGAAGAAAATCATACCACCAGTGTTTGCCATTAGTAACAACCAGACCTTGTACTAGTCATATTTACCAACAGGCCTTTGAATGCTTACTAGGGAAATTGGTGACATTGCTGGTATTTCCACTTTAATAAGTATCATCATTTCAAACGTCAAAGTCTCTGTACTTGCATTTTGTACTAAGTCAATAAAATCCACTTGCATTTCCAGAACCAGTAACGTTACTCTCCAACATGTAGACATGGTGCTTGTACTGTCCACCTACCATCTGAGCTTGGTATAATGGTGATTCAAAGCAGCTATTTAATATCAATTATACATAGCTGTAAGTAGACATAACTTGGAAATTTCCCACCTGCCAAGCTTTAAAGCAGAAACCTTGGCATATGTATCCTTCTTACAAACAAGGCTTCTGTCATTTTCCTACAGAAAAATGTCACACTTGTACCAAACTTGGTACTTCCCACTTACAAACAAGGCTTCTGTCATTTTCTTGCAGAAAAATGTTGCACTTGACCAAACTTGGCACTTCCTACTTATACAAACAAGGTTTCTGCTACTTTCCTTAATAAACATTAGTCATGCTGCACTTGTACAAGACTTGGCACATCCCACTTACAAACAAGGCGTACGTCTGTTTACTTTCCTACAGAAAAATGTTACACTTGTAGAAGACTTGGCACTCCCTACTTATAAACAAGGCTTCTGTCTTTTCCTACAGTAAAATGTAGCACTTGTACAAGACTTGGTACTAATATAACTTACGAACAGGGCTTCTATTATTTTCCTACAGAAAACAGAAAAATGTAGCACTTACTCAATTGACCTTACGCCAGATAGCCTGTAGCCACGCCTACCAGTTTTCAGGGGGAACAATTCATGCTAGGCCCGACAAACAAAAGAATCAAATGGCGACGGCAGAAATATTTTCCCATTCTAGTTGATTTCGGCGTACGCTACCTCAATTCACACGTATTCTAAAGTGAAAAGGCAAAACACAATTGTTAATAAGTGGATGTTCTGTAGCGAAACATAAATTCTACAAAAAAAACAACGATACGTTGTTGTTAAAAGCCGGGAACTGCACCCGAGTATGAGGAAAACTAAACAAGGCAGGGGGCCGAGCGGAAAACACGTAAAAAAGACGGAAATCTCTGAAACCATTATAGCTGATTTTGTGGGGATTTTTTAATTGTCCGTTTCTTTTTCATTATAGAAACGTCAAATTTCGATCTCCCGGAAATCATGTAGGGTATGACTATATTAAGCAAACTAGAACATTGATTTTTATTAATTAAGGTTGAAATCAGACTGTGGATTCTGAATCCTATTTCAAATAATTAGATAAATTAAATAAGGTAATTTACATGTAAAAATTGTCACTTGTGTCATTTAAGAAACGTCTGATTTCGAAATACCGGAACTCATTAAAGATGCTCATATCATTGTTCAACATTATTCAGATACATAGCACTTAATGTCTAATACTTAGACATGATGTGTTTTAAGTATAAGTAAAGAAAGTTCTCTTATTAGAATTAAAACGTGTAAATGATAAATAAATAAGATATAGTCCAAGGTGATGATATAGTCCATACTCATATTTCAAGACATATACCGGCGCATCGCAGCTTAAAACAATGTTTGAGCCTACCAAATTTCTTTATAAAGTATACAGAATGAATGTATAATTTTTTGTTTAAGAACATATCTTCTTTATACGAAATATGCTATTTTTTTCTGGAATTTTAGACGAAGTTTACGCTGTCTATTAAAATGAAATTTAGAACGAAAGCACACACCGAGTGCTAAGTCAAAACTTTGAGCGCCTGGAAAATTGTTGATTAGACTCATTAAAAATAATCTTATATTAATCATAGTTTTTTATCATGTTTATTATTTGTTGTATTATCACCCAGGTATGACTTAACATACACCAGTGGGAGATTGATGTAAACCTTAAAAAATGCATAAATCATGTTTCCGGTACATTAAGGCATAATATTTACACGTTAGCATTCAAATAATATAGAACATCAAATACTTGTGTTTCATCAGTACATACCAGTTACTCTGGTAACTGATGGAATATTTTTTACTATTGAATAAAGAATACTAGGCACTTTTGTTAAATAAGAAAGTTAATTTTCATAGAATTTTACACTGATTTAAATGAAATAATTAAAACGTTATAACACAATGAGTGCTAAGTCGAACTGCTTTGCTTTTAAACACTCTTATAAGATTTTTAAGATCAACTATTCTTGAGGACGTCCACAGAGCCTGATACATCGTTGACAATATTCGAGGTCTGAGAGTGGATTTGGAAAAGGGAAGCGCTCTAGTATTACACTCTCTTCCCTGTGTCTGATGTCGTAACGTCACCTTTTTACCATTTTGGACGATTTTTCGGTTGTATTTATATTCTTTGACTGGCGAGTCCGGCACTAAGTTTGACGGACAAAATGGCGGTTAACAACAAGGCTTATCAGTTCTGTTATCTGATTGGTCAGTTGGAACCTGTCAATCAACACTGGCGTAAGGTCAATTAGACTTGGCGCTTCCCACTTACCAACAAGACTTCTGTCATATTCCGACAGAAAATGTTGCACTTGTCAAAGACTTGGCATTTGCCACTGTCAACAAGGCTTCTGTCGTTTTCCTACAGAAAATGTTGCACTTGTACCAAACTTACAAACATTTTTAGCTGTTGTTTTCAGAACAGACCAAGTCTTGTTCAAGCGCAACATTTTTCTGTTTTCTGTAGGAAAATAATAGAAGCCTGTGTCAAGGTTACACTTCCAGCAGCTGATTACATAGGAACGTACGGACTTTATCGTTTGCAAGCAGTGTGATAATTAATAAGTGATATTTTGGTGTATTTTATTTTAAACATATCATGACAGGCAAATTATTGACTATTGACTATGTTCAATGTGTTTTAATTTAAAGCCGAAATATACTGCGGGTCTATGCTAACGTCAAAGAAATGTATAAAGATAAAGTATGATTCGTGATGTTTATTGTTTAATTGATAGCGATTCGCAGTTTTGCAAAATTGAAACCGGTTTCACCTAGTAATTGAATCTGACCTGATTATCCGAGTAATCGTCCCAATCCTACTAATGATTAGTTTCAAGTTGTTTAATCTCTGCATGCCCTTGACGATGTGAAGTAATTACTTTTAGTTACTTGTGGGTAAGAATGAAAATAATCAGAATGAAACATTTGTTTTGAAAAGTTGAGTCTTACATATTTTTATCACAAGGACTTTTTCAATCAGTAAAACAATAATTAACATACTAATATATGAATGGTTTTGGCCTTAGAAAATATCAACTCTGTTCATACAATAAACATTTATTTTCAAAAGGATAAGAGGAAAAAAGTAAAAAAAAAAAGACAAAAGAATGGTCACTTACACATAATTATAATAATGTATCTTTATCAATAAAAAGAAACATAGATTCTCGATATATAAAAATGGATCATTTTATAATGTAGAAAGAAATGTTCTTACATCCAAAGCAACATTAACAATATAATATGATGAAACAGTTTATCTAACAGTCATGCTAACATTTATATACACATACAAATAGACTCTAAAAAGCTTTAAAACACACTGAAACAAAATAAATTTTCTGAAAAAAGGTAACATATACAAAATTCATTTCAAGATTAAAGGGTCATAGTGGCTAACAGTTGTTTTCTATGTCTCATAATATTTCATATATCAATGCCGTAAGTTTGAATATTTGGTTAACACGGTAGGAAGTAATATTTAATATATTCCTTTTTATTACCTCCCTTTTATAACTCCTGACAGTATAAATTCATGTGCAGCATTGAAATTACTGCTTTTATAACCATGTAAATGTAAATATATTTATGTGGACATATGCTTTATGTTTTAAACATAAAATAAAAACACCCGGGAACTTCAGATAAGACTTCATCTCAGTACTACAGGTGGTCAAGATTTATTTTCAGTAACATTTTAAAGCCGGGTCATGATCAGATGTACCAGTAGCAATGCTGAATAAAAGAATGAGTACAAAAGCAATTTTGAGACAAAGATTGGCCATACATTATACTTAATTTAAATGTTTACTTGCCATATATAGATGAGCTGTATTTTAGCCACAGAAAGTAACATTTTTAAATTATCAACAGTATTTTCTTGCCTACCTAGCTGGGGAAAGACAGGGATATCCTGGTAGTAGATCAATTTACAGTACCTTTTCACTAACAAAAAGACATAACACATGAGCACATCTAGATATAATAATAATGTAGTTATAAACTATCTGCACCATTTTATAATGTAAAATATCTTTGAAATTTTGCAGTAGTAAGCAAGAAAAATGATCACAGTACATGTCAACCTGTCCTAACACTTGGGACAGCTTGACAGCTCCCCTTGTATGAAGGTTTTCTACAAAAAGGGGGAATAACTTTTTGATATTTTCAGCCCATATTATGAAGAAAAAAACAAACATCAAAGACATACACACATCTCTTATTACAAGGTAGTTTAAAAGCTGCAACATTATATAAAATGAGATAAAAAAAATAATCCCAGATTGAAAAACTGGGAATGTAAAACACAGAAGATATAATATATTGAAAACACATTGAAATGGTCTGATTCAGTTTTTAAACAAAAACTGTAACAAGAGCTGTTTGTAATACTTTAATAATGCCCCCATGGCAGCCCGTTGGTATTGTATGGAATTTTGTATTCTGCAACACTGACCATTGGCCAAATGACCTCAAAACAACAGGGGTCATCTACTGACTACTGGCAACCATCCTATAAAGATCAACAGGCAAAAAAATCTTTGATTATTGAGAAGAAAACATTTTCAGTCTCCACATTACTTTGACCTTAACCTTTGACCTACTGACTCAAAATGATAGGGGTCATCTAACAATTGTTCTATGAAGTTTGATGAACACGCAGATCAAATCACTCTTTAGTTATTACTGAATGGAAACCATTTTCAGTTTCGAGGTTGCTGTGACCTTGACCTTTGACCTACTGACCCATCCAATAAGGGTCACCTACTGATCACAGGCAATCATCCTATGAAGTTTGACCACTGTAATGCAAAGCATTCTCTAATTATTGAATGGAAACCAAATAATCTACCAACCAAAACAGACTGATCAACCAACAATGAGCAACACATTGTAACCCTCACCTTGGAAGTGTGGTATAAATATGGATGCAGAAACAGATGTTTTTGTTTTTTTCATTCAAAAATTACCTTTTTTCAGAAATTCTTAAAGATTTTTATGTGTCATGTAAGCTATAATCATTGCTTGATTATTCTAATTCAGCATATACCTATACTAAAGACGAGTTGTCATGCAATTAATACTTTAAAATATGTTTCTGCCATCATCCACTGTAAAACATAACAAGGTTGGCCTGCATTTAAAGGGGAACAACTCAAAATTAATGTCAACATTTTTGTTCTCAAATTGTTAGTTAATACATATCTTTTATGTTGTAATTTCTAACTGTAACTGAGAAATTTCTTACGTATATTTACATATATATATACAGAGATCACAAATTGAATTCAGCAACATTTTGTCTACAGAACACCAAAAGGATATCACCTAAATGATGACATTTTCTGTCAGCATCAACACGGTTTCTGACATTTTTTCATACCAGTCTAAAAATACTTTAAAATTTGTTTTAAAGGCGATACTGAGCAAAAAAAGACATAAAGAAATTTTAAGACATTACTGAAAATAAAAAATAAAGTAATGCTTCAGAAAGAGTTAAGTTTATAAATATGACACATGAGCAGCCTTCCGCTAGGGTAATAAATATTTAAAAAGATCACACTTTATAAGAAAACTGGAATATTTATGTCATGTGGTATAAATGATGAAAAGCTATTAGTGTAAGACAATATTCATGCCCTAGACAAAACAATGGCCCCTGCTCAATCTGACCAGGACAAACTAAATCGCTTGTTTGTTTGTTTTCGTTTTTTTTTGTAAAAAAGTTCATAAAAACCTGTAAAACTGAAAAAATATCACCAAAAATTTGAAAAGTAGTTACCAAGGTAATAATTATCCTTTTTTAAAAAGAATGCATTGAAAAGTACACAAAAAGCTAGGAGATTGAAGGGAGGGGGAGACTGTCTGCCTCATTCAAATTTAATAGGCGAATTTCTAATGAATAACTTATCATATTTAAAGTGGCATACACATGTTTTTCCAGATAAACATCAAAATCTTAAAAACCAGTTCTAAGCTGAAATTTTATGGGTACTTTAAATATGAAAAATATTACTACACGCAACCTGTGACTAAAACATCAGATAGCTTTCCTTTATGTTCTAAAAAATATGCAATTTATTTAAAGAAATACGGTCTAAAATGGACTGAATCACACTTTTAATTTACTACAGTAAAATTTAAATTTTTTTAAATTAAATTAAAAAATTCGAGGGCTGAACGCAATACTGTAGTAACTCCTATTAAATAAAGAAGGACTTACGACAGTATTGCGTTCAACCCTCATACTAATAAGAAATGAAAGTGCTTTCTTAATTTTCAAAACATTTGTCAATGACATAATCTGGAAGAACGTTCCACTACAGTCTACTATCTATCACCACCGACAATTAATCGAATCTTCAAAATGAAGCTTTCGCCAGTGAAACACAGATCTACCTATTAATGCTGATTTTTGTTTTAGTAAATTTCCTCATACAACTAAGAAATCTCAAAAATCTGGTCCTAAAATTCCTGGTTCCAAAACCCTTTCAGTGTCAGCTCAGATGCTGAAGAAATTCTGATCAATATCTGAATCTCAAAATCTGGTCCAAACATTCTTGGTTCCAAGACCTCTACCACTGATCAGATACTGATGGAATTTGGTACAATTTCTGGGTCCAAAACAGTGTACTGTGGGTTACGGTTCTTGTTTCTCTCCTTGATTGTCTTACTGCATTCTGCAAGGTCTGCTCGAAATCTAAAAGACAAAACAGAGCATAATCAACACATCATATGGACTATATAAACTTTCAGATGATCACAACTTGAAGACCTTGAAAATATACTGTAAAATCATTAATTTTTGTGGACAACTAATTTTTCTGGACTTCATAGTTGAGTTAATCCACAAAATTAAAATCCCAACAAACAAGTTAAAATTCCAATTCAATTTATGTTCAAAATTTGAAATTCATGGATTGATATCCGTTGGAAATAGTGCTTATTGGCAAAACAACCAAATTTTGTGTCCACGAAACAATCTTGCAAGTTTTAATGACTAAACTATAATAGGGTACTTCTACCTTCTTACATATTCTAAAAGTGGCAATATACAAAATATATTTACAAGGGAAAATCCTTTTTTTTTAATTTACAGTGTATTGAGTAACATATAATTTTGGTTCAGGAAAGATTTTATGGCAAATGACCTTCTAGTGTAGTGTCAAAGGGGAATAACTACATCTGCAGACAAAAAAAAGAAAAAAAATACATTTTTTTTATCATTTTTTAGCGACTGAGACTATGCTTTTAGCATAATCAGGTATCTGAATGATTCTTTAACAAGCTAAACTGTGGATATCAGGAGCATTTACTGATGTTCGACCATGAAAATCTCATGCAAATGATAAATTTTAAAGTATTTTACTGAGTAGCAAAATTTCTATCAGGATTTGAACAGACCTAAAGGATTTAAATCAAGCAAATAAATCATTCCTTAATGATATATCATAATTTTTATAACATATTTAATATAATAACAATGATGATGGCAACCAATTACAATACTTTTAAACTATACCAATGAAGGAAAAAGTCTCACTCCTATTATTTCATTCTAGAAATTTATGTGAGGGATTGATTTTCATTAAATTGCTGTTCCTGATTGTTCATGTAATTCTTGAAAATTTGTAATTTGAATACTTACAAGGGAAAATTGATGACTTTAAGGAATAATTTAGACTGTTTTTAAATTTCAAAATATTTCATTAGAAAATACCTCAGAAATATATCATAATTATGTTCTAATAACAGTAATAATGTACTCACTCATCTACGATTTTTCTCGCCTCTGGTTCAAAGATATACTGGACTTCAAAATCACCAAGACTTCTGGTTCCCCTCTGACTGAGAATTTTGGTAACAATCATCATATCCATGGTTGTTGGCTTGTCTGGTAACATGTTCAAGATATGACTCTCCTCAAGTGGAGTCTGAAAAGTAGAAGTATCGAATTGTTTGATAATAATTTGTTGAGTGTTGTTTTTCAACAGTATTTCATTTATGCAATTGTTGGCAGTAAACCTAACCAATATTCCTGGTTTCTTTACCAGTTTTAACCATTTTCCATGAATAAATGCCAACTTCCCCACATGAATCAGAGGTGGAGGATGAAATGACTTGACACAACATCTTGTATCAAATTGTCATGACTCCGAGAACATACACCTCACCAAGGATTCAAACTCAACTCTGCTCTACGTAAACCAGTGCTCTCCCTATGGAGATAAGTGGACAGGCTTGTTTGATAATAAATCTGTACTTTATCCAAAAAAAAAATAATAATAATGGAAATTCAATTAAGGAAAACAGCTTTTCAGGAAAGTAACAGATTGTATTTTGTATTTTCTTTTTAATTTTTCACACTACTGTAGCAGCTATTTTTGTTTAAATTTGTCATACATGATTCATTAAGTTTATAATTTAAAATCACAAACTATCTTTAGACAATTTGTTACATCAGTGTTTCATGCATGGTTAGAAAGAAATAACTGTTTATATAATTCCATACTTGACTTAAATCAACAGGATATAAATTTACATAATTATCACAGATAAAATCTACGGAAACAGAGTTTAAAGTATGAAGTTTTCTCTATTACTTATTTAGGATAAAACTACAATCCCTTTAATGTCAGATCAAAATGTAATGAAATTAAGTTTTTTTTAAACACTGGTTTTGCATGCTTCATGCAAACAATTTATACCTTTAAAATGGAATTATTTTTACATTGTTACCTTATCTTTTGGTGGTGTTCCCTTCAACAAAGCTGGATAGTTAGGTGGGAAAGCATATTCATCATACTGCGGGAAATTGGTTGAGGCATGGGATACACTACATGTAAAAACTATTGATGTAAGAACTGTATACAGCTGGTCCTTTGATGAGAAATTGCCATTTCCTGGTATTCCCTGTTAAACAATGCAAAAAAAATTAAACCAATTGTAGCAAAAATCTCTAGCTTAACTTGAATCAATGCCTGATTGTTTCTTTAAAAGTCTATACAGTAGCATGGAATACTGAGATTTCTGTCAGTGCTTTTCTGAGAATAAAATTAATTGAAAACCAAAACAAACGAAAAAAACCCAGAAGGAAGACCTGATCAAAACTTTATGGTTCAGCCTCTGTGTGTTTTTGCATGTCTCAGTCTATGAATAATTTCAAAAACAGTATCTCCTGTTTAAATAGTAAGGTCAAATGTCAAATCTGAACTACAAATTTCTGTAAATTGTTAAGGCATTAAGTTTTTCAGGTAATATGAGTTTTAAAAGCTCTCAACAAAATAAATACATTATCAAAATTTCTTTTCAATTTTCATGTTTTTTCATCAAGCTATTATAAGAAATGCAACAATTTGCATAGACTGTTCACAAGAATAGGATTTAACGAAACTTCGTTATCAATATACTAGTAGATTAAGTCACTGGAGCTTTTCCATGTACGTTTTTTGTTAATTGTGGGCACAATACTGGAAAATAGGGCAAAAAAAACCCCCAAAATTATCAGAACGGCAGAAACAAATGCTAGATGATTCGAAGCACTGCATTTCAATTAAGATTTCTTTTCTAAAATACAAAACTAAGTCCTTTACCAGTATTCCACATCCTCCCTTTTCTCTTTCTTTCACAAGTTCTGCACCCCAACCCTGTAACTCCCAATCTCCAGTGATCTTATCTGTCGTATCTGAAATTTGTTAAAGAAAACCATAAATGAGCCGTGCCATGAGAAAACCAACATAGTGGGTATGCGACCAGCATGGATCCAGACCAGCCTGCGCATCCGCGCAGTCTGGTCAGGCTCCATGCTGTTCGCTTTTAAAGCCTATTGGAATTGAAGAAACTATTAGCGAACAGCATGGATCCTGACCAGACTGCGCGGATGCGCAGGCTGGTCTGGATCCATGCTGGTCGCATACCCACTATGTTGGTTTTCCCATGGCACGGCTCAAATTTACACATGTCAATCTTCACTTTCACAGATATACGTAAGCATGCAATCCCAGTTTTCAAAATTCAGTCTCTAAAGTTTGTATGCTGCAATAATCAGATTTTAAAGAAATATCTTAGGTAACAAAATATGACTGATCCAAGGATAAGTGTAAAATAAGTCTAATAGCAATATTCTTTGCATTTACGACTTCTTTTTAAATTAACTTCTGATGGTGAAATGTGTCATGATTTTGTATTACATTTCCTGAAGTATATTTTCTGTTACCGATATCTTTTCTTCAGAGTCATATTTTTAGCTTAAATTTCAATGTCAACTTGATCTTACTGTTTGTCAGAAAAATTTCATTTTCCATTAATCACCAGTATTTAAACTCCAAGAATGATTGATTAAAATTGTAGTAACAGTTTAACTTCAGTCTATCTATTAAACTTATCCAAATCAGTCACAAGTCTATATTCATGGAAAAATAACATTTATTAGTACCAGAGACCACACATACATGGTCTTAATCCTCTTGACCCTAACTAAATTAAAACCAAAGCCTGTATTCATCCCCATTTAAAGTCTAAAACATTGACTTAAGAACAGTACAAATATTCAATTTGCTGAAACTCTCGCTACAGCATATTCATACTGCTGAAATTTTGCTGAGCCATTTTTAGCTGCAGAATGAAGGTTCCTGGCAGAGCAAAATGAAAATTAAGCATTTAAAAGTCTAAGTTTTAGACATTTAACATTGATAAATATTGTCCCAGAGCTTTCCAAGCTTAGTAGTTAACATCTTATCTACTAAACATTAACTGTCAAGGTGTCATTTTCTTAGAAGTTTTTCCATCAAACAACAGTATAATCTTACCATAGTATAAATCACATATTTCTTCACATATTGTTGTGGCATGTAAACAAAAGGGCTCATCACGGAAATGTACCAGCAACCAGAGTGTCATACCTAATGAATAGGTGTCATTTCAAACATAAGTCAACTCCTTGTAATTAGTAAGGTTTAAATTGTCAATTTGAATAAAACAAGGCCGCTTGGGGTGTGACTCTCATCTGTTTTTTTTGTATAAAGAAATATTGTCCTACCATGATTTCTAAGTCTAAAAGGCCATCACTCTGCAAAGCAGGATAGAGTTATGTTTTTGATTTGCAGTGTCCATTATGATGGTGAAAAATGTGAATTTTAAACAATAGCTTTGATAGTTTATGAAAAGCTGACTTAACATATATTCAACAGAAAATGATTTTTCTAAGTCCAAGGGCAATAATTATTGCAAAAGCAGTGGAGTTATGTTCTTGTGTACAGGGTCAGCTTATGTGGTGAACAAGAGTTGCAGTTTTAGCATAGCTTTGATGTTTAAGAGAAAAAGTTGACCTAACTAAAACTTAACCAAGAAATCTGATTTTTCTAAGTCAAAAGGGCCTAAATCTTGCAAAAAGCAGGATGGAGTTATGTTTCTTGATGTACAGTGTCCACTTATGATGGTGAAAAACTGTTGCAAGTTTTAAAGCAATAGGTTTGATAGTTATGAGAAAAGTTGACTTAAACATATATTCAACCAGAAAATGATTTTTCTGTTTTTTGTACAACATAATTCAAAGCAAGATAATTTCTTCATACGTTTGTTGAAAGTATAGTTTACATACTTTAATAAAGTACCTAATAAATACAAGTACGACCACCGTCAATTGCCTAACTATTAAAAGTGATAAATGTAACTGTTAGAACAAAAATCGTTTCCACTTAGCTATTTTTATTTTAGAATCTGCAATGTTGCATAATCAGTGATTATTATTCATCAAGTTGAGTCATTCAACATTATGTGATCACTTATTTTTAAACTTCTGAACATATTTCATTTGTGCTGAGCTACGAACGAAGTTGCATATAAGTTCATAATGTGCTATGTTGCTCTGATAAACTTCTGCTGTCATTTTTTTTGTTAGAAATTGTGAAAAGGCAATCAAATAATTGTCTGTTGTCCTTTTGAAAATTTGTTTTTTTTGTGATTATCTTTTTAATAAAGGCACCGTTGCGGGTGCTGAGTCATTGATTTTAAATTTGTGTTAAGAATTGCCTACACTGATTTTCTAAGTCAAAGGGCCATAATCTTGCAAAAAGCAGGTAGAGTTATGTTTTTGATGTACAGGTCCCTTATGTGGTGAAAAACTGTTGAAGTTTAAAGCATAGTTTGATGTTTATGAGAAAGTGACTTAAACATAATCAACAAGAAATGTTTTCTAGTCAAAAGGGGCAATAATTATTGCAAAAGAGATGGGTTATGTCTTGTGTACAGGGTCAGTTAGATGTAAACAGGTTGCAGTTTAAGCATAGCTTTGATTTTAGGAAAGTTGACCAACATAAAACTTAACAAGAATCGAATTTTCTAAGTCCAAAAGGGCCATAAATTTGCAAAAAGCAGGATGGAGTTTGTTTCTTGCTGTACAGGGTCAGCTTATGATGGTGAACAAGTGTTGCAAGTTTTAAAGCAATAGCTTTGATAGTTTAGGATAAAAGTGACCTAAACATAAAACTTAACCAAGAAAACTGATTTTTAAGTCCAAAAGGGGCAATAATTTGCAAAAAGCAAGTGGTTTGTTTCTTGATGTACAGGGTATTTATGATGGTGAATTAGAAAATAAAACTAAACGTTTCCAAGTTTCAAAGCTAAAGCTTTGATAGTTTAGGAGAAAAGTTGACCTAAACATAAAACTTAACCAAGAAATCTGATATTTTCTAAGTACAAAAAGGTGGCCATAAAATCTAGCAAAAAGCAAGAATGAGTTATGTTTCTAGCTATAAAGGGTCAGTTTGATGGTGAGACAAGTATTCCAAGTTTCAAAGCTAAAGCTTTGATAGTTTAGGAGAAAAGTTGACCTAAACATAAAACTTAACCAGGCAACGCTGACGCCGACGCCGACAACCGCTCAAGTGATGACAATAACTCATCATTTTTTTTTCAAAAAATCAGATGAGCTAAAAACTAGTACACTTGGTTAGAACATAGAAAAATTTCGTTTCCAATCTTGAGGCTACATTTTCTATCTGATTTACAAGAAATCTGGTCAAAGTGTTTGTCTATAATGAAATCAGTGGAAATTGTGACTGATATTCTACGGCATAAAATCTAAGTTGCAAGGTCATTTCATCCAGAAACGGTATTAATGCTCTAGAAATCACATTAATTTTTTAAATAGATCTTCATGAAACTTATATTCTTTATCTAGTTTTGTGCTGAACTGCTACCTTCATGAAACAGTAAGTCATGCCATATTCAAGGTTAAACGTTCATGGTAATGTGAGCTTTATAGGGCCATTTTGCCTCTCTTGTATAAAAATATCTTCCATGACCTGTTCATATTCTGTTTTGTGTTTAAGAAATAATGTAAGGGAATAAAAAGTGTAAATCCATAAAAATACTATTTATAGTCTACTGTTTGATCCACCTTTTCTGAAACAATGTTGGTTTTTTTCTGTGATTTATTTCTTTTTTAATACAAGAGCACCGCCTTGCGGGTGCTGACGCTCATCTGATTTTTTTTGTGTAATAGAAATATTGTCCTACCCATGATTTTCTAAGTCTAAAAAGGGCCATCATTCTTGCAAAAAGCAGGATAGAGTTATGTTTCTTGATGTACAGCGTCCGCTTATGATGGTGAAAAACTGTTGAAAGTTCTAAAGCAATAGCTTTGATAGTTTATGAGAAAAGCTGACTTAAACATAATACTCAACCAAGACAACTGATTTTCTAAGTCCAAAAGGGGCAATAATTATTGCAAAAAGCAGAATGGAGTTATGTTTCTTGATGTACAGGGTCAGCTTATGATGCTGAACAAGTGTTGCAAGTTTCAAAGCAATAGCTTTGATAGTTTAAGAGAAAAAGTTGACCTAAACATAAAACTTAACCAAGAAATCTGATATTTTCTAAGTCCAAAAGGGGCCATAAATCTTGCAAAAAAGCAGGACGGAGTTATGTTTCTTGCTGTACAGGGTCAGCTTATGATGGTGAACAAGTGTTGCAAGTTTTAAAGCAATAGCTTTGAAAGTTTATGAGAAAAGCTGACCTAAACATAAAACTTATAATAACCAAGAAATCTGATATTTTCTAAGTCCAAAAGGGGCAATAATTCTTGCAAAAAGCAGGATGGAGTTATGTTTCTTGCTGTACAGGGTCAGCTTATGATGGTAAACAAGTGTTGCAAGTTTCAAAGCAATAGCTTTGATAGTTTAAGAGAAAAAGTTGACCTAAACATAAAACTTAACCAAGAAATCTGATATTTTCTAAGTACAAAAGGGGCCATAAATCTTGCAAAAAGCAGGATGGAGTTATGTTTCTTGCTGTACAGGGTCAGCTTATGATGGTGAACAAGTGTTGCAAGTTTCAAAGCAATAGCTTTGATAGTTTAGGAAATAAGCTGACCTAAACATAAAACTTAACCAGGCAACGCCGACACCGACGCCGATCAAGTGATGACAATAACTCATCATATTTTTTTCAAAAAATCAGATGAGCTTATAAAACAATGGCATAAATATTATACAGCTTTTTAAAGATTGCAAAAGCAAATCAGTGCAATCAATGAAGACTGTAATGGTCTGAATCTTACAGATCAGCTCACGCGGAAAACCCACTTTCCGTTTTTCCTCGAAGGAAAAATCTTGCATAGCGAGGAATTCCTCCGAGTACTGCCTAATTCTGACTCGGAGTACCGACTATTATAGTTTTATTACTTTAGCGGAATTTCGTCGAGTCGCTCCGAAAAATTACTTGACGGAACTCCGAGTCGAAATTATACAGGTAACACTATAATGATTTCCGGTATTTTATGGCCACTCTGCGCGACTCCGAGTTTGTAATAAACAATAAATCGGTCATTTCGAGTGCCGCGAGATGACTTGACGAAACTTCGAGGCAGTATTTCCTTACTTAAACGGATTTTTTTTTATATAATTAGCTTGTTCTTTTAATTGCATGAAATTAGTGTGAATTTTGATATTGAAAAAGTTTCTGACCATGCGAATTAGATTAAGAAGCATATCATGTATATCATGTATAATAAATTAAATTATTAGTCATAACGAAATTAAACAAACTTTCAAATCACCGCCGTTAAAAGAAAAGTGATCTGTTAATTTTTTAACTGCGAATTATATTTAGAGAAAAAGTCATGTTATAATTTGTGCACTAAATTAAGAATAATTTATAACTAGATAAACTTTAAAATAACACCCGCTAAAAGTAAATTGTTTAGTATGATATTGAAATACATGCGAATTAGATTTAGAAGTAAATTTTTGTAGAACGGACTAAATTATTAATAATATATAATTAAACAAACTTCCAAATGACCGCCGTTAAAGACAACAGTTATGTTACATTTTGATATAGAAATAACTTCTCACTTTGCGAATTTAATTTAGAAATAAAGTCATGAAAAATACACTAACTTATGAATAATTCATAACTAGATAAACTTTAAAAATACACCCGCTAGAAAGTAAATTGTTAAGTATTAAGAAGTATATAAAAAAAAACTGTAAAAAAAATATACTAAAAAACTTTCAGATAACTGCCGTTAAAGAATAGTGATATGTTAAATATTTTATTGAAATAGTTTCTGACAGCGCAAATTAAATTTAGAAATAAACTGATGTAAAATGGACTAAATTAGAAACTGTATAAAACTAGATAAACGTTAAAATAATGGCCGTTAAAGAAAAGTGGCCTTTATAAATTAATGAAAATTATAGGAGAAATGATTATTTGTCATTATGAAAATGGTCTTTCTTTTATTCATTTGGAATGAATTATAAATAAGATAAAAAAGCTACTGCCGTATCCGCTCAAAAAGTGATAAAATATCATATGTGAACAGAAAAATTTGGTTAATTTTAAAGTAAGATAAGAAATACTACAGTATTATTTTTATTTACAAATACTATGTTATTTCGCGTATCACCATGTAAAATATAATCATCCTGCTCCGAATAATCTGAAATCTGTCCTCAAAGTTACTCGAAGGCCCATTTAAATTTGTATAGGTAATAATTTATTTGTCTCGGAGACACTCGAAGGAATTCCGTCAAGTGACTCGGAAACAAGAAACCAATACAGGTGTATATTCGGCTAATTGGATTTCATCTCGAGTCACTTCGAGGATTGCCTTCGAGTGACTTCGCATAAATCCTCGGAGTCAGATAGCGAAATTTCTTGACGGAAAATGGCTGACTCGAAGAAACTTCGAGTCGGAACCTTGGTACTCGTTTTGGCTATACTCCGAGGATCGTGTAGAATGGGTTTTCCGCGTGAGCTGATCTGTACATATCACCCATACAATTATGAATTTTTAAGTCTCAACCTCTGATTTACACCTTCACCTTGCTAAATGTCTTGGTCCATCCTTCAACTTGGATAGTACCACTTGTTTATCAAAGGGGTGTCCGCTGAAAATGTACTGACTGAATAGCAGACATGCAGGCTGATCTTGGTCTGCTCCAGTCGCAAAGGCAGAATCATAACTGTCAGCAGGCTAAAGGTTAACAATTATATCTAAACAGAGTATTAATAAGCCATTTACCCCTCGTTTTTTCAGATCTTCAGGTAATGTTCCTTCAACATCCATCCTCCAAGAATTCAATCTGAAAAATAGAAACAATACATTTACTTGTGTCACAGACACTTCAGACAAAGTTAAGGTTCAAAACATTTTCTATTTAGATATGGCAATATTGCCAAATGATACAATGTCCCCACTTAATGGAGCTAATCACATTTAGCATTATTTTATCTATGTGCCTCTGAATATTGACATCTGACTTCGAGTTTTAAGTAAGTAAAAACATTTCACATGGATCACTTGTAGGTTTGACATTGAGCTTTGGATCCAGGACTTGCAAACTTGCAACATCTGATCCTATTAAACGTTAATTTTGTGCCACTAATAATCACAATCCCTCTATCCATAAATGAGCCGCGCCATGGGAAAACCAACATATTGGCTTTGCGACCAGCATGGATCCAGACCAGCCTGCGCATCCGCCCAGTCTGGTCAGGATCAATGCTGTTCACTAACAGTTTCTCTAGTTGCAGTAGGCTTTGAAAGCGAACAGCATGGATCCTGACCAGACTGTGCGGATGCACAGACTGATCTGGATCCATGCTGGTCGCAAAGCCACTATGTTGGTTTTCTCATGGCACGGCTCAAATGAAATTATATGCCAGTTAATACTGGATTTACGCTTAACCCTTACCCTGCTGAATTTCTATAATGAACTTGTCCATGTGTCAATTTGGACAGTGCCACTAACTGTTAAAAGGGGTGCTTACCAAAAAGATACTGACTAGCGAAAAATGCAGATCTTGATCAAACTGCATGGATGTGCAGGCTGATCATGATCTACATTGGTCACAAATCAGGATCAACTGTGTTCAGCATGAATAGGGTTAAGGATCAATGAAAACAATAGGGAAAATTATGTACTCTCCATTATGTGATTTCCGCATTTTCTGTTTTTTCGGGAAGTTATGTGCGCTTTGAGCTACTTTACATCTGAAGAATGCTTGATGGCCTATGGAGAATGTGTGTAATCACAAGGAAATTGCATTCAATAAAATAAATTTTCATTACAAATGGGCATACATCTTTTTCAATGTGATGCTTGAGTTATAAGCTGATTATGTTGCAGCGAGTAAATTATATACGTACCCTCTTCTGATGAGTTCAAACATGCCCTTGATACCGATGTTCATTGTCTTGTCCACCCAACCATTGGGAGATACCAGCAACTCTAAACCTCGACTGTGAAAAATAGAAGTGAAATCATGGCATGTACCAAATGAATGCTTCCTACACTGCATTATATATGACTTGTAATATAACTGAAACTCACAAAGTTCTTATAATTCATTGCTAATGAAGCAAATCTTGCAATAGGAAGTCTGACCAACAATCTTTGCAAATTTAATCTTAGACTGGACGATTACTATGTTCAAAGTAAATGTCTATCTTTTATAAATGTTCACCAATGTACACAAATGTAGAATGACTTTTGTTGTAAGTGCATGTTTAGTTGGCTAAAAATCGATTTATTTATTAGAAAAATTCTCAGTATTAACAACATAAGTAAAAACTTATTCCTTGAAACTCGGTATCTCGAAGTTGCAAGGGGATGAACAAAGTGCTTCAGTTATCCAGGATTCTGAATGATCCAAACAGCCAGGGAATGCTTGAGTGAGCCCAAGGCCCAAATTCATCAACATTTAAAGTCAGAATCTTAAGTCTTTAATGAAAGAACGGCAAATCTTAAACTTGCCATGATTCTATTTCTAGCTAATGTAAACTAATGGAATTTAATTGAGCAGATTTTTGCTGCATGATACACATTTGAGCCGCGCCATGAGAAAACCAACATAGTGGCTTTGCGACCAGCATGGATCCAGACCAGCCTGCACATCCGTGCAGTCTAGTCAGCATCCATGCTGTTCGCTAACAGTTTTTCTAATTGCAATAGGCTTTGAAAGAGAACAGCATGGATCCTGACCAGACTGCGTGGATGCGCAGGCTGGTCTGGATCCATGCTGGACACAAAGCCACAATGTTGGTTTTCTCATGGCGCGGCTCAAAATTTGGTGCAATTTTTCATCACAATCTGTGAAAATTTAAAAATGATAGCGAGAAATGGAAATTAGCATTCTGAAGTAAAGTTTCAAACTTAAAATGTTCATGAATATAAGCCCTGACAGGACTGGTGTTTCAGTGTATGTTATAGAAAACTAAAAAGAATGAATAATACTTGACAATAATGTGCAGATTTCGAATGAGAGATAAGGCACATGCCACTTAAAAATTGTCTGAACATGTGACTGCAATCATTAACTTAATTCTTTACCGAAGGATAAACACAACAGATACAAATGTACTCACGTATTTATGGCGATAAGGTAGAGAAAATGAGGCGCAAGAAGTTTGAACAGCGGATGTGATTGTGAAAGATTTCTATGTGTTACAACCGTGACGCCCTCCATCAACAAATGGGTGAAACCTGAAAAATGAAGTTTCATATGATTCGTCACTAGGTCTATGATAATTGCCAGTTTCTTAACCAAGGAAAGGGACCAGTAAAAACAACTGGCAATTGATGTAACCTCTTTATGCTATTTTGTCATTTTCCTTTTCCTATGGAAAACCATGCGCATGCTGAGCTACATCTACAAATGCTGCATAAGTGGTTAACATCGAGACACACTTGCTCTGGTTATTGCTCTCCACTACCTTATAGAGATAGTATCATTTTCAAAACAAAGGTAGGGAGTTAAAAAGATTTAAAATGCATGCAAATATCAATATATTTCTCAAAAACAGATATGAGCCATGCCATGAGAAAACCAACATAGTGGGTTTGCGACCAGCATGGATCCAGACCAGCCTGCGCATCCACGCAGTCTGGTCAGGATCCATGCTGTTCTCTTTTAAAGCCTATTGGAATTGGAGAAACTGTTAGCGAACGGCATGGATCCTGACCAGACTGCGCGGATGCGCAGGCTGGTCTGGATCCATGCTGGTCGCAAACCCACTATGTTGGTTTTCTCATGGCGCGGCTCATATATCTATAATATTTTATCTTATGAGCATTTAATATTTTCATATAAAAGAAAATTATGAGATCAAGGAAATGTAACTCTTCTTGGACATGTAGAGCAAAAACATCAAAGGGACATAATATATTGGATATTCAGTGATTTGGAATGGAAAACAATGATCCATTATACTGTTTGCTAAAAATAACAGAACATCTGGAACAGTCCAATAACCTTAAAGTATACATTCACAGCATTGTGTATGCTGTAATAGAATGCAAATACTTAAGCTCTACCTGGGACTAGAACCCAGGACCTCTCACACCAAAAGCAGACACTCTTCCGCTCTGCTAAAACAACAGTGTACAGCTAGTCAATGTAACTGCACCCTTATTCTCTATCTGACTACATAACATGAACTGGAACAACTTTGTGACATTTCAATTTCGGAGTACTCCAGATTATCGGTGCATTGACTTTGTTAGCTAGAGGCAATTTTTGTGTAATGAAAAATTGTATTATTATTTTTCTACTATTTTTGTTTAGTCAAAACTTTCTCTGACATGTTTTTAAGAGTATGAACTTATTAAATGGCAGTGCCAGTGAAATATAACTTACACCAATTCTTTTATATTTGCCCTTTTAGCAGCAGGCAAATGGCAAAGAGCAAGCTTTGGCAAAATTTCAGGAATAATTTTACAATTTTGAGAGGATTTCAATCGATAGGGAATTTTTACTCATTACTGGTGCATGTTTTAGTTCCATGATATTTACAAAAATCAAGTACATGAAGGATTCTTGTACAGTCTCGATCTATACTTTTAAGACCAAGCATACACCTTGGTGACCTTGACCTTGGGTATAATGGGCCCAGCCCCTGCAAATACTTTGTTTGCATGCTGAACGATGTTAATAGTAACAAAGAAAAACAAAGGTTGCTGAAAACTTTAACTTTCGCCGATGCCAAGGCAAGTAGAATAGCACCCCTTTTCTCAGAGTAGTGGAGCTAAAAATTTCCTTTCGATTATGTATTCTCCATATTTCTGCATCCTCCCATATGAGTAGGAATGCTGGTATGAACTGTATGAACTATGCTGGACAAAATACCAAAGGTGCCCCTCTAGGTATTATTTCAGACACAAGCAAGAATCTTGACAGAACCACTAACCACTTAGACAAGGCCTATGGAAAGTTTTCTTCCTTTAAGACCCAAGCAGGGCCTGAACCTATGAAAAAAATAACAAGGGATTCAAAGTCATCAAACTTAGCAACTCAGCCTTGGATGCCCCGATAAAGTCTTATATGCAATCACAAGAAATGTGAGCAAGCATTTATGCAAATCATATTTTTATGCAGAAGATTTTTGCACCAAATAGCTATCACTGAATTTCATTGGAAGCATTATATAATTCTTGTGATATTGGGACTGAAAATCCACTACTTGGCGTGGCCTTTAAAAATTGATGCAACTTACCTAAATGAGTGAGTGACTGATGAACATTGGCATCTGCATTGTTGAACCACATTTTTGCTGTCATCCATACATATGGAGGATCGTCTGGCAAAAACACCTGTGCAATAGGTAAAATATCTTGTTACTGCATCATGTCGTACTCATGCCTAAAAAAATAATTCTTTGTTTCCAGTAACATGCTCAAAAAAATTAGGGTAGGTAGGTCGGAAAATTTTTTTTTTCTGGAAATTTTTTTTATAAAGGGAGACTTTTTGGAAATTATTTTTGTGTCAAAAAATTAATACAAATAAGGGGGTCATGCCTTTAGAGCATCAGGAAGTTGATTTTTAACATCACTGACCATGTTTAAAGCATAAAAGGTGCAGTTTGGCAACTTTTTGTCAAAAAGTTGAAAAAATTATTCTCTAAAGGCCATAAAAACATTTAGGGTCAGGCCAAAAATTTAGGGTAGGTCGGGATACCGGAAACAAACAATTTTTTTTTACGCCTCATGAAACAATTTCTTGAATGTTCACCATTAAACAGTTCTGGTATAACATTTATCTGTCTACTTTTAGATTAGCAACTTGAGGTATAGTGCACAAAGGAGTGGGGAAGAAAAGGACTAACCCCTCTGTCAGATTTGAGGGCATGTTGGGGGGAGTATCTTTCCAACCTACAGCTCTAGCCTGGGCAGAGTGTGACACAGTCTGGAATGTTTGGGATTCTGTACACCCTCTCCCCATTGCTCTTTAGCCAAAAAATCGTAATTTCATCAATATTGAACTGTTACAGTAGACAACAGAAACAGGAGTGAGGTGCATTTATAAACTAACTGTCCAATTGATACAGACTTAAATACTAGATTTCTGTTGGGTTTTTTTTACATATTTTAATGAAAAGTGTGATAAATATACTTACAGGATTATCTGGTGCCTTTTCTTGGTACAACTGTATCGCTATTGGTACCAGATGATAGTGACTGTTCATGAAGAACAGGCCAATTGGAACACATGACTGAAAATAAAAAACAACCAAAGGATACATGAAGAAATTTTCAACGGAACAGAAGTCTAACAAATACCAGTGTTGGACACATAAAAATAGACAGAAAACAAAGAAATCACAAATAGTTGCAACTGAAACAGTAATACAGTTGAAACGTCAGTATCTAGAATACCAAGAGATCAACATTTTTTATATAATGTTTTAGTTCAAGATATTTAAAATTCGACCTACAACGATATTTTGTGCAATGTGTTTTCTGGATGGGAGCTACAAACAATGTCTTTGAGATCGGAATTTTGAGATTTTTTTTATTATTACAGAATTTCGAGATATCGAGTTTCAATTGTATATGATAAGTTATACAGTTTAATCTTAATAGACCTTCAAAGGTAATCAAATCCAAGTTAGACTGAGACTGCATAATAAGAAAACAATAAAAACATTTTTTTTTGTTCATCTAGAGCAATTTCTTAACTTTTCTTCATTTTTTTATTGTATCAATACAAGTATTGGGTCTAATTCTGTATTGATTTTTCAGACTTGTTATTACTGAAAGAAAACTTGTATCGGGGATTAACCTTTAGCATTAACTGGCAGCAAGTGGTTCTGCCTTTGTGACCAGTGCAGACCAAGATCATGGTCTGGCTCTGCACTGTTCGCTATTCAGTCACTAAATTTTCAGTGAACACCCCTCCAAATAATAAGTGGTACTGCCCAAATTGAATGATGAACCAGTCCATTTTAGAAATTTAGCAAGGTAAGGATTAAGGACAACAGTGCTAACTCTTACATGGAACTGGTATCAGTCTCGGATAGGAAATGTTTGATAACTGAGAAATGGGTAATCAAACTAAAATGCAGTTTTGCTGATTTCAGTCTCTCTCTCATCTCCAGTTTGGTAAATTTTAATATTTTCTGTGCAATAATGGCAAGTGTCCTCAAATGAAGAAACTAAACAGGAAGTATATTTAACTAGAAGTATTTCTCAACAAAAAGACATCAGATTCTAATATTCCGCAATCCTATGCCACCTGCCATAATATTTTAATAAATTAAAGTAGATTTTGAAAATAAATATTGTTAAAACCGAAAAGACATCATTCTGGATGATGAGTTTTTGATTTTAACCTCATGACTCAAAAATACCAAGGTGTGCCAGTAATGTGTAGGTGTGAAAAAAAAATCATAGTAGGAGGGACTTGAAGTGGAAAGGGGGGCTAAACTTATAATACAGGTATCAAATTTTATTGATCTTTAAGAGATTTTTAATCCTCCCCCTCACTGCTGCACAGGTTAAAGCTCAAATCATTATCTTGGATTAAATTCTGCAGGTAAGAAAGATGAAACTAAAAATTTAAAACATTTCTCTTTAATCGTCCTGAGTACAGAATTAATTTGCATAATTTAGATTCATTTAAAACACAAACAAATATTTCATGGGGTATTGGTCAACAGTTTCATTGAATCAATTCACATGATCAAGATTTCATTTCAAAAAAAAACACACACAAAAAAAAATGACCACATAAACATGTTCAGTATCTAGTATGAAAATGGAAACTCTAAAAAAGAAAAATGTCAACAACTAGGCTATCAGATAGACACTTTAAAAGATTATAAAAATGGTAGCAGTGGCTTTGAAAATAGCTTTCACACGATTAAATGACCACAAATATTTATCATCTTACTGTCTGTGGTCAGGCAAACCTTAAAGTAAAGATTATTTCCTTCAATTTATGTTAAATTTACCCTTTAGTTAGAATATATCTGTGTGTGGTAAAGCATATTGTGGTATTTGTGTTACGGTATACCTTTGGTTATGTGACACTATCTGGATAATCTAAAGTAACTCAGACTGACAGTGTTTTATTTGCTGTTGGGTTTTATGTCTCACCAACACACTGATAGGTCATATGGCGACTTTCAAGCTTTGCATGGAGGAGAAAGTCCATATAGGTACCCTTAAGGATTTAATTTCAGGCATGGGTGGGGCACTTGGGTGGAACCACTGACCTTTTACAAGCCAGCCGAATGGTTTTCTCACAATAACTGAAAGAATTCTACACTTCTGACAGTATTTCTTGATTTTCTACTAATTAATAACATGCTCCCCATGCACAAACATATAACTGCCAAACTGTGACTTGAGCACAAACTTACTAAATTCGATTTAATGAGCCTTATTAAAGCAAATCAGTCAATTGTTTCTTTCATGAAAATATGATGCCTGAATTTTTCTGATCTGATACCTGCATTATTCCCAAACCTTGTCTGAATATCTCTTCTTGCTTCAATGTTGAATTCTGGCTTAAAGTGGCAAAGTTCAGAACAAGTAGAGAAACATTTTAACACAAGGCAGTCTGAAAGATAGCTAAATCCCCCGCCACTGCTATGGATAGTGAAAGGGTAAACCTTTGATTTTAGCTGTGACCTTGACCTTGAACTGACATGGCTGACTCATGAATTCTGCACAATGTCTTGATGAGGTGATCATTTGAAATCCTTCAAGGAGTTTAGGAGATATAGAGCGGACACAAAATGGGAGGCTCAAACCTTTGACCCTAAGTTGTGACCTTGACCTTGAGCCGGCATGACTGACTCATGGGTTCTGCACATCGTCTTGATGAGGTGATCATTTGACCCAAGTTTCATGAAAATCCTTCAAGGAGTTTAGAAGATATAGAGCGGACACAAAATGGAAGGCTCAAAACCTTTGACCCTAAGTTGTGACCTTGAACTTGAGCCGGCATGGCTGACTCATGGGTTCTGCACATCGTCTTGATGAGGTGATCATTTGACCCAAGTTTTATAAAATTCCTTCAAGGGGTTTATGAGATATAGAGCGGACACAAAATGGCAGGCTCAAACCTTTGACCTTGAGTTGTGACCTTGACCTTGAACCAACAAGGCTGACTCATGGGTTCTGCACATCATCTTGATGAGGTGATCATTTGACCCAAGTTTCATGAAAATCCTTCAAGGGGTTTAGGAGATATGGACCGGACACGATTTTGTTACGGACGGAACGACGGACGGACGCAGACCATTTCTATAATCCCTCCGCCATGGCAGGGGATTAAAAAATTCAGCAGTTTCAAAATGTTTAAATAAACAAAAATAGGACTGTGGTTAATAGAAATACAAGGTACAGTGCACCCTGCCTGCACATGGAAGACCAAAATGTGTTTGTTTTACACAGGTTGTTGCTTTACAAATGTCACGTTTATTTACTTGAAGATCTAGTCATACATGACTGTGAGGTCCTTGTTCTTTCAAGGTGTCAGTATCAAAGGAGATACTTTTATCCTTATAAAGGAGGTACTTGCTCTTTGAAGGGTTAGACTATATGATTATAGAATATCATTGGATATGAATGATGACAAATTATCTTTAAGCAAACAAAAATTTATATTAAAAAAAAAGACCCACGGAAAGCTTTATGTAAACAAACCAAAACAGATTTACATAAATTTACATGTTATTTTGCCTCACAAACAGATATAACTCCCATTATCTTATCAAAATATTATGTCCTAAATACCAAAGTTTTTATTTACAATTGTATACAAGTATTCACAAAATAATGTCATTGTCAAAAGTGAGGAGTATTTAGTTACTATATTTGGTCAAATTCAACTGACCCCCCACCCAACCACAGCCCACAATGTATGTTCTATCACATTTATTTGTAAGTTGATTTTTAACCAAAATAATGAGTAACTTCGGCCACTGTGATTAAAGAGACATCATACAGAGAACTATTTCCGCCCATTTTGCAAATAACATGTTAAAAAATAATCGTACAACAATTTGTAAGTGGGAAGTCATAAAAAAAAAATGTCTCGGGCAAATATTGTGGTTATCAGCTGACAAAATTTTATCTTAAAATAGCTTGATTTTGTAACTGATGGAAAAGGAGCAGATGAGCCACGCCATGAGAAAACCAACATAGTGCATTTGCGACCAACATGGATCCAGACCAGCCTGCGCATCCTCGCAGTCTAGTCAAGATCCATGCTGTTTGCTTTTAAAGCCTATTGCAATTAGAGAAACCGTTAGCAAATAGCATAGATCCTGACCAGACTGCGCCAATGCGCAGGCTGGTCTGGATCCATGCTGGTCACAAATATTCTATAATAATTTTCTCATGGTGCGGCTCAGATATTTTTTTGCCTGCCTTTCACACATTAAAATCAGCAGAGATGAACATAAAATCCGAGATAAAAGAAAAATGTCATCATATACTGGTAGGGAGATTATGACACTGCCATGTGTCTAACAATCTTCATTCAAAATTTAATAAAAAAAACATAGACATGATAAAACCTTTTTTCCCCATAACCAGATTCTATGTTAAATTATCACACTTATATTTTCAAGCCTAAATGTGTGAAATAGAAAGATTGATCCTGTGATCAGATTTCACTACTTCATTTTAATAATTTCAATAACAAATCTTGGCTTAAATCTGGGTCAACAGGCAGGTATTTTGTACTGTATATTACCAAGCTATATCTTGAGAAAATCAAACCCATGTAGTAAATAAGCCTCTCTTAGTTAAAAATAAAAGAAAAAATATTAAAAGACCAAATGAATCTCATGAGCCACTGATGCTCGAGCAAGCTACATTTCACTTCAGTTTGATTTGTGACAGACTTAACCCTTACCTGGCAAAATGTCTGTAATAAACTTGTCTATCTTTCAATTTGGACAGTACCATTTACCAACTGTTAAAAGGGGTGCTTTCCAAGAAGATATTGACTGAATGGCAAACAGTGCAGATCGTGATCAGACTGCAAGGATGTGCAGACTGATCGTGATCTACACTGGTCACAAACTTTTTAAGGCAGAATCAATTGTGGCCAGCATAAGGCTTAACAAGAGCACCGCCTTGCGGGTGCTGACGCTCATCTGATTTTTTTTGTGTAATAGAAATATTGTCCTACCCATGATTTTCTAAGTCTAAAAAGGGCCATCATTCTTGCAAAAAGCAGGATAGAGTTATGTTTCTTGATGTACAGTGTCCACTTATGATGGTGAAAAACTGTTGCAAGTTTTAAAGCAATAGCTTTGATAGTTTATGAGAAAAGTTGACTTAAACATAATACTCAACCAAGAAAATGATTTTCTAAGTCCAAAAGGGGCAATAATTATTGCAAAAATCAGGATGGAGTTACGCTGCTTGCTGCACAGGGTCAGCTTATGATGGTGAACAAGTGTTGCAAGTTTCAAAGCAATAGCTTTGATAGTTTAAGAGAAAAAGTTGACCTAAACATAAAACTTAACCAAGAAATCTGATATTTTCTAAGTCCAAAAGGGGCCATAAATCTTGCAAAAAGCAGGATGGAGTTATGTTTCTTGCTGTACTGGGTCAACTTATGATGGTGAACAAGTGTTGCAAGTTTTAAAGCAATAGCTTTGACAGTTTAGGATAAAAGCTGACCTAAACATAAAACTTAACCAAGAAAACTGATTTTCTAAGTCCAAAAGGGGCAATAAATCTTGCAAAAAGCAAGATGGAGTTATGTTTCTTGCTGTACAGGGTCAGCTTATGATGGTGAATAAGTATTCCAAGTTTCAAAGCAATAGCTTTGACAGTTTGGGAGAAAAAATGACCTAAACATAAAACTTAACCAAGAAATCTGATATTTTCTAAGTACAAAAGGGGCCATAAATCTTGCAAAAAGCAAGATGGAGTTATGTTTCTTGCTATACAGGGTCAGCTTATGATGGTGAACAAGTATTCCAAGTTTCAAAGCAATAGCTTTGATAGTTTAGGAGAAAAGCTGACCTAAACATAAAACTTAACCAGGCAACGCCGACGCAGACGCCGACGCCGACGCCGACGCCGACAACCGCTCAAGTGATGACAATAACTCATCATTTTTTTTCAAAAAATCAGATGAGCTAATAAAATGACACAAACAATGTCAAGTGTTGCCTACCCATCCAGTGAAAAGATCTATTGTATCAATTTCGTTTTTTTCTTACTTTTAATACTTTTGACTTTTGTTATTTAAGAGACTGCTTTCATTTCATTCAATTATTTTCTCATTTTGAAATGCTAGAACTCTGACATTTAGTAGAGAGTTTAACAATTAACATTCATTGCATATTTCCACATGCATTAGCTATGCATAGATAATTTCTGAACCTAACCATTTGGAACGCTAATTGATGCTGCAAATTGACAAAAGATGCAGAGATAAAATTTTACAATCACCCATTAAATGCTAAATAAGGAAAGTTCAATATAAGTGTGCTGGGATCATTATATATCATGCTTGATATATCAGTCATTTCCTTAATAAAATATCAGCACTGTATGAATTTTTTGAATATATTTCTGCCTACAGGCGTATTTCTGCCCTGCTGCTGTATCTTCAATCGCGAGGACATCGAACAAGTGGATTCAGTACAGAATTTATCTAACGAGTTGAATACAGTTATTTTGCATGTCTCCAGCCAGCATGATATTCTTTAACCTTTACCCTACTGAATTTCTATAATGAACTTGTCCATCTTACAATTTGGACAGTACTATTAACTGTTAAAAAGGGTGCTTACTAAAAAGATATTGGCTGAATAGCGAACAGTGCAGATCATGATCAGACTGCATGGATGTGCAGGCTGATCATGATCTACACTGGTCTCAAAGGCAGAATCAATCGTGTCCAGCATGATGAAGGTTAAAGTAACAAGTTCCATTAGTTCAAAACTGAAAGGACTTGAATTATATATTTTTATCATCACATACATTTTCTCATTAAAAAAATAAAAACGAATTTACAAATATTCTTTTGTTGCCCCGGATCGATAACGTAACATAAGCACTGCTGCACAATATCATGTGCAATGTCATTTTATTGAATTTGAAAGGAGAACCTGTATGTGATAAATTTGATTAATTACTTTTGAAAAATAGAGGCCTCTTTGGTGAAATCACAAACCATGTCCCATTGGAAAGAAGCTAAATTTTCAGTCAAAACAGAATTGCATCCATAATTGTATGAATTACAGTACAGTTATGATACAATGCAAAATTGAGGGCATATATTAACCGGTTAAGTCTGGTATTTTATGACTTACTATGAACATAATAATTATGTTTTGACATTCTTACACTAAAGTTATCTCTACATGGCAACCAATCCATACTTTATGATCTAATACATATAACATGCATTTTGATATACTAATAGACTAAACATGTAAAGTTATCTTCACATGGCAACTTGTTCAGTGTTTTATGATAAACTTAGAACAACTGTTTTGATTTGCTTACACAAATGTTATATCTACACAGCAACTCATCCAGTATTTCACTATCTACTATGAAGTACCATTTTGATACATGTACACTAAAGTTATCTCTACACGGCAACCCGTCCAGTATTTTATGATCTGTTACGAACAACAGTTTTGGTATATTTACACTAAAAGTTATCTCTACACGGCAACCCGTCCAGTATTTTATGATCTGTTACGAACAACAGTTTTGGTATACTTACACTAAAAGTTATCTCTACATGGCAACCCATCCAGTATTTTATGATCTGTTACGAACAACAGTTTTGGTATACTTACACTAAAAGTTATCTCTACACGGCAACCCGTCCAGTATTTTATGATCTGTTACGAACAACAGTTTTGGTATACTTACACTAAAGTTATCTCTACACGACAACCCGTCCAGTATTTTAAAATCTATTATGAACAACAGTTTTGGTAAACTTACACTAAAGTTATCTCTACACGGCAAGCCGTCCAGTATTTTATGATCCACCATAAACAACCGTTTTGCATCGATCACCTGCTGCAATGACCAGCCCTCCAAAAATGGATGCAGCATCTCATCTGTGACGCCCAGTCTACAAAGCAGAATATGAACACAATTCAGTTCCTTAAAATGAAACCAGTCTATTTCTACAATGAATCCATGATAGCGACACAATCCTAAGTTGGTTCAGCCATAGTTCTCTACCTGAGCAACTGCTAGAACTTCATGAATGTGGCGGAGGATGTGGCAAGCCAAAACTTGACTCAAGATGACAATCAAGGTGAAACAACAAGGGAGCTGGGGGTGGTATCCCCCTCACATGATTTGGGTGTGAAACAGGTAAATTCTATTCAGTTATTTCAAAAAGTCTACAATGTGTCTTTGTAGATATGGTAGGTTTGTCCTATTGATAGTGAACAAAACTACCAAAGTTTACAAAAAGATAGAAGACAAACTGTATTAAAATAAAGAAATAAACAAAATTTAAATTTAATATATTTAGTAAATACTAACTTTTCAGGAATTTTTGTACACAGCTCGATACAGGAATGATTCATACTGGCTATCCTCTGGTACCCAAAGAACAAATCGTTGCTCCATCTTTTTGTGCCCTGTAAGTATATCAAAACTGTTTTAACATTAAGTTTAAAATAATTTCAACTAATTTGCAATCAATTAAATGAACAAGAGCTGCTGTCCATAATTCAATGCTTTGACTTTTCAATTTTTCTAAGTCAAACAAGGGACATAACTTGGTATGACTTATGACTTTGTAACTGAGTTGGGTTTTTTCATTACAATTTATTATAAATTTAAGTTTTATTGCAGCACTGATAACAACATGCATGAAAAACTTTCTAAGCGAAGTAAGGGCCATAACTGGAATAAATTTAAACCAAGAGTTCTTTAACTTAGTTATGTAACTACATTTGACGAGAAGTGTGTGCGTGTGTTCGGGTTTAATGTCTTTTTCAACAATTTTTCAGATATTATATAAACGACAGTGTCTACCCAACCAGCTTGGCAATAAAACATTCTACGTTCTTGATAGTACAGAATGCATGAACACTGAATTTAACACTTTTATATATAATCAAGGCAATTTACTTCCAGTAACCTGTTCAAACCTTTTAAAAAATAAAATAACCTTTTCAATTGAATGGAAAAATTAGTAAAAAGAACTAATTCTCTTGTGTTTCCATAATATTTAATTTGTCAGTAACTAAGTTTCAAAGTCGTCATCGAAAAATATAGCAATAATTTTCTGATATCTTAAAAATTAACTTTCTCATTTTTTGTTGTGGTTACAGGATCTGAAGGTCAATGCCTTTAAACATTTTACCATGTTTAAATGTTGGATTTCTAAATAATGTTTGATTAATCTTCATACTCATTAAAACTATTTTTATCTACATTATGCTACTTTTTCATCTAAAATAACTGAAAAATATTGTGAAGAACTATTATGCTCCATTTATGTAATTTAGTAATACGTGACGCGACAAGTGTAATTTAGTTATGTGACTCTATCCTGTCCTACTTTATGACATTACAAACGCATTATAAAGGACTGCATCAATACCTTTAAAAGCATTTTCCCACTGAGCAAATACAATAAAGGTTTTGTTTTTTCTTATCATTGTATACCAGAAAGAAAAAAACGAGAAATGATCAGGCGAGGAAACCTTGGTCAGAAAAACCGTTGTTTACTTCCGATGATACATTAACGGAACTTAATATGCAAAAGGTTTTACCTGAAATCAAATTTAGTACTTTAGATGATTAATGCTGCATTAAGGAACAGTCTGATCTGAGGTCTATTACAACCAGAGATAAGAAAATTATTAAATATTAAAGATGCTGCTAATGTTTCAGTGAACATTCTCCATCAATAAATGCAAGGAAATCAATTCTAAATTATTACAAGAGACAAATTTTATAGACAAACTGTTACACTGCATTGCTCAAATTTGCAAATGTAGCTGTCTACAGAGATATTGTAATATGTGCAGATATATGTTAGGGTTATTATGATATCACCAAAAGCAATTCCTGAGAATTTTTTTATCTTTTTGGCATACAGATATTTGTTTGTTCTGTGTTTAGCACCATTTTCAACAATACTTCAGTTATTTTTTGGCGGGCAGATATCATAACCAGTGTTTCTGGGTTCTGTACCAACACTGACATATGTTCTCCCCAAGTAACTGCCAACTTCTCCACATGACTCAAGAGTTTGAAGACAAATGATTTCTGACACAATGTCTTTTATCAAATCGTCACGGAGAACATACACCGTGCTCAGGAACAGAACACACAACCCCATGATCCATAGTCCCGCGCTCCCGATCCCTACAGACATACAGATACTGAACTCACAACCCCATGATCCACAGACCTGCGCTCCCGATCCCTACAGACATACAGATACTGAACTCACAACCCCATGATCCATAGACCCGCGCTCCCGATCCCTACAGACATACAGAACTGAACTCACAACCCCATGATCCATAGACCCACGCTCTCGATCCCTACAGACATACAGATACTGGATCGAGTTATTCGAAGTCATTCAAGGCTTCCACAAAATGAAACAAGAGCACTGCCTGCCGGTACCATCTCTCGTCTGCAAGTGCTAGACAGTATATGTATGAAAAGAGCCATAATTCTGACAAAATGCATATCAGAGGTATGGTTCTTGGCCTACATAGTCATCTTATAATGGAGCAAACAACAACCTGATCTACAGATATCTTTAAAAAAAACATTAATGGCCTTCGAGTTCAAGCGAACAAAATTTTACTTTTTGTACTTCCGTAATTATTTCATACCGTCCTAACAAATACATTATCGAAATGAACTTAGGTTAACACATTTGTTAAGTAGATATCCTTCTTTCTGACCACTTATCTCATAAATTAAGACAGGAATTTCAAGTGACAGCTTACAACACTTAACAAATCATATTTTTATTACATTTTGTTCATTTAAAATACAGTTATGTAAATTCTGAATCATTCTTTAACAAACTACAGTTTAAATGCTTACATAAAATAAAGGAATCCATAAATCCTGTTTTAGTCTAGTGGATTTAATCACCAAACAGTTAGGTCATTACAAGTTCAGTTTCAGTTAAAAACCCATATTAATTTTATTGTTTTTTTAATGCAATTAAAGGCATTTATAAACTATAACAGGTTTAATGCACACAGCCCAAAGACTGTGTAAAGCACCCAAGTCCATAAATTCCTCTGTAAATGCATGATTTCTTCAACCTGGGAACACAGTTTAAATATGTAACAAATTCCAGTTATAATAAGTTTACTTGGTTTCTAACCTTGCTTCAAGGTTATAAATATCTAAAACCTCTGGCATCTGATTTGTTTTTCACTTTCTTTGCACTTAGTCTATATATGACACTGGTTTCTAAACTCAAATTTTAAATGCTTGGAACGAACCAGCACTTGTTCCTAATTTGTTTAGGGTACGTAGAGACATAATGTGAATGCTAGACATTTCCCTATATTTAACAAACTGACTCTTACAATTTTTCACGCTTATAACATCACTGTGGGAGAGCCATCTTGCATGGAATAACTTAAGTCTAATTAATTACAGAATTAAAATGCGTATGAAATAAAATGTAATAATCTGTCAAGTAGAAAAATGATTAATGTTCTTACCAGAGGTTCACAGAATATTTCTTTGGTGTAGACATTCTTCAAACTCGCCAAACTTTCCCAGTTTCCACTGTTGAGCATTACAATCTTGCTGGCAAGTATTAATTGTGCCTTCGTCTTCACGATATCCCACTGTAAAGAAAAGAAATCATTTGTAAAGGGAGGTAATTGAAATTTTAAAAAAGGATTAAAATTGAATTTTTAAACAAGGAGCTGCGTTCAATAAATGCTTGATGCCCCCAGTGGCATCCTTGTTGATAGATTTTGCATGCAAGTCCAAAACGAGGTCAAGGTCAAGGTCAAACTGAGGTCAGGTGATGTTTGAACATGAGGAATGGTCACAATTTACATCTGTATTAGTATCAATTCATTCTTGTAAGGGGTATTGATGCTAGACGAAACGGTTCCATTTGGTTAACCAAGAGATGGCCCATATAAAGCAACCTAAGTCCAAAATGAGATCAAGGTCAAGGTCAAACTGAGGTCAGGTGATGTCTGAAGATGAGGAATGGTCACAGTTTACATCTGTATTAGTATCAAGTCATTCTAGTAAGGGGTATTGATGCTAGATGATTTGGTTAACCTCGTACGGACGCACACCCATACGATTTGTGTACTAGGTGGTCATTCCGTTGTATGAAAACAATAGAATGATCACTTAAGGGACAAAAGAATTAAGTGGTTACGGAATGAATACAAAGGATTTCTATTGTCCTAGGCCACATCTCCTACCATCCAAGGGATCAATTGTGTGCTCGGACGGACGAACGAACGAACAGACGGACAGGACAATCACTATATGCCTCCCGCATCAGTAGATGCAGGGGGCAAAAAACACTAACCAAAGTTTTCAAGCTACCACTGAAACATAAATAATGAACTGGGTCTTTGTTCCAGCAACATGTTACATCCCATTTAGGCAGATAATACTTTCAAATTTCATAACATTCGATCCAGTTTGAATGCAACGATGAAACGTTTTTATATATTATTTCAAGGACGGATCAATGTAATAATTATAACATCTTGAAAGAAACATGAATTTATATTTCTCAGCTATATGCCGTAATTATATAAGTAAAATCTCATTTCATCCTTCTCGATAAATTCAGGCATATGTTGTAATGTTACCGTTATCCAATTCAAAATCTTAAACATATAATTTTTTGCAAGTAAAATTATCTCTACTCATTGGTTTCAGCAGTTATTTAAATTTCAAATATTTAAGACCTAATATTAGGTGTTAAGCCATCCCATTTAACCTTTAGCCTAGCTGTTGGCGGCAAGTGATTCTGCCTTTGCAACCAGTGCAGACCAATTTAAGATCGGCCTGCATGCACATTCGTGCAGGCTGATCATGGTCTACAATGTTCGCTGTTCAGTCAGTAAATTTTCAGTGAACACCTCTTGGAATTTAAGTATGAATAAATGATATTGCCCAAATTGAATAATGGGTCAGTTAATTTTAGGAATTATTTAAAGCAGGGTAAAGGTTAAAATGAGTCGTAGATCTTCAACAGCTTTCATATAAACACTTGAACAATTAAAAGTTTCTAAGTGGAAAAATGGATCATGAGTTATGGAACTTTGTGCATTGTATGTCAGAACAAGTGTGTGAAGTTTCAAATCATTGCATGCCACTGGTAGTAACCAAGATAGCTTAATTATAAAAACCTAATACAATTATGGCACCAATACAGAGTACAGGTGTGAAGGGTGACTGTTATACAGCTAACCGCAGACTCAAACAAGTCAACTAAAAGTTAGGATTTTTTTTTCCAAGATTGCTAAGATTTTTTTGTTTTTGAGTTTATACAATACCATTTCTATAAATGTATAATAATTATTTAGCCCATATGATTGTGCTGTTATTAAACTAATGTTATAAACTTTATGAATTTTAGTATAAAATTGAAGAAATATTCATACTATATAAATCACATTATGTGTCTTTTTATATGAAGATTTGAAATGAGACATGCTTTTCATATAGGTTAGCTATGTAATTCATATAACATTATGCATTTGTGCTCTATTTCACACATTTTATCAAAATAAATTTTTGAGAATTTCTCACATATCGTTCTGAAATATCATGTACTGCGAAACTGTTTCTTTGTGGACATGGAATTTCAGGTTTATTTTCAAAGTGACTATTTTGTGGTGATATGAAATCGTGAATTTTTATTCTTACCAATAAAATAAATGTAAATTTTACATTGTTCATTGGGCCTAAAGCTAACCGTGAAATCCACAAAAAATACTCCCCCACGGTCCAACATCAGGTGATTTTGCAGTACATAAAAGTTGATAAAACATTATACATTAAAACTGCCTGTTGGCTACTTCAGTGAAATTACAGAAACACAAACAATATAATAATTGAGCTGTGACATGAGAAAACCAACATAGTGACTTTGCGACCAGCATGGATCCAGACCAGCCTGCGCATCCGCACAGTCTGGTCAGGATCCATGCTGTTCACCAACAGTTTCCCTAATTACAATAGGCTTTGCACGGATGCGCAGGCTGGTCTGGATCCATGCTGGTCGCAAAGCCACTATGTTGGTTTTCTCATGGCACGGCTCATATTTTAACTTTTAACTTACCTTGTAATCAAATGAGAAGGCCTCATCAGCTGGCATAACTTTAATCTGAAACATAGAAATCACGCATTTTACTATCTATCTTACTTATGATACTGTCTAAAGTAAGAACAATTACAACAAAGTTACTCAGACATAGTCCCTGCAGAGAACAGCTGAAATACCCACAGACACTTGGGGTCAGGGGCGGAGGAGAGTTGGGTGGTTCAGGGGTCCTGACCCCAAGTGTCTGTGGAATTTATACCCGAGCCCTTTGCCAATACTCATGAACGTCTGAAGTTTGAAATATAAACTAAGACTACAAGGTAAAGGCCTGTAATGACATTTAATTAAGGGCATTTTCTGTTGGGTTAACTCAATTTCAACATTCTTTGATTGTTATGAAAAAGCAATTTTCTGTTATGGCTGAAGGAAGCTGAAAAAGCATACAAGAAAACATTATATAAATAATCACAAAAGGAATTGCCAATAACTTATATTTATGGGTCCAATACCTTAAATTATGGCTTTATAAAAAGGCTAAATTATCTGTTTTTTGTGACCACATACTGTGATAAAACTTAACAATTTAACATGAATTATACCTTCAGGAGCTGTATTATAGGAGCTCAGCCAAATTCTAGCATTGTAGAATCATGCATAGCCAAACTGAATATTTCCTTATAACTCTTAATTCTAAGTCTAATTTAAAATACTTGTGAATCCAGCTGCATGTGTGGTTTCTAGTTTTGTACTTGAATCACTTTGAAATTGTTACTAATGTAATGGAAAGACCAAAATAAATCTTGTTTATAAGCAAGATATAACTTATTTTACAATGTTAATGAGCAGAATATCTGTCCACTGTGATTAAAAGCCTGCAATGTGGCTTTTTGAGCAAACATCAAAGACTTTAAAAAAAAAACCTTTCCTTTGGTGTTGTTGGCAAAATAAGTCAGAATGATTCATGTGAATAATAAGAACAACATATAAATATTGAAATCACAGTATATAGTGACAACAACTCTTTCACATAATTCATACACTTTTATATACATTTCAATTGTTTAAAATACTACTTTAACCCTTAGCATGCTAGATAAATTGTCGTCTGCTGGAAATGTCGTCTGCTAAAATTGTAAAGTTCATTCAATTTGCTCCAAAATTGGAAGAAATATTGTCAGAGTAGCAAACAGCTTGGAACCTGATCAGACGCCGATTTAATCGGCGTCTGATCTGGTTCCAAGCTGTTTGCAAAGGCTGTTAAATTCGCCTGCAGCAGGCTAAGGGTTAAACTGTCAGCCAAACAAAAGACAATTTTCTTAAATTTGGTCATTCAGCAAGTGAAACTAATCATATTCTTTTATTCCCTTTTTGCTGGGTTTAACCTGAGCACACCGGCACAGTTATAGATCACATGGCGACTTTCCAGCTTTTGATGGTGGAGGAAGACCCCAGGTCACATAGAACTACTGACCTTCTGTAAGCTAGCAATTGATAGCTTCCTCATAAGAAAAAATTCTACACCCAAGGTGAGCTTTCCGACCCTACAGCGGGGGGGGGGGGGGGGGGTCAAGCGATTCAAAGTCAGTGGGCCTTAACCACTAGGCAACTGAAGCCCCAGGTGGAAACCAATAAACATAAATATGTATAAATTCACCCCACCTTTTATATAATATGTTTAAAGGTTCTTAACTTCTTCTAAACCTCTGAATATATACACATCCCTCAAGACCTTTATTAACCCCATAATGGGCACCACAACATGATGACCATTAAATCTGCCATTTATTATATTAAATTTACTGTATCATACATTGTGATAATCAAATACCACAGAACAGACCAGGAAATAATGGCATTTCCCATAATTCCCTCAGTAATTCAAAATAACTGATAATTGAACAATTAGATTAGATTATTGTAACATACTGCATTCTGCACAATAATTTTTGAAAATGTCATCGAAAGACTTTTGCCTCCGTCAAAATTTTAAAAAATATCGTCTCAAAAACTTGTCAAAGATGGAAACTAAAATATGAAGAAAAAAAATGTTTTCATAAAAATTCTCCTAAATTGTTAGACCCCTTTACATTAAGGGGAGACAACTGCATAAATCTGTGCAGACTGGACCACCAATCCTACACAGCTGCTGTCATATGAAAGACAATTATATACCAGTCTGGAACATTACTGCTATTTGGACATCATTCTGCTGTCTGAAACTGAACAACTCACAGTCAAATTCACTGATAGTTTGCTAATTTCAAAATAATTGAGCCGTGCCATGAGAAAACCAACATAGTGGGTTTGCGACCAGCATGGAGCCAGACCAGCCTGCGCATTCGCGCAGTCTGGTCAGGATCCATGCTGTTCGCTAACAGTTTCTCCAATTCCAACATGCTTTAAAAGCAAACAGCATGGATCCTGACCAGACTGCGCGGATGCGCAGGCTGGTCTGGATCCATGCTGGTCGCGAACCCACTATGTTGGTTTTCTCATGACATGGCTCATATGCATTCATATACACAATAAAGCCAGGCCATTCTTAAAACTGGCAAACTTTACAGGCATTAACACAATCAAACAAAACTCGACAAATTAAAATGTAAAATCTGTTGGTGGGGACTGCAATTTTAGCTCACCAAATACAGTCCAAAATATTTTTGTTTTTTAAAACACATTCATGCACATCAATTACGCTTCTTATTCATTTATCACCCTGAGGAAAATACGTAAATTTTGCTTGTAACGTATATATGGAGTGAATGTCTACTCTATAGTCATGTAACAGTTGTATTTTTTTCTTAACTTAAAACATACAGTGTCACTGACATGAGGCTATACAGTAGTAATAATTTTCATAACCCCATTAAACTGCTACTATAAATACAGAAGAAAGATGCTTGCACATATGCAATGATCCAGGAATTTTTTCAAAAACTTTCATCAATTTACATTATCATGACATTGTGTTTTATGCAAAAGGGACAAAACCAACTTAAAAATTGGGACATCATCTTTCTTGGAATGGTCAGTGAGTAGTTTGTAAAGGCATCTGAGGGTTTAAATGCTTTTGGGGTGATATCACCCATACATTAAATTCAATGAAGTGGTAGATGAGACAGTTCAAATAAAAGAATTCCCTGCTGAATGCAGAAATTTGTGACTGCAAATAGAGTCAATTGTATAGTGGACGCAACTTGACCCCGATGGTTGACCTCTGTATTATAATACATAATAAGGCTCAACCTATTATTGGAAAGAAGTGTACGTAAAAGACGATCTGCACAAGAAAAGGGAAATATAATTTTGTGTAAAAATAAATTAGTGTACTGGAAAGTTTTAACTGATCAAATGTAATTATATATACTTTGATACTGCACTGTATACAAACTAATTCCATATAAATACACACCTAACCTAAGCACCCTTGATTTCTACAATGAAATAATCGATATGAATAATCAGCCTAAGGTCAACCATCGCGGTCAAGTTGCGACTACTATATACAACAAAACATTTAAGGTGAATTTGTATACAACAAAACATTTAAGGTGGAGCTGATGGTTCAATTTCGAGGGCATGCAGGGTTCAGGGGTTCCAGAATTTAAAGTTTAACTGTGTATGAAAGAAAATGTAGACATAGGACTTAATATCTATATATTTCATAGCTCATTTAGTGATCTTCTAAAGAAATTAAATTTTGCAGTAATGAAGTGTAATGAAATGAAAGCAATAACATTTTAAAATTTATCTAAAGGTCAATAAATTAAGTTCTTCCTTTCACTTTGCTGCACTTCATTACTGCAAAACCATATTTCATTAGAACAATAAATAATCTAAAACCATCACTTATATGCTTATATACTTAAAACTGTAATAATCTTGTCTTTTATAATGTATGATATCATCTTTGTCCTTACCATGCTGCCTTTGCGACCAGTGTAGATCATGATCAGACTGCATGGATGTGCAGGCTGATCATGATCTGCACTGTTAGCTATTAAGCCAGTATCTTTTTGGTATTAAGCACCCCTTTTTTTAAGGGTATTGTCCAAAGTGGAAGACAGACAAGTTCATTATAAAAATTCAGCAGGGTTCAGGGTTAAATTTGAATGTCTTCTATCAAGCACTTCTGAATGTGAACATGCCTTAAAACAAGAGCACCGCCTTGCGGGTGCTGACGCTCATCTGATTTTTTTTGTGTAATAGAAATATTGTCCTACCCATGATTTTCTAAGTCTAAAAAGGGCCATCATTCTTGCAAAAAGCAGGATAGAGTTATGTTTCTTAATGTTCAGTGTCCACTTATGATGGTGAAAAACTGTTGCAATTTTTAAAGCAATAGCTTTGATAGTTTATGAGAAAAGTTGACTTAAACATAATACTCAACCAAGAAAATGATTTTCTAAGTCCAAAAGGGGCAATAATTATTGCAAAAAGCCGGATGGAGTTATGTTTCTTGCTGTACAGGGTCAGCTTATGATGGTCAACAAGTGTTGCAAGTTTTAAAGCAATAGCTTTGATAGTTTAGGATAAAAGCTGACCTAAACATAAAACTTAACCATAAAAAAAAAAGTTTCTAAGTCCAAAAGGGGCAATAAATCTTGCAAAAAGCAAGATGGAGTTATGTTTCTTGATGTACAGGGTCTGCTTATGATGGTGAACAAGTATTCCAAGTTTCAAAGCAATAGCTTTGATAGTTTAGGAGAAAAGTTGACCTAAACATAAAACTTAACCAAGAAATCTGATATTTTCTAAGTCCAAAAGGGGCCATAAATCTTGCAAAAAGCAGGATGGAGTTATGTTTCTTGCTGTACAGGGTCAACTTATGATGGTGAACAAGTGTTGCAAGTTTTAAAGCAATAGCTTTGATAGTTTAGGATAAAAGCTGACCTAAACATAAAACTTAACCATAAAAAAAAAAGTTTCTAAGTCCAAAAGGGGCAATAAATCTTGCAAAAAGCAAGATGGAGTTATGTTTCTTGATGTACAGGGTCTGCTTATGATGGTGAACAAGTATTCCAAGTTTCAAAGCAATAGCTTTGATAGTTTAGGAGAAAAGTTGACCTAAACATAAAACTTAACCAAGAAATCTGATATTTTCTAAGTACAAAAGGGGCCATAAATCTTGCAAAAAGCAAGATAGAGTTATGTTTCTTGATGTACAGGGTCTGCTTATGATGGTGAACAAGTATTCCAAGTTTCAAAGCAATAGCTTTGATAGTTTAGGAGAAAAGTTGACCTAAACATAAAACTTAACCAAGAAATCTGGTATTTTCTAAGTACAAAAGGGGCCATAAATCTTGCAAAAAGCAAGATGGAGTTCTGTTTCTTGCTATACAGGGTCAGCTTATGATGGTGAACAAGTATTCCAAGTTTCAAAGCAATAGCTTTGATAGTTTAGGAGAAAAGCTGACCTAAACATAAAACTTAACCAGGCAACGCCGACGCCGACGCCGACAACAACCGCTCAAGTGATGACAATAACTCATCATTTTTTTTCAAACAAGAGCTGTCGGAGGACAGCAACGCTCGACTATTCAACAGCCTTGTCAATTGAATGAATACAAGTTGAAAAAGGGGCATAATTTTGTAAAATGCAAAGTAGAGGTATTGAACCTCTGTACTGCATGTCATATCATGACAGCGAACAAGTGTGTGAAGTTTCAATCCTTTCCAATTTGTGGATACTGAGATACCAGCTTACATACAAAAACTTAACAAAAAAGTGCTAAGTCAAAGGGGCATAATTTTGTAAAAATGCCAAGTAGAGTTATGGGACCTTCACAGTGCATGTTAGATCATGACAGTGAACAAGTGTGTGAAGTTTCAATCCATTCCAATTAGTGGATACTGAGATATCAGATTACATACAAAAATTTAACCAAAAACTGCTAAGTCGAAAAAGGGGCATAATTTTGAAAAAAAAGAGAGTAGAGTTATGGGACTTGCTTAGTGCATGTCAAATCATGATAGTGAAGAAGTATGTGAAGTTTCAATCCATTCCCATTAGTAACTACTGAGATACCAGCTTACATACAAAACCTTAACCAAAAATTTCTAAGTCGAAAAAGGGGCATAATTTTGTAAAAAAGCAAAATAGAGTTATGGAACCTGTGCAATGTAGATCAGTTCATCACAGTGAATAAGTGTGTGAAGTTTCAATCCATTCCCACAAGTGGTTACTGAGATACCAGCTTACATACAAAACCTTAACCAAAATCGGGACGCGGACGCGGACGCAGACGCCGACGCCGACGCCGACGCATGGGCGAGTGCAATAGCTCACTATTCTATGAATAGTCGAGCTAAAAATCAGATGAGCTAAAAACTACTATATAAACATGAACTTCAAAAGTTATGTCACATCTCCAAATATCTGAAGCTACTTTAACCTTTACCCTGCTAAATTTCTACGATGGACCGGTCCATTATTATGTTTGGACAGTACCACTGATTATTCAAAGAGCTGTCCAATGAAAATTTACTGACAAATACAAACAGTGCAGACCTAACATTGATCGTGCAGGCTGATCTTGGTCTGCACTGGTCACAAAGGCAAAATCACTTGCCAGGTCCAGCAGACTAAAGGTTAACACATAACACAAGACATTGGCTCAGACTGGAAATTCATTCTGTCACTGTGAGTCTACCAAAGATACTCGTTTGTCATAAAACAACATACATTTCTCATATATTTCATATATCATTTCTCATAAATATCTAGTTAGCAGACCTTAATTGACAGATAAATACACTATGTAAAATTAAATGTCAGTTTCATGTCATTATTTGACATCACAAGATAATATCATGCATTATCTATAATTATCAGTCAATTAAAATCATATTTGTTACATTTGTTATTTCATAATTAGAAGGCAGTTGATGTATTTTCTATTGATCTAACAGAGACAGAATGATTCATAATAATGATAATGACATTGTTAAAGCTGGGTTTTAGTATTTAATAATAACATGCTATGTCATTCTATTTCATGAATTTATGCAGACAGTAGTCAGTCAATTTAACTAAGTACTATACCCTCCCAATGAGAAGTGTTAATTGGAGAAATTTTAATCAGATTGGTAGTCAGTATGATCATTGGGTTATGTTAAGTATATTTAAGCTGGTCTCATTTACATTGTATTTTTAAGAGCTATGTGGAGGGACTCAGATTTTTTTCTGTCCTTAATTTTTTCATACATTTGTTTTGTAGTTGGTCGTTTGTATATAATACTAGTTTACAAAATTCCTAAAAAAGCTTAATTCACCAAAAAAATTTAGCTGAAAAAGGGGGCAAAATTTTGCCGAAATATTGGCTGTTATGAAACCTGCCTCAGTGTGGTAATATCATCAAATGTCACATAAATGAACAAAAGTTAAATTTAATATGTAATCCAGCAAAATATAATTATATACCTTTCAGAAATTGTCATGGCAGCTAGCCACTGTGCCTTAATTTTGGTTTTACAAATTAGTAAGGGCGATAATCCAGCCATATGCCTTCAGACACTCAGGGAAGTACCCAATCTAGCTATAAGCACATTACAGAAATTGGTAGGGGAGATAATCCAAAAGGTTCTTTCAACAATCTGTTAGGGGTTTGTTCAGCGAAACTGGTAAGGGAGGTAAAATCCAGCAGTATGTATTCCTTAGTCTCTGAAACAGGGAAGGGAAATTATCCAGCACTGTTTTGCCAAAAGGTAGAAAGGGAGATAATCCAGCAGTAATTGGTAAGGGAGAGAATCCATATCAACTGAGTTACTCCACCAAAACCTGTTATGAATCTGCTGAAATCCTTTTATTAGATCTTGTCAAGACTTTTTATACTAAATGGCTAATTAAAGAATCTATCATACATCAACTGATCCATTAAATGCATTAGTTTTAGTTGTTAAGAGGCTAAAAGTATGGAGGAGTGTGGTTTATCTAACAGTAATTACAATTATCTTGATGTGTTTTTTTTTTCCTTTTTCATTTGTCATTTCTGAGGGTATGACTTAGTAGGAAAACTGACCTGTAAGTCACAGAAATGACTCCTGCACTGATTTTATATATATGTATACACAAGGTATAAATTATTCTGTATCAATTAAAAGTACACAATTCAATATTCTATAGAGTGGAAAAGATCATAAAATATGGAAATGAAATTGACCACCTAAATTGGTGTTGCATGCTTTATAATCAATTATTTACCGAATCGTTAAAAATCAATAAAATTTTATGGCATCACTGGACATTTCAGATATTTTTAAAGTCAATATATTTAGTCTAGCATATGGCATGATATATGACCTGAGGGGCGGAACATTATCTACCACATGTGCACTTTTAGCATACCAACATCAATAAATAGATAAATAGATACCAATTTTTCATTGATAATATTCTTTTAAAATCATCATATGGAGTGAAAAAAACAACTTTAGAATCTGTTACCCTGCAGCCAAAGGCCAAATTTTCTTGTTGATTCATAAAGCCCTATTACAGTGTATTGTAACAATTTCATCTGTTACCTAATTGTAATTGAATAAAATGGTATAATTGCTCGAGAATTTACAGTTTTTACAAGATAATCTGCTCTCTTTATTCAACCATTTTGACCTAAATGCTTAAAACGTACATCAAAAGAATAATAAAATAAAACAACAACAATAACATTTAACTTAAACATTATTTTGCAGCTGACCGAGACTTTTAATACAGATTATCAATGACTTGAGAAATGTCAGCTCGACTTTCTTCTGTATTTATAATACCTCAATTTTCAGTTTTTATTAATTTGTTTTTGTTGTTGGGTTTAACGTTGCACCAACACAATCATAGGTCATTTCCAGCTTTGATGGTGGAGAAAACCCCAGGTGCCACTCAGTGTATCATCATGGGCGAGCACCTGGGTAGAATCCCTGACCTTCCATAAACCAGCTGGATGGCTTCCTCACATGAAAAATTCAATGCCCCGCATGAGGCTCAAACCTACCTAGATTAGGAGCAAGTTATTTTTAGTCAGCAAACTTAACCACTCGGCCACGAAGGCCCCATTTTATTATGTTTGATAGAAAAAGTGTAAATTAATTCATTTTCTAATTAATTTCAGCACCAGCAAGGTGCACAGATTTCTTATAAAGCATCTGTGTATTTCTCAGAAGACTTATTATGTTACTGTAGTTGAGTTCAACAAATTAGATGGGTATAGTTACTGAACTTGTGCATTAAATTCAGACATTAATTATTTTGGTTGATAAAGAGAATAAAATCCTTCCTTTTTAAATTTATTATTGCACGTATAATAAATTATAATACATGATGGAGAAAATCTTTTTGAAGGACTAGGCCTTTTTTGTACCTTAGTAAAAGGCAGCTGCTGCTACTGAATTTTGACAATCACAAAATATAATCACACCTTTTGGTTTTGTTAATCTAATATTAAGAAGAAGTTTACTTAAGATTTGAGCAAGACAAGCAATAATTTTCTCTTTAAAGAAACTATAATCTAATTACATTTATTTATCATAGCAACTTCGAGACAAGGTTTTCCCAACTGGAACGCCACTATCCCAAAAACTGCGTCAGCCACATACCCTAAGTATCAATAAAGCAAAGTTAAATATAGCAAGTAAAGGTAATAAAGATCGTCAAGGATGAAATATATGATCCGTTTTTTAACCTTAAAATGGGTTATATAAAATTTATATTTTCATGGTATTGTGTAGGCTGATAATAAAACTAAAATAAATTATTTGATATAGTATTTGATCTAACATTCCAAAATCATATTAATGCTAATACCCTGCGAAATTCCTATAATGAACTTGTCCATCTTACAATTTGGACTGTACCATTAACTGTTGAAAGGGTGCTTACCAAAAATATACAGAGTGTAGATCTTGATCAGACTGCAGTCACTGCACAGATATGCAGGTAGATCATGATCTACACTGGTTGCAAATGCAGAATCAATCATGTCCAGCATGATAAGGGTTAAGTAGTGAAAACCTGTAATGTTAATGTTTGTTTCAGTGTACAAAATTTAATCTTTCATCAATGAATTGAACATCAGATAATGCAAAATCTGGTGTTTATGAGTGAATGATAATTTGAGTTTGACATGCATGCACAACAAAGGGTTTAATTGTAATAGTGAAAGAAAATACTGCATTTTATCAGATATATTTCACACTGATATTTTGGTAGTTAATACTGCAAAACAAGTTAGTAATAAATATTTAAGCATTATCATGCTGGACACAATTTACTTTGCCTTTGCGACCAGTGTAGATCTTGATCAGCCTGCACATCTGTGCAGTCTGATCAAGATCTGCACTGTTCCCAGTTCAGTTAGCATCCCTTTTAACAGTCACTGGTACTGTCCAAATTGAAAAATGGATATTAAGCTTGTTTATTATAGAAATTTAGCAGCGTAAGGGTTATGCATTGCATCATGAGGACGTGCCTCCAACCCACATCCAACCCTTCACCTAAAAAATGCTTGATAGTACAATTATTTCATATAAAAAAGGGGCACAACTGATAAAAAATCATCAGACCCATAATATGTGCACGTGCATTTAATGATGATGATGTAATAATTACCAAATACCATTGAAATTGGATGGAACTCACATCTCACATGAACACATTTAAGTGTGACAGAGCCAACAGAATGACAATTCAAACACTACCCTATATAGAAAATTTTCTCTGGATTTCCAGTAGAATGCCACTGGATTTTCAGCAGAATTCTACTGGAATCCAGTGGTAAATACAGAACTTCATAGGTGTCTTAAAAAATCTTTTAATAAACATGCAAAAGTTCATATAAAAATTATATCATATGTCATTTAAAGTGTCTTCAGTCTTGTATAAGAACTTTTATTATTTCTACCAACAATTTAAGCAAATGTGACTAGGTCTTTTTAAAACCATCTCACCGATTATAACATCATTTATCATTTTAGTGACAATTTAAATTGATAAGATAATAATTCTATAATATGAACATCAACATTTTAACTTTAACCTTTAAGGCTAACATTATAAAGGGTGTTTTTTTCACATTATCAGGATGTCTTTATCCAATTTTTGTGAATTACATTCAAAATCATGGCTGCATGAATATGTATGAATTTTCAATTGTCTTGAAATTGGTTAAGAAACTGTAAAAAAGTAACCTGAAGGTACATTTTTTTACAATCTATTTTTAGCTTATTTTAAGATGAATGGGAAGTCACAACAAGTGGATATCCACCCTCTGCTTACTGTACAACTTTGACTCCTTAAGCACTTGATAAAAATCAACCTAGTTTGAAATGGAGTCAATTTTAAGTCACATCACTGTGCAGTAGGGTGAAACATATTGGTAAACGAAGATATTCATCCGTTTTAAAATATTCTATACTGTTGAGTAATTATACAATATACCACGAAAAATGGTGAGACCCTTCTTAAAAATGTTTTACTTGAATTTTTAAATTGTTTTAAGTTGTGCATGCACGCATTAGGCCATGCAAATTTTACTTTAGAGTAAGACCTGAGAAAAGCTTGAAATTATTAAGGGACCCATCTAAATCATGGGGCAATAATGCCTCCAAGCTGGAACAACTTGTTAGACCTTCCTGCTCCAAGTTATGTTTCTAAAGTTAAAAAAAAATAAATAAATAAATACGGATTAAAGTTGCAACTTTGAAAAATCAGCTAAATACAGACTTTCCAAATTAAAAAAAAATATTGGCGCACTTTCAATGGACAGCAAGGGTTTCATTAATTATTGTAGAAGGTGGCAGTTGCAGACGGTGGTTTTTGGGGGTCCCCATCCCATTTCGAGCTTCACTTGCTACAGGAAAAGTAGCCATGGCAGGGCTCAAACCAACATTAAGCAAGGGGGCAATCACCACCACACAGCCCTTAATGAAACCCCTGGCTGGGCAACTGCATGTATACCTGTGCTGGACCATTCGGCACCTTCTGAGCAACTTGATAAACATTTCGTTTTTCTTCTAACTCTTCTTTCCTCTGGTCCAGATGAGGATCAAACTGGGGTAAAGATGTATCTAAGTGTTCAATTAAATAATGATAATCTGGTCTTATCCACCTGAATACTGGAAATATGTAAATATCGTTTGTTTTTCTATTTTCCACAACAATCTTATCCACATACCAATCGGCACCAAGTCCCGCATTGTCTCGCCAAAATTCAACCCTATCGACATGCCCGCCAAAAGTTTTTATTTTCAAATCTTTTATCGGAAATACATCCAACTGTCCACTCTCGAAGTCATTACGGAAGAAATTGTCTAAAACTAAGTCATCAGTGTAGTTTCCATTTTTATCATGTAGTTTTATTTTCACATTTGCATCAGTGCCTGCATGCTTTTTATCTCCAGTTTTTACATAAATAACAAACTGTGCATTTTGCACACCTAAACATGCACCCATTTTCTAAATTTAATTTGGATATCAAAAAATTTAATTAAAATCTATTACTTCATTTTTTTTTCAATATATATTTTTAAAATTTATCATGTAGGTCACTAACTTTCGAATATCCAAAGCGTAAATGTTTTTTTGAAGACACACTGTATTGTGCACACGCGACTTGTTCAAACTAAATAAAGATGACACACTATTATCTTATCTGGTAAGTATCGTCCTTTGATCGCGTTATCGACTCCGCCTTTTGGGCTATGAGTTTGTTTCCAATACTGATACTGATTTTATAGGAGCATTCATTCACGTAGTCGTGTGTATTTATGTTTACCATAAGTCGGCGTCCTTTTGAAAGTTTTGTCAAACTTAAAACCATGTGACCGTGACGCAAGCTTACAGGTATTTGTCCACAGGTACTTGTATTTCGATAAATAATTGGCTTTTGTATTTATGCTTTAAGTTGGTACACTTATGTGAAAATATCAAGGTCAAGAAAACAGCGTAAATATTTAAGATAAGATATAAATAAATATGAATATAGCTTACAAATGTGCACTTGTATTGCAAGATAAAACACTCAATACATTAATTTTGTGTATTATTTTCATTCTAAATGCATTGATTCAATGTTCCTTTGTTCTTTATGTTATGTAACCATTTATGTTGTATTGCTGGTTCGATCATGTGTCTCACAAATATTTTACACGGGTATATTTTGCACGGGTTTTTCGGTTCACGTGCGTATATTATAATACCATTAAACTGGGATATATTGATAAACCAACTTCCATAGATATTGCAGAACAAAACAAACTTTGCAACGACACACCTTTCAATATTTTCAAAAAGATTTCGGTGTCATCCATGCTATGTTATGTAACCTTGTGTCTCAAAGGTCTATTGCGGAAAATTTTGCAACGCCTGTGAACAATGTATTCGTAAATCAATTCTTCTGCGGAGTCAAAAGTGATCGACACGTGCTTGTGTTGAATAAAAATAAGCTGTTTCGTTGATTTTATTTTAACGTTTATTTTTAAAAACAACCCATATGAATAATTAGAAAAAAAATATCTTCTGCTGATGAGCCCAAAAAAGTGTTTTAAAATTCCTCACCGCGCTCACTGACGGGATACAATAATAACTGTAATTTGAGGATTGCCCTTTTTCACGGATTTTAGTTTGATTTTCTCAAAGGCACTGAGCATGCTAGCATTGTGAGCCACGTATGAGATAGTGAAATCATCCCATTTCAAAAATATGATATTTAAAAAGTAGGACGAAGTCATAGATGTACGAGTACTAGTATTTTATAGTCGAAACCGCAAAGCGTATTTACCACTTCATTGATAAAATTATAAAATAGTTTAATAATAGTATCCGTAGGCGGATAAAGAAAAAAAACTGTCACGAACTTTTCATTTTCGTTTTATGGCTCAGCGAATTATGAATGTGGATGTAAGCGTCTCCGTATGCGTACGTAAACTGGGACGGGCAGACGGAGAAACCTGTCATATTATTTTTGCATACCGCAGATGCCGTTATTTTAACTTGTATACAAGCAGACAGGTATTCAAAAAAATACAGGTATTTTCAAGTGGGTGTTGTCTGAAATGCCAAATGATTTTCAATACATGTCCGCTGACGTGCAACGGGATGTGCCGGTTGGGAACAGTGTATATTTAATGTGGAGAAAACTTAACAAAACCTACTGATAACATAGCTTCTTCGGTGAATTCCGAAAAGCTTTGATACAGTTTCTGTATCGTCATAAAATGCTTGTAGGCCTTATACCCACAAGGAAATTTTGGGACAATAAACCGTTCAGTTGCAAACTATTGACGGAAGATTTATTTGTAAGAAGAAATGTTACACACCTTACGGAAAACAGAAATATAAATGAAAAGGCAAATCACTAGAAAAAGATGAAAAATGTAGACATCGCTAAACAAAACGTACCGTACAATTTCAAATTTTGAAAAAAAAAACATATTTACGCGAGTATTCTTTTGTTTATACACATCATTTTCTTTCCATTTAAATGTATAACCAGAAACAGAAAAAAACTTGGGTCCCATTTTTTTCTCATCGAGCTTACCTAAAGAACATGACTCATGCCAACTCTGGTTTTCTGGGCTATAACAAGAGTGAAAACTGCTTATAAAAATATCACACATCTGGGGCCGTATTCATAAAGCATCTTAAGTATAAGTATAAGAAATTGTTTATTTACTTAAGTATTACTTAGGTAAGATTTTTTTTACTTAAGTATATTTGTTATTCATGAAACAACTTAATAAGTAATTTTTGGCTTTTCTTGTGGACGAAAACATTTAAAACAAGAGCTGTCTCCATAGGATGACACATGCCCCCCGATGGCACTTTGAATGAATAGTTATGGCCGATGTTAGAGTTTAGGACCTTTGACCTACGGAGCTGGGTCTTGCGCACGACACGTCGTCTTACTGTGTCACACATTCATCCTTTAACGTCTAAGTGTGACATTGACCTTTGAGCTACGGACCTGGGTCTTGCGCGCGACATGTCGTCTTACCGTGGTTCACATTCATGCCAAGTTATTCGAAAATCCGTCCATCGATGACAAAGATATGGACCGGACACGCCCATCAATGCACTATCCTTTAATGTCTAAGTGTTACCTTGACCTTTGAGCTACGGACCTGGGTCTTGCGCGTGACACGTCGTCTTACTGTGGTACACATTCATGCCAAGTTATTTGAAAATCCATCCATCGATGACAAAGATATGGACCGGACACGAAAATTGCGGACAGACTGACAGACCGACAGACGGTTCAAAAACAATATGCCTCCCTTCGGGGGCATAAAAAAACACATTAATTTCATACAGATACAACATGCACAATTATGTTTAAAGTGCTTTTATCTGAAAAACAACGCTTTAATCGTACTCACAACGCCATTTTGTTTTCTGACTTAAGTCATTTCTTACGTATCTTAAGTTTAAACTGTTTTATGAATAGGACTTTTTTACTTAGACTTAAGCTGAAATCACCACAAACCTAGGTAAAATCTTCAACTTAAGTCAAAACTTATACTTAAGATGCTTTATGAGTACGGCCCCTGGTGTAATAGGACACATACGGAATGGCTTGACGGTTTACATGTATACATATGTAATTGTGCTCATATTTTTATCAACTTTCACTCTTAATACACTGTAGGGTTACCACATCATCATAATCATTATTTTTATTACTATTACTATTTATTATTATTATTATTACTATTAACATTTATTATTAAATTCCATGATTTAGTTTTATTGACAAACAATATCTGATAATATCATAAAGATCAATTTCAAACTAAGTTAAACTAAAAAAAAAAAGTCATACCAGTGGATGTGGGATAAATTCAAATCATTGTTTCATCTGTATTATCATTCAAACTTGTTTCTATACTGACAGATTATGTAAAATGTGTAATGAAAATGTCACAGAAACTGAATATCATTTTTATTATGCTGTACTAAATATTCGCAAATCCGAAGAAAATACTTGAATCATATATCATGGCCTACGATTAATAAATTTAATACTTTAATGTCGTCTATATACAAATAAAAAAGATTGTATAATTTGACACGGTATATCAAGGAAGCATTTGAATTTCGTAATAATACTCTGGGAGATATGACTGTTTCTTAAACTGAACTATTTATGTATATTTTCTATTTGTAATATATTGCTGTGCTTATTGTCTTTGCCATATTTCTTGCTTATTATTTGTAAATGGCCAAAGGCAAATTGTTTTTGCTGATTATGCCAATAAACTTGAAACAAACTATTATTATTATCATTATTTTTATTATTATTATTATTTGGAAAAAAAACTTCTCTTTCTGCTGTCGGTTTACAAATGATTACCTTCTGTAGATCAGGTTAAAATACTTCAGGGCCAGCGCGTGCTCTCTATATAAAAGCAAAGCGCGGACGACAAAGCGTGAAGTTTTTTTTTACCAATGGAGTTTCGCGCTTTGCAATCGTACCATCACAACTTACAAGTACCTTTACAAACGCAAGACGTGAAGCTATGACGGCGAAGCACGAAGCAACGCTGGGAAAACCTGCGTGCTTCGCCATCGTATTTTTCGATCGTAGAGTCACTTTTCACAGACGCTATGATGAAGGAGCTACGGTGATAAATACTTCTCGCTTATAAAGAACGCACGTGCTGGCCCTCACAGAACACCGTACAAAACACATAACATATGCTTGTTTGCATGTCAATCATACTCCGAGCCTTCCTGTATGTCAGAGTCAATTTGTACCTGTATCATCATAAAACATAATAGTCTCGTGGAATGTAATGCACATTCCTCACTATGTTGCGCATGTGGTGTCATAGAAATGGGTAATAGATTAACAGATCATTTGTTTTTCCGCGATTCTTTTCGGAAATTACCACCTGTTGTTCTCGTCATTTACAATTCAAGATTTGCTGTTCATATTGAATCGAAAACACTCAGTATTTGGACTGCATGTAAATCAATGCTTTATCAGTTAACTTTTGAAAATTATGTTTGGCTATCAGCATGTCGTACCATCCTTCCACAACATATACATTAACTTGTTCTTAACAATTGATTTAATATTCATATTTTTTTCACAAATTTCAACTCACCAGGACTTTTCTAGTCGTGAAATTTATATGATAATCGCGTTTGCTGTGGCATCGCTGGTTCTATGATATCGCTGTATCTACCTTGCTCCGTTTTCATGGGCTTACATTAGACAAAATATTTTCCCATATTTTAACTGTACATTTTCCTATGTCCAATCACTGTTAAAACAGATTTGTTGCACTCGGGAAGACATAGGAAGACCGCGATATCATAGAGGCTGAACGCTATGCAGATAAGGCCATCGGTGTATCGGCCATCCGCCCTATACGATTTGAAGACGCGATACTTTTCGCATCGTGTTTTTGCATCGTTTAAAGGTGGTTATTCAGATTTTGGTCAAGTACGGGTTAATTCACATCTTCAACACCTCACCATTTACACTTATTTACGTTTCACCGAGTGCTAAATATATGCTAGATTTTCGGTGGTGGTATTCTAAATTTGTTTGCCCAACAAAGCCTAGAGAATGATATAGATATAAGAACTATTGTACTATATTTTCAAAGATCTGCATGCTCAGTTACACATTTATCTGAAATTCCATGTCTGTAAAATTATTTTACACCCCTTTGTTTATCTTGGTTGCACAACCAAGATTGATTGGAATAAATGAACGAAATTCCGAAAGAAGTATAGATCCAGTGACGGTTTGCAAACTGTCCACTATACTACTCCCGAAGCTGAAAAAAACGTTTAAAACATGGCTTTTGGTTCAGACTGTCCCATTATCTGTCGAATGTAAATGTAAAACTAGAAATTATTTTGAAATCAAAAGAAATACCCCGAGTTTTTAAAATATTTTCGTATCAAATGGGAAAATTATGAACTTCTATAAAAACAATTAATCATACATTTCTAATAAGGATCTAACATTATGTAACAAAATTTATAGAATATAAAATGTTGCGTAAATTGAAGTAGGTATTCGCATCTTCACATCGTACAATCGCGCTTTCGCGCCTTCGCGTCGTTTTATCATGTTTTCGCGTCCTCGCAAACTAAGTTCGCCCTTTAGGAATAAGGTCAGTAATTCGGTCGAAAATGTGCTTCCGTGGTGTAGTCGAAAGAAGTCCATAATAAATAGATCCTAATTTTCGAAAGAAGTCCATAATAAATAGATCCTAATTTTCCCATTTTTTGCGCAAATTCGTGTAGAACGAGTGCTTTAATCACCATTTTTCACTACTGGAATACATTCTGCATGAAATGAGACGGTTTTCATGTTCATACAGCCCACATGGCAAGTTTTGCAGAGCGAAACCGGAAGTAGGTGTTTATTGCGCGGACGAGAGCAAATATGCGCCATTTTTAGGGTAGCAGACCACAACTGACTGGCATTTCACTAGGAACTACATGACCCCCTATTTTCTTTTCATTTTTTCGTTAATTTATGATAGAACTTTCATGAAAAATAGGTGTAGGAAAAAGTGATGTTCTCTAAAGATACGTACAGACGACCTGAAGTTGTCGTTTTTTATATGAAACAAAGAAGGATTTGAATTACTGACCTTTAACCAATAAGAGCTGAAATAAGACTTTCTCGAAACACATCGCAATTAGTCTTAATAGTCATAGATCGGTTGTATACGATATAAAAGGGTGTTTCCAATGCAAAATAATAGTGAAATTTGAAAATTTTGGAATTTTGACCTTATTTTGAGTAGATGCACCTATTCAGGAGCGATTTCTGGGATTAAAAAGCCAATATTTGGTCTCCAGAATGTCAGAAAATGCACAAAATGCATCCCTCTAGGTCTTATTCATGACGGAATGAATGATATTTCAGAATCCAAGTGAAAAATAATGCAAACGAGTGAAACTTTTACCAAAATATACAATAAAAGGACCATAGGGCCAAAATTTAGCCCAGTAAATTGGTAGGGGGTGGCTTCTATTAAATGTCTATATTTCTCTAAAATCTCGAAATTTCACAATGAAACTTGGCAATATGTTTGGTATTACATCGTTCTTGAAAACAGAGATGAAAGTTGTGTGAAATTTGATAAGAAACATTTCTTTAAGGTGGCAGGGGAGCGGTTTCGTAGTTTGGCCCCGGTCGATTTTCTGTATAAACAGGACAGGGTAGATATAAAGGCATATCTATCTTACTGGTTATTTATCATTATTAATTCTTTAATATATCTGGGGAATGAGGAACGGTTAATGATTCTACATGGCGGGTGTTTTAAAATTCCTAGCTCCGTACTTCCGGTTGAGGCTAAAACATAAACATCAGAACAAAAAGTCGGCCAGACGCTCGGCTGTCATCCATCCACTTTTTTTTCAAGTGAAAATTAGGGAAATAAAGTGGTGGTTGGGAGACACATTCCACACCACCTGGGTATGCATCTATGTTCGCACTATACATATATGCTACGAAATTGGATTTAAAAATACAAAATGGATGAATGGAAGAGTTCAAAGTGAGGCCCGGTTAGGCTAATTTTGGTCTATAAAATTTGGGTGATTTGGCCAATTTTCACTACATCTGGCATGGAAAGCGACAGGTGCATAGGACCGGAGAGTCGTCTTTATGTAGTCTATAGTATCTGCAATAGTCCATAGTAGTTTCAAAGAAAAATAAGCAAAAACGAGATTTCTATGGATATTTCAACACTGGTACCCACACGTCAATGTGGAATTCGCGAATCTGCACTCCCCTGCCACCTTATTTTATAGATGGTGCCAACCCCGTTCAAATGATGCAAAAACATGAAGCGGAAGTGCGACGAAAATATCGTGTTTTCGTGTTTTTGTATCGTTTTATCGAGCCATCGTCATTACTTCTTACATGCGATATTAGATAAATTATTTAATTCAATGTTATATAAATGACCACGGTATATTATAATTTTTGTCTCATCTTACCTGGCAAGGTGCCCCTTTAAAATGAGGCGCTAATTCGTATCTTTGTCTCTTCTCCTCTAATTCCAATTTTCTTTGATCAACATATGGTTCAGTTTGGGGTAAATTTGTGTCCAAGTGTACTATCTTATACTTCATTCCAGCTTTAATCCACCTAAAAAGTGGAAATTCAAAAACCACATTTTCAGACGACTCTTCCGTTACCCGGATGTAATCAACAAACCAGTTGTCAAGGATACCGGCGTCGTCCCGCCAAAGTTCGATAAAATCGACAGACGGTAACTTTTTCTGGCGCCTTAATTTGAAATGGTCAGTTTGACCCGTCTCAAGGTCATTTTTGAACAAACAGTCCAACAGTTTCTCCTCGGTAAAATCACCATTGTCACAATTTAATTTGATATAAACATTCGCATCTGTGCCACTGAACAGTTTATCGCCAGTTTTTACCTCTATACAGTAAGTAACGTCGCCCATACTTGTGAATAAATATATCCGTATTTAAAAGTTGGTCGCAAAGTTTTGCCTGTATGCAATAAGACACGTTGCAAATACAAGTGTATCTGAGAATATGTTAATGCGTTTGTATATTCTGTAAGTTTTGTCTACAGTATTTGAGAATAGGTTATCAACTCCGGATGCCAATTTAAAATAATCGCTATAATCCTGGGTACTGAAAGAAGTGACCAATAACAGAAAGTCAAGTTGAAGTGTTGCCACTTATGCCAGATTTTCACTTTCATATATTTCAAATATCCAGGAAAGAACCTTTGAGTTTGCGAAAACAATTGACATTATTTCAATTTGAATTGTTTTGACTCAGTCAATTAGTGCATTGGTTAAAAGCGACAAGACAAAATCCAAATTCCACTCTGTTCACAATATGTATACGGTAGAGTCACTGTATTCACCGGTTTCGTTAAATAAAAGCTATTATCAACCGCTCCATACAAAACTTATAACAGCAACAGTATTTGTAATTGTAACAACATTTCAGTTCATTTTCTCTCCAAATTGCACACATATTTCGTAATTATCGAACACAATATTCAATTACTGTATTATAATGTCTAAATAACACGAATTACTAAGTATATAAGTTATATATATACTGTAAGCAGCAGACACACGCACATCAGCGAAAAAATGATACAAACTCTAGAACTTTCGTATAGTGTTTCTGGTGCCAAATTCGATTGCCAAATTTATATCTGATATATATACATATATTTTTTTTTTTTGGTGTGGGCTTCTGTTACTGGCATGTTTTCGTTATAAAGAAATGAAAACAGCCTCTTATGCCATCAGTAACTACTAACCCTCATCGGAACGCCAATAAACCTTCGTAAAACAACTGAGTAAAGAATTTTTATTTAATTATTGTTTCTATTAAACACCGGTGATCTTTCTTTCCACACATTAATTAAGCAATAAGGAAGAGTTATTTTCCTACGTGTGAATATTAAATACCAAACGTACTACCTGCAGATATTGGCAAATTCTTGAGATATTAATAACACATTTACCGACACGTTAAAAGAGAATACTTCCATAAAACAGACTTATGATCTTGTAATCAAACTTTTTCTTCCTAGGGTCAATGAAATTGCATGCTTCATTAAGTATACAGCTGTTTATTTCAATTTTCTGCAAGCATCTGCTTTTTTTTTTTTGCCTGCTGAAAATTTCTGGGTATGGTACATTCTAACTGGACATTTCTGACCTACTACACACAGAACCGATGAAACGTTTTAATGACATAAATTATGCACTCCCATACACATCGGCACACAAAAGTACATAATAAAATGAGCCATGCCATGGGAAAACCAACATAGTGGCTTTGCGACCAGCATGGATCCAGACCAGCCTGCGCATCCGCGCAGTCTGGTCAGGATCGATGCTGTTCGCTAACAGTTTCTCTAATAGCAATAGGCTTTGAAAGCGAACAGCATGGATCCTGACCAGACTGCGCGGATGCGCAGGCTGGTCTGGAGCCATGCTGGTCGCAAACCCACTATGATGGTTTTCTCATGGCGCGGCTCAAATAGTACGCATTCTGTGTTGTGTTGAAAATTCGTTTTAAATCGAAAATAACCCCAAGTAACAGACAAAATCGTTCCGTCATATTTTTAGTACCCCTCACCCAACCCGCAAAACTCCCAAATGATATGCAATACTTGTATTTAAATATAATTAATCGAAATGTTCTATCAAGACCACTAAACATCCTTCAGTTTCCAACTTGTTCTGTATAATTTATCATCGTCTGTAAGAATGATCAAATATGCCTTGTGCTCCTTAATGTCTGTTGTTGTTTTTTTCTGCAGTTACAAATGCGGACTGACAAGCTTCCAGGGTGCGCTTACGCATGTGGCGTACGTTTGCCATGATTTTCCAAGAAGTGGATAATTAAATTCTTTATAATTTAAATTAATTGGACATGTGTTTAGTCTATTAAGAAAATAAAAATTTAAACAACAGTAGTTTGTTTATACATTTGGGCATGTGTTATTATGTTTGTTTGTTTTTTGGTATAGAAGAATATCAGATCCACGTGTTCAATACGCCACTTATAACGTTGGCACAACAATGAGATGAACAGATTATTTTAAATACAGTTTGATTGAAAACATGTTAAATATGTATGAAAGTTACATATTTTACATATAAGAGCTTATCTAGTATTGTATTTTCCCGTTGTTCTTTCAATCAACATGCGTTTTAACAAGGCACAAACGAACAATTTAGGACAGTATGGCTTTCAGCTGTTTGATGAGTTAAGAACTATCGTTAATATAATTATAACTATGGAACAGGCGTACATTCGGGAAGCAGTATCTTAAGATTATATCAATGTCTACACGTAAAATTAATCTCAGTTAATTCATACACACTTTGATACAAAAGCAACATTTTACTGAATTATGCAGCTGTTGATTTTATACATTTGAACCGCACCATGAGGAAACCAACATAGTGCGTTTGCGACCAGCATGGATCCAGACCAGCCTGCGCATCCGCGCAGTCTGGTCAGGATCCATGCTGTTCGCCAACGGTTTCTCTAATTGCATTAGGCTTTGAAAGCGAACAGCGTGGATCCTGACCAGACTGCGCGGATGCGCAGAATGGTCTTGATCCATGCTGGTCGCAAACGCACTGTTGGTTTTCTCATGGCGCGGCTCATTTACGCTTTATGCATGAATTGTTTAGTATGCAGTTTCCATGAACCGTACCACTAATTCAAAAGGATATGTAGACTACCAAAAGTAGGTCTATGAAAAGATGCATTTCCATTAAATTTTGTAAAATAAATATTCACACTAAAATACTATTAGTTTGATATCAATACAACATCTTTGAACCCTGTTAGATTAGTCTAATATAATTTTCGCGTGTCCTTGTCATCAAGGCTAAATTTACGAAAATAAACTTCCTTGTGCACATTACATTTTGTATACATTAAAATTTGGGTATATTACATTATCCAAGTAACAGAAAAAATATCTACGAGCATGTATATCCATACAAATGCTGTCATTTTTATCATATATGTTAATGCTGCCATTTTTATTATCATATATGTTAAGACCTACAGTTTTCAGTGCTCTACAGTTTCTATTGCTCTTACCGTCATTGCTTAAATAGCCCTTAGCTAAAAAGACCTGATCGAAAAAGCAATAGAGGCAAGTCTATGTAACATATCTGTTACCTGTGCCGGGCCACCCTCTATCTTCTGACAAACTATGTACGCTTCTCTTTTCCGTTTCAACTCTGTCCAGCGTTGCTCAGCTTCTGGGTCATGCTGGGGCAGCATAGTGTCATTAACCCGGAATATAAGATGGGTTTTAGGAGGAATCCACCTGAATACTGGAAATGCATATTCCGTGTCTTTGTCTTTCTGACGAACTTTAACGTAGTCTAAATACCAGTCACTTCCAAGTCCAAAATTATCCCTCCAAAGTTCAAGTTTTTCAATATTTCTTATTTTGAATTGTTTTTTGACGGTGAAGCTGTCAATCTGACTTCTTTCGAAGTCGTTTTTTAGTATATTGCGAAGCTTGATTTTGTCTGTCTTGCGTCCCCCGTCACCGTGAAGAATGACCTTGACATTGGCATCAGTGCCAGCGTTCTTCCGGTCTCCTGTCCGTACGGTAAACAAGTAATCCACAGGATCCATACTGCTATCAGCTGATCTTTTCAATTTCTATTCCATACACATTCCTAGGTATTTATTTTGTGACACTTTTAAACAGATAGAATCTGATTTACGATGAAACGATGTCCAGTTATAAAATCCACTTATCACGTTGTAGGCTTAAAGCCTTCAGGTAGACATTCAAAACGACCGAAACTGCCTTTCATATCACAAAGTTAACGTGCAGCAACGCGATTGTCCGTTATGTTTTTACCATGTAATTTTGTTATACTCTTGTACAATGGCTGTGACCTTACTAACATGTGATTTATTGACAATATACTAAATTTTCTTTAGCGTTTGTTTGTTTAGATAATATCACAATCAACAAGTTAAGCATTGTATATTTGTAAATATTTAAAACAGGACGTCTATATGCAAATAATCCTGTTCAAATAACTATTTCATTCAAAAACATACAAATTATTAAAAAAAATGCCCTTGATAAATATGCAAGTAATCCGAGGTAGTACGATAAATTGAAATTTGATCCGTCTTTTTATTGTGTGAAGTTTGCTTCTGTTAAGGAAATTTTATTCTTATCGCATAGGGCGGCAATTTTCCTTTGATCTTTGCAGCATGTTATACCTAGTAACACACATTATTACTACAAAACTGTGCTGATATCTTACAAAACTGTTGCGATATATATCAACACGGAAATCTCTATGGAGTTTCATAAGAAAAAAAGTGTTCCGATATATATCAGCACAGTAAAACTGTTCCGATATATATCGGAACACTTTTTCTCTATTGAGGTCCTATCAAGGGAGTATAATTTTTTCCTTTCAAAGAAAAGATGATTTTAGCTCCAATTTACAGTTCACAGAGAAAGAATTGTCACAAACACCTATATTTATAAAGTAAAAGAATAAATAAACTAGAATATTTCAAAAACTTGATAGTTATTGCCAAATTCAAAAATACATGAAATATATGAAATTCTGAGATTTCTCAAATGTTTCTTTTTCTTTGATTTGTTTTACAAACAAAACAACAAGTTTTACAATATGTCTGGCCAATGAAATGCAAAGATTAAAAACCAATGCAGAAATTTGTTGGGTACTTTTATCTGGGGAACACATTTTCTAAAACAGAAGTTTTAGTGTTTCAGTCAGCGAGGCGCAGAAAGGGAATCAAAATAGTAAAAATAATAATAAACAAATTTAAATGAAAATAATATATAAATTTTAATGATAAAAGGGAAAAAAAGTGTTCCGATATATATACAGAAAGGGAATCAAAATAGTAAAAATAATAATAAACAAATTTAAATGAAAATAATATATAAATTTTAATGATAAACTATGCGATAAAACAGTTATAATATGTAGTGCTCGTGTGTTACCAGGATATATCAGAGCTAGGGGTACATCTCGTTATTTTTCTCTTCACATATCTGTCTCGGCCTACCGGCCTCGACGATATGTGCAGAGAAAAATACCCTCGATGTACCCCTAGCTCTGATATATCCTGGTAACACACTCTCACACATACTATAACTATTACATAACGGAGAATAGTTTCAGTCAACTGGAAAGCTTATTGTACCTTTTAAGGTACATGTACATTAACGAATTTATTCCAACCTCTTGACACCAGATTTATCTATTTTTAACAGCCTGTCTCAAGATATATGACGCGACCTGACAAAGTTATTTAAATGTGTTACATTTTCAGGTTAATGTTGTATAATTAATCATGTTAGAAATAACAACTATCAATACAATTGTTGTGACTCTCTATATATATTACTCATATTTGATCAATTAATGGGTCCCTATTAAATTTGTATGTAAAATTTTCACCCACTAATCAGTTATAATCAAAGAGTCCCACTTATCGGTTCCTAACACATTAGGCTAGTTTTATAGGGGTAACCCCTCCCCCACCCTAGACCATTGGAGAAGTGGTAAAAAATAGTTGGGTGCAAAAGACCCACTTTTCCACCTCGTGGCCCGACAATCGACTTCGGACTCCGAATTAATATATATACGAGGAAGTGACTGATTTTCAAGGACAGTTTTCGATTTGAATCACTTAGTTTAAATTTAGGTGATTACTCATATTTTTGTCTAGTTATGAAATTTTACATCTTATCATTTACATTTAGTTTATACTAATTTGTTTTAGCTCGATTGTGATGAAAGCTTGAAGCTTATTGTAACCACTCTCGAGTCCGCTTCCTGGAAAAACCAGTACTGGTGTCATATGAGAAGTCATGGTCGTATCATTTACATTTATTTTGGGGTTATGAGTGTTTAAAACACGTAAATGATTTTCACTGGTGGTATTATTATAACTTAAATTTCCTATCCTGATAGAGTTATTTTAGCACACAAGTGTTCATTTAATAAACACACTTCGCTTAGGAAATTATATGAATATAAGATTTATCGTATTATATTTGTTGAAACTTTACACTAACAATTACATATTCACCAAAATTCATTACACATGCAAGTTTACGAAAGTATTTTTATCCTCCCTTTGCCTATCATCTGCATAAGAACTGAAGTTGTACCCTATAGCGGAAACAAACTAGTTTAGCAGAAAGAATATGGTGTTAATTGCTTGAATCAGGTCTCATGATTCAAATATTAGCGCCTACAGAACTTACAGAACCATAGTTAAATACAAACCCACAATGTCTAAGTTCAATATATTACCGCTGGTGGTTCAATCTACGAAAAGGACCGATTAGTTACGACCAGCGCATGAACTCTGGGAAAAATACAATGGATGGTCGGTGAAGGGCGATTGAAAACAATCGATACATAGTCGATGTATGATGATAGCATGTGATGAAATGTGAAAAAGTGAAAATACGAGTACAAATAAGGAGTCTTGCTCCCCCACAACCCGAACAACTTTCTTTGCTACTGCCCCCCCCCCCCCCCCCCCACCAAAAAAAAAAAAACTAATATAAGCAAGTTACCATTTCATATGTTTACATTCTCCAGTTTAGACGAATAAAGCTAATTTCTGTGCTATTATTGCATTTTAAAATTATGTAAACAAAACAGAATCAATAATTCAGAACTGGCCAAATTGCCAATATTGTTTTTTTAATAAATCTTCAAGGTCTTGAAATACAAATGTATTGATTGCACATACATGGCAAGCCACAAGTGTCCTGTGACCTCCATTTCAAAATATTTACTCTGTACATTACAATATGATGAGTATGCAATAAACCAAAAGACACCGAATAGGTCAGTATGTTTACTCACACACTCGAAAATAAACAAATATCCGCCACGGAAGCGATGATCTCATGACACCGGGTGCTTCAAATCCGGGTAATAGTTTTACCCTGTTTGTGAATCAGCGCTGAAAAGAGCCAGGGCCCAACTTCATTCAAACTGAATGACACTCAATACAACGAAAATGATGTACAGGGGAACTGGTACCAGACTAGAAAGTAAATACCCATTATACATGTTTTACCCTTCCACGTGATCCTAGGGGTATGAATGTAGAGGGGCATTTTCTTTCTGACAGAAACAATGCAAGGTCACGTACTGAGACTGGCATAAACTCCCTGACCAATAAAAGAACATTGTCACCACCCCTTATTTTTTCCATTTTTAATAAATGAGGCCAAAATCCTGTTCGCTCTAGCTGCCGCTGAATAATCGCAAGCATTGTTTGTATTGTGATAACATGAAATGCACTGTAAATGCAACTACAGATCCTAATAAAGACAAAAAAAAATCATTTTAAGACTGGCCATTAAATCCGTTATCAAACAGGATACATTTGAATGTAGAATGCGACATGGCAAGAATGAATGATAGAAAATTGGCAAATAGAGGGAAAAAAAACTGCATTCTGATAAGATCAAATATTTTTATCCATTTCTGTATGTATAACAAGAGAGCTACAAGCAAAAAAGGCTATGCCGGGAACTAAGTTCTTCCCAGCAAGCCGATATCGGACCGGCTTGGTTATATTTATTGGCCCGACGTTGACGTTTTATTGTATACTGCTATTTATCGTCTGGTATCGGTTGAATGTCACTATTATGTCAGACCAATATCATAAACAAAAATAGGTTTACCGATATTGGTACGTTATAACAATGTTTTCCAAGTCACAAAAAGTATACAGATTTGCCACTTGGATGTCTTCATTGTCACTACTACAGCGGAATCATTTTTTTTTTTCAGATTAATTATTTTACATACTAGTGCGTTTAATTCTGTTCCACAGACTAAAAATGTCAAGGCAGTTTGCAGCTATAAGAAGCTGTTAATATTGCTCTAAACCCGAAGGTAAAGGTAAGGTAAAAAAGGTAAAGGTAAATTTTATTTACCTTCGCTTTGTGAAACAATGAACATAAGCCCTGTAGAGCTTTTGAGCGACACTATTTTAAGACCAGTTAAAACCAATTTTACCTTACCCCCAGCAATTTGCTGGTTCCCATTTACAGCTGGGTCGACTGAGGCAATCGTGATAAAGTGCATTGCCCAAGGACACACTGCAATGGGATAGCCAGGAGCCGAACCCGTGGCCTTCACCTTTATAGGAAAGCGTTTTAGTATTCTCGACCAATGCGTCCGAACATACCGACGGTCCTATATAAAAATGTCAAAGCCAGTGTTGACAGTAACACCAATTCTCTTTTCATGTATCAATTTTCATTCTCGTAATGACAAGCACATATTCTTCCTTCGGTAACAAATCTGGCTCATAAGGTCATAAATACACTACGTAAAATACATTTGGCATAGATACTCATAAACTTGACCTATATGTTTCTGATAATGTTCTCTATAACTGGAATAATGGTGGTATATCTATACATTCAACTACTGCTTGCCTTTATTTTTATCTACAGGAATATGCATATCGCAGATATGGTCTCATATGGAACACCGCAGTTGTCATAATCCCGGGAGATTTCTTTATGTGTTGTACATATAGTGCCTTATTCTGTCACAAAGCTATGTTATTATATTCGAAATATATGTCATTTTGTCTACGGATAAGGTAAACTGCTCTATGGAACATATATTTTCGACATAATTACAAAACGGAGTATAAGTCAAATATGTTGTCAAGTTCACACCGCACTTTCACAAAACAGCATAAACATTTCAAATAACAATAATAATAATAATAATAATAATAACATTGAATTATCTGAACTTAGACAGAATATAATACTATATGGCCAACATAGAAGAAAATGTCCAAACATAAGACAGCTACGGTGTTCCATAGAGCTACGGAACTGATAATGTATCAGTATTACCTTTGGTTCAAACTATTAGCCTTCCACCCATTGCAGTTTGTAACTACAGTTTTAAGTGATTTTATCAGTGAGAATTTATCCGCCGTTCATGTTAATTATGTACTTTAGTTTTTCCCAGAAACGCCTAGTATAACAATAGCCGGAAAAACGTATGTTAAATACGGAAGTTACTCTCTTTATCAATAAACAATTGATGATAAAAACTAATGACTCCTTCAAATTGTTAAGATGCTACAAATATGTATGGTTAAACCAACCAGAAAGAAGCCTTTAAACACCAGGGTGCACAACACATACAATTGTTTGGTCAAGTCGGCTGTAAACATCTCCGTCAAAATCTAATGTACGCACACCGTCAATATAGAAGATCTTTCTTTTTCATTTTGCATATAATGTTGACACAATTTCATAGATATTCTACAAACTATTTTATCTGTAACCCCATGCAATTTTATGGGCTATTATTTTCCTGCCGCATATAATAGTTGTACTTTACATTTTAAGAATTTTGCGCATGCTTATTGTTACACTAGGCGTTTCTAATTTAAGAACAACAGGTGTTTATACACAGGTGCGCATGTTCGTATGTATGTTTACATTTTGTAAACATATTCTTATGGGAAGAACACGAAGAATGAAAATAAACTTTATGTAAATTTTATCTATATTACTAGTTGATATAAGGAAAAGCGTAGCCCTGCTATTACAGAGACAAAACCAAACAGCCGTTAATGGAATGCCGAGTCGCCTGGCTATTAAAGCTACAATTTTGTAAAAGACTAACATATTTCAAACATATTCCCTATATAAGATTGGTGCATATAGCAGCTCGCCATGAACTGGGATCAAAATTTTCAGCATGATCATTTCAACAAAGTTTGCCATAGAATGTATATGTGGCACTGAAAAATGACGGAGTGAGTGAATTTGAGAGTTAGATATTGCACTTATTGGTATAATATGTAAAACACCGTGTATATCCAGTAACACCAACATGCGCAAATAACAGATTTCGGGCAAAATATAATAAGAATATGCAAATAAATGGCACAAAGTACCACTGAAGGAACACACGGTGAGTAAACTGGCCACAATCTGTAATACTAAAAATGTACCAAAAGCGTTCCAACTGTTTACTCCATTCTGCACAATATATTTGGTTATTCCCTTGCAAAAATATTATGCCAACAAGTTTGTACCACTTATCAATTTCACAGTACCAACATTTAATGGATTTTTTAGAGAAAAATGTTTTTGCCTAAAATGTGTGAACGAGTCTTTAAAAACACAGATCTACACATAAGTCTGTGCAACATACTCAAAGGAAGTGAACGGTCGCAGGTTACGGGGATACCGATAACAAACCAGTTGCCATTAAAAAAGCTACATCGTATACGAATTTTAAACTGAATTTTAATGTACTTAAGACTAATTTCAGAACTTTACCTGGGCCGGACCATTAGGAACTTTCTGCGCGACTTCATATTTCTTTTTTTTCTTCTGCAATTCTTTCCATCTCTGCTCGGCCATTGGGTCCTGCTGTGGGAGCATCGTGTCGTGCAGACGAAAAACGTGGTGCACATCCGCTTTGACCCATCTGTATATAGGGAAACTGTACTCTATGTCTGATCCCTTTTTCTTGATTATTATATAATCACAGTACCATCGGCTCCCTAATCCAAAATTATCCCGCCATAATTCAATTTTCTCAATAGTTGCTAGGTCTGTCTGCTTCTGGATCACAAACTCATCAATTTGTCCACATTCAAAATCATTTTTTAAAACATGATGCAGACGAATTTTGTCCGTCTTGTTTCCTAAATTGTCATGGAATATAATCCGTATGTTGGCGTCCGTTCCGGCTCTCTTCCGGTCCCCGGTGCGAACCAGTACGACATAGTCTGATTTTGCTTGTGCTGTTGCTGCCATTCTTTGCACAGGCAGTTGACTAAACTAAACTAAACTAAAATACACGCAGGAAGAAAAAAGTCAACGAGCTTGTTCAGATAGCAAAGTCCTCAGATTAGATATGCTCCTGCACGCCAGTGTTGACATAAAAAAACGCAAAATTGTCCAGATGTAAAAAAAAAAAAGAGGAACGAATCCGTTTACAACTTTTTTTGCACGCAGGCAAATTTAGTCCTTATGCGTAGCACGATTTCGCGTTCAGCTAAATTTCATATATTCAGTTTCAGTTGATTTCTTTTAAAGCCGGTTCTGTTTCAATCTTTGCGTGAAATAAATCTAATTTGCAACTTTTTGACCCAGTTCGCTTCAACTGTAAATTATGTCTCCAGGTATTGTTTTTATCTCGCATCCATGCAAGCAAGACAACTTTCACATCAACAAGTACGTCCGTGCCGTTAACTTAATTTCCACAATTAACGCTACATATTTTCACATATGTATACTATTTAATATAGTAATGTAAGTAATTAAGTAATTTATCAATTACACGCTTCAGAACGTCCATGAATTATTAATAATTCTCCAATATTATTCAATTACTGCAGGTTTGATCTTCAGACACAAATACCATTAGTTACCACATCTTTGCGTTTTAATAATTTCTTTGAAATTTCATAAACCATTAACACGTATATAACCGTAAAATATTTGTATTCTGTAATATAGCTCATATATTTGTAAAGCACATATCCCAGTTCATACAATCACATTGCAAACCATCTCCTAACAACTATAGATATGACAATAATTTTATTAAGTGTCTGTGTATCCGATTTCTTAAGTGTTTTTTAAGCACGGCTATAAACTATTTACATTCCGCCGTCCATTGATAAAACCAATCAAGATTAAGAGGTTAAACTCTTCCAGAAAAAAACACGCACATATTCTACAACTTTTCTACTCATACGCACCTACTGACATAAAAATTCCACCACAAGATGGTTTGTTAATTAATCATATACCAAAAAATTCCAGGTGATAAAAAAAAGTTGTTTGTATTAAGGAAGTTATAACGAGAAGATGCTAAAAAATCATACCTGGAACAAATCGAAGATTATATACGATCCCGGAAGTATTTAATGAGTGAATCTCCTCGTAAAAACATAAAATACCTGTGTATAACAATTGTTTAACTTATTGGAGCACATTTACTCTTGTTTCAATTCCGCAGTAGTTAAAGCGAGTTTTTCATTCATGTAAGACTTAAGGGGACGCATATTGCTACATTCACAGTTCATACAGAAATACGGAAGGGGTGCATATTCAAGAAATCGATGGTGGGAAAATAAAATACATATTCCTAAACTGATATAATACTGATGGACACCTGTAATAATCAGTATTTTGTGGATAAGGATGTGGTACTATGAATGTAATAGGAAAATAGAGGTCTTTGTGAAAGTACATTCAACACAAAATATTAAGCTTTTGTATAAGGAAAAAACAGGTTTTTTACAATAACAGTGTTCCAAATAATGTTGAAGGGATGAGATTTTCTTTCTAACACACCAGGTTTGCTTAAACGTGTAAAAATTTAACGCCACGTCATTTCAGCTCGGGATGGACGCCATATTTCTCATTGATAAAAATGTAAACAAAAAAAAAAAATCAGAGTGGGATTAGCATTGCAAGGGCATAGCATGACATTCTACACAATGAATACCTTAGAACAGATATCTAAGATGCTAAACAGGTCAGGCGGGTTAAATGCATAATGGCGATCACTTGAAATTCATCTTGAAAAGGTGGTTAATTTTAGTTTATTTACATGGTTTTTAATTTTCCCACGACTTCTCGGCGATTCACTGCAAATATATTAGTGCGCCGGACGAAAGGTAACTCTAATAAACAACGGGAGACAACTTAGGTGTCAGCACGTGTACGATTTTTAAAAAAACATGTCGATGATTATAATTTCATATCAAATAATGAATCCTATTCAGATATTCGTTATTAATATTAGAAAATTATTAATTTCTGTGGGCATTTGTCAAAAAATATTACTTACATTGGACTACTTTGCGCATCAAACTGGTTTCCGCTTCAGTTGTGAGGCACTTCCGTTATACTTTTTGACAACAATAACAAAACACAAAATGAATCAATAAAGTAACTTATAAACCGACTGCTACTTAAATCAGTGTAAGTAAAGTTGTTGTTACAACATTATACATGTTCGTTACGTTATGAGATAAAGTTTATCTTGAACTGCATAATCCATTAATTACGTTTCGATGATATTGCATTTACAACTTATTTGACCCCATTTTTTTACGTGAATGACAGCATTCTCGTGCAACTCGTGCAAACAGAGTTATGAAAAGTATGGTGGAGAATTCAAGGACAAATTATAAATGACATTTAAGTGAGGATAACTGTATATTCGTCCAGTTTTGATCATTGACATGCCTGCTGTGTATTAGTAACTTTTGTGAACAAGATTAGAATGCTACTTTTGCACATATACACATTGATTGGACCTCTCAACCAAATTTCATACCTTATTTTAGGGATTTTTAAGACAATACATTTTCAAAAGTTTGTTGAATGTGTTTTGATATTTAAGTGCATTGTAGTTCATGAATACCAAGTTAAAAATTAATAATGGCAACATTTCTAGGTCCTTATTGTAAGCCACTAGACTTCTGTAATGATAAATGTTTAATGTATTAAGGGGAATATATTCTTTTAGTTTTGGAATGTGGTATTCCTTGACCACCGTATCTTTTCTTATGCACTACTTTGTAAACAAACTAAATAATGTGTTTTAGCTTACATATGCGAAATGAAAAGCAAGACAGTGACCATATTTCACATTCTTTCTTTAAATTAGAATCTGTAGGACACTGATAAATGTTTGGACAAGGTGAAGCACTATTATTTTCGCACCAAAAAGTCTTAATTGTTGACTTTGAATGTACACAAAAAGTCTTATGTAATTCAACAATAACTTTCCTGTTTCAGTTTTCTCATTTTTATTTTTGTGAGCAATCCTTTGTGTACTTATAACAGTTGAAACAGTATCCATTTCATGTACTCAAACCTTGTACTTTTTTGCAGGTAAATTTTATCATACCCCACCCACTTTTTTCTAATTTCAAAGTATGCGTCCCCTTAATATTCAATTAAAAACAGTCCAGCTTGTCCAAATAGGTCACCTCAGCATAAAGACCATACTGTATTGGGTAACGATTTTCTCTTTTAGAGTTATTGGAAACCACCTGATAACAAGATCATTTGAATTCATCTTTGTAGACAGGCCGGTACAAAAACACAAAGAATATTTGTCATAATTTATATCCCCGTGGCAAGATGAAAACGATACACTTCAAGACAGTTACTGCTTATCCTTTGAGCAGCAAAATACAGCACCCGATAATATTAGGGAACAGGCTGAAACGTGATTTCTTTTACAACGCCTACACATGTATACTTCTGAAAATAAACATAATCATGTATCCTGCTGAAAACATAACCATGTGGGCTACCCGCAAGCAGTTTTGCGAAAACCTGAAGTAATTAATAACAAGAGCTGTTTGTAAAATCCGTATGCCCCCATGACGGGTTGTCCTATTTTCAGTCCTGTGAACATTATGACCTTGACCTTTGATCGATTTACCAAACCCTTAGAAAACAGGGATCATCAATTTCGTAGGCTATCAAGTTGAAGATACTAGATTAAGCGGTTCTAAAGTTATTGAGCGGAAACGGTTTTCAAGTTTCAGGCTCCTGTGACCTTGACCTTTGACTGACCCTAAAACAATTTGGATAATCTACTTCTTTAAACCCACGTCTGAAGGCTATCAAGTCTGAAGGTTCTTTGTCAAGTGATTCTCAAGTTAACGTGCAGAAATAGTTTTCAAGGTTCAAGTCCCTGTGACCTTGACCTTTGGCCTACTGACCTAAAAACAATAGGGATCATCTGCTTTATAAACCCAATAATGCTATGAAGTTTAAAGGTTCTGTGGCAAGTGGTGCTTAAGTTGTTGGACGGAAACCGTTTTCAAGGTTCAGGCCCCTTTGACCATAATCTTTGAATAACTGACCTCCACAACTATAGGGATCATATATTTTATAAGCCCAATCATGTTACCAAGTTTCAGGTACTGGGTCAAGCGTTCACTCTATCAACAGCCGGACCGATCGACTGACCTACATACCGATCGACAGGTGCAAAGCGACATGACCCGGGGTTGGGGGGGGGGGTGAAAATACATAGTAGTCTACATTCGGACTTCAGTAGTTGACAAATATGGGTTTTAAGAGTATGCTAGTCTGCAGTTCGTTAATTCATTTGCACAATGAGATTATTCTTTTTCTTTAAAAAGGCTTGCTTCCATGTTATTTTTTTTTCTATGGTTTTGAAGTAGTTTTAATGTGCTTTATATTTTGTAAAACCGATCTGAGTTATAAATGCGTCTTCTTCTGCGGCACAGAGGTAACAAATATGATATTTATATTAAAGCGTCGCTAGAGGTGTGGGTGGGATTGGGAGCGGAGCGGACTGCATGTTTCGACATCTCGAAGATTCTTAATGGTTGCTCAAAACTTTATCAAATCGATAAGGTCATACTGGCTAAAATTTAAACCATGCCCATCGGAAAAAACGTCTCTGTATCACAAGAAAATGGAAGTCCAACTGTAACAACAAACGGTTTCAACATATTAAGTATCATTTCAACGAGATTCAGTGGTGTATTTTTTGTAGAACAATGTTCAAATGATGATTTGGAAAACAGAAGAAATCCTCTCCTGAAAACTGCTAATACCTACCCTGCCCTCAATGATGATCGTGCACATTTACATTATGTGCTGAACTTTCAGAGATGTTTTCGGTGACTAAAGAGAATCGTTAATTTGTAGCTGAATGACTGTATAACTTTTTAAAAAAAAATCGTTCAATTAACAACACTTTTCTTTAACATGTGATTGATCTTCAGAGAAACAGTAACGTTTCGAGTTAAACTGCTGAACATCTAGCTGCATGATTTCAGTTTAGTTACGGAATTCATACTGGATTTTACCGGGTTACTGTTTACGGTGTTTAAAATGATTTTCCAGTTTTACCAACGTGCAAAATTACCTTAATTTGAAGATAAACCTTAAAAAAAGCATTCATTCATGCTGTTATCCGGACGAAAACCACAGCAAAAATGATAGACAGATAACCTTGAGCAACCAAAACAATTACGTTCTTAAAGATCCTTCGTCTGATCAAATCAGTTGTAAGATAACAGGACATATAAATGAGAAAGATGAAAGGGGAAATTTTTATATATAGTTTCGCCTTGTGGTTAGAAATTCAAAGATTTAGCTAGTACGAACTTCAGTCAATCCCATACAAAATGAATAAAATAACCGTTTGGTCTTCATTTTCATTCTTTCCATCTGTGAAAACATATTTTGCCATTATCAAATGACAATGCCTCCTTACATACTTAAGTCCATTGAGCTATCAAGGATGTAGGGAGACAATAAACGGAATTACGAGCGTCGTGAGGACTTTTGAATCTCGTCACCTCAAAGTTGAATCTCAGCTCAAACAGTAATTAAAAACCCACTGCTAGCAGTAACTCAATAATAAGGTGTAAGACAGAGGGCTTCAGTATTAAAATAAAATTTTGGTGCAGCATACTCTTGTTTTGCATTATTTAGTCTCTCAAGTTTTTTAGAGTGAAGATCACAATGTCTCCACATGTAAGATTTTATTAACAATATTAACCTAAATACCCAAAAATTCGTTCTGACAAAAAAAGTAACCTTGCTATGCTTTAAACACATATCTATTTCTGTACAATAACTCTGGGTTTGGCTAGCCACTTTCCTTACCTGAGCGGGACCACCAGGGACCTTGGATTGACATTCGTAATTCTCTCTTTTCTGCTCCAGTTCATTGCGTCTGTCTTCTGGGTCAGGGTGAAATTGTGGAAGGTAGTTGTCCATGTGGTGAATAATATAATGTTTGTGCGGTTTAATCCACCGGAAGACGGGAAACATAAACTGCTTCCGGTTACCTACAGCCTCGAGTTCAATGTAATCAAGAAACCAGTCAGAAAACCCTATTCCTTTATCGTCTCTCCAAATTTCTATTTTATATATATCTTCCAAGTGTGAAACGTTCCTAAGCTTGAATTTATCAAGCTGTCCCCTTTCGAAATCATCACGAAAAAAGTAGTCCAAGTTGACTGGTGCTGTTTTCTGTCCTGATTCACTGTGTAACACTATGTAAACATTAGCATCAGTTCCAGCGTGTAGTTGATCGCCAGTTTTTACATTAACTAAGTAATCCACTTTTCCAAGACCTAACACGCTGCTACCGACACGTGCAGAAGTGGAATACCGGAAATTCCTGTGGAATGGCAATTGTGTGGCATTGTTCTTCAGTATGATACTAGAGGTAAACGTTGTCCTAATAAACTGTTTGTCTAAATTTTCTTTTAAGCAATGTTTAACATTGTCATCGTTAATTTTAAAGTCCACTAACCTGTTCCTTCTCAAAGATGTAAACCCAAGTCCTAGTTTATGACACCGGCCAGTGTAAGTCTTCAAAGCCATCTCTGGAATAAATGCTCACATTCTGAAATTAAGCACTTTCAACATTTTACTATATATAGTTCGTTTTTGTCAATACACCAAAGAATATCAACACGTATGGTAGTATTGTGTCATACTGAATGAAAAATTTAAACCCGTATTTACTTTTGAAAATTTATGTATACGTTTTGACACGCAATAGAGAAATCTATTCTTAAACGATTTAATTACCTTTTCGTACAATGTCCTTCATTCCTATTAAGAGCTACGCAATGTGTTTGATTTCGAGGAAATTATATGCAAATTAAAAGCTTAAGGATGCAACTTCACATCCAGTGAAATATTGCACACAAAACTGTATACCTATGAATCCGGGTTTATTAGATAAGATATACATATATATGGTTGCATGTCTGATGTGTCAAGAGAGCCAGTACCTCCTAAAGCGACCGAGAAAACTTACAGGATAACAGAAAACACAGGCGTAGATATAAATACTAGATAATTATGGTCAATTAAAGGCTATTGCCATGTTCGCGAAGAGTCCTTAAGGTGGCAGACAGGTATTGACAATTGGCAATTAATTTAGTCCCGTTTAACTTTACGTATTTTATTTATTTTCCGTATACGATTTCGGCACTTTCCGACAGGTACGGAAAATTAACGTGCTTGTGACCGCAGACGAATGCCAAAGTAGGATCCGTATTACACGTGATCGCGCTGAAATTGCCGTCCAATACCTTAACGAGAAATTCTATTAAAAGTCAGTAAAATGAGTCATACATTTGCATGCATGGGCTCTAAATATATTTATTGGCAATGAATGAGAAATATGTATTTTTTTCCATAAAAGTAACGGAAACTAAGGTTATAACCCTGAGTTTTGGAATCCAGTCTCAAACTCCATTATCTGATTGGCTGTTTTGAGTATATATTTGAAATTGACCAATGGTAAACCTGCAATCTGATACTGGTCTTATAACTTTGGATCGATATACACTTCGTTTTCCAGTTACTTGCCTAAATTCCCGTAATTGTACTCTAAAAGTTGCATATATTTTCTCGAAAAACACATCTACCATTATCATACAAAAGCAAGGTCTTTATTCAGATCACTTCGCGCATAGCATATCAAGTAACTTCTGGTTTTGAATGCGTAATCTTTTAATGAGATAAACATGTAAAACCAAAACCTTTGAATTTTCTTATAAATTTCAACAAATTTATCATATCAAAATTTCATTTTATTGTTCTGATTTGGGCAACTACGGTAGTTGTATTTTTTGACACCTACAGGGCGTGAATTAATCCGGGGTAGGTACACTGACATTTTATTCACACAGTTATTGATCTTTGATCTATTGATTATCCGTAAATATGCTTTCATTAATGAATGCACGCAGTGGCTTTTATTGTATTCGGTCCTATTTTCTAAACTATTCCTTTTAACTATTTCAAAAAGGTAGAACGGTTTTATTGCAGATAAAAATAATACTCTTAAACTGAATAGGATCTATGTTTTATTAGTCAGATCGGCAATCGTCTTCTACTTCACAAATATTAGTACGAAACTTGTTAACACCTTAATTTTCGCTTCAGTAACTTAACTAGTAAGTCGCCTTATACATATTTACACAGTAATACTGCTTGAAACTCAGATTTTGCGCTCTTCTATCTCCGAACCCTTGGCGGTCCACTTTACGACAGCTCCGTGGGGACTGGTACTTGATAGCGTTCTCAACAGAAAATCAAAGCCGTGGTTTATGTAGTATGATATAGAGTTCAAGCGAACATGCCTGAAGCAAAATTTAGCATTTAACAGTTTAATAGTCAAGTATACTTATGTATATAAAAAAAATGATGCTCACCTTTGTATATTTCTCTATCATAGATTTGTAACAACTGAACCGTACCCACGTACGGGTATTATACATGTAGCTGCTCAATTATTTACAGACGTTCGCGTGCCAGTGATTTTTCAAACTGTAGTCTGTGATAAATTCCGCACCAAAGTACATGGGTACAAAGTAGATTTTAATCAAGCATAAACGACGCTTTACTTTTAACAAGTTTTAATATATTATTTTGAAAAGAATAAATAAATATCTAAATTTATCGTGAAACTTTAATTCTTTCTTTTATGAAAATTCTGTCCATAGGCCATTTATGCCTTGAATAGACTCAATCAAACCGAGTCTGCTATTATGTTGCTTGGTTGCGGTCTATGCCTCCAAAGGATCTTTTCACAGATTGGAGCTGCGATTATCGACGACCATCTATGTCAGCTATACGACCAAGGGCAGCCTTAATCCGGTTGTGTATTTTTCTACGAGGTCTACCTAGCAGTCCCAGCTGCTTCCGACTAGGCTGCGGACTGAAAACATCTTACGATTAACTTAGACTATCAACATGTCAAGAACCAATCACACAACTATGTATTACTGATCGATGGACTTATCGTGAGATAGGTCTTTACTGGTTACAACTGATCTGGACTATAGTTACGACTGGTCATGACTGGTCGTAGGACTGATCGAAGGCTGGTCTGTACTAGTTACGAATGCGAATTCGCAACTAGTACAGATCAGCACTACGTTCATATATATATAGTCGTGTTCACTGTTAGGCAAGTAGAAATGGTCAAGTGGTAACACTGCCTGGCTACAAAACCAAACCAAGGTCCGACGGTGAGTTCAACCCCCCGCTCCTCAGGCTAAAAAGTAACAAAACTAACAGTGGGATAAGAGTCCCATGTGTTGCATTACCTTCCCACTAACATTACTAAGAGTGTTTTAGAGGAGTCGTCTATATGGGTAAAGTCACCCATATGGGTTACCGGTTGTGACCAGGCCCGGATCCAGAAATAATTGTGTGTGCACCGGTCTTGGACGAAGACGTCACCGCTAAGGCACATAGCGGCAAGTGTGGGTAAATACGGGAGGGGAGCCTCTGCACATGTAAGAGGGTCAGGGTCTCATCCCTGGAAATATTTGAAATACAGGTATGAAATGGTGGCCTCTGGTGCATTTACTGGTGGGGTAGTCCCCTTATTTTAGGGGTGTCAGGGGGCACTCCCCCTGGAAATTTTTGAAATAGAAACATGACATGGTGGCCTTTGGTGCATGTTTAGGTCTAAATTTTGAGGTAATGGAGGAGTTACTCCCCTCTTGATGTTGGGGAAGGGGGTCAGGGGGCTCTTCCCCTGGAAATTTTTTAAATATACATGTAGATGTGAAATGGTGGCCTCAGGTGCGTTTCTGGGTCTAAAATTTGAGAAAATATTATTTCTTTGCCAAAATAGTAGGGTGCATCTTTGATGAGTATAGGTCACTTCTCAGCCAACTGGGGGAGGGGGCACGGGCCCCCTCGAACCGGCCCTGGAACCGGGCCTGGTGACTATAAATAAGCTTATAAACAAAGAAGTCAACGAATGGGCAACAAAATTTGTTTGAGGGATGTCATACTGACTGAACATGAACTAATATGTTAACTACTCTATAGGACGGATTACACCAAACCGGAAGTGACTACTCAGTGTTACATGTAGTCCAAAATGTAGTTCCATGCTATGGATGAAATCTGGTATAATGAGTGACATGAGAAGGTGACAGTTAAATTTTTGGCTTATGTTTATTGCTTATAGTATTGAGAATAGATCTAGACCATTTTCATTGTAAATTTCTTGGAATAAGTTTTATTCTTTGCGAAAAATGTCTACCTACGCGTAACTGCTAAACGGCTGTTTTCATGGGGGCATTTTTAGAGGGTGATGTTTCTCAGAACAGATTATTTTTCTTATATTCAACATAACATGTCAATATTTTTCTATTTTTGATAAGAAGACATGTTATACTAAATGACCATATATGGTTTTCATATCATTGAAATGCTCTAAAGTGCTGAAAATGAGGTCTGAATGTTTTGTTATTAATATGAAATAAATAAGGAATTGAATTGGTAGAATGTAACCTATAGATGGCCAAGGCTCAGACTAATCGAATGACTTCTGTGTCTTAATTCCCAACTGTACAAAAACGACCTTCCAGAGCAGATGTCTCCCTCGACAGATTCGCTGGTGGTAGCCTCTTATATAGAAGGATACGATACCTACGGTCTTACTGTCTTTTGAGAGCGGACGGAGTGGTCGCTGTCTAACTACGAATCCAGGGGGTCGTCACTCAATATTTAACTTAAGGGGTTGTAACAGATGATAAAATAAGACCAAGACCATCCTTTCTGGTCACACAAGAACTTTGAAAATCATGTTGTTGTTGATGATAATTATACTACTACCAATAATTATTACAGATTATTAGTCCCCTACTGGTTGAAAACCAATTTCGGATAACAATGTAAACTATATCACAACTATGAATGTTCAAAAGACAACATGTAGTTTACTAGTATATCGTCGTTTTTCTCTCGTTGATCAACGAAGTGAACGTCTCCATCTGTGTAATAACATGGTTTACATGATAAGCCCTATGCAATTACATTTTTTTGTTCTTCTGTAATGAAATGAGAGACAGACGTCTGATTTAACTCCCCCCACCCCTCATCCTCCAACTAAAAATCACTAACACTGGGATAAGACTATCTTGTATTGGTACTTTACACCTGGCACGCTAAAGAACCAGGGAAGCTTCTGGAATTGGAGCGTCTTCTGTATCTTGCACTATCCTCCCACTAACATTACTAACAGTCATCTGGAGGAGTTATGGGTTACCGGTGGCGACTATAAATAAGCTTACAAACAAACAATACTGTCTGCTTAATTTGGTTTAAGTATCCCTCACAGCTACATATATCTCGACTATAAATGAGCTTCATGACGGGTTCCAGAGAAAAAACATCCATGAAAATAATAGAAATAAACCGTCTATACAGAAACTGTGAAAATATAATACGTTGTCTCAATTTGAAATGGTGGAAGAATACTTTTCATAAATGTTCTTGGCAAGCATGAGAAAAAGTAATTAAAGTTGTTTTTTAAGTAAAGTGCTTGTGATAATTTAAGTCTCTAAAATTTACAACTTCTTCCAGTGAATGGCGTCGTAAGGAGTAAAGTCAAAATTCAACATTCCTGTCGAACTAACTTAGGGCTTAAGGTAACAGGCTAGAGGTATTAGCAAGTGGTTTAGATAGAAAGTGCTGGACCTGCTAAAATACAACTTTTTTGCTTATGAATTTATTAGAATATACCTCTTGATCAATAAATCCAATCCAAAATTCGTTTGAATGAGTATGTGCAAAGGAAGAAATGAAGTTCCACCTGTCCACACATTTCCATACTGACACAGCACTAAAAGACTGCTGTCATGAAAGTTTGATAGTTCTCTGATTAGATCGTGCGGTGGCATAGTTCCAACGCAGTCAACAGTAGGGGAAATTTCTTGTTATGGTCAAACGGGAAAATTATTACTAAATAAATGACTTCTACCCGCTCTGGAAGCAAACTAGCTTCATTCAAAACACCCGCTGCATAAAAATAAATACGGTATCAATAAATGATGATTATGCCATGCTAAAGTTGGACAATGTATCTAGATTTCTGCCGTTTAAAACATAATATTGTTATTCTAATAAAAGAAATGTTTACCTTAAATATTTATGAATTTCAAGTTTTCCCAATCGGGAAACTCTAATGTCATCACATCAGGACAAAAAAATGGATAACTATACTTTATGTCAGTGCAGTGCAGTTGTCCAGGTGACGATATATCGTATATCTGGAATGGTGGGAGAGTCGTTCAAGTTCAGAATCCGTTTATTTCTATGGTGAATGGTATTACATTATATTGCCAAAAATCACAAGTAAAACACTTTAACATTGCTAATTTATCCCCCCGCCAAAGGCGAGGGGGATATAAGAAATGCTCTCCGTCCGTGCGTGTGTCCGTCCGTCCGTCCGTGTGTCCGTGTGTCCGCAACGATCTTTGTCCGGAGCATAACTCCAAAAGTACTGGAGGGATTTTCTTCAAGCTTCATACACTGATAGAACGCATTGGGAGGAAGTGCAGTGTGCAAGAACAATAACTCTACCTTGCCTATTTTTTAAGTTATTCCCCTTTATCATATTTTCTTTAAAAAAATGTCCGGAGCATAACTCCAAAAGTACTGGAGGGATTTTCTTCAAACTTCATACACTGATAGAACACATTAGGAGGAAGTGCAGTGTGCAAGAATAATAACTCTACCTTGCCTATTTTTTGAGTTATTCCCCTTTATCATATTTTCTTAAAAAAATTTGTCCGGAGCATATCTTCTTCATGCATGGAGGGATTTTGATATATCTTGGCACAAATGTTCACCACCACGAGGCGAAGTGTCATGCGCAAGAACCAGGTCCCTAGGTCTAAGGTCAAGGTCACACTTAGAGGTCAAACGATACAAGAATGAAAACCTTGTCCGGAGCATTTCTTCTTCATGCATAGAGGGATTTTGATATAACTTGGCACAAATGTTCATCACCACGAGACGGAGTGTCATGCGCAAGATCCAGGTCCCTAGGTCTAAGGTCAAGGTCACACTTAGAGGCCAAAGGTCAGATACAAGAATGACTTTGTCCGAAGCATTTCTTCTTCATGCATGGAGGGATTTTGATGTTACTTGGCACAATTATACACCATCATGAGACGAAGTGTCATGCGCAGTTCCCTTCTTTAGAATTACTTCCCTTTGTTGTTACTTTAAATAGTTTTTATTGTAACTTTTTCATTACTAGTCGTAAGGAAAAATCGAGACGACTTTTCTGTAGTACAACATGCATGCTACATCCAATTTTGAGGTGTATTTTGACCAGTCTCTACCTGGAAAAGATTTTTGTGCGGACTTACAATTTTTTTTTTTTAAGATTAACTTCCCTTAGTTGTTACTATAAATAACTTAAATTGTAACATTTTTATAATTAACCGTAGGGAAAAAACAAGACCACTTTTCTGTGGTAAAACATAGATGTTACTTTCCAATTTTAGGTGTATTTTAAGGTATCTCTACCTGGTAAGGAGTTTTTTTGTGGACTTAGAAAAAAAAGACTTACAATGATTACTGAACAACCACAAAATTAAAATTCCATTTGCAAATACAGCTGCTAGAGTAAAGAAATTTGCTGTGATGGGCGTATATTGTGACATTCTGGCACTCTTGTTCCCTGTTAGCTTTCCGTTCCTTCTTTTTACAGTAGCCATATAGAAAAACATCATAGCTATACTGTTCATGAAAATTAATAAAATTTAGCAGTAAACCACCTCACCACTGACTTATTCTTTCTTCCACATCTTTAAAACCCCTGATGTGGACCACAACTAAACGGTTCTTCAAAGCTTTCCCCAAAATTAATACGTTCAGACTCTAACTTGCCAGGAACTTTAGCCTTCTATTATAATATGCCCGGCGGGGGGATTAGCCATGTCTAACATGGCTCTTGTTACAAAGGCAATACAATTGATATTTCCCAGAAATGTCAAAAGTTAATTCTGACAATAATATCTCATAACCTCTGAATCCTTCATATAAGTATTACTAACAGAACGGTAGATTTCAAGACAGCGTCAGATACTGTACCTCTACCATTCTCAATAGAATTGACAATCAAACACATCTGTATAAAAACTAAATAGTCATTATAGTGAATCAACATAAAAAAATGATGCTCACCTTTATTGTATATTTCTCTGTCATAGATTTGTAACCACTGAACCGTGCCCACGGGTATTATACAGATAGATAGATAGATAATTCTTTTATTACAGTGACATTTGTACAACATAATAAATACAACAGCAAAATATAACTATTTTACAGTACAACCGGCCCAATGGACCTATAAGTCACTATTTTATAACTTAAATTAATTTCGGATCATTTTTAGACTAAATGTTAGTAAACAATATTCATATTCATCTAAATGTTAACGATTTTCTACGGTCGAATGCACATGACAGGAACTTAGCCGTTTTCCCTGGAAAGTCAACTAATAATGTTTTTATTAAATCAACATCTGAAAAAGAGTTTCGCTCAGAGTCTGAGATAATCCTTTGAAATATTCGTTGCCTTAAATCATTATATAAGTCACACTTTAAGAGGAAATGCCTTTAATCTTCAATATCATTTTTGTACAGTATTTGCATAATCTATTATTAAGGTCTTCGCCAATAAAACGGCCAGTTTCCACTCTAAGGGCTAGGACTCCACAACGAAACTGTGCCATGACTGAGTGTTCTCTTCTGGATAAATTAAGTTTAACATAAGTTTCTGTTTCGTAATTACGTTTGAACAATTTATAGGTTCTCAGTTTCGGCGAATAATTCAGTTTTTCAGGCCACTCTTCAGCATAAAATCTAAATAGAGTTCGTTTTGCCTCAGAAATATCAACTTGGGATTTATTCTCAAAACTTTCAGTCAAATTGATATGTTCGAAAACTTGCCGAATTTCTGAACACCAGTTACTATTCATATTAACATTTTCATAGTCATAGTTAAAAACTCTTTTTGTAATTCTTGTATCATCAGATGCAAGCAGTCTATTCCATAGTTTCAGCATATTTAGCCAACGTCTCTGTGTAGCTGGTAACCAGCCTATATCTCCGTTTATTGCTAGAGTTGGTGTGAACCGATGCACACCGAGGAAAAACCGAATAGCTCTGTTTTGGACCGAATCAATGGATGATTGGGGTTTGAATCCCCACACTGAGGAGCCAAAGTCTAGTATTGGAATTACACATGCATTGTATAATTTTTCGTTAGTCTCAAAACCTAATTCCTTAACGTTGTTGACTTTTGAGCAAATGCCTCCAAGTGCGCGGCCTGCGCCTGTTGAAAGCATTTTTGCTGTACACGAGTAGTCCAGTTTTTCATGAAAAATTACCCCTAAATATTTATAGGTATCCACTGTTTCAATGATATTGTCACCAATGGTAAATATGAATTCAGTGCGAGGCCGCCTTTGTTGTCTAAAGTGGACGACTTTCGATTTTGTTGTATTAATTAATAGCCTCCAGCGCTTACACCATTCATGCATTGTGTTCAACATCAATTGTAAGTCTTGATCGTTCTCAGCTAGGAACACAATGTCGTCAGCATATAACAGTAATGAATATTTAAAAGCTCCAAGTTCGACCCCCACGTTCAACCTATTTATTTCAGTGGCCAGATCGTTGACGAACACAGAAAAAATTGTGGGCGACAAATTATCACCTGACGAACCCCTGAAAAACACTGGAACCAGTTAGTCAAAGACCCATTTATCTTAATGCATGACACTGTGTCAGTATACATGTTTTTGATTGAATGATAAAACTTTCCATCAACTTTATTGAGAAGTAATTTATATAATAAGAGGTCTCTGTCTACAAAGTCGAACGCCTTTTTTACATCCAAGAAGGCTGCCTTAATATTCCCCTTGTTTCTAATTATACTATTTAGAGTGAAAATATGGTCTTCGCAGGAGCGCGATTTTCGGAATCCGTTTTGTTCATTTGCAATTATCTCACTGCTCTCTAAAGAAGTACTGAGTCTTTTAATCAGGAGACTGCTATACAGTTTCGAGATGCACGAAAGTAAACTCACTCCTCTGTAGTTCATCGGCACTCGCTTATCGGATGAGGGGTCTTTCAGGATCGGGAATATAACCGCTTTTCTCCATATAGAAGGAACTATGCCGGAGTCATATATTAACTGAAATAGCTCCTTCAGCACTATGATGACGTTATTAAACTTGAGTACAATGTACGGAATCGAGTCAATACCAACAGAAGATTTGTTTTTGGCAGACATAATCACATATGATAATTCTTCAATTGCAATGTCGTGGTTTAAACGCATATTACTTACATACAGGGGATCAAGCATTTCATTCTCTATCACAGATTTATGTTGCTTACACTGATTATAAAAGATTTCGTCAAAATCTTCACTTTGATCGCCATTGTACAATTTTGTAAAGTCACATTTCCACTTTTCAAAAACCAAATTTTCGTCATAGCATATTTCACCTGAATCGTCTACTATTTCGATTGGAATGCTCGAACACTTTCTGGGACCTAGAGATTTTACTTTCTGCCAGAAGTCATTTGGATTTTCCTAGAAAGAGTTTCTATTTCGTCCGCCAAAGACTTTCGGTATTCACGTTCACATTGTCTCAAACGTTTATCAAATCGATCTCGCGTTAACTTAAACTGGCGCCTTTTTTCGGAATCTGTGCTACGGGATTTTGCTTTTAGAAATTCCTTTTCTCTCGACCGCATAGTTTGCCACAGCTGGGAAAGCTCTTCATTCCAGTAGGGTTTCGCGTGCTTATATCGTCTGCGCGTTGCTCGGTTCAGATCCCGTATTGTCACCTGTTTCTCCATGGACATTATACGTAATCTTAATGTCAGAGAGCAAAAAGGCATGATCTGGTATTCTGGAGCGGTTACCCAACAAAGAATGCAAACTGTAATTGTCTACAATATCCTGACACGGAATAACTCTGAAATTGGTGCAAGAAGGAAAAACGTCATGTGGTACGCACATGTAATCTACAACGGAACGGCCTCTACTCGAAATAAACGTAAAGTCATCTTTGTTAGGGTCAAATCTACCATTCAAAACACAGAATTTGACATCAGACAGAAATTCAGAAAACTCATGGCCATGTTGATTTGTTGCAAAGTCTATTATAGCTCTCTGTGGAATGACATCAGAATCACTAGAAACATCCGAAATAGAGCCTATCCGACTATTAAAATCCTCACACAACATTATTGCATCCGCATCGCAATGAATATAAATTTGTGAAAGTATGTGGGCAAAGAAAGTCTGAGCATCGCGTCCCCAGTTTGATCGTTCTGGCGGTAAGTAGCAACTGAACAATATAAAATGATAGTCTGTTGATTTCGACTTAAACGACAAGGCAAGTATCCCATCAATTTGCTTATCTGTTACCGTCATTTCAAAATAATTGCAAATGCCGTCTTTTACTAAGAACCCTACTCCCACTGACGATTTTGGCGCCCGGATATGAGTTAATGCTCGATTAAACCCTACCCATTTCCATCCAGGAATATGTAAACTATCATTACCCGATTGATGTGTTTCATTAATGCTCAAAATATCAGCACCACAATTATTAATCAAATTAATTCGTAATTCACTGTTTTGTTCCGTCCATCCGCAAATATTAATGTGACCAACTGTAATAGGCACATCAGATCGGTCGTATTCCTATCGACCACCATCCGTATCCACGTTTGCTCTATTGGGTACGCGTGGTTGAATCCTTCCGTTCGAATTCACCCTATACGAGTTGCCTTGGGGCAATTCGCGTAGTACTGCACATGTAGCTGCTCAATTATTTACAGACGTTCGCGTGCCAGTGATGTTTCAAACTGTAGTCTGTGATAAATTCCGCAACAAAGTACATGGGTACAAAGTAGTCCTAGATTTTAATCAAGCATAAACGACGTTTTACTTTTAACAAGTTTTAATATTTTATTCTGAAAAGAATAAATAAAAATCTAAATTTATCGTGAAACTTTAATTCTTTCTTTTATGAAAATTCTGTCCATAGGCCATTTATGCCTTGAATAGAGTCAATCAAACCGAGTCTGCTATTATGTTGCTTGGTTGCGGTCTATGCCTCCAAAGGATCTTTTCACAGATTGGAGCTGCGATTATCGACGACCATCTATGTCAGCTATGCGACCAAGGTGTATTTTTCTACGAGGTCTGCCAAGCAGTCCCAGACGCTTCTGACTAGTCTGCGGACTGAAAACATCTTACGATCAACCTAGACTATCAACATGTCAAGAACCAATCACACAACTATGTATTACTGATCGATGGACTGGTCATGACTGGTCGTAGGGCTGGTCTGTACTAGTTACGAATGCGAATTCGTAACTAGTACAGATCAGCACTACGTTCATATATATAGTCGTGTTGACTGTTAGGTAAGTAGAAATGGTCAAGTGGTAACACTGCCCGGCTACAAAACCAAGGTCCGACGGTGAATTCAACCCCCCGCTCCTCAGGCTAAAAAGTAACAAAACTAACAGTGGGATAAGAGTCCCATGTGTTGCATTACCTTCCCACTAACATTACTAAGAGTGTTTTAGAGGAGTCGTCTATATGGGTAAAGTCACCAATATGGGTTACCGGTTGTGACCAGGCCCGGATCCAGAAATATTTGTGTGTGCACCAGTCTTGGATGAAGACGTCACCGCTAAGGCACATAGCGGCAAGTGTGGGTAGATGCGGGAGGGGAGCCTCTGCACATGTAAGGGTGTCAGGGTCTCATCCCTGGAAATATTTGAAATACAGGTATGAAATGGTGGCCTCTGGTGCATTTACTGGTGGGGTAGTCCCCTTATTTTAGGGGTGTCAGGGGGCACTCACCCTGGAAATTTTTTAAATACAAACATGACATGGTGGCCTTTGGTGCATGTTTAGGTCTAAATTTTGAGGTAATGGAGGAGTTACTCCCCTCTTGATGTTGGGGGAGGGGGTCAGGGGGCTCTCCCCCTGGAAATTTTTTAAATATACATGTAGATGTGAAATGGTGGCCTCAGGTGCGTTTCTGGGTCTAACATTTGAGAAAATATTATTCCTTTGCCAAAATAGTAGGGTGCAGCTTTGATGAGTATAGGTCACTTCTCAGCCAACTGGGGGAGGGGGCACGGGCCCCCTCGAACCGGCCCTGGAACCGGGCCTGGTGTCAATAAATAAGCTTATAAACAAAGAAGTCAACGAATGGGCAACAAAATTTGTTTGAGGGATGTCATACTGACTGAACATGAACTAATATGTTAACTACGCTATAGATGGCCAAGGTTGCGACTAATCGAATGACTTCTGTGTCTTAATTCCCATCTGTACAAAAACGACCTTCCAGAGCAGATGTCTCCCTCGACAGATTCGCTGGTGGTAGCCTCTTATATAGAAGGATACGGTATCTACGGTCTTACTGTCTTTTGAGAGCGGACGGAGTGGTCGCTGTCTAACTACGAATCCAGGGGTCGTCACTCAATATTTAACTTAAGGGGTTGTAACAGATGATAAAATAAGACCAAGACCATCCTTTCTGGTCACACAAGAACTTTGAAACTCATGTTGTTGTTGATGATAATTATACTACTACCAATAATTATTACAGATTATTAGTCCCCTACTGGTTGAAAACCAATTTCGGATAACAATGTAAACTATATCACAACTATGAATGTTCAAAAGACAACATGTAGTTTACTAGTATATCGTCGTTTTTCTCTCGTTGATCAACGAAGTGAATGTCTCCATCTGTGTAATAACATGGTTTACATGATAAGCCCTATGCAATTACATTTTTTGTTCTTCTGTAATGAAATGAGAGACAGACGTCTGATTTAACTCCCCCCACCCCTCATCCTCCAACTAAAAATCACTAACACTGGGATAAGACTATCTTGTATGGGTACTTTACACCTGGCACGCTAAAGAACCAGGGAAGCTTCTGGAATTGGAGCGTCTTCTGTATCTTGCACTATCCTCCCACTAACATTACTAACAGTCATCTGGAGGAGTTATGGGTTACCGGCGGCGACTATAAGTAAGCTTACAAACAAACAATACTGTCTGCTTAATTTGTTTTAAGTATCCCTCACAGCTACATATATCTTGACTATAAATGAGCTTCATGACGGGTTCCAGAGAAAAACATGCATGAAAATAATAGAAATAAACCGTCTATACAGAAACTGTGAAAATATAATACGTTGTGTCAATTTGAAATGGTGGAAGAATACTTTTCATAAATGTTCTTGGCAAGCATGAGAATTGAAAAAGTAATTAAAGTTGTTTTTTAAGTAAAGTGCTTGTGATAATTTAAGTCTCTAAAATTTACAACTTCTTCCAGTGAATGCCGTCTTAAGGAGTAAAGTCAAAATTCAACATTCCTGTCGAACTAACCTTGGGCTTAAGGTAACAGGCTAGTGGTATTAGCAAGTGGTTTAGTGCTGGACCTGCTAAAATACAACTTTTTTGTTTATGAATTTATTAGAATATACCTCTTGATCAATAAATCCAATCCAAAATTCGTTTGATTGAGTTTGTGCAAAGGAAGAAATGAAGTTTCACCTGTCCACACATTCCCATATTAACACATCACTAAAAGACTGCTGTCGTGAAAGTTTGATAGTTCTCTGAGTAGATCGTGTGGTAGCATAGTTCCAACGCAGTCAACAGTAGGGGAAATTTCTTGTTATGGTCGAACGGAAAAGTTGTTACTAAATAAATGACTTCTACCCGCTCGGGAAGCAAAATCACCATTTTCTTGACTAGCTTCATTCAAAACACCCGCTGCATAAATTAAATACGGTATCAATAAATGATGATTATGCCATGCTAAAGTAGGACAATGTATCTAGATTTCTGCCGTTTAAAACATAATATTGTTATTCTAATAAAAGAAATATTTACCTTAAATATTTCTATGGAAGCTCTGGAGGGACAATTGATTTCCCTACTTCCCACTTCTGACTTCTAACTTTTGCACTTCTCATTTCCAAACTTCTTGACTTCCTACTTCTAACTTCCACACTTCTGACTTCAAACTTCCGCACTTCTGACTTCCAACTTCCTGACTTTCGACTTCTGATTTCCAACTTCCACACTCCTTACTTCCGACTTCTTGACTTCTTACTTCCTTTTTCTAACTTTCGCACTTTTGACTTCTAACTTCCGCATTTCTGACTTCCAATTTCCTGACTTCTTACTTCCGACTTCCAACTTCCGCACTTCTTACTTCCGACTTCCAAGGAGGGAAAGTTGGAAGTCAGAAGTGCGGAAGTTGGAAGTCAGGAAGTTAGAAGTCAGAAGTGTGAAAGTTAGAAGTCAGAAGTGCGGAAGTTAGAAGAGGGAAGTAAGAAGTCAAGAAGTCGGACGTAAGAAGTGTGGAAGTTGGAAATCAGAAGTCGAAAGTCAGGAAAGTAGAAGTCAGAAGTCCGGAAGGTAAAAGTCAGAAGTGCGGAAGTTAGAAGAGGGAAGTAAGAAGTCAAAAAGTCGGAAGTAAGAAGTGTGGAAGTTAGAAATCAGAAGTCGAAAGTCAGGAAGTTGGAAGTCAGAAGTGTGGAAGTTAGAAGTCAGAAGTGCGGAAGTTAGAAGTAGGCAGTAAGAAGTCAAGAAGTCGGAAGTAAGAAGTGTGGAAGTTGGAAATCAGAAGTCGAAAGTCAGGAAGTTGGAAGTCAGGAGTGTGGAAGTTAGAAGTCAGAAGTGCGGAAGTTATTGTAACTTTTTCATTACTAGTCGTAGGGAAAATCGAGACCACTTTTCTGTAGTATAACATGCATGCTACATCCAATTTTGAGGTGTATTTTGACCAATCTCTACCTGGTAAAGATTTTTGTGTGGACTTACATTTTTTTTTTTTTTTAAGATTAACTTCCCTTAGTTGTTACTATAAATAACTTATATTTTATAATTGACGTAGGGAAAAAACAAGACCACTTTTCTGTGGTACAACATAGATGTTACTTTCCAATTTTAGGTGTATTTTAAGGTATCTCTACCTGGTAAGGAGTTTTTTGTGGACTTAGAAAAACAAAAGACTTACAATGATTACTAAACAACCACAAAATTAAAATTCCATTTGCAAATACAGCTGCTAGAGTAAAGAAATTTGCTGTGACGGGCGTATATTGTGACATTCTGGCACTCTTGTTCCCTGTTAGCTTTCCATTCCTTCTTTTTAGAGTAGCCATATAGAAAAACATCATAGCTATACTGTTCATGAAAATTAATAAAATTTAGCAGTAAACCACCTCACCACTGACTTATTCTTTCTTCCACATCTTTTAAACCCCTGATGCGGACCACAACTAAACGGTTCTTCAAAGCTTTCCCCAAAATTAATACGTTCAGACACTAACTTGCCAGGAACTTTAGCCTTCAATTATAATATGCCCGGCGGGGGGATTAGCCATGTCTAACATGGCTCTTGTTACAAAGGCAATACAATTGATATTTCCCAGAAATGTCAAAAGTTAATTCTGACAATAATATCTCGTAACCTTTTTTTTTTCAGATTAATATTCTTACATATGCAGTTTTTGTTATAAATGTTTTGCATAAAATTCATATGCCCAAAATCATTTTATGATACATTTTACAACATTAAAAGCTAAATAAAACCTGCATAACAGATAATTGGGCATACCATTTATTGTTCGAAGGGAGTTCACTGAAAATTTACTGACTGAACAGCGAACAGTGCAGACCATGATCAGACTGCACGAATGTGCAGGCTGATCTTGGTCTGCACTGGTCGCAAAGACACAATCGCTTGCCGCCAGCTAGCTAAAGGTTGAAATGCAAAAATTGTCAAGCAGTAATAGAGTGACAAAAATGAAATAAAAGAGTAGATAGATCTTGCATATCTCTATATTGCATTCCTTCGGAATAACGTCCTTTTTTCCACAAAGAAAAAATACTTTTCTGTTATGCAGGTTTTATTTAGCCTTTAATGTTGTAAAATGTATCATAAAATGATTTTGGGCATATGAATTTTATGCAAAACATTTATAACAAAACTGCATATGTAAGAATATAAATCTGAAAAAGGTTATGAGATATTATTGTCAGAATTAACTTTTGACATTTCTGGGAAATACCAATTGTATTGCCTTTGTAATTAGCAATGCTAAAGTGTTTTACTTGTGATTTGGGTAATATAATGTAATACCATTCTCTATAAAAAATATTTATACGAACTTCCCGATTGGGAAGTTAAGTTTCCAGTTCTGGAGATATTAAATCAAATTTTAATTAAGACATCTATTTTTTTTTAATGGAAGGGTTTTAGATTTGTCTTTTAGGTGTGCAATGATGTATTTCATTTAGTGATTCCATGTTTAATAGGAAGCAGTCCTTTTGAATGAAACCAGGAAAAAAATTGCGATTTTGCTTTCCGAACGGTTACAACAAGTTATTATAATTTATAACTTATATTTAGTAACAACTTTCTCACTTGGGAAAAAGGGTAAACCTACATTTTGATTTTTTGAACGGGAGATTACACCTCATACACTGACATGTTCAAATGAGTATGTTTGAGCAAGATAAGTTTGCAAAAAAATGCACCTTTGCAACGACTTAAGTGGAAATCTATAGTTATTAAAAACATTAAAATGGGATCCTTAGTCCCAAAGGATCATCCAGTTCAGTGCATGTATAATGCACTTCATTTTTTTGCAGAACATGCTTGGTTATGTACACACAGTCATCACCATTTTTATATCGAGTCCATATTTTTCTTTTTTCTTTCAGTGTGATTTTTCTGCGGATTTCTCCAAAACAGTCAACAGGTTATTACTAATAGCAACTGAGAACTTTATCTAAAAGGAGAAAAAAACGAAAGTGTATGTTTTGGTGCTTCACATGGTTGTTTGGTACACTAATTTTAACAGCTAGCAATGATTTTGTTGAAAATAGGTGATTTACATGACGGCTTGTGAAAGATTTTTTTATCTTGAAATTTAGAAAATTATTTGAAAAAGGCGTGCATGTTTTGTTGTGTGTAACTTTGGTCACGACGTGTATGAAATAATTTTTTTGAAAAATGTCTCTTGTGGATCGGGGACAAACTGTGTATGAAAAGAGTTGGAACCACTGTCTTACCCTACCACCATTCGTTTCTGTAATATCTTATTCATTTTATCTCCATAGCGGTTATTGAAACATTTAATAATGACAATATATTACTTTTAAACTATTTGTTCACGTTTGGTTAGTTATTGTATACATCTTAAATAACTTCATATTGTTTTGTATATTCTTGTAGAATTGTAATGAATTCGCTCATTGTATATTTATAGTACACATTTTGTAAATATGTTCTTCTCTCCCTCGTGATTCCATAAAGTATAAAAGTTTTGATCCGAAACCTAATTTTTTAATTCGATGTAAATAAGAAGTGAAGCCAAAACCAAAGTCCTGATTGGCGCCATATATACTCTATACTGTAAAGTTATATTGCAGTAATTTGGTCCAAAATGTGCTTCCGTGGTGTATCGAAAGAAGTCCCTAATAAATAGATTCTAATTTTTCCATTTTTCGCATATTTGCACGTAAATCGGGGGCCATATGGGCATTATTTCACTCGTGGAATGAATTTTACATAAAACAGGACACTTTTCATGCTAATATTCGCATGTTTTCGAGTTGTTTACTTGAAAACGAAAGAAGGGTGTTTATTCTGCGGACCACTTTCTGAAATGCGGCAATATGAGGGTACCTGACTTCAGTTGACTTGCATTTCACTGCATACTATTCAACACCTCTTTTTCTTTTCGTTTTCTTGAAAGCAAATGTATGGATATCTTGTTGAAAATAGGTCTACAAAGGAGTGAAAATCTAGAAACTGTAGGTCAGAGACCACCAATTCCAAAAAGTACAGGGAACTTACTGGGAATGAGGTAAGTGTATACCTGGGAATAAGGTAACGTCTGTGCGTTCTGATTGGTCAGTCATGTAAACAAACCCAGGAAGTGATTATTTTTTCAAAATTGATAGTTTTTCACTGCATTTAGAGTATTTTATTATACATTTTGACAAAATTTGCTACATTTTATGTGTATTTAAAAAAAGTTTTATCAAACGAATATCTCCCGCCATGTCAATGATGTAAACAGGGGGTCATCTCATTCACACGAAAGTTACTTAAATAAAGTATCACTATTCATATGTTTTTCGTCCGATATTTTGGTAGAACTAAGATAGTTCTTGAAAAACTTGTAATTAGATATACATGTTTCGATGTATGGAAGGCCGTACACGCCATAATGTTACAATGTAAGTCTATGGGAAAACAACTGGTGGTCTCTAACCTGTAACAAAATTGTTCTGAAGTAGCTGAATTTTATCTGAAACAAAGAACTGTTTCTTTTATTGGTATATAGCCTGTAAAACATAAATCTTGAGAAACATACAGAAATGAAAGTTAGTTTCAAAAGAACATTTCTTATGAACCACACAAAATATTACAGAAAATGAAATGAAAAGTAAAATGTTCTTCTTTTAACAAACTTTCTACATAAAAAAGATATGGTATTTCGGTTACAGCTCTGGCTGAATTTCATGTTTTCGCCAAATAAAAATCTTTGGGTACTATGCAGATTACTCCCCTTTTTTTCAAGGAAGCGCTTGCTTTACTGAAACAAGCGTCTGAATTATTGAGAAGACATTTTTGGTCTTTGTTTTTCATTAATTTTCTTGATTTTTAAGAAAAAATAAAATGAGACGAAATTCAACAAAAAGTGAACGATCCCGCTCAGATTTCAAAGTGGTAAAGAAATGCACAGAGTGTGGCAAGGAGGTAAGCTCAATCTTCTGACTCCACATTTCCCATCATCAAGGCCACAGGTACATGGCACATACAAAAGTTCCACCTGTAGTATATCTCTTTATATATACTATAGGTGGAATTCTTGTATGTGCCATGTACCTGTGGTACTATGTGTCACACATATGACCAGTGGTTGTTAGTCAAAGGTCTAGATCACTATTGAACAAAGGGGCCCGGCACATGAGTGGATTATGTTTAATGACTTATTTTTGAGTCCTGGAGCCATAATTATGAAAAATTCATACTAATATAACTACTCCCTAGACAAGGGTTTTTACCCCGCAGAAGCTATGTTTTCAACTACTTTCTTTACATGGCCAGGAAAAAAAATATTATCAGCTTTTTTCCCATTCAAACATTGCATTCAGTTATTCAAATGAATCAACTTTTAAAATTACCTGGGTCAATTTCCAACAGTTTGTAAAATCAAAGTCACCTTCTATGTTTAGTGACTTCCATTCCAAATCTATTGAAGAGCTGTGGATAGAATTTAAAGATCTTATCCATGAAGGAATAAATCTTTTCATTCCCTCCAAGAGGTTGGGTTCTAAACCACAGGGTTCGCACAGGCCTTGAAAAGTCCTTGAATTCGATGGTAGTCCTTGAAAACTCCTTGAAAATGACAAAAACCATAAAAAACCTGGAAAAGTACTTGAATTTTGAAAAAAACTCCTTGAATTTGACCTTTTACTCCTTGAAAATATTCTTTCCGTAACTTTGTTTTGCAAAAAGAATTTAAGGCTTAAAATAAATCGGAGAAAATGAAAATAAATTCGTGAAATTGTAGGATCGGGTCACTCGTATGCTATTATAGTGGTCTACGGCCACACTTTATCGATATTTACAGAGTGCTATTTCCACTATATCACCGTTTGCATGTTTCCGTTTCCGTTTAAAAAAGTACGGGGGAATAATAACTCGCAATTTTTAGCTATTTGCGAGTGTTTCCAGAGAATTAAAATGAGTAAGAAATATAAACATGTTTACTCAAGTAAGCGGGAGACAAAAGACGAATATAAACAGTGGCTGAAGCCCTATAGAGCAGACAGAACGAAGTGTATTTGTACGTCGTGTGACAAAATTTTGAGGTATCATTAGCAGGAGTGCGCTAAAAAATCACAAGAAAAGCGATAAACCTCAGCAAAATAGTGAATCACATCAATCTAATAATCGAATTACGTCAATTTCAAAGGTGTGACAAATAATGGTTGTTTCATTTTTGCTTTACATAATAAAAGTTGTTCAGATTAGGTCGTGGTTTTGAAAAAAAATAGTCCTTGAAAAATTGTAAAAAGTCCTTGAAAAGTCCTTGAAAAGTACTTGAATTTTGTCTCTGATATTCTGTATGAACCATGAAACCATCTCTTCCCTGGATCACCCAAGGCATCAAGAGACAAATCAGAAAAAGAAATAAATTGTACAAAAAACAGAAAAACAGTTCAAATTCAAAGGTCAAACATCAGTACAAAAATTTCAGAAACCAGGTCAAAATGGAGATAAAGTAGGCCCACACAAACTACCTAGAATATGTCCTAGAAGCACACTTAGGTGATCCAAATAACCCAAAACCAGGTCAAAACTTCTCCCGTAAAAAGCTCTTCTCAACTATCAAAAATGCTAAACAGGACACTCAAGGCATTGCCCCACTATCGGAAAATGATAACCTTATCACAGATAGCAGGGGCCAGGCAAATGTTCTCAACCGCCAATTCCAGTCCGTCTTCACTCCAATGAATCCCTTAAAACTAGGTCAGCTATGCTTAATGAAAACTAAATACCTGTTTAGCAATGCCCCAAATCCCCAATACCCCAAAATGTCAGAAATTTCCATCAGTGTAAATGGTGTCCAAAAGCTTTTGTCCACATTACAGAGTGACAAAGCTTGCGGTCCCGATAACTTAAAACCGGTAGTCCTGAAAAACCTAAGTGTACAAATAGCCCCCCTGGTTACCAAACTTTTCCAAAAATCTCTAGAAACAGGCACTATCCCTTCCGACTGGTCCAAGGCGAATGTCACTCCTCTCTTTAAGAAGGGTGACAAAAGCAACCCTGCTAACTATAGACCCATTTCCCTGACATGTGTTCTTTGCAAAGTTATGGAGCACATTGTCGCATCAAACATCACTAAACATTTCCAGGTCAACAACATACTTTATCACCTTCAACATGGCTTCAGGTCAAAACGGTCATGCGAAACTCAACTGTTAGGACTTGTCGAGGACCTATCCAGGAATTTAATTCAAGGTCACCAAACAGACTTAATACTCCTCGACTTCTCAAAGGCGTTTGATAAGGTTAATCACCTAAAGTTACTATATAAGTTGCACCAACATGGCATCCAGGACTGTACACTACAGTGGGTCAAATCATTTCTCATCGGTCGCCGTCAGTCCGTCTTAGTCAATGGTGATAAGTTGGATGAGGTCCCGGTCACATCTGGTGTCCCACAGGGCTCTGTCCTCGGCCCTCTTCTCTTTCTGCTATACATGAACGACCTGCCTGAAAATATTGTTTCACAGGTCCGGTTATTTGCTGATGATACTGCTGTTTATATCACAGTCAACAATGTTACACAACAACATACTCTGCAAGAGGACTTAACCAGGTTACAAAAATGGGAACACACATGGGACATGAAATTCAATCCATCCAAATGTACAGTGATTAATATTTCCAAGTCTAAACACCCTTACAAATCCACTTACACACTACATGGGCAGACACTAGAAACCGTGAGTGATGCAAAATACCTTGGTGTTAGCATCACTTCGGATCTAAACTGGAACAAACACATAAACCAGGTCACTTCAACAGCTGGTCAAACACTTAACTTCATTAAGCGCAATATTCCCTCCAAACAGCAAAATATTAGGGAATTTGCCTACAAAACCCTTGTTAGACCACAACTAGAGTACTGCAGCTCAGTGTGGAGTCCACATACACAGCTCAATATACATAAAATCGAGATGGGCCAACGCAGGGCCGCTCGATGGGTCACCAGTGACTATTCAAATTACAGCAGTGTCACACACATGTTAAAGCAATTGGGGTGGCGTTCCCTTGCAAACAGAAGAAATGATGCCAGGCTACTGATGTTTTACAAGATTGTCCATGGACTGGTTGCAGTGCCAATGCCATCTTATATTTTACCTCCTACCCGGCTCACTAGACACATGCATTCCCAATCTTACCGGCAAATTCAAACACCCTGTAATTATTACAAGTTCTCTTTCTACCCGGCTACCATCATTCTCTGGAATTCTTTGCCGGCTGACATTGCTCAAGCACCTACCCTGGACCAGTTTAGGCAAGGGGTAACCAAACTGGGCCAGGACTTCTGAGTGACCAGGCTGTTTTTAATCCTTTTACTGTACATTTCGCCTTTTTATTAGCACTATCAGCTTTTTCTCAAATTCTCACAAATACTTTATGTATTACTTTAATTCTCCTGTACATTCCTGCTTTTAAACTCTTATGCACTGACGCGCACCTGCATAAAATACTCGCAAGGGTGTCATGCAGTATTTATAGATAGATACCTCAACATATTTTCATATATTTATCTGTTTTTCGACAATTCAACATCGTACCGAACAATACACAAAGCAAATGCGAAGTCTTAACAACATCGCATAACAACATATCAAGCTATACGCAGTCAGTAAAGACAACATTCTAGACCATCCGCGGACAAAGCAACCATTGCAGTACAAATGGTGAATAAAAACAGTAATCTAACCGGCAAAGTTTAATTCCTGTAAAGCCAAGGTTGTCTCCAACTCTTTATTATTTTTATTCGATCAATGTAGCTGTCAAATTACAAATCATGCGACTCTGGAAAAAACCGTAATACAATTAAATCGCCGATTGGTCAGGTAAAAATAGTGGGCCAATCAGAGCGCGTATGTGCAAACATATGACGTATGAAGCAAAATGGTAGCGGTTAGATATTTTAGAAAAAAGTTTGAAACAAGGATTATGGCCGATGTTGGTGCTATGTAAATACAACTTTGGCGGTTAGTTTGTAGTTTTTAGTTAAAACTCATATTGTAATGGTTGTTTTGTTCACGAATAGTACAGAACGTTGATTTTACTGACTGCTCATATCTTTATTCGTTGTTATGCGATGTTGTTGGACTTCGGATTCGCTGTTAGTATTGTTCAGTACGATGTCGAATTGTCGAAAAACAGATAAATATATGAAGATATGTTGAAATAATTTTAAAAGTTGATTCATTTGAATAACTGAATGCAATGTTTGATTGGGAAAATAGCTGATAATATTTTTTTCTTGGCCATGTAAAGAAAGTAGTTGAAAACATAGCTTCTGCGGGGTAAAAACCCTTGTCTAGGGAGTAGTTATATTAGTATGATTATTTTCATAATTATGACTCTAGGACTCAAAAATAAGTCATTAAACTTAATCCACTCATGTGCCGTATCCCTTTGCTATTGGAGGTCAAGTAAAATTGCTAAGTTTTTATATTTCACCAAAGTGGGACTTTTGTATTGCCACTGCAATACTCACTTGTCACTTGTTTGATCAATTTTGCACAAGAAATGTCAGAGTTAATATAATTTGTTGTTGAAAAATGGTGTTAAACCCAAAACAAACAAACAAAAATAACAAACTCATGACAGGTTTGTTTTGTGTTGAGAAAGGGATTGCTTTCCTTTAATAGTGTATCTATCTCTCTATCTTCCATATAGTCAAACCCCTGCTGTGGACCTAGACTTTGCACGTCAACTAGCAAGAATGTTAAAACGAGTAAAAAAGTAGTAGTAAAAAGCAAGAAGGAGAATGGTTAAAAACAGGTTAAAAATAGGGCAGGTGTATTTAAGGTGAGATGTGCTCAATCTGGCTTACAGCCAGACTGAACACTGGCCCAGACGAGTTGACAACATCTGAGGGCAAGGCATTCCAATGATATACTGTTCTAGGGAAGAATGATAGTTGGATGAGGGTGAAACTTGAACAAAATATGCCTTGGAATGAGTGGTTCTGGTTCTGGAAGATCTAGTGTTGGGTGTTAGGTAGTCCGGTAGTGGGATGGCGACCTGGTTATCCAAGATGTTATAAAACATAACCAGGCGCTGGTCAATGCAACGGAGTGCAAGGCGTCGCCAATTTAGGGAAGTCAGCTTGTTGTCTACACTGGATGTACGGCTGTAATCACGCTTGGCCGAGCATGCAGCCCTGGGCTGCACAGACTCAAGCTGATCAATAAGAGTTTCAGAGTGAGGGGACCACACAGTGGAACTGTACTCCAGCTGGGGCCGTACAAGTGTTTTGTATGCTTGTAATTTTAACCCTTCTGAGTGCACTTTGATGTTACGTCTTAGGAAACCCAATGTTTGATTTGCTTTTTTGGTGATGTTGTCAGTGTGGTCATTCCATGTAAGGTTGTGTGGTATAGTTATGTAAAGGTATTTTGCAGATGGTACTGTTTGTAAGATGGTTTTGTGTAAAAGGTACTGTGTATGTAATGTGATTTAATGTTGAGCAAAATTTAAACTTTAAAGAGGATCTTGTTTTGATAATTAGCTCACCTGAGCACAAAGTGCTCAGGGTGAGGTATTGTGATCGCTCACCGTCCGGCATCCGTCCGTCCGTCCGTTGTACGTCCGTCCGTCGTCCGTCCACACTTTCCTTTAAACAACATCTCCTCCTAAACCAACAGGCCAATTTTGATGAAACTTCACAGGGATGTTCCTTGGATGGCCCCCTTTCAAAATTGTTCAAAGAATTGAATTCCATGCAGAACACTGGTTGCCATGGCAACCGAAAGGAAAAACTTTAAAAATCTTCTTCTCAAAAACCAGAAGCCCTAGAGCTTAGATATTTGGTGTGAAGCATTGCCTAGTGGACCTCTACCAAATTTGTTCAAATCATAACCCCGGGGTCAAAATTGACCCCGCCCCAGGGGTCACTTGATTTTACATAAGAAAATCTTAAAAAATCTTCTTCTCAAAAATCAGAAGCCTTAGAGCGTAGATATTTGACATGTAGCATTGCCTAGTGGACCTCTACTAAAATTGTTCAAATCATGACCCCGGGGTCAAAATTGACCCCGCCCCAGGGGTCACTTGATTTTACATAGGAAAATCTTCAAAAAATTTCTAAAAAATAAACCAGAAGGCCTAGAGCTTAGATATTTCACATGTAGCATTGCCTAGTGGACCTCTACAAAATTTATTCAAATCATGGCCCCCCGGGGTCAAAATTGACCCCGCCCCAGGGGTCACTTGATTTTACATAGAAAAATATTTAAAAAATCTTCTTCTCAAAAACCAGAAGCCTAGAGCTTAGATATTTGACATGTAGCATTGCCTAGTGGACCTCTACTAAAGTTGTTCAAATTATGACCCGGGGGTCAAAATTGACCCCGCCCTAGGGGTCACTTGACTTTACATAGGAAAATCTTCAAAAGTTTTCTAAAAATAAACCAGAAGGCCTAGAGCTTAGATATTTCACATGTAGCATTACCTAGTGGACCTCTACAAAATTTGTTTCATATCATGACCCCCTGGGTCAAAATTGACCACGCCCCAGGGTCACTTGATTTTACATAGGAAAATCTTCAAAAATTTTCTAAAAATAAACTAGAAGGCCTAGAGACTAGATATTTGACATGTAGCATTGCCTAGTGGACCTCTACAAAATTTGTTCAAACCTTGTCCCCCGGGGTCAAAATTGACTCCGCCCTAGGGGTCACTTGATTTTACATAGGAAAATCTTAAAAAAAAATTCTAAAAATAAACCAGAAGGTCTAGATCTTAGATATTTGACATGTAGCATTGCCTATTAGACTTTTACAAAGTTTATTCAAACATGACCCCTGGGGTCAAATTGACCCTGCCCCATGGGGTTACTTGATTGTACATAGAATAATCTTCAAAATTTTCTAAAAATAAACCAGAAGAGCTTAGATATTTGACATGTAGCATTGCCTAGTGGACCTCTACAAAAAGTTTTCAAATCTTGTTTTTAAAGTTACTTAAAGAAAATTTCAACTATATTTTCTTCTATTATGATCTTTTGACCTTGAAGACTTGTCCTTAAGTGCAATGATAACAGGTGAGCGATATAGGGCCATCATGGCCCTCTTGTTACTATTCCTTTTAATCTTTAACCAGTATATTTACATGTATATATATTCTTTAATGTCTTTGTAAAGCACTTTTGAACGCTCACATTTTATATGAAAAGAGTGCTATATAAATGTGATATGATAATGATAATTCAAAAATTTAAAATTACCTCCTCTGTTCTGTCACGTCTTTTTTATGCCTCCACATTTATGTGGCAGGAGAGAGGCATATAGCGTTGCTGCTGTCTGTATGTGCATTTACAGACATTTCCTGTAGATAATTCTTGGAATATTGAAATAATGAAAATTAAAAAATGCACTTCTTGAGTCTGAACGGAAGAAGTACATGTATTTGTTGTTTATTTATAAGTTAATGTTACATTTCAGATTCCTGTTGCATGCAAGCTGTGCCCACTGTGCAAGTGTTACGTTACTCCTGCAAAATCAATCAAAGCTGCTAAAGGTAAACTCAGACAAGTAATGACAGAACTGTGAGGGGCCTACATGGCCGAGTGGTTAACCCGTTATGTAACAGTCACTGACTGAATCACTTTCTCCTCACCAATATGGGTTCAAACCTCTCTCGGGGCATTGAATTATTAATGTGAGGAAGCCGTCCAGCTGGCTTACAGAAGGTTGATGGTTCTACCCAGGTGTCTGCCCATCGCGTGATGAAATAATACATGAGGGGGCACCTGGAGTTTTCTGCTACATCAAAGTGCATATTTTTGTAATAGGAAATACATAATATTATGATTGAACCAGGTGATAGGTTTTCACCAAACGTTGTATCATTAGGCGTCAAGATTTCAGATATTTTAAATGGTCTACAGCTGTATCAGCCAGTATATTGGTCTTGTTTCTTTTTTAATTACGTTACTTTTAGAATAGGGTTCTTATTTCTGTTGAAAATGGATCATTTAGAAAAATTACCCTGCAATTCATGATTCCATGTTTCTATTTCATCAATACAGAAGAGGATAAAGATGCTGATGCGAAAATACGGAGAACAGAAAGGATACGGAGAGAAAGACCCGACTTCTTCAATGCCATGGAAGTCAACAATCAATTCAAGAAGAAAAGAAAAAGGAAAGAGGTAAAGCCTTTCTGAAAACATTTACAGTTACTAAGTGACTGAAAAATTGTTGAAAAAGACGTTAAACACGAACACACAAACACACACACACTGAAATCTGGCGCATACTCTCCATAACCCTCCCCGCACACCAGCTCTTTGTCAAAAAATGATCTTTGGATGCTTTTTTTAACTTTTTCAAATTGATGAATATCTGTAGGTCTTGGTCATTGTAGAAAATCGTGTAATTCTTTGTTTTAATTATGTATGATAATATTTCAGAGTACCCCAAGTATAACAAGTACTAGTATCACTAGCACAGCTCCGAAACCAGTCACAGCTCCCGTGAAGGCACCAAGTGAAGATGCCGATGCACCAAAGAGAAAAAGGGGAAGACCAAAGAGTGTGACTAGTACAATGTCATGTACAAGTATAGACCCATCAGACAAAGGTCGGTTCAAGGTCATTCATGTTCTAGTGTAGACGTGTTAGACAATGGTCAGTACAAAGTCATGTACTAACACAGACCCATTAGACAAATGTCAGATTTGTAATGGTATTTTGTGGAGAAATAAGTCGTCACTCATCAGAATTTTATTTTCTGAGGACCAAATTTCACAAAAAATATTATAAGCTTTAATTTCTTTCCAGCCAAATCAACAATAAAATCACCATGTTAAAAATGACCACGGCAGGCGATTCTCTTTTTAGCCTAACCATGCCTCTCCATACATTGTTGGTAAAAAACAACCAAGTGGAAGTCATTATGCTTTTAGTTTTCACAAAATAATCATTTCAATGTGTCCTTTTGTCCTGTAATGTTGATATTTTGTGCCTTACTAGTTTGCCATCCACTTGCCTTGTGAAATGCTTGATGCCAATACTTCAATCCTCATCATGCTGGACACAATTGATTCTGCCTTAGCAACCTGTGTAGATCATAATCAGCCTGCACATCTGTCGCCAGTCAGTCAGTATCTTTTTGGTAAGCACCCCTTTTAACAGCAAATGGGACTGTCTAAATTGAAAGATGGACAAGTTCATTATAGAAATTGAGCATGGTAAGGGTTAAACTACCAGAAGTGGTAAACTCCCTTTGTGGTACATTTATCAATGCTAACACAAATATCACATGATGAAGATGTCAGATGGCTGTTGTAAAGAAATTAAAATACAGTTGAAACTCTGTATCTCAAACTCGCTTACCTCGAAATTCCGCTTAATTCGAAGAAATGGCCAAGTCCTGTCAAATTTCCTTCTTTATATATGTAATTCAACTCCGTTTATGTCAAATTTTGACTTACCGAGACTCCGAATGTGTCGAAAGGGATTTTCAGTCCCATCAATAAAATACATGTGCATTGTAAACTCGGTAAGTTGAAGTGAGAAAAACATGCGATAAAATTTCACACATTTCATTGTGATTGTGGTTGCCTAACCAGTAAGCCGTAATTCTGAAGTTTTAAAGATGTGGCGATTATCAATGTGAGATGCTGTCATACTTGTTTGCATAATAATTATATGCAAAGAAATAGAGAGAGACGAAATAAATAAATGTGTCGACTGACGGTTTACGAAAATTGGTTTGTTAGTTAAGCCCTTCTCATACCGAATGTTATTTTTTCATCATTTGTGTATCATATTCATTTATTAGCTCGACTATTCAAAGAATAGTCTAGCTATTCTACGCACCCTGGCATCGGCGTCGGTGTCGGCATCACACCTTTGTTAAGTTTTTGCATGCAAGTACATACAGCTATCATTTAAAGGCATATAGCTTTGAAACTTATTTTTTCCTTTTACTAGGTCAATTACCAACCTCACTGGGTCAAGTCCTATAACTCTGACATGTATTTTGAGCAAATTATGCCCCCTTTTGGACTTAGAAAATTCTGGTTCAAGTTTTACATGCAAGTTACTGTCTCCAAAACTAATGCAGATATTGAATTGAAACTTCACATGTGCCTTCGGTGTTATAAAACTAGTTGATAGCAGCAAGTCCCATAACTCTGACCTTCATTTTGGCCAAATTATCCCCCCTTTTGGACTTAGCAAATCCTGGTTAAAGTTTTGCGTGCAAGTACATACAGCTATTACTAAAAGGCATATAGATTTGAAACTTATTTTTTCTTTTTCTAGATCAATTACCAACCTCACTGGGTCAAGTCCCATAACTCTGACATGTATTTTGGGCAAATTATGCCCCCTCTTGGACTTAGAAAATCCTGGTTAAAGTTTTGCGTGCAAGTACATACAGCTATTACTAAAAGGCATAATTATAGATTTGAAACTTATTTTTAGCTCGACTATTCATAGAATAGTAGAGCTATTGGACTCGCCCATGCCTCGGCGTCCGCGTCCGCGTCCCAATTTGGTTAAGGTTTTGTATGTAAGCTGGTATCTCAGCAACCACTTGTGGGAATGGATGGAAACTTCACACACTTATTCACTGTGATAAACTGACTTATATTGCACAGGTTCCATAACTCTGTTTTGCTTTTTAGCTCACCTGTCACAAAGCGACAAGGTGAGCTTTTGTGATCACGTGGCGTCCGCCGTCCGTGCGTGCGTCCGTCAGTCCGTGCGTAAACTTTTGCTTGTGACCACTCTAGAGGTCACATTTTTCATGGGATCTTTATAAAAGTTGGTCAGAATGTTCATAATGATGATATCTAGGTCAAGTTTGAAACTGGGTCACATGCGGTCAAAAACTAGGTCAGTAGGTCTAAAAATAGAAAAACCTTGTGACCTCTCGAGAGGCCATATTTTTCATGAGATCTTCATGAAAATTTGTCAGAATGTTCACCTTGATGATATCTAGGTCAAGTTCGAAACTGGGTCACATGGGGTCAAAAACTAGGTCAGTAGGTCTAAAATAGAAAAACCTTGTGACCTCTCTAGAGGCCATATTTCTCATTGGATCTTCATGAAAGTTGGTCAGAATGTTCACCTTGATGATATCTAAGTCAAGTTTGAAACTGGCTCATGTGGGGACAAAAACTAGGTCAGTAGGTTAAAAAATAGAAAAACCTTGTGACCTCTCTAGAGGCCATATTTCTCAATGGATCTTCATGAAAATTAGTCAGAAGGTTCATCTTGATGATATCTAGATCAAATTCGAAACTGGGTCACATGCGGTCAAAAACTAGGTCAGTAGGTCTGGAAATAGAAAAACCTTGTGACCCCTCTAAAGGCCTTTTTTTTCATGAGATCTTCATGAAAATTGGTCAGAATGTTCACCTTGATGATATCTAGGGCAAGTTTGAAACTGGGTCACGTGGGGTCAAAAACTAGGTCAGTAGGTCTAAAAATAGAAAAACCTTGTGACCTCTCTAGAGGCCATATTTCTAAATGGATCTTTATGAAAATTAGTCAGAATGTTCAACTTGATGATATTTAGGTCAAGTTTGAAACTGGGTCACGTCCGGTCAAAAACTAGGTCAGTAGGTCTAAAAATAGAAAAACCTTGTGACCTCTCTAGAGGCCATATTTTCAAGAGATCTTCATGTAAATTGATCAGAATGTTCATCTTGATGATATCTAGATCAAGTTCGAAACTGGGTCACGTGCGGTCAAAAACTAGGTCAGTAGGTCTAAAAATAGAAAAACCTTGTGACCTCTCTAGAGGCCATAATTCTCAATGGATCTTCATGAAAATTGGTGAGAGTGTTCAGCTCGATGATATCTAGGTCAAGTTCGAAAGTGGGTCATGTGCGGTCAAAAACTAGGTCAGTAGGTCGAAAAATAGAAAAACCTTGTGACCTCTCTAGAGGCCATATTTTTCATGAAATCTTCATGAAAATTGGTGAGAATGTTCACCTTGATGATATCTAGGTCAAGTTCAAAAGTGGGTCAAGTGCCTTCAAAAACTAGGTCATTAGGTCAAATAATAGAAAAACCTTGTGACCTCTAGAGGTCATATTTTTCAATGGATCTTCATGAAAATTGGTCAGAACATTCACCATGATGATATCTAGATCAAGTTCGAAACTGGGTCACGTGCCGTCAAAACCTAGGTCAGTAGGTCAAATAATAGAAAAACCTTGTGACCTCTCTAAAGGCCATATTTTTCATGGGATCTGTATGAAAGTTGGTCTGAATGTTCATCTTGATGATATCTAGGTCAAGTTTGAAACTGGGTCACGTCCGGTCCCAAATTGTCACAAAGTGACAAGGTGAGCTTTTGTGATCGCGCGGTGTCCGTCGTCCATGCGTCCGTCCATGCGTCCGTCCATCCGTCCGTCTGTAAACTTTTGCTTGTGACCACTCTAGAGGTCACATTTTTCATGGGATCTTTATGTAATTGGTCAGAATGTTCATCTTAATGATATCTAGGTCAAGTTCGAAACTGGGTCACGTGCCATCAAAAACTAGGTCAGTAGGTCTTAAAATAGAAAAACCTTGTGACCTCTAGAGAGGCCATATATTTCACAAGATCTTCATGAAAATTGCTCAGAATGTTCACCTTGATGATATCTAGGTCAAGTTTGAAACTGGGTCACGTGCCGTAAAAAACTAGGTCAGTAGGTCTAAAAATAGAAAAACCTTGTGACCTCTCTAGAGGCCATATATTTCATGAGATCTTCATGAAAATTGGTCAGAACAATTCACCTTGATGATATCTAGGTCAAGTTCGAAACTGGATCACGTGCCATCAAAAACTAGGTCAGTAGGTCTAAAAATAGAAAAACCTTGTGACCTCTCTAGAGGCAATATTTTTCATGGGATCTTCATGAAGATTGATCAGAACATTCACCATGATGATATCTAGATCAAGTTCTAAACTGGGTCACGTGCCATCAAAACCTAGGTCAGTAGGTCAAATAATAGAAAAACCTTGTGACCTCTCTAAAGGCCATATTTTTCATGGGATCTGTATGAAAGTTGGTCTGAATGTTCATCTTGATGATATCTAGGTCAAGTTTGAAACTGGGTCACGTCCGGTCAAAAACTAGGTCAGTAGGTCTAAAAATAGAAAAACCTTGTGACCTCTCTAGAGGCCATATATTTCACAAGATCTTCATGAAAATTGGTCAGAACATTCACCTTGATGATATCTAGGTCAAGTTCGAAACTGGATCACGTGCCATCAAAAACTAGGTCAGTAGGTCTAAAAATAGAAAATCCTTGTGACCTCTCTAGAGGCCATATTTTTCATGGGATCTTCATGAAAATTGATCAGAACATTCACCATGATGATATCTAGATCAAGTTCGAAACTGGGTCACGTGCCGTCAAAACCTAGGTCAGTAGGTCAAATAATAGAAAAACCTTGTGACCTCTCTAAAGGCCATATTTTTCATGGGATCTGTATGAAAGTTGGTCTGAATGTTCATCTTGATGATATCTAGGTCAAGTTTGAAACTGGGTCACGTCCGGTCAAAAACTAGGTCAGTAGGTCTAAAAATAGAAAAAGTTTGTGACCTCTCTAGAGGCCATATTTCATGAGATCTTCATGAAATTGGTCAGAATGTTCACCTTGATGATATCTAGGTCAAGTTCGAAAGTGGGTCACGTGCCTTCAAAAACTAGGTCAGTAGGTCAAATAATAGAAAATCCTTGTGACCTCTCTAGAGGCCATATTTTTCATGGGATCTGTATGAAAGTTGGTCTGAATGTTCGTCTTGATGATATCTAGGTCAAGTTCGAAAGTGGGTCACGTGCCGTCAAAAACTAGGTCAGTAGGTCAGATAATGGAAAAACTTTGTGACCTCTCTAAAGGCCATATTTTTCATGGGATCTGTATGAAATTTGGTCTGAATGTTCATCTTGATGATATCTAGGTCAAGTTCGAAACAGGGTCATGTTCGGTCAAAAACTAGGTCAGTAGGTCTAAAAATAAAAAAAACCCTCTAGACCCCTCTAGAGGCCATACTTGTGAATGGATCTCCATAAAAATTGGTCAGAATGTTCACCTTGATGATATCTAGATCAAGTTTGAAACTGGGTCACGTGCCTTAAAAAACTAGGTCAGTAGGTCAAATAATAAAAAAACCTTGTGACCTCTCTAGAGACCATTCTTTTCATGGGATCTGTATGAAAGTTGGTCTGAATGTTCATCTTGATGATATCTAGGTCAAGTTTGAAACTGGGTCAACTGCGGTCAAAAACTAGGTCAGTAGGTCTAAAATTATTAAAATCTTTTGACCTCTCTAGAGGCCATATTTTTCAATGGATTTTCATGAAAATTGATCTGAATGTTCACCTTGATGATATCTAGGTCAGTTTCGAAACTGGGTCATGTGCGGTCAAAAACTAGGCCAGTAGGTATAAAGATAGAAAAACATTGTGACCTCTCTAGAGGCCATGTTTTTCATGAGATCTTCATGAAAATAGTGAGAATGTTCACCTTGATGATATCTAGATAAAGGTCAAAACAGGGTCACGTACCTTCGAAAACTAGGTCAATAGGTCAAATAATAGAAAAACCTTGTGACCTCTCTAGAGACCATATTTTTCAATGGATCTTCATGAAAATTGGTCAGAATTTTTATCTTGATAATATCTAGGTCAAGTTCAAAACTGGGTCACATGAGCTGAAAAACTAGGTCACTATGTCAAATAATAGAAAAAACGACGTCATACTCAAAACTGGGTCATGTGGGAAGAGGTGAGCGATTCAGGACCATCATGGTCCTCTTGTTTATCTTGATGATATCTAGGTCACATGTGCTCAAAAACTAGGTCACTATGTCAAATAATAGAAATAACGACATCATACTCAGTTCAACACTGGGTCATGTGGGGATAGGTGAGCGATTCAGGACCATCATGGTCCTCTTGTTTACAAAATTATGCCCCTTTTTTGACTTAGAAATGTTTGGTTAAGGTTTTGTATGTAAGCTGGTATCTCGTAACCACTTGTGGGAATGGATTGAAATTTCACACACTTATTTACTGTGATAAACTGACTTACATTGCACAGGTTCCATAACTCTGTTTTGCTTTTTTACAAAATTATGCCCCTTTTTCGACTTAGAATTTTTTGGTTAAGGTTTTGTATGTAAGCTGGTATCTCAGTACTCACTAATGGGAATGGATTGAAACTTCACACACTTGTTCACTGTCATGATCTGACATGCACAAAGCAGGTCCCATAACTTTATTTTGCTTTTTTACAAAATTATGCCCCTTTTTCAACATAGAAATTTTTGGTTAAGTTTTTGTATGTAAGCTGGTATCTCAGTATCCACTAATGGGAAAGGATTGAAACTTCACATACTAGTTCACTGTCATGATATGACATGCAGTGCAAAGGATCAATAACTCAACTACGCATTTTACAAAATTATGCCCCTTTTTGAACTTAGGAGTTTTGGGTTAAATTCTTATATGTAAGCTGGTATCTGAGTACCCACTAATGGGAATGGATTGAAACTTCATACACTTGTCCACTGTCATGAGCTGATAAGCACTATGCAGGTTCCATAACCCTATTTTACTTTTTTACTAAATTATGCCCCGTTTTCGACTTCCGTATTGATTCAAGCGACAAGGCTGTTGAATAGTCGAGCGTTGCTGTCCTCCGACAGCTCTTGTTTCTTTTTCTAGATCAATTACCAACCTCACTGGGTCAAGTTCCATAACTCTGACATGTATTTTGGTCAAATTATGTCCCCTTTTGAACTTAAAACTCTTTTGATATTTAACCTTTTTGGGTGATATTTTCCTGCTTCTGGGACAATATTTCGAATAGTCGAGCTTGGCTGTCTTACGGACAGCTCTTGTTACATGTGCTGTAATAATATTAATCAAATGAATTGTGCTGAATATTTATGTATGACTGATGCGCATATGCCGGAAATGTTATCTGATGTATATGTATGTATATATTGTGAATTTCTGATTATGTTTATAATGATTTTGTGTTAAGTTTTAAAAGAGTTATTGCAAGAAATATTATATTTATATTGTGCCTAGTAGCTGGAGATTAAAAAAGTGTTGGAATCAACATTTTTTTTCACCATCACGTACATAAACGTCCCTTCTGATAACTTGAATTTCAGTTATCTCGAACTGAAATGCATGGTCCCTTGAAATTCGAGATACTGAGTTTCGACTGTATTTTTATATGCCCATGAAACAGTTCATATAAGCATCGTCCAGTAAAGTTATCCTTTCTCTTAATGGAGCAGTTCTTATCCTGTGTTCACTAAAGATGGGCAAAATAGTTTTGGGCATAATGTCTAGATAACCAAATGGACTGGTTCAGAAATGGCCCTTGATTTACTTAAATTGCAACAGTTGACAGTGTCAACTTAATAATATAAGCAGTTCTTATCCATTGTTCACCAGATTTGAAATGTTTATGGGCATATTATTTTTGCCAAATTCAGTAACCAAATGTATAGCCTTTGTTGCTCTGGAGTTGCCACCCTTGAACTAATTGAAATTGAACAAAAAAAACCCCAACTGACAACTAGTCTGTCCAATAAGTAAAGTATTTTAAAAGCCAAAAGTAATTTGCTGTGATGGGTGTAATTTATGACAAATTGCCAGCCTTGTTTTCATTTCAGATTTATTCTGTCATATCATCACTTCATTTTGAAAATGCCCACCTGCTTAGCTCAGTAGGTAGAGGGTTGGTCTATTGACCGCAGGGTCGTGAGTTCGATTCTCGGGCAGTGCGTATGTTCTCCGTGACTATTTGATAAACGACATTGTGTCTGAAATCATTAGTCCTCCACCTCTGATTCATGTGGAGAAGTTGGCAGTTACTTGCGGAGAACAGGTTTGTACTGGTACAGAATCCAGGAACACTGGTTAGGTTAATTGCCTGCTGTTACATGACTGAAATACTGTTGAAAAACGGTGTTAAACCCAAAACAAACATTTTGAAAACACCCAAAACAAAGTCAGTAAATGAAATCTGGAATTAAACAACGAAAAACTTGGTTCATTGTGGTAGAGGTTTCTTTACTGTAAGGGGACGCCACTCCATGCAAGGTTTCCCTCACTGACCTGAAACAATACTGGAATGAAGACTTTGATGTTTCTTTCACTTGTAAGTCTGAAGAAGAAGAGAAATTATAGATTGTAATAAAATGTCTAACTCAACCATTCTTTGACGTCCTATTTTCAGGTTCGGAAACAAAGTCGCCGCCTCCTGAAGAAGACTGGTATGCTCATCTTCCTGCAGAGAAATTCATGCAGTACAAGATAATACTGGCAGAAATCAACAGAAAGTTCTCCACACAAAACTTTAATCCAGTCTGATAGGAAATAGACTGTGTTCATTTTCAGAAAAAAACCAGTCTGATGGGAAATTGAATGTGTTCATTTTCACAGAGAACTTTAAACCAGTCTGAAGGGAAATGAACTGTGTTCATATATTGTGCAATATTAGGAGAGGAAAGTGTATATATCAAACATATTTTAACACAGATGTTTGAGCAGCGAAAACATGGGAGAACACATTCTGGACATAAAACAAAAAAAATGAGATATTTGCATTTGTACTTTCAAAGTGTTCATGAAAACTTACCCATTTTGGAAGCAATGTTTACAGCACTATTTTATTGATTAGCAATTAACAAGTGCATATTCATGGATAAAACATCTTGATGGCAGTTTGTAAAGATATTCTTAATAACTTTCCCAACATGTAAAACTTTACAACACCTGAAATCCAGGACAATAATGGATACAGTGAGGCTGTATACCTGCCTGTTACAAATGATGATAATATAAAAAGGGAGAAGATGCTATACGAGCAGTTTGCTCACAATGTTTCGACATGTCCTTACACATCTCATTCTACAGAATTTTAATACAAGCTCACAAGTGTTTTGAGTATACCCTTGTTGAGTTGGTTACTTACATAAGTCTTCAAAAACACAACATGTTGACTAGGCATGATGGGGACTTTGAAATGTTTTTGTGAGAAAATGTTCACATGGTATCTGCCATGATATTAAGAATTATTGTTGATGCTTTCGTAGGTCTGGGCTTATCAACCCGAGTTTGGAAGCAACCATGCCATTGGTCAATTTCAAAATCTCTCTCCAATATAGTCAATCCTAGGAACCAGAATATCAGTCTATAAACACAAAAACTGACATAGTTTCCATGTGTTGCTTTTGTTTACCATGAAGGGACTAGCATAATTACACACATATCTTTATTCATTCATTGTGTTTATGTTATGACCTGCAGTACATGGGCACTATAAATCTGTTCTGCTGTTTTAGAAAGTTATGGCCCCGTTTCTGTTTTGCGCTATTGTTTGTGTGATCTTTTATCTCGTTGTGCATCATTATAGGTAAAAAGTTTGACTGATTCAAATTTGTTGCCCCTTTTGTACTTGTTTGTCATTGTTTTAATTATTTTAACTTTTTAAGCAGTAAGGCTTTTGAGCATTGCTGCCCAGCAGCTCTTGTTGTACACTGTCATGTGAAAAAAGATTGCTAAAAAATGATGGCAATTTTAATCCTTTCCAGTTCAGTGGTCAATATTAGGCCCTTTGCTGTAAAACTCCTTGTGTTTGCCAGCTCATTTTTAGGAAGAGTGCAGTTCTACAGACTGTTGGGTTCTGGTTTGATCCCCAGTAAAATATCTTCATTACATAAGATATTCAGTTGAAACTTGCTGTACTTACTTATAGTAACAGTTTACATTAGTGTGACATTCACAATATGTGTAACTCTACCTGCAATATTTCCAGAATTATGCCCCTTTTAATCCAAGTTTTGTAAAGTCTGATGTCTTCTTCATTACTTTAGATGTTCAATTGAAACTTGCTTTACTTTCTAAGAGTGACAGTGTACATTAGCTTGAAAAGATGCATAACTCTACCTGCAGTATTTCCAGAGTTATTGCCCTTTTTACTTGAAAATTTTCAAAGAGTACAATACCATATTTTTAACCATAATGGTTGTAGATACTTCATTAAAATTGCACATTCATCTTTCAGGTAATAACAGAAGGTTATGCCATAACTCTAAAATGAAATCATTGAATTTTAACACAATTATTCCCTTTCTTGGAATGAAAATTTGCATACAAGTTGTTCTCGCCAAAGTCAATACAAATATGGATAACATGTCCTTTACTCAGAATTGTAATTTGGCAAAAGTTATACCCCTTGTTTTACCTGGAAAATGCAGGTTTAAGTTTTGCATACTATCTCCAAATCTAATGTGGATACTTTGTAGAAACTTCTCACAGATGGTGGGTGCAATTGAGCAAAATTGCAGCATCAAGTCAATTTTCATATATTGTCAACTGAAGAAGCTTATTAAAGTGAAACATTTTTTGACAAGACTGTATTGGTTTATGAATTTACAATGCAATAGCATCAAGTCCTGTAACTCTTACCTGAATTGGGCCAATGTACCTATATTCTTAGAAAGAAAATCAATTTTACTGACAAATATTCAAATAGTTGAGTGTGCTGTAATGAAAAAGCTCTAGTTGGTGATTCTGTTTAGTTGTGGTTTGTATTTTTGTTTTGTTTTCAGTATTCAATTTTGTTTATGTGAAGGTGATGCATGATTTAATATTAAATAAATTTGACATCTTTGGTGTGGTAAAATGCATAGTACTGTAAATTGTTATACATGTAATTTTGAAAATGCAAATTTGTATGATAAGATTGTTCTTTGGTAATTTTATTGTATGAAATTCATTTATGTTCTTAAAAAAATTAAAAAAGAAATGATATAAAGATATCCATTTTATTTGATACAATTTGAATGTAAGCAAAAGCAAACACATTATTGCCCTTGTAAGCAGGTGTGCTTAATCTTGACTTGTTATACCCCCACAAACGAAGTTTGAGGGGGTATAGGAGTGGGCTTGTCTGCCGGTTGGTCCATTGGTTTTCGTGGTTTCTGGACAGTAACTCGTGAAATGCTTGACAGATTTAAATAAATTTTGGTACACATGTGTAACATCATAAAATACAGATCAGATTCGACTTTGAGGTCAGTAGGTCAAGGGTCAAGGTCACAATGACCTGGAACAGTTAAACGGTTTCCAGATGATAACTTGAGAAGGCTTGGGCCTAGGATCACGCAAAGTTGTGAGGGGAGGTTGGCCATAACCAGCAGATGACACTTATTGATTTTGAGGTCAGTAGGTCAAGGTTACAGTGACCCGGAACAGTTAAACAATTTCTGGACGATAACTTGAGAATGCTTGAGCCTAGGATCATGAAAGTTGATAGGAAGGTTGATCATGACCAGCAGATGACACCTATTGATTTTCAGGTCAGTAGGTCCAAAGTCAAGGTTACCCGGAACAGTAAAACCGTTTTCTGACGATAACTTGAGAACGCTTGGGCCTAGAATCACGAAACTTAATAGGGAGGTTGATCAAAACCAGCAGATGACCCCGATTGATTTTGAGGTTCGACTTTTGGCTTACTTCTGTGACAGGGCCGTATTGTGAGGGTATTATTCGTCACTCCTGTGACAGCTCAAGTTTTATGATTAAAAAACAATCTGTTAATTCCTATTGCTATTTTTAGCTATTTGTTCACCTGAAATACAATTACCGGTAACAGGTCTTTCTTTAATAAAAGCGTTAGGCATATTTTCCGTATATGAATACCTTTTTATGAGTTCCAAATGGTGCATTTTGCTTTGAACTGAGCCACTTGCAAAATCCGCTAACAAATAATTGATGATATTGAATATTCTTCCTAGGCTACAATATACTATCAAATATTTAAATATTTTCTAATTCGTTAGTTTCCACAAACATTCAGCATAAGTCCTAAAAAGTTTTGAACTTTGCACAGTGAAAGTTATTTAATATGTACATATTTCAGTAACTTAGCTGCTGACTGACTTTTGTGATTTAAGGTTGTGGACCTGTAATGACAATGGACAATTTTTATGTGATTATATATTCTCACTTTGTGATTAAGGCATCCTTCAGTTCTTTTCTGTTATGGCTAAAGAAGAAGTGGTCTAGTGGACAAGATGCCGGCCACTCAACCCGGGGGTCATGAGTTCCACTGGGGTAACGACAACACAATCTCGTATGACACCAATACTGGGTTATCCAGCAAGTGGACTCGAGTGGTTCAAATAAACTTGAAGATTCCATCACGTACAAGCTTAAATAAATTAGATGCCAAAATATATGATTGTCATTATGGGTCCACTACATTTACTACCTTAAATATTATAATAATTAAATTAGTTTGTTATGAAGGCTATAGGGATCACACTAAAATATAGTTCCTATGGCAGCAAATATGACAAATGCCCCTTCCTTTATGGGGGTTTTCTGGTTTGCAACAGTCTTGTTTTTTTTTGGAGTCGTCAAATCCAAAAGCAGACTGATATTTATAGCTTAGAAACTGGCTATCTGGAAAAAGGTAAAGGTAAAGGTCAAATTTATTTACCGTCGCTTTGTGAAACAATGAACATAAGCTCTGTAGAGCTTTTGAGCGACCCTATTTTAAGAACAGTTAAAACCAATTATACCTTACCCCAACAATTTGCTGGTACCAACTTACTGCTGGGTCGACTGAGGCAGTCGTGAAAATTGCCTTGCCCAAGGACACACCGCAATGGGAGTTGCCAGGAATCGAACCCGTGACCTTCACTTCCGTAGGAAAGCGTCTTAGCCCGCTCGACCAATGCATCCGTTTAGACATCTTTTTCGGATAAGAGTTTCGTTTATGTGTTTTACATCTGGTACGCTATAGAACCGGGTAGTCCAAATAATTTTACTCGAGAGTTGAATATCGTTATATATTTTTGACTTGTCGATATCCGCTCTAGGTAGACAACATAAAATATCAAAATAAAATCGGTCTACCCGAGGTCTCATTATTTAGACTATAGAACCGGGCATCCACCGCATCCTTCACATTCATCCAAAACATGATATTTATTACTGGACATTCATATCCACCAGAGGTTCGTCTATGTCCCGACTTCTCTACCAACCGCGGTAGACCTATGGTATGCGAAGAGTCGCCTTCACTAAGTCACATACTTGTTCATGAGAATAAAAAGAAAACAACAACATAAAACTTGAACTTTATTTCCTTTTTTACATGTGCAAATTCTGAGAATTAATGAGTTAATTAATGTAGTCTAGCTTTTCGACAAAAACATGTTAAAAAAATCAGAAAACATACGTTATTTATTGGTATTTTTGGAAGTGCTTTTCCGGCATGTTGAACAAGTCTCCTCTTTGGCGATCTTATCAGTACATCTACGGCACATATTCTGATAAGCCACCAGACAACGCAACTGATAAATCTTATTCCTAAACTTACATTGATTTATATAGGAAAATGATACATTTACCATAGAAAATGTCACAAATTACACATTTCTATTTATTCTATTATACCATCCCTGATATTTCCTTAAAAAAACAGTTCAATACCTTTACGATGGTATATTTATCTTCAAAATAAGTCAATATTTGGTTGCTTCTAAATTCGTTTGAAAAAAGTCTCTCAAATTCAATATACTCTCTATATATATTTGGCAGAATACACGATAACCCTGTTTTTACTAATTATTTTTGATGGAAATATAAAAGTTAAATTTCCATCCCTGATATATTTGGAAAGTTCTCGTCATGCGCATTCTAGACATATATTTTATTATTAAATAAGTTATTTCTTTCTTGCTTCTAAATTTGTTTAAAAACAGAGTTTCAACGCTTTCTGTATATTGACAAAAAACGTGCTAAGTTTTACGATAAGATAGAGCCGTGCATGATTGTATAATTATTTAACAGAGTTTAGCATGACTTTTAGGTGCGTTCCGTCTGATAAATGTTCTTTTAAAAGTTTTTTTTTCTTTTTAAAGTTTTCATGGCATTTTCCTTTGAAAATACTCAGATATGTTTTTAAAAAATTTGAAAATAAAAGTAAAAGCAGCTCTGTTGTAGCATAATAGTAATAACCAAAATAACAATACAATAATATATTTATTATGACTTATTTTGACAAAATGACTGGGTGTTTCAGTAAATTAGTTTAATTTGAATTTAAAATTTTAAGTGTCATTTTGGTCAAGTCGCATCCTGTTTCTTGTATACATGTATATCATCGTGGCACGGGACAGCGTATTGTATTGACAAGATATTAGCATTATTGTTCCTTCTCAAGGGAAGGAACACTTATGGTGAACATGTCACACTTGACTGAGCATGTAATGGATACAAGGGTATCGTCAAAGGAATCCGAATTCCCATAGGGCGCTGCCATCTTGGACTCATGCATATTCATTACAAATAGCCTCTAGCCCTATATGTGTTCGTAAAATAACAGAACAAGACACAATAATAAAGTTTAAATAATGTAAGTCTTCAATTGAATATATCATAGTAAAGAATCGAGATTAATGAAATGAATATGCATCATCTAAAAATAGACTCCCGCCAAAAAAAATTTACGTAATGAAATTGTCCCAGGTCACGTGATTTTTTTAGCTTCTAACATTTCAATATACAAATTTCAGATTTGCAAGTGCTTTCTTTTGCGTACTTTTTACCCTTCCTGATTTGTTTTTCGAATCGTAAATGCTGCGTGATGAAAATATCCGGCATTTCGTTTGTGTTTCCTGGAAGTTCAATGAATTCATTTTAATAGTATACATTCTAGATACGTTACATTCTTTGCCATATGTACATGTATGTTGCGGCGTACATGTATGTTGATTATAAAGGGAATGAGGTTGCTGGCGTGTGCGGGTACGCGTTCGTGTATGGTTTTGTTCATTGTTAGCTCATCTGATTTTTTGAAAAAAAATGATGAGTTATTGTCATCACTTGAGCGGTTGTCGGCGTCGGCGTCGGCGTCGGCGTCTGCGTCGGCGTTGCCTGGTTAAGTTTTATGTTTAGGTCAGCTTTTCTCCTAAACTATCAAAGCTATTGCTTTGAAACTTGGAATACTTGTTCACCATCATAAGCTGACCCTGTATAGCAAGAAACATAACTCCATCTTGCTTTTTGCAAGATTTATGGCCCCTTTTGTACTTAGAAAATATCAGATTTCTTGGTTAAGTTTTATGTTTAGGTCAACTTTTCTCCCAAACTGTCAAAGCTATTGCTTTGAAACTTGGAATACTTGTTCACCATCATAAGCTGACCCTGTACAGCAAGAAACATAACTCCATCTTGCTTTTTGCAAGATTTATTGCCCCTTTTGGACTTAGAAAATCAGTTTTCTTGGTTAAGTTTTATGTTTAGGTCAGCTTTTATCCTAAACTATCAAAGGTATTGCTTTAAAACTTGCAACACTTGTTCACCATCATAAGTTGACCCTGTACAGCAAGAAACATAACTCCATCCTGCTTTTTGCAAGATTTATGGCCCCTTTTGGACTTAGAAAATATCAGATTTCTTGGTTAAGTTTTATGTTTAGGTCAACTTTTTTTCATAAACTATCAAAGCTATTGCTTTGAAACTTGCAACACTTGTTCACCATCATAAGCTGACCCTGTACAGCAAGCAGCGTAACTCCATCCTGATTTTTGCAATAATTATTGCCCCTTTTGGACTTAGAAAATCATTTTCTTGGTTGAGTATTATGTTTAAGTCAACTTTTCTCATAAACTATCAAAGCTATTGCTTTAAAACTTGCAACAGTTTTTCACCATCATAAGTGGACACTGTACATCAAGAAACATAACTCTATCCTGCTTTTTGCAAGAATGATGGCCCTTTTTAGACTTAGAAAATCATGGGTAGGACAATATTTCTATTACACAAAAAAAATCAGATGAGCGTCAGCACCCGCAAGGCGGTGCTCTTGTTTTTTGTTCAATTTGCTACATTGTACAAGATATTCTTGCGATTTGGATGTGCACTTTCTAAATGAAATAACTCTATAAAATTTGAATACGAAGATTTAATTAGACATTCATAATTGCGTATAGTTAGTTATATGCAACGCGTACGCATCCTTTCTAAAAAGGGTATAAGGATTCTTTTCAACGAAAGTCCCCATCTGGAATGGACAGAACATTTTATTTCAAGTCGACCCCACAGCAGATGTCATATTTTACTCCCCAGTGTCCAGTCTAGCCTGATATTGCTGGAAACTAATCATTTATGTAAATCACCCAGCACTAAAGACTAGTCGGGATATCAGTCGTAGTCGGGAATCGAACCCTGATCGCTAGTGTTGACACAACTTGTAGTCCAAACTGCTAACCACTGCGTTACTGGTCCTAATGTTAAAGGTCAATGGTCTTGTATTTCCTTCGAAAAAAAAAACACCGTTTACCCCCCTCCCCCCCGTGGTCAGGTAAACGAATTTTCTTTAAATTCTGTTCCTCAGTGGCTATTTGCTTGGAGCACATTTCATTTAATGTATTTATAAAATATCTTAATCTGAATTTATTTATTATTTCAGTTTTATATGCGCGATGCATTCAGGGATATTAAAAACTCGTGGATTCAGTACTACGAAAACAGTACCTAAAAGCCAGTAGTGCTTAACAATGAATCAATTCAGTTTAGCACAGAATCGATTTTTTTCTGTAAATACAATATCATGATTCTTTAATCTAAACACAAAACGATACATTAGAAGCATCCAAAGAAACTGTTCTTAAGCATTTAAACAACACGTACAGACGCAATCTCGTGCATTCAGCATTGTCAAGAAGAGGTTATGTGATCGTCAAAACAACACAAACGACATTGTCGTGCATTCAATATTGTCAAGAAGAGCTTCTGTGATCATCAAAACAACACAAACGCAATGTCGGGCATTCAGTATTGTCAAGAAAAGGTTCTGTGGTCATCAAAACAACACAAACGCAATGTCGTGCATTCAGTATTGTCAAGAAAAGGTTCTGTGATCATCAAAACAACACAAACGCAATGTCGTGCATTCAGTATTGCCAAGAAGCGGTTCTGTGATCATCAAAACATCAAAAACGTAATGTCGTACATTCAGTATTGTCAAGAAGCGGTTCTGCGATCCTCAAAACAACACAAACGCAATGTCGTGCATTCAGTATTGTCTAGAAGCGGTTCTGTGATCATCAAAAACAGCACAAACGCAATGTCGTGCATTCAGTATTGCAAAGAAGCGATTTGTAAAATATTTGTAACACATACACTATCATGTATTTATGATTTAAAAGTAATGATTAACAGACCAAACGCTATATCGTTCATTTATTGCTACAAAGAAGTAGATTCTTCCATTTTTAAACCACACATACACAGTTTCGTGCATTCAGTAGTGCAAAGAATCGATTTTTTTATCGTTAAAAGAACACAAACGTGATAATATCGTGCATTCGGAAATTATTTGATTTATAAAACCAAAGAAAAGATCAGTATGATAAGAGTTTTATTCAGAACAACTGGTTCCAAAACAAAATACAGACTAGAAAACAGTGGATAGAAAACACAGAAATCACTCGGAAGTCCCCATCGCCAAAATAAAAACTTTGTTGCCAACATACACTTTGTAACGAACATACTTGTATTTGCCTCATTTTTAAGATTATATCCACAGAAGGTGAACGGTTCAACCTGGGGGTCGTGGGTTCGAGCCCCATTGGGGTCACGGGCATGACTTCTTATATGACACCAGTTCTGGTTTTTCCAGGAAGCGGACTCGAGCTTTAAGCTTTCTTCACAATCGAGCTAAAACAAATTAGTATAAACTAAACTGTTTGGTTTTATATCCTCCGTTTCTATGCATTTTTTAGTATTTTGTTTTCACATGCTGAGCAATAAAACTTAGCCACATGCAAGAAAGCTACGTCAATGTATCCTAAATAATTTGTTTTATTCTGTTTTTGCGTACGACTAAAACAACATCCTGTTTAGCAGAAAAAGCAGGATTTCAGTGGAAAATGAACATGTATCCTGCTTGTTGGTGACCTTGACAGATACGTGCTCGCGGTTTGGCAGTATTTAAACGTTGTTGTTTCAACTGCAATCATTTCCTTGTTGCGGCACGGGAAGTTACACTGAAAGTGAATTTCGACGAAGGTAAGACTTACGTTTTGTTATTTCTTTGCTACCATGGTAAAAGGCTCATAATGAATTTATGTTGATGCTGCAATTTTGTTATGAACATAAAATACATGACTTTCTTCTTGAATCTTACTTAGGATGGTTGTTTTCTCATATACTTGTTAAAAGATTGAATATTTGGTTTATTTGGTTTAATCAGTGGGAATTCTGATTGAAAGTATTTTTGATTCATAATAATCTCCCTTTAAAGCAGTGATCATAGATTATGTGCAATATTGAAAGTGGTACTTTTTCTCACCATCTAATTATACATACTCTATTTGTTGAGCTGCTTTTATCTGATTTTAAAAATAAAATAAAAAAGCTTTGCGGGACTAAAAAAGTGCTTCTTACTATGTGCCGTTACTATAGTCTTACTTAAGGATGTACGAAAAATGTTTCTTCAAATATTTCTTTATAATAATTTTTTACCCAACATTAATGCTAACTAATTAAAATATGGCTTATAATGTACCATTTAATGAAACAGATTCTACTTGTTACAAATTTTTTTTTCACCCTTATTTTTGACTGGCATTTGCCTTAAATTGATGTAAGATGTACAGTGGGGTAGGGGTCGGTATTTTTAAATATCTATTAAAGTAGATCGGGTTTGGTTCTGATATTTTTCTGATTGATATTTATAATGATAAGTTACAACTGAAATAAAAAGTTTTCAACATAGCGCTTTATACTTTCTAGGAAATAAAAATTAAAACAAAAAGAACTAAAAATATCAAAATTCATTAGTTTTTTTACGTTTTCTTTTCTAACTAAATCTCTTAGTTGCACGGTGATCCCAACATTTTTTCTTTCCATTTCGAAGCATTTTTGTGTGTCATCTTCTTCTCGTTCGCTCAAGTGTCATATTGGCTGTAATTGCGTGGTGATGTGGTCTGTTAAAGTGCTCCAGTTACGGCCCATACACCTCCGACTTCAGCACTAAGGTTTTTTTTTCGGGTTACCTCTCCCTTAGCCTTTCTCTAAAAAGGGTGATCCGCAAGGCAGCGGAGCTAGTTGACCCATAGCTGGGGCAAGGTTATTGAGTGCTAGGGCATATCCACACACCGGTGGGCCTACACACTGCAACTCTGGGACCCTTGCTGCTCCGAGATCCCCCTCAATTTAGCCTGGGATAGTAGTTCCCAGTTGATGTGCATTGCCACGGAGAGGCATTGAGGGAGTCTTGGTAGTGCAGAGGTTTTGTACTGACAAGGCAAGATTTACGCACTCGACTTGCCCTTTTACCTACAAGTAGGCTAGCCAGCGGCAGCAGTAGATCTACAACTGTTCATCTCCACCGCACTAGACACATTTCACTACCCTGTGATGAAACATCACCAATCCACAAGTGTTATTAAAGCTGCAAAAAATGTTTTTGTAGATTTAAATTCCTTTTTTCCATTGAAAATAAAGTGGATGGGGTAATTATGTCAACATGTAGAAACGAAAGAGATTTGTTAGTGACATTTATACTTATATAATACTGATATCAACATGTATTCATATTAACCTGTAAGACCTGAAATCCCTATAACATTAAGTGGGATATTATATGTTTTATAAAGAACCACCATTTTTGTAATTTTACAAAAATTCAGAAACAGTTGAAGAAAATCCGCCCTATAAAATTAAAACGAGTTCGGTGACATGTGCTTTTTCTTCTCTTGTTTGTCTTAAAAACTAATGTTCTTCAAGCTTACAGATTATGAAAAAAAATCTTAAACGGTAGAAAAAAAAACGATCCTACATCCTTAAATACATGTAGAAAGATATACTGATCTTTAATCAAACTTACCTCCAATATATATTCTATTAATTAATTACCCGGTTTTGAAATTTAAGATTTTACAGTATTCCCCCGAAGTACTAATTTTATATAACAATAGGTTAGATTTTTGGCGGAAATAACGCAAATAAAAACATGCTGTAATTTTAGCGACAAATGATGCAAATCAGCGTATGATAATGGTGGGTCATCTATTTTGATTAATATACACAAAACAAAGGAATATAAAATATGCCACCTGAAAATCATTACGATGCCTTTATGTTTCGTATTTAAGAGGAGAATAAACAAAGTTTCATAAAAATAACAGTTTAACAGTTTTAACAGTTTATTTAATACTCAATTCATGACATGCATGACAATATGAGCTATAACGTAATATACATTAGAAATACATGAGGCAAACACATATATACATTAGACATACAAGAGGCAAACAAATCATCTTACATATAATATGTAAGGGAGAGACGTTATACATAATACTAACATTTTACATACATTTCATCACATACAAAGCTTTAAAGCAACAAATAATGAACACAATATTTGCAATTTACAATCAAATGATTTCAATTTCAACTACGGGTTGACAAATTTCTTGATAATTTCTTTAATAAATACACAGAAGTGTCGGTATTTATCACATTGTTTCGAATCGATATTCATTATAGATTTAAACATAATTGCATTTGGACGTTTATGATATTGACGTTCTAAATGTCTTTTTCTCAATACTGATAATTCTTTGCATTCTAATATATAGTGGTATTCATCACCAATACTACCTATGCAATTACAAAGAGTACATTTACGTAGCTGAAGCTCAGTTCTATTCCAGCTTCCTGTTTCAACAGGCAGTCGATTATTTCGAGTTCTAAATTTGATTACGTATCTAAGTAAATTATGAGGTGTATTAACTAAATATGGTTCAAACTGGAATGTTTCCTTAAACATTCGATAATTTTTACATTTGCACGAATTGTTTACTATGGAATACCATTCATTCAAAAATAAATCAGATAATCTCTGTTTTACACATTTAATCAACCATTTATGGTTTGGAAAATTTTGATTAGTCCACACATTCTGTAAACCACACTCAACAAAAATGTTTTGGATATGTTTTATCCATTGGAAAGTATGTCTTTTTACATTGACAGAATTATTAAATTTTCTAAGTAGTAAATAATACAACGTGTTTGATAATTTTAGAACATTTGGTACAGCTAATTTGGACCAAAAGCTTATCATTCTGGTGTCAATATCAATATGTAACGGTTTAACACCAGTTTCGCCATATACCATGCAATTGGGTGTACTTGACTTAAGACCCAATATATGTTTAAGATACTTTAATTGAACTTTTTCTAGTACACTATTGTTACCGTAACCCCAACACTCACCGCCATATAATAAAATTGGCTTTACTAGTTTATCAAACAAATCAATTTGCATATCTATCGGTAACTGAAGGTGTTTTGACTTTTTGATCAGACAATACATAGCCTTGGTAGCTTGGTTTGCAGTATGAGCCTTTGCTTTTACAAAACAACCACTTCTACTGAATAAAACGCCTAAATATTTGTATTCTTCAACAGTTTCTAAAGTATCATTTTTATAAGTAAAGTTATATTGTACAGGTCTTCCTTTAGAAAATACAAGTACTTTAGTTTTAGATGTATTTACAGTTAATTTCCAACTGTCACAATAACTGGAATATAAATTAATAGCATTTTGTAAATCTTCAGGAGACTCAGATACAATAACAGTGTCGTCTGCATACAGTATGACAAAAAGCTTCACTAATCCAAACAGTTCGTCATCATTAAGAGTTACACCATTTGCATTGCTGCTTTCAAAATATTGGTGTAGATCATTTAGATACAGGGAAAACAAAATAGGTGACAAATTTTCACCCTGTCTTACACCAATTGAACATGGAAAAAACTCGGACTTTTCACCATTTACATTTACACACGTTTTAGCACTATTGTACATATTTTTGACAACAATGAGAAACTTTCCATTGATATTATAATGACTCAATTTTGTCCACAAATGTGACCTAGATATGGTATCAAAGGCACTTTTCAAATCGATAAAAGCACAAAAAAGCTTCTTTTTAGAGTTGTGTAACAAATCAATAAGCATTTTAAGTACAAACATATTATCTACAGTTGAATAACTCTTTCTAAAACCAGCTTGATATTGATTGATCAGATCATATTCTTCTGAGAATTTTTGTAAACGTATATTAAGTATGGACGTAAACAATTTACCGAAACAGCTGAGTAATGTAATAGGTCTGTAATTGCAAGGTTCAGTAACATCACCTTTGTTTTTAAATATCGGATTGATAACACCAACAGTCCAACAATCGGGTATAATACCCGTGTTAAAAACAATATTAAAAAGCTTATGATACACATTTTTCATAACAGGAAAAGAGTGTCTAATGTGCTCATTTAGAACATCATCAATTCCACATGCCTTGTTATTCTTTAATAATTTAACAGCATATTCAATTTCTTGAATAGATATTTCCCTGTTAAGTATATCATTATTGAACGGAGTAAATGGCACATCATTGTCAGATGGCAAATCATCACCGTTACAACTACTATTTAGATTTTTGAAAAAATCATACATATCTTTTAACTGTGCATTAACAACATGTTTTAACCACCATTAAGGATTTTCCAGTACTCTCTTGGATTTGATCTCTTTAGTTTTTTAATTTTTTCTACATTTAACCGTTTAAATTTTTTAAAGTTTTCTTTCATAGCTTTTTTATACACTTTACTACTGGCTTTCATGTTACATTTCTAATAGGGATATAATATCATATAACTTTGTGTAAAGGGTTTGTTTGTTTCTTAAATAAATATCTAACAGAAAAACACGGTACTGAAAAATGTTATAAATTGTTGCTTAAATGTGACTTGCCACCTTTAAACTTTATCTAAATTTTCCCGTTCATAATGTTACTGAATGTCCTAATGCAATTTGTATTTAACATTTTTTTCTGAATTTCAAAGTTATCAGATTAGGAAACGAAACTTCCCAAGCGCGAAACTCGGACTAGTATACCTTTACTTTGAACTGGGAAAGTCAGTTGAATGAAGTACTTTCATACTACACAAATCTGATCTAGCAGCGATAAATCTAAAATAAAACTGAAAGGAACAAAAATGAAAAATGCACTGGAACTACCTAAAACCGAAACAGTTTTGTCATAACTCCAGACATAACTCCACATTTTACACAAACTTGACATAATACAATCTGATTAGATTAGAGAACACCAATTGTTTCCCCTTTTGACTTCCATTATAACTTATGGCGTGTACGGCCTTCCATGAATCGAAACAAATATATCTAATCACATTTTTTTCAAGAACTGTGACTTAGTTCCAACAAAATATCGGACGATAAACACATGAATAGTGTTACTTTATTACCTGCGGCTTGGAACATGTAGCACATAGGTTTTTACCGATGTGCGATTGGCTAATCGCTATGGAACGCCGTTTTAGCAATATAGTTGACATAGATAATGTGGCCAGTTGAGCTAAAAATTATGTTAATCTTGAAAGGAAAATATAGTTATTTTTGCTAAAACAATAATTTTCAGAATTAAGAAATACATATTTCATATATCTACTTGTAAAACATGTAGAATGGAGTAATATTTCCTACAATAAAGCGTAATGGTAAAATAAAACAAAGCAAGCACTTTATTCACCCGTAAGTTACTTTTTAGGCTGAGTGGTCACACATACATCCATAACAATTTCTGGTCTGTATAACTTCTGCCCGCAGAAAATCTTTTGACTTGTTTAAGTAATTTTCATGAGAATTAGATTACCTTCTGTTTATATAGTTGACAAGGCGGAAGAAATTCGTTTGATAAAGCACATAAAAATGTTGCAAATTTTGTCAAAATGTTTAGTAGAATACTGTAAATGCAGTAAAAAATTTCAATTAAAAAACAAATCACTTCTTTAGTTTATTTATATGACTGACCAATCAAAATCGGGACAAACATTACCTTATTACCAGGTGTACGACTATAGGTCCAAAATGATGTTAAACAGGAACTAGCTTACAGAAAAAATGACAATGACACTCTATCTCGGAAAAATAAGATTATTTTTACTCTTAGCCATTAGATCTATGTGACAAGCCCGAAAGTACTGCTGGACTACCTATTTAGTACTTTTATGTATACCTTTATTGAATTGCAACACTAAAACACTTAAAAAGACTCATTATCATATAGAAGATTGGAATTAATAGCTATATACAACATTAATTAAATTTATTGGACACAATGTGACCATGACGTAATGTAACCATTCAGACATGAATCCCTGGGGCGTTGTAGAAAAACACGCATAAACATTCAAACGTCACATGTGAAGCAAAATACATGATTGAGGAGCATTTTCAGTCGATTTCTACCAACAACGAATCTGTTAAGATGCATAAAATGTGTTTTTTTGAATTTGGGACTCAATGTGACCACACTATTTCAAGATAAAAATCACCGCTTCGAAAATCTCAGCCATTAAGGTGGACACAATACGATCATAAACAAGCCACGTGATCACCCGCCCTGAGTGATATTTGTCAGAAATAACTGTAGAAAAATCTGCAAATAGCAATTATCAGTACTGTGTTAAAAACCTAGAGTTTATTTCCGACACGGAAATTTTTGTTGAGATATTGAAACGAAACTTTCCCTATAGGCAACTTATGGTAAGAAAAAAGTTGGGACTGCATATGGGACCAGTGGGTGCAAGATCAAGGTCACTGTTAATATTTAACTAAAATGTAGTTTTCGCTTTGGATTAATGTATTAAAATTAAACATGGCCTATAACTAACTTATAGAAATACTAAGGTTGGGATTGCATATTATATTTTATATTTCTTTAAATTAAAGAATCTTTAATAATTTCATAGGTTAGAACAATATAAAAAATATTTTCAGTTGAAAGTTTTATATAAGTCTAATTTCTATGAGACAAAATAAAAGGACAGAAATTAATTTATTTATTTCTACATGAAGTGAGACAGTGATCAACTGTTAAAATTTTTATTATCGTTTGTCAAAACCAACCAATAACAATATCACCCCTTATTAAAACCACATTTTTAAGAGAAACCTGATCTTTTTACAGCATATTGTTTTTGATATTGAACTGCGGAATGTACTCTTTCGGATCTTTTTATCTTGAAACAATAATTCATTTTCAGTTTGTTTTATTCTTGGTTGCATTCGTTGCTTCCAAAGGAACTTTTTACAGATTTTATTGATTATATTATATAAAACTCAGAATTATTAACACACTTTTGCCCTGAAAAGTCATGCACTCACTTTGTACATCATAGGTTCCTGGATTATTTCTTTCCTTTAGCGAGGGAAGTTTGCATGATTTGTGAACGAAATGAAATTTTATTAATATTTATTTCACTTCACAGGTCTTGCCATACATAGCGACACTCTGCAGAAGTGTGACGCAACATCTGGGTGATACCGAGCGAGCCAGTATAGACCAAAATGATGAAATGTCCTCTTCTGGGTAATAAACTCTTAAAATAAATAAAATTGAAAGAAAATATACACGGACGGTTAGAAAACCTGAAATTTTTTTTCGGTAATACTCAACATAATTGGAAACATTAGTGCGACTTAACTAAAACTTCCGGCTGGAGAATTCATTAGCAGGAAAAAATTCCGACTAAAGAAATTCTTAAAACAGGAAAAAAAAAATGTCCGCCTATGAAAAGATATTTTGGTTAATAGAAGAATCTAAAAATTATTATACAAAGTACAATTCTTCATGTACATCGAAATTTCAGTGTCTTAATATTTATGGCTTTAATTGTAATTTTAAATTTCATTTTTATTACTGTTTAAGAAAAGTACATATTTATGACAAAATGATATGCAAGGAAATCAAGCACTGATCAGAACATTTAAGAATTAACAGTCATAAAATGTGTCTGCATCTGACCAGAATTGTATGAATCAAATGAATGGAAAATAATATTGCATTTAACTTCTGATTTACATGTCTTGTGTATTTAATATATATAAAAGCACTTACTGTAGCTGATACCACGCTATTTAAATAAATCTGCTGTGCTCCACATGGTCTAGAATTTCAAAGTATACATTTGTCCGCCAAAACTGGTGCTTTTTTATTCACAAATAATAAAATTCACTTAGTCTGCCTATTTTTTCATTAGCAATATTCCATGTCTGTTTAATTTTAGCAGGAAAATCTTTCTTAGACGGATTTTTAGGCGGTTTCCTGCTTATTTTAGGCAGAATCTGGTTTAGCTTTTCGTACGGGTTACGAAATTGTAAACGCGACTATACGTTGTACATGACGTTACAATTCTATGGTGGTCCAACAATATGCTATTGTGCTCTCTTGTGGCTATTTGCCTATGTTACAGGACAACGTTCTAAGCAATTTTGTTTCTCTTTATAGTAAGGCATAATATAAAGGAATAATCAGCCAAACTGTGAGTAATATAGCTTTGCCGATCTACTTGTACATTGTGTATCACTTTCCAATTTTCCGGTTAAAGACCTGCTCCAGTCCTACCTTTTAACCTTAAATTGTCACTGAAAAAGCATGAAAATCCTGACTATGAACAGTGACGCCTGTCAAAATCTATTTTATATAAAATTCTATATAAAATACCTGTGGTTTTGCGTGCTAAAGTGTGGCGCGTGGCCGTTAACTGTTACCTATTGTAATCATGGGTTGCATACACACAATAGAATTTGAATAGCGCGCGGAGCAGGGTTTTAAAACGAGCTAAAATGGTAGTCGCACTGTTATCCTTTTCCAGTGTTTTGCTACAAATAAACAGAAACATCCAATCAAATACTAGAAGTTTGAGACTAATTTCTAAACTCAGATTTATAAAATCTCGGGGTCTAGTGTCTTATGACAAGTCGTGTTTGAACCCAAAACCTCATGACGGAGAGGGGAAAAGCCGTAACCACTTCCTATTTATGCTCACTTCTCGGGAAAACAGCTACTGTAGTGTTGCATTTCATGAACACCACTGAGCTAAAAGCTAAAAATACTAAAATAATTGCTGAAAGAACGAAAGATAGTGAAATGTGTTTTGATAACGTTGTGTTTTTCACTTTTTTCAGTTAGTACCATTTTGTGCATCGGGTACCTTACTGATGTGAATGAAGCTTGGTTGTTTACAAGACCATCATCTATTTGCCAGAATAACCAGAGTAAGTAAAAAACAAATATCCGTTTTAAAGCAACCGTGACAGGAACGTACCGATTTCAGACATCAAAAATATGCCTTTAAGATATGAATGGGTTATGTCGTGGCCACGCCAATTATAATGGCACCACATTTTGCTGAAAGATTTTGTTTTCAAAATCCGGAACTGTTGAAAACGATATGGTGTTTTGATATTTTAGAAATTAGCTAACCATGGAGTTTTTTTGTGACGTCATTTACACAGTAGCAGTTAACCATTGAATACATTAACCCTTATCATGCTGGATACGGCTGATTTTGCCTTTGCGACCAGTGCAGATCATGATCAGCCTGCACATCCGTGCATTCTAATCAAAATCTGCACTGTTCGCCATTCAGTCAGTATTTTAAGAGTTAATGGTACTGTCCAAATTGAAAGATGGATAAGGTCATTATATAAATTTAGCAGGGTAAGGGTTAAATAAAAAATAAACGGAGACTCTTTGAAAAGCAAAGTTTTGCAGATCAAGGACATATATTTTGAAATTTAAAAGTGGTACAGAACATCCCGACTTCATGCTTCAAAAATATATTTCAGACATAAAAGGATCATGTCGTGGTCACAGTAGTCACACCAGTTATAATGGTGTCACGTTCCGTCATCTGTGATACAAAATGCAGATTTTTTTCATGACTGAGACTTTACAAATAAGTAACGCAAATAATCATGTATAAACAAGCTCATTAGTGACATGACTGTATAAACAAGCTCAAATTGTTTCATCATCTTTTAATTTCTAGATGCTGATCCCTTGATACAGGGAGACAACCACAATGCTGTGCGAAACTTCCTGCGCGTCATCAGTGACAAAGGAGGTTTTGATCTTATCGGTGATACACTGTTACAGACAGGGGGTTGTAGAAGAACTATAAGCGAAGACAAGCACAGAAAAGGGCGTTTTTATAATGACAGAATGTGGACCCTAGATTGCTGGGAACCTGCCGAGTGCACCATAGCGGAGGACGGCATGTTTTTTAAACTTATCCCCGTCTCCACGCGGACATCTTTGTCCGTCAAAGCCCGAACGGTACTTTTACCGCTAGACGAACACGAAACCAGCTCGTACACATTTTTGCCAATGGTTACTAGGGACAATATTTTGTTTGTGACCGCCATGTTGACGGGTTGCAGCTTCTTTGTTGCCAAACCAAATAACATGAATTGTAACCTGGTTGTAATTCATACAAACTACCGCTGCCAGGATACATCGGCTACAGGCACAGACTATAACCATCTTCAGGCCATGGCTGTGCTCGAAGAAGTTCAAAGCACTAACCCTAGCTGCAGATATCACATAGACCGAAGATGGGCAGTAGACTACTGGCGGTCTGCCATAGAAGCTGCCGGGCACGACTACAGACGGAAGATATACTACTACAGTATTGACAATGGTGCCGACTTCCTGTATGGAAGCTATCTTAGTGGCAGATGGCAATTCTGTATTAAGATTGCAAGACCGAATGCACCGTCTGAAACATGCTTCTTTATTTGAAAGAGTACATTACCTTATTGTAAATATTAAGGCAGGCAATCCCTTCTTCTATTTGTTTGTAACCAAAATCTGACTTAAAGCCATATGGGAAAATTAGACCAATCGATATATTGCAATAATGTAAAGCATTTCTAGATAGTGCAAAGAAAGAGTGCTTTAAACCTGTTATATAGTTTAGCTTTAAACAGTATGAAAAACAATATATTGTCTTTTTTATGCAAATTGAAAAAAAAAAAATAGAAGAAAACGCTGTTTTTTTTTCTTTTGCTTTTGTGTAAGCCTCATGTGCATCTACAATAAAGATACAAATCATTTGTAATGTATATACTAAAATACGGATAAATTGTCGAGAAGACTTCGATCTGACCATTGATAAATAGTCGTTTGCCATTACCAACAGTTTAAAATTCTTATGTACTTTGCAACTACTGTTTATAGTTGAAGGGAAAATATGGTGTACTCATCTTTCATCAATATACTGAAATATCTTTAGATATCATCTTTAGTCATCAAATGTATTTAACTTTACTACTACATAAATAATTTGCGACATCGAATTTCGGTAATTACTGGTAGGTGCTACTGACAGGTGGTTCTGTGTAGTGGCCTTGATTTACAATACCATCATCTTGATATTAAAGCATATCAAATGTTCCTTCTAGGGCACATATATTATACAGTTATTGACTTATGTTGAGGTCAATATGTGTTTTTACGGACCTGTGAAAATGACACTCATATGACTGGCAAATATTTCATACATATAAGAAAAAGTGATATCACAAGAGTCATTATCACTTTTGCGAGTCAATATCGCTTTTTGCGGACCCGCACGTGCACCTCTTTCGACCAATCAAATGAGCGCATTTAAAAAGGGTATATAATACAAATATATAATGATCATCCTGTAAAATTTTGATATAAACTGTACATCATTTTAAAGGTCTCCGGAGATAATAGTACTTTTTGATCTGCGCTCTCTTTATTGGGCTGAAAATGCTTGGTTGTATACATGAAAGTTTAGTTATATTTGTATATTATTACATTATTCATTTTCGATCGTAGTCTTCTTTCTCAACACTACAATATTTTCCCTTTCGAAACACATTCCTAAAATGTGTACAATAAAGAATCATTCTTTTTTTAGTCAGTGCGAAGTTTAAATTCAAATTCTATTTCTGCCTGAAATGCGATAAATACATTTGGGGTGTCATTTAATAATCATAATATAAATGCAATCAAAATTTTCCTATCATAAATATAAATATCAGGGTTAAAGATAGCCACGTTCCAAAATCAGATAGGGTTAAAGACAGCCACGTTCCAAGATCAGACAGGGTTACAAATAACCACGTTTAGACCACGATAATCCGTAAATAGCCAATCGCAAAGCAGACTTGTACCCGTCTATATTTCATATACAACAGTAGCGTTGTATATATATCGGGGGGAAACTTGGGCAAAAAAACGCGTGAATTTCGTGCCAATTTACCATCTAACGATACAGGCTAACGCCGGAGTTAAATGACCTTGCAATATTCTCACCAGTTATCAATGGGATAAAAAATAAGACTGACTTGGAGGTAAATTCAGTTGACAACGTCTAAATATTAATATTGTAAAAATGGCCCCATGTTATTAGATATCAATAAAAATGAATTACAATAAACTACATATTTGTAGTGTAGAACCAACTGGGTAAAAACGTAATTTACACATTCACTGAAACGTTTCCAACAGTTGTAACTTTTTATGTTCACTTGTTATAAAAAAGACATGTCAGCACGATCCTTACATTTGCAATCAACTGGATCCAGTTGTTCGAAACTTTAACAGGCGATTGAGTTAACGGTCGATTGACTTTATCAGTAGATTTCGACAGTTTAGAAAACTTAGAAAATCAAATGCACTTGTTAATGATTATAAACACTAAACCATCTTTACAGTAAAATTAAAACATCATACTAGTGTTTCCCACCCACCAAGACTAGTATCATAAATAGAAATTTAACAGGCGGTTAGTTTAACAGCTTAATGCAGTGGTCGTGGGTTCGAGCATCATTGGGGTCACGACCATGACTTCTCATATGACCCAAGTACTAGTTTTCATAGGAAACGGACTCGAGAGTGGTTACAATAAGCTTAAACAGTTAAAGCTTTCATCACAATCGAGCTAAAACAAATTAGTATAAACTAAACTAAATTACAGTCCGTTAAAGTTTCGAACAACTTGGCCCAGTTAGAAAGTAAAACAACTACATCATTCTTACAAGAAGGGCACGATATAGTAAAAGGTATTCGTAGTCCTACGAGCATCTACGCACTAACTATATCCTGATAAACTAAGTAAACAAATAAAAAAATAACTAACTAAATAAATAAATAACCTGGCTATCTTCTTGAATCAACGAATCAACGTATCTGTCATCGTGTTTCGCCAACATGCAAACTCCTCACAAAAAGTAATTGTTCAGCATGCAGTCCAATTTTGAGTATTTTTGAGAAATCCATATTTAACTGTTTAGCATTAATTTTGTGATTGCAAATGACTCAATGTGTTAATGAACGTTAAATCTTAGTAAATCCAGTATTTGAGTAAAACTGAATTTATACAAATAACCTGCATTCTTTCATATGCCCTACTGACAATTAAGCGTTAACGGTACAAAGATGATATTACTCTTATAAAAACACGTTAATCCTAATTTCTATAGAACGCGTGGGAGAGTTTTCAATAATTGCAGTTTTTATGTCACGTGGTCTAAGTCGGATAGACAACTCGTGCCGTTGTCTACGGGATATATACAACTCGCTTTGCTCGTTGTATATATCCCGTAGACAACGGCACTCGTTGTCTATCCTATACTTAAAGAGCAGATAGGGTTGACAGGGTTTGACGGTAGTCACATTACAAGATCAGAAATGGTTACGTTTCAAGAGCAGAGAGGGTTGACAGGTTTGACGACAGTCACGTTCCAAGATCAGAAATAAGATAGCCGCTTTCCAAGATCAGATAGGGTTAAAGATAGCCACTTTCCAAGATCAGTTAGGGTTAAAGATAGCCACTTTCCAAGATCAGATGGGGTTAAAGATAACCACTTTCCAAGATCAGATGGGGTTAAAGATAACCACTTTCCAAGATCAGATGGGGCTAAAGATAGCCAGCCACGGTCCAAGATCAGATAGGTTTAAAGATAGCCACGTTTCAAGTTCAGAGAAGGGTAAAGATAGCCACGTTCCAAGATCAGGTAGAGTTAAAGATAGCCACATTTCAAGATCAGTTATGGTTAAAGTTATTCATGGTCCAATATCAGATAGGGTAAAAGATGGCCAAGTTTTAGGATCAGATAGGGTTAAAGATAGCTACGTTCCAAGATCAGATGGAGTTAAAGTTAACCACTTCCCAAGATCATATAGTTTAAAGAAAGCCACGTTCCAAAAGCTGATAGAGTTACAGAGAGCCACGTTCCAAGATCAGATAGGGTTAAGGAAAGCAACACTTTCCGAGAAAAGATAGAATTACAGATAGCAACGTTCTAAGATCAGAGAGAGTTAAAGACAGCCATGTTTTAAGATAGAGTCCTCCAACATTTCATATTCTTTTTGATGAAAGCGGTGATATAATACATAATAAGCACATCGGTCAGTAAAGCCATATTACCTACAACGTATCTCACTGATAGTTCCTAATTTTGTTACCAAAAATCATAAAACAAATCCTGTTTTCTATACAGTTATTGACTTATGTTGAGGTCAATATGTGTTTTTACGGACCTGTAAAAATGATATTGACCAAGGACGCAGTCCGAGGTCAAGCGTCATTATCACTTTTGCAGGTCAATATCGCTTTTTGCGGACCCGCGCGTGCACTCATTTCGACCAATCAAATGAGCGCATTTGAGAAGGATACATAATATTGTCTATTAAGTTTGAGAAGTATCTCTCTACTACTGTATCCACTGCATGGTATCTTGAAGATATTTCCTTAGTCTTTTCAATTGTAAGCAAAAAAAAAACTCAATAATGTCTAAAGAAGTAATTGTCAGATTTGCATTGCCATCTGAATGGTATTTAGCATACATATATCTTCTAAACTAGAAATAAAAATTGTTCATTTTTGTGTCAGATGTTACAAAATTTCGTTTTTATTATTAATATTATCAAAATATTTCTATTAATGAATAAAAATATACATCGTAATATTCTCTAGTATAAGTATGGATGAAATTAGTCTGTGTTCAGACTAGGATGGAATGTGTGGACAAAAAATGTGGAGTGTAGTAGAAACATGAACGCAACGCAACGGTTTGGACAACAAGTGTACTTCGGATTTTCGGTTTTGCGATTTTGACTAACCATTTCAACTGCTAATTTTAAGGCAAAACTGTTTGTTCCTAAGTAAGTTTGCCATCTTTTACACGGAAAACATAGAGTTTAGGTGCACATGTTTAAATTATATCTTCCGACCAACAAACCTCCTCAATAGGTCATTGACCGCCTCAAGAACTCTATAGTAGAGTGTCCACTTTCAGTGCTGGAGGTAGGCGTTCAATTCCCGGCCGCGCCATACCAAAGACATGAAAAATGATACTAGCTTCCTTTCAGTATTCAGTATTTAAAACGTCTTTCCAGGAGGAGAAATCAAGTGTCTGTTAATGCGTTTCATCAGAGCTTCGTAGCTCTTGTTGTTTGTTGATCATATGCGACGTAAACTAAAGCTTAGTTTTACCTTTATCTTTAGCATGGTCAGTACTGTTAGGTTATCTAAATAAATACATGTATGCGTATAAAACTTGGAAGTATATTTTCAAAGAAATATGTTGATAATACTGAATTGCTAATTTTACTAGTGTATGTCATCACACCGACTGACAATTTGAAAGCCAATATTAAAACGCTTTTTTAAAATGGGTATACATTGTAAACATATCCTTCCAGATAATCTGAAAAACTGTACAATGTATGATAAGGCGATATTAACTTTCATACACATTGACGAACATCCCCCACAAGCAATATTTGCGTTAGTACTTGCCCAAAGGAACATCCCTATGGAAAGATATCTGTAAAAGACATTGTTTTATAGGTTAAAACATAGCAAAAGTTCCTTCTAGGGTACATCTATATAAAAAATATAATGATCATCTTGTAGAATTTTGATTGCAATGTCTGTTTTAAATATTGGTTATCAGTGTGCGGAACCCCATGATTGGACGCGAGGACAAGAACAAATTTTTACATAGTGGTTGGGGCACAAAAAGTAAAGTCCAGGATATGCAGGACACAAAGTATGAAGACATTGTAATGACTGCAATAGACATGTCTGTAAGACAAAATAGGTTTTGCTCTGATTTCAAGGTACTGTAGATAACAAGAGGGCCATGTGAAGTAGAGATCTATAATTAGAGATTAGAGATCAGTGGGTATTTCTGTGACTTTAAAAAAAAACAGCTGATTGATTTCGATTGTAACTTTTGGAACTGTTATGATGTTGTTCAATGGTCTTTGTTGCATTTGACAAAATTTTAGACCAATAGAGGGTCGTAGCTGGTACATACCACAAGTATCTGTGTCCTAACCTTGTGGTTTCAGACAAGAAGATTTTAAAAAGTTTCCAGTTAAAAATCTATTGTTAGCTCTTGTAACCTAGTTGTGCAATGGACCGGCACTATCTGTTTGAAAATTTCGCACTCCAAACGGATATTAGACCACTAAGTAATTGAGGCGATTGTCTAGATATTAGGTTACTGAAACCCTTGCCACTATATTACTGACATATATTCCTGTGTAACATCGACTTGTCGGAGTTAAGTTTATCCTAAGCCCCGCAAACCAGTGAGGCAGGCGGCCAGTGGCGGGACAACACCTAATTGACCGAGGGCTGCTCAGTTTATGGCGGGCGGTAGCTGTCTAATGAAGTTAGAAAATTTCTCGTACCATCGGATATGACCCGTTTTGTCTGGCTGTACGCAAATACAGCTGGCTGTGACTAAATACGGAGTTGGTGCACCTGTGATATATTACAGACTCCGGTATATACCGGATTAACTAAATTTGAAAGAAAACATCTTAAATGTATCTATTTTGTAACCATCGTGATACTAACCCTAACCTCTAGTCAGTATATTATGCATTTGATACACTAAATGCGCGCGGACATGCAAAAAAATGAGTAATTTTGCCGTGCGCTCCAATGGATAATAATTCCGCGCCTGCGCAGAACGGCTGCACCAACTCTGCAATGAGAAACATTCAATACAGCTTAGGCGTAGAACCGGTAACTGCCATTCCCAGTGTTGATTCTACGCTGAAAACGTAGTTGGAGTTTCCTCTCCAGGGCACAAAGCCTGGGCAAGTGGTGAGGAGAGGCTGGATTTCCCAAGCATCAGAATCCCCTTCTCGGTCTCAAAGGCAGAATCCAGATGAAAGGTGAAACCAGTACGTCTGGGATCATATTGACTGCAGGAGCTGCCGGAAATCTGCCAGGGTTTGACAAAAAGACGCCTGTTGGGTTCCACCACAGATTTACTGCCGGACTTTACTCCTCCAGGCATTAATTGTCCCCAGTCATCCACAAGGCAGTGGAGCTACTTTACACAAAACTGCGGATTAGTTCATTGGCATCAGGGCTTATCCACACTGCGGTGGGCCTGACATGCTGCATGTCTAGGGGCAGTCCCTCACAGTTTGGTATTGGGCCGCAAGCTGCCCAGTTTCCCGTGCGACGCCGCATGTAGGTACTATGTAGGTCCTTACTGCTCGAAAGGCTGTGTACTGGCTAGGGGAGACTTATGCACTCGGCCACCTTCTTCGCCCGGCAAGCCAGGCTAACCGGCGGTGGTAGCTGTAACCGGATGTGACAAACACAACTCACACTAAACTACCGCACTTCAAGTCAAGCAATCATAATGACGCACATACGTATTTTGAATAATATTATATTATCAGAAATGGCCGTGTTTAATGGAAATACAATTTTAAATAAAGAATAAAGAGTGATACGATTTGTAAAATTATTTTTATGAATAATCCGAAAACTAACCTTTATTTTGTGATCCCTAAAATATCAATTTTATAACAAACAAATAAGTAAATGTACATTTCTTTGGTGCACATGAAAAATGTGCTTGTTTGCATAAATAGATACTCCAATATATATTTTGTGTACCAAGGTTTAAAGTAAAAGCCAAAAACTAAATTTAAAACTCACACTTTAGACAGGCACACATGTACATTAAATTTATATAAACTTATATGACTGCGGCTTTTTATCTCTCGGCACGAGAATAATTATGTTGCTGAATGCAAATGGAAAAAAAAAGAGCACTGGCAGCTTATTGTAACTGTACGGCGCACATAACATCTCTTAATTTAACATCAGTATTTGAAATTGAAAACTGTATATATTAGACTTATTAGTTCATGCTCAAATTCATTCAAGAATTAAGAGTTTTTACAGCACAACTATTCTATTCCTACAGAGTTTGCTATTTAGTTTTCATAAAATGTCGTTACAAATTTCTTGGCGGGGACTCGTATTCAACTCCTTAATACAGAAGCGCCAGTTCCGTTCGTGACCACCTAGATTGTAACCATACACAAAATTATAAATTGCCTCTATTCTGTAATAAACAATATTGTCCTTGTAATGATAGTTGTGTCTTTCTATGTTAGAGCGTTTGTGATCACTTGACCATCTGCGCTGTATCTGGTATCTGCAGTGTGGGTTCGTATGTTGTACTTGCTCTATCACAAGTGTTGCTTGATTATGGTTATTGTCGTCTTCCTCGCGTTCATTCGTCTTACAGAAATAGTTAGCATGCATTACGATGATATTACAATTTCTATTATCCGGTGTAGCAACAAAAACACTGCATCCCGATAATAGTGAGGTTACAAACATTACACTTCTTTGCGAAGCATACGGCAGAAACGTATAAGAGATTGTGTTCCGCTCGTCAATGGGTAAAAGAACAGTATTTACTTGAGTCCTTACTAAAGACTGTAACGGCCAGATAGATTTTTGGATGAGTCTCAAAGTATTCCTGTCCCGGTACCTTTCTTCTACGAGAGTGCATTCCGTGGGTTCCCAACAATCAAGGACCCAAGTTCTGTCATCCATGTAGATCCGATGAACATATTGTCCAATATGCCTTCGACAACCTTGATGGCTTATATAATCACCAATGAAATCAAATGTATTTGTTCGTCTCAATATCTGTAGGAAATTGTTCACTGCGTTGCTGTTGTCACCGCTGATAAGGCGACTCGAACCTAGAAAAATGAAATATGAAAGTAAAGAACACCTACACAAAAAGATATTTGAGCCGTGCCATGAGAAAACCAACTTAGTGGCTTTGCGACCAGCATGGATTCAGACCAGCCTGTGCATCCGCGCAGTCTGGTCAGGATCCATGCTGTTCGCTTTCAAAGTCTATTGCAATTAGAGAAACTGTTAGCGAACAGCATGGATCCTGACCAGACTGCGCGGATGCGCAGGCTGGTCTGGATCCATGCTGGTCGCAAAGCCACTATGTTGGTTTTCCCATGGCACGGCTCATTTTAAAATAATCGCCTAGGTCTCAAACAAAAATATTTTCAGGATTTTATAAATAAAAGACCGTTTGCTACAGAAATATTGCTTAAAGCAACTAACCCACATAGAGCAGTTTGAAATCAAACTTTTCTTATATTCACCTTTATGTCGTATATTTGAGGTTATAACAGTGCATTTTCCATCGAATTTTGTTGTACCTGAGCATTAATGCATTTGAAAGACAGCATTAATACATATGTATAAATGTATACATATAAACTTAAAATAGATGACCGAATAATATACCCTATTCATTTCCAAAATATGAATTTGGGCCTAAATGAGTCTGAAAGACAATATAAATACTTTTTACATGATGGTCAGTAAGTGGTGTCATATTTCCTGGCATAGGATTTGGGTGTTGTTTATCATTTTCGCTAATGGCATTTCTTCATTGATAAAATACGTACGAATTTGTTTATCACACCCTTTCCATCCTCACAGCATGCACGTTTAATTACATGTATTTAAAAAGACCATTATAATTACCTTCAAATCCATTATTTACGAAAACTATATTTTAGCATAGTGCAAAACTTGAGAACAAAAATATGAAAAGGACGAATTTCACGGATAGGAGCCAATTAAGGTGTTTCTGCATGTTGGGATCAAAACTTTTCCTACAATGTTGTACTTGGTTAAACCTTGATTTGTTAAAACTTCAGAATATACTTAGAAAATTCTGTACATTGCTTGATTTTTCTCAGATTGATTTTAAACATGTGGACCTCAAACTCGTTTTCATAATGGGATTCTATGGGAAAATCGCAGTTCTAATGGCATTTTTGCGAATGGTACCTTTAATCAAAATTTTTACAATTATACATTAACATGTTTTCTATAATAAAGTGAAATAAATTTACAGGTCATTGCGTTTGTTATTAAGATATTTGTCCATTATTGAACAAACCTTCACATATCAAACTGACTGTTTAATAAGTGTGCTTGCACCTAGAAATTCATATTACAGTATATTTGGAATCCTATAACTGTATTGATGTTCAAAAATGTTAGCTTGTCTTTGTCCATACAATAAGAAAGAACATCCTCAGCAGTAAAATCAACCATCCGTAACATGAACCATGCAGCCAGCTATCGTAAACTACTGATGAGAACTGTACGTTTTATTAATCTAACAGTGTGCATGGCTGTCAATTGCATCTGGTAACATGAAGCAATTGTGTGATAAAATGATTGTAGCTCCCAATATTTTCGCCGCAGAACTCATGGACTTTCACGATACAAAGCTAATAATTTATAATTATACGACCACACAAAACACAACAAATCGGATTTAGAAGTTAAACATGTATAAGATTTGAAGTCGCAGTAAATTACAAGGTGTTCAATTAAAGTTTAATTACTATTAAACTTGCTGTCAATACAAATGTGCTTTCACAATGAAGTTAACCTAGAGCTAAGTTATGCAATATTTTATAACGTTAAGTTTTAGAATTCTATTTTAACTGTTCGATATAGCGACAAGTGCCGCCACCATTTTGTAGTTTTATTTCGGCTTATTCACAGCCAACCTTAATCTATTATCAAGTACTGAAGCAACATATATAGAGAATAATAGGTTAGTGCCGTAGATGAGAAAGTTTATCTGGCGAGGTGGAGGAGGTTATCGGGTGAGCCGAAGGCGAACCTGATAACGTCCGGAGCCGAGCCAGATAAACTTTCTCCATCTTAGGCACTAACCTATTATTCTATTTATCTTGTCATTACTTCATTTTCCGATATTTGGCAACTTATTTTACAAACATAAGTGTGCGACAACCGCTTTAATGACGTCATATTCGTAATGACGTCACTTATATAATGACGTGATTACCGGCAAAAAAATCGCAATAACTTCTTCGTTATTGAATAAAACCTCATTATTTGACCACTCATTTTCTTAGTTCGGACATTTCCAACACAATGATGATGGTTTCGTTGCAAAATTTCTTATGACAGCAATATCGATCATAAGGTCACATGATCAACTGACCGTATATCACTGGTCACATGATCAACTGACGGTATATCAAGAAAGATATACGGCACCCTGATATCGGGTCGAAAATACTGCAAGTGACAAGATAAATTAGCGATATCGTCAATAATGTTAAGACTTTGCTTACGAAAAACTATAGAGAATGTATCTAAAGTATCTCTCGGATTGAAAACCAAATGCATAATGTACATATACGACGTATTAATGGATAGATAAGCCATGAATGACAAAACAATCTATACTGGCATTCATCATGTTAAATTATTGTAAAGACATTCTATTAATAGACCCATGAGATATGATTTAAATGTTAATACATTGTTTTGGGTACATAACTTACCTCTATTGTCGTTACATATTGAGGCAGACGTCACAGGAAGTAGTCCAGTGAATGCTATGATAGTAAACCCTAGCAAAGAAATGTTCCAATAAAATAAAAATTAGTAGTATCCCCACACAACCTATTTTCGACCACAACCTATTTTCGACCGCCTAGGACTTTGTATGATAAAAATCTTTACAAGCCAAATTTATCAGTTGTGATTGTTTCACTGTTTACAGCAGAGACATAACATGTTAGGAACCTATTCTCCTTCAGTTCTGGTACTTGGAAAATTATATAAATTCCATTTATGTAGCAGTACTATGTTTTCATGAGGTTTTTCTTATTACTAAAAAACCTGCATCTTTCCTTGTCTACTGCCTATTCTTGCTAAAGCCAATATCAGTATTTATATATCTTTTGCACTAAATGTTTATTGCTTAACACATGCTTACTGTCAGAACTGTGGAGCATACTATTATTAAATTATTTTGACAATATAATCATGATGCCTGTCCTTGCAACAGTTTTCTTCATTTTCTAAGCAATTTGAAATATTCGGAGTGTCAAAAGCTTAGCAATTATATAATACATTGTCATCTGTGACAGCTATCAATGTAGCAGATGTGACACCCTGGTTCTCTGGAGTGATTGAGCACATGATATAGTTCTTTAGATAATGCACTAAATTTTGGCTGCCATTTACTTTACCCTACCCCCTGTAATTTAGGTGCCAATTTAGGCAAGTGTACCTACAGTATATTCATCTGCCATGTTGGTTTTGATGTTTGTTGCCAGACTTGAATTTTGGGTGTTCTATGTTTGCCATGTTGTAATGAAACTACAATAAAAGTTTAGTGCTGTTTCATTTTGCTGGAAGGAAAATACCACCTGTGGTCGAATTTAGGTTGTAAATTTTCAGCATGACTTCCTACTGATGGCTTTCAAAATCATCCTGCCAGGGATTCGATCGGTAAGAAACTTGAAACTTAAATGGTATGCTTTTATAGCACTAATGCTTACAGAAAATGTTAGACAATAAACCAAAGATTTGGACTTGCATTTGTACAAAACTGCACAGAAAACTTGTTAAGCGGTCGAAAACTGGTTGTGCCGGGATATTATAAATGTTAATATCAAAGAAAATTCTGTACAGTTATGATATTTATCTAGTTAGCCTCAGCATCAATAATAGAACTTTGTCATAAATATATTCAACATTAAAAATACCAAGGCAATTTTGTAAAATACAAAATCATTGATAAAAAATAACTTTCTTACTATGTTGACAAGGAGTTCAAGGTCAAAATATGTGCTGATGCATCACGGTCATCATGCATTTAAATATATGCTGTAAGTCGCTTAGCTCGTAGCAAATAATGTTTCGAAATTCAGCAAATACTATAGTATCACTTATTTGAAGCACTGAGAAACTATGCTTTCTTGATGCTGCAAAATTAGTTTGATAGTTACTCTTTACAGGAACATTCAGGGTATTTTCAAGAAAAAAGATAAAATTTTCATACGATCTTACTCAATTAATTAGGAAAACATTATTAAACAAAAGTTATAACAATTGCTATCTAACAATATGCGAAATTGCAAAAGTATTGCAAGAGCCTATGGACATTAAATCATCTTACTGTCGCACTGGTACAAAGTGGATTTTTTCTATTCTGTACTATTTACAGATTAGTCTAGGCGTATGTAATGTTACAGTAAGATTTTAACAAGGATAAATATCCAACGGAATGCCTCGTTCCAAAAACGCAGCCTTCGCAAATCGCAACACACAGCACGCAGACGTGCACACGATCAACACACACGCACGCAAGCACATATGCAGGCAGGCAGGCAGGCAGGCACGCACGCACACACGAACACACACAAAACAAACACACGAGGATGAAATATAGGAACACATTGGGGCACCGCCTTGGATCGGTCAGTGGCTTAACACCATTGGGGAGCTTCAACTGGTTTATGATATGCACCTAACCTCTGTCTTACCCCCACCATGTTCAAAAGTCACAGGACCGTGTAAATAAAGGTGATCCCCGCCAGGTGAATCCCAAACACATAATGGCAACAGAAGGCATAGCAAGTAAAACACAAAATGCTCTTGTATAGATATATAAAATGCACACCTTAAGATCCAAAAACGTATGTACTCAACGCCTTTGCAGAAGACAGAGCATTAAGAGAAACATCATTAAGGGCCCAACGAAACAGGTCATAAGACAGAAATCAAAACAGTTCAGTTCACGTGGGATTTAAAAACTGCTTCTTACAGAGTCCTGACGCATTCGAAGAGGGAAGAGTAGCGCCCAGTCATTTGCAAAACATAATAAGAAAATGTGACATATGAAATACCTGAAATGTAATATTTTTTCATCTTCTCGTTAGATTCACAAAGGTGGTAGAAACTGACCAGATTTATTTCCTGAAAAAGAAATGCAGTTTAGCACGATTAGGAGTGAAAACTAATATTTCGTTTTGTATCCTTGGCATTAACTAAATTTTAACACGTCATTTTTCCGTGGACTTTTCAAAATAAATGTAAGTGTATTTTTAACATATTTTAATCGACCAATCATTCTTCACAGGATGGTTTCACATTTGTATTTATTTGCCTGATTAAAACTCTTTTCAATTAGGGTAAAATAACCATGGCTACGAAAACATCGCAAGAGTTTTGGCATAATTATGTCGCCGACTTCGAATTACTTGCCCCTCACCATTCTGGGTTCCAGCCTCACTTGACTTCGAATTACTTGCCCCTCACTATTCTGGGTTCCAGCCTCACTTGACTTCGAATTACTTGCCCCTCACTATTCTGGGTTCCAGCCTCACTTGACTTCGAATTACTTGCCCCTCACCATTCTGGGTTCCAGCCTCACTTGACTTCGAATTACTTGCCCTCACTATTCTGGGTTCCAGCCTCACTTGACTTCGAATTACTTGCCCCTCACTATTCTGGGTTCCAGCCTCACTTGACTTCGAATTACTTGCCCCTCACTATTCTGGGTTCCAGCCTCACTTGACTTCGAATTACTTGCCCCTCACTATTCTGGGTTCCAGCCTCACTTGACTTCGAATTACTTGCCCCTCACTATTCTGGGTTCCATCCTCACTTGACTTCGAATTACTTGCCCCTCACCATTCTGGGTTCCATCCTCACTTGACTTCGAATTACTTGCCCCTCACCATTCTGGGTTCCATCCTCACTTGACTTCGAATTACTTGCCCCTCACTATTCTGGGTTCCAGCCTCACTTGACTTCGAATTACTTGCCCCTCACCATTCTGGGTTCCAGCCTCACTTGACTTCGAATTACTTGCCCTCACTATTCTGGGTTCCAGCCTCACTTGACTTCGAATTACTTGCCCCTCACTATTCTGGGTTCCAGCCTCACTTGACTTCGAATTACTTGCCCCTCACTATTCTGGGTTCCAGCCTCACTTGACTTCGAATTACTTGCCCCTCACTATTCTGGGTTCCAGCCTCACTTGACTTCGAATTACTTGCCCCTCACTATTCTGGGTTCCAGCCTCACTTGACTTCGAATTACTTGCCCCTCACTATTCTGAGTTCCAGCCTCACTTGACTTCGAATTACTTGCCCCTCACTATTCTGGGTTCCAGCCTCACTTGGGATGTTTAATTTTTCATGTGAGGAAGCTATCCAGCTGGCTTACCGACTTTATCAAAGCATTTGTTTTATTCCACGATACTCCTAAAAATGTACTATGTTTACCTTTTACCTGAATATTTCATAATTAGATATCGATTTAAATCTTTGACATGGTGAAATATAAAAACCGTAAAACTGTACGCCAATAGTCCCTGAGGGGTTGTCTATGTGCACGAGATGTCGTCCAGAGAATAAGCTTTTTTTTGTTACTATGTGTTTACATAACGTAACAAATATTTAATGATATTTTACCCGTAAACTGAAAATCTATGACGAAAAAGAACATTTTGAAAAAAATACTGGATGGGGGAGGTTGGCGAAGGACGTATTGTCACAAAGTGAAACATATGCCGCGCCTCAGTCCTATGTAGTTACAAAGTTTTAGTAATTGTTTGCATTACATTAAAAGCATATTCTTTTGACTATTGAGTATTAGTATATTATTTTCCATTATTAAAATGCTTTTATTTTGATGTACATTTTGTCACATTTGGCACAGGAATAGGAAAGTTAGGAGTTTCTTACACCCGATTTACATTGTAAACCTTGGTATGGGCCTGATTTTGTCAAATTTATTTCCACGGGTTTTGTAAGTTAAATGATTAATGTCACTCACCCTTGGAATGTGTTTATATTTTTCTTCTCCGGCTGATTTTATCTTATATGTATACCTATCTTTTTGACAAAGTGCGCAAACTAGGACACAAGATGACGTAGTTAGTTTCTTTATTAAAGGATTGTTTTATATCAGCTAATAATATATGACTTTTACGTATTATATTAGAATTTTTGTGACAAAAAATTGTTCTTTTGTGAAAGGTTCTTGACTTAGAGATATATATCCTTGTAATTTTATGCATTTACAAACAAAATGTAAGTTTTATGTTATCCGATCGTTTGCTTGATTTATCTCTGCTATTTTCATAAATTGTTCGTTTCGACAAGAGGAATCAAATTGTTTGCTGTGTAACATTTGTAAAATCTTTCTAAAATATTTTGTAATAATGGAAGGTCGTATAAACTGTAAGTAAAGTTTATGTTCACGCCTTCTTAGTATTGTGTTTTATCGATGTAATGTTTAATACTGCATGTATAAGCATACTTAATATCTAATATTTGCTTGACAATCGGACTTTAGTTAATTAATTTGTATGCATATATTCACATAATTTTTCTCGTTTTATTTTATTAAGTGTTGTTAAACTATTTTCTGTTAATGAAAGAACTTTCAGTGAGGTAATAGTGACGTATCAAGTATAGAACATGTCATTTTATTGTGAACCACGTGACATTTTGAGTACTTGCATAGTGTATGTTGTACGAAAGAGGTAAGGTGTAATCCAAGATAATGTTACATGCCTTGATGTTTTATATGTAATGGTATTTACCATGTGTTACCTATTTTAGTTTTTCCTAGGATAAAAAACCTTTGTGCCCAGAAGTCATATTCCTGGGAAGAATCTGTTTTATTTTACTCCCGAAATCCTATACCTGGCAAGTTGCAACCTTTTCGTCCGGAGGTCATTTTCCGAATATACACATACCCGGCGATAGATCGTGCGACCCTTCAAAGTTGTGTGACCAAATCCTCAGAGAGAAATTTGGGTGATATTGAACCAGTTCAAACAAACAGATACTTTTGACTTTGGCTTTTGTGGAAGTAACATTTGGTTTAAACAATATTTTATTCATATATATTTACAACATGAAATGCTACATAATTACAGCATGAAGGATCGAGTAGAAAACTAAGCTTATTTTAACATTAGAAGTAACATTTAAGGGTTATAAAATATAAGTGTTATAACTTTTGAGTACCTTACAAGTGTTAGCTTATCTATTTAGTATACGACACTTCTGACACTTTTATGACCAGTTATGGGAAAAATCAACAAACATAAAATGTAGTAAAATGGTCATGAATTGACCTTGTTTATTTTTACATATGAAAAGTAGAAAAAACAACAACATATGTTTATTGTTTGAAAAAAAAACAGGTTTCTGATTTTTTTACATAGCAAAAAAACAAAAAACAAAAAAAAAAAAACATTATAAAAGTAATAAAGTAAATAAAATGTGGAAGTTTATTTAGAAATGGCAAAATATATAACGTATGTTTATTATTGCAAGAAACAGCTTTCTGAATTTTTATACAAAAAAAAAATGAATTTATGAAAGAAAATAAAGCAGATCAAATTTTGAGGTTTCTTTTAAAATAGCATTGGCCTTATGGAAATCTTGGATACCTCCTGCATTTGAACAAGTTTGGAGTTGGGCTAGGTGGTAGGTAAAATCAGAACATTCCTTTATTTTTGCAACCATGCGAAAGATAACTGGATTAAACTGGTTCTCGGATTGTATAATTCCGTAAGGCCGTTCCTCCCACTGCCCGTCATAAATTTAACTAGTGCTACGTGAGCATAGCTTGTACTAATTATCAGTTATGAGAGAAATCCACCAACATAATATGTGGTTAAATGGTCATGAAATGACCTTGTTTATGTTTACATCAGAAAAGTATAAAGACATAAGATATGTTTATTGTATGAAAGAATTAGGTTTCTGATTTTTTACAAAGCAAAATAAATCTATAAATTTAAAGTAAATAAAGTAAATAAAATGTGGAGGTTTCTTTAGAAATGGCTAAAAAGATAGGACTTGAAAGGGAACTATCTCCCCACTATAGTAATGTAATTTCATAGCTTATTGTTACTTTCTTTTCAATTATTATTAGTACTATATTCATCTTTTGTTTTCTAATGCGAAAAAAGTGTATGTACATCTTTGTCTGTACGCACAACTGCAAATAATGCGCCTCTTGCAACTAATACATTAACCTAACGTTCTCCGTGACGATTGTGTCTGAAATTGTTCGTCCTTCACCTCTGAAAATTCCTGTGGGGAAGTTGACAGTTACTTAGGGAAAACAGGTTTGTACTGGAACAGAATCCAGGAACACCGGTTAGGTTAACTGCCCGCCGTTATATGACTAAAATACTGTTGAAAAACGCCGTTAAACCCAAAACAAAGAAAACAAAACAAACAGCACGGTAGGTAGGTTTCCAACGTGACGGTATCAAAAATGCTATTTGGTATAACGTTATGTAAAAAGGGCATACATATTGCTACTGTCATATTTGTTTTAAATACATGCTTTGCAAGGCTTTCAGGCAGGATATTCACTTTTCAGTGTTTTTATCTAACAATTTTTTTTCCTAGTTCATAAAAGCCAATAGGGACTTGCGAACCCTTAAATTATGCACAAATCAAGGAAATACTAACGATTTGAATAAACCGCACGAACTTTTTTTTCAAGAAAATGCATTCCAAATGACTTGCAATTTATTATCATGTAATGCTGCCTATTGTCTTTTTTACATTCTGAATTGATTAGTGCAATAGATTCAGACGCAGAGAAATTACACTGCAATATATGTCATTGAAGGTCATCAGGAAATTAAAACCTGTTAAAATCTTGATTCGCAGACAAATATGCTTCCAATGCAACATGAATTATGTGAATAGATAATCCAGAAAATAGAGAAAATGTTGCCCCTACCTTTCCTTCAGCGTCTAAACTAAATACTCCCCATATATTCCAAATATTTATGAGCTTTTAAATGTACAAACCAGGCTTGTCTCTTTATCATTTATTCGTTTATTTTTACATAGTCTACTTGAACGTTTAAAATCAATATTGTTTGAGTCTAATATCTTACAAGTGGTCTTCTTTATTCTTATCTTGTAGTTTATGAAATATTAGATGTATAAAATAAATAATTATTTGTTTATAGCTTCGAAATGGTAAACAAAGTGTATTTTATCAACAGTGTAAGAGTTATTAGCTACATAAAATCAATATTTATTTGTGTCGCATTAATTTATGCACACATTCAACTTTAAATTGGTTACAAGCACGAATCAAAGAAATCGTATGAACGGTTACATTACTGTATTTATGAGAACATGCTTTTAAAAGACTTCCTACTGCAAATGCTTAGAATGCATGACTGATATTTTTAAATTACGAACTGTTAAAACACAGAGAAAGTGATTGAGAAATATATCATTGAACCATAGAATTGAAATCTAACGGATAGATTTTTGCTCCGTAGACAAATATGTTAGAAGAATACAGCCAAACATGTGCTAAGCAGGCAACAAAGAGGGTGACAGGATCTCCCTGCTTAAGGCAGGTGGCTGCTTTAGAAATGTTGAAGTCAAAATAAAAAGTAAGTTTGGGAAGTTAGCTGACTGAGAATTAATAGTATAGAAAGTTTAAAAAAACATCGTCTCTACCTTCGCCTTCCTGTCTCTTTGTTGTATTCACATACACACTTGCGTTTACGTCTGTATAAATTCAGCGCCCGAACTAAGTGGTTCTAATGCGTGTCCATGTACTTAGCAATAGTACGTATAGGCATATGTCCTTTTAACAAACCAATCCTGTCGCTTTACATTTTGGGTTTTAACGTTAAATTCAGTGTGCATACAATAATAATGATAATAATAATAATAATAGATTCTTTATTTAAAGAGGGTAAGACTCATTAAGTTTCATACATAATATACACAATTTATTTTCAATGAGGCCCTCTAACAAACACAGAATCATTTACTCATACAAGTGAAAATGTCACAGTCATTCCATAGAGCAGACTTGTAAAGAATATAAACACATGTTAACAGTCACAACTCTACACTGTATTAATTAAAAGAAAGTTTCTAAGTAAATATTTAAATGAATTTACTGTGCTAGCATTTCTAATTGAGTAAGGTATATCTTTCCAAATTTCACAGCCATAAAAGAAAACGAACGTTTAAGAAAATTTTTTTAGGTCGAAGGTGCTGTAGATCAAATTTCGTATTAGAACGAAGGCTATAGTATGCATTGTCACACATTTCAATAGTGTCACAAATATAAGATGGTGCAAGCTTATTTAATGCTTTATAAACAAAAACACCAATATTGTATTTAATCCTGTTTGGGAACGTTAACCATTTAAGTTCACAAAAGAGAGTACTGGATGATGTCTGGAAGGGTACTTTCAATATAAGTCGAGCTGCCCTCTTTTGAATTTTAAAGATTTTTTCTATATTTCCTTTAGAGCAGTTTCCCCATACAGTGGATGCATAGTCAAAAATCGGTAAAATATACGAGTTATAAAACATATTCTTTATATCAGCATTTAGATATTTAGATATTCTGTAAAAAATATATAGTTAAGAGTGCAGTTTTTCACACACCTTTTTCACATGTTGATCCCAACTTAAATTTTTATCAATGTAAACACCTAACAATTTTTGACATGATACAGTTTGAATACAGTTATCATTTAGAGTAAGATTTATGTTTCTTACTTTATTTAATTTCTTGTTGGTACCAATTAACATACTGGTTGTCTTATTTGGATGGAGTGCCAAATTGTTATACGTGCACCAATTACTAACTTTGATAATATCAATTTGCAATTTTCTTTCGATATCAGATACGTTATGGTCGCTTACATGCATTGTAGAATCATCGGCATACATGTCAATGTTTGAGTTTTCAATAACCAATGGAAGATCGTTTATATATATCAAAAAAAGCAAGGGGCCAAGTATAGATCCTTGTGGAACGCCATATATGTACGATAAAGAAGATTTGATATCATTTATTTGGACATATTGGGTTCGATTCTTCAGGTACGACTCAAACCAGCACAATGAAAGTCCACTTAAATTATACAGTTTCATTTTGTATAGGAGAATGTTATGATCCACTAGGTCAAAAACCTTACGGAGATCTAGGAACACACTACCGACTATTTTTCCTGAGTCAATGTCTTTAGCCCATTTATCAATTAATACAGTAAGGACCGTTTGGCAAGAATGCATTTTTCTGAAACCAGACTGGGTGGCGTGTAGTATGTCAGTTCTATTGAAGAAATTATGCAGCTGAGTAGCAATATGTCTTTCAACTACCTTGGAACTGGTTGATAATATGGATATGGGTCTGTAATTGTTCATTTCCTCCTTAGAACCAGATTTAAAAATTGGAAATACTTTAGCTTCTTTAAGTTTGCCTGGAAAAACCCCATACTGAATGCTGCTATTTATGATGTTAGCTATTGCAACAGTTACAGTGTCGGAGCAAAGTTTGATAATCCTGGGGCCAATATCATCTGAGCCGGTAGCTTTGTTACTGTTCAGAGAATCAATTATCTTTTTTCACTTCAAATGGCGTAATATAATCAATATTAAATTGAGAATCTTTTAATTTGTTATTAAACATAGTTTCCAGTGGCTTAAAAACTGATGGTTTAGAGGTACTTTAGAAACAATATTTGCAATGTTTATGAAATGATCATTCAAAGCATTTACTATCTCTAGTTGATCAATATGATGTTATCTTTCGAAATTATGTTACCAGGAAAAGATACAACTTCGTCTTTATCATTCATCGAAATATCTTTTATTTGCCTCCATAAAGTGTTTGAGTTTGTTCCAATTGAAAGAGCGTTGTTATAAAAATTCAATTTAGCAGAGTGAACAAGTGAATTTACCTTGTTACGCCAGAGCTTATAATTTGTAAAGTCGTTAGAAGATTTATATCTGTCCCTTAATATCCTAGCTTCTTTTATGTCATCATTGTACCACTGCGGTTGAATTTGTCTTTTTATACGTTTAGTCTTGTGAGGCGCATGGTTTGCAAGAATATGATTTAGAGCATTATAGAATATATCAAGGGTACTTATTGGGTCGAGATTGCTGGTTATAAAGTCCAGTCTGCAACCGATTAAGTCCATTTTAAAAGCTTCCTCATTAAATATTTGAAATACCTATATTTGATTGAAGTGTGACCTGATGATGCTTTTAAAGTACCAGATCTAGAAGTTCTAGAGAAACAAACCGGAAAGTGATCGCTTACACAAATGGTCGGTACACTTACTGCATTTATTTTATCTGGACAAGTTGTGTAAATATGATCAATTAGGGAATTACTTGACTTCGTGATTCTTGTTGGGGTTTTAACCATTTGTTTTAAACCTAGGGAATCTGTTACAGCCAACCATTTTGCATTATTAAAACCTGCATCTGGAGAAAAATCAAAGTTAAAATCACCAAGATTTGTTCCTTTATCTACTTGAAACAAATGAAATATCTTTCAAGAGGAGAAGTGGTCTATGTTAAAAATATCTTATTCAGATATATCAGTTGAATGGAATAAGTAAATTGTAGATATGGTCCGCACAAGTAAGCGGATATCTATATAAGATATGGGCCGTAATATCAAAGAATTACTTCCATGATACATAACAATATAAAGTTAAGGTTAGTTTTTACATAATTTATTTTAGGTCGATTGTGAAGGAAGTTCTACAACTTATATTAATCACTCTCGAGACCTCATTCCTGATGAAATCCATCGCCACCAGGGTCTGACAGAAGAGGCCAGTTTGCCTTTTAATGCTGAGCGCCAAGCAAGGGAACTACTGGTACCATTTTTCACGTCTTTGGTATGACGCGGCCGAGGATCGAACCCGTTTATGTTAAGGTTTATGAGTATATCCAAAAAATCTTCTTCTCAGAAACTGTTGACCGGATTTCAAACAATATTTTGTAGAAATGATCTCTAGTTGACTTTCAACCAACATTGCTTAAGCCATACTATTTCGTTAATAAAAACGGCCGCCAGGGGGCGGGGCTTATTTTCTCTATATGACTATATTGTAAATTTCAAAAATCTTCTTCTCTGAAACCTGAAGACATAGAGCTTAGATATTTGGTATGTTGCATTGTCTAGTGGACTTTTACTGAGATTGTTCAAGTTATAATCCCAGGGTCAATATTGGTCCCACCCCGTGGTCTCTTGAATTTACATATAGTTCTATAGGAAAAACGTACAAACTGTTCTTCTCTGAAACCGAGAGGCACAGAGCTTAGATATTTTACATGTGACATTGTCTAGTGGTCCTTTACTAAGATTGTTCAAATCATGACCCAGGGTTCATTTAAAGCCCCGCCCGGGGTCACTTAGTTTTTATATAATTATATAAGAAAAAATACTTCAAAAAATATCTGATCATATTTCCTTGACTGTTTAATCATAATTACCTGATGACCCCAACTAATTAGGGGTCACTTGACTGTGACCATGACCTACTGACCTACTTTCTTGTTTTTTTTTAAAATTTGGATGACATATACAGTTTTGCACACCGATCTTAAAACTGACTTTCAATGACCATTAATGTGACCTACTGACCTATTTATTTGATATTTTAGCATCAGTTTGACATTTAAAACATGTAGCTCATATTACTCAGGTGAGCGATCCAGGGTCATCATGACCCTCTTGTTTTACATTCCACTGATTTACAAATTCAAAACTATTGTATACTGGTGGTCATCTTATGGCGAACCTCTTTTAAATATGAGAGTCAAGCATTTATTTACTGAAACGTTTGTAGCTAATGCACGATACTTTATTTTTTCACATGAATCTCTGTCCATAGTTTGTGCTATTTGACTGATCTAGATTCAACACTGGTTGGCTGGGCTAACAAGTAAAATAATTAAAATGAATATCTGAAAATGAATTTCTGATACGAATTGAAACACTTACTGAATGGCTTGCCGGTCACTAGACAAAACCATTGTTCCTCGGCCCTTCGAATTTCGGTAAATAGTTTTTGAATGTTGACAGGCCTTTCAATAAGTGTATGTATACCTATGAATTTTCGGTATGTGTAAGTACGATCGTGTCGAGCACACAAAGACAAGACCCATCCGTGGTATGTTCCTATCGTATCAGTGTCCCTCTTTCAGATGCACATACCCAGAGAGATTACGAAGAAGTTTGGAATACCAAAGATATCCAAAGTCCGTCTTTCATCAAAATTAGGCAAAGAATAGCATTTTTGGTACTCGGATAATCGATCAACCTTCCGAACGGAAATTCGAATATTCGGTCATTAAATGATCAACTAATTCTAATGTATTTCAATAACATATGGTCTATCAATGATTAAGTGTCAAAGCATTCTTTTCCTGATACCTACATTTTTCTATTTTGTTGTCGTGCGATCTGGAGGCCAGTGCATTTAGATGTCACACAGTGATAGTCGTTTGTTAAAAATCTTAAAGTTTTGTGGCAATACACATTTATTTTATATTTTATCAAATTACATAAACATGCAGTAAATGTTTGCATTTACAACTAAGAAAATAGCGTTAAGAACACCTTCAAGTTGAAAACAATCTCTTTACAGAAAAAACGTTTACATCTTTTCTTTGAGAAATACATACGTCAATTATATGCTTTTGCAGTGAAATACGTATAATTTTTTAGTGTTGGTTTCAATGGTTTTTTTTTATTATTTTACCGGCGCATCAAGTCATGATGTTCCTGCGCATGTGCACAGAAAGGCAAAAATGCGAACATACGAAAGAACGTCGTGTCTTCGGATGTTCGACGACTCGAGAAAAGACAAATGTCTCGTGTGGTCCTTGTCTGGCAAAATCCACAAGCCGAATACAACGTTGGAGATCAAAGAATAGTTATATGATTTTACAGAATACATGCAATTACGCCAACGCAACTAGTACTCTATGATCCAAAGTTTGTTTCCTTTAAGCACATAATATAGAAATTAAGTTTAAGAAAAAGCAATTGTCAGTTATTATAACCCTGTTTGGTTTATACTGATTCATTTTCAGAATCTCTTGATTGTGATTAAAGTTTAACGCTTGGTTGAATCACACCCGAGGTCCGTTTACTCGAGGAAACAGTTAGATAGATTCTTTATTACCTCCAACAAGGAGGGCTATCAACAATAACAAATATACATGCAAACATAATTGCATCAATATAGAACAAAAAAAAACATACAATATTATGTACAGACATCATATAATGTTTTACAAAGCATCAGTTAATGTTACAATCAAATCAACAGAAACTGATTGTGATGAAAGCTTGACGCTTGTTTGACGATCTGATCACCTCGGCCTTTACGCTACACAATGGCACTGTATGGTAACTACACCGGTAGCCGTGTGTTTGGATCTGTCCAATATGGCCTCTCCCGAGCAAAAAATGTCAAAAACATCACGTAAGTTTTGATGCTTTCTACGATTAAACACATATTTTTACAAAAAGATTACGTATTCAGTTTTCATTCTAAGGTTTAAGTTAGTCAGTATAAAAAGATTATTCCAGTTTTAATTACTAAGTGATAAAAGCGTGCAGATTATGGGAATCAAGAAGCAAAAACGAAACTTTTAAATGACGTTATCAGGACTCTTGCAATTGTATCATCAGACAAATCAGTTAAAAAGAAAGAAGAAACATTTTCGCATATCTTGTCATCGGTCTCTAAACTGAAAGTATAGTATTTTTGCGAAAAATACCATCGTAGGTCAATCATATGTATCGAGTGTGTAACGGTTTTGATACAAGTAATTGAAAAGCAGTTAACGGTTTGGATTTAGTATATGCACCGGTTTGGATAGCAACTTAATTCACATTCCTACAAGAAAAATTGGTATCAAAGTTGATAAAATCATATACAACCACATCTATCTCTTTCATTCATTTCTGTGATATAAAAGGTAACCTTTTGTATAGATTGCATAAAATCTAGGGAAAGAAATAAACTGAAGGTCCTAAAACTAAATATCTAAGATGTGTATGAACGATTCGAAATTAATACTGTACCTAGAGTAATTATTTTTTGGTACTGGTGCATAAAAATGTGTTGCATTTAATAACGAATTTATTTCATGGAATATTTTCATAATAATTCACTATATATCACTGATAGGTAGGTTAAATGAGTTCTAAAAAAGCAGCATAAGAATGTTTTGAGAGCCAGACTGGTTAGATATCCAAGTCGTTCGGTTTTGAAAGCCTGGGTTCCATCTACCGTCTCGAGGGTGATTTGATTTGAATTCTTTTACATTAAATGTCCATTTGTTTATCATATTTGTCAATTGCTTGTTTAGAAGAGGAATTAGTAACTGTTTTGAAAATAGGCCCAAAATGAACAAAAACGTTTGTTTGCCCTTTTACCTACCAACTTAAAAGCAACCCCTGTACACATTAGCTATTTCACTATTCCAAAAGATGATTTACATCGACTACTTGAAGAATACGAAGGGCTATTGCACGCATCCGTTCGTCGACTTCCGCATACTCTTTGTTAATCATTTGTAAGATGTTATATCAGTAATGACTAATGGGAATTTATTGAAACTAGTTGTTCAATGTGATGATCTGACATGCAAAACACATGTTCCATAATTCTAGTTTGCTTTTTTTATACTAATGTATGACTTCCATATTCACTAAATTGAATTTTGTACTTTTTTGTACGTACGCAGGTATCTCAATAATCAATAGTTAGGAGGATCTAACATGCAAAGTAAGGATATGCAAGTCTGACTTTAACTTCATTGCAGAGTTATGCCGCTTCATTGAGCTAACAAATACTGCTGTAGCTTTGGTATGTAAGCAGGTACCACTTTTAAGAATGACATGATACTTCAAACACCTGTTCACTCTAATTATCCGACATGCAGTGCACAAGCTCAAAGATTCTCCTGCTTTTTCAAAAAAATATATATCGCTATTTTGACTTGACTTAGCAAGTTATGGTTAAGTTCATGTATGTAAGCAGGTATCTTAGTGTTATTTAGCATCAGAAGAGGGAAAATTTCTATGACTAAAACATATGTCTTACCAAAATTCTTGGCCCTTTTGTACTTGTTTATGTCATTGATTCTTTGTGACATGGCATTTGAATAGTCGACTATTAAACTTGATATTTGCCCTTTTTCATCGAAATGTATATAAACAGTCGTGAAATTGGAACAGAAGTCAGTATATAATTAAACAAGCTAGTGAATCATTTCTTTTTAAAAGCTCTGTTTAGAAGTGTGAGATTGGGAGACAGGAAACAAAGCTTTTAATATGACCCTACTATTGAACTAACAATCATGCATAATCAACAATTGTATGTATTCTTGCACTTGCAGCCGATCTTACTTATTAATAGGCCTGTGTGTTGAATTTCCCACAAAGATTAATGGTGCTGACCATTGCTTTTCGTGGCCATTCCTCTCCCACTGGTGTTTTAGATTGGAAAATTTCACTGCTACGCTTGAGAAAAGAAATTATAAAAAGAGAAAAACACGAAAGTCTACAGCAGTGTATGCATAGATGTGTAAATTATTAAACTATACTCATAATATATAGACATACTTTAACGTATATGTAACATAGAAGAAAGAAACAAACAAACATCTGAACGTCGCCTTGGCACTGTCAATAGCAAATAAAATCTGTAAAAAGATCCTTTGGAAGCAAGGAACACAACCAAGAAGAATAATAGCAGACTCGGTTTGACTGAGTCTGTTCATGAGAGGTAATGAAATGGGCAACACCTCTCACGCCCTCTAGCAACGGCCTAAGCGAAACTCTATTACACATATGTTGAATGGACTCCATGATCCCAAAAGACCAGAAAATATAACAACACTGAATCCCCCACTGGGGTATAAACCTGTTAGTACATACTGAAAGGTGACAAGGTGTACCAGTCGTGTGTTAGTCCTGTGTTGTAAACACTATGTATTAAAACTGTCGCTTAACGTATGTCCGGCAGATTATGGAGCTATGCCTTCCACGAGGATGTTCATTTGGGTAAGTGCTGAAGCAAATATTACTTATGAGGTGTGCGTCGAACTATAGCGAACTGAAGCAACCTTCAGCACGCATTGATCATTTGCTCAGTTTTAATTTTTTTCTGGTCATCAGCAAGGATATGTGTATACACATTTCAAAACATCTTGAAAAGACTGGTTTCAAAATTGTTAGCAGTAACATCAGTTTGATTAAATACACTAGAAAAAGTAGCATCCATATTGATCAACATATGAGTGTATTTCTTTAAATTATACACCCCTATTTTATAAGCATATACATTTAAAACAATCTAAAATAAATGCTTGATGGCCATGCTTGGTCTGTCAGAAGACATATTTGAACATGTACCATTGTAAAATATGTAAACATTACTTAGAAACAAACATTAATTTAAAATTAGCTGTTAGAAGTGTTAGTCCAAACCGCAAAAATCCAAAGAAATTAAGTCATCCAAACCGGTGTACACTTGTTATCCAAACCGTTACATTCATGTTTTCACGACACTATACGTTTTGAGTCCTTTAGAAGCTTAGGTGCTATGTACATATCACAGATTATGCATACTTATACTAGAGATTATCATATAGTACATTTACATCCATTTAGTCCAAATAGTTTGATTTAAAATTATAGATAAAAATGAAATTTTGGAACATCTGACGCGAAAATGAACAATTTAAATGAGTTTATCAGATATATTTATGCTAAATACGATTCAGATCGCCATGTCAGTCCGGCGATTACTGAACAGAGTTTGGTAACAAAATGTAGCAAGTATTAAATATCTGTAAGACCTTACATGACGTTCCGTTGTTTTTTGCTTTGAGCGGCCATATTGGACAAATCCAAACACACGGCTACCGTTGCAGTTACCATACAGTGAATACACTAGTGTATTATACGGAGAATACGGAAATACCCGATGTTTTACGATTGGCTAGTTTGAATCACTTGCGAGTCCGCTTACACGAGAAAACAGTTCTACTGTATCCGTGAGCTCCAGCCAAGACCTCGGGACTGAGCGATCGGCACCTTAACCACTAGACCATCAGCTCCATTTCACCCTTTTTGTAAATTGTAGATACTGCCTTCGTTATGTGTGCATTTTAGATGACATGCGTGTTTCTTGCATTCAATTCCTGTGTTTCAGTTAATATATGATCCAAAGTTCAATTTATTTCCGGTTTCAATTAATTAACAAACGTTTTTATCAAGTGCTAATCCGGGATATTAGACTGTGTTGACAGCTGATCGTGCGCTCATGTTGCATTTACACGGGGCATGTAAAAATATTGATTGTTTTACGATGAAAGTTTCAGAATTTATCTTTCTGAAGGGCTCGTTAAACTTAACAGACAGCATTGCAGATATTAGAACAACGCTTTTTATAAGTTAAAAGCGTATTTTGCATGGAAACCTGTAAAAGACATACCCGTCATTTTGACTCTGTCTTGTAGTTATTTACCTGGCTTTTAAAGTTAACATATTTGTATACAGTTTCCATATGATTAAATGAAACAATTCCAGTCATTTTCACACGACAGCGTTGTGGCCATGGGATCTGTGTGCAAGAACAGTTCTATACTAGTATTTATCATATAATCGTCATGATACACAAAAATAATAAGCTATCAATTAATAGTCACATGATTTAATTCATAAATAAATATTCACCAAAATAAATAAAAAATATTTTCGGACACTAGATGACATTACATTTAAATTTGTTTTAAATAATAGTACAATGTAGAGTTTATTGTCAAAGTGTGAAGGAAAAATGTATCATTAGATGACGAAACCTTCCGGGTTAAAGAAAATTGCTGAAGAAAACAATAAAGCGACAGTATTTAGGCTCAAAATGTTTGTTTCCGTATCCCGACCTACCCTAAATTTTTTACCCAACCCTAAATGTTTTTATGGCATTGGAGAATTTTTTTTCTCAACTTTTTAACAAAAAGTCGCAGAACTGCACTTTTGATGCTTTAAACATGGTCAGTGATGTTAGTAATCAACTTACTTGTGCTGTAAAGGCATAACCCCCTTATTTATATTCATTTTTTGACACAAAAATATTTTCCGAAAAGTCCCACTTAATAATAAAAAAAAAAAAATACCGACCTACCTACCCTATTTTTTTACCATGTTACCGGAAACAAACAATTATTTTTTACGCCTTAAAGACAACTATTATTTGGATCGGATTTTCTTTCATATCTATCAAATAATTTGATTTTGTCCGAGTGTACGTATCCACGCGGAGGAATAGATAAAACATACAAAGGCAGAGGTAAAGACACTTTTGTTAAATTGAATATTGTTTACGTATTTTAGCCATATTGAAAAGAATGCATTGTTTACATCTTTTACTGCATCTTGACAAACACCATAAACCTATTTGTATTTTTAATCGGGTTATCTTTGAAATTAGCTCTCAAAATATGAGAGTATTAGTCTTAATATCTTATAAGTTCATTAATTTCTTTATGTTGCTTTTACACTAAGTAATATGTTTCAAGCTTTTTATGTGTAAATTTCATGTACTTGTTTATTTGTCGATTTCTACAGAAAACACATCCCGAAGTTTTCTATTAAACAAACAAAGGTGCTTCCAATTACATAATTTCTTCACAATTTTGTACAATTATTATTTTTAATTCATAGCTGATCTTTCTTTCCGAAAGCTAGAATAGTAGATCAGTCTTCTAGAATATCTATGAATATACGTGGCAGAGTGGTTAAGGTGGCCGGCTTGGAATCACTTACCTGTTCGAAACCTTGCTTGAGGTGTAAAGCTTTCTGACTTATTTACCAGGGAGGTTACCCACGTGACTTTTCGGTATCGTACATATGGCGGAAATCACTTAATTCATGTATCCTTTTTGTTTTTAATTTCCGTGTTACTTGGTGGATTTTAATAAAATAAAAAGCCTCTAAGACAAAAAGCGAATGCTTTCCTCGGCACAAATCATCTGCCACACTTAAGGAAGTGGACCCGTAATAGTAATGTTTAAGAAATTGCATTAACTTGATACAATGTTAAAGTTAACATTGTTTCACACTATGTTGCAATTTTTAAATAACTTTTACCGTGTCATTGTTTTAAAAACAAAAATTGTAAAATGTATGATACGTTTGAAACTGAATCATATGTTAAGACAATGTTGCCTTAAAACATAGAACAGCTTTTGCAAAGTTTAGATGTGGTGTCGCCCCTATCAGACCTGAAATAGGCAAATACGAGAGATTACCTTTAAATCAAAGAATATGCCCAATAAGCAGAAGTGGTATTGAAGATGAAAAACATGTGTTATTATACTGTCAGGAGTATGAGCATATAAGAAAAGATTTATTTACCAAGGCAGTGTCTATAGATGAACAATTTGTCAATTTATCTGATGAAGGTAAAATGTCATTTATTTTAAATTTTCTAATCCAGAAATTGTGAAGTGTGCTGCAAAATCCTGTTTCTATATTCTTAAAAGTAGGAAAAACTATTTGTTCACCTAAAAATTGTCTTTTTATTTCCTTTTAGTACATAGGTTATTTTATCTTTGTTGATCATGGATAGATATTTTCTTTTAGTATTAATTAGCAGTTTTACAGATTCTAAGAAGTTATTGCTAATCAGTTCATCTACGATCTGATCGGGGTGATAATCGATCTTTAAAGACCATTTTGTAAGTGCGCGATAGTGCCGGTTTTCCTTATTCAGCTTTTATGGTTTCAGTTGGACATTTTATATGGGTTTTTAATACAACGATTAGCAATGACTCCTTAGTTTTATCATGTAAAAAGAACTTGAATATTGTGGAAAAGGGAAGATAAATCTATTGGGCATATAAACAGCTAAGCCTATTTAGGCTGTTGAGTTGCCTTTCTTTAATGCTGTGTTATATATTTGTGTATGTATGTATATTACTTTTTATGTGCGTGTATGTATGTATGTGTGTATATGTATGTAGGTCGGTACCTATGTATGTATATGTAGGTGGATATATATATAGATGGGTATGTATATACATGTATGTATGTATATGTGTTTATATGTGTATAGGTGTATTTTTTGTATATGGGTATATATGTATGTTAGTATATGTGTGTATATATATATGTGTGTGTGTATGTATGTATGTATGTATGTTTGTATATATGTGTATATGTATGTGTATGCGTGTATATGTGTGTATGTATATATGTGTGTGTGTATGTGTATATACACATACGTATGTGCTATGTTAATGTGTGAAATATGTGTGTATGTTTATATGTATGGATGCTGGTGCAAGTATTTGTTTGTATCGGTGCATGCGTATTTATGTATATTGCATACATGTTCTCTGGTTCACATAAAGTACAAGGGTGTTGTGATCACAGGGTAAATCTTGTTTTAGTTATTAACTAGAAATGTTACGGTTGTCATTTAATGTTTGATTAGATAGTCTCATATAATTCTATGTCAAGAATGGCCATATGCATTTTTAAAGTTGTTTTTATGTTTTATATGTGTTTGTATGCATGTGAATGAGACTTAAATAAATAAATAAATAAAAATGATATTTCCTCAAGCTCAATTAGAGACAAATTTCAAAGTGATAACCACTGTAAAAAAACGTTCCCAGAGAATTCATTTTACCAATAATTTTGATAAAAGAAACCTCAAAGTATTTAATTAGTAAACAATTATAAAACACAAAATGAAACTGTCGAGAACATTTTTTCAAGGGAGCCTCAAGTAAACGCCTTTTAATTTCTTTAAATCTGTCAAGTAATAAGGAAGTTACATGTTTTACCAAAACAGGGCTCACGCTTGCAGAATGGTGGTCAAAGCATAATTGACTACTAGTAAAAGTATTCAGTTCAATGAATGTGCAGTTTGTGAAAAAATGAAATATTTGCAATATTATTGACTCAATATTGTTGCCAATTTCATTGACCGTGTATGGGCCTCTTAAATGACGTTTTATGTTAGATATTGAAAAAGTCAAATTTTTGACCAACCTAACTGGCAAAATTAATTATCCCGATGTTATAATGAAAATATGACAGATAATTTTGTTTTGCATCTATTTGGGAATGAGACTGATTATTTTTCGGTATTGAGTATTCTGTCTTCGAAAATGGTCAAGATGTAGACTTTATTTTGAAGTATGACAAGAATATGTTAACGCAGCTGTATGCGTTAACTATTCACTGAAAATTTACTGACTGAATAGCGAACAGTGCAGACCATGATCAGGATGTGCAGACTGATATTGGTCTGCACTGGTCGCAAAGTCAAAACCACTTGCCACCAGCAGACTACAGATTAAGTAAACCTCCTAAGATAAACATTCAATATGTTTAGTTTTGTTTTTCTGATTACTATGCGCTGATTAATACAACTTTGACATGCAAGTTCTTATCTGTTCTGTTTGAAAGTGTTACGTTAAAAGGCATTTCTACTGAATGAAATATAGCAGTATATTACTTTTCCAGAAAATATCAAGCGGGTCATCTAACAGCATCTACAGCGGTCCTTCTAGAACATTGAAAAATGAAAACATTTTACATTTCAGGTATGCATTTTCTCATTCTTTTGCAAATGTTTCGTATGCATGGTACAAAGAGCTTACATGCACATTTGTTTTTGTTAAAAAGAGTGGTACTATAATGTTTCTGTCATTGATACGTTATTTCAAATTTAGTAACATATTTACTTTGTAATATTGCTGAATTTTGTTCCAGTTTTTAGCTCATCTGATATTTTTTAAAGATGAGTTATTGTCATCACTTGATCGGCGTCGGCGTCGGCGTCGGCGTTGGCGTTGGCGTTGGCGTTGGCGTTGCTTGGTTAGGTTTTGTGTTTAGGTCAGCTTTTCTATTAAATTATCAAAGCTATTGCTTTAAAACTTGCAGCACTTGTTCATCATCAATAGCTGACTCTGTACAGCAAGAAACATAACTCCATCCTGCTTTTTGCAAGAAGTATGGCTCCTTTTGGACATAGAAAATATCAGCGTTGTTGGTTAAGTTTTGCGTTTAGGTCAACTTTCCTCCTTAACGGTCAAAGCTGTTGCTTTAAAACTTGGAGTAGTTATTCGCCATTAAAATCTGATACTGCACAGCAAGTACCGTAACTCTGCATCGTTTTTTGCAAGAATTTTGGCCCCTTTTGGACTTAGAAAATCAGATTTCTTAGTTAAGTTTTGTGTTAAGGTCAGCTTTTCTCCTAAACTATCAATTTGAAAGCTATTGCTTTAAAACTTGCAACACTTGTTCACCCTGTACAGCAAGAAACATAACTTGCTTTTTGCAAGAATTATGGCCCTTTTGGACTTAGAAAATATTATACAGAGACAAAAAAAATCAGATGAGCGTCTGCACCCGCAAGGCGGTGCTCTTGTTGATGTTATATTGTAGCAAGTACATTGGTCATACATGTCTTTACACACACTAATGTTATCATCAGTGTCGGTGCGACGTTAAATCCAACAACAACAAAAAAAATGTTATCATCAACATTATTTATCATAATTAAAAAAGAAGAGATAAAATACTGTTAAACATTGTCATTCTGTATGCAGTGATAAACAATAAGGCAAACAATGACAAAAGGCTATTACTATCAATTCTTTTCTTCTTCATTAGTTCAGTACGTGAAATCAAAAACAATTTCAAAGCAACTAATGTAAAACACATGTTTACGCTACTTTTTGAGAACTATTAATGTTTTTGAAATAAAGTTACCTTTAACATGCATCTAATATTGATAGAAGTTAAGATGTCATTTACTGATATATTTCATATTTTCAAGACTGTGAGATTTAGAAATAAATTCTAGCATAAAACAGTTGTTCTTGTCACTTTTCGAGGGTGTTTTAACAGTAGAGAAAACGTGTGTTAACAGAGAGATTCGCGCGCTCGCGTGCTGTTATAACACCTTTTTATATATGCGCGTTCCGTGGCAAAGCGTAAACGTTATTCGGCCCCAAAACGGATAATTCAAAACGAAATGACGTCAACGTAAAAAACAACTTAGACATTCCCGCGCATTTCGTGGAAATTTAATGACGTTGAGTGACATTGTATTCATTTATCAGTTTTTACGCGTTTTATGCTAGAATAGCGTTAGCGCATGTTTATTTCGTGTTATAACATCTGCAGAATCCCTCGGGGTCGTTGGTACCCTCGCCCTAACGGGCTCGGGCACTAACCAATCCCTCGGGATTCTGCAGATGTTATAATACGATAAAACATGCGTTATCCCTACAGTGACGTATGGCTGTAACATGCTATGTATGACTATATTGCTATAAGAATTGTAATCTTGAAAAATATATTCTTATTTAATGGTTTACAAATCTACTACCCGTGGTTCGAGGGTCAGTAGTTTTGACTACTGGCCGGCAAGCCATTCAATACGTGTTTCAGTACATGACATTAGAAATAAATTTTCGTATTAATTTTCTTCAAGTTTTGACTTTAGCCCAACAATAGACCGGTCAATAGTACGAACTATGTACTGATGATTTATATAAGGAGCCATGTAATCTAAATATATAATAGTCTTAACGTTAGAAAAATCTGTGAAAAGTCATACTCGCAGTTTAGTTCTTACAACGACTTACTGTCGCGTTGGACGATAACCTGGAACAATAAATTTTGATTGACAAAAGTGTTAGGGTCGTTCATATCTAGTTTTTACGTTTAAAACCATTGACGCCAGGGAGTCGACTCTTTGGCTCATTGGACTAGCCCCCGAGCAACCCTGTTTCGTATCCCGCCACAGGCAGTTGGGATTCCTCGTCATAAAATGCTATGCTCTTTGTTTCCTTGCGGGTAAAAGTCGTAATTCGCCCGGGTTACGGACTTTATCTCGTGCAGAAATTGGTACTTTCTATGCCAAAATGGCTTACACGTCATCACAAATGATGATTTCTTTGAAGCGCGGAAGTGTTACGGTCGCTTACGCGTAACCTGTACGTTTAAAGCCAATGTCTGACAATTGCGTCAGGGAGTCGACTCAGTGATAAGTGAAAAGAGCGTTGGATTAGCACCCGAGTGACCCGGGTTCGAATCCCGCCACAGGCAGTTGGGATTTTTCGTCATAAAATGCTATGCTCTTTAACTTGTTACGCCAAAAAGTAATATAATGGCTCGTCCGGGAAACGGACTTTATCTTGTGCCGAAAGCAAAAAAGGCACACTTTCTATGCCAAAAAGGCTTACACGTCATCATAAATGATGACTTCTTTGAAGCGGGGAGGTGTTAAGGTCGCTTACGCATAGCCCGTACGTTTAAAGTCAATCTCCGACAACTGCGACAGGGAGTCGACTCTTTGGCTCAGTGGTTAGAGCATTGGACTAGCACTCGAGCGACCCGGGTTCGAATCCCGCCACGTGCAGTTGGAATTTTTCGTCATAAAAAAGCTATACTCCTTAACCATCGTAAGATGGGGGCTCGTCCAGGAAATCTCGTGCCGAAAATGGCCAAAATATCTTACACGTCATCATAAGACTTCTTTGAAGTGGGGAAGCGTTACGGTCGCTTGCGCACAGTCTGTACGTTTAAAGCAGACAACCTCTTGGGAATTTTTGTAAATGGACATTCTCATAAAACAAAAAACATGTACCCATTGCTTTCGCAAAGAGCAAAGCAACAAGACGTATTCCATTACGAAAATTACGTAACAGGACAGGAGACACAGGTCAAAGCATCTCAGTGCCAGTGAATTGTCAAGAACTGCCAATCAAAATGACTACCAACCAAAAGGTTGATTTACGGTTGTTTAACCGAAAAGTAAAAGATATAATAATCGTCATTTAAGTCTTAAATGAATGCACACTACACCAGGAACATAAATTATGTCACTGACTACATTTAGGTCGCGTGGATGTGAAAACAGAAACGGAACCCTCTAATACATTATAGGCATTGGCCTGCCTAAATTTCAGATAATGTATCTCATGTAACGCGATTGACCCGTGGTCGATGTAACCTATCATTGATTGAAGGTCTTTAGTTGAAAAAGTCGATAATTTCTTATGGAATATGTGAGTCTGGAAATGGTTCCCAAAAACGAAGACTAGGCTTATCAACTGCCTTCTGTAAATAACGGAGATAGTGTTTAAACGACGTGGATTAAACCCTTCAAATAAATAGTAGATAAAGTACATATAAAGGATAAAACTGAAGCCCCCTCCCCCCCCCCCCCCCCCACTCACACACCACCTCGCACGCACGCATACACACGCACGCACACACGCACGCACACACAAGACACAAAAACAATAGTCTAAGCCTGAACTAAAAAAATATAATGGACTTTGATTTGCGATAGTTGAATTACGGAACGTTTTTACGATGAATCTATAAAAGATTCAACCTCTTCGGCAGATACAATATACTGACTAAAATAGGTTGATACGGTAATCGGACAAAAGCATTGACATAAAGCGATATCCAAGATTTTATGATGCATTCTGCAGAATCAGATTTTTATGGATATCACAATTACAAGTGTTGTGTAGCTCAATGATTGTTTTACATTAATTAAATCTCCGTTATAAGGTCTCTTACTAATTATTATTACGCAACAAAAACTAGTTCTGTATAACTAAGCCGTGGCCGGAAATTACTATAGACGCAAGTATTTTTCCCTCGTCGATAATAATTGTCAAAACAAACAAAAAACGCTGTTCCCATTTGGACGTAGTTAAACAACGTATCCCGGATATGATTATATTCACGTTATTGTACCTCTTTTCTATCGATAAAGTTAAAACGTATACAAGGACGGGGATTCTGGACCTATTTTTAGACATGTTGAAGAGTCAGAGCGCGCGCTTTGTGACGCATTCAACTCTTTCAAGCGACAAGGTGAATACGGTAAAAACCTAGCGGGTGGGGCGGGGTTAACCTGTCAGGATTACTCTTAAAATAGCTTCAGCTTCGTCGCTTTTGTGACGTAAATGTATAACTCTATCGACTTCAAAAAATGTGAAAGAGCAATTTGATCTGCAAACAGTAGTATGTAACCTAAAACAAAACACTCTTCACTGGAGAATGACTGGACTTTGCATTATATTTGAGCTGTCGTACAAAACGTCGGAACGTGAAGTGGTTGGTACATACTGCTATGATGCTCGTACTCGCCATAAAATATGGTGCTTGCGATTCGCACCATGCATTTTAAACCAGTCGGATTTGATATGAATGTGGATTTGGTAAAATAAAGAAAGATCTACGAACAATATGTATGAACAATATGTCATTTATTTATATAATAATATATAGAAAAGTAGCAAAAGAACAGACATTTGTATAATTTGAATTGTTTGTATGAATCAGACTTAAGATAGTGGGCATTTGTGATTTTAAAGAAACAATTGTGAGTTTCGTGCTTTTAGTTTCTCACGCGTGTATTACTTTAGCAAAAAATGCGCTTTTCTGTTCCATATGTTAGACAAAGACATGCTTGTGCGTTTCATGCACAAAATAAACCACATCTGAGATTTCATGATTTATAGTTGTTAGTTTATGTTTAAAATGTTCAATAAGAAACGCATTGATATGTTCAAAACTTAGATGTCAATACAATGTTCTGCTGGTTCACCGTTGTGTAAGCCTTTTATACAGAAGCGCCATCTAGCGCTGACTCCACCTACTTTATATCCGTAGAGGAAATTGACGTAACTCATACTGTAAAAGAAGATATTGTTTGCATAAGGATAATGGGCTTCAACAATTATGTCACGATTTATATCGGCCGCCCAACGTCGTATCGACTGCACAGTGTACGTACAATACTTGTTTGTTTTGCGAATCGACTCTAGCGCAACCATAGCCTGCTTGTGGTTGTAGTCAGTGCGACGAGAGCTGGAACATAAGAAGTTAGAATGCATCACGATTATATTACAGTTCGAATTTTCAGGTTTGGCGACGAAGACACTGCAGCCTGTCAACAACGAGGTTACAAAGAAAATGCTTTTCTGGGTCGCATCAGGCAGAAATGTATAAGATGTTGTAGTAAGTAAATCGATCGGCAACATTACAGTTTTGACGTTGACGTGGCCAGATGGCGAGGATGAGAATGGGAGAAGTTTTAACGCATCTCTTTGATATTCTTCTGTTTCAATCATGAGGCATTCAACTGGATCCCAGCAGTCTAAAACCCATATCACGTTGTCATATTCCCATCCTTTTCTGTGCCTGTTTTCTAGGGCAGGTCTTCTGCAACCACCGATATAGGTTTCATTGTCCCCATAGAGGTCAAACTTCCTTTTCTCACTGATTACATGGGCAAAGTTGTTAACGGCATTTTGGCTGTCTCCATGTATCAGTGTGTCGGCGTCTGAAATTGTGAAAGACCATGCAATTTTTAAACCATACTTATAATCGGATTATATTTGAGCCGCCGCCTGAAAAGTTTGTGTTACATATGACACTTAACGCAAAAATTGATTTCAACACTTCTGTACATATATCTTATTATTAAAACACTATTGACTTTTGAACAATGAATACGATGTGATATTTACCAAGAAAAGATAATATAGAGCTAGCCGGAAGGCAATATCTCAAAAGTAAAGCTTTTTTTATGAAGGTAACAATTTCATGTACTTTTACTTCATTTAAACTTTTAGCATCTTTAATGGTCTCCATATCTTTACAGTTCTCGTATGCTATCAAACAATGCACGACAATGAGGCACAGCCATAGCTCTATATTCCAAAACGTTTAATATGACACTTATTCGGTGTAAATAAGTTTTAAATTATTTCCAGACCATATACTAACGGTATTACTTACTTACTTTGGTTATTTTCACAAATATTTGACAGTAGATATGCTTGTGTCGGAAGTGTTATGTCCAACGTGTAGAGAAGAAAGCATAAAGCTGAAAATGGAATTTTGAAAGCCTTAAATATGAGCACAGGTGTTACATTAATTCTAACTTTAAACTTTAAAGTATTTTTACTTATTTCTATATTGAATAAATATTCAGTTAATATTCACTTATGGTATTTTTTCTGTTACATGCTACCCTTAAGCATAATCACTATTATTGTAATGCTCGTATCGCAAAACATGAATTGTTTGTTTGACTATCTGGCAAAGGAACCTTTGTTAAGGGCAGCGTTTTATAATACCTGTCTCCAAATATATACTCGAACATATATATCAACAATGTTTGTAGAATCCAGATGAATTTTTTAACTTGACATAACATGACATGACTGTGACTGTTGGCACGGAAGTATGCCTGTGTGCTCCTTATAGAGTTGAAGGGGGCCAATTTTCACGGAAAAAATAAGAAAAGCTTACCCAGAAAATGATATTTCTCCATTCTGCTAGTACTGTCCAGTGTAGGCTCCTACAAGTATAAAATCATGACAAAAATATAACAGTGTCTGACAATGTGAAAAGAAAATCAAATAAATGAGAATTCAGGAGAAGTTCTGAAATTTGAAACCCACTTCACGCCCCCTAGCACCGGCGTAAGCGGAACTCTCTTACCAACTATTGTTGAATAAGATCAATGATCCCAAATGACAAGATATATGGACACCACTGAGTCCATTCGGTATGTCGAAAACGAAGACATAAACAAGTGATCACTAGCATTTAAGGTATGACCCATATAATAGTAAAGAGTATTCAATTCCTACAATAAATCTACTTTGACATAAATTTTTCAGGGGGCATAGGTTCAAGTCCCACTGGGACCATTTTTTCCTTTTATTCCTTTTTTTCTAGTAAGTTCTTACTTTTTTTCAAGACTTATTACTGATTTGTTGTACAAAAGTGAAAAGTTTTCATTTGATAAGTGATTTCTTGCTGTTCAAAGTGTATTTACCTCTGAAACAGAAGGGGGCAGAGTTAGATATCATTAAAAAATAGCATGCGGTAAAAGTTCTCTATTTTGCCTTTACTCTTTAGATTACATATTGTGGAAGAAATGTAGGTAGGCTTTACTTAATAATCAAAGAGATGTCCTGTTGCTAGCATGTTGTAAATAGTTGGATCATTATAGCGATCTTATGTCATCTGATTGATGTTTCAGTGACACAATTGCTTCTATCAACATGCCATTCAAATGTTTCCTTTCAGTTCAAATAAAACGCATTTGAAGATTCATTAAACTATTATTTGCGGTTTCAATGAAGTTGTTGCTGATTTAATTTCAAACTGGAAATATCATGAGCGGCCAATGAACATCGTATGTTTATGTGTGGCTAAATCAAATCTTTATCGTGACTAAAGTAAGGTCTGAACATTCACATAGCATTGCTAATGCCACACCATTCAATTACGGAACTGTGCATTATCAGAAAAAAAATAATAATGACCACAGCGGTATACATCCGTATGTGAAGAAACACCAGTGTGTCCATTACGCTGATAAAGGAAATGTGATAATTGCAACTGAAAACCATCGAATATCCCCATATAAATATAAAGTTATACGAATTTCAGCATCGTTAACTATAACTGTTGCAGATATTTTTTCTGACCTAAATATTTTAATAGCAAATTCATTTCGCAGACATTTAGAATTAAAAATAACGACCTCTTACCTCTATCCTATTACTTAAGTTTGTATCCGCCCACTCCTGACTGCACATCAAGAATTAACCATAGCTCTTTAAATACTGTCGCGGAAATAGAAATAAAAGATGTCGAAGATAAATACAGATGCGCGACATTCAAACAAAATCAAACAGAGATTTGGTTTATCCTGTAACTGAACTAAAATGTCATCAATATGCAAAATTAAAACCACTTTCAGCAAACCCGGACTTAAAAGAGTTTTAACTTATGATATAGAGCTACTTACGTCAACCGGAACAAGAAATACTATGTAATTTCAAGGATACAATACATATCATTATATAGTATAATTTTGGCCTTTAACAACAATGGAATACAAATGAGAGACACTTTGAGATTCGCTGGACAAAAACTTTTGAACCCACTTTTAGCAAGATCTATCCTATATCGAAATAATTATTCGAAATATAATTACCGGATGCAATGGTATTTTAACATTTTGTCGCCTTTGGCTTCTTAAAAATTCAAACGAGTTCCCCACTATTTGGGGTTTATGTCACGTGTTAAGATACAGATGTGATCATATCATGACTTCCCAACTTTGAATGGTGGGGTGAGAAAAACAACTCAAAGTTGCACCTTTGGGCAAAAGCAGGTACGTGCGGGTAAAGGAGTAATAACACAGATCTTCCAAAGCCAGATAATGGCTACATGTTATGAAAGAAAAAAACAATCTGTCTAATCTGTCCCATACGGAAAGTCTGTCACGTGGGCTAGTGTATACTGCTGCTAATGCATCTTGACAAAACATGCACGTCTGTGCCGTACTTGACAAGAACTGCAGTTCTTTCTTTTAAAATTTACTTGAGTAATTCAGTCCTACAGTAGACATGTTTTTCCAAGACATGGGTTATTTCTTTCAAGTCTGGCTCACATAACCCTTTAATTTTGGGTTATTTATTTTTATGACATTCTATGTTTTTTTTTTGTATACATCTGACGTTAATATAAAGTCATATTTACAAGACAATATATATAATATATATATTGGCTTGGGTATATGTGCAAGTACAAAAACAACAGAGTTTACCTGTAGAATGACTCCGGTAACTGTGCTTACCATTAGCATTGTTTACTTGTCAATGCAACTGTGCTCTTATACTTTCTCTTGGTTTACTTACAGAACGATTCCGCCAAATTTGCAGCTGTTATATAGCATGGTTTACCTGTAATATGATCAATGTACCTTGATTTTTCTGTAGCATTATTCTCATACTCGTTTTCTAATTTCTACATATTGTACGGACTACATAAAGACTTATAAATTTATAAATTTATACTATAAAAAATCACCAAATCATTCTGCTTTTACTTTAGTTTACGTGATTGTTTCATAAACAGATGTCAAAGTCCATTATCGTTATAAATCTGTGCACTTAACACTTGTTGTGCCTCTCTGGTCGTATCATTCGCAACAGCTGTCTTGTCCAGTAGGTTTAATTTGTTTTTTCCGTTTTGAAGGGCAATACATTTATCTTCAACATCATTTCCCCCCTTTTGAGGAGCAATACATTTATCATTATCACCATCAGCAACAAGTGTTATAACCACATCAACTGGCTAACAACATTGAAAATGCATTTAGAACAGGATTTGTACATCATGCCTAAACATGTACAATTAACATTTAACCTCTTAGCACATATATTTCCTTCCTGTTGTAACTTATTGAACTCTCTTTCTGTCGGATGATATTAAATTTAAAAAAAAAATCTTACCTTTTTATGATACTTCTGGCATCCCGACGATTTTTATGAAACGAGCTTTAATTAGCTTTATTTACAATTATGTTTCAACTACAAATGTACTTGTTTGAATGTTAGTTTCCTTTCTCTTCCATGCTGAAAGAAAACTTAAAGGCATAATGATAATAGAACTGAAAATTTCAAGTTATTTTACAAGGAAACAAAATGATATGCAATGAAGAAGACAATTTATCTTCCATGCAGTTAAACTAATAATATTTCTTACCAAATCCTATCATATGTTTTAAACGTCCAGTCTTATTTAAACCTATACAGTTATTACATCCTTACCATTGAATCAACTTAGGAAAGGCAGGACATTAATTGTGTCAAAAAAGGCTATTTACCTTGATGGAATATTAGTGACGTTACAAGCGATACTTTCAAAGGACGGTGAATTAAGATAACTTTAAGTAAAGTGATGGATGATCTCTTCGTATGCCATTCATTTCACTTTTATAAGTTTCCTACATAGTTTTGTCTAAAAAAAAACGCGTCAAAATATTTGCCCATTTGCTGTTAAGGTTAATGCGTACCTTTCATATATAATCAATACTAAAGTGTGCATGATATTTGTATTACAACACTTTTCTAATGATAGTCCGGTAAACAAATTTCACACATGTAATTAGAATAATGCCCAAGTCAGCTATCCAGATGTGTGTTACTCGCGTTACCTATGATACAATTACTGATCCAGATGTGTGTTACTCGCGTTACCTATGTTACAATACAGATGTGTGTTACTCGCGTTACCTATGTTACAATGCAGATGTGTGTTACTCGCGTTACCTATGTTACAATACAGATGTGTGTTAATCGCGTTACCTATTATACACTTACTGATCCAGATGTGTGTCACTCGCGTTATCTATGATACACTTACTGATCCAGATGTATGTTACTCGGTTACCTATGTTACAATACAGATGTGTGTATCTCGCGTTACCTAAGTTACAATCCAGATGTGTGTTACTCGCGTAACCTATGTTACAATCCAGATGTGTGTTACTCGCGTTACCTATGATACAATTAGTGAACTCGATTATGGTTGTTTGTATAATAATGAGTGGTCGTTTTTGCATGGTCTATAAGTTGATGCTGTGAGGAAATAACGGTTGATATGATATGTTTTAATGCTACCAGGTATTATTTATAGCACCAGAATCCAAACGCCATGTGCAGCTGGTGTGTCAATTTGCATTATTTGCCATAGAATATGGAATTGTTTTTAAAGCATTGCATATTTCTATGCATTTATAATTAATTGCTGTTTCCCGTAAGCAAATGCCTTTTCCGGAATTAAGCACCAGATGGGTATTAGGAACCTCATCAGATGCCAGATCTTTTTCGGTTAATGATATACAAGCTCGGAATTTGCACGATTGTTTAAAGCGCTTCACTTTCTGAAAATACGACACGGGCCTTAACTTTTTAGTCAAATGATTTGCAGGTCTCTTGGCCGCCATATAAGCAAATAATTATGCTTATTTCTATCGTTACCAGGTTTGACACACCCTACGATATGTTTGTACGTCAATGCCGTTGAATTTCAGTGTAAGGTGGAAAATGTTTTTGAGACTTCTGGGCATTATATTATTGACAAAACGTTAGAAGGTCTTAAGAGATCTTTCTGCCGAAAGGAGCGGTAACCAAGGTAACCAATAACCTTACACTTATTGCAAAGAATTTTGGCAGTTATATCTATAGTGTGCTCTAATTTATAGAAAAGTCATTCGTTTTCAGCAGCTTATTGTCTTGCTTTCGCTGCTTTCTTGAGGGTAAGGGAAATATTGCTGTAAAGAATACAGTATTAGTTTCAAATGCCTTTAATGCGTGACGAAAATGTAAATGAAAGTGAAGGTACAGGAACAATTGCTATTCGATAGTCTATTTGAAAATCAGAAGGGCATACTTTAAGCTTTGTACGGCCAGTAACAGTTTTTGAGTTTTTAAAACGATGCTTGAAAAAAGGTGGTGCTTTTTCTGCCATTTGAATGGAAATCCGCTTACAAAATATATTGAAAAAAATATGTCGGTAATTTGCAGGTTGGCTTCAGGAAATTTACTTTTAATTCGTTTAGGATAGGGGCGGCAACTGCTGCAGCTATGGCAGGCTATCCTATTAACACAATTAAACGGGCTGGTCGGTGGCTTATCCTGTTTACCTTAAACCAGCTTCCAAGTTTAACATAATTGTCTCTGGCAGTGTATAAGTTAAGCAAGACAATACATATATTTTGATTAAGAAAATATGTTGTCTGAATCTTGACATGAAGTCGCCTTAGTTCTGGTAGCAAGGTTACAGTGGTTTATCGATATTATATGTAACTGGTAAACTGAAAACCTTGAAGAATGTTGCGAAAGTGCCATATATTATTTTATTAACATTGTTGGGGGAATGACCTAAGTCGGATACTACCATAAAGCATTCGCAATCAAATAGACGTAATAGGAAAGTTTGATTATGACAACTTTCGGGTCACAGATACTTTCTTGTAATTCATGACGCTATTCCTACACTCGTGCAATGTAGAATGCTAGGACGTAATACGAAACAATAGTTGTTATATTTAATATACTGATTTGAGGGAGGTAACCTTAGCTCTATATGCAGAAGATGGTATACATTTATCTTGTCTTGGCAATTTTTTACTTTAGCGAAATTATCGTCAATCATAGCTTTTGGTGTTGCCTTATGATAATTCCCGTACTCTTCCAGCCATCAGTTAGTTTCGTTTCGAAAGGGTATTTGTTTATCTTTCTTGGCGGTGGCTTACATCGTACTCCCAAAAATATATCTGTGATCATCTTTTTCTGCGAAATACGAACTTTTTTGTACTTTTAGCATGTGTAAATGTTGAGTTCTGCTCAACCCGGGGCTAGAGGGCGTGGACGGTAGCATGCATTTCCACTACCGTCCATGAACAGGCTCAATCAAACCGAGCCTGCAACATTTTCGTTTTTGTTGTGTGAAGCGACCTGTGGAGTTTCCACTTTTTCTATTTTAAGTTTATTCTAATTATTTAAATCGCTTTGGCTGCGGAAGTGAAATAGTACTTTAAACTATTTTAGTTAATTCTACCATTCCAATCCTTTTCCTATTGTGTGTATATTTGTCAGTTGTCATGCTTTGTCACTGATTTCCAAGACCAGTCATTAATTTTATGGTGAAACTGAAAGTTCAGTTGCTCTATTAATAGTTTTAACAGTTTCGGGGAAATTTATTAAATTTAGCTTTTTGATGCATTTTTTGAATATGCTAATGGGGCAATGTTTGAACTTAGCCTTTTGAGGCATGTGACGGAATGCTGTAAGGTCGCTTTAAACGACAATTTGTTTGGTGACAGGTGGACCTAGTGTGGTGAACGTGATGAGTACCGCAACCATGCTTAAAATATCCAAACTAAAGAAATAAGCTAACGGAATCTTGACATGTTAAATAAAATGTATTAAAACATACAAGATGTTTGCTTTAATTTATAGATTGACTGGATGTGAAACAACAAAATATATTTAAACTTACTTAATAAAAGGAATATTGTTCACAATCTATATTCACATGTCAGTTTCATTTCAATTATTCATTTGAAAAAAATATACCAATATTGGCTTGTCTTCAATCGGGTGTTGTTGTTTAACCGGGAATCTCCCAATAATACATTTAAATGTATGTACCGGCACGCTAAGATTTAATATCAACTAAATACTAGTGTAACAGATAAATTGTTTAGACTATTTTCAGTTCAATCGCTACTGAATCTGGATACAGAATGTACTAGAATACAATATCCATTCGTTTATTTCAGTACAATTTCAAATAATCTATGTAAAATTTAACTGCTTAAGATATTGTCTGTAGATTGCATCCGCTTGTACCGCTGCATGTTCGAAAGCCCGCACGAGATGTCAATTGTTTTAATGTGGGTAAGCCATCAAGAGGGCTTGCGAAAAAGCTGTACCATTTCATGCCTAAATCTATGCGCGAAGAAGAAACATGTAAATTGCAATGAAGATAAATATTGTATACAGAGATGACACTCTGACAATATGTACAGCTACATCAGTACGAGGGCTGTTCAAAAATAACGTAGACTTCAGCTGTCAAAAGCTGCCTTTTGTGTTCAGTGCAATGTAAGATATATGTTTGTAATTCGCAATCTTTGTGTAATTCTGTCATACATAGTTTTGTTGACTTGCAAGTGGTGCAGAATGTTTTAATTACCACAGTTACTCTTAACTGGCGCAGTCGCTTTTTCATCTATCGTGATTTGAAATAGACCGCTAATGCTCGCACAGATAGTCCAGAGCATATATATGTTATTATTTAAATAGACATAATGCAGACATAATGACCCTGTGACATACTTCCCCTCTTAGGGAAATGTCGTCCCGACATTTGTACAAAGGTTTTAGATTGAGTCCAGTACATATATCTGTAGCTAATAAAACTAGCACGTATTACTAAATACTAATGCCTAAATAGGTACCTAACCACTAAGTCTAGTAAACTGGCCACCAAATGTCGCGTCCCCCAAAGTATAGTCCCAAAACCACGGCGAAGGGATCGTAAGTTCTCGTCTGGGATGGGCTGCACGAGACTTGTGTCTTTCACTGCTGTTATTCTGTCTGAAAGTACACAATACAAACAATGATACATTAAACGTTATTACACATTCATTACCTGCAATGCACAAAAAGGCACAGAAACTTAGAGAAATGTGCAAAATGTTGCACCGAAAACCACATCACGAGACTTGCGTCTTTCACTGCTGTTTTTCTGTTTGAAGTACGCATGCGCTGGTGAAGCATGGCGGGAATAAAACCCAAGAGGCCCGTCACCAAAACGTAAGCAGGTGAATGAATTTTGCGTGAAATGAATCAACAATTAGAATGACTGATTGAGTGAATGGATGATAGATGAATGAATAACTGACTGTAATTATGTTATGACTTACAACGTGGGACTTCTAAATATATGAATATTGGAAATAGGAATTTCTATAGGATGTCTATTATATATGAAGCCATATACAACATAACACAGAAATACAATTACAAAGCATAAGGACATTACAAAACATGTACACAATAATTAGACATAAATAGACATAATAACATATATCAGACATAAATAGACATAATGACATGAATCAGACATAAGGACAATAAGACATAATGACCCTTAGACATAAATAGACATATTTCAGACATATGTCTAATATTTGGTTTCAATTAGACCCTGTTAAGCTGGAAGCTGCCTTTTCAATAAACACATTGACATTTGAATGTATTTCCTCTTCCGGTATCTATGAAATCAATCTTTATTTCATCACGACTCAGTTTTGTATCAAAAATTATTATGAACCATTTCTGATTGCTTCTTAACAGCCAGAACCTATTAATTGCCATCATATGTTCGTGTGAATAGTTTTAATATGTAGTTTACTGTCTGATTAGATACTTTCAGATAAGTCAAATTCATTTAAAAAGCATATAAAAGCTTCCTTTTAAATGAGTGAACAGGTTGGTGGTGGAGGATTCGGCGACATAGTCTTTATACAGAACAGCCACCTCCCCATATTACAAATAAGATAACGTCCATACAGGAAGCTTGTTTCTAAATTATCGTAGTAAAATATTCTGTCTGCATAGTGATATCTAGCTGCTTCTATAGCAGGCCTCCAGTAAGCCGTCGCCCATCTCCGCTCTATTTGGTAGGGCTGGCATCGATAGAAACGATATCGATGTATCAACGATATTTTTTTGTCGATCGATTATCGATTCCCATTTTCAAAAATCGATATTTTACAGAGAGACCCTCAAAAACAATTAAACTTACAAAGTTGTAAATTTAGATAAATGCAAAAGAGAAGTGAAGGCAAAATAAAAATGAAAGATTTTATTAATTTTTATTTGTTTCTTTTATTTTCATAAATACAAATACAACACAATCAAACAGTAATATGAAAAGTAGGCGATAAAACTAAAAATAGCATTTACAGGAAGGTATATAGTATGCATATGAACAAATAGGTTGTTAATCTAACTTAATAATCGATATATCGATATATCATCGATATTTGTCTTCTGATATATCGGTATCGTCGATATGCCTAAGACCCAATCAATGACAGTCCTACTATTTGGTATCTACACAGATGACTGGTGCTCTGAACTTGTTCGAGTACTGCCATGGCTTGTAGATGGTTGTAATCCGTCCCTGTTGCCGAAGTGTCGTTGCATCTGTAGTTTGTATGAATCACAATTAAGTTACAGTTTATGTCATTAGGCTTCGCAACAAAGAAACTGCATCCGGTTAGCAAAGCAGTTACGAAAAACATATTTTTTTTGAGTTGTTGACGGGAGAAATGTATAGGAGCTGGTATCGTGGGAATCAAAAGGTAGAAACACAGTCCGTACTTTGACGGCTGCATTAGTAGAAGTTGATACTGGAAGAAGATAGAAAAAATCACAGCTGTTGATACGTTGTTCTATCATATTACATTCGGATGGTTCCCAGCAGTCCATGGTCCATTGCATATTATCATAGGAACGGTGTTTCGTGTATTTATTGTCGATAATTGCCCTTTTGCAACCTTTTTGTGGTTGTATTGTGTCTCCAGCAAAACAAAACAAGCGTTTGGCTCTGATAACATCCACAAAAGTTTGCACAGCATGGTGACTGTCCCCTTGTATGAAGGTATCGGCATCTGACAAAAATCGTATAGAAGAACATAAAAACACTGGAATAACGAAAAATACTGTTAATTAGAAAATTGAATATATATTACATGAACTATTTATCTCAAGTGCTCAAACTTGAAAATTTTGAGAATCTGTTCATCAAACAGTGGAGTTTTATCTGGAAATTGGTTAATCAAAAGTAAATGTTATATCTCCAATGGGAACATTAATCAATTTTAACAATTATACATGTATCACAGAAATTCGCTGGAAACGTTTCAACATTTTTACATTGTCAAAAATACCCCTTTCGCTATATGTTTGAGTGGTAGCTGCAACAAACATAGGCATGTATTTTCAAATACAAAAAAGAAGAAGAGATAAATGTAGATTTCCCGGAAACACAGAGCACCTTAAACAGCTAGAACAGTGTTTGCAAAGTATGTCCCTAACAAATAAAATTTTCTTAATGGAAAGACATGACATGGCAGAAGGGTTGCGCAATAAATCCAACAACAAGTCCATTTTAATCATCTGCAAAATACAAAAGATGGGTAAGGGGTAGAGAAATTGGGGTTAAAGTGTAGCAGTAAGTGAAAATTCAACAGAGGAAGCCGTGCTCCAAAAACGCAGTATCCCTACACTGCAAACCACCGCAGCGCAAACACGAACATGTACGCGCGCGCACAGTAATTAAATTTTCCAACTGGTTTATTGTATTTGTAACAGATTACAGGTGCTTCTGAATTCTTGCAATACTTTGGAATAGAAGTAACTACAAATTGGTCTTTAAAAATACTAGGTAAAGCTATAAACTTTCTTTATTTAGGAAAGATAATGTGAGAAAATTGCGTTTACGATCAGCATCAGAATCAATATGTCGCGTGAAAATGCTGCGTGCAACTTTAAATTGGAGACGCAGCTTCATAAAATGAATCTGTATGCATACATGTACCAATAACGTCAGCTTTTTGATAATTTTTAATTACCGAAGAAACTCAAAGTTAAATATGATAACATAGCATGTCTACTAAAATATTTTAGTATTATACTGCGATCAGTGACAGTCATTCGTTTGCGAAGTTTGTGTTTGATATTTTTGTTCTATTAAACGCCATGAGAATGAAGTTTGCGTCTACTTGGTGAGTAGGGAGAGTGAGTATGCGTGTGTGTTCGGGTTTAACGTCTTTTTCAACAATTTTTCAGTCATATAAACGACGGTGTCTACTTGTAGCAGTGAGCACAATGCCCAACTTTATAGTGCTGCCTCACTGGAATATCACGCCATAGACATCAGTATTATGCTCTAATTAAAATTATCATCAAGACACCTTTCTATTCACATTCAGTTGATGTACATAATTACAGATACATAATTTATGAAACATATTGTCACACATTGATTTATTTTGCTGTGTCTTGTTGTTATATGAATTTAATTGAATTAATAAAATATTATATTATTACATTATTTGCCCTTTTGATTCTAAGACCGAGGGGGTTTGTCCTCCTTGTAAAAACACGAAAGGGGTTTTGTCCTCCTTGTAAATAATGCGAAGGGGGTTTTGTCCTCCTTGTAAAATTCAGGGAAGGGGGTTTTGTCCTCCTTATAAAAAACATAAAGGGTGTTTTGTCCGCCTATGCAAAAATGAGCGAAGGGGGTTTTGTCCGCAGGGGATTTTGTCCTACACTCATCAGAGAAGAGTAACAATAGAACTTTGGGCACATACTTTCTAAGCAACGTTATTATTATTTCCAATTAAAAAATAGTTTTGATTAAGTTATAGTTTTTAAGAAAAATTCTGTCGTCTTTTAAAAAGTTGTTGAAGACTAATTACAGACCAATCAGTTTGACTTTTGTCCCTTGTAAATGATGGAAATGATTGTTAAAGATGCAGTAGTAACCAATATGACAGAAAATGAAATCCTTTCAAGTGGTTACTAAGATACCAGCTTACATACAAAAACTTAACCAAATTGGGACGCGGACGTTGACGCAGACGCGGACGCCGACCCATGGGTGAGACCAATAGCTCTACCTATTCTTTGAATTGTCGAGCTAAAATGGACTGTATGGTTAGAAGAAGGAAACAATTTTGACTGTATTTACTTTGACTTTCGTAAAGCTTTCGACACAGTACCTTTTGTAAGACTCGGGGTAAAAATTGAAATCTTATGGAATAAATAGGAAACTTTCACAAACATACGAATTATATCATTCCAACTTATGAATTATTTAATAAAATAATTTCAAATAACTGTATTGTTCGAATGTTTATTTTGTGAAATTGTATGCCCTCACTTTGTGTGTGTGTGTGGGGGGGGGGGGGGGGATATAGATTTGCACTTGTCCGTCCGTCCTTCCATCCTTCCGTCCGTCCGAGAATGTTTTGTCGCGCCTAGCTCCAAAAGTATTTGACGTAGTCACAAAATTTTACAGGAATGTTTGTCAGCATGTGTAGTTGTGCACTTGGGGTTTTGCGTCCGGAGTCATTCAGTTGCGTAGGAGTTATGGCCCCTGACTTAGTAAAAATTGGTCATTTTAATGTTGTGTCGCACGTAGCTCCAAAAGTATTTGACCTAGAGTCACCATAGTTTACAGGAATGTTGGTCAGCATGTGCAGAGGGTTTCGCGTCCGGATTAGTTTATACATAATTTATTTTAGGTCGATTATGAAGGAAGTTATACAACTTATATTAATCACTTTCGACACCTCATTCCTGATGGAATCTATCGCCACGAGGGTATGAGAGAAGAGGCCAGTTTCTTCCCTTTAATGCTGAGCGCCAAGCAAGGGAGCTACTGGTACCATTTTTCACGTCTTTGGTATGACGCGGCCGAGGATCGAACCAACGACCTCCCGCACTCGAAGCGGACGCTCTACCACTAGGCTATCGCGTCCGGATTCATTCAGTATTGTAGGAGTTATGGCTCCCGACCTAGGAAAATATTGTTTTAGCAACATATTGTTTTCCCAAAGTTGATCTGTTTCCTTTGTCATGCAGTGGAGGCATCTGTGTCCCATGGACACATTTCTGGTTTTGTAGAAGTTAGTTACAAATAATGATAAATATTTCAATAAAAATTATATATAATTTAAATAATTTAGAATTTCAAAAAGATCATTGCGAAACAACTTATTTCAATGACTGTTAAAACTTCAAAAATATTTCTGATTATAGAATTTAGAAGGAAAAAACAAAACTTACTTAAATGAATATTGATGTTAGGTTGGGGAGTGGGTACTCAGGAAGGTGTAAATTCCTATAAAATTCCTGTGAAATTCTATGTAAATTCCATTTTTGAAATTCCTGCGAATTTCCAATTTATTTAGTTTATTTACATTTCATCAACACAAACGCAAAATAAATAGTACATAAAAACACATAAAATTACGGTGCCCCTTAAGTGACATGTTACACACATTTTTTCCAATTAGGTAATGTGAGACTTTTTTTTATTTCGTTACCTAATTGGAAAAAATGTGTGTAACATGTCACTTTAGGGGCACCGTAGTATTTTATACGGTGCCCCTAAAGTGACATGTTACACACTTTTTTTCCAATTAGGTAATGTGAGACTATTTTTTATTTCGTTTAAACGAAATAAAAAGTAGTCTCACATTACCTAATTGGAAAAAAAGTGTGTAACATGTCACTTTAGGGGCACCGTAAAATACATGTGCTGCCACTCATGAATTTGAGTTACAATGGATGATTTACTTCTAATTTTAACCCCAATATTCTACCAAACTGTATGAAGGTATAGCTACCAAAATCCGAATGACAATATAAAGATGTTTAAGTATACAAAGTATAATTATATCCAAAGTGAGTGGAAATTAGATGAACTAATGTGTCTCGGAAAAACTCGAGTCTACAAAGTAGACTAGGAGCCAGAAATATCAACTGAGTATTCATCTCTGATATTACTGTTCATAAAGCTTCATACAACTTGAAACATAAATGTTTCATCAAATATAAAGTTTTCATATAAAATACTTCTAATGGTCCAACTACTGCATACATAATGAAAATGTCTGAATTTATATACAGGAAATTACTCAAAAAGCAATGTCTGTTAATCATATCACAATTTATAGTTATAATTAGTATAATTTGAAAAAAAGACTATGAAATTGTCTAAAATACATGTATCACCACCAATCAGATTGTTATAGAACAGACATTTCCTACATTATCATAACTTTTTATGTGTTTTTCCAGTCATTAAGATAAATCTAAGACCATATTATTTTTCTCAACAATATCACAGAAAGCTCTGGATAAAAAATGAATACACTGTTCTAAAGTTTGAGACAAGTTAATCAAGCTCATATGTTGTACAAAATTATATTGCCAGTTCTTACATTTTACTACCTGACTTTATATCTGGATTAAATTATTCCTTTGATTATGTACACATGTAACTTAGCATCCTTATTTTGTAATTAGGTGTGATAAATAGTTTATATATTGAATTTCATACATTGTTTACATCAATAAGATATATCTTTTTATGATAAAATTATGTCATTAAACTAATTCTATTTGTGTTGCTAATTTTATTATTATTGTTTTGAAAACTTATGATAACAATAAAAAAATCATTTAACATAATAGCTTCAGATACTTATTTACTCTGCTATTTTATTGCATTTGATAAAAAAAAAATGGTCATCTGTCATATCTATCTACAATTTCAGTACAAAGGCTTATTCACCATAAATCAACTAACATTACATATCATAACTGCATGCCTTTTATTAAACCTCTGCTTTTTAATCATTTGATCTTACACTTCACAACTTGAACCAATCATAGATCTACTATTTATATTCACATGGGGAAGAAACAACTAGGGTTTTGGGAGACGAAACAACTAGGGTGGAGGTGAAACGACTGTATTCTATAAAATCAAATATTATTAACTGATCAAAATGAACAGGAGAAAAGTATTACCATTGGTGGAAGAAATGTTAAATGAATACATAGAAAATATTTCGGTCAGCTACATGAAAATGATATGTTATGTCTAAATATAAAGAACAAATACTAAATCTTACCTTGGTTATCGGAACAAACAGTTTTAGGTTTAGGTTTTTCTGTTGTCCTACTGAAAAGCAAGGCGTTGGTAGTCAAAAGTAGTGTTCCAATGCTAGCCAGTATACAAACTTCTAGAAAATCAAAGAAAATTGGAAATCAAAGTCAGGCGCAAATATTTTTTATAACAAGATTGTAAATTTGTTAACTAGAAGTACCTAGTTAAAATGATATGATGCAATACATCAGACACTGTTTAATACATATTCTGGTATGTTAGTTCTAAAGTCAGTTCGTTGTTCTAATATTATTTAGGGTAGAGTTATGATTCTTGTAATGAACAATTCCTCTCATTGCCATTTATTTTTGTATCAAGTAACATTAAATGTTAAAAAGGTGAAATTTTAAGACGAACTGATCGAGCGCAAAATATCCCCCCGTTTACTTTGTGGTCCTTTGGGATTAATTTCTTAAACCAAGCCGGTGCTAGGCAACGTTAGATTGTTGCACGCTTCATTACCTCTCATTAACAAATCGATCACACAGAGTATGCTATCAGATTGCTTGGTTGCATTTTGTACATCCAAAAGATCTTTTCATAAATTTTACTAATTTTTCACAACAGCAGTCATTAAGAGCCGCCAAGTGGCGGCAAAAAATCCCACACAGCTTACTTGGACTCAGTACCGTTATATTTTCAGGTCCTTTCCGATCATGGAGTTTATTTAATATTGATTTATTGAATAACATCAAATGCTGTTTACAATATTTAAATATCTTAAATGTAAAAAAATGTGAAAAGCTAAGTACCAAAAAGAAGGGCAATTTTAAAAAATAGAGAGGAAAGGAGAAGTCCTTACATTCAACATTGAAATTAATTACATATGTCAGTGCGTCAAATAATTTAAATTCTCCCAAGTGTTGCCAAAGTTTTTATAGTTTTACTTAAATACTTCCAGACGGACGAATAGACGAAAAAGGAGCGAACGGGAGGTAGTGATTTCTATGTAAAAGCCCAAACCTCATTTTAATCTTAAGGTCATTTTGATCTGTTTCAGCGTAATAAGAAACTTCACTTGAAAAATAGTAAGAAATGCGAGATATGAACATGATGAAACACCTGAAATGTAATATTTTTTCATCTTCTCGTTGGATTCTCAAAGGTGGTAGAAACTGACCAGATTTCTTTTCTGAAAAAGAAATGCAAATTAGTACGATGAGAAGAGATAAACGAGTATTTCATTTTGTATTATTGGCATAGAAGTAGTAGAGCGGCTTCTACAACCCCAGCTTATTTGCATAATGACTATATAATGAATTCTATTTAGAATGACATTAGAGATTTATTTATAGAATGACATCATTTTAGTTGGAAATGTCTGCGTGTTTATCAATTGGCTTATCTTATAATCAGAAAGGGCTCCGAAGTTAGTGGTATTGGTGGAAATTACTGTCCCTTGGGAGGAGAGAGTAGATGAGGCGTATGAGCTGAAGAAGGGAAAATACCAAGATTTGGCTGACGCCTGTAGAGAGAGAGGTTGGAAGACATGGGTCTTCCCAGTTGAAGTTGGATGCAGAGGCTTTCCATCACAGTCAGTGTGGAGAATGCTAGGAGCAGTGGGCATTAAGGGGAAAGCCCGAAAGACCGCAGCCCACGCTCTCGGGAAAGCTGCAGAGAGAGCGTCCAGTTGGCTTTGGCTACGACGCAATGAACCAACTTGACAGCCAACGTAGACGAGGTAGTGACTGATCAACACTACCTACCCCGCCATCTAGAGGATGTTCCGAAGTAAGGGGCGAAACATCCAGTTACAGATGGAGACTCGGCTGATGACGTCTACGTTTAGCAGTACAGACTATATTTACACAATAAAAGTCGCTGTAACTTTGGCTTTCCGTCATTAGTTTCAACACTCAAAGATATGTCTTCCTTTAGATGTAAATTCGCCGTCAGCGAATGGAATGGATATCTTAGAGTAGACATTAGAGAGTGGAATGATGGTAATCCAACGAAAAGGGGCATCAGTTTAACGTTGATGCAACGGAAGATTTTAACAGATCAACTCAGTCATGCGGACAATGCCTTACGAGACAGTCCTATTGGAATCAAAGTCACCTAGGTAAAAATGTATACTGTAATACCACCCAAAACAGCGTTTGTTTGGACACAAGACAATACTGGAAACCGGAAAATGAAGTGTTACCCAAGACAAGAGAAAGGATACTTGTTTAAAATAAAAAGAGTATTTTTTGCCTTGAATGCAACCCCTATGACTTTGAAACTGGTAGGGTCACAATAACAATGGCTCTGAAAATAGACTTATGTAATGTAACAGGTTTAAAAGGGTCTTAACTTTGTGTTGCGTAATTTTATATAGCCGCCAGACTGATGGTTTGTTTATAATGTCGAAAATAATTTTATGTAGACCGATGGGAGAGAGATTGGAGAGAACCGTTTGGTCAGAGTCATGAGATTCAGAGTTAATAAGCTAGGTTACTGCAGGCTATGTACGTGAAAATGTTATGTTGAGATTGATAATAGATTGTTGCTATGTTAGATAACAACTAGTTAAAACGTTATGAATTGTTTTTGTAAAAATAGCCACGCTACGTTACACTAACGAAGATATATATGCTGGCATTTGTATATATCATATGACTGTGACTTTGTTAGAAGATTGGTTTAGACATTAACATTTTAGACGGGAATATCATGAAGCTACAGAACATTTACTCGATAAGCTAGAACAATATTTAGAAGATACAAGAGTAACGCCTACTTTGTACTCTACTGTATTGTAATATAATTTTAATAACGTTGCAAGAATACGTTTTGGTATATGTTTGCAATAAAAAAGACTAACAGGAAGCAGTATTTGTCTTCTTTGTATTTTGACTCTAAGTACTCATGTGTGAAACACAAGATTTCTCCCATATTTTTGGAACGACTTTAGTGATGTTTAGTATCAAATAAAAGGTTAACATAAACAGAATATGTTGTCACTCATGCGTAAAATGCGTCAAAGTAAACTTACAAGATCCTGACACTTATGATATTCAAAATGGCAGTGAATTAATTCCCAGGGTGAAATATACTAATAGAGTCAAAGCAAAGCAATGTTCTGATTGGTTAGTAATACATAGCATTCTGATTGGTCAATTATGGATCACACGCATATAAGTCAAATGTTTATTTGACTGAAGGCGTTACGAGATACTGCATACACCAACAACTCCTCCTCCACCCTTGTCATCCATCCTCCTTTTCCTCTGCACCATTCTTCTCCTCCCTCCTCCTTGTCTTTTATCTGATCGTCATGGAGAACATACGGCCCGCCTAAGGATCAAACACACAACTCCGATATCCTTAGATCGGCGCTCTCCCTTTTGAACGAAGCGGACGGGTAATATACTTACCAATGGCTATTTACAAAGGAAACTCAATATTAAGAAGTTTTCAGTAAAGTTTAAGCAACATGATTACAAAAAGACGAAAGTAAGATTTCATCGCTATATTTGGTCTAAAATGATATATCAACACTAATACGATTTTAATTATTTAAAATGTTAGGTACTAACTTTACAATATTAGAACATAGAACAATTATCGCTTAAAACTTTTTTCGCTATATAAATAAATGTTTCATACCTGTGCCAACCAGCTAACTTTGATGTAGTTCTGGGTGGAGGTACTTATGCGAGATTTTTTCTCTCTGGAAATCTTGTAAATAATGTCTCTGTCAGATATTCTATCTGTTAATATTTTTCTTTTTATCGTAAAATGATTTTTCTACCAAAAATAATAAAACGATTAGTCTGTGTAATTTCTTTGAAAGTAATAAGTTTTCGGACCATAACAATTTCAACATGATTTGATGAAAAGTCAGTCGGGTGCTTTCATTATAAAGGAAACTGCGACCGTTAATGGACATCAATTGTTATAGCCCACATGTCCCCGTGTTTGATCATCAAGTGCGAGATGTCATTCATTTTTATTACAGCTAAAATCGCTACACAGTGATGCCATTTTATAAATAAATATCTGATGTCATTGTAAATAGAATTAATCATATGCTCATTATGCAAATGTGCTGGGGTTGCAAAGGCCAGGCTTTCTACTGACACATATTAATTAATGTGATTTTAATTCTTGTAAACTATTAAGACTGATACACATGTTTTGACAACTAATTTCAAAGATATTCCAATCATCCGATTAAAAGCAAATAGATTCATGTTGTTTGTCAAGGTGCAGAAAGAGATGTAAACTGTGAATTATTTTAATATGGATAAAAATGCTTAAACAATATTCAATTCAACAAAAAGAGACATTACCTCCGTCTCGGTATGTTTTATCTATCCCTCTGCGTGGACACATACACTGTGATAAAATAAAACTAACGTCCATATATACATGTATACTGTTTCTGAGCTCCGTTTACCTCTAGGAAATTTGTCTCAAATTATTTGGTAGATATGAAAGAAAAACCGATCCAAATTTATAGTTGGTTGATTGTCGTTTTATTGTTTTCTTCACCAGTCTACATTTACCTGGAATATTTCACGTTCTAATGGAACGTTGTTCGCTACCACTTTTACAATAAAATCTACATTGTATTAAAATAGATTTAAGCATAATGTCATCTATCTAAAACATCTTTATTTATTTTTATGAATGTTTACTAATGATTTAAATCACGCTAATTGATAGCGTTTAATTTTCATTTATCACGACGATTATATGATAAATACTAGTATAGAACTATTCTTGCACTCAGATCCCATGTCCACAGTGCTGTCTTGTGTTGATGACTATATAATTGTTTCATGTAATCAAATGGAAATTATATACAATATATGTTATTTTTTTTTAAAAACCAGGTAAATAACTACAAGACAGAGGTAAAGTGACAGGTATGTCTTTTACAGGTTTCTCTGCAACATACGTTTTTAACATATAAAGGGCGTTGTTCTAATATCTGCAATGACGTCTGTTCAGTTCAACAAACCCTTAAGAAAGATAAATTCTGAAATATTTCATCGTAAAACAACTATTATTTGTACATGACTTGTGTAAATGAAACCTGCTATCATTTTTAAAAAATGCACTATCAGCCGTCAACACCGTCTGATATCCCGGATTTGCACTTGATAAAAATGTTTATTAATTGATCGGAACCGGAAATGACTTGACCTTTGGATGATACACAAGAATTTAGTTTAAGAAACACACATGCACAAGGGAGTATTTATAATTTACAACAAAAATGACAATCGCTCAATCTCGAGGTATTGGTTGGAGCTCACGGTCACATTTCCTCATATACATGTACAGTAGAACTGTTTTCTAGAGTAAGCGGACTCGGAAAGTGATTAAAAGCTTTCATTACAATCAAGACAAAATTAATGAGTATAGACTAAACAGGGTGATAATAACTATTCTATGATCTCGGCTTGAACGGACTTTGCCTTATAAGGATCACACGAGACATTTGTCTTTTTTCGAGTCTTCTAACACCCGAAGACACGACGTTCTTTCGTATGTTCGGGTGTTTACCTTCCTGTGCACATGCGCAGAAACATCATCATACGATGCACCGGTAAATTGATTAAAAAGCAACTTTCATACAAACACGTAACAATTATACGCATTTCGTTGCAAAAGCCTATTATAATCGATATATGTATTTCTCAGAAAGGATGTAAATATTTTCTGTATTAAAGAGAATGTTTACAATTTGTCTACTGCATGTTTATGTAATTTGATAAAACATAAAAGTTACAGGTGTATGAAAAAGTATTATGCATTGGGTTTAAAATAATACATACTTACATGCATAGCTATGGGTTGTTTAAATATGTATTACCACAAAACTGGAAGAGTTTTTAAGAAAAGGCTGTTACTGTATGACATTTAATAATGAATGAAGCGCTATAAACGCAATTAGTTTCTATATTTTGTAACGTTAAATACATTGAATTTGAAGTGAATATCTAAAAATAAAACATTTTGATGAAAGATGGGCATTGGATATTTTTGATATTCCAAAATTTCTTCATAGTCTCTCTGTGTATGTGTATGTGCAAAGAGAGGATTCTCTATTGGCGGTGGTTACCGCCAAAATTAGTAAATATACAATCCATTCATAAACAAGTCAGTCAGTACAATACATTTCAATGTCGTCTAGTTCAAAACTCGACCCCGTCCAATATATTTACACTCAATGCATTGTATTTTAAAACGATTTAATACAAAACTTCATTCCATCCATTTAAACATGGAACGATGCACTGAAAAACTTGTTGCGATGCACCGTAATATGAAATCATCCAATAAAACATGAAACCATGCAGCTCAATGTGAAGCCGTTTAAGGCATACAGACACTAAAAAGAAAAATGGCGCGAAAAAAATGGCGGATACAAATAGTCCTCAGATTTTTTGCTCTGTAGAGCTATTTTCCTTATTTTCTTTGCATTTTCTTTTGCTAAAATCACATGATAGATCTATGCTTGACATGTAGGTAGCATTTTCATAATGAAATAACAACATTACAAAATTTTTCATGGAAACTTAGATCATACACCACCAGTATAATTTGGGGTCTCATTTTTTAGCTGATTTTGCAGTTTGTGTGTTTGACTGAAATTATTTTTCTTGCATCAAACATGACCCCCACTTTTCTTTTGATTTTTAGTTAGTACTGACAATATTCTTCAAGAAAATGTAGGTTACAGACATTTAAAATGGGTCCTGATGTGTGCTGCGGTCATTGGAATCAGATCAGTTTTATATAGAATAAAGAACAACAACTAATTAGTGTGTTATAACCTTAATTAACACAACGTGAGTACGTGCAGTGTAAGATGAAATGATTCATTACAACTTGACGCTGTCTTATGCATATTGACACCGCTTTGTGTAATTAAGAGCGGTGTATAAATACTTGATGTCATGCAGTCCAATGTGAAGACGCTTAACGCAACATGAGTTCGTGCAGTGTAAAGTGAAACGATTCATTGAAGTTTGGTGCCGTCTAATGCATACTGAAACCATGCCGTGTGATTTGGAGAGGCGCATCAAAATCTGATGCCATGCAGCCAAATGTGAAACCGTTTAACGAAACACCAGTACGTGCATTGTTAAAGGTTCATAAGATTATCAGTTAATAGGTTTGACCTTTCATAAATATTGATTCTGGATCAGTTTTACATTACGCTCCTTCTGTTGCCTTGACGTATGTTAGGGTTTCACCTGGCAGCTAGGTATAACATGGGGCTAACAGTGAGGTTAGGTGCACTATATACCGCTTTAAACTCCCCAGTGGTGGTTTTGCCACTGACCGTTCCAAGGCGGTGCCCCATTGTGTTCCTGTATTTGTTTGTTTTGTCCTTGTATGTTTCTTTTGTTTGTATGTGTGGTGTGTGAGTGTTGTTCGTGTGTGCCTTTGGGGAGGCTGTGTTTTTGGAACGTGGTTTTCCCTGTTGGATATTCTTTCTTGTTCTTACATAAAAGTATGTTGAAATTTATCCTAAGACCGACCTTATGGTAAAAATATAACATTTAATTTTAAACATTTCCTGCGAGTTATCTGAATATTTAAAGGGACCTTATTTCGTGAAACATTTTTCTTCTCAGTTAAAGCTTTGTAAGAAGTATGCTTCGTGAAACAGATTCAGTAAAAGAAAAAATAATGACAAAATTGACTTACTTTTAATCTTATGATTTTTATGTTTACATGTTTATGCTTTTAGACAGTGTATCAAACTTACATGTATTTCACAATTTTTGTTTGTTTATTGTTTTTTTCGGGGTCGGGATGGTGTGTGTGTGGGGGGGGGGGGGGGGGGGAGTTGTTTGATTGTTTTTGGTTTAACGCCGTTTTACAGCAGTATTTCAGTTATGTAACGACAGGCAGTTAACCTAACCGCTGTTCTAGGATTCTGTACCAGTACACACCTGTTCTCAACAGGTAACTACCAACTTCCCTACATGAATCTAAAGACCTGTTATGTATATTATAGGTCTTTGATGAATCTGAGGACGAATGATGTGAGACACAATGTCTTTTATCAAATCGCCACGGAGAACAAAGCCAAGCCCGGGCATCGTACTCGCGACCCCAAGATCCGTACATCTGCGCTCACCCTAATTGAGCTAAGCGAGCAGGTTAGAGGTGGAGAGTGGGAGGGGAGTGGCGGCGGAAAATCTTAAGCCGTTTTTAAACAGTCCTTCATTTAAGTTGGACAGTCAGTTTCCTTGATTTCATACTTGTATTAACTTTATATCCACAAGTATTTGCTACGTTCGCTCGGATCCCCTAACAGGTCGTATGGAATCCAGGAAACTTACTTTCCAACTTAAATGAAATATTAATTAAAAACGGAAAAAGATCCTGTCCAACCAAAACAACAACAACAACAACAACAAAAAAAACAAAACATTCTTCTGATAAAGCTTAACCTAAGAAGAAAGATGTTTCACGAAAGTAAGGTCCCTTTTAATATTCAGATAAATCGCAGTAACTGTTTAAAATTAAATGTAAGAATAGTACTACAAAGTTTGTTTTAGGACAAATTTCAAGTTGTTCTTTATGTAAAACTGATCCAGAATCTATATTTATAACAGGTCAAACTCGTGTTTCGTTAAACGGTTTCACATTTGGCTGCATGGCATCAAATTTTGATACGCCACTCCAAATCACACATCACATCATACTCAACATGGTTTCAGTATGCATTAGACGGCGCCAAACTTTAATGAATCGTTTTACTTTACACTGCACGAACTCATGTTGTGTTAAACGTCTTCACATTGGACTGCAGGGCATCAAGTTTTAATATACCGCTCTCAATTACACAAAGCGGTGTCAATATGCATTAAACAGCGTCAAGTTGTAATGAATCATTTCATCTTACACTGCACGTACTCACGTTGTGTTAAACGGCTTCACTTTGAGCTGCATGGTTTAATGGTTTCATATTACGTTGCGTTGCAACAGGTTTTCCAATGCATCTTTCCATGTTTAAATAGATGGAATGAAGTTTTGTATTAAATGGTTTCAAAATACAATGCGTTGAATGCAAATGTATTGGACGGGATGGAGTTTTAGACTAGATGGCATTGAAATGCACTGCACTGACTGACTTGTTTATGAATGGATTATATATTTACTAATTTTGGCGGTAACCGCCGCCCCATAATTCTCTGTGTATGTGTATGTGTATGTGAAAAAAGAGGATACTATGATACGATTGGAAACATATTGCTTATGTGTCGTGTCTGCATGTGCTCGAGACGAACGTACTTATACACGGCAAATGTTTTATATCTACCATTTTGCCGTTAGAATTATTCATGTTAAATGTATCGTGTTCTCGTGTCTGCGTTTCGGCATGCAATAATACGAAAAAACAAGTCAGTAGCCTTTAGTCATGTGGTGTCACCGTGTCTTCGAACACGAACACACGAAATGGCAGAAAACAACCGCCATACGTAGAGTGCGAGCTGAATATAGGGGGATGTAAAATATTGTATTTTAGAGCGAAAATTTATAGTTATACATACTGAATGGCTTGCCGGTCAATAGTAAAAAATATCAACCGAAATCCGAAGGGCCCAGGAACACTAGTTTCTATTGACAGGCAAGCAATTTAGTGTTTTAATACATGACATCAGGAAATATTTTTATGCACTTGTTTTGTTAGCCCAGAAAACCTGAGTATCTATCCGTGGTTTAAGTGAAAAAGGTGTTTCCTTTGGTGCAAAAGTGGGGAAAATTGTTGATATGTTACCAACAAACATTAAGTTAGTTCAAAGTGAGTTGAGTAAATATTATTTATAACAAATTAATGTTGCGGCAAGATAAATGATTTATTGCCGACATTCAACACAGGGTCAAAGAATAACAGGGTTAGACAGCTGTTGTAGGGACTGTGCAAAAGACACAACTATTGAAACCTTTCCAAGCTCTTTTTTTTTATTTGCTTTTCTTATAAAAATCGTTCAGTTGTGATCAGAGTTACGTGTTGGGTCGTTGCATTATAATTGTTTGACCAGGCTTCTGTACGCTATGAAACGGCATGATAGAAAACAATAGATAAGTCGGTAGGTAAATAAACACCTTATGTTTTATGATATTTCGTTTGTATCGAGATTTTTATTCCAGAACACCATACCTCGAAAATCGAAATCACGAATTTACGATTATGAAAGTTGGAATCACGATGGCGAAAAAACGAAGCTACGATGGAGAAAGTCGAAATCACGAAACCACGATGATGAAAACGCAATATATTTCGCATTTTCACCATCGTGGTTTCGTGTTTTCACCATCATGGTTTCGAATTTTACCATCGAACTTTCGACTTTCCACTTTCATCATCGTAGTTTCGACTTTCACCATCGTACCATCGTAGTTTCGACTTTCATCATCGTGCTTTCGACTTTAGAAAGTTTTGTCTTGTAAATTCTATATACTAAATTTCACTTTAGATCTAATGTTGGCGGTCTTGTAAAGATTTCAAAAAGAAAATGCATGACTTTGTCTTGATCACAAATCTACGGTGTTCCTTTTGGACCATCGGTATATTTATTTATTCTGATACCCAGAGCTCGAAAGTCGAAATCACGAAACTACAATGATGAGAGTCCAAACCACAACGACAAAAGTCGATTATTGAATATCGAACTCGATGTGGAAAGCGAAAGTCGAAAGGCACGAAGTATGAAAAACGAAACTAAGAAATGATGCTGCTTTAAACATCGTGGTTTTGTGATTTCGATTTTCACCAATGTAGTTCCGAGTTTTCACCATTTTGATTCTCGACTTCCTTCTGGAAAAAATGTAGAATGGAGAAAGTAAATTTGTAAAAGAACTGTAGATAATCATGCCTACATCAAATCCATACAAGCACTGCTGTAAGGGGCGTTTTGAGGAGACTATGTGTTTGGACCTTAGCTATTCCTGTTGGAGTGTGTCTGTTTAACTTACCATGAAATTTTGTTGAGGTTTTGTGCTTGATTACGGTATAATCACATTACGGATACATCATATCTCCTACTGATTTGATATAATTCTACTAGTCAACTGACGACACGTGAAAACGTATATTTCCCAAACACGGCTGCCTGATCAAGTATGGCCATGCATGAAGGGTTTTATCTTCGTTGCTGTAATTAAATGGTGACATAAAACAATAGAAAATAAAATATAACTAAAAATTCCAATTCAAAGGTTAACAAAACCTTAACCACAAATAAAAGAAGAAATATTTTGAGGGAGTATTTTCTTTAGAAAGTACGGGACTTTTCAATGGCGATATAGATGTTCTGACATCAAACGAGGTTCTTCGGCATTTTTTCATGGACCTCAGTCAATCGGAAAATTTGTTTTTTGTTGGGTTTAACATCATACCGACACAATTACATGTGGCTTTTTTGCTTTTCCTGGTAGAGGAAGAGCTCAGTTACCACTTTGTACAATTATTTTATCATGAGCGGGAACCTTGATAGAAACACCAACCTTCCATAAATCAGGTGGATAGCTTCCTCATAAAAGTTACGAAGATTTCAACGCCCCAAGTGAGGCTCGTACCCATCAAAGTCAGCGACCTTAACCACTCTGCATCGGAGGTCGAAGAAGGATATAGATATAATGCTACATTATTAGAATCTATCATGCATACATACAAAAATATCTAATATTACCACTTCACAACAAGCCTATGCCATTGATAAGGATGAAAAGTTAAAAGGTACCAACATAAAATTACCGAGCTGTATTTTCGAGTTCAAAAAACGAAGTAAACCTGAAATTAATATCATCCCGTAATTATCATAAATGATAGACATAAACTCTATACTGCTCTTCGCTTGAATCAGACTTGCCGGGAAAGCACAGTTTAACAATTTGTTGTACTACACCTCCCAAGGTGAATGAAGAACATGAACCCTATAAAACAGATGACGATGCAATTGAAATTAATCCAGACTCTGGTGTAAAGTAATGCAGACTACTGATGAGATCAAAAACATCACAGAGAATACGACAAGGAAAATACCAGGAGTGTAATACCAGAATATGCTCGTTTGTAAAACCTAGTTTGTATGAATTAGGTCAACCCAGAATTAAACAATATGCGTCTATGCTTAAACTGCGGGCATCAAAGGAAAACATACCTGTCACTATTTCTATTGATGGCAGTAGCTACAATATAATATTGAACAGAAAATCTGCATGTATATTGTATGCAATGTTTCTGTGCAAGGTAAAATTACCTTCACTTTCACAAGGGTTCTGTTTCTTTGTGTTTTCAGGGTCTCCATACTACCCAGTGAGCATTTGAACAAACTTCATCTATACATTACAGCTAGTCTATTGAACGAAAGAAGCCCCTTAATTGTTTTTGTTAGAGTCACTTTGGTACTTCAACAGCAGACTTGGGAAGGAAACACTTTATAAATTAATGCCAAATTTGTCAGCTTTTAAAAACTACACAACTAAATCAGAATTACTTGTTATTATTAAAAATAACTAATTGTTTACAAATCTACTGCCCGTGGTCCGAGAGTCAGTAGTTTTGACTATTGACTGGCAAGCCATTCAATACGTGTTTCAGTACATGACATTAGAAATAAATGTTCGTATTAATTTTCTTCAAGTTTTGATTTAAGCCCTACAATAGACTAGTCAATAGTACGAACTATAAACTGATGATTTATATAAGGAGCCATGAAATCTAAATATATAGTAGTCTTAACGTTAGTAAAATCTTTGAAAAGTCATACTCGCAGTTTAGTTCTTATAACGACTTTCTTGTCGCGGTGGACGATAACCTGGAACAATAAATTTTGATTGACAGAAGTATTACGGTCGCTTAAGCATAGTCTGTACGTTTAAAGCCAATCACTGACAACTGCGCCAGGGATTCATATCTTTGGCTAATTAGACTAGCTACCGAGCTACCCGGGTTCGAATCCCGCCACAGGCAGTTCGGATTTTTTGTCATAAAATGCTATGCTCTTTAACTTGTTACGCCAAAAAGTTGTTATTTGGTGGCTCGTCCGGGAAACGGACTTTATCTCGCGCCGAAAGCGAAAATAGCAAACTTTCTATGCCAAAATGGCTTGCACGTCATCATAAATGATGACTTCTTTGAAGCGGGGAAGTGTTAAGGTCGCTAACGCACAGCCAGTACGTTTAAAATCAATCTCTGACAACTGCGACAGGGAGTCCACTCTTTGGCTAAGTGGTTAGAGCATTGGACTATCACTCGAGCGACTCACTCGAGTTTATATTCTACAACAGGCAGTTAGAATTTTTAGTCATAAAATGCTATACTCTTTGATTTGTTACGCATTAACCATCGTACAATGGGAGGTCGTTCGGGAAACGGATGCCTTTCACATTATTTCGTTGCTTCCGAAGTATAGCTTCAAGGAGAGCTGAGTACATAGTGATATGTGCATAGACTGTGTAAACTATGTGACCTAAAACAAAACACTCTTCATTGGAGAATGACTGGACTTTGCATTATATTTGAGCTGAAATACTAAGGTTGGTACATACTGCTATGATGCTTGTATTCGCCATAAAATATGGTGCTTGGGGTATGCAGCGTGCACTTTAAACCTATCGAATTCGATAGTAATGTAGATTTGGTAAGATAAAATCTGGGTCCGTATTCATACAGCTCCTAAGGTGAAAACTTAGGAAAATCCTTAACTTTGTAAAATTTCCCGAACAACATAGCACAAAAGAAAAGTGCAGCCTTTATAAAATTTATTGATAATCTTCATAACTATGCCATTCTGTATGTGACAATATTGTTAGACATTCCAAATATCCCGACTATTGTCCACAAAATGCTTTGGAACTTTTCCCTTAGTAAGTCCCTTAGAGAAAATTTTCCCTTTGGAGCTTTATAATATGGGCCCAGATCTATGAACAATATGTATGAACAATATGTCATTTATTTATATAATAAAATATAGGAAAGTAGCAAAATAAGAGACAACTGTATATTTTGAAATGTTTGTAAGAATCAGACTTTAGATAGTGTGCAATTGTAATTTTAAAGAAACAATTGTGAGTTTCGTGTACAAAACATGATTCTTTTAGTTTCACTTTAAAAATAAGGCACGCATGTATTACTTTAGAAAAAATGCGCTTTTCTGTTCCATATGTTAGACAAAACATGCTTGTGTGTTTCATACACAAAATAAATCACATCTAAGACTTTTGTGATTTATAGTTAAAATGTTCAAGAAGAAACGCATTTATATGTTCAACTTAGATGTCAAAACAGTTTTCTGATGGTTCACCGTTGTGTAACCCTTTGATACAGAAGCGCCATCTAGCGCTGGCTCCGCCTACTTTAAATCCGTAGATGAAATTGACGTAACTCATACTGTAGAAGAAGATGTTGTTTGCATAAGGATAATGTTGTGCAACAATTGTGTCGCGATTGATATCGGCTGCCCAACGTCGTATAGACTGCACACTGTACTGACAATGCTTGTTTGTTTCGCGAACCAATTCTAGCACCGCCATAGCCTGCTTGTTGTTGTAGTCGGTGTGAGGAGAGCTGCCACAGAAGTAGTTAGTATGCATAACGATAAGGTTACAGTTCGAATTTTCAGGTTTGGCGACAAAGACACTGCAGCCTGTCAACAAAGAAGTGACAAAGAAAATGCTTTTGTGGGTCGCATCAGGCAGAAATGTATAAGATACAGTATTATGTTCATCGATTGGCAATAGCACAGTTTTTACGTGGACATGGCCAGATGGCGAGGATGAAAAGGGGATAAGTTTTAAAATATCCCTTTGATGTTCTTCTGTATCAATCATGGTGCATTCAAGTGGATCCCAGCAGTCTAAAATCCATATCACGTCGTCATATACCCGTCCTTGTCTGTGCCTGTTCTGTCCGGCAGGTCTTCTGCAACCACCGATATGGTTTATATTGTCCCCGTAAAGATCAAACTTTTTTTTCTCTCTGATATCATGGACAAAGTTGTTAACAGCATTTTGGCTATCTCCATGTATCAGTGTGTCGGCGTCTGAAACAGAGTAAACGCTGCAATTTATGACCATATTTATAGTCAGATTATATTTCAACCGCCGCTGGAAAAGTTCGTGTTACATAATGACACTGAACGCAACAATTGAATTTTACACATATACCTTATTATTATAAAATTATTGACTTTTGAACAAATGGATACTTACCAAGAATAGATAATAGGCAGTGACTCAAAAGATAAGATGTTGTGTTTTTTTATTGTTATTATTATTATTTTATGAAGATAACATTTTCAGATCAAGACGCAGCTACCAACATTTGAAAGACATATACTTCATTTAAACTTTTAGCGTCTTTAATAGCTTCCATATTTTTACACTACAATCAGGCACAACCATAGCGCTACAATCCACAATGTTGAATAAGAAATTTATTCGGTGTAAAAATTTAAATTATAATGATATTGTTTACTTACTTTGGTTGTTTCCACAAATATTTGAGAGTAAATATGCTTGCGTCGGAAGTGTTATGTCCCACGTACAAAGAAGATAGCATAACGCTGAAAAAGTAAATTTGAAAGCATTCAATATGGGCACAGATGTCACCATAACTCTGTAACATAATAAATTCTAGCCTAGAGCCTTACTTATTTCTATATTGAATTAATATTTATTTGATAATCACTTACGGCATGTCTTTCTCATATGCGCTATCCTTAGGCATAATAACTATTATTATAATGCTGGTATCTCATGTGTTGTTGTAAAATATTATATGACAAAGGAACCTTTGTTACGAACAGCATTGAATGATATCTGTTAACCAATATATACTTTTGAACTCATAAAAGGTATTTGTATAATCCAGATGATCATTTTTAAAACGCGAATTGACATGACTGTGTCTGTTGACACGGAAGCATGCCGGTGTGCTCCGGAGGCCAATTTTCCGGGAAAATTAAGGAAAGCTTACACAGAAAATGATATTTCTCCATTCTGCAAGTATTGTCCAGTGTAGGCTCCTACAAGTATAAAATCATGACAAAAATATAATAGTGTCTGACAATGTGAAGAGAAAATCAAATATATGAGAATTAATGAGAAGTTCTGAAATTTGCAACTCACTTCACGTTCTGTAGCACCGGCGTAAGCAGAATTCTCTTACGAACAATTTTTGAATAAGATCAATGATCCCAAATGACAATATATATTGACAACACCGAGTCCATTCGGTATTTCGAAAATCGAAGACATAAACAAGTGATCACTAGCATTTAGTAGTTAATTTAGTGAAAATAATCAAAGAGATGTCCTGTTGCTACATGTTGTAAATAGTTGGATTATCGTCACGACCTTATGTCATCTGATTGATATTTTAGGGACACAATTGCTTCGAACAACATTCCATTCAAATGTTTCCTTTCAGTTCAAATAAAATATCCATGCAAATTTTATAAACTACTGTATAATCTTCATGTTTCAGTGAAGTTGTTGTCGATTTAATTTCAAACGACCATTATCATGAGCGGCCAATGGACATCTTATGTTTGTGTGTGGCTAAATCAAATCTTTATCGTGTCTAAAAGAAGGCCTAAAAATTCACATTGCATTGCTGAAAAATTCTAATTTCCATATACTTGTGAAGAAACGCCAGTGTGTCCATAATGCTGATAAAGAAAATGTAATAATTGCAACATAAAACCATTGAATGTCCCCATATAAATACATAGTTATACACATTTCAACATCGTTAACTATAAGTGGTGCGACCGAAACATGTTAGTAGCAAATTTATTTCACAGACATTTAGAATTAAAAAGAACAACTCCTTACCTTTATCCTTTGTATTCGCCGGCTCTTGACTGCACACCAACAATTAACCAGAGCCCTTTAAATACTGTCTATCGCGGAAATAGATAAGTACAAACACGCGACAATCAAACAATAGATTTAGTTTATCCTGGAACTGAGCTAAAATGTCATCATTATGCAAATGTAAAACCACTTTCAGCAAAAGCGGATTTAAAAAAGTTTAAACATGTGATATAGAACTACTTATGTCAGCCGGAACAAGAAACAATTTCATTTCAAGGATACAATACATATCATTATATAGTATAATGTTGGCCTTAATAACAATGGAATACAATGGAGAGACACTTTGAGATTCGCTGGACAAACACTTGTTAACCCGATTTTAGCAAATTCTATCCTATATCAAAATAATTATTAGAAATATAATTACTGGATGCAAAGGTATTTTAACATTTTGTCGCATTTGGCTTTTTAAAAATTCAAATGGTATCCCCACTATTTAGGTATTATGTCACGTGACAAGATACAGATGTGATCATATCATTACATCCCAACTTTGAACGGTAGGGCGATCAAAACAACTCCAGTTGCACCTTTGGGCAATAGCAGGTACGTGCGTGTAAAGTAGTAATAACAAGGATCTTTCACAGGCCAGATAAGATGGATAATGGCTACATCTTATGAAAGAAAAACCACTCTGTCTAATTTGTCCCATACGGAAAATCTATCACGTGGGCTAGTGTATAGTGATCCTAATGCATCTTGATAAAACATATACATCTGATTCACTGTTTTATTGTCGTACTGGAACTGAAGTTGTTTCTTGTTTCATACAGTAGACATGTTTTTCCTGCTGACCTAGTTTTTGACCCCAAAGACCTAGTTTCGAATTTAACCTAAAGATCATCAAGACTAACATTCTGACCAAGTTTCATATAGATTGAGTCATAACCGTTGCCTTTAGTGTGTTCAAAAACTTTTCCTTTGATTTGACCGGGTGACCGGTTTTTGACCCCAAATGACCCAGATTAATACTGGACCTAGAAATCATCAAGACAAACATTTTGACCAAGTTTCATAAATATTGGGTCACAACTGTAATCTCTAGAGTGTTCACAAGCTTTTCCTTTGATCGTGCCTGCTGGCCTTGTTTTTGAGCCCACAATACTCAGTTTTAAAATTGATCTTGAGATCATCAAGATAAACATTCTGACCAAGTTTCATAAAGATTGAGTTAAAATTGTGGCCTCTAAAGTGTTCACAAGCTTTACCTTTGATTTGACCGGGTGACCTAGGTTTTGACCCCACATGAAACCAAATTCGATTTTGACCTAGAAATTATTAAGACAATCATTCTGATCAAGTTTCATAAAGATTGGGTCACGAATGTGGCCTCTGGAGTGTTCACAGGGCAAATGTTGACTGACGACGCAATACGGACAATGACCGGTCACAAAAGCTCACCTATGTGCACTTAACAATTGTGCATCTCTGGTCGTATCATTCGCATCAGCTGTCCTTTCGAGTAGGCTTAATTTGTTTTTTCCGTTTTGAAGCGCACACTATTTCTCTTCAACACCATTTCCCCCCTTTTGAAGAGCACTACATTTATCATCATTACCATCAACAACAACTGCAATAACCACTATCAACTCCTACACAGAACTGGATAACAGTATTGAAAATGCATTTAGAACAGCATTTGCACGTCATGCGTAAACATGTACAATTATCATTTAACCTCTTAGCACATATATTTCCTTCCTGTTATAACTTATTGAACTCTCCTTCTGTCAGATGATATTAAATTAAAGAAAATAAAAACATTATAACTTTTTATGATTTTTTTGGCATCTTCTTTTAGCATTATTGGCTCTTAATTCATTGCTTTATTGAGAAAAAATCCCAACGATTTCCAGGAAACGAGCGTTAATCAGCTTTATTTTAGAATTCGGAAAAAACTAGATAAAACAAAATAAGCAATTTATCATTATCATTCAATATCAATTATATATATAACATTACATCAAACGATAATATTGTAAGGGGTAACAAGTAACACTAACTTATAACTGTAATATAAATTTGGAGATATATGGCCATTTCAGGTTTGGACAGGGAGTGCCGTAGAAACTGTCAAGACAAAGTCGGCCGAGAGAAGAACCAGCGAACCTAGTAGAACAGGGAGTGCAAATCGAAGCAACTGTCCATAATAAACGAGCGGACCTGCAATAGTATGACAGGAAATACCTAAGCAACGGTCCGAACCTGCATTAGGCAAATGACAGAACCTGTTGCGAATAAGGCAAGCTATTTTTGTAATCCACGGACAAACACGCAACTTGACTTGAAACCAGTCAAGTCAAAAACTGGGCAAGTTCAACAATAAACTACGCAAACTAGGCAAATATGACAAGCGCAACAGTAAACTAAGCAAGCTAGGATTGTCAGATCACTTGATCACGTGGGCAAAACCTTGTAACGCTAATATAATTGCATGTTTACAGATAAAATTATATCTAACCACAATTAAATTACGCTGTATATAATTACTATAAATACACCAGTCGTAAATGCCCCTAAATCGACGGGAATGAGGCCAGGGCATCAACATCAATATAGGAGAAAAAACGACAGGCAGGTACAATACAAGACCAAATAATGAAATAATTCTGTGTATAAGCCGTTAAGTTTTATGGCTCGCGTTTCCAACCATCGGCCTACAGAAATTTTCCGCCACAATAAACTTATATTAATTTATTCCCCCAAAAAGACATAATTGCAAACTAAAGTTTCCTAGCATTCTTACCAGTATAGATCAACTTTATGCATCGAGGCGTGTCTGTACTTTTAGCTCATAACAATACTGCGGTAAACGCCGAGGATAGCGGATAAGTCACACCTCACTTATTGTCGTTGAATTATAGTAATCACGCAGAGTGTACACATTTGCAACTAGGCAAACCGCAGTAACGGAAAATTTGATCCAAAGCGCTTAAACCTTTAATGCGTATATACCAGTATATGTATATGAATTAAGTTTTTTAAACAGTACATCTCAATAAAGTATAAGTAAAACTTAGCCAACATCAAATGGAAACAAATATGGGAAATAAACATTGGAACGAAACTATATAACTTTGAAGACCAACACCATAATGACCTGTAATACTACTTCAGCCGAATGAGTCAGTTGCTATGAGTCAGCTCTCTCTCTCTCTCTCTTCCCCCCCCCCCCCCCCCCCCCCCCCCAACACACACAATGAAATATGCTCCCCATCCTAAATGAAATCAATGAAATATGCTCACATGACTGTTCATTTTGCATTTCATAGAAACAAACAAACGATTTAATCATACTATTGTTACATTGTTACTCACATGACTGTTCATTTTGCATTTCAGAGAAAAAACAACAAACGATTTAATCATACTATTGTTACATATGAAAATAAACGTCTAGGATTGTCGAATGTCATGATGCATTTATAAGTATAAAAAGTGATTAAAAAGAATCGTCATTATTCGTATTAATCGGTCAAAATTTCAATGTCCCATGTTACATTTGCATGCATCTGTGTTTCCGCCTAAGGCAGTTCTGCATGTTTTCTACAATGTAGAATTTAATTAAACTATGATTTTTCAAAACTTCAAAATATACTTAGAATTTGTTTTCGTTGTATAGGTCCGTGCGCTTATTTTTGAGATATTTGACCAAGACAACCAACCGGACATACCACGCCAACTTTTAATAATTTTGCTAAACGTTGCAATTTATTAATAAAAATTATTTTATTTCCGTACGCCGAATCCAGGCGATATTCTATGTGTTCCGGATAAATGACGTTACGCCATCACTTCCGGTTTATCAAACACTGCTTTTCATAACATATTTGACATCTAAAAAAATCTGGAAAGTAGATCCCTCGGAAGCACCGAGAACAAGGCAAACAGTGAAAATTGCAGACTCGGTTTTATTGAGTCTGTACATGAGCAGTAATGGAAAATGCAACACTGCCCACGCCCCCTAGCACCGACTTAAGCAGTATTCAATTTTCAAATCTAAATGGGTTGAAATCAATGATCCCGAAAGACCAGAAAATATAACAACACTGAGATGAAGTCGGGGCGAATTATCATTTGTTCAAACTTTTTTCTTTTTTTTTTCTTTGAGAATATACACATTTTGTCCTGTTTAGAAATATGGTGTCGTTTTAAGAAACCTGAGTTATTTATTTCTGTTTTACGGCCGCCACACAGCACTTAACACCCGCTGTTGTGAAGTAAATAAAATCTGGAAAGTAGATCCCTCGGAAGCAACGAGAACAATACAAACAGTGAAAATTGCAGACTCGGTTTTATTGAGTCTGTACATGAGCAGTAATGGAAAATGCAACACTGCCCACGCCCCCTATCACCGGCTTAAACAGTATTCAATTTTCAAATCTAAATGGGTTGAAATCATTGATCCCGAAGGACCAGAAAATATAACAACACTGAGATGAAGTCGGGGCGACTTTTTACGGCCGCCACACAGCACTTAACACCCGCTGTTGTGAAGTAATTAAAATCTGGAAAGTAGATCCCTCGGAAGCAACGAGAACAAGGCAAACAGTGAAAATTGCAGACTCGGTTTTATTGAGTCTGTACATGAGCAGTAATGGAAAATGCAACACTGCCCACGTCCCCTAGCACCGGCTTAAGCAGTATTCAATTTTCAAATCTAAATAGGTTGAAATCAATGATCCCGAAGGACCAGAAAATATAACAACACTGAGATGAAGTCGGGGCGACTTTTTACGGCCGCCACACAGCACTTAACGCCCGCTGTTGTGAAGAAAATAAAATCTGGAAAGTAGATCCCTCGGAAGCACCGAGAAGAAGGCAAACAGTGAAAATTGCAGACTCGGTTTTTTTTAGTCTATACATGAGCATTAATGGGCAATGCAACACTGCCCACGCCCCCTAGCACCGGCTTAAGCAGTTTCAATTTTCAAATCTAAATGGGATGGAGATAAGGTCGGGGCGAATTATCATTTGTTCAAACTTTTTTCTTTTTTTTTTCTTTGAGAATATACACATTTTGTTCTGTTCAGAAATATGGTGTCGTTTTAAGAAACCTGATTTATTTATTTCTGTTATCCGTAAAATGGGCTGTCCATTAAAATTTAATGTCCCCTAAGAGAAAACAACTTCATATTCATCTATTCCGAAAACATTGCCGTTGTTTTATTTACAAAATGGTACGTTATATTTAAGAAATATTTAGATAAGAACAATACAATTTTTCTTGCGATTATTTTGAAATATAGATCAAAATAATTATAACACGATCTGATTTTGATGACAATTTGTACCAAACATGAACGACCGAGATAGTCACTATTACAGACCCACTACTGTGCAACATAATGACCACATGGACATCGTGTAAATCATTCTGATAATTTATAAATACTGGTATAATACAGTTACAGATGGACAATTCAGTCCCTCTCTGAATTTTTGGTTAAATTCTTCTGTGATTTTATTCATACTTTTTTTGGCGCGTCTTTAAACCTAATCTTTTCTTTTTTAAGTCAGCGCCCCAATTTTGAATAAGGGAAAAAACAGAGAACCGTAATATCAGATGTTATGCCAGTTGCATGCTTTGGTTCCGGCTACTTAGCATTAGGCACCAGTTGCCGTGGTGGTATATACCAAAAGCTCCTATCTTGGCCCCCGTACTTTCTGTACACAAATGAACGTCCTCATTTGTGACCCACAAGCGATAATGAAAAATGCAATTCCGTTATAACTTTGAAATTTCTGGTATACGAAGAAATTACTTAGCCATACCAAAAGTAGAACTTTTCCAGCGACGAATAAACCGTCTGCCAGTAACAAAAATTCAAGGAGCCGATGAGGGTTTGCATAGGTTTCAACATTGTTTTTTGTTGTTTTTTTTTAATTCGACAGCCATTTCGTTAGAATTCAGTTCTAAGCCTAACATACGAAAGCCTTGGCTGGGCCTACGGTTAAATCTGTGTCTGGAGAACCTTAAACTCAGACATTTTTGAATGGAAATAATGTTAATGCTACGGGGCATTTTTTTTTTAAAATAAATTGGTCTTTTTGCGTTTAGTCTCGATATAGCCAAAAATTCTTAAAGACCTAGCAAATCTTTCGAGCGTGGTGCAGCTTATTGATCTCTATAAGGATGTGTCTTATGAAAGGAAAATTTATCTTTGTTTTGTTTTATTCTTTCTTCTTTGGTTACGCTGCGCTTCGTAGATCTTATGTCCGAAAATTTGAATCCTGGGACAGATGGGATGTTATCCAAACCGTAATTGTTGTATTATATGTAAAAGGGCGCCTTAATTCAAAGCCCGTACATGTCTGGGTATTGGTGGAGGTATAATATTTGTTTCTATAATGTTTTAACGTTAAATTTGTCAAAAGTTCCGAAAGGTTAAATGTAATAAATAATACGAAATGTTTGATGTTGTTTATTTAGAGTTGTTAATTAGCAAACCAACTAGAAAGAGACCTTCGGTTCCCTTCCTGACTTGCACACAAAACATCCAAGGGGACAACTGCCACGGACATGAATTTTTATCATAGTAACATTAAACATTAAATCATTTAAAACATTTTTAAAAACGCAGTAACACATTATTTTGAAAACCACACATTCTGTTTACGTCGGGTATATGTAATGTATGATCTGACTTTGACGCATGAGAGTTCAATATATAGCCGCATCTGCCGATTAGGGAAATCAGCATGATTTACTTTGCCTTATTTATGTAAGAAGCACTTTACTGGATAACATTACCTGTATAACGAACCGTTCCATTATTAAAAGTATAAAAACATCGCTGACCTCAAAATCAAATTATATAGCCCGCCCGCTTGGCGCAGTAGGGAGAGCGTTGGTCTACGGATCGCGAGTTCGATCTCCGGGCGGAGCGTATGTTCTCCGTGACGATTTGATAAAAGACATTGTGTCTGAAATCGTCTGTCTTCCACCTCTGATAATTCATGTGGGGAAGTTGACAGTTACTTGCTGAGAACAGGTTTGTACTGGTACAGAATCCAGAAACACTAGTTAGGTTAACTGCCCGCTGTTACATTACTGAAATGCTGTTGAAAAACGGCGTAAAACCCAAAACAAACAAAATGCAATATCAAACTATACACACCTATCTTATTTATAAATACACGCCTTGTTGAATATGCCATGTCAACAAACATTATGTACTTTATTTGACCATTCCGTTTTATGTATGTTTTCAAATTGCCATCATTTTTTAAATATTAAATATTTTTCTATCATGTTTTCGTTTTTTCTGGCCGAAAATCTACATTTTGTGCTCGCAGCGGTTAACATGTATCTACGGTAAAAACCAAATAGCTTTTTACGATCGCGCTGTACGAAATGTTACAAAATCGAGCTCAAGCTATATTTCTGTTATTCGCCCGCCTAGAATGGGCATTTCGACCGACAGCGCCTTGATGCCTTGGCCCAAGAGCAGCACGAATTCTCCTCCATACACCGTCACCACGTGGCATAATAAACTTAGTTTTTGGCAGCGAGTATAAATTAAGTTTTCAGCAGAGCAGTTTTAACTCCGGTGTTGAATCGAGAAAAAAAAATTGGCACGGATTTATTCTGCTTATATACCATTAGTTGAATTGATACCCGGCTTAATGATAAGATGCAGACCGGAAACCATGCATAACGGACGATAATACCCGAAGGTCATCGATTGCTTAGTGATAGAGATGTAACTACGGTGTTCCGTTAGGGCAAGCGCCTGCTCCCTGAGAACGCGAAGCGAGAAGGTACGACTGTACTATGACGAAGCGCGAGAGTACCATTGTGAAGCGCAACAGTACGATGGCGAAGCGCGACAGTACGATGGTGACACTACGATGATGAATCGCGACAGTGCGATGGCAAAGCGCAATACTACGATGGTTGAGCGCGACAGTATGATGGCGAAGCGCGACAGTACAATGGACTGTGACCATCGTTCTTTCGCGCTTTGCCATTGTACTGCCGCGCTTCGCCATCGCACTGTCGTGTCGTCACCACCGTACTGTCGAGCTTCGCCATCGTACCGTCGCGCTTCGCCGTCGTACCTTCTCGCGCTTCGCGTTCACAGTGAGCAGGCGCTGGCCCTAACGGAACACCGTACGTGACTAACTAGCCACGGTGTTTACAGCTTTTCTTCGCAAAATAAAGTAAATTATTTGCAGGAGAAAATAATTTCTATTATTTACAATTATGTTTCAACTACTTGTTTGAATGTTCATTAGTTCTTTTGCCTTGCATGCTGAAAGAAAACTTAAAGGCATAAAGATAATAGAATTGAAAATGCCTTTGATTTCAAGTTGTTTTACTGGGAAACAAAAATGATATGCAATGAGGAAGACAATTTATCTTTCAGGCAGTTAAACTAGTAATATTTCTTATCAAATCTTATCGTATGTTTTAAACGTCCAGTCTTATTTAAACCTATACAGTTATTAAATCCTTACCATTGAATAAACTTAGGAAAGGCAGGACGTTAATTGTGTCAAAGGAAGGCTATTTATTTGATCTCGAATACACTGATGTAATATTCCTGACGTTACAAGCGTTACTTTAAAAGGACAATAAATTAAAATAACTTTAGCTATAGTGATGATCGCTAAGTATGCCATTCATTTCACTTTAATAAGTTTTATGCATAATTTAACCCATATCATGCTGGACACGATTGATTCTGCCTTTGCGAACAGTGTATATTATGAACATTCATTTTGGTAAGCATCCCTTTTAACAGTTAATGATACTGTCCAAACTGAAAGATGGACATGTTTATTATAGAAATTTAGCAGAGTAAGGGTTGATCTAAAACTCGTGTCAAAATATTTGCCCATTAGCGTGTACCTTTCATATATAATCAATACTAAAGTGCGCATGATATTTGTATTACGATAGTCTGGTAAACAAATTTAACATGTTATTAGAATAATACCCTCCTCCAAAAGCACAAGACAGCGTTCCAGATGATACACTAACTTATCCAGATGTGTGTTACTCGCGTTACCTATGTTACAATACAGATGTGTGTTACTCGCGTCACCTATGTTACAATACAGATGTGTGTTACTCGCATTACCTATGTTACATTACAGATGTGTGTTACTCGCGTCACCTATGTTACAATACAGATGTGTGTTACTCGCATTACCTATGTTACATTACAGATGTGTGTTACTCGCGTTACCTATGATACAATCACTGGTTCAGATGTGTTTTACTCGCGTTACCCATGTTACAATACAGATGTGTGTTACTCGAGATACCTATGTTACAATCCAGACGTGTGTTACTCGCGTTACTCCTGTTACGATCCAGATGTGTGTTACTCGCGTTAACTATGATACTGTCACTGAACTTGATTATGGTTGTTTGTATAATGAGTGGTCGTTTTTGCATTGTCTATCAGCTGGTGCTGTGAGGAAATAAAGGTTGATATAATATGTTTAATGCTACCAGGTATTATTTATAAACAGACGCCAGAATCCAAACACCATGTGCAGCTGGTGCATCAATTTGCATTATTTGCCATAGAATACGGAATAGTTTTTAAAGCATTTATAATTAATTGCTGTTTCCCGTAAGCAAATGACTTTTCCTGAATTTAGCACCAGATGCGTATCAGGAACCTCATCAGATGCCAGATCATTTTCGTTCAATGATATACAAGCTGAATTTGCATGATTGTTAAACGCTTCACTTTCTGAAAATACGACACGGGCCTTAACTTTTTAGTCAAACGATTTGCAGGTCTCTTGGCCGCAGTCTAAGCTAATAATTATGCTTATAGACCTTTTTACACAGAGCTATTTGCTTAGCAACGGGAAACAATTTTCGCGCATGCGCCCTCTACGTAAGGCAAAAAGACATGACTGCACAATATAAATTACGTTAGAGATATATTGTATTTTGATCTATTCGATCAATTATGAGTTTGTTTTATAGTAAATATCCACCGAAAGACAAAGGAAAATATATGTAGATCTTTGCAAACCCACAGCTTTAACTAATTTGCATTATTATTGATGATTTTGGATTAATGGACTATTCATTCGGCAATTTTGATCTCAACAAATTTAGGTTAAGAAAAATGAAAAAAAAAAGAAAGATATTTTCCATGAATTTATAAAGTAATAACAAAGATTTTGTTTTATTTCCTAACGTGATCTCCCATAACTTACCACGTGTCGCAATTAGCTTACATGATACTTGAAATATAATTAAAAGTCGAAGTTGAAAATAAAATGTTCAATTAATAAAGTTCAGCCTTTGGTTTTATATCCAATTACTCAAACGGTGATCAATTCATTCAGTATTCAAAAAATAATAATAATAATAATAATAATTATCTTAAAATTGTTATTTTTTATTTTAATTGTTTCTTCGAATTTTAAAGTTTTTTATTTGACATTATCAAAGGGGTTCGAATGGCGAATGCAGCGGTCAGATTCAATAGAGAGAGGGCGGGTGGCGGGGAGGGGTGTTCTACACTTACATTTTTTATCTGTTCTATTCTTTGCGGAATTCAAGTTTATCATAATTATCCTATTAAATCACGGATAATGACTTCTTGCGCGATACATTTTCGATATGAAAATGATCCAGCATGTAAACATAAGAAATAAAAAAAAAATAGAGATTTATATCAGGTATTTTCCTTCAGTGTGTAGTCCTTGATTTGATTAATATCTTACGAAATTAGATTTTTTGTAACTACACTTTCATCGTTTTAAAAGGAAATGTCCATTAAAGTTCCAAAGTATATTCTTATAGATTTTGAAATACTAGATATCACGTGAAGTGTTTATTTTTTGATTCACAAAACAGCTCCGCCACGTGATATAATTAATCTGGGTGCGTTCTTTTAATGGCATTGATGACCGAAGGCATTAATGTATATCACATCAAAGCCATCTTGCTTCAGTAACTTTTATGGTCCGCTCTAATTAGGGGACACTCTCGAATTAACTTACGGTCTTGATTACCCAGGTGACCTATGTTTTATCATGTCAATTGCATAATAGTTACGCAATTATTTCCGGTATATCACTTAAAACGGCAACTTCAGTGCCGCGACCCCAAAGTATGTAGATGTCATTTAAACCGGAGAAAAATATATATAACAACTATTTGAAGTTGTGGGAAAAATAGATATAATGAAAATATGAATTTTTTAAATGTAAGGAACAAGTTTTATATTTGTATGATGTGTACCCAGTAGGCATTTGACGTCGGTTAGACGTCGAATAGACGTCGGACCCCGACGTCGGATTAACGTTGTATTTTGGTTGGATTTGCAAACCGTTTCGACGTCGGATCCTGACGTTGGCTAGACGTCGCAATCCGACCATTTTCCAACCTAAATCTAACCACTTTTCAACCAAAATCTGACCAAATTTTCAACGTAATTTGCAATCAAACAAATAATCAACACATGTATTTTATCATCTTTATTTCATATTATGGCGACGTAAGTCTAATACAATAAGTCCAAAAAGTAATGCAGTAATTGAAACTTTCAAGTTTCGTCATTTTTGTATGAATCTTCAACTCCGCCAACATTTCCACCTGAAATGTATATAAAAAATTGACAGTTTCAATATTTAACATATACAAATATACTAGTGCTATTACTAAGAGCATAATTAATACGTGCCAAACAAATATGTAATATTTTAAATTCTATGAAAAAAAAAATTCTATAACTTCGTAAAATGTAATTAAATGAAATTGCTTTTTAAAGTAACAAACAAAAATAAGTCAATTTTTTAAAAAAAATACGGAATATAAATCAATATAACTTCTAAAATAACTATAATTTTTAAAAATCTGTTACTCACGTTGCGGATCCTTCCCTTTGTGTAAAGTATTTATAAACTTGCTCTATCTTCTCCCAATAAATATCAAATTACAGGAAAAGTGTGTAAACCGATGCAGGCTTATCTCGCGAATGTGTGACTAATAGACAACGTGTATAGAAGAGAAGATCTATGTGAATTTAGAATAATTTATACATGTGTATAGAATGCATTTTTATCTTGAACAGTTTAAAGTTTGTGACAAAAACCGTCTCCGAAAATAGACAATCTCATGCGATATTGTAACATAATTAATATAATGTTTGTTGTGAGAATGAACTATTATTAATAAGCGCACGTCCAGGCCTTTATGAAAACAAGTAAATATATATCTTTAAACTATACTAGCAAAATTATACCAGTTAGTTTTATAACTAAAAACATTTATCAGACATTCTATCCAACCTAATTCCAACGTCTTCTAGACGTCTAAGTCTGACGTCTATTAGACGTCGTGGATACGACGTTGGTTAGACGTTGGATTCAGGTCGCCGACGTAGCGACCAAAATCCAACGTCTAACCAACGTCGGTACGACGTCAGGTGTTTACTGGGTAGAAGACTGGAAATGCTTGTTCTTTTCTGACGAAAATAAGAATAAAGCAGGCTTTTCAGGTAAGATATGATTAATTAACATACATGTCTTTAATCAAAGTATACTGTATAATAAATTACTTGACTGAAATTATCTTTATAACGGCAAAACAGTTCGTAATATAATGATAATTTTATGTAGGTTTTCTTATCGTTGAGAGTTCTTTTGCCACACGTAAAGAGCGCATGCGCGTTAAAATCAAAACATCCGCGGAATAGCATAGCAACCAATAACTTGTGTAAAAACATCTATCGTTAAAAGGTTTGACACACTCTACGATACGTTTGTACGTCAATGCCGTTCGATTTTAATGCAAGATGGAAAATGTTTTTGATATTTCAAGGGCATTATATTATTGCGAAAACGGCAGAAGGTCTTAAGAGATCTTTCTGCCGAAAGGAGCGGGAACCTAGGTAACCAATAACCCTATACTTATTGCAAAGAATTTTATCAGTTATACTCTATAATGTGCTCTAATTTGTTATCAACAGCTTATTATCTTGCCTTCGCTGCCTTCTTGAGGGTAAAGGAAATTGCTGTAATGAATACAGTATTAGTTTCAAATGACATTTAAATGTCTGACGTAAATGAAAGGTAAGGTATAGTAACAAATGCTATTCGATAGTGTATTTGAAAATCAGAAGGGCATACTTTAGCTTTGTACGGCCAGTAAAAGTTTTTGAGTTTTTAAAACGATGCCTGAAAAAAAGGTGGTGCTTTTTCTGCAACTTGAATGGAAATCCGCTTACAAAATATATTTTAAAAAATGTGTCGGTAATTTGCAGGTTGGCTCCAGGAAATTAACATTTAATACGTTTTTGATAGGGGCGGCAACTGCTGCAGCTATGGCAGGCTATCCTTTCTACACAATTAAACGGGCTGGTCGGTGGCTTATCCTATTTACCTTAAACCAGCTTCCAAGTTTAACATAATTGTGTCTGGCAGTGTATACTTTAAGCAAGACAATACATTGTATTTTGATTAAGAAAGTATGTTGTTTTGGATCTTTCCGTAGTGTGTCTTGAACAAAATTTTTGTAAATACAGTAGAGGTTTGGTTAAATCAAGAAGGTCTTTATTGTTGAAAAACTTCGGCCTGGTTGTTTGAATCTTGACTGGAGTCGCCCGAATTGTGGTGGCAAGGTAACAGTGGTTTACCGATATTATATGTAACCGGTAAACTGAAAACCTTGAAGAATGTTGCCAAAGTGGGGAAATGACCTTAGTTGGGTACTACCTTAATTCATTCGCAATCAAACAGACGAAATAGTAAAGTTTAATTATAACATCTTTCGGGTCACAGATACTTCCTTGTAACTCATGACGCTATTCCTATACCGTGCAATGTAGAATGCTAGGACGTAATCAGACCCAATAACTGTTGTATTTAATATACTGATCTGAGGGAGGTAACCTCAGCTCTATATGCAGAAGATGGTATATATTTATCTTGTCTTGGCAATTGTTTACTTCAGCGAAATTATCGTCAATTATAGCTTTTGGTGTTGCCTTATGGTAATTCCCGTATCCTTCCAGCCATCCGTTAGTTTCGTTTCGAAAGGGTATTTGTTAATCTTTCTTGGAAGTGGCTTACATCGTACTTCCAAAATATATCTGTGATCATCTTTTTTTCTGCGAAATCCGAACTTTAGTTTATTCTTATTATTTAAATCGCTTTGGCTGCGGGAATGAAATAGTATTTTATCTGAAAATCATGTTTATAGTTTAAACATATTCATTTCATAATGTACATTTATTCATGGCAACTGACAAATATACACACAATAGAAAAAGGATTGGAACGGTAGAATTAACTAAAATAGATTCTCCCCTTATTGATAAATTTACATAAAATGATGGCAGGCATTAAATATACGATCTTAAGTACATTACATTGAAATAAGCTGTACTGATTATTAAATTCATGTTTGATCATGGGCATTGGTCAATGATTCCCAGGATCAGTCATCAATGTTTATGGCGATACTGAAAGTTCAGTTGATTCATTCAAAAGTATGAACGTTTTGGGGCAATTTATTGCAGTTAGCCTTTTGGGGCAATCACTGAATTTAGCCTTTTTACGCACATTTTGGTCATGGACATTTGTACGACTTTCTCACTGATTTCGAAGACCAGTCATCAATTTTATGGCGAAATTGGAAGTTCAGTTGCTTAATTAATAGTTTTAACACTTTTGGGGAAATTTATTAAATTTAGCTTTTTTGAAGCATTTATTGACTATGCTAATGAGGCAATTTTTGAACTTAGCCTTTTGGGGCTTGCCTTTTGGGGCATTCAACGGAATGCTGTAAGGTTGCTTTAAACGACAATTTGTTTGGTGACAGGTGGACCTAGTGTGGTCAACGTGGTGAGTGCGGGAACAATGCCTAAAATATCCAAACCAAAAAAATAAGCTAACAGAATCTTGACATGTTAAATAAAATGTATTAAAACATACAAGATGCTTGCTTTAACTTATAGGTTGACTGGATGTGAAACAACGAAATATATTTAAGCATACTTAATAAAAGGAATATTGTTCACAATCTATATTCACATGTAAATTTCATTTTAATTATTCATTTGAAACGAATATACCGACATTGGCTTGTTTTTAATCGTGTGTTATTGTTTAACCTGGAATCTCCCAATAATAGATTTGAATGTATGTATCGGTACGCTAAGATCTAATACCAACTAAATACTAGTATAACATATAAATTGGTTGGACTATTTTCAGTTTAATCTCTACTAAATCTGGATAAAAATGTAATAGAATACAACATCAATTCGTTTATTTCAGTACAATGTCAAATAATCAATGTAAAACTTAACTGCTTAAGATATTGTCTGTAGATTGCATCCGCTTGTAGCGTTGCATATTCGGAAGCCCGCACGAGATGTCAATTGTTTTTATGTGGGTAAGCCATCAAGCGGGCTTGTGGTTTTATCCAGGTACCATTTCATACCTAAAATTATGTGCGAAGAAGGCGCATGTACATTGCAAAGAAGATAAATATGATATACAGAGATGATACACTGACAATATGAACAGCTACATCAATACGAGGGCTGTTCAAAAATAACGTAAGCTTTTGCTGTCAAAAGCCGCCTTTTGTGTTCAGTGCAATGTAAGATATATGTTTGTAATTCGCAATCTTTGTGTAATTCGGTCAAACATAGTTTGTACCACTTTTGTTGACATGCGAATGGTAAAGAACGTTTTAATTACCACAGTTACTCTTAACCGGCGCAGTCGCTTTTTCATCTATCGTGATTTGAATTAGACCGCTTATGTTCGCACAGATAGTCCATTTGTTTATCTGAAAATAAGGTAAATAAAAGTGCAGCACCACGTCAAAGCAACATACACCGAAAGTATGGCGTCAATTGGACATAAGAAACGAAAATATACAACGTTTGAAATGAGTGAGTATTGCTGATGATAACGCATATAAAGCCGTCATCAACTCGCATAGATAATCTGAGAATTGCTTAGTTATGTAGTGATAGTTGCAAAGACCAACTGAAATTTATACATTAATAAAGCAGACGCCATAACAATGTTCGGTCATCTGTGTCTTGATCTTCAGGGTAGTACAAACGAGACAGCGAAGGTCGAGCGAGAAAAAAAAATCCGTGATTCGACGTAAACGTCAATCTATGACGCCTTGGATAAAGATCAACCGCTCACAGTGCGCATCTTGTCTGAGATGATTGGCAAACGGGTTCATTCTGTTTTCAGCATGATGTCATTAACGTCGTTGTAATATTGTCATCGTGCATCGGGTTAGTATAAGTTACTGTTTTCGAGGAGGCCTAACTCCTTGTTGTATGGTCATAATCATGTGAAGATAGAAGAAAGATTGCAAAGCATGATTATGTATTTCTTGTTTTGCTTCTTTAAAGTTTATAAAAGCTAGAGACAAAGTCTACGTGATTTTTTTAACAGCCCTCAAACAATTGCTTCTTTATGATTTTAAAAATATAAATAGATATATCGTTCGAAGGTGTTGCCACTTGCCGAACCTGGGTTGTGCCTATTGTGTGCCTTTGTTTGTTCGTTTTGTCCTTACTTTGTGTTGCGGGTGGATGTTGAGGGGGGGGGGGGCGGGAGTGCAGGAGTATGGGTACGTGTGTGTACGTGCGTGTGTGCTTCCTTGCTTTACTGTCGTGCCGTTGGGAGTTTGTGTTTTTTAAACGTGGCTTTCTGTTTTGAGTATTCATTCTTGGTTTCTTTCCCCTCCCTAACAACACCCACTTTTCTTTACCCAATGCTCATTTTTATACCTTTCACCACATTAAAATGTACTGCTTGATGAATATTTGAATCAACCCTTCTCCTCTAGCTGTGCTTTTTTGCTCTATTCTTCCAGGAAGTTTTTATTTTGTTTGCTATTTTTTCGTGAATGCGGATTTTATGGGGGGTGGGGGGGGGGGGGATAAAACGTTTCCCAAGAGTGAAATATGATTTTTTTTCATAACATAACACGATAATATAAACCTTATTCATGATAAAAAAACTGGAATAGTCTGCTTTTAATTCTTTTTATATACACAAATTATTGAACACATCGTTCGTTTACATTTAGAACGAGCAACAACATAAACAATACATTTTTTCTACAGTCGACATTTACTCTTATTTTAAATGTAAATGGAAAACGTAACCTTTACAGCATGTCACAAATTGACATACGGGCCTTAATTTATCTGTAGTGTAAATGCAGGTATTGCATCATCTTTTTGTAAATTTGTGAGTTATTGAGGTAAATGTCAGATTTCACGCATAAAATACCTCTCATGTTTTTCTGTATTTCATAACTTAAATTTCCATGTAAATTTCATTAAATTCGGTTCAGTAATAAGAAAGTGGATATTTTATAAACTTCAGTAATTTATGTTTTTATCCCGAAAACCACTATAATAGGCCTCAAATTGTCAATTTCAATCCGCGCCAATGTAGTTAGATTTCTCGGCTATATCGTTAATCCCGTAAAAATGACAATAGTCATAGCATACGGATTATCCGTGAATCCCATGAAATTTAGTATTTGGCGGGACATTACCTTTTAAATAGACTGTACTAGATATGCCTTGCGCACACCACCTTCGAACATTATAGACGAATCTGTCTGAATTATTTTCTTGCTAGAAATTTATGCTCGATCGAGGTAAGAAATTTATTTGTTAGATTTTTGTATGATTTTTGCATTACGATTTTTATTTGGTAAATTTTTGTTCATTCTACAGAATTCTGTAACATTTACTTTTCGGCATATGATTTTTTTTTTGCTAGTTTCGGTATATCAGGATAATTTATTAAATTTTTCAGACTTTTGTAAATTATTTAGAAAGAGGAATCTAAAACGTTTCGTTTATATAAGATGTTAGATTTATACTGAAATTTGTATCGTGATAATTGTAAAGCACTGTTTCAAAAACATATGTCAAACATTTTGTTAATTATGGAACGCCATTATTGCATTGTATTGTTATGTATAAATCTATATGGCAAGTCTAGTACCTTGTATGTAATATATTATTGTAATATGAAATTGTGTGCCAGTCTATTGCATATACATACAATGTCCGTTTTGTTGTATGACATTTGACATTATATTGATACAAATTATTATATAACGTTTGATTTACATTGAATTTTGTTAATTTGTAGTTGTAAATAATAGCTGCAGTTTATCATGTCCGTATCTATAATGTTTCATCATATACTTTTCATATCTTTTTCATACTTTAACTTTAGTCTTTTAAGTAAGTAATTTTTGTAATAATGGAAGTAATTAGTGACGTATTTTAATCATGTGACGTCTGAACTTAGTAGCACATATATTTGTATAAGTAGCACGTATTATTTATGGGAGCCTACGGAGGTATGGTGTACCCAAAGGAGCAGTTTTATGCCCTGACTTATTTGTTTTGCTATGGTACTTACCATATGTTATATATTTTAGCTTCTTCCGCCAGACGATTTTACCTGGTGATGTCATAGCCCGGAAGTACAATGCCCGAGGTTCACTTGTCTTCACTCGCCTGGATGTGATTTTTCCCAGCGCAGAGCTTTCGTCCCATGGTTGTGCCGTAAACCGCAAAGACGCTGATTTTTGTTATCCTCTGAAGACAGCTCAGGGATGCAATCACCTACCACCATAGGGAGCCAATACGGAATCAACGTATTCACGGTTTAAAGGGACTTTATTTCAAGATACGTTTTGATATTGTTTGTGCTACTTAAAGTTCGCAATTAAATTAAAGAACTGTACCACGTCACATTAGAATGGAACTATACGAACTTTGTATCTGGTGATACTGAACTTTTATTTTTTTTCTTATAATCAGTTTTTTTTTCATATCATCTATTCATTGTAAATAATCATCTTATGTAAATAAATTTGTAAATATTGTAAAGGGTGTTGATTCGTTCTGATGTTTATTGTCGCCGGTACGGCCTTTCCTGTCACACAGCATCAGTGAAGATATTAAATGTGCGAAATACGTACAACTCGCAGTTCCCGGTAAATTTGACATATTGTTACGGTTTTATGGCTATATACCAAATAAAGAAATTGTTCTTTGTGTTATACAGAATTCAGCAACTTCAGATCAATTTTGATACAGTTTCTAGATTTTCAGTCTATCGTAGACCTATTTTTACAAGATATCGATACATTTGCCTGACGAAACGAAAAGAAAAAGGGGAGTTGAATGGTATGCAGTGAAATGCAAGTCAACTGAAGTCAGGTACCCTCATATTGCCGCATTTCAGATAGCGGTCCGCAGAATAAACACCTTACTTTCGCTTTAAAGTAAACAACTCAACAAACCATATGACTGTTTTTCGGCGACGCCGTCTAAATTCGTTTTCGTTACTTATGCCACATGACTTCAGTTTGCAAATCAAACTACTTGATAACGCATTATAGATAATTTATCAAAATGGAAGATTTATGCAACATTCTGTCTGATTGGACGAGAGTGTCAATTTCTTTCACTCTGTTGATTGTGCTACGCTGAGTGAGATGTAGACAAAGCGTTTATCCTAAACGACGCTGTTCACAGTTTTAAAGCTAATTTTGGCTCAGTATATTTAGCAAGAATATTGATATATCTCAAAATGATAAGTAAGTTTAATAAATAAGATAAAAACCTGTTCAAATACCAACACATATCAAATTAAAGAAAGAACTGAATACGATCTGCGTATCACATGAATAAGGTTGTGATAAGAGTCTTTTATGTAGAGAAGTGCTTTTTAAAAGATTTTCCTTGTTACAATTGTCGTCTGTATATGAAAAGGTTTCTTGCTTTTGTGACTTATTCAGATTGCATATTAAAATGAGTACTTGTTTGCTTTGATATATTTGTTATAAATTATTTCACTGATTTATTATATATGAATATTTTTCTTTAGTTTGGTATGCAAATATTGAACTTAGTTGAAATCTGTTTCAATATATATATGCTATATAATGACTGAATCTCATTACACTGAAATGAAGGTACGCTGCAAACAGTTTATCTATGTGGTATGACTACGGTCAAACTTTGCTTATGAAACAGAAATATTGAAATAATTACAATTGTATGTTTTGCTTGACCTTCACTTTTTCATAGGTGTGATGTCATTGTCCAAAGATTCATGAATAGCGAATATGTATTTGTTAAAGCGGAATCAGTTGGCCTATTTTAGAAATAAATAAAAATAATAATTAAAAAAATCCTTTAATTGATTTTTTCTCATGTATTCTAATCAAACTTGATTTGTAGCATCTTTATTAGGCCCGCAGCCAACTTTGTTCAGCTTGGACATTTGACCCCATTTAGGGGCTGCTAGAGCTAAAACTAGAAATGCCTTTATACAGCGTCTCATGAACAGCTTGGTGGATCTTTGTCATACTTGGTCTGGAGCATCATTATATGGTCCTCTTCCAAATTTATTTATATAGGAACTTGGGCCCTATTAGGGACCACTATAGCTAAAAGTAGATATGCCTTTCTTCGCATTAACCACTAAAATGTAGTGGATTTTTATCAAACTCGATGTGTAACAATATAGTAAGATCTCCTGCTATTTTGTTACAGATGGGGATAGGGACCAATTTAGCTAAAAATATAAACACCTCTTCTCATGAACCGCTTCATGAATCTTCATCACACTACTGCTGTAATCATTCGTCTAAGGATAAACGAAACAAAATTGCAACCTTAGAAACCTTTGCGAAAAATTAAAAGAGAACCATTTAAATTGCTAAAGTGCGGTGTTTAGTTTTGCAGTTTGAAAAATGTTAGATGAAAGATGATTGTTAGATGAAAAATTCATAAACTTCTTTCCTTATTACAATTCGCCGACCATCATTTTTAAAGATATTTCTTGTAAAATATGATAGTAATTGTTTAACCCCTGGAAGCATTTGAAAACAGTAAACGCAAACAGAGCCACATTGCGCAAAGCACACACTATAGTGAAAATACATTAAAGACGGAGCTCTTCAAATTCCCATTAGCAAGATATATTTTTATTATAATGTAGCAATAATAATTACAGCAACGTCAGAAGCCAAAACAAATATTACGACAACAGCAAAATGAACGAATGGGTCGGCTTATAGAATATATTACAAATCTGCTTTTAGCATGGGCCCATGCTTGCTTTGAAAGGATAAATAATAAGTACAGCGACGTATCGTGTATGCGTTCTATTCAAAGCAACAGGCTGTTTAATGAATGTGGGACTAGCTGGTTGAATATAAGGTCTATGAAACGTCTTAAAAAATTGCTTTATTTCCATTATAATATATCAGCGATTGATAAGCTCATGCGTGTGTTTCATGCTCTAAAAAGAGAAAACCCGTTTGTGGGTTTCGTGTTCGAAATCATATATCATGACAATGTTCTACTGGTGTACCAGTATGCAATTCTTTGACACAGAAGCGCCATTTTCCGTTGGCTCCACCTGGGTTATAGCCATAGAGGAAATTGACATAACTCATTTTGTAATAGAAGATGTTGTTGGCATACGGATGATGAGCTGCAGCAATGTTATGGTGGTTGACATCAGCCGCCCAACGTCGAACTGACTGCACATTATATGTGCAGTGCTTATTCGTGTCATGAACTAACTCTAGCACCGCCATGGCCTATTTGTGGTTGAAATCAGTGGTTGAGGAACTGGTACAGAAGTAGTTAGAATGCATAACGATAAGGTTACAGTTCAAGTTATCAGGTTTTGCGACGAAGACACTGCAGCCAGTCAACAAGGCGGTAACAAAGAAAATACCTTTCTGAGTAGAAGCAGGCAGGAATGTGTAAGATACCGTATTGTGTTCATCGATTGGCAGAAGTACGGTTTCGACGTTGACGTGACCAGATGACGAGGACGAGAAAGGGAGAAGTTTTAATGTATCGCGTCCATGTTCTACTGTTTCTATCATGGTACATTCAACTGGATCCCAACAGTCCAAAGTCCATGTCGATCCGTCATATAACCGCCCTTTCCTGTGTTTGTACTGTCCAGCAGATTTCCTGCATCCCACGGCGTGGTTTTCATTGTCTCCATATAAATCAAACATCCGTTTATGACTGATAACATGAGCGAAGTTGTTTATAGCATTTTGGCTGTCTCCATGTATCAACGTATTAGCGTCTGAAACAGAATATATTACGTAATGTTAGATATTACGAATTGCAAGTTGAAGCAGTTAATTTCAAAAGCAGTGTAACAAAAATGTAGGGATAATACACGCTTTTTTGTGTATTAACGTCTGCAGAAGCCCGCGGGATTGTTTGTGACCGAGACCGAAGGTCGAGGTCACAAACATATCCCAAGGGCTTCTGCAGACGTTAATACACAAAACAAACGTGTATTGCCGCTATTCTTGCATAAAAAAATATTTCACGACGATTTATGTATTGTTTTCATATGTGATGACTTGACGATTCCGGTACATTTTTTTTATTTACCATTCCAGTTGTTCTTGGAAACGGTAAACATGTTTTAAATATCCGTATCCAGGGCCCGGAAATAAACAACACTATCAAAAGCACATCCTGAAGGTTTTTAAGCGATTTTTTTTATCTCTCATTATTACAAAACATAAAACTACCAATAATTGTTCATATCATTTCACAATTTGGTGGACTCGATCACAATTTCAAGAATAATAACTTTACATTCGAGTTATATTGGGTACGAACACGCAGTTGGAGTACGGATGAGTACGAACGTGTGTCAAGTTTCCTAGCTGTTTATATAAATTCTTCGAGAAATTTGATAAAAACATACCAACTGATACTTACCAAAATCATAAATAAAATACCTAAAAACGAACAAGATCACAAGTTACACGCGATACTTATTTATTCACAGTTATTTACAATAACTGAACAGACGCTTTGTAAAGGGAGTGAACTCTAAGAGAAGCTAGTGCGTACATTGATGGGGGCAGTACGTTTGGGGTTGGAAACAGATACAGCTAAACATACTATGGATTACATTGTATCTGTAATGCTACAAGAAGTGGTTGTTATGGAAGAAACAAGACACAGATGCCAAATATCAGTGTGCGCAAAATACATACATATATCCCTGGCAAAGCATTTCAAAAATAAAAATCATGTATTAACAGCACGTGAATTGCCTTGTTTGCACACGATTTTTCTCACGTTTATACATGGGCGGATCCAGTGAAAAAAGTACTTTTTATGCAAGAATAAAGAAATAAAAACGGCTTTTAATTGCGTCATACAAAGCATTCCCTCACTTTACTGAACCAAAAAATAAAGGAAACGACCAGATGAAAGCAAATATTTGCATGTCACATGTTAACAACTATGATGGAATCTTTGAACACTGTTAACTGTTATAAACAAACATTTCTCAGAGAGAAGAGTACGTTTTTACTTACTCTGATTAGTTCCGCAAATGTTCGAATTAAGCACAAATGCTTTTGTAGAAAGTGGTATCTCTCCAGTGCAAAACATGAAGCACAGTACTGAAAAGTAAACACCATGCTTACAACTGACAATATTATTCTTTTATTAAGACATTTCTTCTTTAATAACTATTCAGACATTAGCTGTTAATGTTATATTTTTTCCATTTTTTTTCAATATTAAAATTGTTTGTACTTTCCACAAGGGATGTATGTAAGTTAATATTTTCGACACAAAATAATTGTAGTGAAAGAAAGCCATGTAGCAATAAAACATTTCGCTGAGAACTACTTATATTAACACTGCATAACTTAACTTTATATTCTGTTGCAAGTGTTTAACATAGGACTACTTCTTCTAAAGTTCTGTCTATTTTTATTGCGTTGAGTTTAATGGGGACGTAATACATGCGACTGCATCTTCAAAAGCTTCTATTTCTATTGCGTTAAGTTTAATTGGGGCGTAATATACACAACTGCATCATTTAAAGCTTTGTCTATTTTTATTGCGTAAAGTTTAATGGGGGCGTAATACACGCGACTACATCTTCAAAAGCTTCTATTTCTATTGCGTTAAGTTTAATGGGGGCGTAATATACACGACTGCATCATTCAAAGCTTTGTCTATTTTTATTGCGTTAAGTTTAATGGGGACGTAATACACGCGAATACATCTTCAAAAGCTGTCTATTTCTATTGTGTTAAGAAAGAATGTAAACCGACATGTAAACCTGCTACTCATTTAGAAAATGTGTTCGTTGAGGAGATACATATAAACATGTTCACGTGGGTGAACATGGCATTCCTTATGATAATGATCTGTCGGTATTTTTTTCTTGATAACTGCTTAACAAAATTGTAAACGTATTTATGTCAGCCTTCTCAAGTGAACATTTATCGTGAACAATTAGTACAAAAAGATACAGGGCATTTAAGATACTTTAATAATTAATAAAACTTTTCGCTATATGAGGTTATATGTAACTATAAGCCTTGTTCAAACATTTCTTATGAATAAATTATTTTATAACATTTATTGACCTATATAGCCATAAAGTATACGATAAGTTTTGTTTTATTTGTATAGAGATTTAAAAAACATTTCTTTTATGAGTTTAGCAAACAAGAGTGCATTGGGCGTATTTAATTATTTTAAAGGGACACACAGGCAGAATAGTGGATGAGAAAATAAAACCCTTTTAATTATCTGGAATCGTCGTATCTGAAATTAAGTGACGTGTTTGATTCAAATAGATTGGCTATTTCATGTTTTAACGACATAAGTGTTCAATTTTCATTATTTTTCTTATCTAACCAACGTATGTCAGTTAGGAAAAATATGAAAATTGCAATACAAGGTAACATTTCACTTTTTTAATTCAAATTCGTTTTTTACTATAGACACGGTTGGACAGAGTTTTATATTAAGATTATTGATCGGACAATTTGTCACATGTTTTCAAGACTTCATATACAGTCATTTAGTGACTGTCATACCAAAATTTGATTCGTTAAAATAGACTCTTTCTGTTTCTTTTTATTAACTGAGTAATTTGACGTATATAGGTCATGGATCTATGTCTTGAAAAAAAAACACCTGCGTACCTGATTATCCCTTTAAAACGCATCAATTGATGACCAGATAGCTTGTTTCCCTTTAAAACGCATCAACTGATGACCAGATAGTTTGTATCCCTTTAAAACGCATCAACTGATGACCAGATAGCTTGTATCCCTTTAAAACGCATCAACTGATGACCAGATAGCTTGTATCCCTTTGAAACGCATCAACTGATGACCAGATAGCTTGTATCCCTTTAAAACGCATCAACTAATGACCAGATAGCTTGTATCCCTTTAAAACGCATCAACTGATGACCAGATGGTTTGTAGAGATAAAACGCATTAACTGATGACCAGATGGTTTGTAGGGATAAAACGCATTAACTGATGATCAGATGGTTTGTAGGGATAAAACGCATTAACTGATGACCAGATGGTTTGAAGGGATAAAACGCATCAACTGATGAACTGATAATTTGTAAGGATAAAGCGCATTAACTGATGTACAGATGGTTTGTATCCTTTTAAAACGCATCAACTGATGACCAGATGGTTTGTATCCCTTTAAAACGCATCATCTGATGACCAGATAGTTTGTAAGGGTAAAATCCATCAACTGATGACCAGATGGTTTGTATCCCTTAAAAACGCATCAACTGATGACCAGATGGTTTGTATCCCTTTAAAACGCATCAACTGATGATCAGATGGTTTGTAGGGATAAAACGCATCAATTAATGACCAGATGGTTTGTAGGGATAAAACGCATCAACTGATGAACAGATGGTTTTTAAGGATAAAACGCACAAACTGATGAACAGATGGTTTTCGAACGTTGCGTGCCATTAGTTAAGTAAATATGTGATCTAAGACAACTGGTTGTGTATGTCTTTAAATAGTTCACATTTGCAACAAAAATAGCAACTTACTCAGGAAATGATATTTCTTCATTCTCTCAGACCCGTAACTCCTCCTGTAAGTATAGATTTATGAAACATTTGCAAGAATAAATACCATTATCAGGCCCCAATTTCACTAAAAACTTAAGAAATTACTTAGTTAAGTCTGATATTTTTAAATCGTGCTATTGCTTCAACGGTTATTATTATTTAATGTTGATTTTTTCTATAACAATGTTTTTATAGCTAAGTTATACTATAGTTAGGAGTATTTGTCTGCAGTACTAATTTCAGTCACGCAAATATGATATTTCTACTTAAGCACTATATAACGAACTTAAGTATTTGCTTAAGTAAACTTCTTATTTCTATACTTCGTTTTCTGTAAAATTCAGAACTGTTGTATTTTGATCTAAGGAATAGTCATATACGGTTCTGATATAGGTGAAAAAGTCAACACTGAAGACACACAAAGGGCAAAAACGAGCATTTGAAATAACAAACTTAGCTAAACAAGTACTTAACTTTTCGTGAAATTGGGGCCTGGTTAACAAAATATGTAAACTGTGACACTTTTGAAGATCATTTAAACTTTCATAGAAATGGTTGAATTTTTTTAGCTTCATCGACATACATATATCAGTATGGCAGTATTGATGGGATACCAGACCGTGTCAAAAGTGTAAAACCTTGTTATGAGACAAAAGAAAATATGGCAAACAATATAATTTCAAACTGTTTTGTAATCATGTCACAAAACGCAAGTCTTTATAATTGCGATAATCAAATCTATGAGAATACTCATTTGGTGCGTAGAACGTAATCAAGTAAAATAATATCATACTGGATTTGAATAAGTTTGTTCGGGAGAGATCATGAAATGTACAACGCCCCAAAATGCACCCCTCCACCCCCACCACTCCCCAACTAACACCGGCTTATGCGGAACGCTTTTTAAAAAAAGCATTGGTCGGACACCATGATAATAATAAAAAAAAAAAAAACGAAATGAGCTCAAGACCTTAAATAACTTTTTTTTTCCAACTGATGAAAACTGAATTTCATCCTTTTTGTTTCGCTGGGTAATCAAAATATACATGTTTGTTGCAATTTACAGATTCCAGTCAGATTTTTACGAGTATTTGTATACTGGTCAAATTAATAGGGAATTGATCCTACCGACGAAAATCGGGATCGATCCCTCTACGGTAACATGCGATATAACGAACGAGATATATACTATCGAATTAAAAAATGTGTACTTCCGGCACGTGCACAGGGCGTCTGACTTCGGAATTTTTTGGAAGAATACGCTTTTTCCTTGTGCCTAATAAGCGTCCGAACCGCAACGTCTTGCACATCAGTACAAATATGGATATATAGTATATATACACGTAGTGTGCACTTGTAAATAAAAGCACCTAGTGAGCACAATTCATATAAAATCCAAGAGGCGGAAATTACCATACAATATGGACAGTGTTGTTTTTATTCCAAAATCTAAATCGATCGATCCTACGCGTAGCGACGAAAATCGGGATCGACATGCGATATACCAAATGAGATATTTACTATCGAATTAAAAAATGTGTATTTCCATGCTGTCATTTAAAGTTCTTTTCAAATGTTATGGGATGAGTTGAAGTACGTCGGATCGATTCCCGATTGAGGCAGTGCTTTATTTCATATTATTCTAAGAAGGTTCAAGCATACATATGCTCAATGGATTTATTGGTTTCAGATATAAATTTCCATTCACTTCTATAGTTTTAAAGAAAATCATTATCTATATGCTAGATGTGATACTTGGATGTTTTATTCGTTATGTTTAATGAAAGATTGTCATTAAATTATACATTTTTGTATCAGTAGATGTATTGTGCTGGTTCAGCAAACATAGTTCATATTTTTCATCAGTTCTTCATACTTAAGACTGTGAATGCCATTGTTCATTAATCCTGTAAATTGCATAGAATTCGAATAAATATTTATTTAGTAAAACAATGATGAATAAAATACAATTACCGTTGAAAAAAATTGTTGTCACTATTCAAATAGAGCAGTGAAAATATTTCAATCACATTTAATTTTTTATTACGGAAGACGTTTTCGAAGTCTACATTTTTGAAAGTCGAAATTACGTTTAATAGTAGCTATTATTTCACAGACATTTTAGAATAAAAACTTCAGTCCCTTACCTTTAGTTTTATCTTTCAGTATCAATACGTCAGCACTTGATTGCGCACAATTATATAAACTCTACCCACTTAAATACTGTTTTAATTTTGTACAATCAACTAAAATATCTTACTCGTGGAACTGGAATAAAGGATGTCGATGATAATTTTATTACTGTGAACAAGGACACGATAAACCAAACGGAAATTTGCTTCCTGTCACTTGATTATTATGTTGGTTTAGAACCTATAAAGCGTAGAATGCAACCAAGTAATATGAGCCGTGCCATGGGAAAACCAACATAGTGGGTGTGCGACCAACATGGATCCAGACCAGCCTGCGCATCCGCGCAGTCTGGTCAGGCTCCATGCTGTTCGCTTTTAAAGCCTATTGGAATTGGAGAAACTGTTAGCGAACAGTATGGATCCTGACCAGACTGCGCGGATGCGCAGGCTGGTCTGGATCCATGCTGGTCGCAAACCCACTATGTTGGTTTTCTCATGGCACGGCTCATATAACATTAGATTCCGATCATAAGAGGTAATGAGACCTGCAAGACACTACACGCCTCAAAGCACCGGTTTAAGTGACCAACATTAAATTCTTCCTTAATACAAAAAAAAAAACGAGATAAAGTTCCATGAGGAAATGCCACATTCCAAGAGCACTGTCACCCACACAGAAGTTAGTACTAGTCATAAAGTAATTTAAAACTATATTTATTTTCTGTTTTACTTGCGTAGAGATGATTTTGGCAAGTCACATGGGGTTACTTCTATTGACTGATTGATTGATATAAACCATTGCAGAAAAAAATGTTATCGACGAAACAAAGGAGCTTGAAAGATAGGTTTTTGGTAAAAAATATTTCATTGGCATTCCCTTAAATTATATGTTATCAGTATGCAAATACTAACTACGTCAAGGGCAGCTAAATTTTAAAATCCCATCACGGACTTAAAAAGAGTATTATACCTAGATTTTTAAAAATTCGGAACAAACAAATAATTCCTATGTCACATACTGTAAAATCATTAGAGTTTGTTGGCATGGAATTTCGTAGAACGGGACAAAAGTTATATTGGGGATATGAAGATATGAATTCGTGGATTTTGATTTTTGTTTTGTTTTATTTGTTCGTTGGGACTCCAATTTTCGTATTGAGGCAACCACGAAATCAACGAAAATTAACCCCCACCCCGCCACCCCTACAAATATCCATAAACATTCTATTTTATATTTACATGGAAAATTGTATTAAAACCAAAAGAGTAGCTTGACTGCACCCCGATTACTAAAGTGGCAAAGTTAATACCAAGTGAGTTTTTCATGCTTTAGTTTATTCTAATTCTGTTCTGAGATGACTCTGAAATTGAAGATCGATCTTAATTACCTCTTACGAACTTCACACCGAATGTATTCAAAAAGCCAAATAATATGATTAAATGCGATTTTCTCTTATCTATTTTCTTCCAACATTATTAAAAATTCAATGTGGAATCATACAAATCTAAAAAAATTATCACATGTCAGCTTGTTATGCTGAAACATTGAAAACTATTTTTTCTTGACCAATTACAGACAAGGTCAGCTCAATTTGAAGCCATACCTACTTTGACTTGTTAAATTCCAAATGTATTTATTGACACTCTGTACATTTAGTGTCATTTCTGATGTCTTTAACAGTTATTTTGTCTGTTTTTTCAGGACTACATTTCTGTGCGGAAGGATTAAAAAACTACAACAGGCTGGCGGCCATGACAGATGTGAGTGGGAAATTTAAACATGGACTGAATGCTTTGATGTGTAGCAAAAAAGTTCACCGTTGATGATAGTGTTTTTATATGATATATTGACTGGGATAGTATTACGCTTCAGAAAAACAGAGCTGTCAATGTTGTAATTTTATTGTGAAATTCGCAATCAATCCATGTCCAATAGTGTTTGTTTTACTATACAGCAAAGAAGGAGAAATTGTACCAGGCCGATTTTGTGGCGTTGTTATAATTAGGGCATCAAGAAATGTTGACTTCAAAGAGATAAGATCATTCCCACCAACAATAGTGCCCTTTTGGATTTGGTCGAATCACAGTAGTTAATATTATGATGGTTTTGAGACATCTGACCCCCTTTGACCTTTTGACCCTTGGTCCGGACTGACCAATGCGGACAATTAAAAAAAGAAAAAAAGATTTTAACAAATTATTGTTAAAACCTATAGTAAAATATGATTAAAGATAATTTTAAACACTTCCACCAAATATTTACCAAAATCCTGCCAAGTGGCAACAATGTGGCAGTCGCTGCCAACTTGACAAACTTTTGGCAGAACGTTGGCAAACACAAATTCAACCAATCAAAAGCCTGCCATTTTTCTGCCAAGTGGCAGCAATGTGACAATGTCTGCCAACTTGGCAAACTTTTGGCAGAAATTTGGCAAAACTTTGACAGATTATATTTATTAATAAAATGTAAGGTATTTGATCTTATTTTCAATTAATAAGTATATTATTAGGGTACACATAGTAATTAAAATTTTAATTAAACTTTTAATTAAAAATTTTGTTTCACAGGGGAATCATTTTTCTTTCGATACGGGTTTTAACTTTTCACCCGATACGTTCATCAACAATTTTTCGATGTAGGGTTCATCCATATGTATAACTGACGAAACTACCCCAAAAGCGTAAATGTTACTTCTGCGATTCTAATCTTTAAAGAAATAAAACTGTTCCATTAAAAAAAATTTAAATTCTTTTTTATAAATGAATTAACCGATCAGTGTCAAAGTCCCACACTATTTTTTATTAATTACTGCCAAAATCCCAAAGAATTAATCATTATCATCACCCCCGCCTAAATAAAAACGCGATTTGGCTTTTAATGGGTTTATCCGGTTCACCTATGGGCCTGGCCCCCGTAAAAAAATTTAATATCATATATACTTCCATTTTTTTTTAACCGCAAACACACCTTAAAAACCCACTTTTGGACAGCACATTAATTGTTTTTTTTTAGGTATAAAATTTTTAAAAAATCTACAAAAAATTCCAAACTAAACCTTTCCTTTTTAAAAGTTCAGATCACCATACCTTCATAGGTTAATTATCCAAGCCCAGACGGTTAAAATCTTTTTCTTTTTTTACATTGTTAAAACTTTATATTCAATAAGAAACACTTCTGCCCCCACTTCCTTACCTTTTTTTCTATTTTTTTGTCTTTTTTTAAAGTTTAAAATTTTTTTCCAGCTAAATCAAAATCGTTTTTTGGGCAACTTCAGAACAAAAATTTTCAAAGTATTTTTTGTTCGCTAATTGTTTTTTTCTTTTTTTAAGAAAGCATCTTTTACTTCATTTTTTTTTTCCCAATTTTTAGAATTTTTTCATCATTGTAGCAATTTCTTCAACATTGGGGTTATTGCTTTGTATTAGCAGAATTACTTGATATTAGCGGGATTGTTTCCCTTGTTTACGAATTCAACACAGAGCCAAATCATTTATTTTTTTAATTTTATCTTTAAATTACTTTAAAATTTCATTAATATCTTTTTGTAAAAAACCTTTAAGTTTATTTAAACCTTCGATTTTATATTGTGAGGCATCAACTTATTACTCGGTCTACAATTGTTTTTTTCAAATTTTTCTATCTGATTATTAACTGTGTTAATGCTTTAGTATTAGAAATAATTGCTTCAGTATTAGCAGAAATTTAACTCCCCTTTTTTTAAACTGTTTTTAAACTACAAAGCCTTTTTATTTTTATGTTCTTCACTTACATTTAACCTTTATTTCTTGAAATTTTTTTGTAATATTCTTAACTGTTATTTTAAATTAAGGGTTGTCACAATAAACCCAATTTCGAATTTTTTTTTTAAAGTCATCTTTTTTTAAATTAATTTCTTTCTTAAAGTCCCTAATGCTGGTCGATCTCACCCTTTGTGAAGCTCCCTTTTTCCAAATTTCAGATTTATATTCTGCAATTTTTTATTAAATTTAAATTCTAAAAAATTTTTATGCTTTTTTTCAGTTTAGTATTATTTATTTATTTCTGTTCTGTTTTTCTAACGATACATATTTGTAATTTTTTTTTCAGTTTCAAAATCTTGTCTTTTAGTTCTTCAGTTTAACATACTACTTTTAATTTCTGAACTTGAGTGTAAAATTTTTCAAAATTGGTTCAAATACTTTTTTATTGTCACTGTCAAATCAATTTCTTCAAGTTCTTTAAAGAACATCATAGCTTTCATTTTTTCTTAATTTTTACTGTAATTCAACTTTTTAATAAAAATTCTTTTTAAAATCTTTTGTTAATTCTTAAATCTTTTTTTTCTGCTTCTAATGTCTTTTTTTATACTTTTAATATTAAAGATTATAGTCACATTACACTTTAATTTTTTTTATACACAAACCTCTTGAAACTACACGGGGGTTTATCTGGTTTTCCTATTTAAATTATTTTATTACCCCCCATATCAAATCTCGTTCATTGTGTTATCAATCCTTATTTCTGTGAAGAATGTTTCCATGTCCTTTCTAAGCTTTTTATTTTTTTTTTAGTAGCATAATCACTTAATCAATACAAATTTTTAATTTTACTTACATTTTCATTTTCTTATTTGTTTTACATTAAAAACACCCATCTATAATTACCAGTAAAATTTTTTTCTAAAACTTCCTTGGTTTGTCAAAATAAAAAAACAATTTTGATTTTTGCTTTACAAAGAATCCATCATATTTTGTTCATTTACAAATCATATCATTTTCTCGTTTACCTGACTTTCAAATAAAATATAAGTACATAATTCGAATATTTTTTGTTTTTTAAGTAAGACTACTTAAATAAATAACACAACTTTTTGTGACGTCCTTAAATAAAGTATTTTTTATTTCATTTTGAAATTTTTTTTTAATTTTCACAAAAAAATCACAAATATTACTACTTTTTGTTTTTCTGTTTCAAGATTCCAAAAGGGTTAAATTTGGTTGGGACAGCTAAATATTCAATTTTTCTTTTGGGATCTACTTTAATTTTTTTTGAAATTTTTATTTAAGTTGTTAATTAAATCTTAATATTTAGATTGTTCTAAGTTTTTAGCATAAAATATAATTTATAAATAAATAAAGTTTTCGAATATATGCATTAAGTATTTGTTTTTCCAGATCCAAAAGATCCAAAATTTTAACTTTCTAAAACAAAATCGGGCATAAAAGGATAAATTTTTTAAATTTTGTTTTTATCATTTTTTTTATCAAATTTTGGGAATTCCATTTAAAAATTTAAAAAACTAAAGTTTTAAAACTTATATTCATTATTTTACTTTAATTTAAAAATATTTTAAAATTCTTACTTATTTTACATTATTTTAAAAATATCTTACATTACTTACATTTTTATAAAATGCAATAAAAACTTAAGAAATGTAATAAGAAAAAAATTGGGGGCGGGCAAAAGATAGAGATCTTAGAGAAGAAATAATGGGGAAAAAAATAAAAAAGCTACAAATCGGTATGTATACGAAATTTATAAACCAATTACTGAAAGATAAAAATAAAAAAAGAAAAATTATCAAGTCAGTTAAAAGCATCCCGGAATTAAAGGGACAATAGCTTACTTCCAAAAGTTTTTGTTATAAAATAAAAGAAGTAGAAAAACAACAAAAATTGGCAAGATAAGGAAAACAACCACCCCCGGGGACTACAAAAACCCCTTAAAACCCGTACCGCCGAAAACAGGGGGTTTGGGGAAACTACCGAAATCAATGCGTTTAATACCGCCGAAAGATCAAGGGTTTGGATGATGGAGAGACCTTTTTTGAAAACAAAAAAAAGGAAAAAACCCAAAAAAAAAATATAGAAAAAATTTTAGATCTATTTGGATAATGATGTTTTAAAAGAAATAAATATCCAAACCGAATAAAATTTTTGGGGCCTTTAAATGCAAATGTAATTGATCCTAATAAAATAAGTAAAGAGACTTAAAAAACAAATAAATGATTTTAAATGAAGATATTAAAAATTAAATGGTCCGTAACACAAATCAAATAAAAAATAATAAACAAGAAGAAAAAAAAAATTTAAAAACATGATCAAAATCAACTTAAAAAGTACAAATCCCGGGTTAAATAAAATTCAAATGGGGGACGTAATATAAAAAAAGGAAAAGGAATAAAACATCATAACCCAAAAATTTTCACCAAAGAAAAAAATATGGAAATTTAATTATTATTTAAAATAAACTTTATTCAAAACAATTAAATTTCTAAGGATAAAAAACTAAAAAGAAGAATTTAAACACTAAAGTAGATGATGATTTGATTGTTTTTGATTAATAAAAGATATAACAAAAAAAAAAAGCATTCAATTCATTCAATAAAATATTTAAAAAAAACAGAAAACAGGATTCCTATCAAAAAAAGATCTAGAAATTTAAAAAAGAATTGGGGAAAAGGGTTAGACTTTGCCGTAATCCAAAAAAATTGGTTAATGATTAGAGAATTTGGGGCAATTTAAGCTGGAAATAATAAGAAAACTAAAAAAAGGATTAGAATAATTGATGAACTTTTAAAAAAATAATTACCTTCCCAAAAAACATGAAAATTTAAAATAAAAATTATTTTTCTTGAAATATAAATGAACAAAAAATAGTAAAAGTTCTAAAACAGTTAAAGATGAAAAAATAAACCGAGTTTTTTACAATCAGATTTGCGTTTTTTTAATTTTAGAAAAAAATAAAACTTATGTTTTTGGGTTTGGTAGTATTAACACTATGCCCTATTCTTGCATAATATTAGTGATGAATATCAAAAAAAAAAATTCGTTATCATAATGGAAAGGTTTGGAAAGATTTTATTTTTTCAAAGGGTTTTACATTTACACGATTTTAAATAATTAAATTGGGGGAAACATTAATAAGTAATGATGATTTTAAATTTAAAAAATCAAAATTGCCCAAATGGTTGGAATTTGATTTAATATTAAAAATTTTGATTTCAATTACGAAAATTTTTGGATTGGATTGAAGTATCAAATTTTCTACAGTTTGGATTTGAAAAAAAAAAAAAATTGAGAAATACGAATGGGGAACTACAACCCAATATAACTAACTCTGTTGTACAATTTACATTCATTGTGATCTTATTGAAAATTTCACTTGTTAGGGGAATTTCAGGAATTATCTAGCTTTAAACGCAGATTTAACAAGAGCTTATCCATTTACAAAAAAACCAAAGAGGGATTTTCGAAATTAAAATTATTATAAATTAAATTAGAATATATATTACAGATGTATTGGTAAAAAATTTTAATTTTCATGGGGTTAAACAAGTTTTACACAAATTTTTTAAAAAAATTAATTAAACTAATTTTTAAAAACTTTAATTTATGAAATTAAAAATTTTATTTTATTAAAGTACAAAAAATTTTAGAAAAAAAAAAAGGAATATTATTTATTTGATGCTCACACGGAAAAAAAAATCAACAGGGAACAGTATCTTTGACATTTTAACCGAAATTGCTTTAAAGCGATTTTGCATCTTAAATTGGCACGCGAAAAAAATTTTGAAACAGCAGGAAAACACACTTTGAAAGTGGAACAAAAAAGGTTTTGGAACAAAAGGGAAAATTTACTGCTGATAAAATTTTCTTAAAAGAAACCGCCCGCAGTTGGTAATTTAAATTCCCAAAGGAATTACAAGAAAAAATAATAGTAAAAAAATAAAAATAATAAGAGGGGGATATTTGATAAAAGTTTAAATAGATTAGTCAATCGGGAACTTCACTCGAAAAAACGTATTAACGTTTAATTTATAAAAACAAAATTTTAACTTTAAAAAAAAAATAAAAAATAGAAAAAAACTAAAAAAAAAATAGAAAAAAATAAAAAAAAAAAAATAAAAAATATATAAAATACATGTTTAAACAAAACAATATTGTGAAAGAATAATTAACTCCTTTTTTCAATTAATACGCTTTAATACTGCCGGGAAAAAATGTTAAACAAAAAAAAAAAACGATATCACTTTAAAATTAATAATGAAGTTCTATTTGATTTTTTAAGGGGTTTTTTAAGTAATTTTTTTTAAAAAGTAATAACTTGCTGAGGGTAAGATTTGCTAAAACCCAAAATTGCTCTAATTAAAAAGCATTCATTAATTGTCATTTTAGGGGTTAAAAAAAAAGGAAAAATTTTTTATGTTTGTAAAATTTGTACAAAGAAAAATGAAAAGATTTGGTTGAACTTCTGAAATTATGCAAAATCAACTGGAACAAACAAATTTTATTTTTTTAGATACTACGAACGCTGCATGCGATAATTCGGGTTTTGCTGCTGAATTTTAATCCAAGGTGGTAAAGAGAAAAGCAAATTCCATTAAATAATTATTCTTTTTTCAGGTTTAAAACTAATATTATACCCCAATCAAATTCAAAAACATTGCACTGACAGTGATATAATTAATTTTTTTAAGATGGCGGGACCCGTAAGTAATTTCAAAATAATTCTAGGGGTTTCCCTTTTTGGTTTTTAATGAATTTGGTTTGATCAAATTTGCACTGAAAGATTTAAAAAAGCAAGATGGTCAACCTTAGGGGAAATGAGAGCAATCAACTGATACACAACAAACTAATATAACCTTAGAATAAAAAGCTGGGGTTTCAAAAACCCCAACATGTTTTTTATTTAAAACGACCATAAAAGTAATTCACAAGAAAATAAACCCAATTTATAAACATTTTAAAATTAAGGGAGCAAATGAAAATTTCACTTTTTAGCTCCGCCAAGGGGAATGGGTTTTTTCCGAAAAAGAATACACAAGTATATCAAGAATTATGACGATGTAATTTAATTTTTATTATAAAAAAAATAAAAAACACGGAAAACCCCCTTAAATAATTTAAATTTTTAAAAAATTGTTTGGATTTATTCTTTTACCTTGGAATAAAAAAAAAGAAAAAACAGAAGATCCTAACATATTACATTACAGCAAATTAAATATTCCACCACACTAAATTCGTGTTTTCGCAATTGTATTGATGAAAAACAGTTTTAAAAAAATACTATTGGGAAAAGAACTGTTATTGTTTAAAAAACGATTGTTTAAATGAAATTGTTTTTGTTTAAATAACTTTCATGTTTTTAAAAAAAATAAAAAAAATTAATAAAAAAAATATAAAAAAAAATAAATAAAATAATTTTAAAAATGACATCAAATTATATTGAATTAAAGTTTAAACCTTACAATGGGCAAAAGAAAAATTTACCCGAGCCAAAAACAAAAAAATTCCAATACTTTTAGATTAAAAAATGAACAATTACATGGAAACTTCCCTTTACTTTTAACAAAAACACAAATTAATCAATTAAAAAAAAACGTTTGCAAATAATAAGGGGTTTAAAATTTCAATTTCAAAAAGCCAAAGTCCTCAAGGTCAAAATGGGGTTTTTTGGGGCTTTTTGCTGGGTTTTTTAAAAAACAATTTTTCCAATGGGACAAAAAAAGCCCAAAAATATTACCCCTCTACTTGGGGCTTGTCTGGGTACCATACGGGGTTGTAAAATACTTGGGAAAAGGTATGATTTCATACTAATGATAAGAAAATATATACACCCCTACTTACACCCAATCAAAGAAAACAACTAGTAGGATCTGGATGTAAATTAACACAAAAACAAAAACAAACGGTGGTTTTTTGGGATTTGGCTGCAGTCTAGGAAAAACCTTTGATTTACCCTTTGTTAAGGAAAAGATTACAGATTTACTCAACGAAACCTTAAACAATCCTAGTAAAAAAAAAAAAAAATTTAGTAAAAAAAAAAAAAAAAATTTAAAAAAAAAGAAAAAAAAATTTTAAAAAAAAAACCATTTTCTAACTTTGAAATTGAAAAATGGGAAAACCTTAAAAATTAAAAACTGGGGGGTATTTAGTAAAATAATTTACCAAGATGAAACTCTCGGAGACCACAGTCTACCAAAATTAAAATTAAAAAAAAAAGGGCAGTTGGGGGGAATTTTAAATTTGGGGCGACTCATTGGGCCTGAACACAATGGGTTTGTTACTTTAATACTTTTACTTTATCCTTTTTGGACTTCCCCACAAAAAAGTAATTAAGTAATACCAAAAGTAAAATACAAAAGTCAATATCAAGACAAAACAATACTTTGTGGATATTATGTTATTTTTTTATTAAAAGTTTTCAAGATAAAGTACCGTTGTATGATTTATTGTATAAATACTAAAAATTAATAATGTAAAACAAAATGAACAAAATATTAAAATTATTTTAAATAATAAGGACATTTATTTTAAATGGGAAAAATAATTAAGGAATATTTAATAATATAAATGAAAAGAAAAAAAGATAAAAGACAAAATTTAAAAAAAACCTCCATTGTTTTTTAACATGTTATACCCAAGATACCCATGGGGGATTATTTCAATGGAAAAAATGTAAAGCGTCCTGGTTTTTTCAAAATGGTAATAATGTGACAATTAATTTTAATTCATTTAAATTTTTCTTGTTGAGCAATTAAATTAGATAAGGGAGAACTAAAATTTCAACAAAAAAAAAAAAAAAGTAATTCCTTCAAATTACAGTAAAAAATAACAGAAAAAAAGAATCTATTTTCTATTAATATGCAAATGAATTTAAATAAAAGATTTATTTTTTAAATTAAATTTTTTTAAACTTTTGAAATTTGTTAACAATTTTTTGGTTCTATAATTTTAAAAAAACTTTAATAAAAACTTTAATTTAAATTTTAAAAAACTAAATTTTAAACCATTATCAAAATTATCTTTTTTCGTCAAACTGAAAAGAGTTTTTTTTAAAACATAACAAAAGATTTTGGGTTTTTTAGAAGAATAAATTTAAAGTTGATTTCTTTGGGTTGAATTAAAAAAAGTATCTTTAAATTTTTTTTGAACTATTTTTTTCTTAACAAAAATTTTTTAATTCCTTTTTCATTTTTTTAAAATTTCTTTATTTTCCAAAAAAAGAATACATTTTACTTCTTAATCCGCAAATTTAACAATGGGAATCCCGGGAGCTTCATCTTAAATTTTTTTCCCAAATTCTTTTTTTATTATTTTCAAATAAAATTTGAATTCATCGTAATCATATTTTCAATAAATCTTTGTCCTTATAAAAACCTATATCATCTTTGGTTTTTTTTCATAACATAATGAATCAGTGTCAGTAAAAAAAAATTTTTCAATTACCCTCGACTTTTCCTTAATGTAATTTTAATAAAACATACATTAAATATTTTGATAAATCTAGAATCACATTCCAAAATAACAAGGTCTGTTTAATAACAAACTTTTTTTTTATTCTTGAATACCAAACAAATTTTTGTTAAACATCGTTAACTAACAAATGAAGGTTTGGCTATGTTTTTAATAAAATATTTTTTATCAGTTTAATTTAATATTAAACCCTTGCGAAATTCTCCATCGTTTTTAAAAAAACAGAATTGTTCATTTAAATTAAAAAACCTTTCAAAGAATTTTTTGCTTTAATCTTTTTGAGTATTAAATAATATACTTTTTAACCAAGACTTTCACAAAATTTAAAATTTTATGTATTTTTTTTACTTTTAACCCTAATTGTGTAATTTCAAGATTTTTTAAAATGAACTAATAATTTTGTTTTTTCTTAAATTTGGAAATAATTTTTTTTCATTACTTTTCCTATTTCAAATTCTTTTTAAAAATTTTTTTCATAATCGAAACCATTGATCTGGGATAATAATTTTTTAGAGCTAAAGGATACATTGGGGTTTTATGTAATTCTTTTTATATTCAAGATACATTCAACTATAAAGTTTTTTACCTTTTTCAATTAATTTCTTTAAAATTTTTTTCGGGTATAAATTTAAATTTCCAGAGGGGAAAAGGTTGACACATACCCAACCGTAAAGATTTTTGGCGTCAAAGGGACATAAGTATTTGCTTTCTTCTTTTGAATAAAAATCTTTCATATATTTTTTGTTTTCTTTTCTGTATCGTTTAAATATAACTTTTTCCTCCTCTCAGTCCCTTTTTAATAAAAAATACTATAATATCAGTTATTAAATCTAAATTAAAATTCTGTCATTTTTAAAAATTGATCCCAAGCTAAACCAGGGGTACTAAAAAAAGACAAGGATCTAATTTGTAGTCTCTAAAAAATTTTCTAAAATTTTTAAATACCAGCTAAAAGTAAACGTCATTTTTAAATAAGATCAGATATCCCCATTTTTTTATTTTTAAATTTTTTTCCCGATATTTTTAGCATGTTCGTATTCATTACAAAAATTAGTTTTATTTAAAATTTAATAAAACTTTCTTTTGAAGGGAATTTTTTTTTCTTTGAATTTTTTTTAAAAGAATCCAGTAATCATAGGATAAACCCTTTTGTTTTTTAAAAATTCTTGTAATCAAATTCTTGAGAAAGTATTTAAATTCGGAATATTTTTTACTAGGGTTTTCCCAAAGATTTAGACTAAAATTGGGAAAGAATCAAAAAAGGGCCAAGTCAAAATCATAAAGCCATAAAACTTTTCCCTATTGTTTTTTGGGAAAAACATTTAAATTTTTTTTTGTTTTTTTTTATTTGTTCATAAAAAAATGACCGTCAAAACCCCTTAAAAAGGAAAAAAAACAGGAAATTTTTTGGTTAGTTTAAAAATTTAAAATTACATTCTGGGAACATTTTCCCCTGAATTTTCCGTTATATGACAAAGGTCACGTACTTTATTGAATCTTCTATATATTCTTTTCACCAAAAATACAAAAATTTTTTTTTTTAAATTCGGTTTAATCTTTTTTTGACATTCTCAAAAACTTTTTTAAAAGTTCTTTAAAATTTCTTTTTCAATATTCCTCTTTCCCCAAAAATTTTTTTTATAAACTTACAAACTGCATTAGGCCTCTATAAATCTGGGTTTGGTTTATATATTTATCGTCATAAAAACAAAAAACTTTTTGCCGTAACCACAATCTAATGATTTTTATTGTTCATAAAAAACAGGAGGGAAAAAAGTTAAAACTTTTTTAGTTATTTATTCAAAATCAGCAAAATTTTTAAAAAGGGACTCTAAACCTTTATATAATTTTTTAAATTGTACTTTACTTTTCCCCTTTTGCATTTTAACACCTTTGGTACCCTTAATAGCTAAACAATTTGGGATGTGCATTTTTATTTTTTCTTGAGAAAAATGTTGCAACAGCTTTTTCAAATGTTTTTTATTTGCATGTTTTTGTTTGGGTAAAAATTAATCTATTAAATCTTTTTTCCAAACATAATGTTTTGGCTAAGTTCTTGAGGTTTACAGTCATCATCAGTTATTTTTTCATTTATTTTATCATTTATTTTACATTGTAATTTGAAAAATGTTTCATGTTCTTTTGATTGATATTTGAATGTACAAGGGTAAATAAAATTTTCTTCAATCCAAATATATAAAAAGATATTTCATTTAAAACTTCTATTTTAGGTATTTGATTTAAGTAACAAAATTTAATTCCAGTATAAACAAGACGTTTTTATGTTTTTTTATTTTAAAAAAATTTTAGAAATTTTTTTTTACAGAAATTTGTAAGCTAAATGGGACCACTAAAACATTCGTTATCATCATTCTTTAATTTTTAATCCCTTTTATTGGATTGAAGGGTTTTTGGGAATTCAAATAACTTGAAGCACCAATGGACTATACTTTTATCTTTATAAATGACATCAACGATTTTATTTTCCCCAAACCCCTTCCTTCAAAACCAATTACCAATCTATTTATTATTTCATCAAAAGCTTTATGTAAAATTTTTTTTTTTCGTTTGTGTTAAAATTTTTAAACCTTTGTTAAAATAACTGATTTATAATTGTACGTTTTTCCATTTTTGCAAAAAATTTTTTTAAAACAACGTTTTTTTTTATACCTTTTAAAGTTTTAATTCAATTTAAGTATTTCAAGAGTTGTTTAAGTTAAAAATAATTGATTTTTGGATCTTTCATAGAATTTTAAATTTTTAAAATTTTTATAATAATTTTTTTTGTAATCTCTCAATTTCCCTCTTTATTATATTTTGAAAAAAAAACTTAAGCAAAAATAATAAAAAAAAATAAAAAAAATAAAGTTTTTAAATTTTCTTTAAAAAAATTAAAATATTTAAATTTATATCTTTTTCCATTACTTTTGAATTCCCACATTTTACTCGGTTGTCCCTTCACAACCATTTTTATTTAACCCGCTTAAAACCAAATTTTTTAGATGCTTTTTAATGTTCTATATATTTTTCTTTATTAGTATCAAGTCGTTACAATTTCTTTTTAGGATTATTTTGATAATTATTTGGCGGGGAAAACCATAATCTTTTATCATTTTTTTTCTTCATTAATAACAACCCCAGTCCCATTTTAAATAAAATCTTTTTACGAAGATAAGGACTATAACATTTTTAATTTTTCAAAGACGATTTTTTTATTTATCGCTAACTATTTTTCAAGTTTTTTATTAAAACATTTCTTTTTTTAAGAACTTCTTTATGATTTTTGTCTGGGTTCTTTTCTCCTAAAACTAGATAATTTTGGCATAAACTTTTATCACCTTTTTTTAACCACTATATAAATACTTTAAAAAAAAAATCCAAAAAAAGCTGTAAAATTTTAAAACAGCTCTTCTTTTTTTAATTTTAACCGTTAAGTTTAAAATTTCCCTTTATAGCATTTTTAAAGGTGTTTAATAATTTTTTTCTTTCTGCATTTCTAAAGTATGTAAAAATATCCTGAATAACTTTATTTGGATCTTCTTTATTTACTTTTCCAATCCGTGCTTTTGTTATAAGTTGTTTTATTTTGTGATGATGTGATTTTAAAATAAATTTCTTGTCGTCAAGTTTTAGTCTGTTAGTAAATATGGTAATTACTGATGGAACAGCGCCAGCAACTGCTACAAATATAGGAATAGCTGGAACAAGTGCTAATGCAGCTGAACAACCAAAAACACCTGCTGTAATATATAACCCAGTACTTACTCTCCCACACAAAATTTATAACTTTTTCTGTAAGCAGCAGCTAGTTTAGTTAAGTGAATAATTAATTGAATCTATTGTTTCTATTCCATTATTATTAGAAATTAGATTTTATTGCTCATTTATATAATTAAACTTTTTATTTCTAAATTAAATTTGTTCAAGATCGCTAAACGGAAACCAACTATAAATTTTTCATTGTAACCTTTCCATTTTACTAAAGCTTGTTTTTTCTTATAGTCTCGTCTAATAACTTTTTCTATTCTAAAAACTCTTGTGTAGTAGGTAAAAGTTCTTGTTCATAAAATGAACCTTGAACTATTTCATTATTTAAATCTTTAATAGTGTATGTTCTGGGATTTGTATTATTAATTTTATAAATTATAAATATTTCCTCTGTCCAATTTGGTGTATATCCTTTTTCAAAATGTCTTTAAGTTTACTTAAGCGAACTCGATCACCAATTTAAATTTTGCTTTACTCTTTGGTATCTTTAAATCACCATATAAATTAAAGTAAACAGTACCTTTATTTAAGTTTTTACTAGCTTCGGTTGGTGTCATTTTTATACTAGAATGTTTTGTTTTGTTATATTTATCAACCATATCCTGCAAATTATCTAAATAAGTATAAGTATTATTTGCTGTAAAATATTTCCACATTATTCTTTTTAAACTTCTATAAATCTTTCTATTACTACAGCCTTCCTTCATTAAATGTATGATACATATTAATCTTATTTTTATTCAAAAATGATTCAAACTTTTTATTATAAAATTCTTTTCCTTCATCTACCCATAAATTTACTGGTAATCGTCCTTCAGAAATTATTTTTTCAATGCTTCAGTAACAGATTCTCCAGTTTTATTCTTTAATGGAATAACCCAAGCATATTTACTAAATATATCAATAACGGTTAACAAGTACTTTACTCCTTTATTATATTTTGAAAAAGCTTGCATGTCAACTAAATCAGCTGACCAAGTATCATCAATATCATTAACTATCACTCTTCGTTTCCTAAATTTTCTTTTAATTGGTTTGTGTAATTCTTCTGCTAATTCATCGCTCCATGTGATTCCGGGGGTATACTCTACCCCCTTTTCCCGTTTTTTGATTTTTGTTTTTGTCCCAGCCCAAGTGTGTATTTCGTTTTAATTATAGGTTTCACAACTAAATGTTTTGCAATCTTTTCTCCAAATGTTTTTGATTTAGTGTTATTTAAATTGGAAAGCATTTGCTTATCACATGTACTCTTTTTTACATCACTGTCATAGCAAAAATCATGGTCCATACATACTGCATCCAGTTCATTGACAGGGGGTCCATTATCTAGGGATTTCCTGGCCCACAATAATTATATCCTGGAAGTGTTAAACCTTTCTTAGGTAATAAAGGTAACATTGCTTTGTGAATATCTAAATTACCCCCTGTACTTTTAACAAACTTTGATTTCATTTTCCACAAGATGAACAAGTAGCCCTTATCATTTTTCTCCCGTTTTTTGTTGTAACATAATGAGGATTTATATTATCAGTAAATCTTCTTTCTTTCAAACAATATATTTTATTTTGTAAACTCATCTATATCAAATGTATTTAAAATTATTTAAAGACTAATAATGTAGTTAATAATTCAAAATAAGATCAAATAAGTTACATTTTATCAATAAAAATAATCTGCCAAAAGTTTGCCAAAAGTTTGCCAAGTTGGCAGACATTGTCACATTGCTGCCACTTGGCAGAAAAATGGCAGACTTTTGATTGGTTGAATTTGTGTTTGCCAACGTTCTGCCAAAAGTTTGTCAAGTTGGCAGCGACTGCCACATTGTTGCCACTTGGCAGGATTTTGGTAAATATTTGGTGGAAGTGTTTAAAATTATCTTTAATCATATTTTACTATAGGTTTTAACAATAATTTGTTAAAATCTTTTTTTCTTTTTTTAATTGTCCGCATTGGTCAGTCCGGACCAAGGGTCAAAAGGTCAAATGGGGTCAGATGTCTCAAAACCATCATAATATTAACTACTAATCACAAAACTTTTTGATGTAAAATATCGTGAGATAACTCTCAACGTGAATTAGGCGTATTCAGATGCTTTAAGAACATCCGAGGCAAGTCACTTCCGAGGTAAAAGAGGAAAATACATTGATTACACGTCACAGTGTTACGTCACATAAAGTTTCTGTCTATTCACTCACGATACCTAATGCTTGCTTATGAGAATCCCTGGTAAAGTTTCTGTCTATATACTCACGATACCTAATGCTTGTTTTTGAGAATCCCTGAGAAAAGTTTGTCTACTCACTCACGATACCTAATGCTTGTTTATGAGAATTCCTGAAAAAAGGTTCCTTTCTACTCACTGACGAGTCACGATACCTAATGTTTGCTTATGAGAATCCCTGAAAAAAAGTTTCTGTCTATTCACTCACGATACCTAATGTTTGCTTATGACAATCCCTGAAATAATAGGTTCTTTCTATTCACTCACGATACCTAATGATTGCTTATGAGAATCCCTGAAAAAAAGTTTCTTTCTATTCACTCACGATACCTTGTTTGCTTATGACAATCCCTGAAAAAATAGGTTCTTTCTATTCACTCACGATACCTAATGCTTGCTTATGAGAATCCCTGAAAAAATGTTTCTGTCTATTCACTCACGATACCTAATGCTTGCTTATGAGAATCCCTGAAAAAAAAGGTTCTTTCTATTCACTCACGATACCTAATGCTTGCTTATGACAATCCCTGAAAAAATAGGTTCTTTCTATTCACTCACGATACCTAATGCTTGCTTATGAGAATCCCTGAAAAAAAGTTTCTGTCTATTCACTCACGATACCTAATGCTTGCTTACGAGAATCCCTGTAAAAAAGTTTCTTTCTATTCACTCACGATACCTTATGTTTGCTTATGACAATCCCTGAAAAAATAGGTTCTTTCTATTCACTCACGATACCTAACGCTTGCTTACGAGAATCCCTGAAAAAAAGTTTCTGTCTATTCACTCACGATACCTTATGTTTGCTTACGAGAATCCCTGAAAAAAAGTTTCTGTCTATTCTCTCACGATACCTTATGTTTGCTTATGACAATCCCTGAAAAAAAGTTTCTGTCTATTCACTCACGATACTTAATGCTTGCTTATGAGAATCCCTGAAAAAAAGTTTCTGTCTATTCACTCACGATACCTTATGTTTGCTTATGACAATCCCTGAAAAAATAGGTTCTTTCTATTCACTCACGATACCTAATGCTTGCTTATGAGAATCCCTGAAAAAAAGTTTCTTTCTATTCACTCACGATACCTTATGTTTGCTTATGACAATCCCTGAAAAAAAGTTTCTGTCTATTCACTCACGATACCTAATGCTTGCTTATGAGAATCCCTGAAAAAAATAGGTTCTTTCTATTCACTCACGATACCTAATGCTTGCTTATGACAATCCCTGAAAAAATAGGTTCTTTCTATTCACTCACGATACCTTATGTTTGCTTATGAGAATCCCTGAAAAAAAGTTTCTGTCTATTCACTCACGATACCTAATGTTTGCTTATGACAATCCCTGAAAAAATAGGTTCTTTCTATTCACTCACGATACCTACTGCTTGCTTATGAGAATCCCTGAAAAAAAGTTTCTTTCTATTCACTCACGATACCTTATGTTTGCTTATGACAATCCCTGAAAAAATAGGTTCTTTCTATTCACTCACGATACCTAATGCTTGCTTATGAGAATCCCTGAAAAAAAGTTTCTGTCTATTCACTCACGATACCTAATGCTTGCTTATGAGAATCCCTGAAAAAATAGGTTCTTTCTATTCACTCACGATACCTTATGTTTGCTTATGACAATCCCTGAAAAAATAGGTTCTTTCTATTCACTCACGATACCTAATGCTGCTTATGAGAATCCCTGAAAAAAAGTTTCTGTCTATTCACTCACGATACCTAATGCTTGCTTATGAGAATCCCTGAAAAAATAGGTTCTTTCTATTCACTCACGATACCTTATGTTTGCTTATGACAATCCCTGAAAAAATAGGTTCTTTCTATTCACTCACGATACCTAATGCTTGCTTATGAGAATCCCTGAAAAAAAGTTTCTGTCTATTCACTCACGATACCTAATGCTTGCTTATGAGAATCCCTGAAAAAATAGGTTCTTTCTATTCACTCACGATACCTAATGCTTGCTTATGACAATCCCTGAAAAAATAGGTTCTTTCTATTCACTCACGATACCTAATGCTTGCTTATGAGAATCCCTGAAAAAAAGTTTCTGTCTATTCACTCACGATACCTTATGTTTGCTTATGACAATCCCTGAAAAAGTAGGTTCTTTCTATTCACTCACGATACCTAATGCTTGCTTACGAGAATCCCTGTAAAAAAGTTTCTTTCTATTCACTCACGATACCTTATGTTTGCTTATGACAATCCCTGAAAAAATAGGTTCTTTCTATTCACTCACGATACCTAATGCTTGCTTACGAGAAACACTGAAAAAAAGTTTCTGTCTATTCACTTACGATACCTTATGTTTGCTTATGAGAATCCCTGAAAAAAAGTTTCTGTCTATTCTCTCACGATACCTTATGTTTGCTTATGAGAATCCCTGAAAAAATGTTTCTGTCTATTCACTCACGATACCTAATGCTTGCTTATGAGAATCCCTGAAAAAAAGTTTCTGTCTATTCACTCACGATACCTTATGTTTGCTTATGACAATCCCTGAAAAAATAGGTTCTTTCTATTCACTCACGATACCTAATGCTTGCTTATGAGAATCCCTGAAAAAATGTTTCTGTCTATTCACTCACGATATCTTATGTTTGCTTATGAAAATCCCTGAAAAAAAATTCTGTCTATTCACTCACGATACCTAATGCTTGCTTATGAGAATCCCTGAAAAAAAGTTTCTGTCTATTCACTCACGATACCTTATGTTTGCTTATGACAATCCCTGAAAAAAAAGTTTCTTTCTATTCACTCACGATACCTTATGTTTGCTTATGACAATCCCTGAAAAAATAGGTTCTTTCTATTCACTCACGATACCTAATGCTTGCTTATGAGAATCCCTGAAAAAAAAATTCTGTCTATTCACTCACGATACCTTATGTTTGCTTATGAGAATCCCTGAAAAAAAGTTTCTTTCTATTCACTCACGATACCTAATGCTTGCTTATGAGAATCCCTGAAAAAAAAGTTTCTTTCTATTCACTCACGATACCTTATGTTTGCTTATGACAATCCCTGAAAAATAGGTTCTTTCTATTCACTCACGATACCTAATGCTTGCTTATGAGAATCCCTGAAAAAAAGTTTCTTTCTATTCACTCACGATACCTAATGCTTGCTTATGAGAATCCCTGAAAAAAAGTTTCTGTCTATTCACTCACGATACCTTATGTTTGCTTATGACAATCCCTGAAAAAAAAATAGGTTCTTTCTATTCACTCACGATACCTAATGCTTGCTTATGAGAATCCCTGAAAAAATTTTTCTGTCTATTCACTCACGATACCTTATGTTTGCTTATGACAATCCCTGAAAAAATAGGTTCTTTCTATTCACTCACGATACCTAATGCTTGCTTATGAGAATCCCTGAAAAAAAATTCTTTCTATTTACTCGCGCTACCTAATGCTTGTTCATGTGAATCCCTGAAAAAAAGTTTTTGTCTATTCACTCACGATACCTAATTCTTGCTTATAATCTCTGAGAAAAGTTTGTCTGTTCACTCACAATACCTAATGCTTGCTTATGAGAATCCGTGGAAAAATTTTCTGTCTATTCACTCATGCTTATGACAATCCCTGAAAAAAGTTTCCGTCTATTCACTCACGATACCTTATGCTTGCTTATGAGATCCCCTGAAAATGTTTCTTTTATTCACTCACGAATCCCTGAAATAAAAAATAGAAAGGAAAAAGTTGTGTACAAATTCAACCTACTACTTACATCACATATAATGGATAAATTAATGAGTTGGAATTAGGGCGAACGAACACAAAAGGACACGTATCGGCGATCGCCGAGGCATATTTCAGGTTGCCTCGCCAGGTGCAACTGATACCAACAAGTATGACAATTTATATTTACAAAAGTCAAATAAACGTATTTGAAACTGAAATACTGCTAATTAATAAATGTAAGATAATAAATTCAACAGAACATAATACTGCTGAATTTTTAAACAATTTACAAGATTACACCGGCTTTCCATAGTTCACTATTCGGGTACAAAAGTATCAACCAATTTATCATGTTAGATATCAATATTTTGGATTTTTTTTAAGCAAAAGAGTACCCGGAAACTGAAAAGTATTGGTAAATAATTTAAATGATCAGCTACTTATCAACTATATGGTTGACTGTTACTTATCTCAGCTTCGATTTAGTGTATTTCTGCAAATAAATAAAGTTAATTAAGTTAACCTATTAAAGTGAGCATAAGCAGCTTTATGTTGAATCACTGTCGCATCCTGATGTATTCTACGCTAAAGATGCATGAAGAAATAACTGATCTGTCCGCGTGTCAAAAAAGTTGCAAAGTGTAATAGAAAGTGTTTTCAGCTCGAGACCTGATTATCTCTGAAATAGTTACAATGTAAGACACGCGTGTTGTAGGTCTGTAACTACTCTTACTGCTTCGTTTTGCAATTTCTCAAGAGAGTTCATTTCGTATTGTGCGCAACCTCCTCAGACTATGAAGGCATACTCCAGGTTAGGCTGTAGATTTGAAATAAAAAGTACATTTAAATAAGCGTTTTACATTTTAAGTTAAATTTTAACATTTCCATTTATCATAGAACATTGGAAGACAGAAGATAAGAGATTTTCTATTTGTCGGTGTCAGCAAAATGTTAAACCAAGATGTTTCTGGTGTTGTTCTACAAATTTAGTATTTGTGTTGTAAAAAAGTAATTATTACTCTGATGGTTTATTTCTGATCTTTTTCAACAAGTAACAAAAACATTTCTCCAGTTTTGGGACGGATAAAGTTTTATTAACCATTGTTTTGACCATTAAGAAATGAATTATTTATTTAAGAAGGTCATGCGAAATGAACGACAGAATAGGATCGGCAAATTAAATGATCGCGTCGATCCTATTCTGTCGTTCATGTCGCATGACCTCCGTAAACAAATAATTCATTTCTTATATTTACATTATATTTACTCTTCATTTGTAAAAAAGATTACATTATGAATTGCCCATATTTTGTTGCATTTAACATCAAAATCAGCTTCCCGGCCATTCTGTTGAAAAGATGGAACAACTGCGACGTCATCTAAGGAACGTTTTGCCTGACTATTATGCGGACGTCGTCAAAACAGCGTTCCGTTATCACTAAGCAGTATTGTCGTAACTTTCGCGTCTTTCCTTTTGTTGTTCATACGAAATGAACGTCATAATTTTCATTGAGAATAGGGCGAATGTAAATATTAACAGATAACCACGTCTTAAAGATAGCAAACACAACCAATACGTATGATATTATAAAGTTTGACTAAAGTCTTTTCTTTTATTTTACAACACTTTTTCGCAGTTTTCAGTTTTTAGTTTAATGAACTGGCAAGTTATTTACCTTGAACATATATAACAGCGTGACTAATACAGCAGATTACTATACTTATAATAATAACCACTTCCTTTTTACTTCCTTATTAAACGAAAGACGCTAAAAGGGGGATTTTGTATAGGTAAATTTGTGCGTATTCCGTAAAGGAATTATCAGTTTACATTTCAAGACTATTGCCCAACTATCGTTATCGGTACTGTTTGCAGTACGACGGGAACCAGACTAGACTATTTAGATATAGTCTTAAAAATATCGATTTACATGGTGTCATTCAATATCATGTTATCTCATTTAGTACCGTAGTTTCAGTTTCATAAAAAGTGTGATTCATTTATGAAATTAAATATATTGACACTTGACAAAGGGTTTCATTTGTTCGTAGGTTAGTAAAACAATTTCAGCGTTTGATTATGGTGCATGTTATATTTATTATAGGATATTTTATTTATTTTTTTTTATTTTTTTTTTTGTTTTTTTGTTTTTTTATTATTTTAAAGCAAAATTATGTAAGATGCGAACCAGTAAAAAGTAATGTTACAGAATGCTTACATATCATTGTAATATGAGTGTATGACTAATAATTATTAATAAAAGATCCAATGAAGTCTCCTACTTTTATTTCCGATTTGAAACAATGTGAGCTTTATTGTTAGGGATTATTTTTAGAAAAACAGAAACCTCCGAAATTTGTATCACAAACCCATTTCTTATTACATGTCAAATCACCAGTAAAATAACCTGTTCCGTAAGCTAAACTGTTTGTTTTCTTCTCTATAGTTCAAAATACTGATGTTATGGACGTAAAGAGAAGAAACTATAAAATGGCGCGATATTACATAACAGGTACGTGTATCTTTATCTTTCTTATGTTTTTTTTTTTTGTTTTAATGTTTCAGACGTATTGGAAAACATTAAATCATTAAGACAATCTAAAAAAGCAGTGCGCATTTATGACACTTTTCACGAAATGTAGAAACAGTTTTACTGGTAATTAAGTGTAAATAAAGAAAATCAAAATAAAGCGGCTCTGTGAATTCTAAGGTGAACCCTGCGTGGTTTGTAAAATATGTTTAAAATGAGTGATCCCTAAGGAGTTAGTCTTGCGGCAGGTTAACTATATGTATTTAATTATCAGTTTACAGGTAACAAACACGAGACTGTAATTGTATGAAAACACTGTAAATCATTAAAAATTGGGAAAAAAATATTAATTTAATATAATAGTGGAGCGATGTTCAGGTCATTATTCGACTGTCAAACAAAGGTTAAACAATTAACACTATGCACTTTAAAACAATTTTCATATGAAACACTAAATTAACTTCCGCTAGTTCACCAGGGACGTATAGAAGCTTGAAACTAATGCGAAATGAAGCAATACCTAGCCTCCTCGAAAACCCAGTAATGTACAGCCCATTTCACGACAATGAGACCTTTCTGAGATTTAAGAAATGTCTAGGAACAAAGTGTTTGAATGGAAGTGGAAAAGTTTTCAAAACTAACAGATATAGTAGAGGTGTTGTTGACATAGGCAGATACACTACACCTACAATACAGTGGGGAAAACTTTCTCGTAATCAAAAATTGAGACGGAATCTTTTACGGGTATACCATATTCCTTTGAAGCTTTTCTATTTTTTCTCAAATTCTGTTGTTTCTCAAAAACAACAAACACCAAGGCAACTCAGGGTAGCGATGTCACTGGTGTTTGTCTACGTTTGTATGTCTCCGGTTGCCTAGGTAATTGATAAGATAAATAAAAAAAAGCTTACTCTTTACAACTCAAATAATTGGTGTTCATGTCTTTTTTTCAACTTGGCATCAGTGTTGACCATTCGAATTTTAATGTCAATATTATAGAATATAGAAATATATGATTTTTATAGCAATCTATTTTAAGTCAGCTGAGATTGGAAAAACAACAATAACAACAACAACAAAAGATGAAAAATAATGATTGGGGTCTGTACCCCTCCCCCTACCTTTTCACCGTCCTTGTTAACTCTAAGCTAATATATTTTAGTATTTTAAAACAAATTGAGCATAGGTGTAGAGCATAAACAATGTTTTGTTACAATTTCAGCATGTTTTAAAAATCAATGCTTTTTATCTTACGAGAGAGGGAAGTGTGAATTGACACTTCAACTCAATAGTCGAAGAAACTTTTTAATTAGTCCTTATCTATCAATCCTTGACACAACCCGCCCGGGCGGGTCGTATGTTCTCTGTGGCGATTTGATAAAAGACATTGTGTCTGAAATCATTCGTCCTCCACCTCTGATTCATGTGAGGAAGTTGGCAGTGACTTGCGGGGAAAAGGTTTGTACTGGTACAGAATCCAGGAACACTAGTTAAGTTAACTGCTCGCCGTTACATAACTGAAATACTGTTGACAACATAACAACGGTTCGAACAACTGACATTTAGGTTATCAATTTGCCTTCGGTGGATCATTCCTGTATGAATGGGTATCTGCTTTATATATGTGTCGTAGGTCGTAGGCCGGTAGAGCCGTGTACCTTAAGCTTCGTTGAACCGGATAATTACAACACGAGAACTGTTTGCTATCACTTATGTATTAATATTGGTATCCGGGGCATGCACGATACCGAGCGGGTATTCTGCGTTTCCAGTGTCAGTTGTACACTCCTATCTTGTAATATTATAGAGAATTGATGGTAAAAGTGCATTTTAAACATGCTGACATTGTAACAAAACATGATCACCTATGCTCAGTTCGTTTTAAAACGCAAAAAGATACTGGCTAAAGGCAACGATGGAGGACAGGGAGATCCTAAACCCAAATGTCTGTTATTTCAGTAGGTCATGAAATAGCTGCTGTTATCCATGAGTAAAATATATTTTTCGGATTGTGTACGATTTGTAGTTGTAGTTCGTAGGGGAAATACTTCAATTAAATTTGTTCAATAATTGGAGAAGTTGTTGGCTCACGTGACTATTTTGTTGACGGCTTAAAGTGTAGCATTTCTTTTCTGAAATTTCAGGATTATCTATCCTAATATTCGCCGGACTTTTCATTGTTACCAATGGATCCGTGTGTGAAGATAATCGAGGTACGGTATCAAAAATACAGATTCTATAATTATGTCAACGAATCTAAAGACAACATCCATATGTCGATCACAACATGCTTCAATGTCATAGCATATCGTCCCCCAGTTAACTCGTCCCACTGTTCAGTTTGGCTTCTATTTTAGTAATATAATTTTATTTTCAAATAATAGTATTAAGTGACTATTTATTTTTCATGTAGCGTTTGAAAAGCTTATATTATTATCGATTCCATCAGCTGTAAAATTTGCTTTAATTTTTCAAACTTGAAAATGATTTTTATTAAATTCTTATAAGTCTAAGGTTTTAAAGCCTTAACTGTTCCATAAATAACAAAGTAAAGACATGCTAGATATGTTCTGTAAATTATTCTGTCCTGAACATGGTCAAGGAAAGTAAATTAAAAGCGGCCAAACCTACATTTATTAATTTCAAAACACAAAATATTTCCATTTCAGCAACTTCTGTTTCGACAGTCTGTCAGGTTTAATTCTGGATAGTATGATAATGAGATGTACCGTGTTCTGTGTGAAAAGTATGTTCGTATCGTGTTGTGTTAACAGTGTGTTCGTACCGTGTTCTGTGTTAACAGTGTGTTCGTACCGTGTTCTGTGATAACAGTGTGTTCGTACCGTGTTCTGTGTGAACAGTGTGTTCGTACCGTGTTGTGTTAACAGTGTGTTCGTACCGTGTTCTGTGTTAACAGTGTGTTCGTACCGTGTTGTGTTAACAGTGTGTTCGTACCGTGTTCTGTGTTAACAGTGTGTTAGTACCGTGTTGTGTTAACAGTGTGTTCGTACCGTGTCCTGTCTTAACAATGTGTTCCTACCGTATTATGTTAACAGTGTGTTCGTACCGTGTTGTGTTAACAGTGTGTTCGTGCCGTGTTGCGTTAACAGTGTGTTTGTACCGTGTTGTGTTAACAGTGTGTTCGTACCGTGTTCAGTGTTAACAGTGTGTTCGTACCGTGTGTTCGTACCGTGTTCTGTGTTAACAGTGTGTTCGTACCGTGTTCTGTGTTAACAGTGCGTTCGTACCGTATTCTGCGTTAACAGTGTGTTCGTACCGTGTTCTTTGTTAACAGTATGTTCGTACCGTGTTCTGTGTTAACAGTGTGTTCGTACCGTGTTCTGTGTTAACAGTGTGTTCACACCGTGTTCTGTGTTAACAGTGTGTTCGTACTGTGTTCTTTGTTAACAGTATGTTCGTACCGTGTTCTATGTTAACAGTGTGTTCGCACCTTGTTCTGTGTTAACAGTGTGTTCGCACAGTATTCTGTGTTAACAGTGTGTTCGTACCGTGTTCTTTGTTAACAGTGTGTTCGTACCGTGTTCTGTGTTAACAGTGTGTTCGCACCGTGTTCTGTGTTAACAGTGTGTTCGCACCGTGTTCTGTGTTAAGAGTGTGTTCGCACCGTGTTCTGTGTTAACAGTGTGTTCGTACCGTGCTCTGTGTGAACAGTGTGTTCGTACCGTGTTGTGTTAACACAGTGTTCGTACCGTGTTGTGTTAACAGTGTGTTCGTACCGTGTTCTGTGTGAACAGTGTGTTCGTACCGTGTTGTGTTAACAGTGTGTTCGTACCGTGTTCTGTATTAACAATATGTTCGCACCGTGTTCTGTGTTAACAGTGTGTTCGTACTGTGCTCTGTTTGAAGAGTGTGTTTGTACCATGTTCTGTGTTAACAGTGTGTTCGTACCGTGTTCTGTGTTAACAGTGTGTTCGCACCGTGTTCTGTGATAACAGTGTGTTCGCACCGTGTTCTGTGTTAACAGTGTGTTCGTACCGTTTTCTGTGTTAACAGTGCGTTCGTACCGTGTTCTGTGTTAACAGTGTGTTCGTACCGTGTTGTGTTAACAGTGTGTTCGTACCGTGTTGCGTTTACAGTGTGTTTGTACCGTGTTATGATTACAGTGTGTTCGTACCGTGTTGTGTAAACAATGTGTCTTTGTACCGTGTTGTTTTAACAATTGTTGTTCGTACAGTGTTATGAAACACTGGGTTTCGAACCTCGTTGTGTAACACTGTATGTTTGATCGTGTTGAGTTACACTGTGTTTGTACAGATTTTTGTTTGCACTATGTAATAATTCCATGTTTTGTTCAAACAGTATGTTTGTTCCGTGTTGTGTAAATACTGTGTGTTCTTACCATGTGGTGTTAAAATTTTTGTTCATACCGTGTTTTGTTAAAACTGTTTGTTCGCACCCTTGGGTGTTAAAAGTGTGTTTTCATACCGTGTTGTATTCATATCGAGTTGTTTTTACACTGAGTGGGTTCGTACAGTGTTGTCTTAAACTGTGTTCGTACAGTGTTGTGTTAAAATTGTGTGTTCGTATAGTGTTGTGTTAAATCTATGTGTTCGTATAGTGATGTTTTAAAACTGTATGTTCGTACATTGTTGTGTTTAAACTGTGCGTTCATACAATGTTGTGTTAAAAGTGTGTTCGTACCGTGTTGTGCTGACACTGTGTTCGTATCGTGTTGTTAAAACCGTATGTATGTACCGTTTTGTGTAATACTGTGTTTTCATACGGCCATGTGTAACACTGTTTGTTCGTAATGTGTTGTGTTACACTGTGTCTTATTGCGTTGTATTAACACTATGTGTTGGTACTGTGTTTTGTTTAAACTATGTGATCGTACCGTGTTGTGTTAACTCTGTCTGTTCTTACCGTTTTGTGTTAAAATTGTATTCATACCGGCGTGTTGTGATAAATGTGTTTGTTCGTACCGTGTCGTATTAAATGTTAAAACTTAAATGTTAAACTTAATATTAAATCTTAAAACCTTATGTTTGTACCGTGTTCTGTTAAAGGTTTGGATACACAACGTGTTGTCTTAGAACAGTGTGTTCGTACCGTGTTGCCTTAAAAGTGTAGGTTCATACCGTATTCTGTTCAAATTCTGTGTTCGTATCTTGTGTCAACAGTATGTTCGTACCATTTTGTGTTAACACTGTGTGTTCGTACCGTGTTGTTTAGTTTAAACATTAATTCATGAAACATTTACAATAATATATAGTATAGGAATTGGACAGAAAGGTATATTAATTTACGGTTGTCCTCTCCCTTAACACTGTGTTCTTACCGTGTTGTGTTAAAAGATTTTATTGGTACCATGTTGTTTTAACACAGTGTGTTCGTATAGTTTTATGTTAAAATTGTGTGTTCGTATAGTGCTGTGTTAAAACTGTGTATTCGTATAGTGTTGTATTAAAACTGTGTGTTTGTATAGTGTTGTGTTAAATTTATTTATTTATTTTGTTGGGTTTAACGTCGCACCGACACAATTGTAGGTCATATGGCGACTTTCCAGCTTTGATGGTGGAGGAAGACCCCAGGTGCCCCTCCGTGCAATATTTCATCACGAGTGGGCACCTGGGTAGAATCACCGACCTTCCGTAAGTCAGCTGGATGGCTTCCTCACATGTAGGTGTTGTGTTAAAACTGTGTTCGTTTAATGTTATGTTAAAACTGTGTTCATACAGAGTTGTGTTAAAAGTGTGTACTCAAACAAAGCGTTTTGTTAAATCTGTGTATTCATACAGCGGTGTCGTTGGGTAAGTTATTGTTTGTCTTTCGCAATGCGTATGTTCACACAATGTTGTGTGTTCGTACCGTGTGGTGTTAAAAGTGTGTGTTCATACCATGTTGCCTTATATAACTGTGTGCGTGTTACATATGCACGCTCACTCTTGATAGACTTTTGAAGTACTTTGACTGGCTTCTCTGAATATGGGTTTTGGACACGGCTTGGTGTATCTTATTTCATATACTTAAGTTCATGAGGCTGAGATGTATTTATGTATTTAGATATTAGGCGTAGAGGCGTGTTTAGGGTTCATCTGGCGTAGAGGTGTATCTAGGCTTATGTGTATTTAGGTTCATAACGTGGAGATGCGTTAAGGTTTTTGTCGTGGAAGTATATTTAGGTTCATGGCGTGGAGATGTAGGCACATGGTGTGGTGTTGTATTTAGGCTCATTACTTGGATGGAGGTTTAGTTTCATCGCAGTGAGGTGGAGGGGTATTTATGTTTAGGTTTGGTTAGGTTCATGGTATGGAGGTGTAATTAGATACATGGCGTGTATGTGTTTTTAGTCTTAAGAGTGTTTAGGGTCATGGCGTTGAGGTTCGTTTAGGTTCATGGCGCGAAGGTGTATTTAGGTTCAATGCAAGGGAGTGTATTTAGGTTCATGGTGTGGAGATGTATTCAGATTCATGGCGTAAAGGTGTGTTTAGGTTCATGGTGTGGGGGTGTTAAGGTTCATAGCTTAGATTGAGGTTTTGGTTCATCGCATTGAAGTGGATCTTGGTTCATGCCGCGGATCTGTGTTTAGGTTCATAGTGTGTAGATGTTAAGACCCACGTTGTGGCGTTGTGTAAAGGTTCATGGCTTGGAGCTGTATTTAGGCTCATGTGTATTTAAGTTCATAACGTCTAGGTGCGTTTAGGTTCACGGCATGGCAATGCATGTACGTTTATGGTGTGGAGGTTTATTTACTGCCTTGTGTTCTGCCTTTACTTTTTATCTTACACTTTTCTAGGTTCAGGCCGTTTTATCAGGGGCGATAACAGCAAAACTATTAATTACTTCCTACGGATACTGAGAAGAAAGAAAACGTTTGATTTCATGGGGGATAATAAAAACCATGAAGGATGCCGAAGGATGATTGGGAAATATGTACACCGGAAGGGGTTTTATGTGAATGACACGACTATGGTGATTCTTGACTGTTGGGAACCCACAGAATGCACTCTCATAGAAGAAAGGGGAGAACGTAGAGATACTTTAAGACTTGTTCCAAAGTCTGTCATGAATTTTGTATTTTGGACTCGAGTAAATACTGTTCTTTTACCCATTGACGAGCGTAATACAATCTCCTACACGTTACTTCCATATGTTTCTCAACGAAGTATTTTATTTGTCACATCTTTGGTATCTGGATGCAGTGTTTTTGTTGCTACATCGGATAATATAGACTGCAGCATTATCGTCATGCATGCTAATCATTTCTGCAGGAATTTCGAGGATGACGATGATAACCATGAGCAGGCAATGTCTGTGATTGCGCAAGTGCAAATCACGAACCAACAATGTAAATATCGCATACAACGTAGATGGGCAAGTGATCACAAACGTCCTAACATAGAAAAACACAACTATTACTACAGTGACAGTATTGTTTATTACAGAATAATGGCGGGTATTAATTTTGTGTATGGGTACATTTTAGGAGGACACGGAAGGAAGTGGCAATTCTGTGTTAAAGAGTTGCAAGACAGTCCCCGCCAAGAAATTTGTAAAGAGATTTTATAGAAAATATATAACAAGTGATGTAGGAAGAGAATGGTGATGCTTTATAAAAACACATTATCATTTGAGCCGTGCCATGAGAAAATCAACATAGTGGGTTTGCGACCAGCCTGCGCATCCGCGCAGTCTGGTCAGGATCCATGCTGTTCGCTAATGGTTTCTCTAATTGCAGTAGGCTTTAAAAGCGAACAGCATGGATCCTGACCAGACTGCGCGGATGCGCAGGCTGGTCTGGATCCATGCTGGTCGCACACCCACTATGTTGGTTTTCTCATGGCACGGCTCATTTCTTGAATGGACATATGTTAATGAACAGGTAGTTCTAACATAGATCAGTAAATATCTTTAAGTTCTGGTTCTGTTGATATAATTTATTATGAGTTTTACTTATATTTACATGTTTATCTAAAAATTTGATCCTACAAATATTTACGCATACATTTTGTATAGTATGTTTTGTGAATTGACAATACAGTAATACTTACTGAATTAGAAACATAGATAAATTCATGATTTTTGTAGGGATCAGAAATGTGTGCGTATGTTGTTAATAAACAAAATGTATAATTTTGGCATATACCTAAATCATAGTGTAAATATACTTTTCAATGTTGATATACAAGTCATATATTTAGGATGTCTATTAAGGTTACAACTTTCAAAAAAATTGTAAATATTCTTAATGTGTAAATATTCTTAATGTTTCAAAATATGAATGTTGATATACCAGTTATATATTTAAGCTGTCTGCTCAGGTTACACCCGCGTGCGATAAATCCCGTCAAATGTCAGATAAATAAATCCAGCGGGATTCACACAACAACAACTTCTGGTAAGCTCTCAACCAATGGTTACCTGCCAGAAATTATAGATCTAGCAGAAAGCATGCAATGTTCTTTCTTATAAACACGTTTCTGTGTTGCTTAAAAGTAAGAAATTAAGAACCTGTACTGAAAGATACTGTGGCTATTTGCAGTAATCTTTTCAAACTGTGCTACGAGTTAGTTGACAGTGTAGTGAAAGAATAGCTATTTTTTCTATTTAGAACCCTTTATACGTCAGGATGAACTAAAAGTACTTAGTATAATAAAACTGCTTGTCTTTAAAGTCAGACCCACCAACTGGATTATGGAAATATCGAAAAAAAATCATTAAATTGTCATATGTTCACTTAACATCAATATTGTAAATGAAAGATTTAACAAAAGAATGAGGTAATTGGCAATTTTTCGAAGTTTACTTTTGGCCTTTACTAGTAATTGCTGAAATTCTAAGTGAAATTTTGTAGCTCTTGATTACTCTCTTATTACTTATTACTTATTTTCTTTACTAGTGCTATTTTAGTTTTTAGTTTAGTGATAATATCTACCAATACCTAAATCATGACGTCCTTTTCAAATTTTTAGATTCCGTAGATATGCAGGGTTTTTTTTTCACAAAGTAAACATATGATTTATACACACACGCTTTTTTATTCAGTACATTTAATACAACAGAAAAAAAGTCATTTATTGAATTAAATCTCTCTATGATAGTCGTTATACTATAAGACTATATGTGAAGTGCTAAATCGTCCAATCCTAAAAACCTCGCCATCAGACTCTAATTATTTGACTTTGTCCATGGTAAAAATGGGTTACATTAAAAACTTTAAGTGGAATACGATATTAAAAAAGAATTTTTATGGTTCTTCCTATAACCTGGAATACTTATAAGAAAGGTTGGGTTTAACTTAACAAATTCATGTAACTGTTTGCCATATTGGGATGATAAAAACAGTACGAATAAATGCGTGAAAACTCACTTTCCCGTTTTTAAATGTTATTTGCTTTCAACATGTACTATGTTAAAATCATTTCAATATAAAATAATATTGATTTGTATTTGTGTCATTACATGTTTATAGATGTTCATGCGGGTTCTTTGATCAGTTTTAACACCTCGGCATTTCACGTTATAAGATATGTGATCAATACACTAATTAACAGAAATTACTTAATTTGTTTTAATTGTTTCTTTTATTGTTTTAATTTTTCAAGTTTATTTCGGCTTGCTCCAATGCTTACGATTTCCGCATTCATTCGTACTAGTTCATTTTATCATTCCAATATGGCGGACAGTATGCGGCGAGTACACTTTTGGAGACATGGTAAACACAAATAAATGAAAGGGCATTGCTTACTGAAAATTGAAATGTTAAATTCATTAAGATAATACATGCATAATACTTACCAAAAGAAACAAAGTGAATTTCGGCAGCTTTATGCATAGAAGTAAAATTCTGGTTCCCTAGTCTATGCACGGTACTTCGGCTAGAGAACCGGTTCCGGACGAATAAGTTCGCTGCAGAAGATGGAGGATTTTTAACGCGCATGCGTATAGAAATGGATGTAAAAATTTTGAGCTTGTGTATTTTTCTAGAAAAATAGATTTTACAAGTTCATGGAATATAGAATATTGGATTTAAGTGTAACAGACTGTACTTCAGTGAAAAGGATTAATCTTAATTATCTTTAATGGGTAATAACAAGCGTAAAAAGGACAAAAACTCTCCAAACGATAAAGAGACACCGGCAAAGAGGCCAATTATGGCGCAGAATTATGTATCTCCAAGCTATTTGTCACCTACCAATGTGCAAAATGGACAGAATATGCTTAATATAGGACAGGTACATCCTTCATATTACAACATGAATCAAAACATGAATCAAAATATGGGACAAATGATGAATCAATGGTCTCCTAATAACTTTCAAAATATGCAACAACCTAGTTTTCAAGGTACGCCAGGTACGCCATGTACGCCATCGGCAAATGGGCCGCCATTATATCCAAATCAACAGGTCGTGAGTACTGATCAGACAATGTCATTGATACTACAAAGACTTGATTGCATTGATACAAAACTGGGTCAGTTGGACAAAATACAAGTGTCAATGAATAATATAACGGTTAAAATGGATACACTAGAGCAAAGGGTGACAGTTATGGAAACGACGGTAGCAGAGATTGAGAAAAGCAGGACCTTTGATTCTAATAGCTCGGATACACTTAAACAGAAACAGAAAGAAATAGGGACCTTGGTAAAAAAGCTTGAGGGCTACCAGGTGCAACAAAAGAAGAGAGAGGATGTGTTCCAGTCAACTTTGATGAAAATGAAGGTGAAGGACTTACAAAATAACTTGATGTTTTATAAGGTACCAGAAGACCGAGATGAAACTAACGACAAGTGTAGAGACAAAATCTTGGAAATAGTTCAAGATCATATGAAAATAGAAGACGCTAAAGAAACAATAAAGGTGGAATCTGCCCAAAGGATAGGTAGATATGACCTTAGGAAAACAAGGCCCATATTAGGTAAATTCGAATCATATGAGGACAAAGAGTCGGTGAGAAAATCGGCACCAAATTTGAAAGGAACAGATTTCGGAGTAAGCCCGCAGTATCCGAAAGAAATTTTGGAGAAAAGGCGATCTTTAGTCCCAATTATGAAGGAAGCGAAATCAAAGGGGAGAAAAGCCTATATTTCATGGGAAAAACTGTATATAGATGGGCAATTACACTAGGAAGAAACACAGACATTTGGCGACGAAGCGAGGGCGGAGGGCGCAAGGAGGACGACATAGGGAGTAAGCGAGAATTCCCTAGGTATTCTTTGTTGGAATGTAGAGGGACTCACAAATCTAAAAAAGGAGAACGAAGACTTTCTAGAAGTTATTTCTGGCAATCACATTATTTGTCTCAACGAAACGTGGACGTCGAAATCTTCAAAAATTAATATTGATGGATATGATAAGCCTATTCATTCTTTCCGTAGATTTCAGAATCGAAGGGCTAAGCGATCTAGTGGAGGAATGATTGTTTATATCAAAAACTGTATATGGAAAGGGGTAAAATTGGTCAAAAATGACGTTGACTGCATTATTTGGCTGAAATTAGATAAAACGTTTTTCAGAATGGACACCGACTGGTACTTAGCATTTTCTTATATTGCACCAGAATCTTCAGATATACACAATTTATGTAACTATGATATATTCCAAAAATTGCAATCAGAAATTATAGAGTTTTCAGAATTAGGGCGAACGGTCCTTTTTGATGACCTTAATAGCAGGGTAGGGCAAAAGAAAGACTACATTGAGCTCGAACGTGTAATGGAGCAAGATTTAACGGACCATTTAAATGACTGTCCGCCCCCGCGGCGATCTCCTGATCAAAGATCAAATCGTTTTGGCGATAATTTACTGGATCTCTGTAAGACGACAAATATGTGTATTTGTAATGGGAGAATTAATAATGTCCCCGGGAAATTCACGTGTTTAACGGCAAATGGTGAGAGCGAGATCGATCTGGTACTGACGAAATATTCGAATTTTGACTTAATAGAGGATTTTTACGTTAGCGATTACAACGAATTCTCAAATCACGCCACGGTGTCATTCAAAATACGAATCAACACAATAGCAAGCGAGAAATACCGGACTACTTTTTCTTACTAAAAATAGAATGACAATTAGTGCCAGGAATTTAGAGATAGTATCGCTCAAGATATTGATATATTAAATGAAATTTTAATGCAAATGGAGAGCAATGAATTGTCATTGAATGACACAGTGGAACAGTTTAGTGATTATTTAGTAACGCGGGCAGATAGATTTTTCAAAAAGACAGTGACTGTTTATGATAAATTTGCGTTTACTGATGCACGACATAACAGAAGCAAATTGGGGTAAAGACAAAACACTGACCGGACCACTCAAATCAACAGACTACTGACCAGTCAGTTAACAGACCAGGGGGTACAATTTGCAGACCACTGGTTTACTGACTAGATAAGATAAGAAACATTTTAGATTAAATGCAAAGAAAACATAAATGTTAGACATGACTTTGGTTGCAGTTCAAATAACCAGTGAAATTTTAAAGCACTTTACTGTCATATTTTAATATATTTTAAAAAGCTGCGATTATGTTATCATTATACTGGCTCAGAAAACTTTTTTGATGTAGAGTTATTTCAATTAAGACAAGCATTTTTTCACATTTGGAAGTAAGATGAAAATTACTTGTAATATTTTACAGTTTTGACTATTTTTAATACAAAACCTATTGCAAATTTCCAATCTAATTGTCATAAATTGTTTGACTGTAGAAATGTTATTAATATTATTTAACATTAAAAACTCAAGATTTGTTACTTCCAAAATAAGTAGGAGATTTTCTATACATGCTGAAGTACAGTATATGTGAATTAAATGTATTGCAGTTTTTGTTTGAAATACTGTACACTCTTATAGCGCTAAATCAATTCTCTTGCAAAAAAAGAGAGCAAAACTTAAAGGTTTCTTAGCACCTATCAATGAGAATTTTTAAGTGTCTAAGTAAAGTCAGGCTGCTAAAGAAATTTGTTCACAGTTTGGATATCTTCTTTTTTTATTTTAATATTGTATTTTATATTAAATGCAATTTTTAAAGCTGAAAACAAGGGAAAACCATGTAATATATAGTTTTTGTTAAACCAGGATTGTCTTTATTATTTCAGATAGATGTAACATACTCCAGAACTTTTCTAAAAAAATTATTAAACAAAGCCATATGTATGTTTATAATGATATATAGAAAAAGTGGAAACTCCAGAGGTCGCTCAACCTGATGAAAAATAAACTGTTGCAGACTTGGTTTGACTGAGCCTTTTCATGGGCGGTAGTGGAAATGCATTTAGATAAAAGATTTCATTAGCAAGATGCAATAAGAAACAAAATACCTCATTTTTTTACATTGAAAGTAAATACCATAAATAATGTCAGTTTTCTTGAATACTAAAATCTTGAGTTGAATTGAACAAGATAGCAGACAAAGTGTGTTTTCATTTTGCACAGGCTATAGAGTATCTTAATTTATTAAAAGGTTATACACTTGTATTTAAATTGTTAAATGTCTTTTAAAAGTTGAACACAGTGTCAAACATTGAAGACATTTTCCATTTAAAAAAAAAAGTATTATTTCCTTCAGATGGCAAGTCCTTTATCAGTTTATGATACCATTTTTACTACTTTATTTTCTTCTTTAAAAATCATTTCCCTTTCAAGTATTAGTATAAATTACCAAGGACACTAAATATATATTTATAAAAAGGCGAGTTATAGATGCAAAATAGTTATAATTAAATATCTCCAATGATTAGCCAGATTAGAGTCACAGTGTGTAACAATTAGCATGTAGATATATGGTTTATGCATAAAATTGATATTATACTGTTATCAATTAGTTTAATTGAAATTATTGGACCAATAACATGGGTAACTGGTACATTATGTATGACTGTTAACTTTTATGACAGATAGATACTTGCAGTATTTATCACTATTTTCTGTGCATTTAATGTGCTGTATCTTGAAGAATAAATTTTGCAAGTATTTTTTTCAGTTTAAGTATTTATTTATGAAACAAAAATGTCCATTAAATACTATCAAATACATAGCATATATTTTGTTATAGCTCACCTTGAGAACATTTTATATTTCTTTTGATTCCATTTTAATAGGATTCTAATGTAAAAATGGCTTTGTTTGAAATGTTAACATGATGAGACTGATGATTTACATATATTTCTGTTTATTAAGCAATTAATTATGTGGGATATTTTTAAAATTTGATTTTCCTACCCTTGTTCCCTGAACTAGTTATAAGTCGTATGAAATTATTTCACTTAGACTGCACCCTCATGAAATTATCACGCCCGACTTATAATAACCGCCCATCGTATATAAATAGTGTTAAACATGGTTTTGCTATAAATTAATATCTTAAATAACTTAAGCTAAAATAACTCTATCTTGGTTGGGCAACAAGGCTTACAGATGACAAACAGTTCAAAAGCTGTATAGTTCCTATGTCTTTAACACTTGAGCAGGGAAAACACACATACACACAAAGACAATATATGCAGCAAACTGAGGATGTTTTGGAAGGCTGCATCCTTGTGAAATTATCACGCCTGACATATAACCGTCCACAGTGTATAAACAGTGTTAAAGCGGCATGCCTCCAGATCGTTCCACAAAAAAAAAAAAAAAAAAAAAAAAAAAAATCTTTTTTTTAGATATCTTGAAATAAATGCTATATTTCCTAAGAAGGCTTTAAAACTTAATTTTTGACAAACTTTATGTTACGGAAACACATGAGAATTTGCTGTTTTTACTATTTTTTACGATGAAAATCGAAAAGCGTTTGTCACGCTTTTACTCCAGGTAAACTGTCTCGATTATAAATATCTATATTTTGAAGTCATTATTCACTACTTCAGCTATAGCGCGACGGGAAAATGTCTTTATTGCCGCGACGCTCTGGGGTTTGATTCCCGACGCGGCCATCTTTTTTTCTTGATTTGGAATTTTTTAAATATTTTAGAAACAAAAATTCATATTCTAATGTTCATAATATGACCAAAACTTCAATTTGAAAGAAAGATTATTTTTAGCCAAATCTAGAGGCATGCTGTTTTAAAACACGGTTTTACTATAAATTATTTTGATTCTAATGTCTTTTATTGTAAAATTTAGATAAGATATTATAGAACTGTTTATTGGTGCATGTATGGCGCCAAATGGTATGTCGCCATGCTCCTCTGTTTATACAACCAGGGCTAGAAATGGTAATACGTCAGAGGTTCCATTAGGACGCAAATGATGGCAAATTATTCTGCACAGCTAATAACAAACTCTCTCTGTGTGTAAATTAATTAAGACAGTTATGCTACATGACAAATCGTTTTAAACATGCTATTAATTAAAATATTTGATCAAATGCGAAAGAGCTATTTCTCCATGCATACATGGTGCTAAATATCACGTCAACATAATGTCATTTTTATCATTCAAGCATTGTTAGTCATATTAGAATATATAATGACTTAAACCGACGTGACTGAAATAATTTCCAACAGTAATGGCAGTAATACTGACATTACTGCAATTACTGCCAGCAGTAATAGCAGTTACACTGCTGATGGGGCATTTGGCCCCTTTTAGGGGCCGCTTGAGCATAAAATGGAAATAATTCTCATGAACTGCTCGATGGATCTTCATCAGACTTTAATTTTAGCGTCATTTTAAAGTCTTCTCCCAGATTTAATCAAATGGGGACTTTTAGTCCCTTTTAAGGGTCGCTAGAGTGACAAATACAAAAATTACATATTCATGAACACTTAAACTTCTTCAAATGAGGGCTCTTTGCTAGATCTAAAAGTAAAATACTTTTAAAGGAAAGAAGGCATAATGAGCGGGAATTTCAAAAACAAGTTGCATCCTTGATAACATCACTAAATAATAGCAAAAGCTGATCTTCACATGGTGCACAATTATTTAAAAGATCAAATGCACACTTTTTATGCAAATGACGTTTTAGCCCATCCCTATTTGGTTGTGACGTTGACATTTTTACGGCGATTAATTTAGTGTCGGGGCGTCCATTCAATTTAAAAAAAAATTTTTTTCGTTTAATATAACATGCCCATTGAGACCTAACGCTGATGTAATTTTCAAATATGCACACTGACTATTCGCCGAAGGAATGCTTACTTTATGCAAAAATCATGCCAGAATCTTTCTGCCAAATTTTTATTTTCGAGAGGAATGACTAAATAGTGTGTAAAAACTTACCAAAAAAAAATCATTTTACTGTAAAATGTGCGAAAAAAATAGGGGATCTCCAACATCGTTTTTGCTGTATTGTCTTAATTTTTCCCTATAACCCCCATTTTCACGTGCAGATTTTGTGCATCAAAATTTTGTATGTCAGGGAAAAATAAGTTAATCACAAAAAAGTTTTCTACACTATAAATTTCATTTAAAGTGTATCTAATTTTGTAAGCCATTTTCCGATTTCTTTCCGATTTTTATTGTCACACTTGTATACATGAATGCATGTTACACACAAAAAAGCGTAACGAAAAAATGATACTTCTTATTAAACATTTTACTGCTCGTTCTCTCCTCCATATATTTTTTTTTTACTTTTCTGAAAAATGTTCCTGAAATGCTTTTGAACAGAAAAAGATTATAAAATTCCATGACTTTGTATATACCGAGTTCATTTTTATGCTACAATGCTGTGAAAGTTGCCAATGGGAAGTTTAAGCAGTGCCACAGTTAAAACGTTACGTCTTTTTCCCCGCGTTTTTCAATCAAGTTCACATTGTCTGTTTGTAGGATTTAAAATATTATTTGCAGCCTTTATTGAACGGCTTGTTGCATTATCAATTGGTTTCAATCCATTTCAGGTGTTTCATAATATAATTAGATACAATTTCCCCCGGAATCTGGAGATGTTAATAGCCGCTGCAGCCAAAAGTAGAAGTACCTTTAAATGACTTCTTCTCATGAACAGCTTGTGGGATCTTCACCAAACTTGTTGCGAAGCATTAATGTTAGGCTTTCTCCCAAGTGGAGGTACACATTCCTTTTTTAGGGACAATTAGAGCTAAATACATAATATCTTCTTATGAACCTCTGGATACATCATTAAACTTTGTCTGTAGCATCAATATTACGTCCTCTCCAATTTAAGCAAATGGGAGCCCTTGGCCCCTTTTAGGGGCTAATTTAATAAAAAGTAAGAACCACCATAAATAGATCTTACAAAACACCCCAAGTCTGCTCCGTATTGTGTTTTTCCTACCAAGATGTTAAAGATACAAGAACTATACAGCTTTTGAAATGTTTACCATCTGTTCAACACTAATTTATGAATGAGTTCTACTTCTTCTGGAACATTCGATACTTGGTGCATATTATGTATGTTTTACAAAGTGGTATGCTCTCTAGCTCTGAAAGTCAAGTGAGTGATAGCTCTCTTGATATGCCCCTTTTTCCTATATCTGTACCTTGTGTACTCAACTTCTACAGTTTCCATCCTGTCTTAAATGAAACTTTGTATAAATCATCAACATAGAGTAGAAATGTGCATATTGTTGGGACTTTGTTTTGAAGTTACCCTAGTTTATTCAAAAAACCATTTTCATGGAGCATGTACCATACAATGTTGACATTTCTTTGTTAATAAATATTTTTAAAAAATTGAGTCTGCTTTCATTCGACAGTTTTTGTTAGAATGCTTAATCATCAATATTTTGCTGCATCTGTTCCCTTGCCTGGCTGCTTTTGACTCTGCATTATGCTAAACTGATATCTAAAATCTTAATCATGCTTGAAAAGACAAGTAAGTTTTTTTGGACAGATAACTTATACAGTTTTGTATAATTTGTAAGCATACTGAAGTATTAAATAAGTTGATCAGTCTTTGTACATTTGATTCCAACAGGGCCTTTCAGAAATAAAAAATAAATTCATTTTTTGCAAGACCCTGATTGCTCCTATCTTAGTTATTCATAAGATTTCCTTGCAAGTAAAAAATGAATTGAAAGTTTACGCCTGTTTGAATTTTGTCATTTAAGAGACAATTTAAAAAAAAAATATAAAAGGAAGAGGAAGATATAATTATTAGACTTTTCTTAAAAACGAATAAATGGTAAATATGTACTTCAAATCATGTCTAAGACAAGTTTCAATTTCTTTATTTTTCCTTCCATTTTATTTTAACAGGATTTCTTATCAGTATACATGTAAATTAATATATTTTTGTTGTTGTTGTTATTGTTAAAAAAAAGAAATTCTTATTGAGAAATTGAAAAACTCACAAAAAATACTCTTCAGCTTAGACTTTTTCCATTTTCCCTGACAATTTACAATACGAAAATCACTTTAATTCCATAGAATGTTGAGGAGAATCTACATTACATTCATTTCTTTATAGACATCGAATTAAATCTAAAAGATCAAGAACTGAATTCTTTTTAATAATGTAAAAATCAACATATTTTGTATTAATTACCCTTAAATAACTGACCAGCTACTTAACATTACACTACCGCTACTTAACTAATTAGCAAGCAGTAAATAACACATTAACAAATGTATGCTATTAATCAGTTCTCATAATCACTCCTTATCTTGTCTGGTCAGTAAACCAGTGGTCTGCAAATTGTACCCTCTGGTCTGTTAACTGACTGGTCAGTAGTCTGTTGATTTGAGTGGTCCGGTCAGTGTTTTGTCTTCACCCAGCAAATTGTGGTATAACGACCAATGCAAAGAAAAGAAAAAATTGTATCAAAATGCATTACAAGAGTATATTTGTAATAGAACTGCATACAACAGATTGATACTAATACAGCGTAAGAAAGATTATAAATATTGTGTAAGAAAAACGAAACAAGTGTTTAATATTAAAAGATGTTCTGAAATGAATGAATATAGGCACAAAAAAGCCTAAGGAATTCTGGAAAATGTTCAAAGGTAAAAGTAAGTCCGATAACAACGATGTATCACTTCAGCAATTTTACGAATATTTTAAAACATTATCGGCGGAATCAGTTTCGAATGACGACGGAGAGGCTACAGCTGGTATTACATCCTCCCAAGAAAATTCCCAATCAGAAACATATTGCACTACTTTCGACGAGCTGGATCGTCCCGTAACCCAAGAAGAAATACGACTGGCCGCACGAGAAATTAATCGGAACAAAGCACCTGGAATTGATGGATTATTGTCAGAATATTTCGTTGAAACATTAGATATAATTATCTATCATGTTGAAAAGTTGTTTAATAACATATTACAAACAGGTTCGTTCCCGGAACTATGGTGCAAAGGTATTATTATTCCAGTTCATAAGAAAGGGCCAACAGACGATCCCGGAAACTATAGGGGTATAACACTTTGTAGTTGTTTTGCTAAACTATTTATGTCCGTTATAAATAATAGACTTAAACAATGGTCGGGCAAAAATGATATAATCTCCGATGCGCAGTTTAGATTTAAATCAAATTATGGTACAACTGACGTGATTTTTGTGCTAAATGAGGTGATTCAACAACATCTGCGAAATAAAAAAGACTTTATTGTTTATTTCTAGATTTGAAAAAGGCATATGATTCAATTGATCGTTCATCTTTATGGTTGAAACTCATTAAAAATGGAATAGATGGTAAAGTTTTACAAATCATGCGTTCGCTTTACAGTAGAGTTAAATCCTGTATGAGGCAGCTAAACACTCTTTCAGACTTTTTTGAATATGATGTCGGTTTATTTCAAGGCGAAATATGCTCCCCGATCCTGTTTTCATTATACATAAATGATTTAGAGTTTGAACTACAGTCGAATCTGAATGCAGGTTTAAACCTTGACCAGCTGTCTCTGTGCTTGATTCTGTTCGCTGATGACGCCGTTATTTTATCCGACACTATCGAAGGATTACAGTCATCGATGAATAGCTTGAAGCAATATTGCGATAAGTGGAATTTAACTGTTAATGTCCAAAAAACAAAAGTTATGGTTTTTAGAAAAGGTGGACCGACAGCAGCGGATGAAAAATGGTTTTACGGAGATGAACAGATCGAAGTGGTTAATAGTTTTAACTATTTAGGTTTGATATTTACGTCCGGAGGATCGTTTAGAACAGCAACAATGACACTGGCGGGCAAAGGGCTTAAAGCAGTAGGGTCACTATTTTCGTTAGTCAGTAAAATCATAGTCCCAACAAATATTATGTTTAATCTCTTTGACTCATTTGTGACTTCAGTATTATCATACTCAAGCGAAATTTGGGGTTTGACAAGTTCTGAGTGTATTGAACGGATTCATCGGAAATTTATAAAATGGACACTAAATGCCAAAATGAGCACGAGTAATATACGAGTATATGGAGAATCGGGTCGGTACCCGTTAATTATAGACCGTAAAATTAGAATACTTAAATATTTTCTTAAACTCCATAACAGAAGAGACAATTGTATCCTGAATAGTTTGCTGGGTAACATGTTATTATTAACAGAACAAGAAATCGATAACTGGACATTGCAAGTGAGAAATTTATTGAACTCAGCAGGTTTTGGTGAAGTTTGGTAATTCCCTACATCTGTGAAGGTTGAATTGTTTATACCTGTTCTTAAACAGTCCTCCACCTCTGATTCATGTGGGGAAGTTGGCAGTTACTTGCGGAGAACAGGTTTGTACTGGTACAGAATCCAGGAACACTGGTTAGGTTAACTGCCCGCCGTTACATGACTGAAATACTGTTGAAAAACGGCGTTAAACCCAAAACAAACAAACAAATGTTCTTAAACAGAGGCTAAAAGACATGTATATATCGGAATGGCGAGATAGTATGAATGTATACCCATCTCTTTATTTGTACAAAGAAATCAAACAGACATTTGAAATTCCCGAATATTTACTTGCATTAAATAATTTAAATTACAGGCGGGCAATAGCAAAAATTCGCTTAGGATCGCATTTACTGATTGAGAAATCCAGATATGGCAACGAAGCAGTGCCAAGAGAACAGAGGAAATGTGTCCTCTGTGACCTCAATGACATTGTGGACGAATTTCATTTTATCATAAAATGCAAATTATACAGTGATCTAAGGAGGATTTATATTAATACTTACTACTATAGACATCCGAGTGTTATGAAATTCATTGAATTACTAAACTCAAAAAATAAAAGTGTCCTTATTAAATTAGCTGTGTTTATCATTAAAGCGTTTAAATTGAGACAGTTTCAGTTTCGAGAGAATGTACAGTAACTCTGACCTTTACCTGTATTATTATGTGGATTCTCGTTTTTGTGCTTTTTGTGCTTGTTGTGCTTTTGGTGTTTGTTTATTTGTGTATGTATTATGTTTTTTGAATTCCATGAAAATGTATAATTTGTCTATGTGTTACGCATGCCATGAACTATTTAATTGTTTACGTATATGTCGATAAGCTGTTATATGCTTAAGACTAATAAATACATGTTCTGTTCTGTTCTGTTCTGTTTAATTTTTCAAGTTTATTTCGGCTTGCTCCAATGCTTACGATTTCCGCATTCATTCGTACTAGTTCATTTTATCATTCCAATATGGCGGACAGTATGCGGCGAGTACACTTTTGGAGACATGGTAAACACAAATAAATGAAAGGGCATTGCTTACTGAAAATTGAAATGTTAAATTCATTAAGATAATACATGCATAATACTTACCAAAAGAAACAAAGTGAATTTCGGCAGCTTTATGCATAGAAGTAAAATTCCGGTTCCCTAGTCTATGCACGGTACTTCGGCTAGAGAACCGGTTCCGGACGAATAAGTTCGCTGCAGACGATGGAGGATTTTTCGAAACTTTCTTCGGAAAAATCCGTGAGATGGGACGAAGCCTTTGCCCCAGAATTAGAAAAAATATTCAAAGATATACCAGTACAGCGATTGTATTCTCCATTTGTTTTCACTTATATCCAGACTGTACTAATAATGCATAGAGTCTTGCGGTTTTCAGGTTTGTCATCTGTTTTCGCGATTAAAACCCATTTTTAGCTCGACTATTCGAAGAATAGTATAGCTATTCTATTCATCCTGGCGTCGGCGTCGGCGTCACACCTTGGTTAAGTTTCTGCATGCAAGTACATACAGCTATCATTTAAAGGCATATAGCTTTGAAACTTATTTTTTCTTTTTCTAGGTCAATTACCAACCTCACTCGGTCAAGTCCCATAACTATGACATGTATTTTGAGCAAATTATGCCCCTTTTTGGACTTAGAAAATTCTGGTTAAAGTTTTACATGCAAGTTACTATCTCCAAAACTAATGCAGATATTGAATTGAAACTTCACATGTTTCTTCGGGGTTAGAAAACTAGTACTCTTCAAGGCCGTCGCGGACGATCCGGCCATGGCCGGACCACTTTTTTGTCCAAGCATGATATCGGCTGTAATCGTCCGGACCAGATTTTTGCATTAACTTTCATCTTTTGCTTTTTTAAAAGTGTCAAAATATTGCTTTGTTAATGTAACTGTCCTCCAAGAGTGGTATCGGTCATCTATGTCCGAAGGTGTGAAAACAACTTTGACACTTTCCGTATCAAATTTATCAACCCTGCTTGACTGGTTTAATCATAACTAAACAATTTGCTAATGGATCTTTCATCCAGTATGATATAAAGGACGATTTCTTTTATAATCTATAATAATTGTTTAAATAAAAAACAACCCATATGTTTAAAAAATGGAAATCAATTGTGTTTAAAACGAAACTTACCGAAAGTTAATTTCTACGGTGCCCCTAAAGTGACATGTTACACACTTTTTTTCCAGTTAGGTAATGTGAGACATTTTTTTATTTCGTTTGAACGAAATGATTTCGTTTTAACGAAATGCTTTCGTTTAAACGAAATAACCGTTTAAACGAAATAGTTATTTCGTTTAAACGAAATCATTTAGTTTAAACGAAATAACTTATTTCGTTTAAACGAAATCACTTCGTTTTAACAAAATAACTTATAATCATATAATCATATAATCATTTCGTTTAAACGAAATCATTTCGTTAAAACGAAATCATTTCGTTTAAACGAAATAAAAAAAAGTCTCACATTACCTAATTGGAAAATAGTGTGTAACATGTCACTTAAGGGGCACCGTAAATTTCTTCTAATTATTACTTTCAGATATTATTATTTATCTTAAAAAATGACGACATACATATCAGCTATAATAAATACATCAACATTTATAGCAGTCTGCTAAAATTGGCCAAATGTTGGAAAGTTATCCTTGAAAAATAACATGAAACTGACTGAAAATCTTAACAGAAACTGCTTTCGAGATGCACGAAAAACGCACTTACTGGCATCCCAAATGTAAAAATTTTCTCGGGGGGGGGGGGGGGGGGGGGGAAAGAGAACCCCGAACCCCCCTTAAAATAATGATAGGGTTGGGGCGGGGATCCACCTCTCATGCCCTCCCCCTCACTCCCCCCCCCCCCCTCCACCCTCTCCTTCCTTCGGCACTCGCGGGACGCTATTTGGTAATATTTCAAAATATGATTATTTATCTTAAAAAATTGCTTTTAATCAAACGAAATGCCGACATACATGTCAACTTTAAAACAATACATCAACATTTATAGCGATTTGCTAAAATTGGCCAAATGTTGGAAAGTTATCCTTGAAAAAAAAAGACATGAAATTGACATAAAATCTTAACAGAAACTGCCTTCGAGATGCACGAAAAACGCACACACTGGCATCCCAAATGTATACAATTATTTTTTCGGGGTGTGGGGGTGGGGGAAGGGGGAGAACCCCGAACCCCCCTTAAAATTATGATAGGGTTGGGGTGGGTATCCACCTCTCGTGCTCCCCAACCCTCTCCTTCCTTCGGCACTCGCGGGACGCCATTTGGTAATATTTCAAAATATGATTATTTATCTTATAAAATTGCTTTTAATCAAACGAAATGCCGACATACATCTCAACTAGAAAACAATACATCAACATTTATAGCGATTTGCTAAAATTGGCCAATGTTGGAAAGTTATCCTTGAAAAATATCATGAAATTGATTGAAAATTTTAACAGAAAATGCTTTCGAGATGCACGAAAAACGCACTTACTGGCATCCCAAATGTAAAAAATTTCTCGTCGGGGGTGGGGGATGGGAGGGGGGAATGGGGAGGGGGGGGGGAGAGAACCCCGAACCCCCTTAAAATAATGATAGGGTTGGGGTGGGAATCCACCTCTCGTGCTCCCCAACCCTCTCCTTCCTTCGCCACTCTCGGGACGCCATTTCGTAATATTTCAAAATATGATTATTTATCTTAAAAAATTGCTTTTAATCAAACGAAATGCCGATATACATCTCAACTAGAAAACAATACATCTAGATGTATAGCGATTTGCTAAAACTGGCCAATGTTGGAAAGTTATCCTTGAAAAATATCATGAAATTGATTGAAAATTTTAACAGAAAATGCTTTAAATATGCAAGAAAAACGCACTTATTTGCATCCCAAATCTTGAATTTTTCTTGAGGGAGAACCCCGGAACCTCCGTTAAGAGAAGAGAGAGGATAGGGAAGGGGAAATCCCTCTCTCCTGTCTTCAACACTTACGGGACGCCGAAGGCCGGACCACTTTTACGAAGCCGGCGACGGCCCTGCTCTTACATGGAAAAGGTGCTTAAAAGTATTGCCGTAACACTATGGAGGTTACTAGGATACGCTGTGGAACAACCAAAATGTCCAGTCCAGTACCAGTGCAAGCTACCCTGCTGCCATTTACACATCGGACATTTAGAAAACAGTATATAATCCTATTCTACCTGGTATACAACCTTAAATAACTTACATTTGAATTCTAAGACGCCAACAACGGAATAGGTTTTCTACTTTCGTTTTGAAACAAAATGGCCGATCGTCACTGTTATTTTGTAAGAAGTGTCTAGACAATTTGGCTAGTTTGAATTTAAATGTAAGTTATTAAAGGCTGTTTGCTAGGCAGAACAAGATATATTTCTATAAATGCATGATGTGTAAATTGCAGCAATGTAGCCTCAACTGTTACTGAACCGGACATTTTGTTTGTTCCACAACGTGTTGTAGCAAACGTCCATAGAGTTATGGCAACACTTGTAAGCACCTTTTCCATCTATATAGGGGAAAAATCTTCTCCTTTTTTTTCGTTTTAGGATTAAAACAGTGTTTTAACTCTTTTTTGAGGGGTTTGGGGAGGGGGTGGCACCCATATGAACACCAAGACTGGACGGGCACTTGTGACTGAAGGTGACTAAAAGGGGATTAAAAATAGATATTAGAATATTATTATTACTACTGGTACTGATGATAAATCTTGACTGATGATAAAGTCAGTCACCTTCAATTTATTCTAATACAGTTGAATATAAACAATCATTGAAATTAGGATTTCTAATCACGAGCCAACCTGACTCAGAATGTATGTCTGAAGTCTCAGCCAAGTTCAAAACTGTTTGGTCAATGTCTACACATGTTGTTGCGAGTGTGCGAGTAGTGTGTCCTTAATTTTCAGTGTTTACACATATATGGTTCAATCTTAATTAAAATTGGTCAGAATAGAATGTTTTTCTAAATGGTCTTACCATCCTGTAGAAACTTGGTCATGTGGGGGCAGAAACTAGGTTACTATGTGTACATTGTATTTTGTAGCTCGATTTTTTTCCAGGAAAGTTATAGCTTATAAAATCAAAGATATTAGAAACTAGGTATGTGTTTTCAGTTTGACTAACACTACCATAAATTATATGCATTATTTTCAGAACTATGCCCTTATGTACTTGAAAATACCCATTTCATAAGGTTTAAGTTTTTTCTAAGTTTAATCATTTGAATATTATCGTTTTTATTATACTGAAATTCTAAATATATAACCATTGGGACTATACCTACCTTACTTAAAATGCCCATTACTCTGGAATCACTATTTTCCAAATAATTATTGCGTACCTTTTTACTGATTTTTTCTTTGTTTTCTCATAACACCTTAATGAATTGAATATGCTCTTAGACATTTAAATCTACTTTTTTTACGTGGTTGGTGGTCATTAAGTTTAAGGCCTCTACCCCTGGGGCATTTGATGTACCATCCAGGCTCTAGGGTGGGGATTTAGAAAAAAAAGTTGTCTCTAGGGTGGGGATTTAGACAACAAAATTTCTGAAATGTCAAATTCCCCTGGGTCAGCCCGCCGCCCCCCTGGGCGGGAAAATATTGACAAGTGCATTATTGTAATCATGGGTTGCATACACACAATAGAATTTGAATAACCGCGGAGCAGAGCTTTAAATAAACTATAAGCGGTAACTGTTCAAATATGAAATTTGGGTCAAGTATACTTTTAAAGCAGATAAACAGATACTATTTTTAGAGTGTAGTAATTATACGGTTAGACAGTCCTTTAATCGCTTGGCTAATGCAGTCTACATGTTTACACAAAAAACTTTGTTTTAGCTTTTTATTTGCAGTTTATAACTAAAAAATAATGAAAGTCCAAATTTCCTAAACATTGACAAAATCAAGTGGCGTGCTCTTTCAACTCTAATTCACATTAATGTATGTCACATGTATACGTATAGATTTTTCATGGTTTTCTTTTTGCTGGCCGGAAGTTTTAAGTTATTCAGCGATCAATTATCTACTTCCTTAAGAGTCGAGACACTTATTGTCACGCAAATACTATAATACATGTATTGTCACACATATTCAAGTAGTCTCTATGTGTTGTATCCTTTTTGTAGCTCAATACTTTTGTTAAAAGAACTTTCAGAAAATTGCGAGGCATTACATACCAGGTAACTCTTTCTTTATTTTCTTGATTTACATTAGCTATAATTGCGTTAAAACACAAATACGACTGAAAATCTAAAGAAGACTTAAACTGGTTTTATGTCATCTTTACGAATAAGAAGTTCTGTCGTTATATTTATTAAACAACGGGATTTCTAATTCTAAAAGATGACATACACACATATATATCTACTTACGAAAGAATTTCTACTTTTAAATTAATAGACATTATATAATGCTCTATTTTACCCGCGTAGCAGAAATCTGATATAAATGTGATGTAAAGCAGAACGAATTTGCTGTTCTCCATATAACAAATATTAATAATTTGATTTTCCCTAATACATAACTGTTTTAAAAAATTTGAAACTTTGAATTAAATTTGGACTTTTGTCCCTTTAAGGAATGTTTCTCAAAGAAATACGAGGTAAGAGGCCCTGATACATCCGAGTAACTACCTTTAGATAAATAATATCAGTGAAGTAAACATGCTGTTTTGATATTGACCACTAAATGTAGGAAAGCGTCTTTCCCAGACAAACGCCTACTGCTGATATTTCCTTTTTTGGAAGCGGACAAAGTCCGCCAGCTTAGTTTTTACGGTAGAACAAATCCCTTCTGGTAAAAGTTACCAAATGGACAACATCCCCCGTGGACAAAGCAAGATGGACAAGTTCCCTTCCATTAGTAATACAAATATTACGCTATTTTAAATCTATTCTGACAAAATCAAACAATACAACTTGCGTTAAGATGATATTTCTGCATCCAAGAAACAAACAAAACAAAAAAGGATACATTTTTACTGGAGTTGTTTCATAACTAACTTTGCCTATTTAAAAAAGTATGTGAAATTGTGAAATTCACAAAAAGACCCATTTTTGCTTCATTATTTTATTTAAAAGAAGTTTTCATAATATTAACATATCTAGATAAACACGTGGAGTCAACAAGTACCAAAACACATCTGATTAAATGTATAAGCCCTGATAGGCTAGACAAAATCTTTAAAAAAATTCAATCAGATCACATTATATTCTCAATTGTTATAATGAAAGTATTATTTATTCATCAATTTCACTACGGTCTTGTGCGTTAAAGGACAACAAAAGTAGAGAAATTAATGAAAATAATGTGGTCAATTGTGAATATATTAACAACTTAGCTTACACATTTGTTAGTTTGAAAAACTTGAAAATTTGGTAAAAAACGTTGGACAGTTCCAGTTTTTGTCGATAAATTTCATATAACTCCTCCCTCTATTGTTATTCTATTCATACAAATGTCAATTCCTCACAAGCGGTATCACAAACAAAACGCATGTAGTCTATTGTGTAAACTAGGTCAATCGTATTTGACAGTCCCGATTGGACAGTCTGTTTTATGTAAACATTAATGATTGACAGTTTTGGATCCGTCCATTACAACTAGAACTGAAAATAATAAAAATAGATTACTTTTTACAAAGTTAACGTTTCTACCACACAGATGGAACATTTTATTTTCAGAACGGCGGAAAGACTTTTATCCGCCTTTGAAATTCAGCGTGATGGGTGTTGTCCACCTTTAATTTCAGCCGAAGGAGCTATTACCTACCTGTTAAAACTGGCTTTTGTCATCTTCATAAAAAGAATGAGCAAGGCTCCTACTGACCATGAGATCCAAACAGACGATACGCGGTAATGCAAACTGACAGAAGAGTCATTTGATTTCCGGTATTTTCAGAATGATAAAGAAGACAAACAGGAAGTGGAAAATTTTAAACTATGTTAATATGCGCACACACATGAAAACTTTTCCATAACAGGTTTTTTTCACGGGGTATGCCTTTTTGAATAAGAATGTTTAGTTTAAACCAAACGTGGACAATTTGGTGTTCCATGATGTTGTCTACGTCACGAACGTTTTATCTTCTTCAAAAACGTGCGTCCGCTGTCTCGGTTACCTCGATTTAAAAAACATTTTTAGGTCAAAATCTGAACCTAATTCTAGCATAATTCTCAACTTCGTACATTTTACACGATCTGCTGTTTATGTCGGAGATAACAATTTCATCATTGAAGGATTTGTTTGTTGAAATTACTGCTGCATATTTAAACACTATCCGCTGTAAATGTACCATTTCTTTTCTAAAATGTGTATTCTTTTCAGGATTGTCCCTCATCGTATTCTACGCACTTCTTACTGTGACCAGTGCATCAGTTTGTGCAGATAATCGAGGTACGGCATCACATATTCTAAAATGAAAACTAACAAATTTCTTAGCCTTAGCAACCTTAGTAAGAGATCTCTTCTTAACACATCAGGATTTAATGTTATGAAACCAGTGTCTGAGTCATCGTATCCATAAAAAAATTGGCTACTATCTGTAACGTTCGTCCATTTCTATATTTTTTTCAAATCTAAACATTCAGTTTCTGAATATATATATTTTCATGTAGCGTTTTAAAACGTCTTTCGATTTTATGGGCTGTAAAACATTTTACTAAGTGACATGAACTGAATTGGTAAAACCTTAAAAGGAGAAATGTTGTGTCAAGGCATCTATTTTCACTATAGCATGTTGTGTCAAGGCCTGTATCCACACTGTATCATATTGTGGCAATGCCTCGACCCGCACTATGTCGTATTGGCAAGGTATCTATCTAAACTATATCATGTTTAGTCAGGGTTTCTGCGTACATTAGATCACGTTGTGTTAAGGTCTCTACCTACACAGATAGAATTTCAAAACGCAGCCATGTGTTACTGACTCGTATATCAGTTTGAATGTAGGGTAATTTTGGGGTTGGCATGCACAAAACAGGTGTAAAACTCCCTTGCTACCTTCATATTACCTGCTACGTATTCGTCCCGTGTCATTTAGTGTGTCTTTTGTTATATGTCCTGTATATTGTATTCTGATAATATTCTTTCGTTTTTATTTACTTAGGAGGTGTGTTTTAAGAAATATATTTGTTTCACTTTCGGAAAGTAAAAACGGCCAGTTTTGGGTAATCCTGAATATATTTTTGTTTGAGATTGATTTAGGCGTTCGTTTTTAATTTGCTTGTTGTATACTTTTTACTTTGATATTTCACTTTTCTAGGCTCAAGCCGCCTCATCAGTGGTGATAACAGCAACGCAGTGAACAATTTCCTGCAAATATTGAGACGAATAAATACATTTGATTTCCTTGGGGATAATGTAAACCATCAAGGTTGTCGAAGGCACATCGGACAATACGTTCACCGGAAGGGGATCTATATGGATGATATGACTTGGGTTCTTGATTGTTGGGAGCCCACAGAATGCACACTGGTAGAAGAAAGGGGCCAGCACAGGAACACCTTAAGACTCATCCAAAGATCTTCGTTTCCGTTACAGTCTTTATTGAGGACTCAAGTAAATACTGTTCTTTTACCCATTGACGAGCGGAACACAATCTCTTACACCTTTCTCCCATATGTTTCTCAAAGAGGTATCCTATTTGTAACCGCGTTACTAACGGGATGCAGCGTTTTTATTGCTACACCGGATAACATAAATTGTAATATTATCGTAATGCATGCCAATCGTTTCTGCAGGAGTAACGAACCTGAGGATGACGACGATAACCACAAGCAGGCAACGTTTGTGATACAGCAAGTACAAAGTACGAATCAACAGTGTAGATACCAGATACAACGTAGATGGTCAAGTGATCACAAGCGCGCTAACATAGAAAGACACAACTATCATTACAATGACAATATTGTTTATTACAGAATTATGGCGGGCTTAAATTTTGTGTATGGGTACAATCTAGGTGGACAAGGAAGGAGGTGGCAGTTCTGTGTTAAAGAGTTGCAAGATAGTCCCCGACAAGAAATTTGTCACGAGATTATTTAGAAAATAGAAAGTTAACCATGTATGGAGAGAGTGGTGATTCTGTAACAAGAATAGTATTACACATTAATCAATAAGCCTAACATACACAGTTTAAAACTTTAACTTTAGAGACTATTGACTTAATCTGTTATGTTTAAGCTACCGGTGTTCTCTCTTCATTTTGACAAAAGCAAAATAACATAGTACTGCTCTACCTATACAAGAAATAATAAAGCTTTAAGCTTTTAAACATTAAAAAGCTTTTATTGATATACTAAATATCACACAAATTTTCAGATATATATGAAGGTTTGAAATGTTGAAGAATCTAAAAGAATTGGCTCAATAATGACTCCCCAAACTGGAAAAAGAATCCTTGTATCTTAGTTTATTTTATTATTATGCTCCCTGAAGGCCGAGCATATAGTTGTCGCTTTGTCCGTCCTTCCGTCCGTCCGTCACACTTTTGTCCAGAGTATAACGTGAAAAGTATTAAAGGCATTTTATTTAAAGTTCACATAATCACAGAGGCCATTGAGATAAAGTGCAGTGTTAAAGAATCATAACTCTACTTTACCTAGTTTTAATTTTCTCCCTTTATTGTACAAAATCAGGCTTGTCCGGAGCATTACATGACAAGTATTAAAGGCATTTCATTGAAACTTCACAAAGTGATAGACGTCATTGATGGAAAGTGCAGTGTCAAAGAACTATATCTCTACTTTTCCTAGTTTTTGAATTATCTCCGTTTATTATACAAAATAAGGCTTATCCGGAGCATTACTTGAAAAGTATTAATGGCATTTCATTGAAACTTCACAAAATGATAGAGGCCATTGTCGAAAAGTGCAGTGTCAACGAACCGTTACTCTACCTTACCTAGGTTTTCTAATTATCTCCCTTTATTATACAAAATAAGGCGTGTTCGGCACATTACTTGAAAGTATTAATGGCATTCCATTGAAACAACTTCACAAAATGATAGAGGCCATTGACTGAAAAATACGTTATTCCCCATACTGGGACAAGCACATGGATCGGAGAGCATCATTCGGTTTTACCGATTCCTTATTTTGAATTTGCTAACATGAAACTGTAGGCCAGCCTCCTTTTATACTAAATCATTAAATGTGGAAAATCATGTTGATTTTATGTTAAAATAAACTCTATGTAGTAACTGTCTCAAATATATATTTTGGGTCCAGTATACCTTTAAAGAAGATAACAGGTATGATTTTAGAGTGTAGTAATTATACGGATAGACAATTTTTATTTTTTATCATTTAACCGCTTGGCTACTGCAGTACACAACTGTTCTATATGTTGTAGATACTACATAAACGCTTTTCATATTGTATTGTTTTGGCTTCTTGCTTGCAGTTAGAACACAAATACGAATGAAAAAGTAAAGAAGACTTAAACTGGATTTATGTCATCTTTAGAAATAAGAAGTTCTGTCGTTATATTTATCTAACTAACAACACGACTCCTAATTCACACATACATATCTGCTTACTAAAGAACTTCTACTTTTAACTATATTGACATTATTTAATGCTCTATTTTACCCGTGTAACAGAAATCTGATATAAATGTGATGTAAAGCAGAATGAATTTTGCTATTCTCCATATAACAAATATTAATAATTTGATTTTCCCTAATACATAACTATTTTAAAATTTTTGAAACTTTGAATTAAATTTGGACATATGTCCTTTTAAGGAATGTTTCTCAAAGAAATACGAGATAAGAGGCCCTGAAAAATCCGAGTAACTACATTTCCTTATCATACTAGGCACGTTGATTCTGCCTTTGCGACAAGAGCAGATCAGAAACGCTTAGAATCTACAAGTACAAAAACACATCTGATTAACAGTATTATCCCTGATAGGCTAGTAAAAATCCTGAAACAAATTTTCAGTCAAATCCCATTATGTTCTGAGTTTCTCAATTATTTCAATGGTAATATTTTATTGGTCATTCTAACACTTTTAAGATTTTCTTTTCCATAAACAAAGAATGATTTTACCGTGTATTGTCTCGCCTAAAAAGGGATTCCAGATTTGCATTATATCCCTTCCTGGTATGATTCGAACGTGTTTGAATGGAAATAGAGTTTAGTTTTGCGTGCTTTGTTGACAAATATTTCCCAAATTTTACTTCGGTCTTGTGCGTTAGAGGACAACAAAAGTAGAGAAATTAATAAAAATGTAAATATATCAACAACTTAACTTACACATTTGTCACTTTGAAAAACTTGCAAATTAGGTAAAAACAACGTAGCACTTACTTTACTAATTGCAACTTGAACTGAAAGTATTAATGATATATTTTCCTTTTTACAGGCTTTTCTACCGCACAGCTGGAACCTTGAATGACTGAAAGGGATGTATCCACCTTTGATATTCAGCGGTAGGGGCTTTGTCCTACCTGTTAATACTGCAGGATGACTTTTGTTCTCTTCATCAAAATATAGCGAGAGAGGTTTTGTCCGACTCCTAGTGACCATAAGAACCATACAGACGCTACGCGGTAATGCAAACTGACAGAAGAGTCATTTGATCTACGGTATTTACAGAATGATAAAGAAGACAAAACTTAAGAGCATAACAGGAAGTGGAAAACTTTAAATGATATTAATATGCGCGCACACATGAAAACTTTTCCATAACGGATTTTTTACGGGGTATGCCTTTTCGGATAGCCTACTAAGGAATGTTTAGTTTAAACCAAACAGAGACAATTTGGTGTTCCTGTGTTCCCTACATCGCGAACATTTTATCTTCTTCAAAAACGCGCGTCCGCGGTCGCGGTTACCCCGATTTCAAAACCATCTTCCAGTCAAAATCTGAACCTAATTCTAGCATAATTCTCAACTTCGGTACATTTTCTTCTGGATTTTACACGATCTGATGTTTATGTAAAGGAGAACAGCCGAAACTTGTCCATTTTGTAAAAGAATGGACAAATTGAGGCGCAATGCGCTCTTTCACATAACGGATAATTTTAGGATTTTCTCTGACTTAAAGACACACCACGACCTAGGCACCTACTTTTTCGCCCACAAATACTTCATAAAAATCATTCTTATAATACAGGTAATACACAGCTATACTACAAGTTTTCAGGTGCACAATTTAGGTCCTTCCTGAATTAATGTTTTATTCATTAGTCAATCTCTTTTCAGCGTAGTTTTAAGAATATAAATGAATAACTATCTTACACTGTAGAAACAAAATGTGATCGAAATTTAACTAAATACACTGATTCATGTACATATTACTACATTAATTCAATAATATGTTAAGACATTAAACACATTATCTTCGCCCAAAAATGTCACTATCAATTTAAAACTTAATTCTTGTATGTCTCATATTTTTCCATGCAAATCATGTATAATTACCATCATGGAAATACAAAAGAATACAGTTATTTTGTGGTGCCTCTTTAAAACATGGTCCTCACGAAAAAGACAAGACTATCATGATTTTACAGAATATCCAAGTCAGTGTCCTCTTTAAGGCAAGGACAATTCATTGATTTGTCTCTCTGCATTAAACTAAAAATTTGTCAGACTGAGCTAAAATCAGATTGCATATGAAGATTTATTGCAGTTAACTTTTTTAAAAAACAAATGGCGATATACAGTGCCGATTTTTAGAAAAGTTAATAAAAGATCTCGTTCAGTTTTATTTAAATGTTTAAGACTGAAAGTTAACTTGGCCTTATGATATGTATATCAATAGTTGCCCATGCTTTGCCCGTGCAATGTTTGCAGTTTTATGAAGATTCAATGATGGGTCCGAGTGAAGACATTCTAAAACGTATGTACAAAAATGTATATACTTTTCAAATATTACTCAGCGTTTCTAGCTCCACTATTCGGAGAATCTGCGTCGGTGTCGGCGTGAGCTTTCTTGGTTAAAGTTTTTCGACAACCTTTGTTTTTCTTTGTTACTATTGCTTATATTTTACTGTAACTTCACATTGACATTGTTCAGCATGCAAACAATGTATGTGTAGGGGCTTGGACCATTATACCCAAGCTCAAGGTCAGCAAGGTGTTATACTTTGGTTATCTTTAAGTTTTTCGGCAACCATTGTTTTTCTGTCATATCTTTGCTACTATAAACATTGTCCAGCGTACAAACGAAGTATGTGCAGGGGCTGAGCCCATTATACATAAGGTCAAGGTCACCAAGGTGTTATACTTAGGTTATTTTTAAGGTTAAAGTTTTTCGGCAACCTTTGTTTTTCTGTCATATCTTTGTTACTATTGCTTAATTATATCTTACTGTAAGTTCACATAAACATTTCCAGCATGCAAACAAAGTATGTGCAGGGGCTGGGACCATAATACCAAAGGTCAAGATCACTAAGTTGTTATACTTGGAATCATTTTCATATTAATTGTTTTTCGAAAGCTTCGTTTATAGACATATCTTTGGTACTTAAAGAGATAATGGCTTGAAATTAAAAGTATTTCTTCGTAATCATTATCTGCATGTGTGGTTATAATTCCTATAACTCAAATTGTATTTTTGACAGAATTATGCCCCTTTCATACATCAAGTTTTTTTGGCAATCTGTTTTCTGGACATAACTTTAGTACAATATAAGATAATGACTTGAAACTTAGAATGTATTTTTATCATCATCATCTGCATGTGTGGTAACAATCCCCTTAACTCTGCTTTGTATTTTTGACCAAATTATGCCCCTTTCTTACTTAAATGTTTTGACAAACTTCGTTTTCTGGACATAATTTTGGTAATACATGTGTATATGAGATATAGACTTGAAACTCAAAATATATCTTTACCATCGTCATCAGCATGTATTGTAACATAAATTCATTTTACTTAGTGGAGCGCGCTGTCTTACGGACATGTCTTGTTAGTTAAGGAGGCAGCATACCTTGTTACCAGGGTAAATTCAAACCGTAGCAATTTATTGTATTTCGTATATTGCTATAATCTCAAGTTCGTTTATCTCTGACCCTTCAAGTACAATTTTTACAAAGTATGCGACCCTCCAAAGGTATTTTATATTGAAATAAAAGGAAAATATGGACGGATATTTAACACTTTTCAGTGTATTTCGGTTTCACTAGAAGTTTGCATAGTTGATAATTTTACTAGTATACACGTAAGCTTTGTAATATAAGCTTTAATGCATATGTCGCGGGTCTCGTGTTTCCATGGTAACACATTTTCTCACATTTTTAAACAACTATGTTTGATAACTGTTTTCTTTTTGACGGCTTCAGTGCCATTCTGCTAATGACCAACATCAAATGTTATGGTAAAATTATTAGGAGAATATCAAATAGTTTAAATGGTACTCTATTCATTTATTTTTTTTAACGTTTAAAGACAACAGAGATTTTTTTAATATCTTATATCTTGCTGTTAATCGTAATTTCTTAGAAAAATATTAAATAAAATCATCTGATAAAAATAGATGTTGTTTGTTCTTACGTTGTTAAAAATACTATCTTTATAGTGTACATGAACTGTTACAGTTAGAGCCATAAAAGGAGGTAATAAAAACAATAAATTCAATAAAACATTTAAGTATATTCAGCAATATTCAAACCTTTGAAGAATGTTAAAGAAAGTAATATTCAGAAATAGGATTTTACAAGAAATTGATGTATTTCATATTCATAACGGAGAATGTGGCAGCCGCATTTTAAGCAATCAGACTTCTCCAATTAACGGTACGCTTTGGATCTGAAGATTTGCTATTAATAGCCTCGTTCCGCTAGCCAATCCGAGCCTTGCTTGCAACATTTTGAAAGTGAAAGTAGAAGTTTAAAAAAATCTATATTTAGCCTGGGTTTTTCATGTTTACAATTCTTATGACGACCACATCATGACTGTGCCCTCGTGTTTTGAGAGGAATCATATGTCACGGTACGGAGTGTCAGATAGCCGGTTAGCTCGGTCGGTAGAGCACTCGCCCTGTAAGCGAGAGGTCCCGGGTTCTAGCCCCGGACTGACTGCACAGTTTTTCCCACCCTTTGACATTCGACGCTATTTTGGTGGTTCAATTGTTTAGCCTTTTGATTGCCTCTATAAAGTTTCTATATTTTTAGCTCACCTGTCACGTAGTGATAAGGTTAGCTTTTGTGATCACCCGTCCGTCGTCCGTCCGTCCACAATTTCTTATGAATACGATATAGACCACATTTTGCAACCAATTTTAATCAGACTTACACACAACTTGTAATGGCATAATATCTCGGTTCTTTTCGAAGACTGGCCAGATCCAATCATGGGTTCTAGAGTAATGAGACTTCATTAGTGGTTTGATTTTATACAAACTTGCAAAATATCTTTAACAACAATAGGTTTTGGATTCCATGATGAATCCTTCAGATTCAATCATAGGTTCTGGAGTTACGGTCACTGATTGACCCCTGAAAGAGCCAAAATTTGTTAATTTTTACCTTGTGAACACGATAGATGTGACATTTTACATTCAATTTTAAGCACACTTACACATAAGACATCGGTTCTTTTCGTAAACTGGCTAGTAGATTCCGTCAGGGGTTCTAGATTTACTTCTCCTGAAAAGGGCAAAATTTTCCATTTTGGCCCTTTATGCTTTGATTTGATAAAACTTGCACAGAAAGTTTATCTTGATGATCTCTAGGCCAAGAGCGAAACAATGTCATGTGGGGTAAAAAAAAAGCTAGGTCACCAGGTCAATTCAAAGGAAAAGCTTGTTAACGCCCTAGAGGCCGCAATTACATCCCTATCTTCATGAAACTTTGTCAGAGTGTTTATCTTAATGATTTCTATGCCAAGCTTAAAACTAGGTTAAAGGCTAAATTATCCGGTCAAATCGAAGAAAAGCTTGCTAACAATCTTGGAACCACATAAATGACCCTATCTTCATGAATCTTGATCAGAATGTGAATCTAGATCAACAGGTCAATTCAAAAGAAAAGCTTGTCAACACCCTAGAGGCCACATTTATAAACCTATCTTCATGAAACTTAGTAAAAACGTTTATCTTATTAATTCCTATGCCAAATAAAAACTAGGTCTTATGGAGTTAAAACTAGGTCACCCGGTCAAATCAAAGGAAAAGCTTGTTAACACTGTTGATGCCACATTTATGACCCTTCCGTCATGAAACTTAGTTAGAATGTTTATCTTTATGATTCCTAGGCCAAGTTCGAAACTGGGGTCAAAAGCTATGACACTATTTAAATCAAAGAAAAAGTTTGTTAACACTGTAGGGGCAAAATTTATTACGCTATCTTCATGAGACTTGGTCAGAATGTTTATCTTGATGATTCAAAGGCCAACCTCAAAAGGTGAGCGATATAGGGTCAACATGTCCCTCTTGTTTCCTCAAATCTACTCATTCAGGTTTTGAATATTCATATTTTCATATAGTTTTAAAACGTCCTTTGATTATATTGGCTGTAAAACTTTCCACCAAGTGAGATGAACAAAATTGGTAAAGCCTTAAAAAGAGTAATGTGTCAATGCCTTTATCTTCACTATACCATATTGTGTCAAGGCCTCTACCTACGCTATCATGTTGTGTCAAGGCCTCTACCTACACTATCATGTTGTGTCAAAGCCTGTATCCACACTGTATCATATTGTGTCAATGCCTCTACCCACACTGTATCATGTTGTGTCAAGGCCTGTATCCACACTGAATCATATTGTGTCAATGCCTCTACCCACTCTGTACCATATTGTGTCAAGGCCTCTACCTACACTATCATGTTGTGTCAAGGCCTGTATCCACACTGTATCATATTGTGTCACGGCCTGTATCCACACTGTATCATGTTGTGTCAATGCCTCTATCTTCACTATGCCATATTGTGTCAAGGCCTCTACCTACACTATCGTGTTGTGTCAAGGCCTGTATCCACACTGTATCATATTGTGTCAATGCCCCTACCAAACTATGTCGTTAAGGTTTTGTGTTAAGGTTTGTTGCTACACATGTGGAATTTAAAACGCAGCCGTGTATTAATATATCAGTTTAAATGTAGGGAAGTTTTCGTGTTGACATGCACGAAACAGGTGTAAAACCCCCTTGTTACCTTTATACATTTGTATAATTGTGTCGGTGCGACATGAAACCCAACAAAAAATACTTGTATATTACATTCTGATAATATTTTTTTTTCTTTTTTCTTTACTTTGGAGGTGTGTTTTAAGAAATATTTCTGTTTCACTTTCGGAAAGTGAAAACAGTCCCTTTTGGGTAATACTTAATATATTTCTGTTTGATATTTAGACGTTTGTTTTCAAATTGTTTGTTGTATAAGTTTTACTTTAATATTTCACTTTTCTAGGCTCAAGCCCCCTCATCCGTGGTGACAACAGCAACGCACTGAACAATTTCCTGCAAATATTGAGACAAACAAATACATTTGATTACCTCGGGGATAATGTAAACCATCAAGGTTGTCGAAGACACATCGGACAATATGTTCACCGGAAGGGAATCTATACGGATGACAAGATATGGGTTCTTGATTGTTGGGAGCCCACAGAATGCACTCTTGTAGAAGAAAAGGAACAGAACAGGAACACTTTAAGACTCATCCAAAGATCTTCGTTCCCGTTACAATCCTTAGTAAGCACTCAAGTAAATACTGTTCTTTTACCCATCGACGAGCGGAACACAATCTCTTTCTCGTTTCTGCTGTATGTTTCGCAAAGAAGTGTGATATTTGTAACCTCATTACTAACGGGATGCAGTGTTTTTGTTGCTACATCGAATAATAGAAATTGTAACATTATCGTAATGCATGCTAACTATTTCTGCAGGAGTAATGAACCTGAAGATGATGACAATAATCACAAGCAGGCAACGTTTGTGATAGAGCAAGTACAAAGTATGAACAAACAATGTAGATACCAGATACAACGTAGATGGTCAAGTGATCACAAGCGCCCTGATATAGAAAGGCACAACTATCACTACAATGACAACATCGTTTATTACAGAATAACGGCAGTTAACTGTCTTTATGGGTATAATCTAGGGGGTCATGGAAGGAGATGGCAATTCTGTGTTAAATAATTGCAAGATAGTCCCCGCCAAGAAATTTGTAACGAGATTATTTAGGAAATAGATAACTTACCATGTAGAGAGGTAATAGTGATTCTGTAACAAGAACTTCTTTAAACGGTCTAATGCATGAATAAATAAGCCCAACGTACACAGCTTAAAACTGTAACTACTGAGACACTTTGTTATATTTAGCTACCAGTGTTCTTTCTACATTTTGACAAAATCAAAATATTCTCGCGCCTTAAACATAGAAATAGAAGAAAAAGAACCTACACTGATAATTTTATAAAGCTTAAAGTACATTTGTGCATATATCATGTGTGAGTATACATTTACACATGAGCGCACAAAATATATAGATTAGGGAATATATTGATGCAACTTAGTATATTTTTCATTTGCACTTAATGTGCACAAATAGTAGACTTTCGACAGGAATGGTGCAACCTGGGAATTTACTTATCATTTTAAAGCTATAAAGTTATAAATTCTACGATCACAAGATAAAGGTATGTTTTTTTTTTCAAGTATTCATAATAATATTTTGTCAGTCTTATCATTATTTAAAATACATGTATTTCACCTGTAACTTCATTCAATTATGGTAATTCTGATGTTAATATGTCTTCTTATATCTTCCTTTGGTTTCGAAGCTGCAAAAACGGGTTTGATAAGCGAGAGGTACACATTGTTCGTTTAACTGCAATTTAATTCATTCGTTATCTGAATCCATAACTTCCTGAGTATTAAATGTTCTGTTTGTATTTGAACAGTTGTGTTTAAAGTAGTATGCTAACGCAGTCAGCCTGTTGAGATTTCACTTTCAGTGGTGGAGGAGAGAATCCGTGCGTCTATCATGGTCTGCACTGTTCTATTCAGTCAGTAAATTTTAATGAACACACCTTTGATAAGCAAGTAATGCCCACAATTTAGAAATGTAGCATGGTAGAGTGGAATCAAAGTTATGATGTTGGGTTCAATTTGTTTTGCCAACGATTGCATCTTAGTATACGCATAAAAACAAACAGTTGTTATACTTTTAAAATATCAAAATCTCGGTTAATCAGTAGCTTTAAAGTTGATATAGGTTCTGTTACTGTGATTAAGCGACAAACTAACATATAACTATTTCTCTTTTTTATTTTCTAAGAGTTGATTTTTATTTTGGTTGGTTTTAAGTCGCACACGACTCAATAATAGGTATCAATGCGGCTTTCCATTTTGATGGTAGAGAAGGAAGACCAGATTCACACAGTGCAGTTTTTATCACAGGCCAAGACAATTGACTTCGAGAACCCCATCCACCCCGTCATCTCCGCGCCCTGGTTAAGTTTAGCCAATGAATTTTTACGCCATTTAACCATGTAGATAGGCATAGGGGCACGATAATAAATACGCAATTTGTAACAATTTTAGGAATTTTAAAACAAAAGGGTATTATTTTAACATCAGACTCTAATACCACCAAGATTGAAACATAGCACGGACACTAGGAAAAACTATAAGTCACTAAACTTTTTAATTTAACCTACCAATGACATTATTGTTATCAATCAAGTGTCTGGTTAACATGTAGAGAAATGACCACACGTCTTAACAGCTGAAAATTTGTATTCCATGGGAAATTCAATAAAATTATAATCAATTAAATTGTTATGAACACATTTTCATTGCAATTGATCCTGCATATGAAATTTGCGCAATTGTTGCCTGGGTTACCAATTAATACCGCTATACGATTACATTATACCGTTTATACGTTTTCAGCAAGTTTACACGAGATTTTGTTTTACCTATCGTAACTGTTTTTTGCACCTGAAAATATATTTTATCGAGTAATTATTTTTTTGTCCCCAATTTATTGAATGCGCAAAAAGCGAGGTTCAGCGCAAGCAAGTGTTTCCAGTTACGTGCGATATTTCAATTTTGTATTGAAGCATTGATGTAGAAATACACTATTTTAAATCGTGTAATGTTAAACAGTGCGTTTTAAAGTAGTCGCCAGCTCAACAGATGGTAATGCTAAGATTTTTGCCAACTTAACAGGGGCGAGAAGAATGGGGTGGATGGGGATCCGAACCCCAAGTGTCTGTGCACGAGCGGGCACCTGGGTAGAACCACCGACATTCCGCAAGCCAGCTTGATGGTTTCCTCACATGAAGAATTCAACGCGCCGAGTGAGGCTCCAACCTACATTGGTGAGGGGCAAGTGATTGAAAGTCAGCGATCATACACCCGGCCACGGAGGTCCCAAGTTTTCTGATATCTGTTGTTTCTGAGTCGTATTTTATAAAACAACAACTTTTAAATATCCTGACCAACCATTATACTAGAGATAGTCACTAAAATGAAATGAGCCGTGCCATGAGAAAACCAACATAGTGGGTATGCGACCAGCATGGATCCAGACCAGCCTGCGCATCCGCGCAGTCTGGTCAGGCTCCATGCTGTTCGCTTTTAAAGCCTATTGGAATTGGAGAAACAATTAGTGAACAGCATGGATCCTGACCAGACTGCGCGGATGCGCAGGCTGGTCTGGATCCATGCTGGTCGCAAACCCATTATGTTGATTTTCTCATGGCACGGCTCAAATGACAGCTGTATAATAATGTTCCCTCCAGTAACTATATAAAGTGAGTGTGACATTTTACTGGAGCATTTTGAAACATGTTAAATTTTTCAAATTAACTCTTTTATCTGGAAATACGCTTGCAGTTTCAAAACCTGTCTGAAATATTTAATGTCTTTCTCTTAACATTAAATATTTGCTAGAGGAACTGTGGTAATTAGTTATTAAAGATGTACGTGCGTTTTTTTTCAGGATACCGCCATTTAAAGTTCGTTTACTTGAATATTTCTTTTAAACAAAAACAAACTTTATGCTGAAAATAAATGTTACAATCATCAACCTATGGCTAAAAATGTACCATTTGACCATTCAGAAAAACAACAACATTGACTCTCATTTTTGGCCGAAACATTTCTCAATCTGATGTAAGATGCACAATGGGGTAGGGGTCAGTATTTTCAAATCTAATTAATAAGCAGAAATGTTTTTATTCTGATATTTTTCTAAAAGGTATGTATTTGATGATAAGCTACAATTAAAACAGAAGTTTTTCAACAGAGCACTTCATATTATTTAGAAAGTATCATTCAGTTCTGAAAGAACTAAAAATATTAAAAGTTAACAGTTTTACAGTTATTTTCTAATTGCATCTCTTAGGTGCATGGTGAGCCCATTTTTTTCTTTCCACTTTGAAACATGTATGTCATTAAAGCAGTAACATGTTTTAAAACTAGAATCTATATAGGTAGATTTAAATGCATTTTCCACTGAAAACGGAATGGGTGGGGTAATTATGTCAACATAAAATAAAATTTATGCCTATTTACTACTTATATTACCATGTCTTCATAGTAACCTGTAAGACTTGAAATCGCTATAATATTAAGTGGAATGTTTTGTGCTTATAAAGTATCCTCATTTTTTAAATTTTAGTTTATTTTAGAAATGTCTAAACAGTGGGAGAAGAAAATGCCTTATGAAATAAAAAAAACGAGTGTTTGCAAGATCACAAAGTATGAAAAAATTCTTAAGAATCATACACCCTTACATAATTAATTAGTTTTTGTTTTTTTTTAATTAAAGGGAAAGGCAACATTTCTATCTTCTAGGTCTTAAAAAGAAATGGTTTTCAAAATATGTTTTAAAATGAGGAAATTATTAATATATCAGAATTTGATCAAATTGACAGCCATTTTATTTCCAATGGCAGCATAAAACAAAGGCATTTTATTTATTTTTAGATACTCATTTGAACTGTGTTTCCTTAATGCTGTAAAATAATGTCTTTACTTAATCCAAGTAGAACGAAAGAAATTACTATGCTTTATATATATCTGAAACTAAAGAAACTTACTTTATAGATAACCTATTTAAAATTGTATTTGCTATAAAGATATTCCAGAAAAGTGTAGAGACATCATAAAACCTTCTAAAATAGTTACAATCTCTTATATTTCAAACTACTATATCCTTTCAGTAGTGTCCAGTTAAAATAAAATCACCATTACAAAAGATTTTCATAGAAAAATCGACTTATTATTAAGCCTTCCCTACCCTTTAAGATAATTATAACTGTTGAAATTGCCAATGGAAAAGTATTTATTTTAGCACATTAACCGTCTACAAACCACTGAAAAAGGCCACATGCTGTTTATAAACTAACTAGAGTATTTTGTACGCTGGATATGAAACAGCCTGATTTGAGAATTCCTATTTTCATTCAAGTTGCTCGTATACAACCGCAGCAGCATACAAATGCCTGGTTTCATTCATTAACCCGAACTAAATGTATTACAACAGATAAATAATATGAGCTAGGCAAGTACAAACTGAGACACATCCAAATCATTTTAATCTATATTCATGAACATTTCAAATGAATTTGATAAACATGTAGATTGAGTGATAGAAAATAAAGTATATAGCTGATGATTTGCTAGATACGGTATGCATTTAAATCTTTTACCACATACACTTTACAAATTTTCTAACGTAACACTTAAACTGTTGTCAATATGTTAAATGTAATCTAAAGTACATGTCTGAAAGTTGGCATACGTTTACATATATTTTGTACGTGTCATAAAGTAGTTCCCATAGAATAAATTTAAAAGAGGAAGTAGAAATCCCACAGGTCGCCCAACACGACAAAAATAAAATTCGCTCGGTTTGATTGAGCATATTCATGGTCGGTAGTAGAAATGAATGTTACCGTCCACGCCCTCTAGCCCCGGTTTTTCGGCGACGCCGTCTAAATTCGTTTTCGTTACCTACGCCACGTGACTTCAGTTTGCAAATCAAAGTACTTGATAACGCATTATAGATAATTTATCAAAATGGAAGATTTATGCAACACTCTGCCTGACTGGACGAGAGTGTCAATTTCTTTCACTCTATTGATTGTGCTACGCTGGGTGAAATGTAGACAAAGCGTTTATCCTAAACGACGCTGTTCATAGTTTTAAAGCTAACTTTGGCTCAGTATATTTAGCAAGAATATTGATATATCTCAAAATGATAAGTAAGTTTAATAAATATGATAAAAACCTGTTCAAATACCAACATATATCAAATTAAAGAAAGAGCTGAATACGGTCTGCGTATCACATGAATAAGGGTGTGATAAGAGTCTTTTATGTAGAGAAGTGTTTTGTTACAATTGTCGTCCGTATATGAAAAGGTTTCTTGCTTTTGTGACTTATTCAGATTGCATATTAAAATGAATACTTGTTTCCTTTGATATATTTGTTATAAACTATTTAACTGATTCATTATATATGAATATTTTTCTTTAGTATGGTATGCAAATACTGAACTCAGATGAAATCTGTTTAATTATATATATGCTATATAATGACTGAATCTCATTACACTGAAATGAAAGTACGCTGCATACAGTTTATCCATGTGATATGACTACGGTCAAACTTTCTTATGAAACAGAAATATTGAAATAATTACAATTGTATGTTTTGCTTGACCTTCACTTTTTTATAGGTGTGACGTCATTGTCCAAAGATTCATGAATAGCGATTATGCTGTTTGTTAAAGCGGGATCAGTTGGCCTATTTTAGAAATAAATATAAATAATAAATAAATAAATCCTTTAATTGATTTTTTTCTCATGTATTCTAATCAAACTTGATTTGTAGCATCTTTATTAGGCCCGCAGCCAACTTTGTTCAGCTGGGACATTTGGCCCCTTTTAGGGGCTGCTAGAGCTAAAACTAGAAATGCCTTTATACAGCGTCTCATGAACAGCTTGGTGGATCTTTGTCATACTTGGTCTGGAGCATCATTATAAGGTCCTCTTCCAAATTTATTTATATAGGAACTTGGGCCCTATTAGGGACCACTATAGCTAAAAGTAGGTATGCATTTCTTCGCATTAACCACTAAAATGTAATGGATTTTTATCAAACTCGATGTGTAACAATATCGGAAGGTCTCCTGCTATTTTGTTACAAATGGGGATAGGGACCAATTTAGCTAAAAATATAAACACGTTTAATGACATCTTCTCATGAACCGCTTCATGAATCTTCATCAAACTACTGCTGTAATTATTCGTCTAAGGATAAACGAAACAAAATTGCAACCCTACGAAACCTTTGCGAAAAAGTAAAAGAGAACCATTTAAATTGTTAAAGTGCGGTGTTTAGTTTTGCATTTTGAACAGAACAGAACAGAACAGAAAATTTATTTGACTTAAGAGCAAGACTCATCGTCATAACAAACATATTATAATATAAAAATACATGCAATGAGATATTAAGAAATGGATAAAGTAGTTTGAGTCAAGGGTATGTAGAATTTTTAACATTCAACACAGCATAATAATTCAAATACCTAGAGAGTGTTGCTACAAAGATAACCGGTGTAAAAAGTACAGTTTTTCTTTATTATTATATTTAAAAAAATGTAAACATAATGATGTTAACCTGTGCGTTATCGCGTCTCTGAAAAGCTTTTAAACAAAAAGTTGCTAACCTACGGAGTACTGTTTTTCGTTCGGAATTTAACAATTGCATGAATTTATAAACACTTGGATTAACCGTAAAGTACCTGGATATATATGTATTACGCAGATCACTGAATAAAGGACATACCAATATGAAATGAAATTCGTCTTCTAGATCACCAGAATTACAAAGTGTGCATTTTCTTTGATTTTGTTCGATACCTTGATGTCTTCCAGTTTCAATCATTAATTTATGTGAACTAAGTCTTATTTTGGCTAAAACACTTCTCTGATTTTTATTTTCTAACACACGTATATATTTTGATATTTCGTAAGTTGGTTTAAGTTCCTTGTAAATATATAAAGATGAACATAAATCCATATCTGACCGCCATTGTGTAATATATATATCACGAAGTCTAGCTCTAAACAATGGTATAAAAATATTTATATTTACTGACTCTGGAAATAACCATACGTCGTGAAAACCTGCATTCTGTAATATATCTCTTACTTTCGATGACCAGTTTACTGTAGATGAATTTCTTTTGACATCATTCACTTGATTTTGTACAATTTGAAAAATGTTAGATGAAAGATGAATGTTAGATGAAAAATTCATAAACTTCTTTCCTTATTACAATTCGCCGACCATCATTTTTAAAGATATTTCTTGTTACGACTACATTCCATTTTTAAAGTAAAAAAAAATTGAACTTTTTAACATTCGAGTAAATTTTATATTAAAATAAAAACAAGTAACAAAACATACCATATCACTTCTATTTTATCAAAGTTACAAAGAACATTGACTTTGAGAGCTTAGTTTTAAAAATAGTATGTATCTACAACTTTGTGTCCATTTAATAAAGACTCGCTTAGTTAAAATCTACTCACATAAACTTTCGGCTTCTATCGTGAACATTTTCATTATAAGCATAGTCTAAAAAGTAGGGAAAAGGTAAAACTAGTCAAATATACACATGCCATAAGAGCCCCTTTCGAAATAATTTGTAATAACGTGTGTAAAATTTTGTTTTATTCTTAAGATGTCTAAAAAGATGAAAACGATACGTATAGATAAAATAACTGTATGTCTGATTCAGTAAAGCTAGATAAAGTTATTTAATAACACCCAGGAAATTGCACCAAGAAACACGAGTATTGCTGGGTACCGCAAACCTTTGGACATAATTTGTTACTAAACACTGCCAAGTAACTATCTTGATATTTGTGAACCAAATTGTGAAAAATTCTCAATCAAAATATTACTTATTCTTACCAGGAAACATGGTTGGTAAAGATAACAATCTGTTCCAATGTCCGTTTGATTTACCCTCTGCAGTGGAATCTGCGAGGTAAGTATAATAAATTATTTTGTAATGATTACCTCTCTTTGAGCTAGCATTGGAGTCCAATGTCTGTCGAAAGGGCACAATTAGTCAATCCGGGACAAAAAAGGTAAAATTCAAAATTCCTTGGATGTAAAATTACGTATATGTAACAAAAAATCGGAATCCTACCTGCACAGGAGAGACAGTATCCAGATAGATAGCGTTTCAATCAAGCTTTCTAGCATATAAATATTGATTTAGTTCTTTTTCATGTCGAGCTTTAATTAAAACGGTTTATACTTCCGAATTTAATAAATAAATATGCTTGAAATAAAAGAATGATGTAGGAATAGAACAATCTTCACAATTAAAGACGAATTTGTGGAAGCTGACTTGCCCAATTTTGTAAGACCGCAAAACTTTCAAAAACTATCGTTAAACATAGTTTTTTTCATACATTTTACATCTTTTTGACCTAAGATATGTTTTCTTATATTAGAATACAATATGGTTGTAGATATTTACTTTACTCTTATTTAGATTAAACCCTGTTATAGAGAAATATGAGCTGGCATTGTTGATGTTACTGGGGTTTGCAGGGTTCTCCGTCCTAATTGGGATTGCGTACAACAAAATAAGGTATTTCAACAGCTTTATTATATGAATGTAATGAAATACTCCTTTTAGTAGGAAATAAAGAAAACAGAATATATGTTTATGTGGAAAGAGTACCCATTCTAGATATAGATGCACAAAAGCAAGGCGGCTGATAGTAAAACAAGAAAGCAACTATTCTGACATGGCTTGATTTATTTGAAGATGAAATTCATGCGTTGTATATACCGCAATAAACAACGTTGATTCACGGACCAGTGAGAGTACTTTATGACGTCAATAATAACGTTAAATTGCCGCATAACGTCCGATTCGATACAACTCTGATAGATTCAGTTCAGCATAATTTTGTCAATATATTTAAATATCCAAGAATGAAAATAAGCAAGGCTTTCTAGTGTTGTATAATCTTATTAACCACGGTTCAACGTTTTAGTTTAGTTGATACTAATTTGTTTAAGCTCGATTGTGATGAAAGCTTCAAGTTTATTGGAGAGTCCGCTTCCTGAAAAAAACAGTGCTGGTGTTATATAAGAAGGCGCACGACCCCTGGATTGATGTCCGGGCTTACACCATCGTGAAACAATTCCTACGTATCTGAACACTGAACCTTGGTAATCAAACGACAAACCATTGATAATTTTAATATTATTGTCTGTTTCCTAATATATTTTGGCTAATGTATTTGTTGTTATAATTTTGCTTTCAGACATTACGTGTTTAGAGATTTCCATAGTCTCGATGTGGTATTTGACGCTGGTGGTCGCGTAAGTGTGAGTCTCACGGCAGTGACTTTGACGTCACAACTTCTTTGGCCATCAGACATTCTTCAAAGTCCAACAATAGCTAACAAGGTTTTGATTCGTTTACAGTACATTTAATAACAGTATTTTCAATTACATTTATCCCATTTGAAAACGATTTTAACAGCTTTATTTGTAACCAGTCTATTCGAAAATAGTTTACCCTCAAGATAAGCACATGGATTGGGCTATACTAAAACTTCGAAAGTTGTCATTTCATAAGCGTTTTGTCATTTTACAGTGTCGTAACTGAAATACATTATGTAGTCGACCAAAACATAAGACTAATAGCAATTTGTTTCGTTGTTGAAAATTGCCTGAATGTCCGATTTGATAAAAACAGTCTAATATTTCGCTTAGAAGTATCCACCAATATTTTAGATGTGAATCATCAGATTTCATTCAGTTACGAGACGGCCTTCGTAAGATTCCGTATAATCGTTCAATTTTATCTGAAAAGTAAATACACAGATAAAATTCGATTGAACGGATACTATGAGAATAACTTGCTTTACACTGCGTTGTATACTTTAAGTTTAAATACGGTTTTAATTTACATCCATCCTAATGTGTGTGTACTGTTGCTATCGTCTTAAAATCTTCAAAATTTAAGAGATGATGAGTGTAAAACAGAATAAATAAATTCAAATATTATGCAGATCCCCTAGATTTAAGCAACATTTGCCAAAGATCTTTCCTATTTATGCAAAACCAAATATTATTTATTTACCCATTATTTTTTACCCATTTAAAAGCCTCCAGAAGATGTTGCAAGGTTTATTTTTAGTTCAAGAGAATTTCTGAATTTATTTCATTGAACGAATTCAAACGTGCGCAATCAAAGACTTCGTGTAAGAAAATTTTCTCCCTGAAAAATTCTGAAGGTATTTCTTATACTTTTACAGGCTTTACCCTAGCAAATGAACGCCTCCAGATTTATGCCATTTATTTTGGAAACAAAGAAAATGCTTTTCTTAGTTAGTAAACTCCTATGGGAAGAAACTTTTGAAGTGAGGATGTTTTTATCTACTAAAACACTCATTCGGTGAATCAAATTATGAATAGAACTCACAAAATCGTTAATCAGACTTTTAAAATATAATATTTTGCAGAAGAATTTAGCTGACTTTTCATCATAAATTTATAAAGTCTGGTTTACATGTATCTTTTTTGATATCTTAAGTCAATTGCTATCTAGGTATTAAATATTTTGATGGTGTTTGTCTTAAGGCATGTCCCTTTAAACATCAGTATATTCTTTTATGCTGATGGTTTATAAAGTAGAGAAGAATCATTAACGATTGAATTATAACTTCAAACAGAATTTAAAATAAAACAATTAAAATGTTGCAATTACAAGACTTTTAGCTCTTGTAAAGGATTCACATGCGGAATTGTGAATGAGAAATAAATTACTTTAAACTTTTGTGTAATCGAGGTTCGTATATTCAATTTACATGCTTAATTAAATAAGATCGATTACTTTTTACATAAGCAAGTGTGCATTTTTTTTCTTACCTGTCCTACATATGCTAGGTTAGGAAAACAGGAAAATTGTTATAAAAGTTCATATTTCTCTCTTCTTTTTAATGTCATTCGTTTTAACTATGGACAAGTTAGTATCATTTTAGTTTCATATTCAGATCTGATATATTGTCACTTATATATTTAATATTAAAGCATCAAGCAGCCTCTTTTTGTTTCCTTTAAAAGGAAAAGTAGTGTTGTGTCGTTAAGTCCATCTGCTAAGATTTCTTGAATTATCTAAAGATATGAATGAATTTTCAAAATCTGCTTTAAAATGACAAAAATATGAACATTTCAATGTTTGATATTGATGGTGCTCGTTTTGTATAATTGTGACTGTCATGTAATGTAATATGATGACGATCAGCTGTAAAATTCTTTAATTTTTACTATAATGAAAAAAATACATCAATTGTTTAGCTATTTTGTTATATTTCAAACTGCAATGTCTTATTGTTCCTTCTCTTGAGAAGGAATACTTAGGGCCGGTAAGACACACTTGACTGAGCAAGTGACCTCGAAATCTGTTGTCATTACGAGCTGGCCAATCATACTCCGTGACCTTGGAAATAATCTCTTACGTTAAACATATTATTTCCTAATTGAGGCGACTCTGACTGAACGCGTTCCACGGATAACATAGGAAGATTGATTGATTCTTTTATTTCCTCCATTTCTGAAGAGCATAAGATGTGTACAAACAGATAGACATATATCAGCAAATTTACATGTAAACAATAAAATAAATATCATTGTTTCCTTCGAATGCATGGTCCGATATGCGAAAACAAATCCCATTGCGACCCTCCAATTATATGCAGCAAATTCACGCAACATGTGAAATTGGATTGACCGGGTCAAATGTGTATAGCCAGTGTGTTCTTATTGCCGTATTTACTCCACTGAAAGTGGTAACGTATTTACTTGGGTGTTGGATTTAACAATTTATGTTAGCATAAATACCTACTTGACATTTTAGGCAGTATAAAACAACATAGTTCTTTTTTTTAAATTTTAGTGGTTCTTTTTTTTTTTGTTGTTTTGTTTTTTTTTGTATTTTGAAACAGAAATAAACGCACTCTTGGTGCAAAATGTAACGCCCCCAGGTGCGCTTAAAAGTAAGTAAAGTTTCTTCTGGACGAAAGTCCTCACCTGGAACAACTTATTTCCAGCCGAGCTCACGGCAGGCGTCATTTACCTCCCCAGCATTCAGTCTAGACCGATACTGTTTGAAACAGTACCAAATTAAAGTAAATCACCCAGTACTGAACACTAGTCGGGATGTCAGCCGCAACCGGGAATCGATCCGGGTCCGGTAATCGAACGCGGATCGCTGGCATAGTCCAAACTGCTAACCACTGCGCCACTGACTCCCTGATTAAAAACAGGGGGATACGGAATGTCAATATGGTAGAATGGTCTTGTCCTTGTGTCCGATTCTGGGGTTCCGCACACTAATGACCAATACTTTAAACAGACATTGCAACCCAAATTTTACAAGATGATCATTATATAATTATATAGATGTGCCCTAGAAGGGACTTTTGCTATGCTTTAACTTGTTCTAGTATGGTCCGATTTTAAAATTCCTTCAGCGTTGCGACAGGCTTGAGAATGGCTTTCATACAACTAACTGGTTGTCAGGCATTCATTGCCCTTCAATTGCTGAAAACTTAAGTATAGGTAAATCATGCATCTATGTTTTGAGAACATACGCGGGTATCCCTTTAGAAACATGTAATGTAATGTATTGCATTGAAAAACTTGTTATGCTAAATGTAATTAAAACAATACTTTATTTGTCCAGGTAGGGGTAGCAGGGTCATTATTTTACACACTGGGTATCGTGCTTGCTGTGATTGTGTTCTCTGTCTTGTGTATACATCTGAAAACACGAGCTCCTGGAGCAAAAACATTTCCACAGGTTTGTCGTATAATTTCTATCTTATCTTGAATAAACTTTTGAAACGATGACTCCCATGCTCGATATCTTAAATGACTCTAAAGTTAATTACCCTTCATATCTCTACGACGGAATGAAAATGAGTATATATGGTTCATATATACAGGCTATCACATAGATTATTTTTAGCTCGGCTATTTGACTCTTTGCAAACGTCAAACAACTTACTGACCTTGTTAAAACGGTCTCTCTTCCAGCATTGTTTAGTAAAATTCAAAATATTTGGATTATCAAGAACAGGTACACATGCAGAGTAAACTTGACGTTTAGTTAAGCCACCATTTCAAAAAAAGGAATAATAACTGTATTATTCTGCTTTGTTAAACATAGTTGCATTCTATATGTAATAATAATGCTGAATTTTAACTATTTGTTTTTTCAATTCAGATTGCATATGCTCGATTCGGAGGGGGAGTTCAGATCATGTTCTGTGTAGTTGCACTTTTTACAAACTTTGGCATTATTGCAAACATAATTTTTGCAGGTAATTATTTCTGTCTCACTTTCAAAACTCAGTTTTAACGCGTTGATGCTTTAATATTATGCTGTTAACTTTTTTCAGTGTCGTAAAATATAAAACATATTATTATATATATATACACCTAGCATCCTTATAAATGCAAGGAATTAGTCAGATGACTGTAAAGCGTATTCTGTACGACGATAACCTATGTCATATTTGTGTTTATTTTTAAACCAGGTAAAGCAACGATAGATGTTCTAGCCAAAGATACGTCAACGGAGTTCATCCTATTCTCTTTGGCTGTTTTATTTGGCTCCTACTGCCTAATAGGTGGGCTTGGGACTACTTTCTACATATCTTACTTCAACACAGCTCTTATCTTCATCATTACCTCCCTTTTCATTCTCAAAGTTTCCTATCTTGTTGAACCGGAAGTTGAAGCGTTCACATCAGTTAAAAGTCTACACAACACAATGGCTTGTTTAAAAGGACCTGAAGGAAATTACGGAAACTCATTCCTGACATTTAGAAGTGTTCCTGGCATGATCTTTGGGATAATAACATTTCTACTGGCAATATCTTTGTCCTTCTGCGATCAAGCAAACTGGCAGAGCCGAATTGCTGCCAAGCCACTTGAAGGGATGTCCGGATTTCTTATTGCAGCGTTCTTATGGGTAGCTATACCAACGTCCATTTCATTTGTGACGTCAATGGCGTACAAGACTATGAGTTTCCGTAATGGAACCAATCTTCTAACTGATTTGGAAATAGACGAAGGTAATTACATTTTTTATTGTATCTATCGCATGGTATTGCTTTTAATTGCATATTATAGTTTTAAGTATTTTCACGAAGTAATACCTCACAAATGCTTTTTTTTATATTTACCCTTTATATATGTTTGATTAGAGATGTTCTTAAAAAATATATATAGTTTAAATTCCTGCGAAACGTGTGCGAGTACTTCGAAATTTGTACATTTTACTTGTTTTATTAATTATCTTATGTTTTCATTAGATGCTCCTTGTTTAACAAAATTCAAAATTTTCTCTAAAAAATATTAAGGCTTTAGCCTGCAGACGGCAATTAGCGAATAAGATATTGAACAAAAAATGGCAAAGATGTTTCCGTTTGTGAAGAAAGCACCAAATTTTGCACGAAACTACTTTAAGGGATCCCAAATCCTACAAAGGAGGAGAACCTCTATTTAAATCAGTTTAAGAAAGGGAGGTAAAATGTCTTGGAAAAAACGTTTTTCCTTTCAATATACAAAGTGTACCCCCAAAATACACTTATTACACCTATTTCTCAAGATACATAATAAGAAAAACGTAATGAGATATTTACTGTATGTTGAATTTTAAAACCGAGTGTGAAAAGAGGTTTCTTAAGAAAGCATAAAATTTTGTATTTAACTATAATAAATTATACTGAATCAGGAAAGGATTACATATACGATTTGTTGGCAAAAAGAGGCCCCTAAGGGGAACTATGTTTTATTTATTTCAATCAGATATATCTATAACTATTTCTAAAATGTTAATTCATAACCCTTGACACAAAATTTATTCAATTACATTTTATAAACATTCAAAATACATGGCTAAGGAAAAATGATATGAGGTCCTGAAGGGGGAAATTGTTAAAAAGTCTCATTTAAAGGGCAAATTATTTTTTAGTCGTTAGAATATCATATTACTGAACTTAATATAAACAAATAAACTGAATTTATGTATATCGTGTATAAGATATCAAAAGGTTAAATCTATTCACATTTTGAAGTTCATGAGGTATCTTATATAACATACTTTGATGTACCTATATGTACATGAATAGTCCGCTTCACAATTTTTGAATATTCTATTTTCAATCCTTTTCTGTACTAGTTTCAATCTAAAATCAATCTAAAAATAGAAACGCTGTATTTGGTTTAATTTGAAGTAAGTATTAACTGTTATACATGTAATTTTAAGGACAATAGATTCATATTAAAAAGAGAAGCCCCTCAACGGATCATTTTTGTATGTAGGGAACATCAAAATTAACTCCCTTAATCTTTTGTCTGTTACATAACAGTATATGACATAATCTTGTTTTCAAATCAAATGACTCATCCAAAGACCCATAAAATAAAAAAAACTGATATTTGCACCGCTTCAATAGATATCTAAGAACTGTACTAGGTTTTCCAGTATTTCTCTAATAATACATTTGGAATTGGTCCATCCAGAGTCAGCAAGATTAAGCAATGCATGGGTCACAATTAACATATAGGACACTAAATAGGAAACAAAATCGTACTCATTTTATGCTTTGTAGAGCTATTTTCCTTTCTTTCTTTGCAATTATTTGCTGAAATCACAAACAGATCTATCAATATTCTTCGAGAAAATGTCAGTTACAGATATTTAAAATGGGTCCTGATGCAACCATGTGAAATTTGTCAATTTTATATGGAAAAAAGAAGGCCAGCTATTTCTTATTTTCATGCCTTAATGTCTCTCCCCAAACAAGCCATTGAATCTCGATATACTCTATTTGGGCATGTCGAAAAGTGATATGGACATAACAACTGGGGTCGATAATGCATTAATTATTTCAAATATCGTGTATTTTTAAATGAACTTTTAAAGGCTTTTACAACCATATGATCTTGATTACACACGTGTATATTGGGCATCTCTTGGTTAAAGTTTTCTATAGAAGAAATTTTACATAGATATATCTTACAAAACCAAAATGCCAAATTGACAAACTAAAGTAGAAACATTCTAACAATGACATTAAAGTAAGTGTAGAAATACCATGGAAAATATGCAGATAAACCATGTTTAGTGTTGGGAGGAAGACCCGGTGCCTCCTTCGGACATACCTTTGGCCATGAACTGGTACCTGGATAAAGCCATGAATTGTTCACAAAGCCAGCTTAATGGCTTACTAGTATTAAAAATAGACACCTCGTGCGGGGTTTCGAACATACAAAGATACAAGCGGATAAAAGCTACATACCATATCTCAAAGGTATACTAGATCCGAATATTACATTTGAAATTAAGAACAATTTCCCAACAAATCTATTGTGCAGGCAAGTTTCTACGGCAACGACCGAACGATCGTTTCCTACAAACATACCAACATAACACTATGTATGTCCATTGAATCTCGATATACTCTATTTGGGCATGTCGGAAAATTTGTTTGTACAAAAACAGGGCACCCGTCTCATTTTGGTGTTCAAGTTTCAAAATGACATGGAGAACAAACATGATCAGCCGATGTCTTGAGTAAGAAAAAAGTCACTCTTGGCGTGATATTGAATATTTTAAATAGTTGCAATTCAAGTAAATCTTTCAGTCTATATCTTAATCTCCAAATCTGGATACCGAAATACCATTTAGCAATTTACGCAGTTTTAATTGCGTTTGTCAATATTAGAAGCTGTTTTAACTAGAAAAAAAAAGTTACTTTTCCCGTGAGAAAACTTGAAATATTCGCAATGTGTGGGTAGATGCATTTATCAAAAACCTGTCAAAATGAGCATGCATTAAATTAAATATTGACGAAGATTTCAAAAACGATAACAACAAAAGACTAGTATAAGGGATTTAAATAAGATGTTGCAATACAAGAAAAACACAAAAGAACCCCTTATTTAGCCTCTCTTTTGAATGTAAATGCATTTGCCTGATAATTATATTCATAGGGAAATCTAGCTATCCGTACCCCATCTACAGTATTAGTACCGTCAAATCGATGTGAGAATGAAAATTGTACGGAACAGGAGTGCAGATTTTTATATGTGAAGTTGTTTTATGAAATTCCCTTAATAAACTTCAAAATGTAACAAATGTTAACATCTGTGCAGGCTGACCATGGTCTGCACTGTTCGCTATTCAGTCAGTAAATTTTCAGTGAACACCCCTTTGAATAATAAGTGGTACTGCCCAAACTGAATGATGGACCAGCCCAATTTAGAAATTTAGCAGGGCAAAGGTTAATAGATACTAGTAAGAGAGCGTACTGATTAAGGGTTTTGAAGGTTACAGTTTTATATCATATAGAAATGTTACGACGTGGTTATTGAGCTAGGACTTTATATTTCTGTCGGCTCAGTACCAAACCTTGACTATAAAATAGGTTGATGGAAACGAAAAAGACATGTGCAGCGGCAATAGGTTAATAAGTTCGTCGCTTATTTGGTTAATCGGCATGAAGAAAGTTATCAGCATAATCAGGATATTCACTTGGAACTTTTTACAGTGTTATTTCTTTCCTTTTTTGAGCAAAGTTACGTGAAAATATAAAGCTCATCAGCTCACCGCTGCATAAATCAACAAAGTCCATATTCCTTGACACTATAAGAAACTGTGAAACAGACATTTGAAAATGTTATTTTTCAAGAGTCTATGTTCAACTTCTGTCTAATCTTTGGGCGTAGTGTGGTTGAGCTACATATAAATGTGACAATGATCTCGAAAAACTAACTGAAGACTGCTCAACATAATTCCTCATTTTATTTAATGTGTAATTTTTTTGTGTAATTTATTTCTGGGACTGAATAATGATAGTCGAATTATCTATAAAGTAACTAAAGTGATCCCTAAAAAAATTTAAAACTTTTGAACAAAAAGGTACCAAGATTGTTTCGTCAGCAAAATAGCGCATGTGACCATTTATCTTAACATACAATAGTAAAATCGATTTTATAACAGCTGAGAAATGGATGTCAGTCTCACCAAATGAACTACGGTATACCGGGTGTTCTGGGAAGACAACTTCAGAAGCGCATTAGAAGGTCTAAAAGGACATAGAATCGAGTGAACGAGTGGGAAAAAATGAACAAATTAACCGTGAAATTAAATAGCCACGAAAAACTCTGATCAAACAAAAACGCGAAAGATTCTAGCTTCAGCTTAAATAGATCGCTACAAAATGTTCCTGCACTTACACATGTCTGGACACTGATGTAAATCCTTTCAATTCCTTTGAATAATATAGATTAATGCAGTTCACGTTTTCTTATCAGTGTTAATGTATTAAATATTACCGGAGTCATAAAAATATCCACTTTAATATCTCAAATTCTAGTACCAAAGTGATATAAAATGTGCACAAATCGACATTAACTCAGTTGATTGACAGGTGACTTCTGTATGATGTAATAGCCTTTTCAATATCGGTCAGTCAGGTGAACAGGGGATAAAAACAGAAACAGGATGCATCTATCGAACAACATATAATTTTTAGTCAGCAGCAGATACGATCAAATGAAAATCATTTCTATTCTTTCATTTTAGATACTATATAGAACATTTTAAATAACAGTTCAAACAAGTTAACGTTTTCAACATTATTGTTCGTATATCAGTACATAATAATGCTGTGATACTTACCTTAGTATACTAAATATATGTACTTGCGACTTCATTTTCGCGGGATTCGCGATGGATATGATTCCGCGAATATTTGTATCCGCGAAATTGTCTACGTTTTGCAAAACGCGAAATATAGTATCCGCGAACATTTCTAGGTTTACAGTATAATACGACATTGTAGTGTTTTACAAGTGTTACATAATACGAATTTCAAACTGAAAAATTGTTGCAAATAATTTCGTTCTATTGAAATTAGGATCATTTAACGTGCATTTCTTCAAGTAGAAGTTAGACATCTCTCTCTCTCTCTCTCTCCCTCTCTCCCCCCCCCCCCCCCCTCTCTCTCTCTCTCTCTCTCTCTCTCTCTCTCTCTCTCTCTCTCTCTCTCTCTCTCTCTCTCTCTCAGTTGGAACTTATTTTATGTTTGATATCGGCATCGAAGCGCTTATTTCCTTGCTTTGACATAAACATAATAAAGGTTCCCTCGCCCGACTTGAGAACAAAGTCAGTCATTAACATAGTCAGATGTTATAATCTTCTTGATTAAAAATAAGTTTCATGAACAGACTTAGTCAAACTAGGTTTGTTATTAATTTGGTCGGACTTGATTTTGCTTGACACCTTTTTTCGTTGGGTTTTATGCTCTTTTAGATTTTTGTTAACTACATTTTTTTGTAACACAGCAGTTTATAAGTACTTTGTGGCGGCTGTAAAATGTATCCCTGTACTTGGACTCAGTGTTGTGGTATTTTCTCATCATTTGTTATCAACGAGTAGATCCAGTCCGCTATTGTTTATCAGGTTGCGTTCTATGTTTCCAAAGGATCTTCTTATGGTTTTCATTATATTTATATATATATATATATAATTATAAATATCAACTATTACTACTTGTTGTTATATCAGTGCTAGATCACACACAGTAGTGTAGCATCTGCCTGCACAAATTTTAAAGATACTATCAATTTCAGATACATACTATTTCAACCAAAATCTTAATTTCAGGGTACATAACCCCGTACGTAATACAGACACTGTTAGGAAAAGAAGGCTGTTACGTTTTGTTGACACTTGTAACGATGACATTGATGTCTACCGGTTCTGGAGAGGTCATGGCTATATCTTCAATCCTTGTTTACGACATCTTCAAGGTTCACATTAAGCCGTTCCGGTAAAGGAATATTTATTAATTTATCTTTCAAGTTATTCAGGTGATATCATTAATCATCTTGAAGATGCGCATCAACTATTTCGATATATACTGATTTATTATTCAAACTAATCTGCCTGTATCATCAGTTCTAGTTAGCGACAACTTCAAATATGATATCAAACCTTTTCTGTATATTAAATTTAAAAAAAAAAACAGATTTTTCATTCAAGTTAATCAAGTGATTTTACGATACATTAAACAGTTTCGGTATATGAAGTGATGTGAAGTTTATGAAGTGCACATAGGTATAACTTTACATGTGAAATCCTATTACAATGTACTACAAGTTGACCAGTAGAATTAAAAGGTTCATAGCGCATCTATAGAGACCTTTGGAATAATGTGCAGCTCTTTCAAAACAAATCTGAAAATCCTGAAATCCCTCATATACGATAAAATGAAGTGCAATTTTGAATGTAATTTCGGACACTTATTTACCTCTGCTACTGGTTAACTTGGAATACTCGGTAAATTAAGCAATGATTATCAGTGTTACCAAAAATACAATTTAAAAATAAAATTTAACAGATCAAACACAAAACCAACAGATTGCGATCTTTGTGGAAAATCTAAGATTCCAGTTTCATCAGGGAATATTCAAACGCAGCTATGCAAGTGTGTAACGAGTCTCGAATGTGATTTGTGCGGACAAGATGTCAAAGACCGCCTTGCTGGACATTTGGAGCCAGGTTTCAAGTACAAATGCCCAATCCATGGCAAGGTAGTCAGTCTAATGTGTCATAATTACATAATAGTCAATTACATGATAAATGTGGGTCCCCGTAGCCTGGTGGTTAAGGTCGCTGATTATAAATCACTTGCCCAACTGACCTTGTGGGTTGGAGCCTCACGTGGGGCATAGAATTCTTCAGGTGGGGAAGTGCCCACCCCTGATGAAATAAAGCCCAGAGTGGCGCCCTGGCGTCTTTCTCCGCCATGGAAAGCTGGACAATCGCCATATATGACCTTAAACCCAACAAAACCAAAATAAAACAAAATTACAGGATAACGAGTCTCCAGTCTGGACAGGTGACTGTTAAAGATTACTCTTACCCCCTGGGCTGGAAGAGTTGTGAATGTATACCAAGAAAGTTAACACATTACATTATGTTAAATAATCTCGAAAGACAGCATTTCTGCCAGACCGATACTCATATCTTGACAAACATGTTCAACAGCCCGTAAATTTCTGATTCTATTTTCTATTCTAATAACGGTTAACAAAAGGTTGGGATATTACTACAAACCAAGCAGAAACGTAAATAACAAGATTTATTAAACGCCATTGCATAGTTACAAGGATCATAAGTGTTCAAAAGATTATGCATGCAATCATCTACCCACCATGGCCCATCTGTCTTAGTTGTGATTCCAAATGGCAGAACTGTAACTGGATCCATACGTAACAACTTTGTGTTCAGAAAATTAAAAAAAAAAAAAATTGCCGTTTTGTTGATAGGTAACGTTGCTTTTTCATCCGATCTGTTCAACAGAGTTAGCACTATTATTCATGCAATTCCTATGATTGAAAATAATACATCGAGTCCTGCCGTTTTCAGTCTGAAAATATATACATTTTGTAAATGGATTTAATGTTTGAGAATATGCCTATGTGGTACGGTTAAGTAATTAGAGGGAATGGGAATTCCATTTCACAAGTGTCATACAACTAGTTAACTAAATGGTATCCCGGTCCAGGCACTGGAGATTTCTGAGATACTCTCGAATGTCTCCCATCTAACTAAGGGGCCAGTACTGGTTCTTCCCAGGGAAAACGGATTTGCGTGTATCGTTGCTATACATCAGGCACGTTAAAGAGCCTGTCTATTCACAAACAGCTAGGCTAAGTTAGCCGGACAGATCTGTATCTAAATGGATTTCTCTCTCTCTCTCTCTCTCTCTCTCCCCCCCCCCCCCCCATCTCTCTCTCTCTCTCTCTCTCTCTCTGTTCTGGGGGCTTTGTCTCGCTCTGTCCCTCTGGTCAGATCGCACTACTATACTAGTAGGGGATGAATTTGGAGCCCTAAGTGGCTGCCTTTGCGCTATGTAAAACGCCTTTGAACATGTTTATCACATAAAGGGCGCTATATAAATATGGTATAATAATATATCTGAAGCCAGGAGAAATATTTTGTTTTGAGACTTTTTTCATTTTTTCAGTTCCGACATTACGAGGACCAGCTGCTGCAATACAAATCCTGGTGCATGGTCGGCGTAATTGCAGCTATTATTCCATATGGCCTCATTATTATTGAGTCTGGCATGAATCTGAACTGGGTCTTTTTCGCCACTCCAGTCTTTACTTGCCCGTTTTTGATGCCTCTCTACTTTACAATAAGTTGGACAGGAGCAACGGCCAAAGGCCTCGTGATTGGTAAATTTATTATTTACAATAGCGTAGTATTTGACATTTGCCTAGTGGATATGTTTTCCGACTTCGAATAATTTTCCTCCTGCTGTTCAACTTCGATTTTGTGACGAACATGTAGATGTTACTCTCACAATCCTCACCAACACCTTTGAAGGCATAAAAACAACAAGCAAATTCGATGAATTGGTATCCCCCGCCGAATGGTTTCTGATGAGAAATGGCAAAGAAATATATCCGGCAAAATGTTAAGGATGTTACTAAGAAGCAAATAATTTCATTACATTTGAACTTAAAAGAACAGATATCCTTACATCTGTTACAACTTCACATTTATATAAAAAAGAAAGGAACGAATTTTTGTTTTCGGGGTGGTGGATGGGGATAGGGCGACCGGTTGAGGGTACAAAACTTCACATGTTGATAATAAATATTGATGGAAAATAAAAAAAAAAAAAACGTCGGTGGGTGTGCATGATTGGGTTGGTGGGAGAGACTGGGTGGAGGAGCGAGGTCGGGGAATGGTATAACTTTGCATGTTGATAAATATTCATGGAAGGTTTCAAGTTTTAAAAAAAAATAATACAAACGTGGGGTGAGGGTGGGGGTGAACCAGGGCGGTGGGGGTGAACGGGTATGGGTACACAATTTCACATGCTGATAATAAATGTTCATGGAAAAAAATGAAAAATCTTTTATGAATTTCTACCAATTGATTAGTCTGTTATGTACAGATATGTGTTTTTTTAATAATTAAAGGGCAATAACTCCTCTGAAGATACTAAAGAGATCCTGACGACATTATGTGTGCACTACCACATTATGGTGATCTAAATTCAGTTTAAGTTCCATAGTTCTAGGTCAAATGTGTCACAAGTTAGGGAGCAGAATTAATTGCCACATTTATAGTACCCTATATAGTTAACACTAGAAACTACTAAGGGCCATAACTCTGGTGTTACTTGGGCAATCTGACTGAACCTTTATGTGCAGCATTTATCTATAGTGGTTAATATGTATATGAAGTTTTATTTAGATATTCCAAACCACTTCCTGCATATGGCTTAGGACGGACGGATGAACAGACGGACGGACGGACGAACAGACGGACGGACAACATCGAAACTATATCCCTCCACCTTCGGCGGGGGATAACTATCTAACAGTATGAGGTAATCAGTTTTGTTAATACTTTCAGGTAGTATAACCGGACTGGTCAGCGCTGTTGTTGGAATGATGGCTTGTGGGTCAACATATGAGGGAGGGTTATCCAACTTTTACACAAATACGACCCAAGATTATAGTCTTCTCTTTGGTTTTATTCCCGGCTTCATTGTAAGCACATTGATATCTGTAATTGTGTCTCTCTGTGACAATAAATCTAAAGACAAAGTGGTTTTCAATGAAGATTTTATTACTGAACATTCAGAAGACCAGATCTGGGACAAGCTCAAGACAAAATCGAAAGGACCTGAAGTCGAATGGTTAAAAACGATGTCCATAGATAATCCTTTAAATACATACAGACGTATTTACAGAAAGGAATTTGCTGCCATTAATGCCGGTAGAATACTCACACCGCTGCACATGGAGCATGTGTTTGGCCGAACCAAAAGAGTCTCTACAATTGGAGTAATCATCAGCTTAGCCATTTTTCTGTTTATAATTCCTTCTGTTGCCGCTAGCCAAGAAATTCTTACAGAAAACCAACTCCGAAGTTGGCTTTCAGTATGTCACCATTGGTGTCTTATAGCAACGGTCTTTGTCGTAATTATCCCACCGATACAAGAAGGATTGCAGATCTGGAGACAATACAAAAGGAATAAGCGTTTTATTGTAAAGCATTCCTCTGAAATAAGCTTAACAATAACGCAACAACAGAATTAACAAAGTGGTTTAATTTTAAAGCAGATAATATTTCTATGAAAAGATTGGTGACGTGTTTGCCATTCTTTGTGTAGAAACATACTATAAGCTCTCTTTACGCAAGGGAAACAATCAGTGAAATTATTGAGTAAACACCGTTTGTCAAACCTAACCCTGTCTATGTTATATCAGTGCAATAGAAAGGTAAAATATCTGTGTTAAATGCTATTCTGGATAATGCAGTCATGCATCTAATAATCCTGAAATTGATTTGTTTGATTTTCTCATATTGCTAGATATTTTCCTATACTTTGTCACATATATGTGTAGCAGAGATCGTTCTCTCGCCAACAGTAGCTTTTCAACATATTTTACCCTGTTAAATTCTGTGGGTGTTTACTTTTTCAAAAACAATCGTCTGTTTGTTGACAAATTCATCACAAAAAATATCAAACTTTCTCCAGTGCATTGACTGATTTGGTCCTTGTATAGTTTTCTTTTCAGACTGCTGACTAGTGTAGTGATTATGCATGTTTTTTTTATGCCTACAGGTAAAATGTGCATGGTTTGCATTTGGTACTAGGTCAATAGTCACCTAAGCCTACAATAGGGACTTAGCGGAGTTATCTCCAAATTTTTCTAAATATTCTACCCGGGATCTTTTTTCAGCTCAAATAACTCTTTTTCAATTCAATTGTTGTTGTTTTTTTTTTCAAACTATGTACTTAGACGCCAGTTAGCTACACATTTATCTAAAACATGTTTTTGTTCAACTGCCTACTTTGCGGATATTATGAGAGGTACTTCACCTCGCACTATATTCATTACTCTAAATATATAGCTTTAATGTGTAATTTTGTATTTGCGCGTATACATTCTGTCTATCTGCTATATGTTTGAAACAATCAAGCTGGCTTACGGACGTTTGTTTATTCTAACTAGTTTCCAGGCCGTGCCTGAAATAATGCCCGAATGGGGAACATTGGGCATCCGCTGCCATTAAAAGCTGGAAAGTCGCCATACGATCGTTGTAATTTACATTTTGAAAAACACCTGTTGAAGTGCGTATGCAATATTATCAATTATCGCACCGTCGCGTGTTGGTGAGGCGAGAATTAAAGTGGCGCAAACAGGATTCTGTATTATTGTTAACAAGTTATTGTGCATTTGTTTCGTTATATAGGAATCTCAGAACAGTTCATGGCCGACAGATTACAGTCATTGACTTCGACTCAATGGTTTTGAAACTTGAGAAAAGACAGCTCTACTCAAGTGCCTGCCAGAGCCTTCAATAATGCCCAGTGTGGTACCTTAGGTTATTGCCTTGATTGGCAAGATGCCATATTCACAGATGATGCCATTGTGACAGAATCCTCGCCGATTAGTTAAATACCACTGTATAGTAACTACTCTGTTAGCCGTATGTTTAAATCCGTCCAACATGGTCTCTCCCAAACAAAAAATGCAAAGCATCACGTAAATTTTGCTGATTTCTATCATAAACACACACTTTTTGCATAGAAATAATTTATTACGTTTTCAGTTGTCATTCTAAGGCCAAAACAGTTGATACCAAAAGATCAAGTGATTATAATGTGAATTACTAAGTGAAAAAAATGCAGTTTATGACATTCTACATGTAAAAGCGAAAACGAATTTTTGTAATGGTATTGTCTAGAAAATACGGAAAAGGAAGAAAGAAGAAAAAAACATGGCCTCTAAACTGAAATTTTGATCTTAATTTAACGGCGTTTCTCGGTTTGGATACTACTAATCGAAGAACAGATGACGGTATAGATTTATAATATTAAACGGTCTGAATGGCGACTATATTTGCATTCAATGTTGATAGAACTAGATACAATCACAGTTAACTTCTTCACTAACTTCTGCGACGTCAGAGTTAAACTTTTGGTAGTCTTGTTGTTTGTGAATGACATAACATTTTGGGAAAGAAGTAAACTGAAGGTTAAAAAACCAAATATCTAAGCTGAAAGGAAGAGCGGGGTATAAACGATTCGAGCATTAACACTATGACTAGTTTACTAATGCATAAGAAATGCTAAATAAAGGATTTATTTAAAGGAACAGTTTTAAAATAAATCATTATCTATCCTCATAGACATATAGAAATCTGCGTTTTAATCATGCGGTATAAGTACATTTAAGTGCCGGGTCGGTACAGGCTATCCAAATCATTCGGGTTTTTTTTTTTGGAAACCCTCACTTCCCCTATTGTCGCCCCCCCCCACCCACCACCACCCCCTCTTTTCCCTCTTGCATTTGCGCTCCTTTTTTGCATTTGCGCTCCTTTTTTGCATCCCGCCCCCCCCCCCCCCCCCCCCCCCATCCCCTTTACTTTGAATTAGTTTTCGTGGCTCCCCTTTACTTTGGCTGCCGGAATTCTAAGGCGATATACGATTGTTTTTTTCTGCTTATATAGGTACGTTTGTGTGCTTGTGAGTCTAAAGCGGTGCCCTACTGTGTTCTTGTATCTTGCTTGTTTGTTTTTTCTATGTTATTTTGTTGGATGTGGTTGAGTGTTTATCTTTGGTACATGAGTGTCTGTGCTATTGTGGTTTACGTTGTAGTGTGACTGTGATTAAGGAACGTAGCATTCCCTTTGTATATTCATCCTTGTTCTACTTTTTCCCCTTCAACTTCCTTCCCACCCCACCCCCTCCCCCACCCCAACCCAACCCCTTGTTTTACCCCTTACCACTTCCTCCCCATCTATCTATATTTGGCATAAATTAATATGTACTTAATATGTACTTTTTGAAGCAACCCGTCTGTAATATTTTTCCATTACAGCTTCTTTTTTGTTGTGGGCCTACTTTGCAAATGCGTGGCTCTGAGGTTGTGTTTTTGGTGCTCTGTGCTTCCGAGAAATCTACCCTTACCTATTATCTTTTAGGTTATATGGCTTTTTTTCATGTATTGATGGTGGAAAAAGACTCAAGTACTGTTTCAGGCATGGGCGGGTACCTGGGAAGAAACCTAGAATGAATTGCTTTTTACATAAAAAGCTTTCAACCCCATACAAGGTTTTGAACGCATATCGGCAAAGGACAAGTCAAATTCATTTAATGTTCATTTGTCTTCCATATTTATCAGTTGGATTTTAGGAACAGCTAAATGCTTAGAAACCAACCAGTTAAAAAGAACGCTTATTTGCCCCTACCATACAATTTTAAATTACCTTACCCCACCCTGTACAAATTAGCTTTTCACCAGTTCAAAAGGTGTTTTATATATTCTATTTGAAGAATATGTAGGAATATTGCACGCAATTGCTCACCGGCTTCCACGACTTGTGTTTCAATTATTTGTTTGTAAACTCTTATATCAGAAATCTCCAGAGGGTTCTTCTTCATCTAAACACACTTGTGCACTGTGATGCATGCAGTGTACTTGTTTATGATTCTCTTTTATTTGTTTTTGTTGCCATAAAGCTCCACGAAAATGTCAGATTATGCATTTATAATGACACTTAAACAAAAATAGCCTTAAAGCTACACCATGTGAAACCTTTAAACTAAAACCTTAAGCAGTTAATGCATGGATGTGTATATCATTAAAGGTGGTCAATAACATTTGAGCAACATTTTATGACACCTTACAGTTTTTATATATTCTGTAAATATATATATATATATATATATATATATATATATATATTAAAAGTTTTAAAAAGTTTTTTTTATATTCAAGATTGAGGTTTGGTGTGTACCATGAACCGTTTTAAACCGCCGTTTGAAGGCGGTGACCAACTTTATTCTTTATTAATATTTTTTTGTTCTTCTTGTTCTTTTATTTTACTTTGTTTACATACTTTTAATGCAAATGCAAACATCATTTACTCATCCATGCATACGCTGTCCTAGGGGTTCGTTTCGGGAAAGTTCTTGAAACAATGCTATTCCTCCTGGTTTGACACTTCACATCCAGAGACAATCAAATTCAAACTTCGATGACAGAATACTCTGAATATATTGAATCCCCTCTTGAAGTTTTTGTTCTTAATATTTTCCCTCGTGCCTTAAGGATATTATAGACAGCTAAATATCGTTTAATAATATGAAATATGTTTGAGCTGAAGCTTAGTTACATTTTAACGATAAATAAATATAAATCTAGAGACAGATTCCTGTAAAAGTTGTCGTTTGCCTTTTATTTATAATATTGAAAACAGTTTTATGACGCTATGACATACCAAACAAACAACAAAAGTTCATATTTTTCTCATTTTAATGTTATAATTCTCTTTCTGTTAAACCTGACTATATTAGACAAAGTACAAAATCTACCAAGTAATGTACAACCGGTTCAAAAGTCACCATAAGCATAAACCTTGTGCCGGTGTTATGTTTCAAATAAAAAATAACGTCTTAACTAGACGTGATTGTTCTGGACAGCTTATTTGCGGGTAAATATTGCCTTAAAGTGAGGAATAAAATTTCATCAAATCTGTTTCGCTTTAATATTCAGAGGTTAGTACCTTTGTATTACATCTAGAACGTATTTAAACCAATACATTGTTGGAAGTTCATAGTTAAAACATAAGAACAATATAGGCTATAACTTCAAAAATATGTCACTAAAGGGAATAAATTGGCTTATTCAACAATATTTGAACAAGGCTTGAAGTTAGAGGTAAACCCCTATAGCCAAAAGAATTTACTGCATTGTATTCACTGTTTTTTTTCATACTTTTTTAGGGTGGGAGTATTGTCCTTTTTGTGTGTCATTGGTCGATTCATGCATAAGTCAAGTTGAAGACAGCATCACAGTTATGTGTCAAGGTTCCCACGGGCAGTGAATATTGTAGAAAACTCATTAACAATATCTGGACTCGAAGGTTGCCTATAATTCTAAGCCTTGCTCAAATATTGATGACGGGTAAGACATCTTGTTCTTTTAACCTACACCCTGCTAAATTTCTAAAATGGACTGTTCCATCTTTCAATTTGATCAGTACAACTTATTATTCGAAGGAGTGGTGATTGAAAATTTACTGACTGAATAGCGAACAGTGCAGACCATGCATATCTGTGCAGGCTGATCTTGGTCTGCACTGGTCGCAAAGGCAGAATCACTTACCGCCAGCAGGCTAAAGGTTAATTGATCTATATGTTTTTGTTGTCATAGGCACTACAATCTGTTTTGTTTTATCATTTAGAAATTTGATAGACCTTCAAAAAATGTAAAGGTTAACACACTTTCTAAATATAATTAACAAGATACAAACCTTTTAAAATTTTACTGAATACAATTTCATCAAGCGCTATAAGCCATCTTAATATGCCTTTGTACGGAGGCTCTTGATTTTTGAAGGTATCATTACATTGTAGCATTACTTGCATTATATACCTTCGGTGCTATTTAGAAACAATTTGCATTGAAACATCGTTTATATTCTCTTGTACGAATTTCTTGTTTTCCTTGTATTGTCTCCAGATCTGCATACCCTCTTGTAGAGGCGGTATTGTCACCACAAACACTGTAGCAATTAGGCACCAGTGCTGACATACCGATATCCAGGTTCCCAGCTGTGTTTCAGTTAGAATCGCCTGGCCAAGAGCGATGCCAGGAACCACGACAAGAAAAACCACGAAGCTAACCACTACTCCTGTTATTGACAGCAATCTGGTTTTCCTGAAAATTGCTTCCATATGATGTAGTGTGAGTATCCTGCCAGCATTTATCTCCTTTAGTTCTTTCCTGTAAATATTTCTGTATGGGTTTAATGGATTATCAATACTCATCGTTTTAAGCCACTCAATTTCTAGAAAACCTAACTTTTCTTCCATTATTTTGTCAGTGCCATGCTCCGGATTTCCCAAAGGAAAGCGTTTGTTGAATGCCACCTTTTTCTTTGATTTTCTGTCACAAAGTGAAACTACCACAGTAATTACAGCGCTGACAACAAATCCAGAAATTAGTCCCGTCAATAGACTATAGTCTTGAGCGGTATTGGTAAAGAAATCTGACAATCCTCCTTCGTATGTGGAACCGTAACCCAACATACCCGATATAGAGCATACAAGACCCAATATTCCACCTTTGATGAAATAGTAAAAACATACTTTTTTAGACACCTGATATACTGTAAGTCAGTTAAAGCATAAACTTCTCTTCTGTAATGTACAGTTTGAACTCCGCATGAAAAAGTATTCAATGTTGCTTTGATATGCAGGTGATTTTATTGTAAAAGTGTGGGTTTTTTTCACCAATTAGACCACCTTCAACATAATTTTCAAAAAAAAATGTCAATAAAAGTAATATTTCGAAATAAAGAAAGAAGTACTTCGAGCACAAAATTAAAGTTGGACATATGGAAACCAAAATTGAAATTGATATGGAAAAAATCATTGAAAACCAATACTTAGATCTATAAAAGTAAATTCTTTCTTTGCATAACCTTGTTACGCAATACTTGTGAAAAGCTTGCGCCATAGGGTAGATCTCACAAAATATCTTGTAGTCAACTTTCACAATATGGGTGATACTAATTTCATTTAAGAAATAATTCATAGCAAAAGAGTGCTTTAACACAATTTTTGCACGATGGATGGTTATACGTCGGGCGTAATAATTTCACGAGGGCGCAGCCCGAGTGAAATTATTTGAACGACGTATTACTACCCGAGTGCATAAATAGTGTTAAAACACGCTTGTGCTATAAATTATTTCGTTTCTAATATGCCCTTAATCTAAAACAGTAGATAAAATATAGAAGCGCTCTTTCTTGGTCGCAACAAAAAACTTTGACGTCACCGCACGTTATCGTGACGTCATTCTAGCGAGTGTTTTAACAGAGACAAGCATATAAGAATTAGTATTATACATTTCTACATTGATTTGGCCACCAAATGTCATTGTAGTATTATACCAGTATACAAAGACTGATGACATATTTTGTTTTACTAAACATGAAAACCAACCTGATAGTAGACCTTTAGATGTCACTCCTGCCCATCCGATAGTAAAATACAGAGGCAAAATAAACGGAGCAATGAAAACCTGGGAGGCCAAGAAAGCCCAGTTGAGATTCATCCCCGACCCTATGATCAGAAGTCCAAATGGAATGATGGCAATGACCACCCATATCATGCACCAGGATTTATACTGCATCAACTGATCCTCATAATGCCGGTACTGAAAGTAATGTAAACAGATCATACACAAGGATTTATACTGCATCAGCTGATCCTCATAATGCCGGTACCTGAAATTAATGTAAATGAGCAATGTATACATAGAGGATATTACATGAGTGTCTTTTCATACTGAATTTAGTAAACAAGCTGAATAAAATAATAAGATGCGAGGATCGCTCTGCCGAGCATTTTACCAATGCTATTCAACGAGTTTAATACACTCGATGTGAAAAAACACAAATGTAATATTATTTTTATCACATGTAAGCTTTTCCTGCTGAAACATCACAACTATATCACAGCTATATCTTTCTTTACCTATTACACACCAAGACAACTGGACCAACATGTTCTATATTCAAAACGACGCCAACGTCAAAGCTTTATTGTACTAGGCTTTATTTTACTCCCACGACGTCAAACATGTGATAAAACTATTATTTGTTAGTATGAAGAAATGTTTTGGTCAATGTGAATAAATATTCAATTTGAAAGAATATTACCGTTTATCTTGTTCATTGGCATTCCAATTTGAAAGAATATTACCGTTTATCTTGTTCATTGGCATTCGCTATATATGTTTATTATACCTCACTTTTGTCTACAATGATAAAATCCCATTACCCGAGAAAGAGATATTTTGACTATCAAAAACATTTTCAACCTTTCTGACACATGACCCGGCGACTGTCAGGTCATGTGACCGCACTGATATTTTGAATGTCATATAAAAGCAAATAACTGCTTCATTTTTAAGCCAAATCATGAAATGATTGCCTCCCTTGTACACATAAAGTAGTGACATCACTATTTAATGTCTACACAGGCGATTCTGATGACAGGCGAAACTGTTAGAAAGAAAAACAAGAAAAATGTCAAGGTTTAACTTTTTATGTACTTCATTTTGTTCCGTATAATAAAATAAATATCCTATGGCAGCGTGTATACATTGATATTGTCAACCCTCGAAACAGAATGTCACCAATGGGGCTTTCGCCTCGGGTGACATTCTACCCTCGGGTTGACAATATTAATGTCACACACGCTGTCATATGATATTTATATATTACAATTGTTATTTGGAAATGTAAGAAACAATTGGCAGACAGCTGACAAAAACCAGAGATAATAACTTAATAACTCGAAACAGAATGTCACCACTGGGGCTTTCACCTCAGGTGACATTCTACCTTCGGGTTGACAATATTAATGTCACACACGCTGTCATATGATATTTATATATTACAATTGTTATTTGGAAATGTAAGAAACAATTGGCATACAGCTGACATAAACCAGAGATAATAACTTACTTATTATTTCATCTTTGAGTCAAATGCTTTTCTTCTGTGATTTTTCACATTATCATATTCAATAAAATCTCTATTACATATTAACTGTAAGTGAATTTTCACTCGGCCCGAATTACTCCCGTTAGACAAAATACTATATATGATACTGAAACTTTCGGTAAATAAAATTAAAATATTAAACAGCTCAGTGAAATGTCCAGGTCTCAGCTGAAAATTACGAAGATAACCGAGATTTTCCGAATGCTGCGTTGTTTATAAAATAGTTGACAGCAAGCAATTCGCATTTTTGTTGGATATGTATTTCAGCAAAACCATAGACAAAAGTGCAAAAGACTACAATATACTGTTCAGTCAGTTAGCAATTTTCGACAATATTCACACTAGGGAAAACAAGTTAATTATCTCTATTAAAAGGCATAGTGATTAGATGAGACACTGGCGAAATTTTAAAATGTGTCTAGTAATCAGAACGAGGAGGTATACACAAAGACCTCACTGTATAAATAGTCAATATTCATAGCCTACATAAATCTATAATGTAAGGTAGATCGTTTTTGCCAATTATTATGCAAACAAGTTTACTTAAAATTGATATAATAAAACAGTTATGGACTTTTCAGCTGTGTACTATAATGTGATCTTAACAGAAAGAAAACAGAAAAATACCCCGCTGCAACTGCTTCGGTCAGTATTACTATTTTTAAGGTACAGGCCATATTCTACTTTACAGCTGAGAAGTCCACAACTGTTTAACACTTTCTTTCTTAGAATGAAAAATATACTTGTCCATGAACAGGGCATTTGTACTGAAATCCCATTTTGACTTTTCCACTAACACGGTCTTCGATATCCTCATCACACAGCTTACAGTCAACTACTGACGGGCAGTCACAAAGCTCTCTGGGAACGTTGTCTTTTGATATAGGGATCTTAGAATTGCCGCATAAAACGCAATCTGTTGGTTTCGCACCGGGTCTTCAAATAGATGAGAATATGTGTTAACTTATCATAACACCCCTTAATATTTATACAACCTAAGGCATGAAATCTACACAACAGTTTTACAATATATTTATATAAATGTGAGCCGTGCCATGAGAAAACCAACATAGTTGCTTTGCGACCAGCATGGATCCAGACCAGCCTGCACATCCGCAGTCTGGTCAGGATCCATGATGTTCGCTTTCAAAGCATATTGCTATTAGAGAAACGGTTAGCGAACAGCATGGATGCGCAGGCTGGTCTGGATCCATGCTGGTCGCAAAGCCACTATGTTGGTTTTACCATGGCACGGCTCATGTATACATAATTGTAATATGCTTTTTATGGTAGATTCCTGGTTACCTTAAACAAAACGGATACTTACGTTGTAAATACATGTTTATATTTAACAGTGTTATTGAATAACCAATTGTGTTTAAATTAACATTCTCGGCGGATTGGTATTTCCGTATGAATTTTGTTTGAAAACAACAAAAGACCAAAATTGTCATGTACCAGTGAAGTGTTTGCTACCATGAACCATTGGCAAGCCGGGAAAACTTACATATTGAAATAAGCCCAAAGAAACGTTATCTAAATGAAAGTTGTCTTTAATTTTGGCTAGATCTTTGAACAAAAAGGAAAATAGGTAAGGCGCTTGTTGAAGAAAATTATCTTGCAAATCAAATCAAAGATTTTTGTCACAAATGGATATTATTGGTATTTTTTATTAATTTGACCCTGTGAGTTTATGCTTTATGACTGTGTATGTATGCTACTTTCCTTTATTTGAAGTGAATGCTGATACTGCATGGCCAAAGATCTTTCAGTCATGGTTATGTGAATAGTGGCATGATAAATTGGCCGCTAGCTAACTTTTACAATAAGTTTTTTGGGGTTCTTTTTACCGACCATAAGTTAAATGAAATGTTAGAACATGGTGAGGATTATGACTGGTGCACCGCTAATCGATTTTTAGCTTCCCAACTGAGCTTTTGATATGACCGTTCTTTCCCAAATATATATATCTGTTGCGTTGTCTATGTATATGTATGTGTTTATGTCGTACACATAAATACATACATTCCTATAGATTCAAGCTTAGAGGCACCACCATGCAAAACAATATGGCTACAAAATCGAAAAAAGTAGTTGAAATAAGCAAATAAGGTATATGTACCTAAATGGAATAATGTGCGTCTTGATGATATCGTAAACCAAAATCGAAGACACGGACATAACTTCTCCAGAGCCAGTGGACATCAATGTCATCGATATCATAGTAAGAAGCACAAAACAACCCTCCTTGCCTAACAACGTCTGTACCACGTACGGAGTAATATACCCTAACATTAAATCAAGAAAGCGTAACTTGGTTATAATAAATGCCATAACTATAGTAGATTAACATGAATAACAAAGAATACTGAAAAACGGAATATATCTAAAATAAGATTATCATGTTCCGAACACGTCTATCTGACAGATTAATGTTCAGCTGTGCATGAAACTACAAAATGTTTATATTCCAAAGTTATGCAGCAAATTAAACGCCATCTACATATAACGTGCAATATATGATCGAAACGATTATGATCCATTTTTGATAGTAAAGCAAAACATATTATATCTGAATATACACGCTAGCGATGGTTTTATGCTGTATAATATGCGTAACGTAACCTTCTCTGTTTATCAGAAAAAAATCCACCTTCTAATGTTCTACTGCGATTTCTTGTATGAGAGATAGGGCAAAAATTTCCCAGGTATAGAATTTATTCAAACTTTGTATATGAACACAGTGTCATGTAAGAAACAGAAAATTGCAAAAACAATCATAGATCACCGTGCTTGTTTAGGAGTTATATGCCCTTAAAACTGGAATTTTCTTCAAATTTGCATATTCAAGGGCAGATAACTCCTGAACAAGCATGGTGAACTTCGATTTTTTTCATTATTCTGTTTCTAACATGACACTGTGTTCATAAACAAAGTTTACCTGTAGAAATGATATGTCACCGTTGAACACATTAAGTAAATGAATATGAGTATTTGAAATATATAATGTCGTATATACCTTCGTCTATTTCTGCATCAGTAAGAAGATTGGTTCCGTTCTGGAAGCTCATTGTTTTATATGTCATTGACGTCACAAAAGAAATTGACGTCGGGATGGCGTACCAGAGGAACGCTGCTATGAGGAATCCCAACATGCCCTCGCGTGGTTTTGCGGCAATCCGACTCTGCCAGTTTGCTTGGTCGCAAAAGACAATTGCAACAGTCATAAATAAAGTCACGACACCATAAATAATACCGGATTTGCTACGGAAAGTGAGAAAAGAATTGTCCGTATTTCCATCCGGTCCTTTCAAACAAGACATAGCATTGTGGAGTGATTTGTGTGACGTCACAGCCTCTACTTCTGGTTCCGCAAGGTATGTTAGTTTCAAGATGAACAACGATGTCGTTATAAAGATCAGGGCGGTGTTGAAGTAAGAAATGTAAAAAGTAGTTCCAAGGCCACCGATGAGACAATAAGAACCAAATAACACAGCTAGGATCATCAGGGTAAATTCATTTGAGGCATCTTTGCTTAAAACTTCAACTGCTGCTTTACCTACGTATTAATCGTAAACGACAAACATGATAATTCGTTAAATAGCTCCAGTTCAGATATAATTAAAATTAATGTATTGTTTACATGATCAGTCAACATATTAAAAAATATATTTACCAAACGAAATTAAATAGTAGATGTATTAGATAAATATGGTATGTGAAAGGCACGATATAGAAGTTTACAATGCAAGTTCACAATAAACACATTAGCAGCTACATAGTCACAGCTCTCACCAAATCATTTCATCTCGACATGATGATAAAGGTCAAAATATTGTTGTGTGTGCCTGTTGTCAATGTCCATACACATTATATGTACGACAGTGTTTTATTTATTGGATGAAGTCCGAAATTCATTAAAGAGCTTCAAAAGATCGTTGCGCCATCGAAAGTATTAACATAATTACTTCTACATTTCTATCCCTAAAAGCTTGATTCCGTCTTGTTTTGATATAAAATATGGTGTTTTGTATATAAGACGTAAACCACAAACCTGCAAGGATCATATTTGCTGTGATCACCATATTAGTGAAAAGAGCAACAACACAGAACAAAATGTGCGTGTTTTTACCAAAGCGTGCGTATGCAATCTAAAAATAGAATAAATCACTTACAAAATGTGAAAGGGAATCATACAGTATCATACAACAACCTAATGCATCAACAATTAATGAAGTTATAACTGACTAGTATGAAGGAATTTAGAATTAACGAAATAAAACTGAGCAAATGTGAAAATAAAGCCTGAATGTTGTCAAAGAAACGCAATACAATATAAAAACGATGAAAATCGACAATGTTGGTAAACATAAATTTTTGCCTTCACAATAAATTATTCATATCACACAACTAAATTTAATACGGTAAGCGATAAATTAAAACATATCATGAATCAAGATTCTACATTAATGATGATAAAGAAAGTTAAAAGGAACATAGTTTTTGTATGTATAACTGTTATCGCCCGTCCATAAAGTAATACACATTAAAAAAGCATACCTGTGGAAATGTTTTTGCTCCTGGTGCACGTGTTTTGAGCTGTATACACAGCACGGCAAATATGAGCATTGACAGTACTATTGCTAGCGTGTAAAATAACGATCCAGATATGCCAACCTATATAAAAACATACAAAAGGTGTGTTTAAGTGTGTTCGCAGTGCCATGTCCTCGTTTAAATTGCTTTAACCCTTAGCCTGCTGGCGGCAAATGATTTTGCCTTTGCAACCAGTGCAAACCCAGATCAGCAGACTGATCATGGTCTGCACTCTTCACTATTCAGTCGAACACCCCTTTAAATAATAAGTGATGCTGCCCAAATAGGATGATGGACCAATTTTTTTGGCGGCAAGTGATTTTGCCTTTGCGACCAGTGCAGACCAAGATCAGCAGGCTGATCATGGTCTGCACTGTGCGGCGCTATTCAGTCAGTAAAGTTTCAGTGAACACCCCTTTAAATAATAAGTGATGCTGCCCAAATTGAATGACGGACCAGTCCATTTTAGAAAATATAGCAGGGTAAGGGTTAACTTAATTGTGTCAATAACCTGATACGTCGCGTCCTTGCCATATTAAACTGACGTACATCTCCGACACGAAAATGCGCTACATACAGTTGTATTGAGAATGTTCATGAATGCATTTTGAAATAATTTTATGCAAATGAATCAAAATGATAAAAAAGACTTGGCATTGCTTCAATTTACTAGCATGCTGCATTCTATGAAATAATCATGAACATATACAACAATGTGTGAGTAGACTTTACCCCCTATTAATCAGTATTCTATTATTCCATTCCTGTTCTGTTTTGCAGTAGAATTGTATTTTATATCTTCAAAAACAATGTCTTCTAAAATAGCCCGATTATCATCACGCCCTTTGTCATCTCCTAAATGACTGTTTACTGATGTTATTAGTCCCCTCCCTACTGGTTGAAAACCAGTTTCGGGGACTATAGGAATGCGATTTCCGCCGTCCGTCATTTCATCATTCCGTCCGCAATTTCGTGTCCGGTCCAGGGGTTTTAATATTACTTGACACAAATGTTCCCCATGATGAGACAACCTGTGATACGCATAACTCGGACCCCTAGCTCAAAGGTCAAAGGTCAATAAGGTTTTTTTTCCTGTCCGGTCCAGAACTCTGTCATTCATCAAGGGATTTTAATATTACTAGGCATAAATGTTTCCCATGATGAGACGACGTGTCATGCGCAACAACCAGAACCCTAGCTTAAAGATCAAAGGTCAATGGGACTTTTTTCTTGTCCGGTCTATAACTTTGTCATGCAAAACAGGATTTAAATATCAGTTTGCACAAATAATCCCCTGGATGAGAAAATGTGTCATGCGCAAAACCCGGGCCCTTAGCTGCAAGGTCAAGGTCACACTTGGAAGTCAAAGGCCAAAAAGGCTTTTTTCCTGTCCAGTCTATAACTCGACAATCCTTAAGGGATATTGATATTACTTGGCACAAATGTTCACCACCATGAGACGGAGTGTCATGCGCAAGAACCTGGTCCCTAAGTCTAAGGTCATTGTCACACACAGAGGCCAAAGGTCAGATACAAGAATGACTTTGTCCGGAACATTTCTTCTTCATGCATGGAGGGATTTTAATGTAACTTGGCATAAATGTTTACTACCATGAGACGAATTGTTATACGCAAGAACCAGGTCCCTAGGTCTAAGGTCAAGGTCACACTTGAAGGTCAAAGGTCAAATTGAAGAATGACTTTGTCCGGAGCATTTCTTCTTCATGCATGAAGGAATTTTGATGTAACTTGGCACAAATGTGCACCACCATGAGGCACCCTTGTTTTCAAAATTACGTCTTTGTCTTTACTATAAATAGATTATATTGTAACTTATTTAATACTGGCCGTAGGGAAAAGTCGAGACCAGTTTTCTGTGGTACAACATGTATGTTACATCCAATTTTTAGGTGTATTTTGACCTACCTGGTAAAGAGTTTCTTGTGGACTTATATTATATAGATTTTTTTAGGATTAATTTCCCTTTGTTGTTACTTTAAATAACTTATATGATACCTTTTTTGATAATCGGCCTAGAAATGCCATATGAAAACAACTGTAGGTTTTTATATATACAAATTTTAATCCAAGTGTTTTGTTATAACATATTGTATATTTAGTACAATATTGTTTATACATCAATGAAAGATATCAGTTCATTATGTTATACTGCAGTAGGAAAAATTAGGTGCCTTCCAGTAGGGGACTTTGTATTGCATGGCAATACTTCATTCATTTGTTTTATTGAGTTTTGCATTCAGACTTATCGACCGCGCTGAACCTGGCAATATGGACTTGCTTTTGTTTAAATTATAAAAAAGATTGCATACATAGTTATATTTTTATTGATTTTTTATGCTTTATAATATGTATCTATTGTGATTTATGTATTTTATGTCCTGTACAAAGTAATATAATGGAGTAGTCGAAAAAGGTCCCTAATAATAAGATCCCATCTTTTTTTCAATTATTCCATTATTAGACATTTGCGCGTGAACAGGGGACCTAATGGGCATAATTTCACTCTTGGAATGTATTTTTCATCGAATAAGACACTTTTCATGCTTATATTTACATGTTTTCTATTTGTTTGCGCGTAAACGAAGGTAGGCTGTTTATTCTGCGGGCCGCTTTCTGACATGTGATAATATGAGGGTACCCGACTTCAGCTGACTTGCATTTCAACACCCATTTTTCTTTTCTTTTCCTTGAAGCAAATGTATGGATGTCTTGTGGAAAATAGGTTCCTGGTGGATTTTAAAATCTAGAAACTCTATCAAAATGGATATGAAACGGCTCAATTTTAAATGAAACAGAGAACTATTCCTTTTATTGGAATATAAACTAAAAAATCGATAAAAAGACAAACCTTGCTTGCCATAGTAGGACTTTGAAGGAAGTCTACAGGCCATAAGAGCTGTGACGTCACAGTTACTGCCGTCAGACTTACACTTACACGTCCCCCGGCGTCAAATGTAACATCGAGGCTGTGGAAATCTTTGAAAACATAACGTCTATAAAATAAATTAGAAAAGAGGTCAGTCTGACGTAAAAGTGGAGATCCTCTTTAAGCATCGAGGTGTAGTGTGCTCTTCACTGTCTTGTTATATGTATTAATTATTATAAATTTAACGTATTTCTTGTCTCATATTTCAAAAACACCTGTATTATAATATTTTGAATTCGAATCCAATCTACATCCTATTATAATGATAAAGATAGAAAGTTTCAATTTAAGATATAAGATATAATACTTTAAAAACTTAACTTCAAAAACTTAACTTTAAAAACAAAGATACAGGTAGTTTTAATATTGCCAAACCTGATATTATTGTACGCAATGCCAATAAGCATGGAAAATCCAGCAAATCCTAATAACATCAAAAGTGCCAACTCATATTTCTCAATAACTGGATTTAATCTAAAAGATAAGAACTAGGTATTTAGACATGTGATACTTCTTAAACATTACTTCTATGGTTCAGATCCTTGTTGACATCACGATTTTACATTATCATTAAATTATAAATCATCCAAAATGGTATTCAATGCACCTGGTTTCCTTAAAAAAGTCTAATTTTTACAAAACTGTAAATAACGTAAACACATAACACATTTTTTCAATCAGTCGTGTCAATATTAGACAGTACTACAATTATTTACCGGCCAAGGGCAGGAAAGATAGTTTTGTCTAGATGTAAACTTTACAGTGTTTTTTTTATCACAGCTTATCAGATTGCAGCAAAGCCACGGTGTGACAAATTAAACAGTAATGTAATTTCAAACCATACTAACTTTCAGTGCACTTACTTCATTAAAAAACTAGAACCAGATTAAAAATCATGTTATCTATTAAATTAAAGTTAATGATCTCTTTTTTATGAGAAACTTACCCGCTTATTATACATCAAGGACATAAATTTACTTCGGTTATTGTCACACAATGACAGTGCACTGGTCAGCTTTCAATTAGTAATGTCTATAAACATCAAAATAATTTAATGCACAAAACAACATGTTTTGTTTTATGTAGAAATCTCATATATGCCGTATGGTGGCTGTAAAAAGTCTCACCGTACTTGGATCGGTGTTGTTATATTTGTGGTCCTTTGGGATCATGGATTCCGTTCAACAAATGTGTAAAAGAGTTCCGCTTAAGTCGGTTCTAGGGGGGCGTGAGAGGTGTTGCGTATTTCATTACCTCTCATGAACAGACTCCGTCAAACCGAGTCTGCTATTATTCTGCTTGGTTTCATTCTCTGCTTCCAAAGGATCTTTTTACAGACACTCATTTCGTTAACCTGTTCGAACCACTATTGAAGTTTATAACTCTAGTAAATTTTATAACGTTGAAGTATTTTATTCTTAATTTTAGGTTTAAATGATTTTGTTTACTGTTATAGCTGCTCAAATATTGCAAAGCTCTAAACAGAAACCCGTTTCATTGACCTTGATTAATTATTATTGTTTTCGATGGAATTTCATTTATTGCTCAGAAAGGTTGATAACTCTGTTTACCTGGGCAGCAAATTGTATTTGTTTACAACTTTAGGACAGTAAATCAAAACAGAATGTTAAATCAATTAAATTAGACATAAATAATTGGATATATCAGTACTAGTCACTTATAAATTTACGAAATTAACAGGTAGATATTGCTTCTACCTCTGTTGTTTATTTATGTAGTCAACAGATGTTTAGATTTACACGTTTTTGAAACTGATGTAAATACTTTGAAATGCTTATAAACATGATATTACGATGCAACTCTGGAAAGACCAGGAAACCATGCTGTGAAACGAAAGCAGAGTTTTACATATAGGGTGAGTGAGGCGTTGAAAAAGTAAAGCCGGTAAGAATAGAAGACTAAGAAGCTTTTTACAGAAAGAATGAAGGATAGCTGAACATCTCCCGGGATAAAGTCAGCGAGAGAGCTGGGGTGTTAAAAGTATTGAAAACTTGGAACAGGTCGAAGCGGTCACATCAATGTAAACATAGAACTTTCGATTATTTAGAAGACTGGCTTGGGACATAATCTACGAAGATGCAGATGTATTAATATTAACTATATTGATTCTTAATATAGCTCATATTATAAAAATATGTGTCTGTGGTTGTTTTTCTCCTTCCTACGAGTCCAAATATATCCCATATTGTACAAGACAATGTTAACTAAGCAAGGGAAACAATACACATGAACACGATTCCATCTACAAAACGTTTACAGAAATATTGCGGCAAAGGTATTTTTATGTAGTTATATAAAGATATATAATGATGATAATAATAATAATAATAATAAACAGAAAACAACAAACCGGGTAGACTGTGTTGCCAAAGGTAATTCCATTGGACACCGCCCGTCCGTAGATTGTGGCAATTCCGTTGTCATATTTCAATTCGAGTTGTAATTTGATGCTATTACAGTGTCTATTAACTGACTGCTAGTGATGGTAAACAACTGTTTCTGGAAACACACACAAGGTAGCAAGCCGCGAGTCTAGCTAAGTTCAATCAGAGTGATATCTTATATTATATGTCATACTTCAATACATAAGATGAATTGCCTGATAAGTGACGTATAAAAGAGGGTTAATTATGAAACAACTTTGACTGTATGCAAAGATACTGGCCTCTTTTAAAATTGGATTCTGTAAGATTAAAAGTTGATTGTTAGTATTTAGATCCCATAACCATTTATTTCTGATTCAGGACAAAATTGTACCACAAGGTCTGATACACCATTTTTATTCATAATACGAGCCGCACCATGAGAAAACCAACATAGTGCATTTGCGACCAGCAGAGATCCAGACCAGCCTGCGCATCCGCGCAGTCTGGTCAGGATCCATTCTGTTCGCTTTCAAAGCCTATTGCAATTAGAGAAACCATTAGCAAACAGCATGGATCCTGAACAGACTGCGTGGATGCTCAGGCTGGTCTGGATCCATGCTTGTCGCAAACGCACTATGTTGGTTTTCTCATGGCGCGGCTCAATTATTTATTACTTTCATGCATACCTACTGAGACGATCAATCATGTGTGTCCATTTTCCCAGAGATAGTTTTTTTGAAACTTGGCAGATTATTTGATACGAGACTATCAGATATACATATTCTTCTTTGTTTGTAACTCGTAATGAAAACTTTATCAGAATTTTACAGATGACCATTAATGATACGCAGATGTGCGCTTGAAGAATCATGTTTCATAAAACGTCATTTCTCAAGGAAGAATAATGTCCCTTTTATTTTTTTATTTTCAATATTCCACCTAACAGTCTTTGTAAGATGCCTTCTGATATGCCTCACAATTTAGTGTCTTTTTAACGAAATAACCATGGTATATACATTTACTGAATTACATATGTTTTATTTCAACATATGACGCCAAGTTATGCTTTTTATTTTGGCTTTTTTATTGTTTAAAATTCAGTTAAACAACGACGTTTTACGATTTTTGTTTTATAATAAAATACCGGGATAGGGGATAATGTTGGTCATGTATGTGAAAGTATGCAAACATGTAACGCTGGCATTCCCATCCATTTGAGGAAGATTCCATGAAAGTATAACGTTAGAAAAACTTTTAAACGTATATGGTAATCTCTAGCGCCCATCCAACAGGTGGCTACTTTGAATTCCACTTTCATACGATTTGCCAGTGCCTTTTATCGCTAAAATAGTTTCGAAATTAAGATATTTAATTGAAAGTTCATTTCAAGAACCCTTTAGTATCCGCCTTTTAAATACATGATTTGTTACTTATTGAATGGCCCTCATATGTATTCATAGTCACGCTTGTTGATATATCATAAACCAGAGAGTGTGCGCCTTTTTGTGTTGGTTAAAAGTAGACGGGCCTTCCAGCGGACAAAGTTTCCACATTCGGACAAGCTTTGCCTTTTGCAAATTATCAAAGAAACGTGTCAACAAAACATTGTGAACCTTGAAATGACTGAAAAATATATGTAAGCCACGAAAAATTAAATTAATTCTTGCATTTGGCCACAGGCCTTGAATGTCATTTTGAAATAATATGATTAATAACATGTGCAGTAGAATCAGTGGAAATCTACTCAACAAATGAAGTGCTATATAGGGCCGGTCAGGCCAAACAGGCAAAGTTGTGCTTAGCAACAAAGCATATGACGCCAGCGAGTTGAAAATATCGAGTTGGTGCGTGTGTTTGAAACTATTATCTAGCATTCATTAACATTCAACACGAGTGCAATGCGGGCACGTTATAAAATATGATAATCAGTTTACTAAGTTAGTTAACTTGGAACGAGCGGCAAGGCCTCGTATCAGCATCACTGTTCGTCCTCCACATTGTACAGTCACACTTGTCAATAAACACTATAAGGAGGTACAAAAAGTGATATTTATTGGTAGGTTGTCCGTGTTAATAGGCCGAAAATATTGTAAATGTTAAAATAGGAAACAAAACCAGTACATGTGGTTTTCTGTTCAGCGATAGATTTTTAGCACTGGTTTGACTGAAACAATTTAGGTCCCACTGACTGAACATAATATTAAATGACATAGCTTTGACTGACATAAATCTGCAAATCTCCCTTTGACACTTATGTAGACTTAAATTGACACTTTCAATTAAAAAAAAATATTGTATTCAAATTCTTATTCTTTTAAAGTCTAACGCAAATTTGAGGGAAATATCAGTCTGTGTATATTAGTTACCTACAAGGCAATTTGCTTATAAAGACGATGAAAAACAACAGAAAGTCTTATTACCGCTACATATTATCGCAGGTATAACAGACTCACAAAACTGTTGCATTTACAGTCAAACATTTCTGTTATATAACCGCCCCGGTAGTCCAGTAGTAGAGCGCCAACTATGAGTGCGGAAGGTCGTTGTACAGAGTCATGAACAAGACAAGTGGTAGCTTCCCTGTTTGGCGTCATGAACAAGACGTGCAAAGGGGAAGTGGTAGCTTTCCTGCTTTGGCGCTCAGCATTATGAGAATAGATCTAGGACCGGTTAGCCCAGTGTGAATATAATGTGACTGGGTGTGGTATCGTGTCACGTGTCAAGGGCATAATATTACAGTGAGGCAGAAAGTATAAAAATTGGTATTGTACTCAAACAGACAATTTGGAGGTCATATCGCTCGCAAAGTACAAGAATCAAGCCGCGGGTTGGGTAAAGGTGGTCAATGATTTACGACATATTTCATTTTTTACATACTCTGAAAGAGGTTATTCAAGAAAAATGACTTATAAAATAACCTTAGATGCCTTTCAAGATCCTTTCAAGTTAAGTATTGCTATCGCACTCAGTCGTACTATACCATTACAGTAATATATACAAGTATTGAATAAATGCACATATAAAAAGCAGCACGTGATATCGCATACATTATTTCATTGACGTATAGAGAGCGAATTGCTTAAAGACCCACCACGACCTAGTGCCCTACTTCATGTGCAAACGTTTTCAGTCAATCTCTTTTCATCATAGTTTTAAGAATATAGATGAATAACTATCTTACACTGTAGAAACAAATTGTGACTGAAATTTAACTAAATACACTGATTTCTGTACATATTCCTACATTAATTCAATGAAATGTTAATACATTGAACACATTGCATTAGCCTAACATATATCACTGTCAATTTGTAACTAAATACTTTTATATCTCTTTTTTTTTTCATGCAAATCAAATTACCATCAAGGAAAATCAAAAGAATACAGATATTTTGTGGTGCCTGTTCAATTCCTTGGGCATGTATCCAAGATATATCAATTTATGTACTGAGTCCTGTAGTTCATTAAACGAAACATTAAACAAATAAAATGTAAAATGACATGAAATTACCTCTTAACTTATATCATTGTAATACAGGTCGCTTCGTGACGCGATATTTTAATATTTTTCTGATGATTAAAAAAATAGCTCAAATGTTCATGTTATATAAAAAAGCAGACTTAGAAAAAGTTTCTATTGGAAAGAGCTCTATATTAGCCAATGAACTGGAATCAATATCAAATTAATTATCGACAGTGGAAGAAATTTTGAACAGTGTTTTTCAACTGATCACGAAGGCAAAATAATAATGAACTTCATTTGTTCAAACTCTTCGTCTTGGATATACCTCATGTCAACTAGCTATAACAGTTATTCTAGAAGTTGGAGTCTTGGTGCATAATAATTAAATTACATCAATGTTTTTCTAAGGAAACGTTTCAAAAATACTACAATGATGTGTTCTATCATAAAACTGTTGTTCTTGTCACTTTTCAGAGGCATATATAAAAAGGTGTTTTAGCATCACGCGAGCGCGAGAATCTCTCTGTTAAAACACGTTTTCTCTCCTGTCAACATTTAGCCTGCTAGCGGTAAGTGATTTTGCCATTGTGACCAGTGCAGACCATGGTCTGCACAGCTCGCTATTCAGTCAGTAAATTTTCAGTGAACACCCCTTCGAATAATAAATGGTATTGCCAAAATGGAATGATGGACAAGTCCATTCTTGAAATTTAGCAGGGTAAAGGTTAAAACACCCCAGAAAAGTGACAAGGGCAGCAGTTTTATGCTAGAATGTTCATTGTAAAATCTTTAATAACTTATAAACTTAACTTTCGGTATGGTTTTGGTAAGGTCATCATTAACAGTTTATTATTCTCTTTCAGTCAGCATTTTCTACGAATGTTTGTAGACCACTGAGCTTTGAATTTACTGAAGTACTAAAGAAAATTCAATATAGCCTACTTCAAAGTGTTAAAAGCCTGCTATGCTTCCAATATATTTGTATAGAAATCATTTACCTTTGGGGATTTTTGATGTAGGCATTGATTGGTGAAATCCAAAATTATGAAAATAAGTTGTCCATTTTACTTCAAAAATGTTTATAGGTCCACCCCCTCCACTCCTCAAAAAAATAGGCTGAGACTGCTTGCCTTGATAGCCTTATGGCGAAATTGTACAGACGAATTTCACTTTTTGATGAATGAAACTGGCCTGAAAATGATTAAGCTCTGTTTCGACGGATATATCTTGAAAATCTTTGCGAAGGAAAGGAAAAGAAAATTTATGACATATTCTTTTTTTTTTATAATTTATTTTTGTAATAAGCATAGCATGATATACAGATTCGTGCAAAACATCATAGGTATACACAAGACGAATTCAAATATTAGAATATTGTATCGAAAATTCATGTTAGAAGATCGTAGTAATATCAAAGATTCATCTAGAAGTCGAGAGAAATACTACCTATAAAGGTATAATTTGTGATGTTAAATAATATCTAAATAATACAAAATTAATACATAGATAACCCCGTCCCAGAATTAAAGCATATTGCATTCATCTATCACATTTAAAAGAGAGATGCAAGCATAGAGAAACCTTTCCGGCTTCTTTAGTGTATCCTTATAAAAGGTTTTATGACAGATTCAGCTACTACAGTTGTACAGTTCTTTCAAATATTTTCAAGTATTTGTTTTAAAATAATGTTATAAAAATAGATAAAAGGTAGAAAATACATTTATTGCATTAAAAATTAGTTCGGAAGCAGATGAAACTTGACTGGTATATCTAGGTGATATTGATAAAATTATTAACGCTCATATTGAAAATTATATCTGGAGGCAAGTTCCTAAACTAACAGTCTTCGCACTCCAAACTACGCCTTTGTGTGAGAGACCATTTTAAAAATGTAGAAAAAAAAACGTCAAAGGCATAAACACTACTGGAAGCTCCTTCAAAAATAATACTGTCATATTAGAAAAGTTTCTGAATTGCTTACTGATGACAGAAGTTCGGAGCATTTTTTTCAGTCCGATAAATTAGGCCAGTTAACTATGAAACGGGCCTAACCGGGTACTAAACCTTGATGAAAAAAAACCTCAACGTAGTTTAAGATTACAAGAAAACCAAATCCAAAACAAAGTTTTGCATGTTACGATATGTCATCCAACAAAGCTAAAAATAGAAAAGACTTTGATATCGTGACCCCGATATTGTGTAATATTTTTAAGAATTCTGATAAGGTTTTTTTTATTTAAGGGTGAGTTGTGGTCCACACCACATAAGTTGGTTTAATCTCGCAAGTGGTGTTTTGCCGCTGACAATTCCAAAAAGGCGGTGCCCAAATGTGTAGTTATTTGTTTAGTTTGTCCTTATTGTCCAATTGTTTTACTTTGACGTTTTGTATACACATGTATTTGTATTTTTGTGCAAAGGCAAATCATTTACTCATTCAAACATACACTGTGTAGGGTTTCGCTGGGGACGGCTGCGTTCTTGGAACAATCTTGGAAAAATCATAAACACCGCAAAGAAATAAAACAAATGGACCCTGTACATTGTATCTTGCAACTAGAAATATAGATCATTAAAAGGAAAGAAAGAAATGTTCCGAGAAATCAACCTTTACCTATTATCTTTAATACCAAAACGGGGATATCGATAGGCGTAATCCCCTATACCATAAAGTTTTACTGCATTGCACTTGTTGTTCTTCTATACATTAGGAAAATAATTCTTTTCATTTTATTACCCCTTACTACGGAATCCTGTTTTCGCCATCAAATTGTCGACTGAATTGGACCGCAAAATCTTGAAATTAAGCCCTTAATTTCTACTTTTTGCGCTTGCAAATCACCGCGAAAAGAAGAAAAGTTGAAGTCTTTGACTCGAAATTTTCGTGTTAAATTTTAACTTGTCGACCTGTGATCTAGCCCAAAAAGTGGAAGTTCAACATATCGCGATATATTTGTCATTTAATACGCAAGGGCATACAATTCATTCAAAGAAATATGTAAACATTCTGGGATACATTACGGTTCCCTTAACCAGGAAAAAATTGTATAGCATTCAGTAATACTTTTGGGTACAGGGGGTCACCATTAATCATAAGCCTTTGTACACAAATATTAATGACTGCTAAGACATGTATTTAATTTTTTTGAATGACCTGACCTTCTTGACGGCATACACTCTACGTTTAGTTAAGAGATTAAACAAACTTTCAAAAATGTATAGGTTAATATTTTTTCTAAACATTAAAAAGAAAACACACCCTTGTAAATATACCGAATAAAAAGCACTGAAGGGTATATGCTTCCTTAATATACATTTTGCAAGGAGGTCCTTGCGCCTTTAACATGTCGTCACACTGTAACAGATTACTTTCTGACTTAAATATCGTCAGTGCTACTTGGAAACAACTTGCATTGAAACATCGTCAGTATGCTCTTGTACGAATTTCTTGTTTTTCTTGTACTGTCTCCAGATTTGTATACCCTCCTGTAGAGGCGGTATTATCACAACAAACACTGTAGCAATTAGGCACCAGTGCTGACAAACCGATATCCAGGTTCCCAACTGTATTTCAGTTAGAACCTCCTGGCCAAGAGCGACGCCTGGAACCACGACAAGAAAAACCACGAAGCTAACCACTACTCCTGTTATTGACAACAATCTGGTTTTCCTGAATATTGCTTCCATATGATGTATTGTGAGTATCCTGTCAGCATTTATTTCTTTAAGTTCTTTCCTGTAAATAGTTCTGTATGGGTTCAATGGATTATCAATACTCATTGTTTTAAGCCACTCAATTTCTAGAAATCCTAGTTTTTCCTCCATTATTTTATCCGTGCCATGCTCTGGATTTCCTATAGGAAACTGTTTGTTGAATGCCACCTTTTTCTTTGATTTTCTGTCACAAAGTGATACAACCACAGTAATAACTGCACTGACAACAACTCCTGAAATTAGTCCCATCAATAGACTATAGTCTTGAGCGGTGTTAGTATAAAAGTCTGATAATCCTCCATCATATGTAGAACCGTATCCCAGCATACCCGATACCGAACATAAAAGGCCAATAATTCCACCTGCAATGAAGTCCTTGTGAAGTTATAAATTTCCTCTGGTATTTTAATTCAAAAAATACGGTTTGTGACACGTTTATTTTTCATTTCAATGTTGCGTTTGAAAAAAAAATGCTAAGAAAATATGTTTGTCAATCCACTTAATATATAATTTATAATACAAACGCATAATCTGGTTATGCAACCATTTGAAAGGTACAAGCTTAGTAATTATTTTCGTATTTTGTAGGGACAATGCGTGTTCTTTTCCCATTATAGCATTTGCAGAATCCAAAGGAATGGGTTGGTGCCCGAGCCTATTGGGGCGCAGAAACCATCGTATCCTGAAGAATTCTGCAGATGCTATTTCACCAAACGAACATGCGTTAACGCTGTGATGGCGTTTTTTGAAGCGCTGAAAATAAATATATTGTCCATCAACGTCATTAAATGTTCATGAAATACACGGAAATGTCAGCGTAATTCGTTCAAGCTGACGTCATTTCCTTTTTTCATTATTCGTTCTGGGGCCGATTGGCCATGGAACGCGCATATATAAAAAAGTGTTTTAAGAGTACGTGAGCACGAGAACGTCTCAGTGAACAAACGTCTACTGTTCTGTTAAAATACTCCCGAATCGTGACAATAACAGTTGTTTTATCCTAGAATAGAACTACAAGCACGATGTTTATACATTGACTGTACCAGTTTAATGTGTTAACATTAGGTCTAAGGAATGTCGTCAAAATGATTTCCAAAATGGGAGTAAATCTTAATACACGTTCTGAATTATGAATCTCTCAAATAAGTTTATCGCGAGAAAACGATATTTCAGAACATAAGATACAAAAGATCAACACCAACCTGAAATCAGACCCTTTGATGTCACTCCTGCCCATCCAATAGTAAAATACAGAGGCAAAATAAACGGAGCAATGAAAACTTGGGAGGCCAAGAAAGCCCAGTTGAGATTCATCCCCGACCCTATGATCAGAAGTCCAAATGGAATGATGGCAATGACCACCCAGATCATACACCAGGATTTATACTGCATCAGCTGATCTTCGTAGTGCCGGTACTGAAATCAATATTAATTGGTATTGTACATGTTAATGGGTAATGTACACGTTAAGGTTAATGTAAAATAATCTTTTAGGTTATATGAATAGATTTTCATTCCCATTGCATATTGAATTTCATGGGTGGCATAAAGTCGAACGTTTATCTTATTTATTTTCACTGGCTTTTTTGTCCGCTCAGAACAAAATTCAATGGTCGTAGAGTATATGCTTAAAAACAATATTTTGTACCGAGAAAAAAGCTAACAACACGCATATAACTTACAAAATGCAAGATAATTACTTCATTATTGTAACTATTAAGTGAACAGATATTTTAAAAGTTTCCTGTTTAATAAAATATCATTGTTTTAAAGAATTAGAAGAAATATACTTGTCCGTGAACAGGGCATTTGTACTGAAATCCTGGTTTGGCTTTTCCACTAAGACGGTCTTTAATATCATCATCACACAGCTTACAATCAACTACTGACGGACAGTCACAAAGCTCTCTGGGAACGTTGTCTTTTGATATAGGGATCTTAGAATTGCCACATAAAACGCAATCTGTTGGTTCAGTACCGGGTCTATAAACAAAATTTATATAAATTCACACAAGCAGTTTTTGTTTCTGCATACATTGACCTCTGTTACAATTACTTGTAATAGAAATCACTTTTATTTAAACTTTCGACAATGTTATTTTATTAAATGTGGTATTTGGTGCATACCACTAATCGGTAACTTACCATTCATAGGCAATGACCCAATGAGTTCCTTAATTTTTCCTCAGTGGTTATTCATTTTTAATTTATGTATGTAAGTTTGTGAATATTTTCATGACGTGCATATCAATACATATTCTACCAGAGGATTTCAGAGGAAGAATGCTGTGTAGTTGTTCATATTGAATCTTTTTTATGAACTCTCGACAGTCCATGTTTAAAAACTGTGTCAGAAAAGGCACATACATTTGTACTTTTGGTCCGAGAGCTCACGGACTTTTATTGCAACAATTGAGGCCAAAAGAAGTTTATACATTTTTGGAAACAATATTTCATATCCTCCATGAAAACCCATTTCTTATGTGTCAAAGCCGTGCCTATCTATATTTTGTTCACTTATGTTTGTGATAGGGGAGGTAAAACTCACTTGTAAAAAATTAGGGGGTAGGGTAAAGTTTACGTCTACCAGTTTTTTCACTGTTTAATTACAGTAGCTATATAATTGTCAGTAAATGTATATATGTCAACCAATGTCAGCAAAAAGAAATTCATCAAAAAGGAATGAAGGGCAAACTTGATATTTAAGGTTAAAGGTCAAATATATGTAAAAATCACAAAAATTGGCATATTTGAAATTTATTTTTATTCTTAAAAATTAGTTTGTTATCATACGTCACTCAGCTTTGTATATGTAATGTGTATATATCAGTCAAAGTCAGAAATGCAAATCTTATTGCAAAATGTCAAGGTCAACCCTGATAATTGAAGGTCAAAGTTCATTTTCATGCAAAAATATGAAAAATGTTACATTTACTTTTTCTAACGTTTTTAATATGTATTCACATTGTTAGTCACTGAAGTTAATTTGTTTTAATGTCTGTATGTCAGGCAAAGTCAGCAGTGCAAAGTTTACCCCAAAACTGCCAAGGATAAAGCTTATATCAAAGGTCAAAGGTCAAAATTTTGTGAAAAACTGCATGAATAGTTTCCTTTTTGAAATATAACAGCTATTTCTGATCATTATTTGTAATTGCTCGTAATTTGTTTTAATGTATATATGTCCGGCAATGTCAGTAATAAAGATATCGTCTAAAATCAGACAAGTTCAAATGTGATATTAAGGGTCAAAGGTCATTTTCAAGTAAAAGAATGAAAAAATAGCTCTTTAACTTTTCTTCTTGTTAATGATATTTTGTCGATATTAGTCAAAAATATCAGTTCATTTTAATGTATAAAAAGTAGGCGATGTCTGGTATGCACATATTATTTCAAAACATTCAAGGTCAACCATAATTTCAAAGGACAAAGGTCAAAAAAGTGAATAAAATGTTGCAATAATATCACCTGTTTGTAATGATTTCTATTGTTTAAAAGTATTTGTTTTGTCATTTTAGTAACTGATCGTTTTTCATTTTACTGTATATATGTCAGACGATGTCATGGAAGAGAAAATAAGTCAAGGTCGAACCTGGTATTAAAGGTCAGGGGTCATTTTTGTGTAAAAGATCAAATTGTAGCATACTTACTCATTACTTTGTTAAAAATAATAGCTCTTGTTAGAATTTTCTTTTAGCAATTTATTTTAATGTATACATGTCAAGCAAGGTCAGGAATGTAGGTCTTATCCAAATAAGGCAAAGCCAAACCTATTATCAAAGGTCAAAGGTCAAACTTGCGTGAAAATTAGCCAAAAAACCCAGTATTTTTGCAATGATTTTTCATTATGTTTTGAGGGTATTTAAAAACTATTAACTAATTATTATTCATTTTAAAGTATATATAACAGATGATATCATTCTTGAAATAATAATGAAGAATTAGTCAAGGTCAAATCTAACATTAAAGGTCAAAGGAGAGGGCCTTTAAAAAACTCGCCATTATGAAAAAAAAATGGCTGGAACAAGTTGGAGAGTAAATGCAAAGATCCTCTGCAAGTCTACACGTGCAACGTACGGTATATAGCAGAGTACGCATCAACCTCATTGGTACCTGCTTCCAAAACCTGTAAAGATAAACTGGACTAGGTTAAATTTCAGGTCTAAGGATAATCCCGGGGCAATGAAAACAACTCAAATAAAATAAATCGGAAAGACAGCCAACCCTGAACCATTAGAGACAAGACGAGAGTACAAAGCTTTTGTCCATGCAGAGAAGGCAAAGAGACTACCATCCCACCCACACCACTCAAAATTCGAGAGCAGATCCAAGAACAGACTGAAAAGAGTCTTAACCACATCGTCAAAAAACTGCAAAAAGGGAAAGCAGCAGCACTGGATACAGAGGCAGAGCCGCTCGAGTCCAATGAATGGGTTCCCAGTCAATGTGCTCCAAAGATCAGATTGGAGGTGCCAGGAGCAGAAGAAAAGGGAAAGCAACACCAGGTTTACCAACAATCTCTTACGCTAGAAATGATCTATAACCGCTATCCAGCACACTCTTGGATCCAAGAATATACCAATGGATCTGTGGAAAAGGCAATTCAGAAAGCTTAGGGTGGTGCCTACATCAAACTTTCAGACAGCTCCTCCTTCATACTCTCTCATACAGTCGGCAAGAGATGCTACAGATCCAGATGCAAGCCCTCACATCGGCGACACTCGAACAGTATGAGCGAGGAGAAAAGGGATAATATGTTCCTAACAGACCCCAAGTCAGCTCTTCAGGCTCTCTCAGCAGGTCCATCAGTCAACTTAATCAGACAGCTGTTGAAAAACATCAATCTGCTGCCTGAGAACAACAATGTAGCATTTCGATAGATTCCTGCACATGTGAGCATAGCTGGAAATGAAGCTGCGCACAAACTTGCAAAGACAGCAATCAGGCAAATACAGCCCCAACCTCCAACTTCATACAGAGAAGCCCAGACTCTGTGGAAGAACAGCTTTGCGTCAGACTGGAAGAACATAAATGGAGGTTACCTGCCAAATCAGGACTGTCTACACAAGCTAAACAGGCAATTAAGTGTCTTCTGTCTGCGCACTGAAGACTGTGGCCTGAGAAAACATATGAAGAAGCTGGGAGTTGTAGAGAAAGCTAAATGTCAGTGCGGATCAGAGGAACAAACACCGTTTCACATTCTGCAGAGCTGTTCCTATCTGGAAGAAGCAAGCCAGAAAGTTTGGCCAACAGACATCCCTTTTGAGACCAAGCCGTGGAAAGATATCAGCGACCTGCAGAATACGGTGCAGTTCATTGCCGCATCTAATCATAAAATATAAAACGGCCATAAGAAGATGGAAGGCAGTAAGGAAGTAAGTAAGTAAGTAAAGACTAACATTAAAATGAATTAACATCAAGTTATAACAAGATATGTTTGAACAAAGAAATAAAATAACAGTGCTATGTTTTGAATTTATTACCCGAAAATGAATTTTAAACTTTAACATCAGGGCTGATCTAGACTCATGTCTTATGATATCTCCATTGTTGACATTGACCCATATATATGTATATACATGTATGAAACTTCAAGGAATAGCCATAAGATATTATTAATGACAAAATACCTTTAAACAATGAAAAGTATTGCAAAAATGCTATTTTTTGCGATCTTTCAAGCAAATTTCACCTTTTACCTTTGATATAAGCTTTACCAATCACTGTTTTTGAAATTAGATCTGCATTGCTGACATTGATTTACAAATAAACATAAGACAGAATTATTTTCAATGAACAAAATGACAAGATAATTTGTAACGAAGAAGAAATTAAAAATGCTGTATTTTGAATTTTTACATGAAAATGACCTTTTGAACTTTAATGTCAGGTTTGATCTTGACTTTTTTTTCATTATTATTTCAACAGTGATATTGTCAGTTGTATATACTTTAAAATGATCAGTTTTTCTAGTAGTGACACAAATAACCTACACAATAAAGAATCAAAGCCTTGAAATGTCTGATGGTTGCAGGTTTTTGGTAGATTTATTTTCTGTTTAAATGCCAATCTATGAATATACATGAATGAGAAACAAATACAAATTTAATGTGCCTCATATCTAAGATGAACTCTGCCTGACCCAGCTTGTGATGTCACCATAGGCTGGAATACCTTATCATTGATAGATCATATATAATCTAAATGGTCAGTGTGAGTGGATACAGGTTGAATAAGAACTGATTGTTCATTGATAATTCATCTGCACTGTTTATGAATGGGACTATTTTGTGTAGCACATGAACATCTTTTGGATGTGATTCGGAATAAAATAAAGATGCTATGATTGTCAGAAATACACTTTAACTTTGGTAGCGGAATAAACCCGCAACCAAGAATCGTTGCATAATTCGTGTTATTTTGCGAATTCTTACACAAATTTGACCTTTGACCTTTGATTTAGGTTTGCCTTTGACCTCTAATGATAAGACCTACATTGCTGACCTTGCTTGATATGTATACATTAAAGTAAATTGCTAACAGTGAATTATAACAACAAGCTATTTTTGATCAAAGTAATGAGTAAGTATGGTAAAGGTTGTGATTTTTTATACAAAAGTGACCCCTGACCTCCAATACCAGGTTTGACCTTGACTTATTTTCTCTTCCATGACATCGTCTGATTTATATACAGTAAAATGAACAAGGATTAGTTACTAAAATGACAAAACAAATACTTTTAAACAATAAAAATTATTACAAATAGGTGATATTTTTGAAACATTTTACTCACTTTTTTGACCTTTGACCTTTGATACTATGGTTGACCTTGGATGTTTTGAAATAATATGTGCATACTAGACATTGCCTAACATTTATACATTAAAATGAACTGATATGGTTGACTAATATCGACAAAATATTATCAACAAGAAGAAAAGTGAAAGAGCAATTCTTTTTTCTTTTACATGAAAATGACCTTTGACCCTTAATAACACATTTGAACTTTTCTAATTACAGACGATATCTTTATTACTGACATTGTGGGACATATATACATTAAAATAAATCACGAGCAATTACTAATAACGATTAGAAATAGCATTTATATTTCAAACAGGAAGCTATTCATGCAATTTTTCACACAAATTTGACCTTTGACCTTTGATATAAGCTTTACCCTTGGCAGTTTTGGGGTTACATCTTCACTGCTGACTTTGCCTGACATACAGACATTAAAACGAATTAACTTCAGTGACTAACAATGTGAATACATATTAAAAACGTTAGAAAAAGTAAATGTAACATTTTTCATATTTTTGCATGAAAATGAACTTTGACCTTCAATTATCAGGGTTGACCTTGACATTTTGCAATAAGATTTGCATTTCTGACTTTGACTGATATATACACATTACATATACAAAGCTGAGTGACTTATGATAACAAACTAATTTTTAAGAATAAAAATAAATTTCAAATATGCCAATTTTTGTGATTTGTACATAAATTTGACCTTTAACCTTAAATATCAAGTTTGCCCTTCATTCCTTTTTGATGAATTTCTTTTTGCTGACATTGGTTGACATATATACATTTACTGACAATAATATAGCTACTGTAATTAAACAGTGAAAAAACTGGCAGACGTAAACTTTACCCTACCCCCTAAATTTTCACAAGTGAGTTTTACCTTCCCTATCACAAACATAAGTGAACAAAATATAGATAGGCACGGCTTTGACACTTAAGAAATGGGTTTTCATGGAGAATATGAAATATTGTTTCCAAAAATGTATAAACTTCTTTTGGCCTCAATTGTTGCAATAAAAGTCCGTGAGCTCTCGGACCATTTATTATAGACTGATTACTGCTTCAAACGAATAATGCCGCCAGTTCTTGTAGAATAATGAAAAAGGTGGTTTGTGAAATCTACGATCTCATTTTATATGATAATTACAAACTTACACAAACACTTGTATTTGTTCTATTATGTATAGCCTCATGGAATATACACAAACAATTTTTGTTTTGTGCTTTAAGCTTACAGCTGAGCTAACCACACCAAATGCCCATTGCACTTTTGATTTAGGCAAATTAATGTACACTTGGAATTTAATTTAAAAAAAAAAAACATGATAAAATCGTTTTAATCATATCAATTTTGCATAAATAATTTATCATTTCTTGGTGTCCTCAGTATTTATAATCTGTCTTCAAAAGTGGCCACTGTGTTTAATTTATTTTAAATGCTATTAAATATATATGGCAAATGATACCAGTGATATTATAAGTAACTCTGTGAGAAGGACAGTAGTAACACAAACTTGATTAAAATAACATAATAGTCATTGTAGAGCTATTATAATAGTAGCTCGAGCCGGGATGCTGTATTTGGCTCGAGTGAATTCTCACGAGGCGCGCAAGTGCCGTGTGTGATCCATCCTTGCAAAATCCAAGAGAGCCGAATACAAAATCCCAGATCTGACTACTGTTGTTTATATACCGCTAACTTTTTGTTCCTTGCTTTGTTATCGAAAGAAATCTTAAATGTTTGTCGATGTTAAAACAGAAATGAGTGTAATTTTTGTGTGCGCTATTTATAGAACTGTGTCAGGTCATGCATGTTAAATTATAGGTAGTCCGGCAACATACAATACAAAAGGTATAATGCAGATTTTGTCTGCCTGTTTATATTTACTTGTAAACTACAAGCCTTATTTTTGACAGAATTTATATATGTATATAATAAATTTCTATTCTTGTATGCCAAACAGGATTTTCCCCTGTTTTCGCTGGTGCTGGAAAAAACTCGTCTGAGATGACTCTTGAGCTATAACTCATAAGCGAACGCCGGAATATAAATGCTACTGTAATAAAATAGTGCTTAAAAAGCAATAGTTTTTTCTCTTATTGGAAGAATACTATATGCAAAAAAACCGGATCTTGTCAGTGGTTGTAGGTGTGGATGGAAATAGCCGACTATTGGTTAACTGATGTTTTGTGGTAACTCGGCAGAGCCTTACTGCTTAAACAGTTACATTCCCATTTGTACCTACAACCAGTGAAAGATTCTCATAAACTGTAATAGCTGCAAATTCAGACTTATATTTTTACTTTTTAGAACTGATACAGTAAAAATTATTTCAAACCAGGTAACTTGATAAACAAAACGGTTACAAACTATGTTTCCGATAATTTCCAAAATTTCTGACAATTCCTTTTCGAAACCATGTTTTTTTAAAAACATAATCAGGAGGAGCACTTTATAATGACATTATTTTTATAAAGCGCTCAATACTAAAATACCTCTAGCAAAAGAATAAAGATGCACAAAGCATGAACATTGCCTAAAACCAATCAAACAATGGATTCACTGAAAGCGGTAAATTTACAAAGACACAAAAAAGATATCTGGAAAGCAGACTCACTGCGAAATAAACTAAATCAATTTTGAAAAGCTACAAAATTAAATAAATGTGAAAATAAGACAGACATACCTAAATGGAGTAATGTGCGTCTTGATGATATCGTAAACCAAAACTGAAGACACTGACATAACTTCTCCAGAACCCGTAGACATCAATGTCATTGTCATTAAGGTAAGTAGCACAAAACATCCCTCCTTGCCTAACAACGTCTGTACCACATATGGAGTAATATAGCCTAACAATTAAAAAACAACACAAAGAAGAACTTAGTAGTTTAAATAGTGCATTAATATATATCATTGTTACATAGACATTCATAAATAACAAAGAGTCAATCAATAAGAAATTCTATTCAAAACACCTTACCGCATTACTCGGCGCAATCGACGAACCAAGCCCATCTGAAGCGCGTGCAAGTTATGATGAAGTTTGTATGAACAAACCATTAAAATACGTTAAGAAGTAAGCATTTGAAGGATTTGACTTTGAGTAACTGAAAGCTGATGTAGTATATACCTTCGTCTATTTCTTCAGCAGTAAGAAGATTGGTTCCGTTCTGGAAGCTCATTGTTTTATATGTCATTGACGTCACAAAGGAAACTGACGTCGGGATGGCGTACCAGAGGAACGCTGCGATAAGAAATCCCAACATGCCCTCGCGTGGTTTTGCGGCAATTCGACTCTGCCAGTTGGCTTGATCACAGAAGACAACTGCAATTGTCATAAATAAAGTCACGACTCTATAAATAATACCAGATTCGCTACGGAAAGTAAGAAAAGAGTTATCCTTATTTCCATCCGGTCCTTTCAAACATGACATGGCGTCATAAAGTGATTTGTGTGACGTCACAGCCTCTACCTCCGGTTCCGCAAGGTATGTGATCTTCAGGATAAACAACGATGTCGTTATGAAAATAAGGGCGGTGTTGAAGTAAGAAATGTAGAATGTAGTTCCAAGGCCGCCAATAAGACAATATGATCCAAATAACACCGCTAGTATCATCAGAGTAAATTCATTTGAGGCATCTTTGCTTAAAACTTCAACTGCTGCTTTACCTGCAAATAAATTGTATAAGACATATATGGTATAAATGTAAGCAAGGTAGATGTTTTAATGTGGAACATCAGTACAGTTTATTTTATGATGACATTGCACGATACAGCTGTGTTCAAAAGTTAAATATAAGTTAATATCTGCAAATTACTTCGGTTGGCCAAAATCCTTAAAATGACAAAGTTAACAATGAACTCATAAATATTTACATAAGCTATAGGTCTGACAAACCCATTACACTTCAACATGTTGATATTGGACATAATCATATGACATATAGTTGTACGTGACGGCTGTCGATTTCAATACAGTTGATGTGTAACATTATTTCACAATGGTTCTATTGGATTAAGTCAAAAAACTATTTTTCCCTTTAAGAGAACTGCTCCGACAGATCGCTGTGCCAAAGAAAACCAGAGCTTGAAAACGGACAAATACTTCTAACCCTAAAATAGTTTTCATGTAATGCAAGCTTTTTAAAATACCTGCCAGGATTAAATTTGCTGTGATCACCATATTGGTAAAAAGCGCAACAACACAGAACAAAATGTGCGTATTTTTACCAAAGCGTACGTACGCAATCTGAATATAATAAGAATTAATACATAATTTTAAGCATTTACAAAATTTAAATGAAGTACTCAGAATCACACAATAGCCTTATGCAGAACTGATTTAAGAAGTTATAGTTGACTAGTTACCAAAACTTTACAGTAATCTACAAAAGAACATGTAATTGAACAACTGCAAAAACTAAACAAAACGCAAATATTTAGTGAAGAAATCCGTCCATATGTTTTTTTCTGCTTTTTTTTTTTTTGTTTGTTTTCTTTTGCTTTTGTAACACAAGTATATACTATTGTAAAAGCATACCTGTGGAAATGTTTTTGCTCCTGGTGCACGTGTTTTGAGCTGTATACACAGCACGGCAAATATGAGCACTGATAGTACTATTGCTAGCGTGTAAAATAACGACCCTGATATGCCAACCTATGTGGAAAAAATTAACGAAAAAAAGAAAGTTGTAATTATTAATTACAAATTTCGTTTACTATCATGATAACAATATTAAATGTGGGGGCCTCCGTGGCCGAGTGGTTAAGGTCGCTGATTTCAAATCGCTTGCCCCTCACCGATGTGGGTTCGAGCCTCACCCGGGGCGTTGAATTTTTCATGTGAGGAAGCCATCTAGCTGGCTTGCGAAAGGTCGGTGGTTCTACCCAGGTGCCCGCTCGTGATGAAATAATGCACGGAGGGGCTCCTGGGGGCTTCCTCCACCAACAAAGCTGGAAACTCGCCATATGACCTATAATTGTGTCGGTGCGACGTTAAACCCCCCCCCCCCCCCCCCCCCCCACACACACACACAAAATAATAAATGTAGCTAAAATATTGAGCGCTGAGTTTTAACCGTCAGTTATGGGTGCGACCGTCAGAAAATATCAGAAAATACCAAATGGCTTCTGTTAAGCTGCATGCAAGCCACCACCTGAAAATCATTGAACGTGTGTTGCCGACGAGCTATCAGTAAACTTATCAAATACAACTTTCATTTAATTTACTGAGAAATAAAAACCCAATGTCTATGACAAACTGTGGAGTAGAGATTAGCAACTTTCGCAGCTTCATAATCTAATCTTTTGGGTGTTAGAATTATATAAATTCTGAATCAGCAAGATTCACAATTTTACTGCTATAAATGCATAAAAATATATTGGAATGAATAGACGTGTATAACTATATGCATGTTGTCTCTTTTTATTTAAAGTAAAATCAGACATAATGTGTGTTTTTTATTCAAGATGATGAGATGATATTAACGCTAGCCTAATAATTTATTGTGTTATTAATCAGTTCATGACTTTTAGGAAAATATGCACAACATATTAATATTACTCATGCATCAATCTGACGAAAGTACATCTCCTATTACGCTACGCATAGGATCTGAGAACGACCTATGCATTGCCTCGTTCTGACGACCCTTCGCTAGCCAATCAGAGCCTAACTTACAACATCTTGCAAATCTACATGTAGCCTTGACTTTTGATATTTACAATTCTTATATCGTAACGTATCAGATAGCCGGTTAGCTCAGTCGGTAGGCCACTTGCTTTGTAAGCGAGGGGTCCCGGGTTCGAGCCCTGGAATGACTGCACATTTTTCTTACTCTTTGACATTCGAACAAGTCGTCTGATTGGATAAAATAAAAATAGCAATACTGGAAATCCAAAATATACAGAAGACGAATGTGAATGGGTCGTTCTCAGATCTTCGTTTAGAAGATCAAGTACTTAAGTCAGATTGACTCATGCATACTACCATTATTTATGAATACGTTTTAAAGGATTACATTGCAGTACTTTATCTAAGAAATTCTACAAAAGTACAAACCTTGCTTGCTATTGTTGGACTTTGAAGGAAATCTGCAGGCCATATAAGCTGTGACGTCACAGTTACTGCCGTGAGACTTACACTAACACGCCCACCAGCGTCAAATATGACGTCAAGGCTATGGAAATCTTTGAAAACATATCGTCTACAAAAACAAAATAGAATTAAAATTAATTTTTCAAAATCTGATAAACATGCGTATGAGATTTCTTTTCTAAAAGGCAAATTATTCGAAATGTCGAATCAAAGTAACGTGTTCTTAAAATCAGTGCTGCTTTCATTGAGAAGAAAGTCAAAACATTTAAACCAGGGTCAGTTATTTTAGGAGTAATCACGTCAACAAATATGCTACTAGAAGTATCTTGCGAATAGTATTTTATCATACACATCAACGTTCATACTACTGTTATAGGTCTCAAGTTTCAGAATCTACCTCTTTTACTATGTATACAATCAGTCAGAATTCATTTTACATCGTTTTGTAGCAAGCCAACTGGAGGGTGCCGGAATAAATTAAAATACTTTGAAAATCACCTTAAAGGAATGATAGTGGTACTTTGATATTCACATACCTTATATTATTGTATGCAATGCCAATGAGCATTGAAAATCCAGCAAATCCTAGCAACATCAAAAGTGCCAACTCATATTTTTCAATAACTGGATTTAATCTGAAATAGCAATTTGAATGTTTTACTAACCAGTGTACATATTATACAACCTATAAGAATGATACACACAGCTGTTGTGCAAATCTAAAACAATGTACACCTTTTAAACATTTATTTTTTATTTTATTTTCAAATGCTAATGTACTTTCTCATGTAAAAATACCAGTAATATTTTATATTTCAAACCATCGATACCTATGCCAATAACATTTAATTATTAAGAAAAAGTTAACATTTATTTTGACCAATGCATGGTAATATCTTTGTACAAAAAGAAACTAGTTAATGATTGAGCCGCGCCATGAGAAAACCAACACAGTGGCTTTGTGACCAGCATGGATCCAGACCAGCCTGCGCATCCGCGCAGTCTGGTCTGGATCCATGCTGTTCGCTAACAGTTTCTCTAATTACTATAGGCTTTGAAAGCGAACAGCATGGATCCTGACCAGACTGCGCGGATGCGCAGGCTGGTCTGGATCCATGCTGGTCGCAAAGCCACTATGTTGGTTTTCTCATGGCAAGGCTCATATGTGACTGATTTAAATTCTTTGATTTCAGTTTCATTAGTAAAACGAATGATACATGATGCATGAGCACACTATCAATAAATGCAAAATAGACACAATGCAATCCTTTTTTTTTCAATCTAATGGAATTTTATCAAAACCCCAAGCTTCAAAACATGCATCATAAATGAAAATTCATGGATTGAGAATGCCACTATTAAATGTTATTTGAGGCGATACTTCTCTCCTTATTATCTACATTAATATTACATTCATGTGCAATATCTACTGGTCACTAAGATCCATTTTAAATTTGTGCAAAACAATATCGGAAAGACATTTAGAAATAAATTCTGTGTAACTACTTCTGTAGAAATAGCTTTTACCTTGGACTGAGAAAGACCTACCTTGCCTATGTTATTCCCGAAATCGTCATGATTGTTATCACAATCAGCATGTTAAACTTAATCCTTTTGGAAACCATATTTCCTAATGCTTCATAAAATACTTGCTTATTTATCTGACACGTCAGGCGTCCACTCCACCAAGATGTAACAACTTCCCCCCTTATTAGATTTTCAACTTTCAAAGTAACTGTTTTGTAACACGGATACATTTCTCGTTTAATAATACAACATTTGCGTAAGTCTTGTCAGTCATGATTAGATTTACATTCGAAACCCTGTCCTATCTAAAAATACAGCTATGGACATCACTTACAACTTCTCTAATTTCATACTATCTAATCCACTCGTCTTGGAATAAATGTAGCTACATACATCTCCAGTTGATATAAGACGTTGTTTTTTATCCTGCAATCTTTTGAATTTCCTTACATTTGTAGTATTAAGGTTTCTGTCTGTTTATGATAATCGAACGCGGTTATCAATAGAATTTTTTCTCATTTTGTTTTAAAAATGCAATGACACTGCAACTTATGTCAATATAACCAAGTAATGAGATCCAAGCAACTAAAAAGGCAAAAAGACTTCCCTTGCGGCTTTTATTTCGCTATTTACATTTTAAAGCAGTTTCATCGGACTATTTTTCCATAGTATTTTAGTTACATTTTGCATTAAAAAGTGTTTAGATTATGATGCAAATGTATCTGATTATACATAATGTCATTTTGATACATCGAGCATTGCATGATTCAGTACTATATTTGATCAATCTTCCGAAGATTACTAAAATTTCTTTACTGACGTGTCTGAATCATGAAAGGATCGTAAAAGGATATCAAATTATGTCATCCTGTCATCCACTTTTTGTAATAGTGGTAAAACTTTTGTTGATATAAACCAGTATGATATCACCTACATTTGAGCACGGTGAAAATTTACAGTGAAATAAAAGTGCGAATCTACAATAGAAATTATTACATGAATGACAATTTTGAAATAAGTACTAAGCTGTAAAATCTGCATTAGCCAAGTTTAAAATCTATATTCAAGTGCATTTATTTTGACCGTATATCAGAGTTTCAGATATGCATATGCAACAGAAATGTTTTATCAATCACTGAACTAGCTAATAAATTACATTAAAAAGTGTTATGATAAATCATTAGTATTACTGTGCAAGAAGCATGCCTCTTCTAATGTACACAATATCTAAGTTTTAAAAGTAAGAACATTATTCTCTCAAAGTCTTTGTTAAAACTAAAAAAAAATGATGTTCCAAAAACCATGTTTGAATAATGTCTTAGTTAAACCACCATTCTCAACGGTTGAAGCCTACTTTTATTGAAATTTGTCACACCCTTGACCAGGACCTCTACCTTGACTTTCACCTAGGCTAGCATCATGCCCTCGGTGACCTCTACAGTCGCTAGCAGAATAATAAACATTTGCAACATTAGCATCAAATTCTCTTCTTACAGTCTGCGAATTTACGCCACTTTGCGTGTGTACACTTTTATTCACATTATCAAACACACTTGACTGACCATGAAACACATTTAGCACACAACTACATAGGTCTATCCTTCTTAACAAAATTTACTATAGCTCGAACACTTTTGCCCCCGATGAGTTACTTCTTAAACTGGTCTTGACACGAAAGTTAACTTAGCTTTCATGACTTATCATCGGCATTACTGAAAGTTGCAATAACTATACGTGAAACCATGAAAGCTCTATTGCTCGTCTCTGTGACATTACCTACCTTAGTTCTTGAAATGTGTAATACTTTCACCATTTTTTTCTTAATTTTCCAGTAGAAGATCCGGTCTCTATTAACATCCAAATTCGTTCCTTTAAGTAAATTACAACTCGGCCAAAATGATATTGGAGGCACAGGGTTCGGGTCCTGGTCTGGCTATATACTCTCTTATCGTATGACATTTGGCGCCTAACATATGGCGGTCAAATTAACATTAATAGTTTTCTAAGTTGCCAAAACTTAAGTCCATCTCTACTGCTAAAAGTTTGCAGACCTATTTGTTACAATATGCACTTTCTTCAGCAGAAATATCGTTAAACGTTGTAATCATTCGACAAGAGTAAAGGAAATTGAAAATTTAGGATTCCAAAGACTAAGTCGTGATTTCAAATTTAAATTTTGATGAATAAGGGACAGGAATTATGTTATATGCATTAAAACTATCACCCTAGGCAAGTACTTACAAACATAGATATCTATATGACTGAAAAATTGTTGAAAAAGACGTTAAACCCGAACACACACACACACACACACACACACACACAAACACACACACACATGATTTTAGACACAGCATTATAACCTTCTCACAACAAAGACACTTAGGATATATTCAAGTCTGTTCGATTTACCTTTGAAAAACTGCGTCTTAACATCACTCCGCACAAAAAAAAAACATCAGTTTGCAGTGGGCAAGACTTGCGACATGTTTATTAAGAAGGCAGGTTTCATTTACATGTATGCATTCCAGATAAAATCTTGTTACACAACAACATACTTTTCATTTAAACAATATAAAACTCTCCCTATTCATACAAATTTAAGTGTATTCATCCATTTTACCCTAATAACATTTATGTGCTCTACATGCCACGATCAAATTAATCAAATATTTTAGCAGCAACTGTAAACAGTAATGATACTTCAATGTTATAAACAGAATACTATACCACTTGAAAAATTTGATCTTAATTTCATCTCTGAAATACTGGCCGCACACGAAAAACTCCTTATTTTAAAGAAGCTAGCTATATTCAGATTAGATAAAAGACGCATCATGTATAGTCTGTGTACAATTCACGAGCAGGAAGTATAACATTAAGAAGCGATTTTAGTGGCCCGTAGATTGACGGCACATTGCATTGTTGCCACAAAGAAAAACTATATTATGATACCTGAAACAATTCAGAGTAGTTTACAAACTATATGGCCATGGACTTAAGTATGTGTCTTGAAAATGAAAATCTTCGTGAAAAATAGTTTGAAATGATAGTGAAGCACTTGGGTTGCCATGGACATGTGCAACCTAAATTTAAAAAAAAAGGATACTGTCTTCCGATTTAACCGCCTCGTTTTCCACCGTGGCACAGTGGTCGTTTTTCCGTGATCTGTTCTTCAATGTGCAAATTTGAAGGGCAGCAATTTAAAAACCAAAATAGTAGCGACATCCTTTCTTATAATTATTATAATCAATTAGAACTTAAAATTTTGAAACTTTTACATTATTTTTTTTAATTTCACTGGTTGAGTACAGAAGGTCTGAAACCACAAACATCTCGTGTATTTTATAGAAATTCTGGCCCTGTTTGTACTGGAACTATTGGTAAAATGGTCTGCGATTTGAAAACCCTAGTTTTCCTGCAATTTCTACGTCTTTTGTTTTAATTTATCTACATATTTGTTAAAACTGACGTAAACTCATTTGCTGTATATTTTATGAGTATCGTTCTGTACTTTTGAAGAAAACTTTATTAATTTGCCATGGTGTTTTGAACATGACATCATTGATAATCTCAGGTTATTTTTATTTGAAAATGTAATCAAAATAATATCAAGCCAATGATTTATATTTCGAGATATTTTATGAGAAAAACAGATCTTTTAGTTTATGTAAATGAAAAAATCACACACTTAAAATAGGTAAAGATATAAATGTTAAAAACGCATAAGTCTCTCAGTTCCAAATCATACTTCTTTCAGATTTTGCTAAATACATCATGTATTATAGAATGTATTTCTTATCTATTATTGTTAATTATTTAGCTGTTTATGTTTGCAGTCGTGTGTACTATTTACTCACATTTTTACTTACTAAAAGTCTGATTATTTTGATTCCACGTCTTATTTTGAAATGAACAATTATACTTTATCGTTGCCAGTTCTTAAAATAGAAATCAGAACCCATATTTTTATTAATTTATTTATTTATTTATTATTTTTTTTTTTTTTTTTGGTTTATTCCATGTATCCTAATTTATAGTATTTTCGGTGAGAGATATTTTATTTGAACTCGTTTACAAATTCTTCGTCGCCTGGTGATACTAAGTACTAATAAACTTTGATAATGTGGCAGTTGACCTCAATACAATCGACACTGTTTATTTTCCAATACAGGTAAATCCAATATTTGCTTTACAATAGATCTATGACGGATTATCTTTGAATACCCCTGGACTTATTGGACCCAACTGTCACATTATCAAAGTTTATTAGTATCTCTGATTTCTTGTTTATTTATGTTGTAATATAAAGAAAATATCATATTTATTAAAAAAAAAATATATATATATATATATAATTATGATATAAAATCAACAAACCGTGTAGACTGTGCCGGTGAAGGTAATTTCATCGGACACTGCACCGATGGTAGCAATTCCGTTGTCATTTTTAACTCGAGCTTTATTTTATAAAGTAATTGCTACAATTTTTTAAATAAAAGTATAAACCAATCTTCTTGAATTTGCGCCCAGGGTAGCCAGTCGCCTATGAAAAACTAAGTTCATCCAGTCTTTGGTTTATATTCTAATTCATGACTTATATGCACCGTATAAACGAGGGTCAGTCAATAATCTTTCCCCTTAAGAGTTTTGATATCGTTATAATACAAAGTTTTCTTGCATACAAGACCACAAATACTTGGGGTCTGGACAAGCTATGACCCTGCCCTGGTCTACAATTTGGACAAATGCAACAAAGACCATTAAACAACATCATAAGAGCTCCCAAAATAACAATGTCATCAAAATCAATAAACTTTTTTCTATGATTTTAAAAAAGTGGATTGATTTAGATTGCATTGTTATTTTTGGAGTTCTTATGATGTTGTTCAATGGTCTTTGTTGCATTTGGCCAAATTGTAGACCAGGGCAGGGTCGTAGCCGGTCCAGTTCCCAAGTATCTGTGTACCAGACGAGGGTTTGCATTCTTTCACCGGTGCTGTGAATGGCGTTTAACAAACTATATTTAGTTAACTCGTGCATTTTTTGGTAACATCGGATAAAAATTGTATATCTTTGTATCTCCTGTTTGTTTCTTGTAGAATATTTCTATATTTTCAGAAAAAAAAATATGGAAAAAAAATATAACACTAAACGGGAACTCCACTTTGTTTTGCGTTTTTCTAACGTTATGACGTTTTCCCTGTTTCCGGACATAAATTGTCTCCGATTTGTTTAAGTGGGACAGGACTGCAACTTTGACTAGAAAATCTGTCATTAAAATTAAAGTTTTGTCATATTATGAACATTAGAACACGTTTATACATTTGTTGAATAGGGCATGAAAGTAAAGATTCTACCACTGATTATAATTATGTCCGGCTCTCGGATGGTAACTCGACAGAGCCTTATAAGTGTCTAAACAGTTACTCTCGTCTGCACCTGCAGTCTCATTCTCATTCGCACCTACAGTCTAATTCTCGTCTGCACCTACAGTCTCATTCTCGTCTGCACCTACAGTCTCATTCTCATCTGCACCTACAGTCTCATTCTCGTCTGCACCTACAGTCTCATTCTCGTCTGCACCAACATTTTCATTCTCATCTGCACCTACAGTCTCATTTTCATCTGCACCTACAGTCAGTGATAAAGTTTTGTATATTCGCTTTGTAATGTGGGTGTTGATCGAGACAGAAAAAAGTCGTTAGTCCTTTTTTAAGTGAATATGTAAGCCGACCTTTTTTTTTGTCAGATGAAAGCTATTGCTCGTATTACAAGTATTATGTAGGAAATATTAGGACAGAATATTTCATAATTTTTGTTTCAACTTCAGTACATATACTTTGTTATTTTGGGTTTCTTATTTTTCTTTTTGGCCATTTGTATTATTTAATCAATAATATTTATATTCAAAAGTGGCATATTTTTATCAGATATTAAGTAGAAAGTGTCAATCACCATATTATGGTCCCAACAATCTCCATCTGAAAAGTTCTAAATTATCAATATATAAAGTGGTCTTTAAAAACAGAACAGAACAGAATATTCTACAAGATAAGCTTTACTTCAACTGTGTGTACGAATTTTGTGATTTACTGAAAACTATCTATTTTATTTCAACTTTGTGGATACTCAGGAGGACAGTATAATGTTCCCTCTTAAAAGAAATTTTGTGATTATTCTATACTTAGGAACTTAGCGAAAAGGAAAACAACTCGCATTTAGAACGAATCTCTTTGGGTTTATATATTGCAACAGCGAGTTCTCAGCTTGCCAATACATTCGCAGTTGCACACACAGAACGAAAAGTAAAAAAACAACAACATGGGATTCGGAAGCCTCGGGGGGGGGGGGGGTTGTTGTTGTTGTTGTTGTTGTTGTTGTTGTTGTCTTAAAACCGACCCATCGAGACGGGCTGGAATCACTCAGTCATGCCTTTTTAATTAAATATACTAAGAGCACTGAATGTTTAATAGTGCGGGTCAAGTTAATCATTTACTATTTGAAGCTTGCCGAGGTGATTTGTCATGATATATTGATGTAAGAAAAAGAAACAAATCTTTTTGAATTTTCAACAGAGTTAAGGCCCTTTGATGTCAAAAAAAGATCTTTTGAATTTTCAATAGAGTTAAGGCCCTTTGATGTCAAAATTTATCCCATTGTGCCATTTTAACGTGAACAATGCGGATGAATATGATCACGTATCTGCATGAAAATTAATGAAAATAAATTTGATGGGGATATAGACGGCCATGCTCACTAAATAATGTTAACATTTTATGGCATAGATGTTTTGGCGCAAGATATCAATGGTGTTCTTCTGTTTATCAGAATGAAATAAACTAAATTATGAATTGGATAATGAATGAGAATTCTTATGACATTTCAAAATTGCTTTGACCGCAAAAGAAGTAAAATTTTATTATAACATATTCCAATTTTGCCCAAGTTTCGAGATATTTTTCATTATTGTATGCAACACTGAAAGTAAAATGTGATAATATTAATTTTGTCCCATCAGCAAACTATCGGATCCGGCGTTCTGTTACAAATCATTTACGTGCATAAACTGTTGGCCGTCCAAGCATGAGGCGGCTACCTTTAAGTCCACCTTCGTTTGATTAACTAATACCAAGTTTATCTTGAAACAATGCCTTCAAAATTAAGAAAATTTAAGTTTCAAACTTTCGTTACAAGACAACTTTCATGTATGTATAATTGTTTTGTTACTTACTGAACAACCCAAATATTTATTCGTTGTCACATTAGTTGATATATTCTACACCACTTCCAATAATACTTAAGCTCTCATTGAGTTACATATCACTGTAAGTCCGCCAATAATACGTATCAGTCAAGGTGGTCAATAATGTCCGAAGTGTAACGTACTGTTGGGACGACCAGTAACGGCTAGAACCAGAGAGTGTACGCCTTTTTATTTGCTCTTTCCTAAATGATGAGACAGGTTTAATTAAAAGTAGACGGATCTTCCAGCAGACAAGTTTTACCTATTTGGATAAGTTTTATATTCATATGTAACATAAATTTTACAATATTAGAAATCCGCTTAAGCCGGTGCCAGCGGGCGTGAGGTTAGTTGAACATTTCATTAACTCTCATGAACAGACTCAAACAAACCGAGTCTGCTGTTGTTTCACCAATGTTGCTCATTGCAGACCTGGAGCGGTCTTCTACGCAAGACCGGGACTCTGCTGTAGTTTCACTTGGCTACGTTCCTTGCTTCGAAAGGATCTTCGTGTAGTTTTTTTAAAACGCCAATCGCAATTTTCAGTTAAGATAAAGCATTTCCGTACTAGTTAAATCTATACTAACATTGGTAGATCTATTGACATATTTTCACACAAAAAAAGATCTCTAACAGTTTAAGATATTCGAAACAAGAAATATCTTTAAAAATGATGGTCGGCGAATTATAATAAGGAAAGAAGTTTATGAATTTTTCATCTAACATTCATCTTTCATCTAACATTTTTCAAATTGCAAAACTAAACACCGCATTTTAACAATTTAAATGGTTCTCTTTTAATTTTTCGCGAAGGTTTCGTAGGGTTGCAATTTTGTTTCGTTTATCCTTAGACGAATAATTACAGCAGTAAATTGATGATGATTCATGAGGCGGTTCATGAGAAGTGTTTATATTTTTAGCTAAATTGGTCCCTATCCCCATTTGTAACAAAATAGCAGGAGACCTTACGATATTGTTACACATCGAGTTTGATAAAAATCCATTACATTTTAGTGGTTAATGCGAAGAAAGACATATCTACTTTTAGCTATAGTGGTCCCTAATAGGGCCCAAGTTTCTAGTTTCTATATAAATAAATTTGGAAGAGAACCTTATAATGATGCTCCAAACCAAGTATGACAAAGATCCACCAAGCTGTTCATGAGACGCTGTATAAAGGCATTTCAAGTTTTAGCTCTAGCAGCCCCTAAAAGGGGTTAAATGTCCCAGCTGAACAAAGTTGGCTGCGGGCCTAATAAAGATGCTACAAATCAAGTTTGATTAGAATACATGAGAAAAAATCAATTAAAGGATTTTTTTATTTATTATTTTTATTTATTTCTAAAATAGGCCAACTGATCCCGCTTTCACAAATGCATATTCGCTATTCATGAATCTTTGGACATGAGATTCAGTCATTATATAGCATATATATAATAAAACAGATTTCAACTGAGTTCAATATTTGCATACCATACTAAAGAAATATATTCATATATAATAAATCAGTTAAATAATTTATAACAAATATATCAAAGCAAACAAGTACTCATTTTAATATGCAATCTGAATAAGCCAAAAAAGCAAGAAACCTTTTCATATACAGACGATAACTGTAACAAAGAAAATCTTTTAAAAAGCACTTCTCTACATAAAAGACTCTTATCACACCCTTATTCATGTGATACGCAGACCGTATTCAGCTCTTTCTTTAATTTGATATATGTTGGTATTTGAACAAGTTTTTATCATATTTATTAAACTTACTTATCATTTTGAGATATATCAATATTCTTGCTAAATATACAAAGTTAGCTTTAAAACTGTGAACAGCGTCGTTTAGGATAAACGCTTTGTCTACATTTCACTCAGCGTAGCACAATCAACAGAGTGAAAGAAATTGACACTCTCGTCCAATCAGGCAGAGTGTTGCATAAATCTTCCATTTTGATAAATTATCTATAATGCGTTATCAAGTAGTTTGATTTGCAAACTGCAGTCACGTGGCATAGGTAACGAAAACGAATTTAGACGGCGTCGCCGAAAAATCTAATTAATAATCTAAACATGCTTGAATGTCTTGTTTGTTTTCTAATTCGACGAACAAGTTATACCCAGTCACGGATGTGAATGACTTTATTGCCAATATACATGTCAAGAGAGTGTGAACCTTTAATGTTTGTGATCTTAAGAAGTCAATAGTATAGAGTGACACGCCAAAAACTGAATATACTAATTCCACTAACCAAACTGAACGGTCACTGAAAAGTAATTCCACTAACCAAACTGAACGGTCACTGAAAAGTGTTTAATTGGTCTGAGTCAGCATCAGGAACCCTATATAGGAATAGTTTTTCCCCTATCAGGGAAATGCTTAATAGTTTTAACCTCGCAGACTTAAATCATTTTCATGGAATATGGATGAATAAGCAGTGGTAGCAAATATTGAAAAGAAAATGTTTGATGTAAAATTTGAGTACATTGGTGTAATTATACATTAGATTGACCCTATTTATATGTTTTACTTTATATGATCTGGTATTTTGTCACTAATGTCAGAGCCTTTCTCAGCGGGGATTGATTTTATTTACATTGTTTTGTCTAACTTGTTGAATGCGAGGCTGGCATACCCTAAACGCGTTTAAATCCCCAATTTCCCAATTACAGGTTACTTACCGTTCTAAGGCGGTGTCCCTATTTTCAACTTGTTTTTTTTTTTGTCTGTCTCGTAATTTGTGTTAACTATGTTGCCCTGTTTGGTGTTGGTGTTTCTTTCCTCTCTCTCCCATCCCACACCTATCGCCCCCAACCCCCTTGCATTTGCACCCTTCTCCTTTTACTATAAGTGCATTATCGTGACCACCATATTTCTGACCGCCGGCCGTCCGTGGGCAGTGCCCCACTGTGTTGTTTATTCCTGCTTGTTTGTGTGTTTGGGTGTGTATTGGGCGGTGCCCCACTGTGTTGTTTTGGGTTTTTTTGCTTGTCTGTGTGTTTGTCTGTTTCTGTTGTACGTGCGTGCGTGCGTGCGTATGGTTTATAGTGTAGGGAAACTGCGTTTTAGGAACTGAATATTCATCATTCCTTTTTTCCCCTTTCCCCTAACGTCCTCATCCTTTTGTCTATCCCTTATCCCCTTTTTTGTATTTTGCATATAAATTAATGGCTGTATGGTTGCGTTTGGTATGGTCTGTGCTTCCGGGAAATCTACCCTTTGATAAATGGAAACAATCATTAGAAAGAGTACAAAAGTTAGAAATAAGTTAAGAACTTATAGAATGTTTAACTCTGTCTTTGAGACTGAAAATTATGTTGTTTTTTTTTTTAATTTCAGCAACAAATGTTGCCCATTTATTATCCTCGTCATTGTGGAGAGTGGGGTAAATAGCATTTACCTTTTCATTATCGTAGGGCAATGGCTTTATTTAGGTGTGGTGTAGCACCAATTAGACTAAAACTGGGAGGTATGAAACGTTATCTATACAAAAAATAACGCGTTTTAACTGTGCAAATTTTGTTGAAGATGAAAGACATTTCTTGTTATACTGCCCACTGTATGCCATTTAGGGAAGAATTGTATGCATTTATCAGAACTATTGATAGTAATTTGGACAATCTATTTGATGATGAGAATCATTATACTCTCTTTACAAACCATGGCTCGGCCGAGTTTACATGCCTGCTTGGTCATGTATGAGATACGTAGTAGAACTATCATTTTCATATGCACGAAAAGGATATTGTGAATTTGGCAGCTTATATCAATGTTGATTTGACGCGATGGAAACGTTTTTAAAATATTTTAGATGTGTTATTTCATTCAATTCTCGTCTAATCTTAAAAGAGAGAGAGAGCAAAACACTACATGATGTTGTCGTCCACTTTTCTCGAAACTATTAGAAATAAGGTTTTTAAGTTATAATTATTAGTTTAGTAAGTAGACCAGGGACCTTTTTTAATTTTGAATGCCTTGGTTAAAACTGTTGTAAAGGTTCACTTTTCTTGCATATTATAAGAACAACAGCTTTAAAACTTTTTAGACTTGTTTATCATTATTAGACGAGTAAACTGGTCAAGAACCATAACTTGCATTTTGTTTTTGCACTTTGAAAAAAGAACAGATTTTTTTTGTTGTTGTTGTTGTTTTTTGTTTGCGTGCAGTTTATTCTAGTACTGTGAAAGCAAACTTTTTGAAACTTTGCAAATTTGTCTTCATCATTAGATTTGTCTAAACAAGAACCATTGCTCTGACTTATATTGTGGTATAATGGTAAAAAGAAAGAATCCATTATGCCAAATAGTTTTAAGTTTTATTCATTCATCCAGTTTTTCGGTCAGTGATAAGTCATATTAAAGAACTTCGCAATTCCTTTTTCAATTAGCTACAGAATTGAGTCACATGAAAAACTGGCAGGTTACATCTTCTTGCCCAGGTTACTCATCCTTTGGCTACGTAATGATCGTTTTGTTGTCCAGTTACAAATTGTTTTGACAAGCTGACTAACTAGAAATCATGGCATGTTTATTACTAATGTGATAAGGCCACGCCGCGTGTTTCAAGTGGCAGATTTCCTTAAATACTGCCAATTTTGAGAGAGAACTTCAGTATCACTTTTGCACCCAGACCGCTCGTTTAGAAACGTACGCTTTATACTCGCATACATTATTAAAGTTAGATTAGGACATGGGCAATTAACGTTTAGGTATTTATGTTAAAGAATAAAAGATATGTTTATAACTGAGATCATGTTAGAGAATTATGTTATAGAATCATAAAGAAATACATTGATGTTTATATATTACCGTAGAACTTGGTACAATACAATATTAAATAGTAGTTATTGAAGAGAACAGTTGATGTTGTTGCTGTAGTTTAATAAGTGTGAATCTTTTGGCCCTGTTACACCACACGGGATGAATTGGAGCCGCGACCAAAAAAAGCAATTCGAGGAACAATGCGAAGTACTATACCGACGCCATCATGACAAAGAAGAAGGAATAACTTTCAACACTGACGATACTGAAATAGAACTGACGACCGATAAACCTTCAGGCTCGGCAAGGAAAAAGAACATACACGGTGTATGGTTATGGAAACAAGAAAACGATGGACAACTATAGATATTTCATCAGGTTAGTGACTGTTCATTATAATTCGTATAACAACGATGCTATTCGGGGATTTTTTCGTTACATTCTTGATTTTATGATATTGTTAGACCTGTTAAACATATTTATATACGAACGAAAAAAAAAACTTTTATCTTAAATGCAGCGAATTTTCGTACATTAAAGTCATCATCTAAGAATTTTATTAACGATAATAATTATGGAGAAATTACCATTCATAACGAAAAAAAAAACATTATTGTTGTATAAATCAGTATCATGCAATTTGCTTATTAGAACATTAGAAATAAGTTACTTAGTAAAAGTACAAGGTAACATTTTATAAAGAATTTAAATGTTGTCTTACTTTCTTTCCCTTAGAGTATTACATTGCAGAGAATCTCTGCTGCTTTGCGTGTATTTCAACATGTAGCTCAATAAATCTCTAGGGTCTAGGCTACCTAGGTGACAGAGCTAATGCTATAATTTATGAGATAGCATTCCATATTTGGGAGATAGCTTGTAGCTGTTATAAAAGGGTTTGTTTTTATTTCTGGCCTTTTTAGATGTTTTTTCTGGGCTCATTAGAGGGTTTTTGAGGTGAGAAGTCGCAAATATGTGAGCGGAAGAGAACTTATCGTTTTGAAACAACTGTTATATATATTCGTTATAAAATAACTGTACTGTAGTGTAGATTGAAAATGTAATCGAAATTGGAACTGTTTGTGTTGTATATATCTACACAAATATTTATTTCAGTATAGAACCAACATAGGACAAGTGTAATGCTTATACATAGCATGTCGAAAGAAATGCGATCGTTGATGAGACAAAAAGTTTATTTTGTGAGACTTAGGGAAATTATGTCGCTAGGAAAGCGGCCATGTATTAATATGGGACATGAAGTTTATTACTGAGTCTAAGAGAAAAATGTCTCTAGACATGCGATTTTGGCAATCAAACTTGGAGATTGCTTCTTATTTCTGAGTCGGAGTAGTTGCGGTTATGTTTCAACATGAGTAAGTAGTACCTGTTAATTAGCTGGAAATTCATTAGCAAAATATTTCATTGCATTATAAGCATTTAAGGTGAAATTCGGTAAAGAGAGAAAAAAAACATGTTTAAAAAATTAGTTTAAGTTTAAGATTTAAGGACAATTTATGCATGGTAAATAGATTTTTCATCGTAGATATAACTGTTATTAGCACTATTTTAGGTTTTTATCAAGAAAATTGCATTTTGAACTTTACAATAAAGATATCCCGAATAGTTATTAGAGGTTAACAGAGTTTTTAACAGTCCTGACTTCAAAGAGGACGACGCTTTGGTTACTAAAACAAAAACTACCCAAAAACAACTGAAAAGCAGAAAACTGGAAAATAGATTTGTATACAAAAAGAAGAATCAGATTTCGCAGTTGTGAGACCCTAAGAAATTAATGCTTATGTTGGATCATTATATACACTCTTACCAACTACAGCCATGGAACGGGAACGAATGATGTCAATTTATCGACTACAGGTTAATACAAGTATCGTTTTGGTTGTTATATTAGATAAAAAAACAATGTGTTTTTTTAAGTATATACTAGTCTAGAGAAATAGATTTTTTTTATCATTTAATTAGAATACATCTGTATATTACAGGATACGGGATTTTGTCTTATAAATATTATTTTCGCGTATTTAACAGTATTTTCTACAGATTTGTGGACTTATATATTTCATTATAACAGTATTGAACATTTTACGCACGTTTTGCTATTACTTGGAAGTATTTTCTAATGATAATATTCTTTTTGACGGGTGTATTTTTGACAGTTATATTGTGTATAAACAATTATTCTTTTTCATTTCAGTTACATTTTTGAAGGCAAAACCCCTGTGGGAAAGGGAGGAAAAAGTGCATTCTAGCTCTGGATTTTTGTTTAAGTATTGTGAAAAATATTGTGAAAAATGTGTTTCGCTAGTAATTCTGGGTTTTATATAAAATGTTTAGAGAAATTGATTGGAGTTTTGACTTCAACACAATCTAGAACTAAAACAAACAAAAACGAAAACAAAACGGACATAATCTAGGACTGAAACAAAAATAAGTGAAATACCGCTAATTTTGAGATAGAACTTCAGTATCACTTTTATACGTATACCTGATACTCGCATACATTATCAAAGTTAGTTTAGGACATGATCATTTAACGTTGAAGTATTTATGTTAAAGAATAGAGAAATAGGCATTGATATTTATATTTTATCGTAGAACGTAATACAATATTAAATAATAGTTATTGAAGAGAACAGTTGATGCTGTTGCTGTAGTTTAATGTTGTGCAGCTGAAAATCAGTATAATTCTTTTCTTATTGCTGTCAAGACTTTAAATACTTGGAATTTTTAGCTCACCTGAGCTTTTGTGGTCAGTGATTGTCCGGCGTCCGTCGTCGTCCATCCGCCGTCCGTCAACATCTCCCAGCCTAAACCACCAGTCCAATTTTGATGACACTTCGCAGGAATGTTTTTTGTATAATCCTTATTAAAAATTAATCAAAGAAATGAATTCCATACAGAACTCTGGTTGCCATGGCAACCGAAAGGAAAAAAAATTAAAATCTTCTTGTCCAAAACCACAGTAGCTAGGGCTTTGATATTTGGTATGTGGCATCATCTAATGGTCCTCTACCAAGTTTGTTCAAATTATTCCCCTATGGGTCAAATATGGCCCCGCCCTGGGGAGTCACATGGTTTACATAGATTTATTTAGGGAAAAACTTTGAAAATTTTCTTGTCCAAAACCACAGGGCCTAGGGCTTTGATATTTGGTATGCAGCATCATCTAGTGGTCCTCTACCAAGATTGTTCAAATTATCCCCCTAGGGTCAAATATGGCCCCGCCCCGGGGGCCCCAAATTTACATAGACTTGTATAGGAAAAACTTTAAAAATCTTCTTGTCTGAAACCACAAGACCTAGGCTTTTGATATTTGGTATGTAGCATTGCCTAGTGGTCCTCTACCAATTTTTTTTTTCAAATTATTTCCCTGGGGTGAAAAAGTGACCCCACCCCGGGTGTCCCAACTTTTACATAGACTTATATAGGATTTTTTTAAAATCTTCTTGTCTGAAAGTTCAAGGCCTATGCCTTTGATACTTGGTATGTAGCATTGCCTACTGGTTCTCTAACAAAAATGTTCAAATTATGCCCCTGGGTGAAAAGAGGCCCTGCCCCGGGGGTCACTTGTTATATGTTCCACATAGGAAAGAATACTTTAAAAATTTTCTGATCATATTTCCTAGACTGCTTTATTATAATTACCTGATGACCCCAAGTAATTAGGGGTCACTTGACTTTGACATTGACCTACTTATCTACTTTTTTGTTTTTTAAAGATAGAGCCATGAAATTTGGATGACAAATACAGTTTTGCACACCGATCCTAAAACTGACTTTCAGTGACCATGAATGTGACCTACTGACCTACTTTCTTAATATTTTAGCATCAGTTTGACTTTTGAAACATGTAGTTCATATTACTCAGGAAAGTGATCCAGGGTCATCATGACCCTCTTGTGTTATGGTTTTGATTGGTTTATACTGTTTATTACAGTCGCAATAAGAGTCATTTTAATTGGTCAGTTATTATATGTTGAGAGCGAATATATTTTCAAGACAGAAGGTTTTTAGGAGAATAGATTTGGATTTCAAGTGCTAACATTGTGTCTCTAGAAAATAATTGTATACTTTTTAGATATATGTTCTTTCATTGTTAAGTTCAGGATAACCTTTTACGGACTTGTTATGTAAATTACATTGTGTGGTTTTCCACTGAGAAAATAACATTAAAATTATAAAACGGAACATTGTGTCAGTGACTGATTTCAAAAACAAGTAGTGTCAGCAATTACGGCAGTACATCTACATTAGTAAGTGTGAACCTTGATCTTGTTACACCACAATGTGGTCATTGATGTACCTAGGAATTGGAAGGTCTTGGTTAAAATTTTATCAGCTTATTAAGCCGTTCAAGACGTTATATGAGCCGCGCCATGAGAAAACCAACATAGTGGGTTTGCGACCAGCATGGATCCAGACCAGCCTGCGCATCCGCGCAGTCTGGTCAGGATCCATGCTGTTCGCTAACAGTTTCTCCAATGCCAATAGGCATTAAAAGCGAACAGCATGGATCCTGACCAGACTGCGCGGATGCGCAGGCTGGTCTGGATCCATGCTGGTCGCAAACCCACTATGTTGGTTTTCTTATGGCACGGCTCATATTGTGTTGTACATAATAATTATGATGAGACGAAATCGGAATATTTGAATGTAATTAAATTTGAATTGAATTCGTATTCGTATTCCCGCCTTGATAAGATACCTTATAAACTGGGCACATTAATTCTCGGGTGTGTTTTCCGTACATACATGTACATTAAAGCTATAAGAGAAAATAACTTTTGTCTAGTCAGATATTAAAGAACAAAAATAACTATCATTTAACCTGGCTAAAAAATTAATATCACAACCTGACTGAGTTCCTAGTCCTACATTATTGGTATGTATCCGGATTTCAAGGAGAATAAATTTTCTGTTATTACACTTATCATAAAACTATCCTATTTCCATAAATAGCACTATATTGATTACACGTGCGTTTGCACAAGGTTCAGAAATCAGTATAACGAACATATCGAATACATGAATTTTGTTTGGTCTTTTTTTCTTCATTTAATTTTCACACTGGTTATTCGGGTACCTACTCGTGTGAGCGATACCGCCCTCGTGTGATTTATGTACATGTTGGTGAACAGGAAATTCACACCTTTAACAGGTTATTATACCGTATTTAACTGAAGATTTGAAAAGTTTTAGTACTGAATGTGTAAGATCATACCTTAACTATATCAATGTCAAATATCTATCTAATATAATCTGAATAACTGTGAAAAAATTACGGTTTTTTGCTGCGAAAATGAAGATATTTTAAGGCGATGGTATATATTTTCACGATTGATGGTATTATTTTGGATTATATGAGGATATTTTTGTTAGGAAAATGAAAAGCAGTCATTCTATGTGTTAGCCGTTACATTCATTTCACAAAAACTAGAATCACAGTAAAATTAGACCGATTTTTTCGAAGACAGTGTGTAGAAAAAAAGATACCTCTGACGATGTACCAAGGTACCATCCTCGTTGTTTCTGTCAATCGAGCGGATACCGTCCTCGTTATTGAAATGAGCATTACATTGAGGCAGACCCATTTTCTAATTTAGCGATAACATGCAATGACCAGCCAAGATAAAGATAAAACTTTGGTCTTTTATTCCCTCCAGCTACTGGAAGCAGCCTATCCGGAGAAAAACTTCTCACATCGCTTCAAATTCGCTATCAACTTAGTATCGAGATCCATCTACATAGACACATTCTTATGTATATTTTCAATTGAATATTGCTTCCGTACATTTTGTCTTGTTATTTAAATTGTTACGGGGTATAAAATGTTCATAGCAAAACCAAAATTAAATTTGTTCAGAAATTCTATGATTTTTGTCAAATGTTTTATTGCGATCGACCCATGTTTCTAAGCTTCGTTTTGAGGAATAAAGCCAGTAATTCGGTCGAAAAGTAGTCGATAGAAGCCGGTAATAAACATATCCTTATTTCTCCATGTTTTGTTTTTCGAAAATTCGTATGGCACAAGTGCTTTAATCACACATTTTACTGCAAGAATACATCATGCTTGCAAGAAATGAGATGGTTTATGTTTATAGGCCTACACTCCACACTGCAAGTTTTGCGGATCGAAACCGAAAGTAGGGGTTTATTGTGTGTTAGGGTAGCAGACCACAACTGACTGGCATTTACTACGAAGTATTACACTCCCTCTTTATTTTCATCGGTACTTTAAGTTATGATAGAACTTTCATCAAAAATAGGTGTTGGAAAAAGGGATGTTCTATTAACAGGCGCGTAGCCAGGGCATTCTTCATAATACGCAGAGGTAATGCGTAGGGGTTTTGGTATCCTCACCATGATTTTTTTTTTCATCTGAGAACCACAGATGGTGCATTTTGGTGTGTATTTGAAGCTAAACATTGCATGAAAACCTTATTCGTTCTAAATCTTTTATATAAAATGTATTATTTTACTATGGATGCGTGTAATATTGCAAGTGCAATTTGTGGTTCATTGATCCATGTTATATGTGTGCAGTATTCAAAACAGATGGTTGGTGGTAACACACTTTCAAAACATGATTATGATTGGATAACAAGAGATGTTTGTAGAAGTATATATTCGAGAGTTGTTAAAAGGAATTTTGCCATAACTCCAAACTGAATACTAGTCAACAAAAACATGCTAAGTTTCATAATATTGTTACAAATATACCAAATAAGAAACTGATGCCTTGCATATGGAAAATATTTCGGCGAATGTCATCGACGTCTGCATTATGCCAACTTCGTTAAAATGTATTATTATCTTTTCTTCAACTAAAACAGTATTCTGTAAAATGTTTCTTACTCCTTTTAAATTATTTTGCAGTTTGCCCTCGTGATCTTGCGCTTAGCGCTTCATGCATCTCTTTCTCTGGCGAGCTGTAAAGCGCGAGATAGCGGTGGTGAAGCCATCGTGATTTCGCGCTTTGAACACTTTGCGTATTGTGAAGCGTGAAGTGCGAAATCACGATGGTGAAGCTAAACATCACGGTGGTGAAGCGAAAAAAAAACAAAAAAACAAAAAAACTCCATTTCGTGCTTTGTCATTTTGATCTCGCGCTTCGGGTATCGCCTTCCCATGACAGAAAGGTGTGAAAGACGAAGCGCGAGATCACAACGGCGAAGTGCGAAACTATGAAAATTTCAGGCTTTAACATTAGCATTGGGCAGATTTCGTACCAAGAATATTGAATCATAAAACAAGTATTATCTAAACGACATCTAAAACCAAGTATTACACTTAAATCTTGTTTTGATGATTTTTAAAAATGTTGTTTAAGGTGTTTCGAAATATTATACATATAATTTAGTTACGTAATACGCATTGAAAATATTAAATCACCACTTATATAGAAAGAGCATATTTATCTCACTGTGAATTGGTTGTCAAATACTGTATTATCGTATGACTTGTATCGGTGTCAATAGCGTAAGATTTAACTAGGTGTAATGAATGGATTTCTATTGAATTTTATTTTCTGTGGGATATTAGTTGATACTTTCATACACTTAAGTACAATTATAACATATATCTATGATATCAAAGGCTGAGCGTGAAGCTATTATATCTTATTTTTTTTATTCATATACCGTTACAATAGTTTCGCACTCAGCTCAAGATAAAGTAAATATTATGCGAGACAAATTACGTCTGCAGTGTTACACAAAAAGTCATTCAAAAGCTTTTAGCCTTAAAAATGTATTTTTTCCGATTTCTCAACCAACATTTTATTAATTGTTAACACAGTATTATAATTTTGTTATAGAAATTTCCTCCTAGACAGCGTATGATTGTAATATTTCACATGGTCAGGATTATTACAAAATAAGAAATCAGATAGCAGGATTATGAGATAAATAGCAAAACTGTACCTAAATTGTTATAAAACTACAAAGACAATTGGTGAATTTCAATGCACGTTAATTAAATCAACTCATCATATAAATCAGTTTCCTATACAATATGTCTATAAGAAACAGGTTCGCTTTATTTTATTACAAACTCAGGTTATAACGAAAACGCACTTGCTTGTCCCGATGAGTTCGCTAAACCGGAGTTTACTGTACTTCAAACATAATATGAAGTAAGCAATGATAGTGTATGAAGCCTTTCTCCGTTGCATGACCTAGCCAATTAATTGTGTATGGTTGCCAGATTTTCACTACGCAGCTGCGTATTTGCGTAAGGTAGCTACGCGCTTTGTTAAGATAGGTAAAGAGGACATGACGTTTAGTAGGTTTGCAGGTTTGTCGAACAATTCAGCATCGAGAATTTGCTTATCATCAAAATGTTGAAAATCAGAGCGAAAAGGATGGGAATGAAAAAAAAAGAAAACGACGAGAAATTTTGGTGAACTGGGTCCACCCTATGCTTGCTCTGGGCAACTTTTTGTACATCATTTCAAAGTTATTACAGCTCGTCTGATACTTAACTTTAACACAAATATCATCTTAACTGTCTTATCGTCTGTTGCTAATTCTGTATTGCAAATGGTGATTATGAATCTAAGGGAGTAAGTTAAAGTATAAACAAACCAATCTGCTCTTATATTGTGCCTTTGTATTGTGCCTTTGTAGATTACAAGAAAGCGTTTTGATTCTGTCGACCGTAGTGTTTATGGAATGAATTGCTGCAGCATATCATTGATGACAAAGTCTTTGAGGCTAAATATGCATGTAAGATAAAGCCCAATCTTGTGTAAAGAGTAGCCAAGGTCTAACAAATTTCTTCATTATAGCTCAACTGGTGTACGAGAAGGTGAAAATTTATCACTAATCTTATTTTCTGTTTTCTTGAATGATTTAGTCTCACGTATGCCTATTTTTTTCAGGACTAGTGGAATTATCAAACAATGTAAAGGACCTGTAAATGATGATATTTCAGAAATGTGTTCAAGTTATTTTTGTTACTTTATACAGACGATACAGTATTATTTGCAGAATCTGAAAATGATTTACAAACGCATTAAATGTTATGTCAGAATATTGTATATTTGGAAACTTACAGTTTATTCCAATAAAACTAAGGTTGTTATTTTTCACGTGTAAAAATAGGAAATAAGTCTACCTTTTATTATAATAATGCGGCACTTGAAGTAGTAGATGACTTCAGTTATCTAGGAATTTAATTTAAAAACAATGGTTACTTCGATAAAACTAAAATGTATTTGGTTGACCAAGCTTGAAAAAATATGTATGCTCTGTTGAAAAAATGTAGGAGTTGCAGCTTAGTATTGATTTACAATTACGTTTATTTGAGTCTGTGGTTCAACCAATATGGACCAGAGGTATTGGGTTGCGGTGATGTTAGCATTGTTAAAAGTGTTCAGCTTAATTTTTTTTCAATGGTACTGAAGGTTAAAAAAGTCGACACCTAATGTCATGTTTTTTTGGCGAGCTTGTGTATACCAATAGATGTTATAATTAGAAATAGATATTGAACTACTGGTGTACAATTATTAATGGTAAACAAAAAAATGATAAACTTTATACTTTACAGGTTCATGTAGAGACTCCATCAGAAAATGTAAATTATTGTTCCTGGATTTCATATGTAAAAGAACTTTTAGAGCAACTTGGATTTGCTGAATACTGGTTGAATCAATCAGTATTTCCACCAGTGTATTTCCGCAATATTGTACAACAGAGGTTGAAGGCCAGTTTATTCAATCTTGGAATGAAAAAAACTTTGCAAATTTCCAGAAAAAGTTTGTGTTACAGAATATTTATTACAACCTTTGAGTTTGAAAATTATTTTTAAAGTTTTACCAACAAATCTCGCAATATCCATGTGTCATTTCCGATGTAGGAACAATTTGTTACAAGTCGAAAGAGGGATATTTTTGAATATTGAGCTCAATAACAGGACTTGTTACCTGTGTGATAATACATCTTTAGAAGATGAATTTCAGTACACTATAGAATGTCCGTACTTATTTGGGAGGAACAGGTTTTTGTCACTAGCAGTTATCTGCTGGCCAGTTTAAATACTGTTTTCAAACCTGGTTAATTCTAAATGTACACCGTCTTTTATCTTTAGCTTACAAATATTTGTATCAGATCTATTAGACCGTTAAACTACTGTTTTATTTTATGTAGGCCCTTTAAGTGTTTGTTTTGTTAAATTTGTTGTTATTATAATACTGATGCCCGTATGGGTCCAGTTATAAATAAAATCTTGAAATCTTGAATCTCACAGATTTTCTCCCTTGACGTACATTTAACGTTTACAACCGCTGTGAGGAGTGTGTGAACAAACATTAAAAAGAGATTGGATCTGATACACCGAACTTCCCTATCTGCTTCTTTTTCTTCAGTTAGTCACCTGTAAGACACTTATACGTGTGTAATTGTATGCACTTGTAAATAAGTCGCATAATTAGCACGAACTTAATGGATGGTGCACCTATAATTACAAGATACCCATAAAAGGCAGATTTTTGAAGCCGCAAGCCTCTCCCTATACGAATACATGCCCAGAGAGAGGGTCCGATTTCCCTTTCAGGAAGAAAAAGAAGGTCAGTCTTAACATAGGCACTTTTGCACGGTGCAACGACAAGTTTGGTCGCTTTCATAATGAGACTGAAGGAGAAAAAGAAAAACTCCAAGTAGGCAAGATGATAGAATGTGTAGAATAGAGGGTGGGTGTGAGGGAAGATTTGATATTGGTGAAATACTGCTAACTCACTTCTTTACATTTTTAAAGTTAACATTCTAATCAGATAGATCTACTAAAGGTCGAGTTTCACATTTCCAGTTCTTATTTCCAGATCCTCAAAGCGATTACCTTTAATTGCGTTCATTTTCGTGTACCGTATTGCGGAAGTAATCGCTGCGGGGAGTTTTATAAATGTTCATTGACATAACGAGGACGGTACCCATGTGCAAACGGGTAGGTATAATTGTTTATTTTCATCCATCGTCAGCGGTACCATCAAAAACAGCGACAGGATGCATATAATTGAAATTTTAACAACAAAAATAACTTGCAGGTACACGATCCATTCGTTTTGTAGTTGAGTATGCATAGTTTTACCAAGGAGAGTGCCAAATTCAGTTATCTCAACTTTGAACAAAGAAAAATACGTCTCAAAACGTCAAATTACATGAATTTCGTTACATTTCTTCAAATTTTGAAGTCACATCAATATTATTGAGGACTGATATTTTCACCAGTGCGAATTAATGCATTTCCTCGGACTATATGTCTTTAAAATGTTCAAAATGCTTAAATATGTGTCATACGTTGGTATTGTTTTTATATACCCTATACAACCTACATGTATATAAATCACACGAGGGCGGTATCGCTCACTCGAGTAGGTATCCGAATAACCAGTGTGATTTTGCCAAGAAAACGGTATAATTATATTAATTAATTTTCCATTAGGCCTACTGCAATATCAGCCTATTATATAATGCAAAATCATTCTGTGAAACTTTTTTTCGTCATTTGTTACAAGACAAATTGATAAAACAGACAAAATCTAAATTTCCATTATATGATATAACTGTTGTAGATTATAAAAACAAAAACTTTAAATAAATGTTGATAGCGAGTCAATATTTTCTTTGGCCGTACCGTTTGAATGCAATCACGGCGATCACATTATGTGAATTATGAAAAGAATATAAGAATTACAAGACTTATATGTATTTTTAAAGGCACTGACCTCAATATTTTTGATAAAAGAGGATCATTCTTAAAATTGAAGTTTGACCATATTATGAACATTAAAACATGAATTTTCCTTGTTTCTAAACTCTCTTAAGAAATATAGCAATAACTTTCTGATATATGAAAAAAAGTCTTCTTTTTTTTCTTCTTTTTTTTTGTGTTGTTGTCGTCGTCCTACGATCTGCAGATCTGGAGATCAATGCCTTTAAAAGAAAATGATACAAGGACGGACTTTTAAGCAAAAATATAAGTAGTAAATTGCGATCAGTCAAAATATGATGTTTACACAATGACATTGAAAACCGCAAAGTTAACGTAACCTGTTAATAACAGATATTTCTTTGAATCTACATGTAGCTGGAATTCAAATTTATACAAGTAACTCAAGTATGAAAATACTTCGAATATGCATTAAGCATACACTTCTTCATACGTATATTCTAATTGTCTTATAGTGAGACCTGACTGCATTGAACTGAAGTATTTATAACGTTCTGATTGAAATAGCGATTTCATTGTGAATTGCTATTGTGTGTAATGGCAGGACGATATATTCTATATATTATTTTCTACCGATTAATGGGGAAAAGTCATTAACATCCATAGCATTGTATTAATTGTGGTAACAGAAAATTCAAATAAAGAAACAGAATGTATCTAAATTTTCCGGCTTCCGCTTTTATCATTAATGTGAAACTTTATGAAGAAATTAGAAATATTTCATTGCTATAATAACAGTCTCCGGATTTAGTTTGCAAATCCGGAATTTTCGCAAACTCAGCTACCTTTTATCTTTGACTTTTATGTGATCTTTTGACACCTAACAATAGTTCGGGTCTCATAGAGAAATAATTGGCCATTTCCTTTCAAATATCTCAAACAACGAACTCATGGGACGGCTTCAAAGTTGGTCCTCCCATGGGAGTATTTTTTCTCCCGCGGGGTTTTCGCTATCCCATTGGAGGTCCAATCGGAGGTTTTCTCCCACTTTAAGAATTGCGGGAGAAATACCCCATTGGGTTTTAACAAAATTTCTGAAATTCATTGTTTATCGCTGGTAAGTATTTCTTAGTCTTTACTGTCATGTTGTTTCTATATTAGACCTGAAAATAAGCGTTTTGAAAATCTCCCACCGGAGGTTTCCTCCCACATGTGATACTGGCGAACTCCAGCGGGAGACTTCACCTGCGGGAGAATTTCTCCTGTTTTGAAAATGGGGTTATTCTCCTGTTTTGAAAATGGGGTTATTCCCCCATTTATTCTTACTTTCATAATTATATAGAATCTGTTCTTGGTAGTTTACGCAACAATTTGTGATTACAACTGATTTTCTTAAAATAATAATAATAACAACATCAACAACAATAATAATATTAATAATAAATAATAATAATAATAAAAATAACAACAATGATAATAATAATAACAAGAACTCTGAATGCTTATTTTCGTGTAAAGTTATTTATGCTTACAAGAGATCTCACCTCAATTAAATGTATGCTAGCTATCTTCTATTAGAGGTAATAAATATCTTAACTCGCACCGAAATAGCCTGCGGGCGGGTTAACAGCTTCTGCAGGAAATCACCCGTGACGTTTTCTCTTGTTACCTGTATGGTCAAAATTAAGATTTTCATTAGTGTTTGCTAAGCCTCAGTTCTTTATGTCAGATTGTTTCTACGCTTTTACTGAAAACTTTGTGCAGCCGCATCGTTTTATCTTACTGAATTAAGCGGGATTTTTTGGCAGTAAACTCTTAATTTTCAGTCTGCTTTTCAAGTTTGAATTTCGTTTCATTCAGGCCTGCTGTTGTTTTTTTCTTTGCTTTTCCTTTTTCAAAATAGCTTAACCTTGGTTTCTATTTTTATATTTTAATATTTCATTTTTACCTCAGTATATTGTACTGTTAATGACAAATACGTTTGTAGTTTGTTTAGTTAACTTAGCTTTACATGTTCATTTCCAAAGAAACTTTAATTAAACAGAACTAACATTAACAATTGTGTAAAACTAATACTGTACGATAAACATTAATCATTAAATGACTTTCAATGAGCAAATAAGTTACGTTTACGGTATTATTATTCTTTGCTGACTTAATTTTGATTTCGTACAAATGTGCAGCTGATAAATAAGCGTATTGTACAATTTTTCACCATGTTATAAATATTCGCAATTACATGATATTACACTTTTAAACGATAACAAAATTAAAAACAGGCAATGTCCTTGAAACATCCTTGAATGTTAATCAATATGAATATCAGCAAGTGACCACAATACAGTAATTGAATATTATGAAAGATCAATGTTTTCCAAAAATAGTTTTTCTTTGATATTCTTTTACTTCTGTGACCTTACAAACAATAAAATAAAAACAGTGAAATAAATATAAATGTCTATTTTTCAAAATTTATTTGTCCGTTTCCGTTTCTCAGTCTTTTAGAGGTATATGTCGCAATTAAACTGACTGCTAGTTTTCTTTGTATATTTTCGGTTTAATCCCGTTTTTCAACATTATTTCATATAAGTAACGACAGGCATAATATTATCAATAGGTCAGTGCTCATCCTTTTAATCACAACAGGAAGCAAACGGCTAACCCATTGATCGAATTCATGACTCAAAATCCACACTTGCCTTATCGGAGCGGCTAAATATGAGAGGGGTGAGCAGCTACATCTACGAAGATTCAAATCACACATTAATCTGTAGATTGCATTTATACGGAATTCTCTTAGGGACATCACCTTTGAATGTGTTTATCTGAAACGCGATACTTGATAGTACGATGATGAAAACGCGAAATAACGATACTACGATAACGAAAACGCCATATTACGATAGCACGATGATGATAATGTGATATACTGTCGCGTTTTCACCATTGCACTGTCGCGTTTTCGTTATCGTTGTATCGTTATTCCGCGTCATCATCATCGTACTATCGCGTTATCATCATCGTACTGTCGCGTTATTACCTTCGTACTGTTGCGTTGACACCATCGTACTGTCGTATAATCATTATGGCATCATCACCTTCCGGTGCGCATGTGCATGCTCAAAATTTAAAGATTAGAAGTTATGCTTTTAGAACTACAGCTCCCGCTCTCAAGATAGTGCAGATTCGAACCCGGGTCCTCATGTATGAAAATCATGATTTTTATTGATGATCTCCACTAGCTACAGGTGCCAGTTAGCCAAAAGCAACATAATTAACTATTCATTTTGTATTGTTTTGTATTGATTTTTTTTTTCATCTGAGAACCACAGATGGTGCATTTTGGTGTGTATTTGAAGCTAAACATTGCATGAAAACCTTATTCGTTCTAAATCTTTTATATAAAATGTATTATTTTACTATGGATGTGTGTAATATTGCAAGTGCAATTTGTGGTTCATTGATCCATGTTATATGTGTGCAGTATTCAAAACAGATGGTTGGTGGTAACACACTTTCAAAACATGATTATGATTGGATAACAAGAGATGTTTGTAGAAGTATATATTCGAGAGTTGTTAAAAGGAATTTTGCCATAACTCCAAACTGAATACTAGTCAACAAAAACATGCTAAGTTTCATAATATTGTTACAAATATACCAAATAAGAAACTGATGCCTTGCATATGGAAAATATTTCGGCGAATGTCATCGACGTCTGCATTATGCCAACTTCGTTAAAATGTATTATTATCTTTTCTTCAACTAAAACAGTATTCTGTAAAATGTTTCTTACTCCTTTTAAATTATTTTGCAGTTTGCCCTCGTGATCTTGCGCTTAGCGCTTCATGCATCTCTTTCTCTGGCGAGCTGTAAAGCGCGAGATAGCGGTGGTGAAGCCATCGTGATTTCGCGCTTTGAACACTTTGCGTATTGTGAAGCGTGAAGTGCGAAATCACGATGGTGAAGCTAAACATCACGGTGGTGAAGCGAAAAAAAAAACAAAAAAAACAAAAAAACTCCATTTCATGCTTTGTCATTTTGATCTCGCGCTTCGGGTATCGCCTTCCCATGACAGAAAGGTGTGAAAGACGAAGCGCGAGATCACAACGGCGAGTGCGAAACTATGAAAATTTCAGGCTTTAACATTAGCATGGCAGATTTCGTACCAAGAATATTGAATCATAAAACAAGTATTATCTAAACGACATCTAAAACCAAGTATTACACTAATCTTGTTTTGATGATTTTAAAAAGTTGTTTAGGTGTTTCGAATATTATACATATAATTTAGTTACGTAATACGCATTGAAAATATTAAATCACCACTTATATAGAAAGAGCATATTATCTCACTGTGAATTGGTTGTCAAATACTGTATTATCGTATGACTTGTATCGTGTCAATAGCGTAAGATTAACTAGGTGTATGAATGATTTCTATTGATTTATTTCTGTGGGATATTAGTTGATACTTTCATACACTTAAGTACAATTAACATATATCTATGTATCAAAGGCTGAGCGTGAAGCTATTATATCTTATTTTTTATTCATATACCGTTACAATAGTTTCGCACTCAGTCAAGATAAAGTAAATATTATGCGAGACAAATACGTCTGCAGTGTTACACAAAAATCATTCAAAAGCTTTTAGCCTTAAAAATGTATTTTTTCCGATTTCTCAACCAACATTTTATTAATTGTTAACACAGTATTATAATTTTGTTATAGAAATTTCCTCCTAGACAGCGTATGATTGTAATATTTCACATGGTCAGGATTATTACAAAATAAGAAATCAGATAGCAGGATTATGAGATAAATTGAAAAACTGTACCTAAATTGTTATAAAACTACAAAGACAATTGGTGAATTTCAATGCACGTTAATTAAATCAACTCATCATATAAATCAGTTTCCTATACAAATAATGTCTATAAGAAACAGGTTCGCTTTATTTTTATTACAAACTCAGGTTATAACGAAAACGCACTTGCTTGTCCCGATGAGTTCGCTAAAACCGGAGTTTACTGTACTTCAAACATAATATGAAGTAAGCAATGATAGTGTATGAAGCCATCTCCGTTGCATGACACTAGCCAATTAATTGTGTATGGTTGCCAGATTTTCACTACGCAGCTGCGTATTTGCGTAAAGGTAGCTACGCGCTTTGTTAAGATAGGTAAAGAGGACATGACGTTTAGTAGGTTTGCAGGTTTGTCGAACAATTCAAGCATCGAGAAATTTGCTTATCATCAAAATGTTGAAAATCAGAGCGAAAAGGATGGGAAATGAAAAAAAAAGAAAACGACGAGAAATTTTGGTGAACTGGGTCCACCCTATGCTTGCTCTGGGCAACTTTTTGTACATCATTTCAAAGTTATTACAGCTCGTCTGATACTTAACTTTAACAAAATATCATCTTAACTGTCTTATCGTCTGTTGCTAATTCTGTATTGCAAATGGTGATTATGAATCTAAGGGGAGTAAGTTAAAGTATAAACAAACCAATCTGCTCTTATATTGTGCCTTTGTATTGTGCCTTTGTAGATTACAAGAAAGCGTTTGATTCTGTCGACCGTATGTGTTTATGGAATGAATTGCTGCAGCATATCATTGATGACAAAGTCTTTGAGGCTAAATATGCATGTAAGATAAAGCCAAATCTTGTGTAAAGAGTAGCCAAGGTCTAACAAATTTCTTCATTATAGCTCAACTGGTGTACGAGAAGGTGAAAATTTATCACTAATCTTATTTTCTGTTTTCTTGAATGATTTAGTCTCACGTATGCCTATTTTTTTCAGGACTAGTGGAATTATCAAACAATGTAAAGGACCTGCTAAATGATGATATTTCAGAAATGTGTTCAAGTTATTTTTGTTACTTTATACAGACGATACAGTATTATTTGCAGAATCTGAAAATGATTTACAAACTGCATTAAATGTTATGTCAGAATATTGTTATATTTGGAAACTTACAGTTTATTCCAATAAAACTAAGGTTGTTATTTTTCACGTGTAAAAATAGGAAATAAGTCTACCTTTTATTATAATAATGCGGCACTTGAAGTAGTAGATGACTTCAGTTATCTAGGAATTTAATTTAACAACAATGGTTACTTCGATAAAACTAAAATGTATTTGGTTGACCAAGCTTGAAAAAATATGTATGCTCTGTTGAAAAAAATGTAGGAAGTTGCAGCTTAGTATTGATTTACAATTACGTTTATTTGAGTCTGTGGTTCAACCAATATGGACCAGAGGTATTGGGTTGCGGTGATGTTAGCATTGTTAAAAGTGTTCAGCTTAATTTTTTTTCAATGGTACTGAAGGTTAAAAAAGTCGACACCTAATGTCATGTTTTTTTGGCGAGCTTGGTGTATTACCAATAGATGTTATAATTAGAAATAGAATATTGAACTACTGGTGTACAATTATTAATGGTAAACAAAAAAATGATAAACTTTATACTTTACAGGTTCATGTAGAGACTCCATCAGAAAATGTAAATTATTGTTCCTGGATTTCATATGTAAAAGAACTTTTAGAGCAACTTGGATTTGCTGAATACTGGTTGAATCAATCAGTATTTCCACCAGTGTATTTCCGCAATATTGTACAACAGAGGTTGAAGGCCAGTTTATTCAATCTTGGAATGAAAAAAACTTTGCAAATTTCCAGAAAAAGTTTGTGTTACAGAATATTTATTACAACCTTTGAGTTTGAAAATTATTTTTAAAGTTTTACCAACAAATCTCGCAATATCCATGTGTCATTTCCGATGTAGGAACAATTTGTTACAAGTCGAAAGAGGGATATTTTTGAATATTGAGCTCAATAACAGGACTTGTTACCTGTGTGATAATACATCTTTAGAAGATGAATTTCAGTACACTATAGAATGTCCGTACTTATTTGGGAGGAACAGGTTTTTGTCACTAGCAGTTATCTGCTGGCCAGTTTAAATACTGTTTTCAAACCTGGTTAATTCTAAATGTACACCGTCTTTTATCTTTTAGCTTACAAAATATTTGTATCAGATCTATTATGACCGTTAAACTACTGTTTTATTTTATGTAGGCCCTTTAAGTGTTTGTTTTGTTAAATTTGTTGTTATTATAATACTGATGCCCGTATGGGTCCAGTTATAAATAAAATCTTGAAATCTTGAATCTCACAGATTTTCTCCCTTGACGTACATTTAACGTTTACAACCGCTGTGAGGAGTGTGTGAACAAACATTAAAAAGAGATTGGATCTGATAACCAGACTTCCCTATCTGCTTCTTTTTCTTCAGTTAGTCACCTGTAAGACACTTATACAGTAGTGTATATTGTATGCACTTGTAAATAAGTCGCATAATTAGCACGAACTTAATGGATGGTGCACCTATAATTACAAGATACGATAAAAGGCAGATTTTTGAAGCCGCAGCCTCTCCCTATACGAATACATGCCCAGAGAGAGGGTCCGATTTCCCTTTCAGGAAGAAAAAGAAGGTCAGTCTTAACATAGGCACTTTTGCACGGTGCAACGACAAGTTTGGTCGCTTTCATAATGAGACTGAAGGAGAAAAAGAAAAACTCCAAGTAGGCAAGATGATAGAATGTGTAGAATAGAGGGTGGGTGTGAGGGAAGATTTGATATTGGTGAAATACTGCTAACTCACTTCTTTACATTTTTAAAGTTAACATTCTAATCAGATAGATCTACTAAAGGTCGAGTTTCACATTTCCAGTTCTTATTTCCAGATCCTCAAAGCGATTACCTTTAATTGCGTTCATTTTCGTGTACCGTTTTGCGGAAGTAATCGCTGCGGGGAGTTTTATAAATGTTCATTGACATAACGAGGACGGTACCCATGTGCAAACAGGTAAGTATAATTGTTTATTTTCATCCATCGTCAGCGGTACCATCAAAAACAGCGACAGGATGCATATAACTGAAATTTTAACAACAAAAATAACTTGCAGGTACACGATCCATTCGTTTTGTAGTTGAGTATGCATAGTTTTACCAAGGAGAGTGCCAAATTCAGTTATCTCAAATTCGAACAAAGAAAAATACGTCTCAAAACGTCAAATTACATGAATTTCGTTACATTTCTTCAAATTTTGAAGTCATATCAATATTATTGAGGACTGATATTTTCACCAGTGCGAATTAATGCATTTCCTCGGACTATATGTCTTTAAAATGTTCAAAATGCTTAAATATGTGTCATACATTGGTATTGTTTTTATATACCCTATACAACCTACATGTATATAAATCACACGAGGGCGGCATCGCTCACTCGAGTAGGTATCCGAATAACCAGTGTGATTTTGCCAAGAAAACGGTATAATTATATTAATTAATTTTCCATTAGGCCTACTGCAATATCAGCCTATTATATAATGCAAAATCATTCTGTGAAACTTTTTTTCGTCATTTGTTACAAGACAAATTGATAAAACAGACAAAATCTAAATTTCCATTATATGACATAACTGCTGTAGATTATAAAAAAAACTTTAAATAAATGTTGATAGCGAGTCAATATTTTCTTTGGCCGTACCGTTTGAATGCCATCACGGCGATCACATGATGTGAATTATGAAAAGAATATAAGAATTACAAGACTTATATGTATTTTTAAAGGCACTGACCTCAATATTTTTGATAAAAGAGGATCATTCTTAAAATTGAAGTTTGACCATATTATGAACATTAAAACATGAATTTTCCTTGTTTCTAAACTCTCTTAAGAAATATAGCAATAACTTTCTGATATATGAAAAAAAGTCTTCTTTTGTGTTGTTGTCGTCGTCCTACGATCTGCAGATCTGGAGATCAATGCCTTTAAAAGAAAATGATACAAGGACGGACTTTTAAGCAAAAATATAAGTAGTAAATTGCGATCAGTCAAAATATGATGTTAACACAATGACATTGAAAACCGCAAAGTTAACGTAACCTGTTAATAACGGATATTTCTTTGAATCTACATGTAGCTGGAATTCAAATTTATACAAGTAACTCAAGTATGAAAATACTTCGAATATGCATTAAGCATACACTTCTTCATACGTATATTCTAATTGTCTTATAGTGAGACCTGACTGCATTGAACTGAAGTATTTATAACGTTCTGATTGAAATAGCGATTTCATTGTGAATTGCTATTGTGTGTAATGGCAGGACGATATATTCTATATATTATTTTCTACCGATTAATGGGGAAAAGTCATTAACATCCATAGCATTGTATTAATTGTGGTAACAGAAAATTCAAATAAAGAAACAGAATGTATCTAAATTTTCCGGCTTCCGCTTTTATCATTAATGTGAAACTTTATGAAGAAATTAGAAATATTTCATTGCTATAATTCAGAATGCAAAAATAACGACCCTGTTATGCAACGGATATGAAATAAAACTGTGATACACTAAAATTTCTATTTCGATGTCGAAGAGCCATTAAAAAGTATTTATGGAAATTAAGATCATCTATTGAAACAGTAAAAGTAAATTTAAATTAGTCAAATGGGTTCAAATATGTTAATTATAACTGAATAAACATTTGATATATTATAAAGGAAAATGATTCAGTGCAAATAAATATTATATAATTCAGAGATAAGTGTATTTTTAAAATCACATTTAAATGTCGTATCGGGAATAGTCTTTTTTTTTCTAAAAACATCTTCATTTTTAGTGGCATTGTAAATAGTAAATTGTGTTTACTACGGAACCCTGTTCATGCCACTAATTCTCGCCTCACCAAAACGTAGTTTACTGGTAGATTTATTACATCTCTCGAGTATAATTTGAGACCCAACACAAAGTACTGTTGGCACACACTCGTGTATATATATATATATATATATATATATATATATATATATATATATGTATTAGTGACATGATATAATTATTGCATAATAAGTAGTTTAAATACTGGAAAATCATTGATTTTCTTATGTTGTCGCAGAAACTAGAAATTAATATTATTGTAATTCAGTTATCTAAGGCAAATCAAATTCTACCAAATTTTTCATATAAATATTATTTGTGTTGTCATGGCAACGGAAAATCCAAAGCACCCATGCATCATGGAAATATAGAGGTGTATTGATAGAAGGTCATTACCGAAATAAAATATATGCGGTTAAGTTATTTTTCAACAAAATCACTTTAAACTGTTCCTAAATATTCAAATGCATGATGTTAAGTAAATGATACGCATAATTTGTCCTATTAATGACTTGAAAAATACACGTCATGCACGACGACGTCATACTGCTTTCATGACGTTCTTAACGTCAAGTCTCAAAATGCCTCCGATGACTTACTTAAAAGTATTGTAAGTCTTGAAATAATGAAGCTAACCACTTCAAATTTTCAGATTTGAAAGGTAAAAGAATCTTCGTTATAAATATTGTGTTATCTCAATTTTGAAATTTTTTGTCACTAATACAGGTTTTCTCATGGAACGCCCCAAATTTATATACATGTTGGCAAAGATACTGGGTAGTGAGTGCTCATATTTTCAAATAAGAATTTTGGGCATAATATGAATTTTTAAAAATTAATGATGCATCCACTGTCAATAAACTAAGTTGTTTTCGTAATAATTATTGTGGCTTCCAAATGTACTTTACAACTCGCCTTTAATACAACATTATAATGATTATTATGATGATGATTATCATTATCATATTATAGAAACCGACAGCATACCCCGTAGATTGTGTTGCCGGTGGCAATTCTACTGGACAATCGGCCGTCACTGGTACTTCTGGTGTCATTTTCACTTCTGTTTTATTATACGTCCGACTATTGCTAGGCTAACAAACTTAATCCAAAATTGTCTGATTGAGCACTCGACACTTCTAAGTCTAGCAAGTTAAATCCAAATCTCCCTTGTCAAGTTTGTTTATTCCGTACTGTTACATACAAGTTTTAACCCCTTTCTTTGTTTTATTACCGTGACTATTTCAGGAATACAAGTTAAATTCAAATCTCACTTGTCAAGTTTGCTTTATTACGCGTCCGATTGTTATCAGGATAGAAAGTTAAATTCAAACTATCTTGTCGAGTTTGATTTTTAAGCGTTCGAATTGTATTATGCTAGCAAGTTAAATCCAAAACTACCTTGTTAACCCGAAATTGACCTTTTAAATGTTTTACATTTTTAATTTTGTTGTCAATTTGTTTCTGTTCAACACCTGATGGCTAACAAGTTTGCATCCAACTCTAAAATTATAATATCAAGACTATCGAGATATAGTTCAATGCTTTTCTTGACCCAACACCACCAATCACGCAATAGTCAAGTGTGACAGCGTCGATGTACGATGTATATGTAGATGTAGACGAATGTTTTATCCCAACAAATGACAATCAAAAGAAATACAAAAGTCAGTTTGCGTGAAAACAAATCATGAGATTATGTAACAAGTCAATTACAAATACCCGGTATGTTTGTTTTATGCAGTTTCATATGCAGCCTTTTTAGTTATGCGAAGTAAACTGAAACCAGGATATGTATCTCCTTATGATCTCCTTATGTTTTATTCGAAAGAGTATATGTACCTGTTTGTACCTATTCAATCTTGACCTTAATACGTCAGGTGACTTGATATTTTCACTGCATACTAAATTGCCTAAAGTAATATATTTAATGAGTTTTAGGCGGTTGCGATTAAAACAATAAAATATGAACAGAAATGGAAGTTGACAGGTAGGTGAAAAAATACTTTACCTATAGCGAGATTTGTTTTAATGTGACTTTTTTAAGTTTTCAAAACTTAATATGACCTGGACAAAAAGTCTATCAACGGTACTTGATCTGTCAGAACAAAGACACGATAAAAACCGCCACGATAGCCTAGTGGTAAATCGTCCGCTTCGAGTGCGGGAGGTCGTGGGTTCGATCCCCGGCCGCGTCAAACCAAAGACGTGAAAAATAGTACCAGTAGCTCCCTTACTTGACGCTCAGCATTAAATGGGAAACTGGCTTCTCTTCTCTCATACCCTCGTGGCGATAGATTCCATCAGGAATTAGGTGTCGAAAGTGATTTATAAAAGTTGTAGAACTTGCTTCACAATCGGCCTAAAATAAATTATGTATAAACTAAGAGCACGGAGGTGGATGAGGGGGGCACCACCTTTTGAGTGTTTAAAAAAATTCCTTCTTAAAGGTAAGAATATATAGATAGTTTTATCCTAAAAGCATACAAGAGTTCTGCATTTGACTTTTCAAACAATCATCAATGGTACCACTCTTACAAAGGTCTAACATCCTCTCATTTTTTTCTAGGATAGTGTGATGTAATATGATTTAAACCTAGAGTAACTGACTACCATATTTTCATTATTGAAAGCCTCTTAGAATTCAGGATTTGACATGCACAGATTTCTAAATTTTCAGCGGAAGGAACCCCGTTCCCCCCTAAAACAGAAAGGTTGCAACACTTCTTTTTTTAAAAAAAAAGAGATGCGCCATTTTATTCAAACGCAATTCTCAAACAGACAAAAGGTGATATAACAATATTTATAATTTCTTACTCTTTACAATAAGAAATAAATTAGTTAAAATACAAACTTTTCTTTCTCTTAAAACTCAGCAGAATGCATGATTTATCGTTTAAAATGCCAAACTTTTGTAGGATGTGGACCCTCCTCCGCAATCTCCTCCATTCTTGCCCCCAACTTTGAAATAACTCCTACACCCCAGCATACTGTGTATACACAATCTGATTCAGGAGTATACTATAATTTGAAACAAACTGTTTCTTGTTTAAAAGATGTAATTGAAGAGGCCTACATTTAGCTATTCTGTATGGACTTATTAACCTTTAGCCTGCTAAATTTCTAAAATGGACTGGTCCATCATTCAATTTGGGCAATACTGTTTATTATTAGAAGGGGTGTTTACTGGAACTTTACTGACTGAATAGCGAACAGTGCAGACCATGACCAGACTGTACGGATGTGCAGGCTGATCTTGGTCTGCACTGGTCGCAAAGGCAGAATCACTTGCCGGCAGCAGGCTAAAGGTTAAAGCAAATTACTCGATACAGAACGTATTTCTTTAACGTGTTTTTTAGTTTTTGGATAACAAAATTATTTTGAATTTAAAAAAAAAAAATATCTTTTGTATACTCTGAAAAATATATTCTGATCTTCAAGGTCTGAAAATAAAAATTTCTAAAAAAAGCGGGAAAAACATTCTGTCTCCGAGTAAAATGCAAGCCACACCGCCCCCGTCCCAAAGAAGTTTAAATAGTCGGCCCCGAAATGCTGTGTGTGTAGCATTGTCAGTCAATTATGTAAAAGCATAATCTTGACATAGACATGTCCATTGTACGATTTAACAAAATACAATTACCGTGTCAAAAATACGTAAAACTAATGCTGTATTTTTTTTATAGAATATCCTTATTGCATGGTCAATTTTAAAATTCAATACAGCTAGTATTTGTAACTATTCTAGTCTGAATATTTAGGGAAATAACATACGTTTCAGAGATGATATCGTCGCTGCTCTTGACTTCCAACGGTGACAAACAAGATTACAAAACTCGCCCACCTACGAAGAAGCTGATATACTAATTACTTTAAATTCGTGAAAATTTTTGCCACAAGTGGTATCATCGGCCAAAAAATATGAGTAACAACTGAACTGATAATAATTCTGGATGTGCATTCGGCTAAATGAACAGTTAAGCACAGGGTGACATGAAAATTGACATATGACATGAAAATTGACATCGTGTTTATGGATCAATCTTTTAGGAATACGGATCGTCTTAAACGTCCAAGAATAAGCACTTGAACACTGACATGTCCATTGATGAATATAAACTCTTTGTCAAGTTTAGTTCGAGTAGGGACAAAATCGAGGTCATTGAGAGTAAAACTGACAATTGCATACATCTTCGAAACAACGAGGACACCCCCTCACTCGTCGCATTTACGGCGGGTGTGTATTGTACATTCCATTACTGGCAATCCTATTTGATAAGTAAGATACTGAATGGCCAATTCTCACGAAATCCGCATACTGGTCCTTGTCTAGCTTTAGCAAACTATTACGATGTTCAGTTGATCTTAAATAACTGTGTAGAAACATTGCATTCTACAGCTACATATAGTCTACAACATTTCTGAAGCATAAATTTGCTTTAAGCAGAGTTATGACGAATTGAATATTTGCCGTTCTTAACTCTTACTCTAAGTTTTGGACTTAAAAAGAGGTGAGCAACGATTCTATTCTTCGTCATCGAAAAACAAGTCGGCAAGGGAGCAGTCGATTTCATCCAATCATCGCGCTCTCAACAGGGTCGTGCCCCGGGGAAGATAACTCTACAAAGTCATAAAAGTGATGTCTAATGGTCATTTATTATACAAATGTAATAAGCTGCAGTTGATACTTTTCCATCAAATTGCATTAGATAAGTCTAAGATAATCTTTTCACTTTTCAGTTCAGTATGTCAAAATTTTCCTGTGAAAATATATAACAATCAGGATAAAGAAAACTCTGTATATGGTGACCGTAAATGTGCAATATATATCTTTTTTCTCCGAAATAGCTGTTGATTTTGTTCAAAACATGCCCTTTTCTTTCCCATACATAGGGTGGTTTCCCTCCCACGATCGATGACATAAAAGGCTGGTAGGTGTGTATGGAAAAAATGCATTAAATCTTAAAACAACTATGGAGATAATTATCAATTTAGTAACTATAAAACCTCTGGTATCATAGTGTCATAGTTAAAGGACTTTTTTGTGGCTTACCATATAAAAAGTTAGTCAACAATTTCTTGATTTGATCAGCCCCTGTTTATAATTTTATACATTTTGTTATTTCAAGCAATTAATAAATGAACGATTGGGTTTGTTTTGCCAATAAAATGTTTAGTTTAATCGGTAATGCCTGCAACCCTTGATTTTAACCATTGTTTACGACTGTTTCTAAGGCCTAAAAGAATATTGTTTGTTTCCGGTAGCATGCTACACCCGCACCCCCCTCCCCCTCCCCAAAAAAAAGAAAAACGTAGGGTAGGTAAGTAGATTTTTTGGAATTTTATCTTTACAATGAAGGAAGAGCAACACAAAGCAAAGTGTAAAACATAGCGAAAATATCGAACGCCATAAAATCATTTAGGATCGTAGGGGTAGGTCGGGATACCGGAAACAAACATTTTTTTAGGCCTAAGGATCCGTTCTTCCGTTCTTTCAAAGGGAGTAAATTGTATTAACATGATACTTATTCTGACCTTGTTGTATCAGAAATATTATCTTAAGAGATAATACCAAGATACATTTTTAAGAAAATGCTTTCAACACGTGGAATGAAATCAAGCAAATTTATGCCAGAGTGTTTAACCCTTACCAAGCTAAATTTCTATAATGAACTTGTCCGTCTTTCAATGTGACAGTACCATTAACTTTTAAAGGGGTGCATACCAAAAAGATATTGCCTGAGTAGCGAACAGTGAAGATCATGATCAGACAGCACGGATGTGCAGGCTGATCATAATCTACACTGGTCGCAAAGGCAGAATCAATCGTGTCCAGTATGATATTGTTAATTGAGTCTGTTCTTAAGATGTAGTGAAATGTGCAACATCCCTCACGCGACCTTGCACTGGTTTAAGCGAAGTTATTCTATATTTGCTTATCCGTGATATTATTTCATGTAACATGTTACACCCTATTTTGAACCTTTCTTTTTTTGAACTTTTCAGTTACTAATTTCAGCGAAAAGAAATGTTCCAACATCACAAAATGCTTGTCCCTAAAATCTGTTTTCAGACCCTATGTACTGTAGCGCTCGGATTATTCAAATATCTGAATACAGCTATGTCAGTCAGAAAACTTTCCGAATACCATTTTGTTCTATATTCACACTGTTTTAAGCATCCGCTTGCCTTAAGCAGCCATATATCAATTTGTTTCTATTCAACACCTGATGGCTAACAAGTTTGCATCCAATTCTAAAATTACAATATCAAGACTACCGAGATATAGTTAAATGCTTTTCTTGACCCAACACCACCAAGTGTGACTGCGTCGATGTACATGTAGACGAATGTTTTATCCCAACAAATGACAATCAAAAGAAATGCAAAAGTCAGTTTGCGTGAAAATAAATCATGAGATTATGTAACAAGTCAACTACAAGTATGTTTGTTTTATACAGTGTCATATGCAGCCTTTCAGTTTTACAAAGTAAACTGAAACCAGGATATGTATCTCCTTATGATCTCCTTATGTTTTATACGTAAGAGTATATTTACCTATTTGTACCTATTCAATCTTGACCTTAATATGTCAGGTGACTTAATATTTTCACTGCATACGAGATATTTTAATGAGTTTTAGGCGGTTGCGATTAAAACAATAAAATATGAATAGAAATGGAAATTGACAGGTAGGTGAAAAAAAAGCTTTACCTGTAGCGAGGGAGTCTATTTGTTTTTAATGTGACTTTTTTAAGTTTTCAAAACTTAATATGACTTGGACAAAAAAGTCTATCAACGTTACTTGCTCTGTCAGAACAAGGACACGATAAAAACCGCCACGACAGCCTAGTGGTTAAGCGTCCGCTTCGGGTGCGGGAGGTCGTGGGTTCGATCCCCGGCCGCGTCATACCAAAGATGTGAAAAATGGTACCAGTAGCTCCCAAACTTGACGCTCAGCATAAAAGCGAAACTGGCTTCTCTTCTCTCATACCCTCGTGGCGATGGATTGAGGTGTCGAAAGTGATTAATAGAAGTTTTTGAACTTGCTTCACAATCGACCTAAAATAAATTATGTATAAACTAAGAGCACGGAGGTGGATGAGGGGAGCACCACCTTTTGAGTGTTTAAAAAATTTCCTTCTTAAAGGTAAGAATATATAGATAGTTTTATCCTAAAAGCATACTAGAGTTCTGCATTTGACTTTTCAAACAATCATCAATGGTACCACTCTTACAAAGAATTAACACCCTCTCATTTTTTTCTAGGATAGTGTGATGTAATATGATTTAAACCTAGAGTAACTGACTGCCATATTTTCATTATTGAAAGCCTCTTAGAATTCAGGATTTGACATGCACAGATTTCTTAATTTTCAGGTGGAGGACCCCCGTACCCCCCTAAAACAGAAAGGTTGCAACACTTTAAAAAAAAATAGATGCGGCCATTTTATTCAAACGCAGTTCTCAAACAGACAAAAAAAATGAAATAACAATATTTATAATTTCTTACTCTTTACAATAAAAAATAAATTAGTTAAAATACAAACTTTTCTTTCTCTTAAAACTCAGCAGAATGCAGGATTTAGCGTTTAAAATACCAAACTTTTGTAGGATGTGGACCCTCCTCCGCAATCTCCTCCATTCTGGCCCCCAACTGTGAAATAACTCCTACACCCCAGCATACTGTGTATACACAATCTGATTCAAGAGTACAAGTATAATTTGAAACAACCTGTTTCTTATTCAAAAAATGTTAGTTAAGAGACTTACATATATTATTAAAGCAAATTACTCGATACACAACGTATTTCTTTAACGTGCCTGTTAGTTTTTGGATAACACAATTATTTTGAATTAAACAAAAAAAAAGAAATTATCTTTTGTGAAAAATATATTCTGATCTTCAAGGTCTGAAAATAAAAATTTCTGACTTTCACAAAAAGCGGAAAAAAACATTCTGTCTCCGAGTAAAATGCAAGCCACGCCGCCCCCGTCCCCAAGAAGTTTAAATAGTGGGCCCCTAAATGCTGTGTGTGTAGCATTGTCAGTCAATTATGTAAAGGCATAATCTTGATACTGTACGATTTAACAAAATACAATTACCGTGTCAAAAATACGAAAAACTAATGCTGTATTTTTTTATAGAATATCCTTATTGCATGGTCAATTTTAAAATTCAATACAGCTAGTATTTGTAACTATTCTAGTCTGAATATTTTGGGAAATAACATACGTTTCAGAGATGATATCGTCGCTGTTCTTGACTTCCAATGGTGACAAACAAGATTACAAAACTCGCCTACCTATGAAGAAACCTATATACTAATTACTTTAAATTCGTGAAATTTTTTGCCAAAAGTGGTATCATCGACCAAAATATATGAGTTACAACTGAACTGATAATAATTCTGGATGTGCATTCGGCTAAATGAACCGTGAGTTAAGCACAGGGTGACATGAAAATTGACATCGTGTTTAGGGATCAATCTTTTAGGAATACGGATCGTCTTAAACGTCCAAGAATAAGCACTTGAACACTGACATGTCCATTGATGAATATAAACTCTTTGTCAAGTTTAGTTCGAGTAGGGACAAAATCGAGGTCATTGAGAGTAAAACTGACAATTGCATACATCTTCGAAACAACGAGGACACCCCCTCACTCGTCGCATTTACGGCGGGTGTGTATTGTACATTCCATTACTGGCAATCCTATTTGATAAGTAAGATACTGAATGGCCTAAGGATCCGTTCTTCCGTTCTTTCAAAGGGAGTAAATTGTGACATGATACTTATTCTAACCTTGTTGTATCAGAAATATTATCTTGAGAGATAATACCAAGATATCGTTTTAAGAAAATACTTTCAACACGTGGAATGAAATCAAGCAAATTTATGCCAGAGTGTTTAACCCTTACCAAGCTAAATTTCTATAATGAACTTGTCCGTCTTTCAATGTGACAGTACCATTAACTTTTAAAGGGGTGCATACCAAAAAGATATTGACTGAGTAGCGAACAGTGCAGATCATGATCAGACAGCACGGATGTGCAGGCTGATCATAATCTACACTGGTCGCAAAGGCAGAATCAATCGTGTCCAGTATGATATTGTTAATTGAGTCTGTTCTTAAGATGTAGTGAAATGTGCAACATCCCTCACGCGACCTTGCACTGGTTTAAGCGAAGTTATTCTATATTTGCTTAACCGTGATATTATTTCTTATAACATGTTACACAATATTTTGAACCTTTCTTTTTCTTTTCTTTTTTTTTAACTTTTCAATTACTAATTTCAGCGTATAAAGAAATGTTCCAATATCACAAAATGCTTGTTCATAAAATCTGTTTTCAGACCCTATGTACTGTAGCGCTCGGATTATTCAAATATCTATATACAGCTATGTCAGTCAGAAAACTTTCCGAATACCATTTTGTTCTATATTCACACTGTTTTAAGCAGCCACTTGCTTTAAGGGGCCATATAGTGCCGCTCCCTTGGTTCTTTGCTTAACTGGTATATGTTTCACTTAATTCTGCACTATTTATAATCAGAGATTATATTTAAAGTTTACCGCGGTTGCAAAATAAAAAAAAACATACAAAGATATCAAATTAAAAAAGGTTATCTAGTCGGTAGGCAGACAACCCCAACAACAACAAAAAATGTCAGGATAACGACCAATTTTTCGGGGTTTTTGTTGTTGTTGTTGTTGTTGTTGTTGTTGTTTTCTAAATCAAATGGGTTATCTGAATTACATTACTTTTATGGCAGGAGACAATAAAAGCACTTTGCGTGACCAGGTTTTCAATTTTACAATATGAATTTTTGTATTTCGATACAACAGTTTAAGTTTACATATTTTATCAAATTGATATCAAAAGAACGCATTGTTATCCAGCTGATTAAGGGAAAGTCGTCACATACAATGAATTTTGTCATAGTATGGTGGCTGGTTTCTGCCATTTCGTGTTGGCGGGGCGAAAACACGAAATGGCAGAAATCAGCCACCTTGTCAGAGTGAAACATGTTACGACAAATTTTGATATAAATTGACACTGACATGTTTTTCACGAATAAAATTAAAACTTAGACTTGCACAGAGATCAAATACTGATCACATGGTAATGCAGCAAACTGAATGTGTGACTGATTTAATTCTAGATAAATAAATAATAGTGCTGGAAATATTTATAGAATTACTCACTATAATAATTAGAAAACTTTTTGTGGTACTTTCCTTTTATAATTAATTTTACGGAAAGTATGTCGAAGCCGAGCTACTAGTACGTAAAGGTCGTACTGGAGTATGAGTAAAGGTTGAATGTTGACCTCAAATATTTGATAAGGCCTAAAAAAATTTTTTGTTTCCAGTAACATGCTAAAAAAAATAGGGTAGGTAGGTCGATTTTTTTTTTTTTTTTTTTTTTGAATTTTTTTTATTAAGGTAAACTTTTCGGAAATTATTTTTGTGTCAAGAAAATGAATACAAATAAGGGGGTTATGCCTTTAGTGCATCAGTAAGTTGATTTCTAACATAACTGGCCTTGTTTAAAGCATAAAAAATGCAGTTTTGCAACTTTTTGTTAAAAAGTTGAAAAAAATATTCTCCAAGGTCATAAAAACATTTAGGGTCGGGCCAAAAATTTAGGGTAGGTCGGGATACCGGAAACAAACAACTTTTTTACGCCTAATTGACATTTAATCACGTTTACTGAACCTGATTTATCAGCTTCAAACCTGATTACCAGTCGGTTGTAAATATGAATATAGCGCGAGATATAAAACCACTAAGTACTTTTTCTCCATTTGAGAATGTTTCGAAATTAAGAACATATATAACAATTTAGACTTTCTCCTAGACTATGATGTAATATAGCCAGTCTATATCCTAGGTCCAAAATCATAATATTAGAATCAGTTCTGTGAGAAAATCTGTAAATTAGACTGGAATTTGTCACTTTCACATAGAATAAAAGATATTTTTATGGCAAAATCTTTATTATCAGTCTAGTGGCTAGCCTAATATCAATTAAGACTGAATTAAAATTTCATTCGACTTTAAGCTATATTTATGTTACTGGTTGGGAACAGTTTCCGGACAGGACCAGTTTCCGGACACATGTAATATCCGCTTTATTTCGTTGTTATTCATGTAAATGTTTCATCTATGTCATTTACATGTTTCTTTTTCATGTCTTCAACACATCGTTTTATAATAAGGATGTACAATGTTGGGCTTTATGGTGATACCTCACCTGTGTTTACAAAACAATTTCCTGTCTTTACGGGTCGTGACGATAGCATTGCACATGCGCAGTAGTTTACACTTGCTGAGGCATCAAGTAGGGAAAAATAATTAAACTACATATTGATTGTCTGCTGATAACGTGTGCTACTTTTAATTTCATGTTAATAGTTAAATAAAATGCAGGGCTGTCGATTTTTGCACTAATTTTATTCTATATCTATTGGGATTATCAAGAATTTGTGTTAGACGAAATTCGGGTTTTTATAGTCAAACTCGGTTTGCTTTCGTAGCTGCTTTTGAAAGTCGGGTTATGTTTCATGTGCATTTTTGAAGAGATTAATAATAAAAAATTGTGAAAAAATAGTTTCATTACTTATTTCGATATCAAACTAACAGCAAAACATCGTCAAAATATTTGTCCGGATACTGGTTTACCTCACTGGAAAAATAACTTCTTTCAGTGACCCCATTTGAGAACCCATATTTTACCTCAAAACGCGATGCTGATTACAACATCAGCTGCGGAAGGAGCTGAAGTTTGTGCAGTGTGGGCTTCATTTATGTCAAATATATTTTTAGGGAATAATGGAGCCGAAATATGAAAATGTGTCCGGAAAATGGTTCCCAACTAGTATATATACAGCGAGTTTATATCAACACGCATGAACAATACAGTCCATAAAATAAACAAACGTGTTTGTAAACATGGACGGATCCAAAAGGAAGGGGAAGAAGCATTTTATAGAAATATTCCGATACAATACATATCCATAGCCCTGACCACCAGTCTATTTTATTAGTGCAACATTTACAACAAACTCCAACGCAGTGATCTCCCTTGCCGCTTCGATCAATGAGCGAAGCGGCAAGAGAGATCACTGCGTTGGAGTTTGCATTTACAGTTGTAAACGAGTTGTACTGTATTGAGTTTGTAAAATGCAACCTAAAGTACATTTTATTAAAACCTTTAATTTGAGAATAACTAAAATATATTGCAATACTTTTCACGACAATTACAGAGCATTTTCAGGAATTGCTTAAATATTATGTTTATAATGCACTTGATAGTTTGGCAAATGTTATGTAAACCAACAACATTCCCATTCTGTTTAACTGCTGTTATTACACTAGTCCATCCACAGACACTTGGGGCTCGGACCTCCACACACCCCATTCTCCTCCGCCCCTGTTAAGTTTAGCCAATATATTTTAGCATTTCACCATGTATAAAGCATATGTGACGATCATAAAACGCATTTTGTAACATTTCAGCGTGTTTTTAAAAAATGTATTTTTACCATTAATGCTCTCAATACTACAAGATATGCAACATTGCACGAACAATGGGAACACTTGCTTGCGCTGGACCCTCGCTTTGTGTAGCGCATGTCATAAACCGGGAACCAAAATCGTTACTATTACGGCTATGTTAAACCAGATCATCACTTCTTTTAGACTAGCCACTAGACTGATAATAACTATATTTCTATATTTTTCCCTTTTTTGACAAATTCAATTTCATAGAGACAAAAGCCAGTCTATTTTAGAGATTTTCACACAGGACTGATGTTGAAATTATCTATGATATTGGACATAGAATATAGACTGGCTCAGTTCACTACATTCAATCATAAAAATGTAAAAAGATATATCATAGTCTAGGAGCTAGTCTACACTTCTTTATATAAACAAACCTCGTGTAACACGTGGTGAAGCGATAATCTGGTATAATGCAGTCGAAACGGTATCAATTTTGGTACCCGGCAACGATATGCGCAGTTCAAAGCAGGGATCTATTCGCAAGGAAGTGTTCCATAGAATTTAGATAGATTGATTTATATTATTTATTGATTTCTCGTCGGAATACAAACGACAGTTGTCGGGACCGGTGTCATTTGACAGAATGGTAACAGATCTGACGATTGATACCAGTGATTCATTGGTAGGGGTTCATTTAAACGTTTAACTGGCTATTGGTTCCCTAGTGTTCGTGAGATGTTTCATATCTTGTAATATTGAGAGCATTGATGGTAAAAATGCATTTTTTAAAAACACGCTGAAATGTTACAAAATGCGTTTTATGATCGTCACCTATGCTTAATACATGGTAAAATGCTAAAATATATTGGCTAAACTTAACCAGGGGCGTAGGAGAATGGGGTGTGTGGAGGTCCGAACCCCAAGTGTCTGTGAGTCCATCAGATTTTTATGAATCACGAAATCACTCAAAAAGTATTTAAGCACGTCTTTCTCGGTTATTTCATTCTTTTAGTGTGTGTATCCATGAACTTCAGTTGTACATCTGTGTAAGATGACTTACAGGCCCGTTGGGACGGGTGTTTAAAATTTTATTTGTAATTTTTCATATGTATAAATCAGTGCCATAAAGATGTCACTATAATAGAATACTATCTCAATCTCTATGCTATTTAATAAATGTAACACATATCAAATATAGAAATGCTGGTTTGCGCAAATGTACTGCGCATAAAAGTAATAAAAGAGTTGTGTTATTTTCCCCAACTGACAATCGACTGCAAAAACTTGTTTCTAGAACGTAATTCTCTACAAGTATCTTCTAAATTTCCGATCCTATAACAAAATTTTCATAATCATCAGATTAACAACATACATCGTAGATAGTGTTATCGTAATTAACAATATACCTGACACACGGTGTTGTCTTCTTTTTTTTTTTTTCTTTTTGGTATAACGCCGTTTTTCAACACTGTTTCAGTTATGTACAGCGGGAAGTTATGATAACCAGTGTTCCTGGATTATGTACCAATACAAACTTGTTCTCCGAAAGTAACTGCGAACTTCCCCACATGAATGAGACGAAATCAGACACAATGTATTTTATCAAATCGTCACGGAACACATACACCTTGCCCGGGGATCGAACTCATGACACTGCGATCCTACATTTACACTTTCCCTATTTAGCTAAGCGGTCTGATTGGCTGACTTTGTTGTCGGATATACTTGAAGATTAACAATATACCTGGTAGACTGTGTTGTCGGATATGTTAGCTTAACAAAATGCCTGGTAAATTTGCGTGTTGTCGAGTTTTAGATTAATTATCAACATATCTGGTAGACTGTTGCATATTATCTTAACAACATATCTAGCAAACTGTGTTGTCGGATATTAGCTTAACAACATATCTAGCAAACTGTGTTGTCGGATATCAGCTTAGCAACATCTCTAGAAAACTGTGTTGTCGGATATTAGCTTAACAACATGTCTGGCAAACTGTGTTGTCGGATATTAGCTTAACAACATATCTGGCAAACTGTGTTGTGGGATATTAGCTTAACAACATGTCTAGCTAACTGTGTTGTCGGATATTAGATTAATTTACAGCATATCTATAAGACTGTGCTGTCGCAGATTAGGTTAAGGAACAACATACCTGGTAGACTGTGTTGCCGGAGCTAAATCAACTGGACATTCTTGCAACTGTGGCACTTGCGTTGTCATTGTCACGAGTTATTAAACTGAACCAAAGACCTGTACACCTCGTGTTCTAAAACCGGTCTAACGAAGCGTCCGAAATTTAATAAACTGAACCAGAGACTGTATACATGAACCATCAATTAGTTCCAATTAAACGTCGATGGTTAGCCACCTAAACCAAATCCCCGTGTTAAAACTGCACATTTATGTCACCAGTTCTTTTAAACTGAGTATCCCATGTAAAAAGAATTCATAACTAAACATCAAAGAAAAATAGGACGGCGCGACGAGTTTAAGCTAGCTGTACTACAGTTGTCTTAATGTCAGTAAAAAATAAATTTGAATTCAAGCTAAGAGCAGTGTAAATATACGAGGGATGTTCGAAAAGAAATGCAACCAATCTTCGTATATTTTTTTTTTCGTCTTTTAAGTCACATAAAGGATTGTACTGTTTTACACTACTGTAGATATCGGCTTGATTTCAGAGATGCCGCTTTTGTTCGGATGTCTATAAAAATCAGCTTTGCTAGACAATTTATATAACAAATTTGTAATTAAGTAATTCTGTTTCTGTAAACTTTATCAAGTTCTTTTTTATTATTATTATTAGTAGTAGTAGTAGTAGTAGTAGTAGTAGAAGTACTATCTGTATCTTCTTGAAGGAATAACCCATTGAGTCTAAACATACGTACCTCGTAGTTTACAAAGGTATGAAAATCTGAACAAGGATTTAAATTTGGTTTGTTTTTTTTGATTTGGTTTTCGTAGGAAAACGTTTTGCAGTGATAAATAAAAAAAGTCATAATTACATGATTGTGAAAAAACTGCTGACATTTCTATTTTTAGAAATTTAATGAAAACTGAAATTTGTAAGTAGTGAAAAATTACCCCCACCGCCACCACTGAAAAAAAACGGGCAGGTTCAAAACGAGCAATATGTTTTAATAGGAATTCGAAAAAAGAAATGACAAAATCTTACAACACCCTAGAACGAAACATTTTTGTCCTTTTCTGAATACTTAGTCACCTTTCTATAATTATATTCCAGGAAAAAAGTGATAAAAATGTCACCTCTTTTAAGAACTTGAGTAGCTGCTAACGAGGAGACGAGAGCTTTTTTTACTCGAAATGAACGGGCTTTTTGAAAAAAAAAGTGAACATAGCTTGCAAAATACATACACAGTCGCATTACTTTTTGAACAGCCCTTGAATGTATGTTTTAAATAAAATAGTGTGCGCTCAGGTGTAAATTTATGTGTGGTTTGTTTTGAAATCGTAATTATTTGTAGTTTTGTCTTGTCAGTATTATGTAAACCATTTTTGAACATGTGCGTGTAAAAGGTGATATATCAATGTGTTATGATAATAACTCAGCAATAATAACTTTAAGTTAAAATTTGTTTTAATTATACAGTCAAACCAGTGTTAAAGATCACCTCTGAACAGAGACCACCTGGCTCTAAAGACCACATGTTTTGTTTCCCATTTTAACATTTACAGTGTATTTTAACCTGTGAATAAAGACCATCTCCCAACAAAGACCACATTTTGGCTCTCCCAAGGGTGGTCTTTATAGACAGGTTTAGGAAAGAGCCTGAAAAACTTAGGACTAGTTCATTGTTTATTAACATGCGCGGAGTAATTGAAATTGTTTGTTTTTTTTGTTTTTTTTATAAAATATAATTTCATTTGCTTATTTGCTCTGTAATTATAGCCGTGAACAATCTGGCAACAAGGAAGTGTGCATATTAATGTCATTTATTTATTTAAAGGTTCGCAGCTGTTGTCAGTTTCAAGACCACTTAATGTAATAAACTATTCGCCAATCGAAAACTGTGAGCAGTCTGGTCAGGATCCATGCTGTTCGCTAACGGTTTCTCTAATTTCAATAGGCTTTGAAAGCGAACAGCATGGATTCTGACCAACCTGCGCGGATGTGCAGGCTGGTCTGGATCCATGCTGGTCGCAAACGCACTATGTTGGTTTTTCTCATGGCGTGGCTCATATAATGCCCAGATTTTATATCTAAAATAAAAACAAAAAGGTTATTGACAGGCAGTAAATGTCCCCTGTCGGAAGGGACATTTGTCATACTTGCTTCAGAGGAATCTCATCTTTGTACTGAAATTTAAGCGAAGAACCTGCATTATCGTCAAATAATCCACCCTTATGAAAAAAAATGCATTTGAAGATTACAAAGGAACTATCTTTTATGACTGATTAATGGACAGACAAATGGACGGACATACAGATAAAGGGAGAAAATAAAATGATCAGTATATTATAAATATTGTTTTCTATCTATTCCTTAGTGTCATGAAAAAGAAATATATCTTGTACTTTTTAAAGATGTGACGGAATCCATCACTTGTGAGGATAAATGGATGAATATAATGAGAAGATAAAATAGTATGCATATTCTCCATAATATTCTCTTTAAATTATCGCAGGATACACATTTGTCTCATTTCTTTAAAAAAAATTGTTGTCATAGCAACCACATTTGTAACCATAGCAACAAAAATACCGTACATATTCTCCATATTGGCATCTATCAATGTATCAACTTTCATGAAGAAATACCTTGTACTTTTTAAGTTATCGCAGACAGGATCCCACTTTGTGTGACAGACTACTGACAGACGTTACAATGTCCGTAAGAACTGAAGCAAATTAATTAAATTTCATAAAAATGATTAAGTTTTGTAAACGTTCACTTTTGTACATAGGATATTACAAAACTGATACAAATCGTTCAAGAAATTTCTAGATTTCTCACCCGAAAAACACTTTTTTTTAAAAAATTTAAGAAAAAATTCTAAAATCAATTAAATGCATGATTAAAATTTAACAATAATCATAATAATTTTAATTGAGCAATTTTGTAAGTAGCTTAACATGAAAGACATCAGAACAAACCGTAAATATCATAAATACCCGTGCTTTTTTTCGAGATATTCAGGTACTAGTATTTCTCGAATTCATTTTTGCCAGGGGTAAAACTTTCAGAAAAATCATTATTAACACACGTTTCAAATGTAACGCTAATACTTGCAGTGACCTTGATCTTTTAACTACAGAGCTGATTCATGTAAAGAATATAGGTACGCTGCAAAAGTAGTTTTTTTTTCAACTACAAGTTGAATGTGTAATTATCAAGGTTAGTTCGTTTTAGAATTCTAAAAATAATATAGGCTGACAGTTGACAGTAGTATTGACCTGATGCATCTGTACTTCATAACTGAAAACCGAAAAGATTGCACTCGCGTATGAATAAACATTGAATTTACATTAACGTTCGTTTACTTCTAAATGAATCACGTTTTCTGAATCTGATTTATCATCTCCGAGAACGTCTGTCTTTAATTTCAAATGCCCTTTCATTTAAGCATTTAAATAAATCTATTGATGTAAATGAAATCGGTGAATTTTATGTTTTTCATTTTGGGACCAACAAGAATGGAGCATGTAAAAAGTATGTTACCACCGTAAGGAACTATTTTTTCTTGGTGGAAGAAAACCCTACGGTTACCCTTTTCGAGCATTATTTCAGGCACTGGCTGATACCTAGGTAGAACCACAGACCTCCCACAAGCCAGCTTAGTGGCTTCCTCGTATGAAAGAATTCTACACCCTTACTAAGGTTTCGAAGCCACAGTGATTCGAAGTCAACGACCTTAGCTACTCTGTCACGAAGTTTCCTTACGGACCAGCTTGAAAGAAAGACGTTTTATCAATTTACATACAAAGGCACTTTTCCGTGACATTAATTTTCGTAAATTTAAATAATTTCCATTTTATAGCAATCTGTCACCACTGATATGTGAATACTTACGGTCTTACCATGTGTTTTATAACGTCTGTCAATAAGTATATTTTAAATAATTTTAAACTCAATTAAAAGCATGATGATATTTAAGAATTAAATGTGATTTGTTATGCGTTTAAACGCGTATAAACCATATTTAGATTTCTTTCAAATCAGTGAAACGCGCTAGCGGTTCTTGGATGATCTGCAAGAAGTCCAAATGTGGTTGATACCCGTATAGACGCACACAAAATAACATTCAATTCTTAAATTTTCATTTTCACGGGAGCTTGCTACTAAAATAAGTGTTTTTCTTTCCATGAATATCATAAAATAAAAATAAATTTCAGGATATCGATCTTTTCAAGATCTAAATAGAACAGCCCAAAAGACCCGCCCTCGTTCAATTGTAATTCGCCTTCCGATAAAAATATAATTCCTGCATTTTGTTCAAAATATCTCTAAATCCAGTGAAAAATCATACTGTCGTGTCAATTCAGTTTCGATCTTTACAATCAGAAAAGTTAGTTTAAGCTATAATTAGTTGGGGTTTGTTTTTGTTTTTAATTTTTGCGTCCAATTTGAACGACGCTAATATTTTGACATGCTTTTATTACTGACGTCAGACTGCTATTTTTCGAAAAGGGCCGTCCTTGATATTATTACGCCAATGTTGTTTATATGAAAATAAACGCTTTTTACTTCCATACGAAATGTAAAGTGAATGCAAATATTTCAACTTAAATACAAACTCTCTGAACAAATAAGTTATTTGCTTCTTCATATTTATTCAAATATAAAATGAGATATTTTTCCAAATATGATATGGTGAACACAACATAGTTTAAATACATATCCAATAGGTTAATAATAAAACTAGTTGGATCTGGGGTATTGTATTCTGCTGTCGATCGGATCTCACGAAGCGCGCAAGCGCCCGAGTGTGATCCGTCCTTGCAAATTCCACGAGAGCCGAATACAAAATCCCAGATCTAGCTACTGTTGTAATGACCCTTTTAGTATATACCTCCACCTTTTTTGGTTACGGGTTTACCCCGCTACCAAAGTTAAGTGTAATTCTGACAATCATATAGCATCTTTATTTGATTCCAAATCACATCCAAAGGATGTTCATGTGCTAGACAAAATAGACCCATTCATGAACAATGCGGATTAATTATCAATGATCAAGCAGTTTTGATTCAATTTGTATCCATTCATAGATCATTGTTTAAGATTATATAAGATCTATCAATGATATGGTTTTCCAGCCCATAGTTACATCACAAGCTAGGTCAGACAGAGTTCATCTTAGATATGAGCCACATTTGTATTTGTTTTTCATTAATGTATATTTATAGAGGCTATTTAAACAGAAAATAAATATAACACAACCCGCAACCACCAGACATCCTAAGGCTTTGATTGTTGCTTAGTTATCGAACGAAATCATGTATGTTTGTCGATGTTTAAATATAAATAAGTGGAGTTTTTGTGTACTGTATCAAGTCATGTATACATATTAAATGAAAGTAGTCCGACAACATACACTTCAAAAGGTACAATACGGAACTTTTTCTACCTGTTCATATTTACTTGTGAGATACAAGCAGTATTCTTGACAGAATTTATAGATCTATATGTATATTATAGGATTATTATAACAGTAGCTCGATATGGGATGCGCGCCGAGTGTGATCCGATCTTGCAAAATCCACGAGCGCCGAATATAAAGTCCCAGATCTAGCTACTGTTATAATGACCCTTTTATTATATACCTCTACCTTTTTGTTTGTGGTTTTGTTATTGAACGAAATATCTTCAATATTTAATCAACTAAGTGAAGTTTTTATGTGCGCTATTTATCGAACTGTGTCAAGTCATGCATATTAATGAAAGTAGTCCGACAGCATACAATACGGAAGGTACAATACGGAATTTAAAAGGTACAATTCGGAATTTTTTTCTGCCTGTTCATATTTAATTGTGAAATACAAGCCGATTTTTTTACAGAATTTATATATACAGGATATTACATGAGTGTCTTTTCATATTGAATTTATTAGAGTTGAATAAAATGATAAAATGCGAGGCTCCGCCGAGCATTTTATTAAGTTTATTCAACGAGTTTAATAAATTGAATGTGGAAAGTCACAAATGTAATATTCTTTTTATCACATGTTAGCTTTTCCTGTCGAAACATCAAAAATTCAACTTTCTTTTACTATATAAACAAGTCAGTTTGACAAACGTCGCCTACCACTATAAACGACGTCGACGTCAAAGCTTTATTACACTAGTGTATTATCATTTTTATGTAATGGCTTTATTACACTCCCGCGACGTCAAACATGTGATAAAGGTATATAATAAAATAAAGTATGTTATTTGATCCATTGTGTAGTCGCATTATGTTAATGAATTATTCTAAGTTCTGAAGTGTTAGAATAAGCAACATCGTATCTGGTAGACTGTGTTGCCGGATGTAAGATTACTTAACAACATACCTGGTAGACTGTGTGGCAGGAGCTAAATCTACTGGACATTCTTGCAACTGTGGCACTTCCATTGTCATTGTCACGAGTTAGTCAGTAGAACCAAAGATCTGTTCACCTTGTATTCTCAAACCGTTCTAATTAGCGTCCGAAATTTAACAAACTAAATCTGAGACTGCACACATGTACGATCAATTCGTTCCAATTACGTTCTGATCGTTTTCCCCCGTGTTAATACTGCACTTATATATCATCAATTCGTCTAAATTCAGTTTCCCATGTAAGAAGAGAAATGAAAATATTTCATAATATCCATAATCATGCAAATTCATTAACTTGGATCGACGCGTGCTTTAATGTCAATATATTTAATTTCAAGCTAAGTGCCATGTCAATATATGAGTGATGTGAAAAGAAATGCAACCAATCTTCGCATTTTGTTCATCTTTAAAAGTTAGATAAAAAAGTAAAGATTGACGTTAGTACAAATTAAAGTGACATTATGCACACCTTACTGTACAAAGTGTGTTTTTGGTGAATGTTTTATAAAAGCAATTTGCGGTTGCTGTGCATTTAAATGTGTTAAATTAACGACAATGTCGCATAAGTACTTGAAGTTGGTGTTTTAGAGAATAAAGAAATCGGACTAATAAAATAATAGTTATTCTTCAATCTTCTACGCAATGATCTCCCTTACCTATTGCTATTGGTAGAGATTTCTGAAGTTGAAGGGAAGCAGCTCCTGCGTGCAGTTTGACTTTTCTTAAAAGGACTGCCCCAGTCAAAATAAGAAAAGTCATATTTGGAAAGTTATTATTTCGTACTGGTAACAGGAAGAGTTTGGTATATCGTGTTAAAAGCTATAATTTCCTCCATCCTTTTTACACACATATCTATTTCAGCTGGATTTTTACTTGAAAAATGCGTATAATTCCACTTTAAGGAATCAAATTATTACTGCTACGTCTGTCTGATAGGGGTACTGTCTTACCCACTAGCACTCAGAGGTAATACTATTTGGCAACTGATTTGGCACAGGCGCATTTCTTGGATGGCTGAGCTCTAGCTATAATCCCAAACCGAAAGTGGTATTATGTAATTATGTTTCTATAAACCTTAAGGATTTTTATATATATTTCTTAATACTGTATGTTCTTGAAAAAAAACAACAGCCCAGTGACGCCGACTCCAAACATATGAATCTCACAGTATTAAATGATTCGAAAATCCATACAGGAGTTTTCATAGGAAAACGTATTGCAGTGAAAAATAACAAGAGGGCCATGATGGCCCTATATCGCTCACCTGAGTAGAGTTGCTTGCTTGAACAAATTTCTTAGCTTATGCTTTAAAAACAACAAAAAATGGAGAGTGGGTCAAGGTAAAGATTATGCAAGATTACTTTTGAAATCTGTAAAAAAAATATTACAGGTGGTCCAAATCTTTTTGCTGTAGCTTAAAAACAAGAAAGTAGGTCAGTAGGTCACACTGATGGTCAGTTTCAAGACAGGCAATCAAAACTGTACATGTCATCCAATTTTCAAGGCTGTATCTTAAAAAACAAGAAAGTAGGTTCATGGTCACTGAAAGTCAGTTTTAAGATCGGTGTGCAAAACTGTACATGTCATCCAAATTTCAAGGCTGTATCTTAAAAAACAAGAAAGTAGGTCAGTAGGTCACATTCATGGTCACTGAAAGTCAGTTTTAAGATCGGCATGCAAAACTGTACATGTCATCCAAATTTCAAAGCTGTTTCTTGTTTAAGAGGGCCATGATGGCCCTATATCACTCACCTGAGTAATATGAGCCCATGTTTCAAATGGAAAACTGATGCTAAAATATTAGAAAGTAGGTCAGTAGGTTACATTCATGGTCATTGAAAGTAAGTTTTAAGATCGTTATGCAAAACTGTACATGCCATCCAAATTTCAAGGCTGTATCTTAAAAAACAAGAAAGTAGGTCAGTACATGTAGGTCAAGGTCACAGTAAGGTGACACGTAATCACTTGGGTACATCAGGTAAATATAATTAAACAGTCTAGGAAATATGATCTGATAATTTTTGGCCTCTTTTCACCCCAGGTGCATAATTTGAACAATCCTGTTAGAGGTCCACTAGGCAATGATACATACCAAATATCAAAGGCCTAGGCCTTGAACTTTCAGACAAGAAGCTTTTTATTTTTCCCCTATATATTAAAGTCTATGTTAAACTTGGGACCCCCGGGGCAGAGCCTCTTTTCACCCTAGGGTAATAATTTGAATAATTTTCGTAGAGAACCACCAGGTAATGCAACACACCAAATTTCAAAAGCCTAGGCCTTGCAGTTTCAGACAAGAAGGTTTTTAAAGTTTTCTCCTATATAAGTCTATGTAAAACTTGGGACCCCCGATGCAGGGCCTCTTTTCACCCTAGGGGCACAATTTGAACAAACTTTATAGAGGACCACAAGGCAATGCTACCTACAAAATATCAAAGGCCTAGGTCTTGTAGTTTCAGACAAGAAGATTTTTGAAGTTTTTTCCTATATATGTCTATGTAAAACTTGAGGCCCCCGGGCCGGGGCCTCTTTCGACCCCAGGGTAATAATTTGAACAATTTTGGTAGAGGACCACAAGGCAATGCTACATACCAAATATCAAAGGTCTAGGTCTTGTGGTTTTAGACAAGAAGATTTTTTTAGTTTTTTCCTATATAAGTCTATGTAAAACTTGTGACCCCTGGGACGGGGCCTCTTTTCTTCCAAGGGACACAATTTGAATAAACTTGATAGAGGACCATAAGATGATGTCACATGCCAAATATCATGGTTCTATGTCTTGCGGTTTTGGACAAGAAGATTTTTAAAGTTTTTCCTTTCGGTTGCCATGGCAGCCAGAGTTCTGCATGGAATTAAATTCTTTGAACAGTTTTGAAAGGGGACCATCCAAGGATTTGGTGTAATTCTGCCCAGTGGTTTTTAAGAAGAAGATTTTTTTAGGAAATGTTGACGGACACACGACGGACGACGGAGACGGACACCGAGTGGTCACAAAAGCTCACCATGAGCCTTTGGCTCAGGTGATCTAAAAACAAGAAAGTAGGGCCAAAAATAGCAAATTTTGGCCCTTTAAGGGGCCATAACTCTAGAACCCATAACGAGATCTGGCCAATTTTCAACAGGAACCGAGGTATTATGCCAATACAAGTTGTGTGCAAGTTTGATAAAAGTTGATTGCAAAATGTGGTCTTTATTGTGTTCACAAGGCAAAAATAGCAAATTTTGGCCCTTTAAGGGGCCATAATTCTGGAACCCATGATGAGATCTGGCCAGTTTTAGAAAATGTTGACGGACACATGACACACGACAGACATTGAGCGGTCACAAAAGCTCACCATGAGCCTTCGGCTCAGGTGAGCTAAAAACAAGAAAGTAGGGCCAAAAATAGCATATTTTGGCCCTTTAAGGAGCCATAACTCTGGAACCCATGACGGGATCTGGCGAGTTTTCGAAAGGAACCGAGATATTATGCCAATACAAATTGTGTGCAAGTCTGATTAAAGTTGATTGCAAAATGTGGTCTCTATCGTGTTCACAAGCCAAAACTAGCAAATTTTGGCCCTTTAAGGGGCCATAACTCTGGAACCCATGATGGGATCTGGCCAGTTTTTGAAAGGAACCGAGATATTATGCCAATACAAGTTGTGTGCAAGTTTTATTAAAATTGATTGCAAAATGTGGTCTCTATTGTGTTCACAAGAAATTGTGGACAGACGACGGACAAATGCTCTCAAGAAAAAAGTCTACAATACACTTGACTTCAAATGGATTTTATTGATTATCATGCAAATAATAATAAATAAATTATCCTAGAAAGACCCTAGTATTGTGCAATTTCAACATATGATGTACAACAATTCAAGTAAATTTGTTTATTATACTACTGTAAATTTTAATAAATAGTAACACAACTGAACAGCTCAGAATCACCTTACCCATGCATATAACCAGGTATTGGCATGTTAAATGCTATGCCAATAAACAGATGTATGTGCATAATAAAATTTAGATATATAACAAACGATTTATTAAATGGTAAAGACATGCCTGAAGTATTTAGACTTTAGAGGGTGTGTTTCTCAGCTTATTTTTATGTTTCCTCCAAAAGACTGTAAATGTTTTTTTTAGTTGGAGAACAAGATGGTCCAATTCAGGATGCTTCCATGGTTCTTTAGCATCCACCCATACACAAGATCTTATCCCACTTGGTAGTAATTTAAGTTGGGCGGACTTGGATCTCGAACACACGACCACTACGTGTTGTTCCATAGTCTGTTACCACTGGACCACTTGATTTGCTAGAGTTGTAAATGGCACTCCTAAATGTATACTGGCACTTGCGCATATTTTGGGCAAGGCCCATATGCCAATATAGGTTTAATAAGATTAAAAATCACTTCAGGCATGCAATTACCATCTAATCAATCTAAAAAATAATAATAACTAATTGTAGGTGTATACAGAATTCATATAAGGAAATGACTCCTTTTTTTTTTGTTTTTCCCTCACACAAATTGGAGAAAATTGGGTGTACACGTGTTAATTTAGAAACACTTCATAAAACTTTTACAAAGACTTTCACGCTTTATTGCGACATTTTGATTAAATTAGACATTAATGTAATAAAAGCATCTTATCACTGACTTCGAAAATTCTGAAAAAAGTGCCATTTTGTTATGTAAATCCTATATACCCTTTTCATTTTTTCATTCAATCACATGACTTTGTGTAATTCATGTTTAAATTATACTATGTCCAAATTTCATATTAAAACTAGAAAATATGCCCAAATTGCATGAATGCTCCTACAAGTTATTAGAATATGCACAAGTACATGAAAAGTTTTAGAACAGGCAAGAAATATCTCCTCTAAGTGTGACTTTGACATCTGAACAGTTCAGATGTCTGGATTTTGCACATGACACATCTTGATTATGGTGGTTAACTGCGCCAAGTATTTTCAAAATTTAGCAATGCACAACTAAGTTATCCGCAGGACAGGAAAAATGAAGTAAAATGTTTAACCTCTAAGTGTACAGTATCATCTAGTAATGGTATATGTTTGTTCCAAGTTACATGAATATCCATCCATTCATACAAAAGTTATAGTCTTAAAATCTTAAACCTCTATGGGCCACCTTGACCTTTTAGCTAGGAGTCTATGTCTTGCCCTCCATACATTATCTAGTTATGGTGAATGTTTCGCCTTGTTAATTGAATATCCATCCATTTATACAAAAGATATACACTGGACAAGACATATGACGCAAAACCTTTGACCTCTATGTGTGACCTTGACTGTGACACTATATGCCCCACTTCATTTTTAATGGCAGGGACATAAAAAATAGATAATTATGCAAATATGAAATAAACATGTTTGTGTTTATAAACACTATTTATGCCAACTTAAAAACAGTACACATTTAATAAATGTATAACTAAACACAATATGAATTTTTACTACAGTACTATTGAAAAACCTGGCATTTTTTAAAACAAATCAATGGCTGTCACAACAAGGTAAACAATACAAGTTAACAGGTAGTTTACATATTTAGCCAAAATAAATACATTTGATGAGAATTTTCTAGATTTAAAATTGATATATAATGATAAAATATTTAAGTGAAACTTTTTAAAGGTGGTTAATCAGATTTTTGTCAAGTTAACAGATTTGTTCAAAACATTTGATCACTTACACTTACATGTACTTATGTTTGCTTAGCCCTTAATGAAAGTTAGATTATCACTGGATGTTGTTGTTTTTTTTAACTGATTTTCCTCTCTTGGTCGCCCAACTAGGATATATATTACATTATACTAGATTTATATAACGCCCGTTTCATGATAAACACATTTAAATACATAGCACAAAGGCAGCCATACAGGATGGTAAATTCATCCTCTACTAGAATAGACATATTGTGATCTGACCAGAGGGATATAATGAGAGAAAGCCCCTAGAACATAGAGACAGAGAGAAATCCATTAGATACAGCCTTTCCCAGCTAACTAAGCATAGCTCTTTGAGAACAGACGGTCTTGTTTTTTTAAAAAAGCAATACTCAATTTTTTAACAATATCATATTAATGGGGAGTAAATGCAAAATTTTATAAAATTCATTAAAAGAAACGTTTGTTACATGACTCTAAGACTATGTAATGGGTCTTGTTTTTGTTCCTTAAATAAATCCCTAACAGAATATACCAAAAGTGAAAAATACCATAACTTTTTTCTTAAAAAATGATTGACCACCTTTAAAATTGTTACCCTGTTTATACTTTAATTGTCATAAAGAAGTGTTAGAAAATAAATACAACATATCACATATTTCAATATCAGAATTTTTTGTTGATTTGCCAGGTAAAATACACACCTTACCAGGCTATATATAACAACTTCTCTTGAGGTAAATAAATTAGGTATATTCAGCACTTAATACAACCTTTAGTGCAATACTATAAAGACACTGCATGATATTTTCCCATATATGAAAACAGTAAAATCCTTACTGTGAAATCATTAATATTCATGGGAGACAGAATTTTATGGTTGAGTGAATCCACAAAATTAAATTCAATGTAATTGAGTGAAAACGCAACATTAAATTCCAACAAAAAAGCAAAATTCCTATTAATTTTTTCATGTAAAATCTATGAATTCATATCCCGATGAAATAGCCGTTTTGGTCTAAATCAAGAAATTTTATGTCCGCAAAATTAAATCATTATGCTACTAACTGGACTTGCAAGTGCATGTGGTCTTAATAAACTGAAAATGAAAACATGCTATAATTGGCAAGTTTATTTCTTAGAAAGTCTGATGTAGCACTCTGAAACCCCTGAATATGGATTTTATTTGACATTCAAGGTGAAGTCTGATGTAATGTGCTGAGAAACCTTTAGGAAATGTCCTTTTTATGCAGAATATACTGACAGTTCAAATGTTTCCTTCAAGAAATTTTGTACATTGGTTGTGTTTCAATTCCTGTGAAATACGCAACCCCCAAAAAGGTGACATTTTCTCTATAATATACTATATGATGCATATCTGATACTATCTGTGACATATTCTGCTCCTGTTACATGTACAAATGTACATTTCAGAGACACTTCTTTCATAAGATGTCAATTTTCATCCATTCTCAACATTTGGCACTTTCTGGAGTTGGTACAAAAAAGTACATACATAAAAGGATCACATATATGGCAACAAGAGCTGAACCTGAAAACAGAGAAGTTTAAAAAATGTGAAAAATTTATACCTTGAGATAAAAGCAAAGTGATTTTGTAATGCAATAAAACAATATAACTTTAACACTTACCCAGCTAAATTTCTATAATGAACTTATCCATCTTTCAATTTGGACAGTACCATTAACTGTTGAAAGGGGTGCTTACCAAAGAAACTGACTGAATGGCAAACAGTGCAGATCTTGATCAGACTGCACAGATCTGCAGGCTGATCATGATCTACACTGGTCGCAATGGCAGAATCAATCGTGTCCTGCATGATAAGGATTAAAACAATAAAAGGGTGAAGGAAAACTTTATCAAAATACATTTGTCTTCTCCTAACATTTTATATCAGTGACCTTCACAAATCTTTTACATAATCAAAGAACATTTGTCAGTATAACTGATTTCCATTACACAATTGAAACATTGTTGAAACAAGAGGGCCAAGATGGCCCTAGGTCGCTCACCTAAGAAACACTCCATAACAGTGTAAAACATGTTTGACCTAGTGATTTCATGGAAACAAATATTCTGACCAATTTTCATTACGATTGGACCAAAAAATTGGTCTCTTGCGATAAAACAAGAATTTTCTTAGATATGACCTAGTTTTTGACCCTAGATGACCCATGTTCAAACTCGACCTAGATTTTATCAAGGCAATCATTCTGACCAAAATTCATGAAGATCAACTGAAAAATACAGCCTCTATCACATACAGAAGTTTTTTCTTTGATTTGACCAAGTGACCTAGTTTTTGACCTCAGATGACCCATATTCAAATTCGACCTAGTTTTCATCAAGGCAATCACTCTGACCAAATTTCATGAAGATCAATTGAAAAATACATCCTCTATTGCATACGCAATGTTTTTCTTCGATTTGACCTAGTGACCTAGTTTTTGTACCCAGATGACCCATTTTCGAAATCAGCCTAGATTTTATCAAGGTAATCATTTTGGCTAAATTTCATGAAGATCAGTTGAAAAATACAGCCTCTATTGCATACACAAGGTTTTTCTTTGATTTGACCTAGTGACCTAGTTTTTGAAACCAGATGACCCATTTTCGAACTTGGTCTAAATTTCATCAAGGCAATCATTCTGACCAAAATTCATGAAGATCAATTGAAAAATACAGCCTCTATCGCATACACTAGGTTTTTTCGTGATATGACCTAGTGACCTAGTTTTTGACCCCAGATGACCCATTTTCGAATTCGGCCTAGATTTCATCAAGGTAATCATTCTGACCAAAATTCATGAAGATCAATTGAAAAATACCGCCTCTATCGCATACACAAGGTTTTTGTTTGATTTGACCTAGTGACCTAGTTTTTGACCCAAGATGACCCATTTTCGAACTCGGCCTAGATTTCATCAAGGCAATCATTCTGACCAAAATTCATGAAGATCAATTGAAAAATACAGCCTCTATCGCATACACAAGGTTTTTCTTTGATTTGACCTAGTGACCTAGTTTTTGACCTGAGATGACCCATTTTCGAACTCGGCCTAGATTTCATCAAGGCAATCATTCTGACCAAAATTCATGAAGATCAATTGAAAAATACAGCCTCTATCGTATACACAAGGTTTTTCTTTGATTTGACCTAGTGACCTAGTTTTTGAACCCAGATGACCCATTTTCGAACTTGGCCTAGATTTCATCAAGGTTATCATTCTGACCAATATTCATGAAGAGCTCAGGTGAGCTAAAAATACAGCCTCTATCGCATACACAAGGTTTTTCTTTGATTTGACCTAGTGACCTAGTTTTTGACCCAAGATGACCCATTTTCGAACTTGGCCTAGATTTCATCAAGGTTATCATTCTGACCAATATTCATGAAGATTAATTGAAAAATACAGCCTCTATCGCATACACAAGCTAAATGTTGACAGACGCCGGACGACGGACAACGGACGCCGGACATCGAGCGATCAGAAAAACTCACCTGAGCATTGCTCAGGTGAGCTAAAAAGTGCAACAAACAAAATAAATCCTATTGTAAGATTAACCAATTTCAGAGATTTAAAAAAGTTTGCAAACTACCAATTCCAGATGTTACATGAGCGTAAATATTCGCGATTCGCCGAGAACTGAAGTGGCAAAGCTAAGTTTGTTTATCTTTACTTCAATATAATGATGTGTCTAGGTAAATGTGGAAATTTATGCTGGCTGATATTTTTGTGAATTTCTTAAATTCTCGGCCATTTTCAGGTCGCAAACATTTCTACAGTAGATATATTGATAAACTAAAATTAGATTGTAAACAGTACACATACCTTGGAAGTAGTCACTTTTGCCGTCTTGGAAGATATAGTTGATTACAATCACAGAGAATATCACAGCCCACAGATGTACATCATTGAATACAAGAATGAAATTCAGTGGCTGAAAAGTAGGAACACCATTCATCAGTTGTTAGAAGAATTTTCATTGGCTGAAATTGGCTGCTATTTTGTAAGAAGACTGTTAGATAATAATGATCAACATTGCTGATTCATTGAGTCACTACTGCATAGATGAACAATGATAAACAAATTTTATACATGTATTAATATATTTATGATAAAATGACCAGTTTTGACCATAGAACCCATCCCCACACCTAATCCCCCACCCAAAAAAAAAAATATCCAACACCTACACTTCCTTCAGTTAGATCAAACTGAATTTTGTTTAGTTATATCGGATAATTCATATGTGTAATAGTATTAAGATATAACTGTTGTGACAATCAAATGTACATTTCTGTTTAACCTTTACCCTGCTATATTTCTAAAATGGACTGATCCATCATTCAAATTGGGCAGTACCACTTATTACTCAAAGGGGTGTTCACTGAAAATTTACTGACTGAATAGCGAACAGTGCAGACCATGATCAGTCTGCACAGATGTGTATGTTGATCTTGGTCTGCACTGGTCGCAAAGGCAAAATCACTTGCCGCCAGCAGGCTAAAGGTTAAGGTCCTTAGTTATAAGTGTGACATGTGGTAAGTTAGAATATCAAAACTGATGCCTTCCTATTTTTCTGCTGGAGTAGGGGTCTCAAAACTGGAGGTTTTTTATTTACAAAAATTAAGCATGTATCTATACCCAATTTCTTTTTCATGCATATCAAAACAAGAGCTCGTAGAACACGAAATGCCCCCCCCCCCCCCCCCCCCCCCCGCGCCCTTGATGCATTCAGTAATTGCACAAGGAACAGAAATTATTTGGTCAGTGTACACAAAAGTTATACTGTTCTGGGTCAATGTGACCTTGACCTTTGACCTATTGACCTAAAAATAAACAGGGGTCATCTGCTGGTCATGATGAACCTCCCTAACAACTTTCATGATCCTAGGCCCAAGCGTTCTTCAGTTATCATCCTGAAAATGTTCAACTATTCGGGGTCACAGTGACCTTGACCTTAGACCTACTGACCTCAAAATCAATAGGGGTCATCTGCTGATCATAACCAACCTCCCTATCAACTTTCATGATCCTAGGCCCAAGCGTTCTCAAGTTATCGTCCAGAAATGGTTTAACTGTTCCGGGTCACTGTGACCTTGACCTTTAACCTACAGACCTCAAAATAAATAGGGTCATCTGTTGGTCATGACCAACCTCCATATCAACTTTCATGATCCTAGGCCCAAGCATTCTCGAGTTATCATCCAGAAACCATTTAACTGTTCCGGGTCACTGTGACCTTGACCTTTGACCAACTGACCTCAAAATCAATAGGGGTCATCTGCTGGTCATGACCAACTGCCTATCAACTGTCATGATCCTAGGCCAAAGCGTTCTTGAGTTATCATCTGGAAACTGTTTAACTGTTCTGGATCACTGTGACCTTGACCTTTGACCTACTGACCTCAAAATCAATAGGGGTCATCTGCTGGTCATGACCAACCTCCTTATCAACTTTCATGATCCTAAGCCCAAGCGTTCTTGAGTTATCATCCGGAAACCATTTAACTGTTCCGGGTCACTGTGACCTTGACATTTAGGGGTCATCTGCTGGTCATGACCAACCTCCCTATCAACTTTCATGATCCTGGGCCTAAGCGTTCTTGAGTTATCATCCAGAAACTGTTTAACTGTTCTGGGTCACTGTGACCTTGACCTTTGACCTACTAACCTCAAAATCAATAGGGGTCATCTGCTGGTCATGACCAACCTCCCTATCAACTTTCATGATCCTAGGCCCAAGCATTCTTGAGTTATCATCCGGAAACGGATTGGTCTACGGACGGACCGACCGACATCTGCAAAACAATATACCCTTCCTTCTTTGAAGGGGGGCATAAAAATGTTTTGACAACTTTATCCAATATCTTTTGTCTGTGTCCTCTAAAATGCATTTCATTTTAAAGAATTAAAAAAAAGTTCATGTACAATGTACTTACATATATAAGATTGATGAGTATTAAAGCTGGAACTTGAATCAAGCACACCTGTATGGCTGTATTAGTGCCTATTTCAATTCTGAAATACAGTTACAAATCTAGTTGGTTCATACATGTGATAAGTTCAGAATCCCAAAACTGGAGGTTTGCTAATTTTCAGCTGGGGTTGGTGTCTCAAAACTGGATTAAATTAAGCACGTGGACGCACAATTTAGGGACAAAATTTTATGTTATTTTTTATTCTATTTTTAAATATATACACTTCAAAATACAAGAAGGATAAAATATAGTATTTTAAAAACTTTTAACAAGTAGCACATTATTTATATCTCTCATAATATGACATATCAGTATTCACACATCAATATCACTTTTCTGTTTATGTAAGTTAATAACTGATGCCATGTACTTAGATGTCTTGGGTTAAGGACCTGATGGAGAGCATAGTCGTGACCCCAGTGTTGGGTTTAGGACCTGATGGAGAGCATGGTCGTGACCCCAGTGTTTGTTTAGGACCTGATGGAGAGCATGGACACTAAGGCATTTTAAAAGCAATGATATCAAGACAGTTTTTGCTCTATCTTTATCCAAAAAAAACTGAAAATAATTGCTACAACTCAATGTTTCATCTTTTTCACAAGTCAACTGTTGGTTATTTTTAGCAATAATTTCTTGGCTCCTTAATGACAAAAAAAAAAATAGTTTGATGACCAATCAGGTACTAGAAATTTGTGACTGGTCTCCAAACACAGTTATAACTTAGGACATTGGCTTCAGTTCATGGAAATATGTGAAAATTTGAAACAACAGTTTCAGATATCCATTTACTAAACATTGAATCATTTGCTAAACACTGAATCATTTACTAAACATTGAATCATTTACTAGAAATTAAACATAGAATCATTTACTAAACACTGAACTTTGAATCATTCACTAAACATTGAACTATTAACTAAACACTGAACCATTCGCATTAAACCACTTTCTGAACATTGAATCATTTACTAAACACTGAATCATTTACTAAACTTTGAATGCAAAAATTAAAGGACTATTGTGTAGAGCATAGATAAAAACTTTATTCAGAGTGTAGTAAATTTACTTAACTTCATAAATTTGAATGTAAACAGTGCACAAAAATATAGAAGAATATATTACTATGCAGCCTGGTGTTTGATATGGCACAAAGAACACAGAAGGAAAGATAAGAAGTAAGGCTGCATATTCTACACTGTTTTTTGTTTTAAAAATCCATACAAATCACAGTTATCAGGATAGTTAGTAATATATTTTCAGTTAAGCCAGTTCAATGTATGAATAACAGAACAAAGTTGGCAAAAAGTGGAAATGCATTCAAAATGATTTTATATTGTACTGTTACTGTTACAGTAGTAACATAATTACTGAGGTTCCATTTCAATTTCCGTAAAATTTCAAAAATGTACAGAAACCCAATTCAGGACTGAATTATAATATATATGAGCACTTACAATATGGATGTCAATAAAAAGGTATTTTTGAAATACACTAACCATCCTAGAGTTAATGTACAGTACATCAATCAGGTTTCAATGATTTAAAATTGAGTTTTGCGACCAGTCTGAGAATGCTGCCCTGCCATTGGTCAACCAGTCTGAGAATGCTGCCCTGTCATTGGTCAACTAGTCTGAGAATGCTGCCCTGCCATTGGTCAACCAGTCTGAGAATGCTGACCTGCCATTGGTCAACATTAAGTTTGAGCTCAGAATCAACCAATCAGATGCTGGAGATCAGACACTGGCCCCTAAACTCAGTTTCATTACTGTAGACCCAGTTTTTATATTTTTAAATCAGAATACTGTAAAATCATTTAATTTCGAGGGCATGAAATTCCGTGGTTTTGGTCAACACGGCAATTTTGTGGTGGTATAAATTCGTGGATTTCAACTTTTGAACATAAAGTGAATGGAAATTGTACTGGTTCGTTGGGATTAAATTTAGTCAATTGACTCAGCCACGAAATCCACGAAAATTAGTCCCCCACGAATATTAATGATTTCACAGTATACAAACTTGCTGTTAAAAATTTTAAAATTTCTTGTGAGTTATTCAATTCTATACACTTACTTTTTACAATATTTCAAATGCCTCAAAATAGAAAGTCCTCAACTTACCCCAAGTTAACGTTATTTTGCAGGGAAAACTGTATTCCATTGATAATCTCAGGTAACTCCGGAATCATGGCAATCATTGTAACACCAATAAAATACTGAAATAGTGAATATAAATTTCCTTTTAAACAAAGAAGGTTGATATTGTGAAAAATTACTGTTTTTAAGTCAAAATTATTAAGTCATAGTGTCAAATGTCATAGCAGCATCTTAGAAAAGAACATCATGCAAAACAGGTAAATACTTCCTGGCTGTTTGCCAAAGATGTAGATAATAATCCTTGAAATCGGGTTAGAATAATATGTCTCAGTGATTTTCTCCTAAATAAAACCATTCTTTGTTGTTCAGATGCGTATAATCATATCACACTGGCTGCTCTCTCATGATAAAATACCTTCACATCTGAACTACAGAGTGGATACATGTATTTGTTTGTTTCAGTGTAAGATCACAATATATTTCACCAAAGAGCTATAAAAAATAAATAGATTGGCAACTTGAAAGGCTTATAGAGCAAATCTCGCCAACCTCCCGTGACAAAAAAACGAGATCTCGTTTACCGGAAGTGGCGCTTTCTCCACGCGCCATTTTGTATGCGAAAGCAATTATTCATCGGTAAAATAATTATCACCGTATGACCACGCTTTTTTCGATGGCAAAAAAAACGTGTACTTCCGTGTCTTAAGACCATTTCAAATTAAACTAATTTTGTTTTAGAAGCTAACATGTATTTTAAATGTAGTTTTAAACGTACAAATTGTAACTCCATGCTCTCTGATGTTTGTTTTTAGTAAGATAACGCCGAATCACGCTCTGACACGAGCTCACGCGAGATTACAGCCAGTTGCCATTCTGTGTATTTTATACTTCTTTGATTTCACCAAATGAACACCATATGCAATATTTTCAGGAGTGAAAATTTAAATTATGGTGTTCATAAGTGAAATATACTTTGATCTTACATGCAAAACAAACAAATTTTCTTTTTATTTTATTAATTCTAATGGTTTACCAGTAATCAAATTATACCCATTCCATCTGCACAACGTCATGTGCACTGTGTCATGTCACAATATTATATCTACTGTCAAATACTTATATGAAGTTTTAATATTTCTTTCATATATTTTTATAGTGGAGCGTATATATCTTTACGTCCGTGGAGGTATTTATATACATCCATATCTTTATTGAAATATATTAAGCAAAGAACTTCCGACTATTTATAATTCAAATTATTCTGCATTCAAGAGTAGTTCCGTACCAATGAACAACAAAAAATGTTATTTTCACTGTTTGAAACAGGGAAAATATCAATGTTATTTCACTGATATATTCCAGTATTTCAAGGAAAAGCATAAACGAAAATGATTTTATTTAGTGACAAATCACTGTTTGGGATATATAATTTCTAAATTTACAGAATGATTGGTAACAGCAAACATATTCTTATGCAATGAAATTTCCTATATGATTTTAAAAGATACAGTGTATTTCCCTTGACATTCTCAAAATGTTCTCCTGCACATACCTCACCATCTGATACATGTGGGATATGTCTGTTTTTACCATTGTGGCATTTGCTTTCAGGTAAGAAACTGTATCTTGAACCAAATGGTATCCAATTACTTGAACAACCATTATATTAACAGTTTGGCCCCTAACTCGAACACAGTCCCTATCTTATTGCCAAAGGCCATCCTGTTTAATAAATACCCTTCAGCAGTTTCTCCTAATTATGAAGACAAAGTACTTCTAAACAAATTTACCGTAAAATCATAAATGTTCACTCTAAAATCCGACTTCAGGGTCGTCGCCGGCTTCGAAAAACTGGTCCGGCCACGGGACGTCATAGTGCCGAAGGCAAGAGAGGGGGTAGAGCAAGGAGGAATATCCCCCCTCTCTTAAGGGGGCTTTGGGGGTATCGCCTAAGTAAATTTTAATATTTGGGAAGCCAGTAAGTGCGTTTTTCTTGCATCATGAAAGCATTGTCGGTTAAAATTTTCAGTCGATTTCATAATATTTTTCAAGGATAACTATTCAAAATTTGCCCAATTTTAGCAGATTGCTATAATTATTGATGTATTTCAGAGTGTCAGCCAAGACATAGAAAACAACTATTTCGCTCATCAGGCGGTGGCATCAAAGCAATAAGTTAAGCTTACAGTTTCAGAATTTAGAGTAGATAGAAACAAAGTTTCCAATTTTTTTATAGTTGAGATGTATGTCGGCATTTTGTTTGATTTAAAGCAATTATCTAAGATTAGTCCTAATAATCAGAAGAAATTAGCTTTCGGTTATTTTTGTTTTATTATGCCGCAAAAAACACAATTGTTTCCAATTTTTTTACACATATGGCATGTTTTTTTATTTAAAAATTATTATAGATTATAAAAGGAATCGTCCTTTAAATCATACCGGATTAAAGATCCATCAGATAATCGTTTAGTCCAGTCAAGCAGGGTCAATACGTTTGACACAAAGTTGTTTTCACACCCGCGGGCAATCATGACAGATACTGCTCGTTGTGGATAATTACAGTAAGAAGGCAATATTTCAGCACTTTTAATCAAAGTAAAAGATGAAATTAAATGCAAAAAAACTGGTACGGCCGATTACAGTAAGAAGGCAATATTTTGGCACTTTTAATCAAAGCAAAAAATGAAATTAAATGCGAAAAAACTGGTACGGCCACTTACGGCCGATATTATGCTTGGCCAAAAAAGTTGTCTGCGACGTCCTTGCACTTGTTTGATGTTTCAAAAATGAAATCCAAATGTTAACCCTTATCATGCTGGACACGACTGATTCTGCCTTTGCAACCAGTGTACATCATGATCAGCCTGAACATCCATGCAGTCTGATCATGATCTGCTCTGTTCGCCATTCAGTCAGTATCTTCTTTTTTTAACAAGCACCCCTTTTAACAGTTAATGATACTGTCCAAATTGAAAGATGGACAAGTTCATTATAGAAATTTAGCCGGGTAAGGGTTAAATGCTAACCTCTGAAACTCCGGAAGATTCCAGTAGTTCTTGTATGTTTTCTGCTATCAGATCTGCACACAACGCTATCAGTGTAGCACAGCATAACAATATGAAACAACTTTTGATTCTTGACCACTGTGGGGCACCATGATCTGTGACAATGCAAACAATGGCCACCTTTAGTTCTACAACACTATTTACAGGTATGTTCATAAAACATGGTCTTGTCTGTATATTAACTAGGCATTTTTTTGTCACAAATGTGTTTTATTCAACAAGAGGACCATGATGGTCCTGAATCGCTCACCTCTTCCCACATGACCCAGTTTTGAGTATGACGTCGTTTTTTCTATTATTTGACATAGTGACCTAGTTTTTGAGCTCATGTGACCCAGTTTTGAACTTGACCTAGATATTATCAAGATAAAAATTCTGACCAATTTTCATGAAGATCCATTGAAAAATATGGTCTCTAGAGAGGTCACAAGGTTTTTCTATTATTTGACCTATTGACCTAGTTTTCGAAGGTACGTGACCCTGTTTTGAACTTTACCTAGATATCATCAAGGTGAACATTCTCACTAATTTTCATGAAGATCTCATGAAAAATATGGCCTCTAGAGAGGTCACAAGGTTTTTCTATTTTTATACCTACTGGCCTAGTTTTTGACCGCACGTGACCCAGTTTCGAAACTGACCTAGATATCATCAAGGTGAACATTCAGATCAATTTTCATGAAGATCCATTGAAAAATATGGCCTCTAGAGAAGTCAAAAGATTTTAATAATTTTAGACCTACTGACCTAGTTTTTGACCGCAGTTGACCCAGTTTCAGTCTTGACCTAGATATCATCAAGATGAACATTCAGACCAACTTTCATACAGATCCCATGAAAAGTATGGCCTCTAGAGAGGTCACAAGGTTTTTTTATTATTTGACTTTCTGACCTAGTTTTTTAAGGCACGTGACCCAGTTTCAAATTTGACCTAGATATCATCAAGGTGAACATTCTGACCAATTTTTATGGAGATCCATTCACAAGTATGGCCTCTAGAGAGGTCACAAGGTTTTTCTATATCGCACATGACCCTGTTTTTAACTTGACCTAGATATCATCAAGATGAACATTCAGACCAATTTTCATACAGATCCCATGAAAAATATGGCCTTTAGAGAGGTCATAAGGTTTTTCTATAATTTGACCTACTGACCTAGTTTTTTAAAGGCACGTGACCCACTTTCGAAATTGACCTAGATATCATCAAGATGAACATTCAGACCAACTTTCATACAGATCCCATAAAAAATATGGCCTCTAGAGAGGTCAAAAGGTTTTTCTATTATTTGACCTACTGACCTAGTTTTTGATGGCACGTGTCCCACTTTCAAACTTGACTTAAATATCATCAAGGTGAACATTCTGACCAATTTTCATGAAGATCTCATGAAATATATGGCCTCTAGAGAGGTCACAAGATTTTTTCTATTTTTAGACCTACTGACCTAGTTTTGGACCGCACGTAACCCAGTTTCGAACTTGACCTAGATATCATCAAGACAAACAGTCAGACCAACTTTCATACAGATCCCATGAGAAATATGGCCTTTAGAGATGTCACAAGGTTTTTCTATTATTTGACCTACTGACCTAGTTTTTGATGGCACGTGACCCAGTTTCGAACTTGACCTAGATATCATCAAGGTGAACGTTCTGACCAATTTTCATGAAGATCTTGTGAAACATATGGCCTCTAGAGAGGTCACAAGGTTTTTCTATTTTTAGAACTACTGACCTAGTTTTTGAAGGCACGTGACCCAGTTTCGAACTTGACCTACATATCATCAAGGTGAACATTCTGACCAATTTTCATGAAGATTTTGTGAAATATATGGCCTCTAGAGAGGTCACAAGGTTTTTCTATTTTTAGACCTACTGACCTAGTTTTGGACAGCATATGACCCAGTTTCAAATTTGACCTAGATATCATCAAGATGAACATTCTGACCAACTTTCATAAAGATCCCATGAAAAATGTGACCTCTAGAGTGGTCACAAGCAAAAGTTTACGGACGCACGCACGCACGCATGGACGGACGATGGACGCCGCGCGATCACAAAAACTCACCTTGTCACTTTGTGACAGGTGAGCTAAAAACAAACTCACTAGCTGTATAAGGGCAACAAACCTATTCAAGTACCAATTATCTATTCAAAATTGTTAATTTGTCCATCGAAAGTTTATTCTTGACCTTTGACCAACTGACCCAAAAATCATTTCTAGCGGTCATTTATTTGCCTACATGCAATCCCTAAACACAGTTGATGTTATCAGGCCCTAATACTTTCTTCAAATATTGATTAGGGGAGAAGTGTTTTTTAAATTAAACTAAGTACTTACGTCCAGTACCACCATCCTCTGCTACTTGTTCATAAAACTCATCATAAACATATGATGTATGTGTTCTTAGTGTAAACAAGACTCCAGTAATATACGAAATAGGTAGAAGTAACGCTATGCAGTACACCAGCGGCTCTATGTGCTTCTTATACAGAGATTTGTCTCCATCCAAACCAAGCTGATAAAAAGAAAACAGTTGTTTGTAAAACAAATATGCCCCTAAAAATAGCCTGTGGGAGAAACAGTGAACTTGACCTTTGACCTTCAAAATAATATCTCCCAAATATACAGGAATCATCTTCTGACATAGGCAATCATGCTTTGCAGTTTGTTGTATGTACAGTAGACCTAAGCATTCTCCACTGTTTTTAGTATCAAGGTCACTGTGACCTTAATGTTTGACCCCAATATAATTTTGGACATCTATTCAACCATTATTGTGCCACAGTTCTAAACATTTTCACATTGTCACTTTGATCTTGACTTTTGATATATTGATATATTGATCTTAAAAACAGAGGAAATCATCAACTGACCACAGGCAGCCTTCCCGTGAGGTTTGAACATTGTAGGCCTAAGTGTTCTCTAGTCATTGACTGGAAACTAATAGACAGACAGATTGAACTACAGACATGAGCAAAACAATGAACCCCTACACTTCTTCACTCGTACCAAGTGATTCTCCATTAGTAAATGACAACTCCTACTCATAAAACAAGAGTGAAGGCAGCTCATTATATATAATATCTTTGGGTAAATGTCAGGAGGGACAATTATACCCTGAGGAAAAAAAGTATTTACCACTGACTGCGTACACCCTGTACACTGCAATCCTGACGTGTGATTCTCACTCGACGTACTGTTGATTTCACATCTCTGACACTGCAGATCTCCAAATATCTTGGAAAACAATGTAGGAGCAAAAACACCTGTAAGTTCACAATATGTACTGCAAAGTCAAAAATATCTAAAAGGGGAATAATTTTTTATCAATTTGTGAAATTAAGTGATCATAAAACATCACATTTCAACGGAAATTTATAGGAAAGTTATAGCTTACGCCAAAAAAATCCTCGTAATATTAGGTGATTTTTCATTTCGCAAAACTTCAGTCATGCAAATGTTTCTAATGTTACAGTAACAAGAATACTGTAGAATTAATATAATTGTATGAACAAATATGGTGGCCAAAGATCTTCATGTATACTTTAAACTCGAACAATGTATCAATACTTAAATAGCATTTTAAAACCCAAATTCATTATTTTCACTGATCTACATACATTGTTTTTAACTTATCAATACATGTAGCTGCATGTGTTTGAAACTATAATGCTCCGGGGAAAAAGAGCTGTCACAGGAGACTGTGCATCCTAATAACTTATTATAAGCATACAAAATTCCCATTTATTATATCTTCAAAAGTTGAAATCCACAAAATTATATCCACAAGAAACAGCCATTTTGGCCAAAAGCCACAAAGTCACATCTCACAAAGTATGTTCATGGAAGGAAACACACTTCATTTGTAAGTTGCAGTTAAGTAATCACACTTCAGTTCAGACAGCATACTGTAGAACACTTTCAGTAACAGATGATATTTTCCTTTATTACTTGTGAGTTAATTTCCCATCTCGTAGTATATATCTTGGACATCTTAATGCATGATTTCGTCTCAACTTTTCAAAATACAGAAATTTCAATTCTTCGTGAATAAATAAAATAGGACAAATCAAAGTCTCGAAATAAAGTTCACACAAATTTAAAGTGTCATACAGTATATTTACCTCCAATAGCTACAAACAGTAACAAAGCTGTAACAGAGGCTGACTTAGGGTTGAATCTCTGTGATCTGTACTTGATTCCACCAAGTACCATACATATTCCCTGTAATAAACAATATGTGTACTTGATTCTACCATCATACATATACCTTGCAACTGTTTATACATACACCCTTCAATGAACAATTTGTGTACTTGATTCTACCTTGAGTTCGTACATATACCTTGCAACTGTTTATACATACACCCTTCAATGAACAATTTGTGTACTTGATTCTACCTTGAGTTCGTACATATACCTTGCAACTGTTTATACATACACCCTTCAATGAACAATTTGTGTACTTGATTCTACCTTGAGTTCGTACATATACCTTGCAACTGTTTATACATACACCCTTCAATGAACAATATGTGTACTTGATTCTACCTTGAGTTTGTACATATACCTTGCAACTGTTTATACATACACCCTTCAATGAACAATTTGTGTACTTGATTCTACCTTGAGTTCGTACATATACCTTGCAACTGTTTATACATACACCCTTCAATGAACAATTTGTGTACTTGATTCTACCTTGAGTTCATACATATACCTTGCAACTGTTTATACATACACCCTTCAATGAACAATTTGTGTACTTGATTCTACCTTGAGTTCATACATATACCTTGCAACTGTTTATACATACACCCTTCAATGAAAATTTGTGTACTTGATTCTACCTTGAGTTCATACATATACCTTGCAACTGTTTATACATACACCCTTCAATGAACAATTTGTGTACTTGATTCTACCTTGAGTTCATACATATACCTTGCAACTGTTTATACATACACCCTTCAATGAACAATTTGTGTACTTGATTCTACCTTGAGTTCATACATATACCTTGCAACTGTTTATACATACACCCTTCAATGAACAATATGTGTACTTGATTCTACCATCATACATATACCTTGCAACTGTTTTTACATACACCCTTCAATGAACAATATGTGTACTTGATTCTACCATCATACATATACCTTGCAACTGTTTATACATACACCCTTCAATGAACAATTTGTGTACTTGATTCTTCTATGAGTTCATACATATACCTTGCAACTGTTTATACATACACCCTTCAATGAACAATTTGTGTACTTGATTCTACCATCATACATATACCTTGCAACTGTTTATACATACACCCTTCAATGAACAATATGTGTACTTGATTCTACCATCATACATATACCGTGCAACTGTTTATACATACACCCTTCAATGAACAATATGTGTACTTGATTCTACCATCATACATATACCTTGCAACTGTTTATACATACACCCTTCAATGAACAATATGTGTACTTGATTCTACCATCATACATAAACCGTGCAACTGTTTATACATACACCCTTCAATGAACAATATGTGTACTTGATTCTACCTTGAGTTCATACATATACCTTGCAACTGTTTGTACATACACCCTTCAATGAACAATATGTGTACTTGATTCTAAGTTTTTAACTTCACCTAGATATCATCAAGATGAACATTCAGACCAACTTTCATACAGATCCCACAAAAAATATGGCCTCTAGAGAGGTCACAAGGTTTTTTTATTATTTAACCTACTGACCTACTTTTTGAAGGCACGTGACCCAGTTTTGAACTTGACCTACATATCATCAAGTTGAACATTCTGACCAATTTTCATGAAGATCCATGCAAAAGTATGGCCTCTAGAGAGGTCACAAGGTTTTTCCATTTTTAGACCTACTGACCTAGTTTTTGACCGCAGTTGACCCAGTTTCAAACTTGGCCTAGATATCATCAAGATGAACATTCAGACCAACTTTCATACAGATCCCATGAAAAATATGGCCTCTAGAGAGGTCACAAGGTTTTTTTATTATTTAACCTACTGACCTACATTTTGAAGGCACGTGACCCAGTTTTGAACTTGACCTACATATCATCAAGTTGAACATTCTGACCAATTTTCATGAAGATCCATGCAAAAGTATGGCCTCTAGAGAGGTCACAAGGTTTTTCCATTTTTAGACCTACTGACCTAGTTTTAGACCGCAGTTGACCCAGTTTCAAACTTGGCCTAGATATCATCAAGATGGACATTCAGACCAACTTTCATACAGATCCGATGAAAAATATGGCCTCTAGAGAGGTCACAAGGTTTTTTATTATTTGACCTACTGACCTAGTTTTTTATGGCACGTGACCCAGTTTCGAACTTGACCTAGATATCATCAAGTTGAACATTCTGACTAATTTTCATGAAGATCCATTGAAAAGTATGGCCTCTACAGAGGTCACAAGGTTTTTCCATTTTTAGACCTACTGACCTAGTTTTGGACCGCATATGACCCAGTTTCAAATTTGACCTAGATATCATCAAGATGAACATTCAGACCAACTTTCAAAAAGATTCCATGAAAAATATGGCCTCTAGAGAAGTCACAAGGTTTTTTTATTATTTGACCTACTGACCTAGTTTTTGAAGGCACGTGACACAGTTTCAAACTTGACCTAGATATCATCAAGTTGAACATTCTAACTTTCATGAAGATCCATTGAAAAGTATGGCCTCTAGAGAGGTCAAAAGGTTTTTCTATTTTTAGACCTACTGACCTAGTTTTGGACCGCACGTGACCCAGTTTCGAACTTGACCTAGATATCATCAAGATGAACATTCTGACCTACTTTCATAAAGATCCCATGAAAAATGTGACCTCTAGAGTGGTCACAAGCAAAAGTTTACGCACGGACCCACGGACGGACGCTGCGCGATCACAAAAGCTCACCTTGTCACGAAGTGACATGTGAGCTAAAAATAACAAGACGATTTATACCCCCAGAAACAAGTCTGATACTTTGTGACCTTTCGCTTTCTTTTGAAACCTTAACCTCTAACCTGGTGAGCTGGATTGTACACTCTGCATGCTGTCTTGATGAGGTTAACAACTGTTGCTACCTTTAAGTAAATCTTAACAAGTTGTTTAGACGATATGAAAAGGGCACAAACATAAGCTACATGACATTAGCCGCGCCACTGGAAAACCAACATAGTGGGTTTGCGACCAGCATGGATCCAGACCAGCCTGCGCATCCGCGCAGTCTGGTCAGGATCCATGCTGTTCGCTTTCAAAGCCTAATGCAATTAGAGAAACCTTTAGCGAACAGCATGGATCCTGACCAGACTGCACGGGTGCGCAGGCTGGTCTGGATCCATGCTGGTTGCAAACCCACTATGTTGGTTTTCTCATGGCACGGCTCAGTCATTAGCTTCAGGGTCTTAGACACAGGGAGAATAAAAACAATCCTTAACCCAACAATAAGCGAAAACGATTATGGGTCATATGGCAAGATCCCAGGCGCCCCTCCATGGATTATTTAAGGCACTGGCAGGTATCTTGGTAGAACAGATGACCTTCTTTATTTGGATCACTTTCTCACATGAAAGAATTCCACATTCCTTGTTGGATTTCAAACACAAAGTGGTAAGGAGAAAGTTACTCAAAGTCAGCAACCTTAATTATTCAGCCATGGAAGTCCCCTGAAAAACTGATCAAACTATTTGTAACATTTAATGACTACCGTAATAAAATAATGGCGCATTGTGTCAAACTTACCGGAATGAACAAAACACAACCGACCAATGTCCCTGAAAAAAAAAAGGGAGAAAGAGTTGACCAATCATACAGTTAAAAATCTTTCTGAATGTGGCAAACAACAAAGCAACTTTAAACTTCATCTGATCATCAAGGCAAAGTAGTGTACTAACATACCGTATACTCCCCAATTTACATCCTCGCCATTATAAACAACTCCCCTGTCTCCCTCAATATTTTATTTATAAAAATCAGTTAATTTAGGTCAAAAGTGACACAAGCACGACAGAGAAATAACTGCTACAATGCATTCACTGTAAGTTGGACATATGGTTTATATTCACTATAAAAGTTTAAAAAATCTTTTGAGGCTTTAATAAATGTCCCTGGGGTGTTTATTAGGAAAAATACAGTATAATGTTTACAGGGGTGTAAAATTCTTTTTCACACCACTCGCCCTGCAGGACTAGTAGCTAGTAAAATCTACTCGCCCTTAGTGGACAGTCACTCGCCCTAATAATTGACATTTTTAATACTGTAACGTTTTATGGAAGGAGTATTATAAACAACAAGAAAATTTCAAACATAACACATAGCTCGTACACTACGTTTCCTTTTTATTATTCATTTTTGTTAGATCTACTCTTAAATTTCCTTTTCAAACCAGACATTTTTCTTTCACTAATTTTGTCATCTCCACCATCAAATTGCTCTCCATAATAACTGCATCGATAGTAAAAAAAAAAAAATCACATTCTAACCCCTACCGTAGTTTCCCAAAGTGTCAGGAAAGTATTAAACATCAGTTATTTTCATTTTCTCAAGACTTATTTCCCGAAAAATAATTATTTTGAAAAGTGTCCTAAAAATATGGACACAATAATCATCATACACCTACCCGTCTTGAAAGCGAAAAAAAGTTGATGATCATCGGTAATTATTCTGTTGATAAACTAAGTAATTGGCATTGTTTTCATCATCAATTAACATCCTCTCAAAGAGCTAAAAGAAGTGTGTCGGTATGATGACATCTGAAGTGGAGATCAAAGCGGTATTGTTGCACGAGATTGTCATGGCATTACGTCATATTACAGTTTTCGCGCCATGTGACCTATTTGCCCTCAAGGAATTTACACTATCGTTTGAGAAGAATATTTTATAAAAAAAAATACATGTACAAAGATTCATTTAAAACGTATTTAAAAACGCAACAACATCATTTTGTTTTATTTTAAAACCACATTTCTATTTACGTCCACGAGGTCACGTATCCTAATCCGCCGCACTAACAGAAACCTTTTTACCAAAAAAATCGTTTTACTCAATGTATTTAAATTACTGCAGCTTTTTCATTATTTAAGAATTTTTAATTCTGTCTTTTGTTCTTTCTGGTCAAAAGTCCGAATTTTATGCCCAAAGTATGTATCACTTATTTTCTCTTAGAAAGAAATCAGTAATTAAGATCGCGCTGTTCGAAATTTAACAAATGATTGTATGAAAATTCGACCGTTTTCATACAAATTTGCTTACATTTCCGTCGATATTTTATTGAAATCTTAGTAGCATTCAAATTGTATTACTTCTTAAGCGATGTTGAAAAACTGAAGCAATAACGTTAAAAAATGAATGCACTACGCGCGTTTTTTGTGTACGTGTTGATAAACAAAAGTAACGGAGATGTAAATTTGACAGGTCGCACGTGCTCTCGGAATGGAAAATTACCGGCATGACGTTTTGATATCTTTACGATTCGCGGGTATTCAGTCAATCAAAGTAGCAACTGAACTATATCAAAGTTTGTTGACGTTTTTCGAGATGTAATTTCTGAATTTCATTAGAGCTACGACGTAAAAACCACTCGCCCGATCGGTCGAGTATACAGCGAGATCCACTCGTCCTATCCAGACTTTAACTCGCCAATGCGAGCGGGCGAGTGGAATTTTACACCCCTGGACTTTATTTATATAAAATCTATCTAATATCTGGTTAAATTTATATAATGAATAGGTAACATCTTGAAAACTCCGGATTCTTTAAGAATAACAATCGTATCACAATAATAAAAGGATAGGTATATTTCAGCAAGACAGACATATAAGACAAAGTTCAGAACGGAAATCAAAGACTGGGGACATATTAACCCTTACCCTACTAAATTTCTATAATGAACTTGTCTATCTTTCAATTTGGACAATACCATTAACTTTTAAAAGGGGTGCTTACCAAAAAGATACTGACTGAATGGCGAACAGTGCAGACCATGATCAGACTGCATGGATATGCAGGCTGATCATGATCTGCACTGGTCTCAAAGGAAGAAACACTTGTCAGGCTAAGGGTAAAGAGTAAGTAACAGTTCATTTCTACAAAAACTTACCAGCTAAGGCTGATCTCACAAGCTCAGCAAAGCATGTTGCGTTACTGTCCTTTCCTTTTAACAACGTTACAATATACAAAATCAGTTCAACCACGGAACCAAACGTTGCGTTCAATACCGCTCCAATCGCAAAACTACTCTGGGCAGAAATGCTGAAATAAAATCCAGCAGTCAAGACAAACTCTCATGTAATAGCAATGTTTCCTCTTTTAACCTTCACCCTGCTATATTTCTAAAACAGACTGGTTCATCTTTGGGTTTGGGCAGTACCAGTTATTATTCAAAGGGGTGTTCACTGAAATATTACTAATTGAATAGCAAACAGTGCAGACCATGATCAGCCTGCACACATGTGCAGGCTGATCTTGGTCTGCACTGGTCGCAGAGGTAGAATCACTTGCCGCCAGCAGGCTAAAGGTTAACAAACTGAACAAAAGTGTATGTCAAGAATAAGGAGCTACAATAGTATAAAATGGGATGGGGATTATATTTAGTCAAAACAAATCATTTAGCCTGAGCCATAAATCAAATTTACATCAACATGATGATCTCATCTTTTATTATAAACAATCATATAAATTTTCAATCTAAACTACAAGATGCTTTTGTAGAAAAGCACATGTCTCCCCAGATGCATAGTCGTATAGGCAGGAAGTCAATAGGGGATAGGAGCACTTGCTGCCTGCAGGCTCAAGGTTAACAAACTGAACAAAAGTGTATGTCAAAAATAAGGAGCTACAATAGTATAGAATGGGATGGGGGTTATCTTTAGCCAAAACAAATTATTTAGCCTGAGCCATAAATCAAATATGATGACCTGATCTTTTATTATATACATATAAATTTAACGCCTAAATTACAGCTTGTATTTAAACCTTTAGCCTGCTATATTTCTAAAATGGACTAGTCCATCATTCAGTTTGGGTAATACTATTTATTATTCGAACGGGTTTTCACTGAAAATTTACTGACTGATTAGCAAACAGTGCAGACCATGATTAGCCTGCACGAATGTGCACGCTGATCTTGGTCTGCACTGGTTGCAAAGGCAGAATCACTTGCCGACAGCAGGCTAAAGGTTAACAAATGAATACAAACCCCTACATTTAACTCCCATCAGATAAGAAAAAGTAATCAATGTTGGTACCGCTTGTTTTAGCCGTGACATCAAAAAGTTTATTGCTTCAAAAGCGTTTTTTGTCTTATTTTCCTATTATTATAGTCAATGTTGGCTAATGTAACAGCAGAAATAGGTATACGCGTAAAATAAAAGAATCATTCTCATATGAAAAATCCATGCACATTTCCATCAAAACATGGAAATATGACTTCCGTTGACATATTATTTGGCACTATGCAGGGCAAGGAAGAGTGCTACCACATTTGATCTACTACTTTATAGAAAAGACGTTTCAGGATTGAAATAATATATCGAAAAAGTGTTACACACTGAATTCACACACACACTATTATTAGGGGCATAGAATAACTCACTAGATGTTTATGCATTCCAAAACTATTCAAGGGGACGTGTTATTTCCCATATTTTAACACTAATGAAACACTGTTATGCGCTGACTTCACGTCAACCTACTATATTTGGTGCCATACATGCGCTGAGCTTCCTTATTTCATCTACTGGTTTACATAAGATTCATATCAGAAACAAAATGATTTATAGCAGAACCATGTTTTAACATATATCTCAACTATAGGGATTGGCTACAAGCAGCGTGTATAATCAACTCTGGCTACCCCCTCATGAAATAATTCTGCAAGTGTATAACCTCATTGTATTGTTTTGATATGTTAAAACATGGTTTTATATATGCAATGTATTATTTCTTAATCAAAACAGTACTGTGAAATCATTTAAATTCGCTGGCATGAAATTTCGCGCTAATGTGAAAAAGGACTGTTTCGCGTGGGCTTTAATTCGCGCATTTTCAGTCTTAGAAATGAAAAATAAAATTAAAAAATTATAATAACGCGGTCTTAAATTCGCGCATCGGTCCTAGCGCGAAATACGCTAAAATTCGTCCTACGCGAATAGAAATGATTTCACTGTATCTTGATCTGAAATAATCAATTCAGCTCATATGAATTTTGCCAGGCCAAATCATACACAGCGCAGCTGCGCAAGTGTCTCATATGACCTAGGTCTGGCAAAATCCACTCAAACCGAATACATCATTGCAAATCAGGGTACTGTTATAATAACCCAATCGTAACCCCAAGTTAGTACCGCAACATGCACCTCCACAAATAGGAAATTGGTCCTTGAATTCATAGTATTTTAAGCATCATAAAACTGACAAGAAAGCAAGTCATGGACTGATGTTGGGGGTTGAGAAAAATGTGTGGTCAGTCCAGGGCTCAAACAAAGGGCCACCCCCTTACATGGCAAGTACTCTACTGACTGAGCTGAATGGCTGCCTGAAACATATTATTCCCTAATGTGACAAAGTCTGTACTGTGACACATGTTTTCACATCATGAAACCCTATCTCTCTATTATGTTTCAGCTGTTAGCGTTTCTTTCCCTAGTTTTAATCAAATGTGCCTTACCTAATAATGGCCATCCCTATGTAGTAAGTCAATGGAACAATTGCTAAAACTGCTAAAATACATTTCTGTAAATGACAAAAAAGACAATGTTACTGTTATACACTGATAAAAACACATTTTTTCTTAACAATAGGCATGCTGTAACTTTTATCAATCCACATCAAGAACCAAAACTGTTGGTGTTACCTAAATTTTATGTGGACTTAACAGACTACTGTAGGTAAAAAATGGCTACAGCAGTCAGAGATAATTAATCTCTCAGTACACTTAACCTCTTTTACTGATCAGTTGTGCTCAGTCAAATGCTTTTTTGCAAAAACTATTTCAGTTCTAGGAACGCAGTTAAACAGCTCTATTACAAATTTTAAGACAATCTATTGAATTAATGAAATTCTTAAAAATGTCCATGCCAGACATGGCCAGTATTGATAAATATTTTAGGTCATTTGCCCCCCAGGACATTTGCCCCCCAATGAAAAAATGTACTACTGGACATTTGCCCCCCAGTTGAAATGGCAGATAGGACATTTGCCCCCCACTTCTTATTTTTAGAATGGACATTTGCCCCCCAACATTTTTGTCCAATGTGCCAGTAGATATACTGTGTTATATGTTGTTTTATTATCAAAATTACTCTAAAAGGCAATTTTCAGTCAAAAAAACTATTTTATTGATAAAAATTTGATGAATATGTTAATTACATTGAGGTGTTAAGGTAAATAATAGCCTATTATTGAGTTATAAAAGTGCTCATAACAATGTTATAATTTTTTAATTTGTGCAATGTTTTTAACACTCAAACTTGTTAATTTGGCAATTATCTACTAGAAAGATGTAAGAAACAAACACATTGTTATCTACAATATGATAATTATCTTCCACTAAGTTCCTAAAAAATCACTAGGGGACAAAAATATTGGGGGGCAAATGTCCGTTTCAGAAATAAGCACTGGGGGGCAAATGTCCTATCTACCATTTCAACTGGGGGGCAAATGTCCAGCAGTCCACTTTTATATTGGGGGGCAAATGTCCTGGGGGGCAAATGTCCGGATCCCGTCTACTATTTATGCATTGACTTTAAAATTATAGTGTTATTTTGGTTTTTAGGTATGGACTGGGGTGTTATGTAGACTGGTGTGTTTAGGAGTGGTTTGGGTGTTGTGGTGCTGTCTTGGTGTGACTCGAGGTGTCTTGGTGTACTTTGAGGTGTTTTGGTGTGGTTTGTTTGTCTTTGTATGGTTTTTGTGTTTTGGTGTGGTCTGTCTTGGTATGTTTTGTGTCTGATGGTATATTATGATTCTGGGCATTTTGATCTAATTTGGGGTGCTTTGATGTGTTTCAACTGACTCTCCCAACACGGAATACAAAAACCCTGGTTCAAGTGATAGCAATCTTCAGTGGTAATTAAAAATAATGTGTACTTACAGTAACACCATCTGTGATCTTATTTTCTGGATCTGAGTATCCTAAAGCTATTGACAGTGCTACAAATAATAATAAATCTAATATTCTGTTAAAGATTTATTTCCACTCCTGACATAATCTCTAAACTAAGTCTACATGAAAATAATTTCATGTCAAAATCACCATCTGCAACACTGAAAGTGGTTTTTCCTCTAGGAAATTTCATTTTGTAAATTTTGCAGACAGATATTAGATCACAGAATAAGAACCTGCCAAAAAATGGCTATGGGAACCTGGCATCATAAATGATGCTGTGAAGTGTTATTTTTGGAATACAGAAAACCTCAAACATGTATTTCTGAAGAAAATAAAATTGATGTAAAGAAAGCACTTTGAAACATAGTTATACTGAAAGGGTGCCTTACAGTAAATCCATTAAAAACTTGAAACAAACCTTTAAATGAGACTAAACTCAAGTTCATTACATTTGTGCTTTGGTTTCGAGATGAAAATACAAGCCTTGCCATTGGTCAATATCAAAATTCAGCCTGGGAACAGCCAATCAGATTCCAGATTTTGATTTAAAATTATAAAGGATACTGACTAATATGATGTTCATGCCATCCACTGTATATTTATAGTAATAGACGTTGACAGACTGATGTGTGTACATGATAATTTCACTTCGTATTTTCTTAGGATCCATCGACATGATTCCTGAATCCCCGACACTCACTCTATCTGGTGGCAGCCATAAAACATAAGTTATAGCCTTAGTGTTAACCTAAAATGTAGTAAAAAATTGAAATGGAACTTCTGTTCTTTTTTATTACTGCTGCCAGTAGTACATAAATAAGTAACTACAATAAATACAGTATTATTTCTAGAGAACAGTATTTGTACCAATCCAAATGCAATAATTTCTTTCAGTATAAGATTTATTATAACAGTACAGACTTTTTATTGAAACCTTTGCTATAAGCTATAAGATATGGAAATTATGGTATGAATAAAAGCATGCTTCTTTGAGGGAATGTATAGAATAATTAGAAAAAAACTGTTTGTTTTGTTTTGTTATGTTTCAAAGCCGCACAAACAAAATTTAGGTCATATGTCAACACTCCAGCTTTAATAGGGGAGGACCTCAGATGGCCCTCCTGACATTATATTAGTCGAAGGTGGGCACCTGAGTAGGACCACCAAACATTCATCCTAATGGGCGGGACAACTAAAACCAAGTCAACAATCTTATCGGCTCAGCAATGGAGGCCACATAAGTAAAGTACTTTACTATACATAAAACTTGGCATTCTAACTTATAACAGAAGTTGTAATATGTTACCTTGGCGATAGGAATGGTGACAACAAAGAACCATGACAGAAAGCAGATCACAGCATGAACAATCAACAGAAATGGTGCTCCGAGGATCAACCATGGGTACGAGCTGACTGTTGTCTTATAAATAAATAAAATGAGCCGTGCCATGAGAAAATCAACATAGTGGCTCTGCGACCAGCATGGATCCAGACCAGCCTGCACATCCGCGCAGTCTGGTCAGAATACATGCTGTTCACTAACAGTTTCTCCAATTCCAATAGGCTTTAAAAGCGAACAGCATGGATCCCGACCAGACTGCGCGGATGCGCAGGCTGGTCTGGATCCATGCTGGTCGCAAACCCACTATGTAGGTTTTGTCATGGTGCGGCTCAAATAATTAGTTATAATATTGAGATCATCCTTATCAACAGTTATAAATTATTAGGATGATTTGTGCATGGAAGACACTCCTATTAATCTATTTGACGTCCAAGAAATAAAAGGTTGTAACTGTTACTTAAGACCTTTTATGACCTATACATTTTCAGAAACTGTGTTGAAAGTGCAATAACCTGAACACAAAATTATATGTATGCAACCCTGTTTATTGAACCAAAGATGACATTGCATTAACAAGGCTGCATTTGTTTCTTATGACCCATTCCTCTGGTCAGTTTTAGAAATATCATCTGAAGAAAAAAAAGGTCGTATCTTCCACTTACATCCTTTAATGTTGCATATTATGTGATTTTGAATAAATAAGTCATAAGTAGAAGATATGACCTTTTGTTTTAGATGACTGTAAAGTGTATACACAATTTCATAAATAACGTCAGCTCAATAAAAAATATTAGACAACAAGAACTGTCGGTATTTAAAAGCTTTAGCTAAGAGGTTCCAGCATAGACTGGAACAGTTGAGGTAACAGGCTTTCAAGCACTATTTGGCAAAAAAATAGGGCTAAAATAAGGGCAATTTTTGCCAAAAATAAGGGCTCCCAGACGACCTCAGGCCTAAATATATACTGTTGTTTGTTGTTTATTTAAAGGTGTATGCTTGGAGGTATAAATAATTTATGCTCGTTTGAGTGAAACGAATTAGAGCATAAATATGTTTCATGAAGCTGTAGCCTAGGAACTCATGGAAACCGATATAGGCATCCTCTGTAAACGAATCTTAAAGAATATTAACTTCAATAAGTTAATTGGTTCATTATATGCATGACTTTGTGCAAAAAAAAATTTTAAGTTCAGACAGAAATTACAAAAACTTTGGGTTAATTTAAAACAAGAGGGTCATTGACCCTAAAGCGCTCACCTGTGTACAAGGCTTCAAGTGTGTTTGTATAAGTACAGAGCTAGGTTTCTTCTATGTTAGCCTATATTATATACATGTCACACACACTTTTGAACCTAGGGCAATAATTTGAACAATTATGGTAGACATTACAAATCTGATATCACACGCAAAATATCAAGGCTCTAGCTATTATTGATTCAGAGAAGAAAAGTGACCACGCCCCCTGGCAGCCATGTTTTTTGACGAATCTGAATAATTTGAACAATCTTGGTAGAAGGTCACACAAGAACCATTTGTGTAAAATTATTTTAAAAATCAGGATCGCAGTTTCAAACAAGAAGATTCTTAAAGTTTCCACTATATACATTTAGGGAAAAGTGACCACGCCCTCTGGCGGCCATGTTTTTTGACGAATCAAAATAATTTGAACAATCTTGGTAGAGGGTCACACAAGGACCATTTGTGTAAAATTATTCTAAAATCGGGCAAGCAGTTTCACACAAGAAGATTTTTAAAGTTTCCACTATATACATATGGGGAAAAGTGACCACGCCCTCTGGCGGCCATGTTTTTTGATGAATCAAAATAATTTGAACCATCTTGGTACAGGGTCACACAAGGACCATTTGTGTAAAATTATTCTAAAATCAGGCCAGCAGTTTCACACAAGAAGATTTTTAAAGTTTCCACTATATACATATAGGGAAAAGTGACCACGCCCTCTGGAGGATAATGTTTTTTGACAAATCAAAATAATTTGAACATTCTTGGTAGAGGGTCACACAAGGACCATTTGTGTAAAATTATTCTAAAATTGGGAAAGCAGTTTCATACAAGAAAATTTTTAAACTTTCCACTATATACATATAGAAACAAGAAACGCGGCAATGCCACGAAACCAGGTTTTCAACACTTTTCATAAGAATAAACAAGAGTGCCAGAATGTCACAATATATGCCCGTCACAGTAAATTTCTTTACTCTAGCACCTGTATTTGCAGATGTTATTTTAATTTTGTGGTTGTTTAGTAATCATTGTAATTCTTTTGTTTTTCTAAGTCCACAAAAAAACTCCTTACCAGGTAGAGATACCTTAAAATACACCTAAAATTAGAAAGTAACAACTATGTTGTACCACAGAAAAATGGTCTTGGTTTTTCCCTATGGTCAATTATAAAAAAGTTACAATATAAGTTATTTATAGTAGGGAAGTTAATCTTTAAAAAAAAAAAAAAAAAAAAAAAAAATTTGTAAGTCCACACAGAAATCCTTACCAGTAAGAGACTGGTCAAAATACACCTAAAAAATTGGATGTAAATCATGATGTTGTACTACAGAAAAGTGGTCTCGATTTTTCCCTACGTCTAGTAATGAAAAAGTTTACAATATAAGCTATTTATAGTAACAAACATAGGGAAGTAATTCTAAAGAAGGAACTGCGCAAGACACTTCGTCTCATGATGGTATATAATTGTGCCAAGTTACATCAAAATCCCTCTATGCATGAAGAAGATATGCTTCGGACAAAGTTTTCATTCTTGTATCCTTTGACCTCTAAGTGTGACCTTGACCTTAGACCTAGGGACCTGGTTCTTGCGCATGACACTCCGTCTCATGATGGTGAACAATTGTGCCAACTTTCATCAAAATCCCTCCATGCATGTAGAAGATATGCTAACCCTAACCCTAACCTAACCCTAACCCTATTTTTAGTAACAATGACCTTGACCTTGATCCCAGAAACCCCAAAATCAATCCCAAGCTACAACTTTATATAAGTTTTCTATACACCAAGTTTCATCATGATAGCTCATTCCTAAGTTAAGTTATTGACCGGAAACCCTTTTCTATTTTAAGTAACAGTGACCTTGACCTTGACCCCAGAAACCCCAAAATCAATCCCAGCCTTTGTCTTGATATAAGCTACATACATACCAAGTTTTATTCAATATCTTTACCGAAACAAAAGTTACTGACCGGAAACACCAGTTTGATGCCGCCATCCGCCCGCCCGCCAAACGTCATACCCCAATCTAATAACTCAGGTTTTCGTTGGAAACCTGGTTAAAAAGGGACCACACCCTCCAGCAGCCATGTTTTTTGACGAATCGGTATAATCTGAACAATCTTGGTAGAGGGTGACATAAGGACCATTTGTGTGAAATTATTTCAAAATCGGACCATCGGTTTAGGAGTAGATGTCGTTTGAAGTTTTTTCTATTTTTAGCTCTGGCAGCCCCTGTGTGCAACCAAGCGGAACCATTTGAACAACTTTGGTAGAGGACCACACAAGGAACATCATGGCCAAGTTTCATCAAAATCCATTCATTGGTTTTGGAGGAGATGTCGTTTAAACACAAATGTTGACGACGGACGACTTGACGGACGGAGGCCCGCACGACAGACGCCGGACACAGCATGATCACAATACCTCACCATGAGCACTTTGTGCTCAGGTGAGCTAAAAATAAGGGCTGTTTTAGGAATTTGGTTCTTCCTGAGTGTTTTTTTTAGGAATTTTAGGGAGGCCTGATAAGTTAGGATTTTTAAAGTTTCTGAGGTAAAAAAAATCATACAAAGTTTCAGTTTTCTCAGAAGTAACTTTTTTCACTTATGACCTTTCATTTCTGGGAAATCAAATTGTATCAATTAAATATTCAAAATGTAATTAAACTTTAATCAACTTTTTTATACTCAAGGAAATATGAGAAGGAAATTCTATAATCTGAAAGAATTTCCAATAAGTAAATAGACCTGCTTCCAGTTCAGTTTTCTTTGCTTAGTAAGGTGTAATGAAGTTACTCTCCAAGCAATGTGGTAAAACTGGTTCAATTATTAATTCTGCAATTTAAATTACCAATGACTATTAAACAATAAATAAATCAATGTGCTACTGACATTACCCAAAAACATCTTAACTTAGCACTACTTTCAGTTTTGAGTAAATCAGTTGACTGATAAATTTAACTCAGTTAATTCATTCTTCTACAGCCTGGTTTCAGCAGCATTTTCAGTTCTTTCAGTCTGGTTACCGGTAAGTTATTTCAGTGATATTTTTAGAACTATGTAGACTGGTTATTTAGCTTATTCAAAATTTAAAGTACCATATTACCAAGAAATTCTTCTTGAAGACTGGTTTATGATATTTCAGTCACAGATTTAGGTGAACCATAAGACACCTCAAAGATATTTTCAGATCTTTTTCAACTGGTTATATAACACATTACTTAAAGAAATAATTACCCAGAAACCTCTCTTGCAGACTGGTGTATGGTAGGACACCTGAGCAATACTTTCAGATCTAATTAGACTGGTCTCTTCATCTTCTTCCCCAGTCTGTTTCTGGTAATAATGAGATTCTAAGTTGGTTGTGCATGGAGACGCATGCATCTGTATTATACAAAATGACAACACTGAGTACATACTTCTCTGATAATTATAGTATTTTAGGTTTACTCTAAAACAGCCTACAACTCTCACTCTCTGTGCCTCAATCCTGATGGCATCTGTCACCACATGGGTATGACAGAAAGACAAATTAGTTTCCGTTTTTAATGCTAAGAGGTCAGTTTCTCTTTTCAAAGCTGAGTGCGAACAAGTACAGCTACTGGAAGTTTGGTTTAACGCAGCTAGGAAGTTAGCTCATTAAGATCTCTTACACTTAAAGCAGGGCTTCTACCCATATGCTACCAAAGCAGTAAACTTCCTTAAAGTAATATCATTTAAAGTAATATTATTTAAAGTAATACCATTTAAAGTAATATCACACCTATATAGAGATAGAATAAGCGTTCAATATTCATAATTTGCATCTTTACATTTAGACATCTATATCTTAGCAAAGACATGAAATATTAATACACACCAAAAACACAAACTTTCCAAATGGCCACAGGAAGTACTTTGCCATCCTCAAACAAAATGGTGCTGAAATTTTTCAAAAGAACAGATCCTTTATTTTTTCTCTTATATTTCTCTTAAATCTACTACATCCTCACCACATGTCTCCTCAAAGACACTGGTGAGATTACAACTATGACATTATACCAGAATGGTTGAAGCAGACCCAAGACACACTTAGACAGACTCGCTACATGGTTTCTTTTATTAAATCCTGATAACTTAACTGCATGAAAGATTTTCTAATCTAAATCTAATGGAACAGTAACAAAAATTCGGGGCTTGATCCTATTCCATTGAAATTTGTCCTTTGGGCAAATCAATATTTTCACTTGCCCAAACCATTTTCTTGTAACCTAATTAATATCACAGTAATGTTAAAATGCACAGCAGCTAATCTAACAAGAGATCACAGAGTGATCTTGGTGCCCACCAATGTGCCATTTTTGAGTGTTCCAAATTTCATGACTTATTGACTAGCTCAAGGTCAAATTTCCATTTCCGTACACAACACTGTGCATGTGGTCCAAATTCAAAAGCTGTAGCTTCAGAAATGTGAAAGTAGGTCACTAGATCAATTTCAAGGACAAAGTTCTTTGTACACAGAACTATGCATGTGGTCCAAATTTGAAGCCTGTACCTTCAAAAATGTGAAAGTAGGTCACTAGGTCAATGTTAAGGTCAAAGTTTGTTTCGGTACACAAAACTATATATGCATGTGGTCCAAATTTGAAGGCTGTAGCTTGAGATATGTGAAAGTAGGTCACTAGGTCAAAATCAAGGTCAAATTTCATTTCGGAACACGAAACTATGCATGTGGTCCAAATTTGAAGCCTGTACCTTCAAAAATGTGAAAGTAGGTCACTAGGTCAATGTCAAGGTCAAAGTTTCTATCAGTACACAAAACTATGCATGTGGTCCAAATTTGAAAGCTGTAGCTACAGAAATGTGAAAGTAGGTCACTAGGTCAAAATCAAGGTCAACTCATGTCAAGGTTCATCTTGCCACTCAAAACCATACATGTGGTCCAAATTTGAATGTTGTAGGTTGACAAGAAGATTTTAAAAGCTTTTCCCTATATGTCTATATGAACCATGTGACCCCCAGGGCGGAGCCATATTTGATCCTAGGGGAATAATTTCAATAATCTTAGTAGAGAACCACTAGATGATGTCACATATAAAATTTCAAAGCCCTAGGCCCTGTGGTTTTGGACAAGAGGTTTTTCAAAGTTTTTCCCTATATAAGTCTATATAAACAATGTGACCCCCGGGGCTGGGCTATATTTGACCCAAGGGAAATAATTTGAATCATCTTGGTAGAGGACCACTAGATGATGCTACATACCAAATATTAAAGCCCTAGGCTCTGTGGTTTTGGACAAGAAGATTTTCAAAGTTTTTCCCTATATAAATCTATGTAAATTATAAAAATAAACAAAGGGCCATAACTCACTCAAAAATTGTTGAACCAGTCTGATTTTCAGGGGTACACAACTAGGGTACCGTACATCATTCTGACAAGTTTGGTCAAAATCCCCCCAGTAGTTTCTGAGGAGATGCGATAACGAGAAATTGTTAACGGACGGACGGACGGAAGGACGACGGACCATGGATGCAGAGTGATTTGAATAGCCAACCATTTGATGATGGTGGGCTAATAAATGTATTGTGTAAATCAATTGATACTTAGAACAAATGTATGAGGTAGCTGGCTATATTTGGTATGAAGATTTTCCATACCCAGGAAATGGAACAGTTGTTTAAGTCCAGCATTTTCCTTTTATAGCAATATATTGATGAATAACCTACCATAAGACCTGCCAATGATGGTCAGTGCCATAAGTAATGCAACAACAACATAGACCAAAGCTAGCCACCAACCAACCAATAGTAAATACATTATGTTTGTTGGCCGTATAGTTGATACTGAAATCAAATATAACATAATTCACATTTAAACAATACAGTTGATATATCCCTCAAATTAACTGTACAATAAGCAGTATTAATAAAATTTTGGAATTAACTCTCCCAGTCAAACTGGGATAGAACATTTAAGAAATAAAACAGTGATTTGGCGTTGAATATAATCACTGTTTCGAGTTCAGATGTGAAGGAACTGTATCACCAGGACACGGCCCAAGTGATATAATAATACTTATACATTGTATGAACTACATTGATTTTATTCAAGAGCAAATCTGTGTGAGATATATTATTTCCATTATAACATGTTATCAAGGATTGTTTTGTACATCATTGACAACATCCACCAAATATTAGCGTGTTTTGTGTCGATTTCCTTACCAGCACGCTGCTATGACATTTGACATAATAATATTGTGAAGTACAAACAGTGAATTGCTGCATAATAACACACAATTTTCAGTCTTCTTTGCTTATTACGAAAACAAATCATAAATCAAGTTTAAGTCCAAGAATACATTTTTACGGTTCAAATGTCATTACCTCTGACAGGTTTAGCTGCTGATATATCAGCATAGAGGTCCTGCACAATGTCTGACCTCTCAGACAAAGGTCGCGAGGTCACATGACTCTTCCATTTCTTGAAACCAAACTGAAATAATGAAATCTTTTGAATGACAAGTCTGGCTAAATATAATTCATGCTTTTAATTACCATTTTCCATACAATATTTTGCTTAGCTCTAATGCTGTTTCGACTTGGAACACGATGTAACTGCAAAGAAATCTGAAGTCTCCTATACAAAATATTTATACATATGTAATGGAAAACAACTGTCAGATATGTTATGGATTTTATTCCTCGGCAATACACTTCAAGCAAGATTAGCTGTTTGTAAAACACATATTCCCCAATGATGGCCTTTTGGAGGTAAGTTGGTGTTTACTTTTCTGTCTAAAGTGTGCCCTGACATTTCCTGTTATTACCAAAAAACCAACAGGATCATCTACTGTCCATAAACGATCATGGTATTTTTAATGGCCAAAGGCGTCATCTAGCTATGTATCCGAAACCAGTTTTAGTTTCAAGGTCATGCTGACCTTAATCACTGATACAATAGGAGGCATCTGCTTACCAGAAACAATCATACTGTGGAAGACCCAAGCACTCTGTAGCTTTCAATACTGAAGTATTTTTAGTCTCTGACCTTAGACCTTAACCTCTGACACATCTATCCTTTAATAGATACGGGTCATCTACTGACTACCAGTAATCAACCTATGAAAACTGACAACTTTATGTTGAAGCATTCTCTAGTTATTGATCGAAAACAGTCATCAGTCTCAATGCCTATGCGACCCATGTGACATTGACAATTGACAAACTTACCAAACAATTTATTTTACTTATTTTGTTGGGTTTAACGTCACATCGGTCATATGACGACTTTCCAGCTTTGATGGTGGAGGAAGACCCCAGGTGCCCCTTCGTGTATCATTTCATCACGAGCAGGCACCTGGGTAGAACCACCGACCTTCTGTAAGCCAGCTGGGTGGCTTCCTCACGTGAAGAATTCAATGCCCTGGGTGAGGCTCGAACCCATATCGATGAGGGGCAAGTGATTTGAAGTCAGCGACCTTAACCACTCGGCCATGGAGGCCAAACAAAGACAATAGGGATTATCTACTGACCACAGGCAGTAATCCTTTGAAGTTTTAACACCATATGCCCAATCATTCTTCAGTAATTGATCATACAGTCTCAAGGTCACTGTGATCATGATCTTTAACCAACTGACCATCAAAACATTAGGCTTTATCTATTGACTAGAAACAATCATTCTATGAAATAGGACAAGGTATTATTGATTTAGTTATTGATAGGAAACCAAATTGTCAGATACATGAACCAAAGTTAAGACAAACCAACGAAAATGAGCAAAACAATATTACATCCTTTTCATAAGAGGACAGCATGAAAATGGAACATCTGTGTAAAACACTGCACAACCATCATTTTTAAATTTAAAGAAATAATATGTACCAAACTTAACTAGGGATGATGTGCTGTCATTTTGCTGAAGTAACAAGCATAGTAACTTTAAATTTCTTTGCTTAGCACTTTATACAGGAAAATTTAAGTAATTTACTATCCCTCAGGTCTTTTATTCTAATTATGATCTTGAAAAGAGTCAGGCATTATCTGGAACTTGCTTAGATTTTCTTTATTGATCTTCTTAGTTACCTTGAAGTTATTTTCCATTCTGTGTGCTTCAATGACATTTTCAGGTGGAATTACAACACAATTACGTTCAAACCCGGCACCTTCTTCTATGGAATTTTCCCTCCTAACACTGTGTGCCCCTGATCTCTCCACTAGGATAGAAAAATAATTTAAATATACATGTAATATTCAATTTTATGTATATACATATAGATGGTCTATATTCAAGATAATGACACAAAAATAACCTCAGATGAAGCAAATTTAAGTTTTCTTGAAAAGATGCAAAAAGCCAATGATACTAAAAGATTTATTATTCCAGCTTATATTGGAAAAGGAAAAAGTTGCATTGTGGTTTAAGTCAAAGTTTTTGAATTATTTTTATCCACAATTATGGTTGTACATCTTTTCAAACAATCAAATTAAGCTTTTCTGATGAGATTAGTGATTTGCTACACCTAAGATATGAGACATTAATTCGGCATTTAAAGAAAATGAAATTTTCCAAAATGACTTTGCCACCTTGAATTGTGACCATTTGTATCATGAAAATAAAGGTATCAGAATTAGCATATCTTGGGGTTGGCTTTATTTGTTTACTAAACTGGACCAAAAGTGCAGTTTTGCAGTCCTATTTATTTCATTCTGATACTTTATTAATAAGCAGAAAGAAACAAGAGGGATATAATGGCCCTAGTTCACTCACCTGAGTGTCAAAGAGGGACTCATCAATAAACATTTTTAAAACTGGTCTAAAGTTTCAGAAGCCAAGCTCCAGCTGGTCATTTTTTTCTTATCAAGATTTGCAGTTTTCAGAAATTTGTGAAATTTAATTTCAAAATGATCATGTGGCAAAGAAGATGGCGTTCAAAGATTTTTCTATTTTTAGCTTTGATGGTCATGTTTTTGACAGAACAATTTGAGTGATTACCCAATGAGTTTCTTTGAAATAATTTCAAAATCAGACCACAGGTTTAGATACTGTTTGAAGATTTTATTTTTAGCTTGGCTGCCAGTTTTTTTAATAATTCCTTTTAATAGGCCACTCAACCAACATCATGACTGCAGTTTCTAACAAGAAGTTTTCACTATGTACATGTAGTGAAAAGTGATCATGCCCTCAGATGACAATGTTTTTAACAATTCCAAATAGTCTGTAGAGGGAATTAAAGGGTTATTCCAATGAAGTTTGGTTGAAATCTGCCATGTGGTTTAGGTGTAGTTAATTGAATACCGTGACAATATACAAGTGATAAACATCCATTGGGTGATTGGAAAAGCTCACCTTCAGCATTTTAAGCTTAGTTGTACTAAAAAAGCAAACAAGAAACTAACTTAGGAGATGTACATTAATACTAGACAGTAGTCTGATACAAAAATTAGTAAATGAATAATGCCATAGCATAGATTACTAAAACTTTTTTCTGGAAAGTGACAAAGATCTTCCACATAAAAAAATATCTTGATAGATAATTCTTTTACCTTAAAACCACTCTTTAATTAAAATCTCATCTTGTTTAGCACTTTTATAACTGACCTTATTAAACTGCAAAAATATTTGCATACATTCATACCATACTATTTGGTGAACCTGCCTAGTAAATAACTTATATTATCATAGATGCTAATTATAATTTTCAATTGTTGGTCATGTTTATACGTACACTAAAAACATGTTTGTGCATATAATTGCAGAAAATCTGGGCTTGATGCTAGCTGTATCCCACTTTACCATTCTTTACCATTCTCACTGTTTTTTTTTCCACTGATTTTTGTGAATGGGGTCAGGACCTTTACAATTGGGAAAAATGTATTGTAAAACGTCTAAATTGGGAATTGTTAAAAGTCATATATTTTTTTTTAATGTCACATTTAAGAAATTAAGAGCTGTCCGTAAGACAGTGGGCTCGACTTTTCTCAATGCCTGACTCTGAATTTGAGCTTTGCCAGTAAAAAAAAAAAAAATCCAAGTTAAAAAGGGGCATAACTCTGTTAAAATTCAAATTATCGTTAGGAGAATGGTGTCTCCTGGTGTAGACTTTGATAGAAAATAACTATTTTGAGCTTCAAGTCAAAGGCTTTGATAGTAACAGAGATATTTGACTTTATCAAAAACTTTAACTAAAAATTCTAACTTAAAAAGGGGCATCATTCTGTCAAAATTCAAACCAGGAGTTATAAGAATTGTGTCTCCTGGTGTAGATTTTGATAGTAAATAACTATTTTGAGTTTCAAGTCAAAAGCTTTAATAGTAACAGAGATATTTGACTTTTAACAAAATGACAAAAACTTTAACTAAAAATTCTAAGTTAAGGGGCATAATTCTGTCAAAATTCAATTCAGTGTTATGGGGATTGTTTCTCCTAGTGTAGACTTTGATAGTAAATAAGTATTTTAAGTTTCAAGTCAATAGCTTTGATAGTAACAGAGATAAATTGACTTTATCAAAAACTTTAACCAAAAATTCTAAGTTAAAAAGGGGCATAATTCTGTCAAAATTCAAATCAGAGTTATGGGGATTGTTTCTCCTGGTGTAGACTTTGATAGTAAATAACTTTTTTAAGTTTCAAGTCAATGGTTTTGATATTAACAGAGATATTTGACTTTATCAAATACTTTAACCAATGGCGACACCGAAAATGGTCATAGATGCATTAAGTTAGTAAATTGTTTTGTGTTTCAAATGTTCAAGGTTTCACTGGTACAGTCTCGTTTGAAAACGCTGAAAAAAAAAGTAAAAACAAGGAGCTGCATTCAATAAACGCTTGATGCCCCCAGTGGCATCCTTGTCGATAAATTTGCACCTAAGTCCAAAATGAGGTCAAGGTCGAGTTCAGGTGATGTTTGAAGATGAGGAATGGTCACAGTTTACATCTGTATTAGTATCAATTCATTCTTGTAAGGGGTATTGATGCTAGATGAAACAGTCCCATTTGATTAACCAAGAGATGGCCCATATAAAGCAACCTAAGTCCAAAATGAGGTCAAGGTCAAGGTCAAACTGAGGTCAGGTGATGTCTGAAGATGAGGAATGGTCACAGGTTACATCTGCATTAGTATCAAGTCATTCTAGTAAGGGGTAGTGATGCTAGACGAAACGGTCCCATTTGGTTAACCTTGTACGGACGGATGGACAGGACAATCACTACCCAATATGCCTCCCACCAGTAGATGCTGGGGGCATAAAAATAACTTTGGGAATTTTAGCTTTGAAATTAGGAAATTTAACATACCCTTTCCATTGGGATTGGGGCCCAATTTTGGCCCCACATTGGCCAGAAAAAAAACACTGATTATCTAGTACCCTCAAATGGTAGAACACAAGACTTGAAATCAACAGGTTGTGGAGTTAAATGCAGAGCACCAAATACCAAGCAGACGGAGTGAAAAAGTGCTCTCAAAATATGAGAATTAGCAATCAAGCAAAACTCTCTTTGGTCTGTTAGTAATGAAAGAAACCAAGTAGGTCAGTACCTATGAGCTTAAAAAACATGCAGTTAACTGAAGAAAGAACTGCAGACAAAAAATACTAGCCAGAGTACAGTTTAGCTATAAATACATTGTTATAGTAAAAATCAACATTAAAAAACAATAACTTAGGCAAAAGTACTATTTTAAAATAACAAACTTAACTAAGTAATTACTTAAGGTCTTTCATGAAATTTGGGCCTGGTCGGCATTTCTGTATTGAAACTTTGGCACTTTGTCATCACCTAGAGGAAGCCAAACTAGCAAGACCTGTCTTAATGACAATGCATTGTTATGTAATTTGTCCTCTGCAATTAACTTGCAATGTCAAAGATGAGTGAGGTTTGAAAGCATTAGCCCCAGTAATTTAAGAAGTCTACTTGTGATGTTGACACAGATGCCGGCAGAAAGGCGAGGACAAATAAAGCTCTTCTACATAAAAGGTTCAAGTAGTCATGCTAAAAAATGCTAAAATTTCTTACGTTTATGCTCACTGACAAGCCTCTTCCTCATATGACCTTGAGAGAGTAGATCCGGGCCTGGCAAGGTCATTGTTCCTTCATCTTGAACAGGAAATGTTGCAGTCCTACTGGTTATATCAGTTTGTATTTCTTCATCCATGTTTAACTGTCTTCTTGTGTAGCAGACGCAATGTGGTGTTTAAATTATAAATTGTTTATTGCACAGACTATGAGATTAGATGGATTCATTCTGACAAAAGTACTTTAAATCTACATCATTCTGAAAAAAAGAAAGTATATACTCAAAACACCTACAAACTACATACTTGAGACACCGTAGCTGCATATTTTATAAATTCATCTTCATTATGTTTCTCCATACTTCGCTAAGAAAAGACAATATCAATACAAGAGTTGTGTAATGACAGCCCACTCAACTATTTGGTTTAAACAGTATTTTTTTGACATAATTACATCTGTTACACTAAATTGTTAAATGTACAAACATATAGGATTGAGTAGGAAGCTATAAGCTTTTTTAAAACTCTCTCCTCAACTATTTGAAGCTCTTCCACCTAATACTACCTTACATACAAAAACTTCAGCATAATTTTGACAAAATGTAAGGAAGAGTTATGAAACTAGTGAAGTCATCCCATGATGTCACAGAAGTGTGAAGCATTTGAAAATATTTGGTTAAGTAATTCCTGAGAAACATGCCTACATGCAAAACTGTCACAAAAGTTCAATGTTGAAAGGGAGCATGATTTTGAAAAATAGAAACTAGAGTTATATAACGTGTCATGGGAGTCTTTGGGAGATCATCTCACGATATCAAAGACATGTGTGAACTTTGAAAGCATCTGACCTATTAGTTTCTGAGAAACCTGTTTGTGACATGGACGTCTACACTGTCCGACAGGTGATTACTGTTTAAAACATGGTCAATCTAAAAGTGCCTTTTGAAAGCATATAATACAACCAAGAAAAACAAGAGCTCGTCGAACACAAAATGCCCCCCTTGATGCATTCAGTAATTGCACAAGGCACAGAAATTATATGCTCTCTGTAAACAAAAGTTCTACCATTCTGGTTTAATGTGACCTTGACCTTTAACCTTTTAACCTAACAAGAGATTACAGAGTGATCTTGGCGCCATCCACTGTTCCTAATTTCAAGACTCGCTCAAGGTCAAATTTCATTTCGGTACAAAACAATGTCTATGTAGTCCAAATTTGAAAGCTGTGGCTTGAAAAAAGTGAAAGCAGGTCACTAGATCAATTTCAAGGTCAAAGTTCATTTCGGTAGACAGAACTATGCATGTGCTTCAAATTTGGAGGCTGTAGCTTGAGAAATGTTAAAGTAGGTAATAGGTAAAAATCAATGTCAAATTTCAATTCAGAACACAAAAATATGCATGTGGTCCAAATTTGAAGGCTGTAGCTTGAGAAATGTGAAAGTAGGTCACTAGGTCAAAATCAAGGTCAAATTTTACTTAGGAACACAAAACTATGCAAGTGGTCCAAATATGAAGCCTGTACCTTCAGAAATGTGAAAGTAGGTCATTAGGTCAATCTCAAGATCAAAATTCATTTCAGTACAAAAAACATGCTTGTGGTCAAATTTGAAGGATGTAGCTTGAGAAATGTGAAAGTAGGTCACTAGGTCAAATTTTATTTAGGAACAAAAAACTATGCATGTGGTCTAAATTTGAAGCCTGTACCTTCAAAAATGTGAAAGTAGGTCACTAGGTCAAGATCAAGGTCAACTCATGTCAAGGTTCATCTTGCCACTTAAAACTATACATGTGGTCCAAATTTGATTGATGTAAGTTATGGACATGAAGATTCAAGTTTTTCCCTATATAAGTCTATATGAACCATATGACCCCTGGGGCGGGGTCATATTTGACCCTAGAGGGATAATTTGAACAAACTTGGTAGAGAACCACTAAATGATGCTACATTACAAAATATCAAAGCCATAGTCTTTGTGGTTTGGACAAGAAGATTTTCAAAGTTTTTCCCTATATAAGTCTATGTAAACCATGTGACCCCCAGGACGGAGCCATATTTGACCCTAGGATAATTATTTGAACAATCTTAGTAGAGGACCACTAGATAATGTCATATACAAAATATCAAAGCCCTAGACCCTGTGGTTTTAGACAGGAGGTTTTTCAATTTTTTTTTCCCTATATAAGTCTATATAAACCATGTGACCCCCAGGGTGGGGCCATATTTGACCCCAGGGAAATAATCTGAACAACGTTGGTAGAGGATCACTAGATTTTGCTACACACCAAATATCAAAGCCCTAGGCCCTATGATTTTGGACAAGAAGATCAGAAACCGTTTAACTGTTCCTGGCGAATGCGACCTTGACCATTGACCTAATGTCCTCAAAATCAATAGGGGTCATCTGCTGGTCATGGCCAACCTAACTATCAATTTTCCTGACACTAGGCCAAAGCGTTCTTGAGTTATTGCATGGAAATCATTTTATTGTTCCTGGTCACTGTGACCTTGACCTTTGACATACTGACCTCAAAATCAATAGGGGTCATCTGCAGCTCATGAGCAACCTCCCTATCAACTTTCGTGACCCTAGGCCTAATCGTTCTTGAGTTATCATCCGGAAACCGTTTTACTGTTCAGGGTCACTGTGACCTTGACCTTTAATATACTGACCTCAAAATCAATAGGGGTCATCTGCCGGTCATTACCAACCTCCCTATCAACTTTCATGATCCTAGGCCCAAGTGTTCTTGAGTTATCATCCGGAAACCGTTTTATTATTCAGGGTCACTGTGACCTTGACCTTTGACCTACAGACCTCAAAATCAATAGGGGTCATCTGCTGGTGATGACCAACCTCCCTATCAACTTTCATGATCCTAGGCACAAGCGTTCTTGAGTTATCATCCGGAAACGGATTGGTCTACATTCCAACCGACCGACCTACCGACCGACCGACAGACCGACCGACATCTGCAAAACAATATACCCCTCCTTCTTCGAAGGGGGGCATAATAAAAGCAGACTGTGCTTGATTCTTTTCATGACAGGTAATGAAGTGTGCAACACCCTCATGTCCCTTAGCACCAGCTTAAGTTGAACTCTACGCTATTATGGTAAATACAGGAATAAAATCCATGATCCTAGAAAATATATAACAATGTTAAAGCTTTCAATATCATTTGTTGGGTAAAAAACTGGACAAAAATATCTATTGTAAAATAAATACAGGTATCTCACCTTACAGTGATTATTGTCAGTCAAAATAGTAATGCATCAAAACATCCAAGATTAAACTAAAAGCAATTTACATCTGTTAAGTTCTTTCATATATTGCTCAAAAGTTCTCACATAATCAACGTTATATAAAGCACATAAAAAAAACATGCATAGTTCATCAAATAGAGATCAAATCGGTCTCAAGTCGCTCACTTGCATTATGCATAACAAAGTAGATAGAAATCATTCTAATAATTAGACCAATCTAATTTTTAAAAAAAAATTTCCTAGTGGTTGATTTAAGAAATAATGAATAGAAAAAATTGTGTTTTAATGTTATTAATACACAGAAATAGGTTATACGTACGCGGAATAATTTCACGAGGACGTGGCCCGAGTGAATATTCTGGCGATGTATAACCGATTCTGAGTGTATTAATTTAGGAAAAACACAATTTTGCTATACATAATATGCCCTTAATCTAAAACAGAAGATAAAATGTAGTAGGGCTCTTTCTTGGTCGCAAAAAAAACATTGACGACATTGCATGTTTTAACAGAAAAAAGCATATTGGAATGTAAAATAAAAAAAAATTACTAATAATTTCACTTTAGTTATTTTTTTACAATTCTCTGTATTTGACAATATAATTTGACTATAGGCAAACATGGTCAATGACGTGTAGCTATCTAAACTCACATTTCAAATTTACATACCAGTATAATATGAAATGTGTAATCTATTTAGAATTCTAGGGCTTGTCAGTGAAATGAATTTTCTGTACCTAAGTTTATTCAATCTAGTAAGTGTATATTTCTGAATTCATGTAAGAGTTATTGGACTTGGATTGGATTGCTGTTATTCAGTTGTACCTAACATCATGCAGATATCTGTTTGAAGTTTCAACACAGTACATGGTGACAGTTTTCAATGTCACACATTAACCAGCATTTTCCAAGTCAAAAAAGGGACATAACCTTGTCAAAATTAAGAGTCAATCCAAGAAGGGGAATAATTTTGTTAAAATTATAATAATACTGAGTTCTGAATCTTGCGCACTGTCACCCTGAAAAAGCAAAGCAATTGAGTTTAATGGAAAAATGAAGAAGACAATGGACTTTCTTTATAAGGGAGCATAATTTATTTATGGTTGTATTTAGAAGAATGTGTAATGTCTTGATACCTGGTTATGATTTATGAGTTATGTCACACTTTAAAATTTGAACATTGTCACTCATAATGAGCAAGTTCGACTTAACATCTTAAGAATTACTTGACTTCATAAAAAGCCAACACCAACACCAGGGCAAGTGCAATAGTCATCAGGGTTCCCGCTGTCGGTCGCCAATGGCGCCAAATGCGACAAAATGTAAATTCTGGCGCTATAAATCTTCAATTGGCGAATTTCATTGGCGCCTACAAGATAATCGTCGATCTGATCTTCTGATCTTTCTCAATGACGCAATAACGGATCATCCGATATTTAACACTACACGAAGACAATACACAACGTGTCAATATCGATTTACACCTCGGGGCATAATTTAAAACTTCGCCGAGTCACTAGAGCGTTCCTCTACGCAAGAACGATTATTAGTCAATCTTACACGAAAGCAAATGAAACGAAGCTGCGTGCTTCGTCTAATGCACCACCTTTTTTTATGATGCAAAAAACGCGAGATAAATTTACAGGTTATTTTAATGACAATCCGATTCGCCGAAGTAATTGAGACCGAGAAAATGCCGGAAATAATGACACGTCAAAGCGCGATCAAAAGATACATTTTTGCACAAGCATTGTTAAATAAATCTACGCGTTCGTAAATTTCAGTCGCGGTCGTATTTCAGCGGTCGTATAATTTCGATCGGAGACTTTTTGAGATACAAATGAACTAAAGCAGTTCTTTTGGTTCTTTTACGTGCCCAACGTAAAGCATTGATACACGGGGATAATTTTAAAAGCTCAACCCCAGAGCTTCAAAACAAAGTGCTAATAATACCTGTAGGTGGTATTTTCGCTATACATTAATATGTATGAAAGGAAATAGAAATTTAGTTATATATATAATGAAACTTAAGCATTTTAAAAAGCTTTTCAAAAGTTATAAAATAATATAAAACAACACTGTTTTTGATAAATGACCTAAATTAATTTTGAAATAAAAAGTTAAAAGAATAAAGAGATAAATATTCATGATTTAAAAACATCTATTTAGTGAAAATGACCATTAAAGGGAGATAATTAAAAATGGCAAACTATCTAAAGGGATAATTTTATAGATTGAGCAATTACTTTTGTTTAGAAAATGTTCTTGAAAATGGTTGAGATGATTAAAAACTATTTTTGATTTAATGTGAAAATGGTATGTCGCCCATCACAGACTATTGGCTCCAACTTGAGAGCCACTGGCGCAAACTTTTCCTGATTGGCGAATTTGTTGGCGCAAAGTGAAATTGACCCAGAGGAAACCCTGCAGTCAGCCTAATTTTTTGCTACAAATAAATTTTGTCTAATTTGCAAAAATGGATAGGATCCAGCTAGTGTTTGCAATTAAGATTTACAATTTAAAAAAATGTAACTCCTAGAAGCCTGTATTTGCCCTCCACAGATGCCCCTTGCTATGGCTTTTCCTGACTTATTGCGGGTCTTAGTGTCCACTCATATTACAAGCATGTTGATAATACATAACTTCCTATGCATTATGAACCAGAAAGCTATTTTTATTATTAGTTGAGCTCAAAAATACTCTACCAAAAAACTGAAGAAAAAATTTAAGTTTTCAAATGCAACATAAAGATTTTAAAGATTTTGATAAATCAGGTGAGCTCATAATCCAATACCGCAGTGTGAATACTAATCATATACAAAGGTTAAAAAGTAGACCATGTACAAGAACTAGAACAAAAAACCTTTGTGGAAACTTTCTGTCAATTGCCTTTATTTGGGAACATAAATGAGTTACTTAATTCGGCAATTAAAATAGTGACATAGGTTATAAGAAACGACAGAGACCGATCTCATCAGAACTTCCCTAATATACCTTCCTTTTTTGTTTCACTTGCAATAAGTGTCGATTTTGAAACTCATTAATTATAATATAAAACAATTTTTTTAAGCTCCTGCAATTAAATCCGACCATACAACAGAATTGGGCGTCCAGAATTAAACATTATAAAATACTTAAACGAGAAAATGCATATGACTGCGAGTCATTCTCGCATAGTTAAAAGTGCAATAATTTTAAAACTGGGTCTTGTGACTTACCTCGCGAAAATGTATGTTAATAAACAAACACGTCGGGAATACTGTCGACAATCACGGCGGCCAGTTTTTATACTATTCTGAAGCAATGTTCCGATTTAATCGAATGAATTTGACCTGCTCTGATGCTGCTTCAATGTGTTATTTTTTCTTCTTCAAAAACAATACTGCTGATAGAAACCCTTTTATGCACCAGCATCATTTAGTGCTTGCTACTTCAGAACAGGCCAGCACTCAAATGATACCGGTAAATCATGGGTCATAGTTCTTCGTCCTTGTGTTATTAATCCAATGCCAAACTGAAGTTAGGCTGCAAGTACTTCCCAGCATGCACTAGTGCTTGTGTTAATGTGAAAACATGCACATAGTAGATACTGGGTAGCAACAGCAACCCTTCAATAAATCGATGTTACATCGATGATTCCAGGTTAGATCCTTGTTATCTTGTACCAAATATCCACAAAAAATTCAGTTCAGTTTTTCCTCATATAAACATACTACATAAATCCATGAAGTTTACTTTTCAACAAGAAAATAAAGCACTGTAAATTAGTTAACTCTCTCTGACAGAATATTAAATGTAATAAAAGAATTTGTTCTATGATTATCCTCTAGTTAAAACATTCTAGCTGCATTAAAAAAAAAAATTGTATAAAGAAAGTTTTATTCAAATAACATATTATGAAGCATTAAAAAGCTGCTTTCAAATATTGATAATTTGTATGTAGTAAAAAAATTTAATGTAATTTTAAAGGAAAACATCTTAAGAACAAATATCGCTATGAATATTTTAAAGTTTTTTTGATGATTTCTTTACTGATTCAAAAAAAAAGGTATTCTATTCTTCCTAATTAAAGTATTGAACAGTTTTTCCTTAAATCAAAAAGGTAACAACTTACAAACACCAGATGTCCTGTCTTGACCACTATGTTCAAGACATTAATAAAAATTAGACATACTGCTGTTATATTTATACCATCTTTGACATTTTGACACCCTAGACTTACCAAAGTGCCCCAAGCTGTTACAGGAAATGACAAGTCTTAAATGAAACATTTATAACAATTAAAACATACCTTCTTTACAATCATAGTCAAATGTGGTAATTGGCTCAATTTTTTATCTTTTATTCAATGATAAGAATCAAGTGTTACAATTGAGATGTCAATCAAGCCATTAATTAAGAGATAAAACCTGTCAGACAGGAAGTCTCCTGCATTCTGGAGAGTGAAAAATGTCTTTCATTCCTTTATCTGATCAACTTTTTACAAAAAAATATCAACTTTTAAAATCTCAGTGATTGTTCTAAAACTGTACTAAATGAAAAATGTAATATTAAAAAAATTTTTTTTTTTTGATAATTACTGATTTTGCATGCCTGGGCACATTCTACTGAATATCAAATTCAGAGATTTTTTTTTTTCCAAAATCATTTGATTTCAATCGTAACACAATTGTGTTAACCAAACTACTATGTGATATCTGCCTCTACTATGCATTCTTTTTTCCACTTAATTCCATACTCATTAGTTTAATAAATTGTTTCAGTTAATATGAAAAAAAGGATATTATTAAAATATCTTCTTTTTTTTTACCAATGCTAAAATGGTTATTTTATTTTAATTTTAAAACAAAAAGGAAATACCTTTTCCACAATATATAATTTTTTCATGTCTGCTATGGAGAGGTGTAAATTCTTTTGTTATAGAAAAGAACAGTTTAAGATTATTATTATATGTTACGTTATGATCATTATATAGGTCTAAATAAGAATTGCAAATCAATGAATCATGTTAGAGACTAGGATTTGCAAAAAGTCCCAGTTAGGTTTATACACCCTTTACCTGCTATTTTTCTATATTATGGACTGGTCCATCTTTCAATTTGGACAGTACCACTTAATAAATTATAACTCAAAGGGGTTTTCACTGAAAATTTACTGACTGAATAGCGAACAGTGCAGACCATGATCAGACTGCACGGATGTGCAGGCTGATCTTGGTCTGCACTGGTCGCAAAGGCAGAATCATCCGCCGCCAGCAGGCTAAGGGTTAAACATGTCTAAATGCACAGAAAACAGCATTCAAATTCCTTATATTTACGTTTTCACAATAGCTTGGTATAATAAAAGTAAGTGGTATGCTTTCCAGGAGTATCAGAAAATAAAAATAAATATAATATTCCATGAGAAAACCTGTATTAGTGACATGATATAATTATTGCATAATAAGTAGTTTAAAATACTGGAAAATCACTGTTTTTCTTATGTTCATGAAAAATCTAGAAACAACTTTATTGTAATAACGTTATCCAAGGCAAATACAATTTTACCATTTTTTACAAATAAATGTTATTTGTGTTGCCATGGCAACGATAATTTCAAAGCATGTATACACCATGAAGACATGGAGGTGTATAGATAAATGGTCAGTCATGAAACCAAAAACATACGGATAAGTTAATTTTCAGAAAAATCATCTTAAACTGTCCTTAATATTCAAATGTATGATGTTTAATAAGTGAGACATATAATATGTTGCATTAATGACTTTAAAAAAACACACCATGCATTGCGGCGTCATACTGCTTCCGTGACGTTCATAACGTCACATCTTAAAATGCCTTTGGTGTCTCACTTAAAAGCATTGTAACTCTTGAAATATTAAAGATACTTACTTCAAATTTTCAGATTTGAAAGGACAAGGGATGTTCCTCATGAATATTTTGTTATCCCAATTTTGATTTTTGTGTCACTAATACAGATTTTCTCATGGAACGGCCCAAATATATAAACATAAGAAAATTTTTAAGTTCTAAATAAAACGGCCAAAAATGACCCACGCATATTAAATTGCAATTCACCTTCCAACTTTGTTCATGTCTATATTTTTTTAATGATGTTAGATCGCCCATGCAGTCCCACTGAAAGGAATTTTTTACCAAAAATTTTGTTTATATGGGAAAAAAACATTTTTTTTCTTTCTATACAAATAATTATTCATAATAGTTAATTTATTGTGAAAATTTAAAGTTTATCAGATCTCTTCTGTCCAGTTAGTTTCATGAAAGTATTTCCAATTGCCAGGCATCAAATATTTGTATTAGATGTAATAATGACCTTTTTCAACCTTCTTTAAGCTTAGTCTGAAACCATTAAATAATAGTTACTGAGGTACTTTTGAACACACATCACTCAAAAGGGTTACAAATTTAAAGTATATATTTGTGACCTGTTTCATGTCATTGAGAAAAATTTTGGCTTTTCTTTGTTTGTACCTATCTTTATTTATAGCTGCTATCAGTTGTCCATACAGGTAACTCCTCCAGAAGAGTGTTTGATATTGAGGATAATGCAAGATACAGATGATGCTCAAATTCCACAACTTTCCCCTGGGTCTTTCACATGTATGGTGTATAGAACTGTATGCAAGAACCAAATAAACAAGGAGCTGCAGTTATTAAATGCAAAATCATGCTCCAATATTTTTTTAGGTTTTAAGTTTAAGGTGAAGATCATATGAAGGTCAAGGTCATCTATATAGAGTAAGATTGGCTAAATCGGACACCTTCCAAATATCGACACCATTGCGATTTTCCATTATTATTTAATTTCTGAGCCAGTTCACTTTAAACAGGGATTGCTTTTTCATTCGATTCTTTTGTACTGTAACTGTATGGCAAATAACTGCATTTTTCTGAAATCTACTAAGCTATTTCAGTTTTCTAAAAAAAAAGTCATTTTAAAGACCTGCTCCCATCCTACCTTTTAACCTTGAATTGTTACTGAAAAAGCATGAAAATCCTGACTATGAACAGTGACGCCTGTCAAAATAGAGTCTATTTTACATAAAATTCTACATGAAATACCTGTGGTTTTGCGTGCTAAAGTGTGGCACGTGCCAGTTAACTGTTACCTATTGTAATCATGGGTTGCATACACACAAAAGAATTTGAATAGACGCGGAGCAGGGCTTTAATTATTCTTCCCAATATCGACACTTTAATGACCAGATAAAATATTTTAAAATCCTACCCTAAAACAAAGTACAATTAAAAAAACTTAGTTTTTAATAACAAAACAAATACGATATGTACCTTAAATGGCGTTTAGCTCAGCAATACTGTTAAAGGAGAATATGATTCTTTCAAGCTTAGATAATGGTAATGAAATATACTGCGGTGGTTACAAATGTCGGTGGTTACAAAGTGCAGGCTTTTATAGTGCTTTGGGTGTTTTAATTATAGCGAAAACAATGTAATATGAAAGTTCTTTCAATATAGTGTACAAATTGTGCCTTATTTATGTATCTAGAAACGAAAATACAAGTGTCATATCTATAGGAAGAACTGCTCATGGTCTGGTTAATATTTATTACTTTACTGTTTGTAACCAGAACAGATACATTATAGTAATAGTTGCAAGACACATTTGATATTATATTTAAACAAGAGGACCATGATGGTCCTGAATCACTCACCTGTCTCCACATGACCCAATTTTCATGAAGATCCATTGAAAAATATGGCTTCTAGAGAGGTCACAAGGTTTTTCTATTATTTGACCTAATGACCTAGTTTTTGAAGGCACATGACCCAGTTTTGAACTTGACCTAGATATTATCAAGGTGAACATTCTCACCAATTTTCATGAAGATCTCATGAAGAGTATGGCCTCTAGAGAGGTCACAAGGTTTTTCTATTTTTATACCTACTGACCTAGTTTTGACCACACGTGACCCAGTTTCAAATTTTATCTAGATATCATCAAGGTGAACATTCAGACAAGTTTTCGTGAAGATCCATTGAAAAATATGGCCTCTAGAGTGGTCAAAAGGTTTTTCTATTTTTAGACCTACTGACCTAGTTTTTGACTGCAGTTGACCCAGTTTCGAACTTGACCTAGATATCATCAAGATGAATATTCAGACCAACTTTCATACAGATCCCATGAAAAATATGGCCTCTAGAGAGGTCACAAGGTTTTTTTATCATTTGACCTACTGACCTAGTTTTTGAAGGCACGTGACCCAGTTTTGAAAATGACCTAGATATCATCAAGATTAACATTCTGACCAATTTTCATGAAGATCCATTGAAAAGTATGGTCTCTAGAGTGGTCAAAAGGTTTTTCTATTTTTAGACCTACTGACCTAGTTTTTGACCGCACGTGACCCAGTTTCGAACTTGACCTAGATATCATCAAGATGAACATTCAGACCAACCTTCATACAGATTCCATGAAAAATATGGCCTCTAGAGAGGTCACAAGGTTTTTCTATTATTTGACCTATTGACCTAGTTTTTGATGGCACGTGATCCAGTTTCGAACTTTATCTTGATATTATCAAGATGAACATTCTGCCCAAATTTCATAAAGATTTTTTGAAAAGTTCGGCCTCTAGAGAGGGTACAAGGTTTTTCTTTTTTAGCCCTATTGACCTATTTTTTTGACAGCAGCGACCCAGTTTCAAATTGCCCTAGATTCATTAAGGTAACATAAAGAATTTCATACAGACCCCATGAAAAATATGGCCTCTAGAGGGTACAAGGTTTTTTATTTTTTGACCTACTGCCCTAGTTTTTGAGGGCACTTGCCCCGTTTCAAAATTGCCTAGTTTCTAATAAAATTCTGCCCAATTTTCATGAGATCCATTAAAAAAGTATGGCCTTAGAGGGGGTACAAGATTTTTTATTTTTAGCCCTTGCCCTAGTTTTAAACCCGCTGGCCCCAGTTTCAAAATTGACCTGTTCACAAGAAAAAATTTGACAACTTTAAAAAGACCCCAAGAAAATTATGACCATGCCCCCTGAGTGTCACAAGCAAAAGTTTCGGACGGACCACGGACCCCGATAAAAAAGCTCCCTTGTACTTTGTGACGGGTGAGCTAAAAAAATGCAAATTTTCAAATAAACTTACTAGAAAAAAATTATCCATTATTTTAAAAAGTGGGAAAATAGGAGGGGGAGTGTCGATATTAGGAAAATTTGAAAATTTCAAAAAAACTTGATAGATTTTTAAAAATAATGTCTTTTGGTCAATGTGAAAAGAAATATTGTACATCAGTTTTTTAAAATGAAATCTTTTTGTAAACGATAAATTTAATTGAAAAATAGATTGTTTATATTGCTGGTTGTTTTGGTTAAAGGAGTCGGAAATAGAAAAATTACTTATAGTTCAGTTTGTGGGTTTTTCCACAAGGTGCTCATTTTGGGTGTGGGCCCAAAAAAATTTTTGTTTTTTAAAATTTTTAAGTTTAAAGGTATTGAGGTTCAAGGCATTTTTATACAGGTCATTGGGAAGGTCTTCCCCAAAAGGGTTTTTTTAGGTGGAGTATGAACTAAATTGGTCATTTATGAGCATAAAAATATTGTATCTTTAAAAAAAGAGGAGTTTCTTGAGGAAAACCCAAATCCCTTGCACATAAAAATCTAGCCAAACCCACTGAGCTCAAAGGACTCAACGCTGTGTCAAAAGCTTAATATCTAATGGCAACCCTTAAACAAGCCGCATTTAAAAATTCCCTTATTATTTTTTTTAAAATAAGGAAAAAGTCTTGTTCTTTGATCAAAATCACCTCACACTACAAGGCCCCTAAATTTTGATCCCCCATCTCACACTCAATACATTAAACCCCTTTTTTAAGAAAATTGTTCCGGGAAGGGTTTCCCCCCTTCTTACAGTCACCCCCTTTGATTCTATTCATGGAGGGGCGGCGCGTCCCTTTCAAATCTCTATCTAGTTTTTATCTTTAGTAATTGTATTTGTTTTAACTTTGCACCTGCTTGTAATCTTTTTAACAGTTCGCCCCAGAAAAAGTGCCCCCCAGTTAATAGAATTGATTTTTGGGCGTAAAATGTAGATAAAATAAAATATATAATATATTTTTTTTTTTTTTTTTTTTTAAATTTGGGTTATTTTGGGTTTGGGATGTTCAGTGGATTGTTGTAAGTTATTTGTGGACAAATTTATTTTTAAGCAAAATAAAGAAGGGTTTTAAATTTTAATTCTGGCCCCAAAGAATTTAAAATAGAAATTAAAACAAGTCAAACTTTTAAAAAATTTTTTTTTTTTTTTTTATTAATATATATTTTAATAAAATAAAACTGGAACAGACCAAAGAAATTAAGGTTTACCTAGAATAGAAAAATAACATCCAAGTTACCCTGTGTGTAAATTGAAAAATTAAGAGGAAAAGAAAAATTTGAAAATATGACTTTACCACTAAAGTCTCAAAGTGAGGGTTTGTTTGTTTCGTGTTAAATTCAAAACATTTTTCATAGAAGAAAACCTATGAAAAATTTATAAGGGGCACACCCTGGTGTCCAGAAATTTTGGTTTTAGTGTAAAATAACAAACAGTGATCTTGTTTTTTCAAAAAAAATTTTTCCAATGAATATAAAATGACCTCAATATCTTTGTGTTGGTAAAAGCAAAAGAGTTCAATGAAATTGAAAGGGACCTTTGCCAAAATTTCATATTTGAAAAAATCAATTACCACACAGTATCAATTTATTCAAGGAAAAACCATATTTGTTTGTAAAAACAGCATTGTGCTTAGGTTGAAATAGTGCACAATAATAATTGTAAAAATACCAAATATTAATTTTACTATGTAAAAAAGGGCATTTTACTATATGGATTTAATGAGAAAGTAACTCAATTTGGTTTTTTATATCTGGTCGAGCCAAATGTTGGAACAAAATCCCTCCTGAGAAAATCCTCCACTACTTAATTTGACAAAGGGAAAAAATTCCCAACCACAGGCCCCTCCCCTCCCTTTTGATTTTGTGAAAAAAAATTTTAAATTAAAGAAAATAGAAATAAATTTTAGTTTTTAAGTTATTTATTTATTTGGGTTTCATGGTGCACCAAGACAGTACAGGTTAATAAATATCAAATGTAAACAGAATGAAGTGAAAATCTGGATATAATTAAAAAAAAATAAAAGATGGATTTGTTGCTTGAGGGGGTTTGACATTGGGGTTTTTGTAAATTTTTTTAAAGTCAGGATTTCCCTGCATTCTAATTTAAATTTAAAATATTTTTATCAAAATTAAAATTGTCTTGCATTCTTCTTGTTTATTTGGATAAAAAGTGTCAATTTAAAATTTGCACCGATAAAATGATAAAAAATTTGTGTAATCATACTGGTATGATTGGTTTTTTTGTATAAAAAATATTTGCAATCTGAGCTGTAAATTAGAATGATTTTGGGTAAAAAATTTAAATGTTAACAATCTTCTTTTTTTAAATAATTGTTCGATTTATTTTTTTAAACCCTATAGGCCAGGGGCCTATTAAGGAAAAATTTTTAAAATAAATTATTAAACTTATTATAAGATAAATTCCGGGGAACTTTAACTTGTATATTTTTAAATGTTTTTCTTTACATTTTATATTATTCTCAAAAAAAAATAAAAAAAAGTTGTTAGTGTAGTTTTTTTGTGAAACACTAAATTTAAAGTTTTCTCGTGGCTTATTTCAGACTGTCACTTTTTCCCTTAAAAATATTTACTATAGGTTATCATTAAAAAATTTTAAAAATATCACCCCAGGCCCCTGCAATTTTGTTTATGCTAATTATGAGGCCTGGGGGAAATAAACAAAACCACCTGCTCAAAAACCTTAAGGGGTAAAAAACCCCATGTTTTTTTATATATGAAAAAAACACTTCTTCTGTATTTTAAAAAAAAAACCCATGAAAAAAAAAAAAACACAAGTTTTTTCAAAAAATGAGAAAAAGTTTATATGCATGTTTGTGTAATTTTTGTCACTTTTTTTTCAAAACTTGAACCCAAATCTACAAACCCTATTTCTAATTCACTTTTCTAGTGGTTTAAAACTGGACTTAATGAAGCTTAACTTAGGTTTGAAATTTAAATCAGGGGTTGCTCGTTTTTATATATGTGACATATGAGGGGTGATTTTGGTTGCATTAGTCGAAAGGCGAATTAAATTCCCACAGGGGAAAAGTTAAGAAAATTTTTAATTTTCCATGTAAAAAACAATAATCAATGCATAAGGGTTTTTTTTTTAAACGATTCTTTCTGAGTTAAATCCCCTTGGTAAATACTAAAAAAATTGAATGCCCCTTATTAATTAAACAAAATAAAAAATGTCAAAATTTTGTGATATAAAAAAGCAAATACAATTTAAACGAAACAACAAAACAAAATAAAAAAACAGTGGCTGCGAGGGTTTAAATTTATATATAGAAGATTTTGTAATAATAAGTGTATTTTCATACCAAATTTATTACTAGTAAACCAAATGAATAAAATAATAAAACTGTGAGGCCCTGCCAAGATTTTTATCATTTTCGTTTAATTAATCTAATAAATTCAACGTAAAGAGGCACAAATGTGTGATTCAACATGTAGCTTTTTTGCTAAAAACAACTTTCTTTTTTTTTACCATTGCAGAGGTAAATTTTTGACGAAAATTTCTAAATCATAAATGGGATCAACAGCAAAAACCTTATTTAAAGATGAAAGAAAATATTATGTTAATATAAGAAATGAATTAATTTTTTTCAGATTAAACAAATAGGTCAGAAAATTAAAAGTTTTTGCATACCTATTCTGTGTTATTTGCAAAAACCAAAAAGAAAAATTATTTTTAAATATTGTCTGTTCTTTCTTTACATTAAAAAAATTTACTGTAGGTTATGCTAAACAGCCAAAAAATCGCCTAAGACACGTGACATAAAAAAGTCAGAACATGTATTCCCCTGGAAACAGTTGAAAATGTCCCACTGACAAAATTACCGAATGATCAATTGACACACTTACCTAAACGAGTATTTAAACCGCAGATTACAATAGAATACAAAGAAATGATCATAAAAAGATTTTCAAATGGCTTTTAGTTTATACTAATTTTTTTTAGGTCGACTGTGAAGAAATTTTCTACAATTTATTTTAATACGGGCTATAGAATTTTTCACGCTTTCGTATACCGGCTGGGATGAACCCCCGACCCCGCACTCGAAATGGCTTTTCTCGTACCCAAAATTCCCAAATAAATGCAGGGGCCCTGTTTGTTTTTTGTATATCTGTTATAATTATTTTATTTAAGCAAATACCAGGTTTTTCCTCCATGTAAACAAGCAAAAGTCCTTACAATGACTCCAAACAAATTTCATAATAACAAAATTAATGACAGCTAGATTTAAATTTATAAAAAAGAGTGAAAAGCAACCTTTTTTGACTAAAATTAAACAATTTTTTAAAGTGCAATAATGGAAAAAATAAGAAGACATAGATTAACCTTGACATAATTTCACTGTCTTTTTGAATGGGTGAGGGAGTTGTGGTTTAACTTTTGGGTGAAATGGAAAAGTAATCATGGATACTTTGCTTCAAGAGATGATTTTAATAGTGAAAAAAATTTTAAAAGCCTATATTAAATTGTCAATGGTCAACCCCAAAGTTCACTTTTTTAAAAATTTTTCAAATGCAATTGAGCCCCACCTGAGAAAACTAAATATGCATTTGCGACCGGGATCCCGACCACTGCCAAACCCTGAGTCTGGAGGATTATGCTGTTCGCTAACAGTTTCTCTAATGCAAATAGGCTTTGAAAACAAAAAATAGGTCCCGACCGATGCGCGGGTGTGGATGGTTGGATCTTGTTGGGGCAAAAGCACCAAAAGTTGGGTTTTTTCATCAGGCTCAAATTGGGTTCATATTTTATTTAAAAATCTACAAGGTTTTAAATGATGTTGTCACAGAAGGTACGAAAAAAGTTAATTATAAGTTATAATTTAAAACATCTAAATAAAAACATTTTGTTTTTCCCCAAATTTCAAATATAAAAAAATTTCTGTTATTGGATTTAAAAAAAAGTAAACTGGGAATAAAACTAGCAAACAAAAAAAAAACTTAACAAAACACTTTCCTAAAGGGAGAGTCGTGTCACTTATTTTTGTTAACAGTAACATACTTTTTACAACTTAAATTTAAAGTATGCAAAAAAGGGACCATTAACATAATTAATCGTAAGAAATAATTAAGCATTTTTGTAAGAAAACTAATATATGGGCAAAAGGCTCCAAGTTTAAGATTTTTTTTTAACGTTTCCGATCTTTCAAACACGAAACATACCCTTTAAAAGGGAAACAATTTGTCGCGCATGACTTGGCTGGCTTTTTACCTTCCCTAACAGGGGACCTTTTTTGTAAATGCATTTTTTCCAAATAATACAGGAAAAAATTAAATTACCATAATTTTTTGTAAAATTTTCCCAATTCGGTGTTTTGATGTTTCCGCATACGTTTGGGATGTTTGAAGTGATTCCATGCAAAATGAAACATTTATTTAATCAATCAAAATTTTTGCACTGATAAGCCCCCTTACACGGCATGGTTCCGTCTGAAAAACCCAATTTATCCTTATAAAAAATTGGCAAAATGGCAGTTATGTTTACCCAAAAAAAAAGGGCATATATCGTTAATAGCAGAAAAACCGTTTTTTTCGTTTTAGAACAGGAAAGGGTTTTCTGGTTGGAAGAGTGATTTTTCTTTAACCCGGGAGAAATTTTGAAACGTTTACCCAAACAAAAGGCTTGAGTGTAAAAAGTGGGAGCCTTTTTGGGACAAAGGAAAACCCAATTTAAAGTAAATGTTTGAACAAAAACATTCTGTGTCGGGTTTAAAAAACTTCTCAGGATGGGAGCAAAAAGATTGTGGTTTACATATTTTGCTGATTTCACCTTTTATTGTGTTTTTTTTTTGCGTATACTCAGTAATTCCCGTTCTCTTTCCCGGGAATAGTGTTCCCCTTTTTTTTTTTTTTTAAAGAAATTTTTTATGCCCTTTTATTAAAGTGCCAAGCACTTATCAGAAGTTAGGGGTTTCAAATTTTTCACATTCCCTTTTAAAGCAAATGGAAAACACTTAAAATTTTCGGATCATTCACCGGAAATTTTTTAAGATGTTATAAAAAAATATTTTATATAAGCTTTTTTCAAAAGATATACTTCAAAATTTTTCAACAACTTTCACCAAAACGTTTTTTTTCCTTTAAAAATTTTAGATTTTAAGCAAAAGTGGGATCATTTTTGCTACCCCGTCAGTTTTTTGGTTTTACAAATTTTTGATATTTCCTTTTTTTCACTTTTTCGTAAAATCCCTGAAGTTTTCTGAATGTAGATGCTTTATTTTTTTCAAACTGTCTGTTCCCTTTGAAATTTTCCCTTCTGAAGGATTATCAGCAGTTTTACTCCCCTTTTTTCAAATTTTAATGAGAAATTTTTATGTTGTTTTTCTTTATTTTAGGGGATTAATTTTTTCCCTATGGGTATTGTTGTTGTTGCAGAAGGTTTGACGCCCTCATCCATTTATTCACCCGAAACATTTGGATTCACAATTTAGGGATTTTTTTGCATCTAAAAAAGGGGGTGCTGAAAAAAGGGGGAGGGGGGGCATTTTTTTGGCTTGCTACCTTTTTTCTACGAAATCAAAGGGAGATTTCTTGGTTTTTTTTGTAATGTTCCCTTGTAGATACCCAAAAAAAGGGTTTACAATGAATTGAATGCAGGAAAAACATTAATATTTTTGTCTATTAAATTTTATCATTTATCAAACATACAGTTTGTTTTTTTTGCTTTTGTGAACCGCGGTTCCGTTCCATCCCCTGGTCCCTAAATTTTGCTTGTGACCATCTAGAGGTCAATTTTATGGGATTTTTTGAAAGTTGGGCAGAATGTTCATCTTGAGGGAACTAGGGCAATTCGAAACTGGGTCAGTCCTTCAAAAACTAGGTCAGTAGGTCTAACAGAGGCCCTGAGGCCCCGAAACGTCATATCCCCAAAAGACCCCTGTTGAATGGTAGACCCAGTTATTTCTATTATTTTTAGTACCTAGTTTTTGAGCACATGGACCAGAAATTTTAAAAATAAAAAATTCGCCAAATTTTTGAAGATCCCTTGAAAAAATACCCCTAAGAGGTCACAAGGTTTTTTATTATTTTTCCCAAGGGCCCAGTTTTTGAAGGATGTGACCCCCTTTAAACTTGACCCCGATTCATCAAGGTGAACATTTCACCCCAAATTTCTGAAGATCCGTGAAAAATTGGCCCCTAGAGAGGTCACAAGGTTTTTTTTTTTCGATATGATAGTTTTTGACACACGACCCAGTTACGAACTTTATAGTTTCATCAAGTGACATTTCACCCAAATTTTTTTGAGACCCTTTAGAATGGGCCCCTTTGAATACAAATTTTTTTTTTTTTAGACCCACGACCCAGTTTTTTGGTATGGCCCCCTTTTGAAAATTTACCCAGTATTTTCAAATAAAATTTGACCAATTTTCATAAAGATCAATTGAAAATATGGGGGCCAAAAAGGGCCAATGTTTTTTTATTATTTGACCTTAACGTTTTTGAAAGGGACGTGATGTTTTTGAATTTTACCTGATACATCAAGATGAAAAATTCTGACCCAATTTTCTAAAGATCCCCTGAAAAAAAGGCCTAGAGAGGCCCAAAGTTTTTTTATTTTCAGACCTAGACCAGTTTTTTTACCGTACGTGAAGTTTAAACTTTACCAGATTCATCAAGGTGAACATTTGCCAATTTTTAGAGATATTGAGAATATGGCCCTAGAGAGGTCACAAGGTTTTCTATTTTTAGGGCTATGACCAGTTTTTGACCCCACTGACCCGTTTTTAAATTGACCTTTGGGGTTATCAAGGTAACTTCTGACCAATTTCTGAAGATTTAAAAATATGGTCTTAGAGAGGTCCAAGGTTTTTTTTATTTTTGACCTAGGGCTAGTTTTTTGACCCCCTGTGGGCCCCGTTTTTAACTTGTCCTAGGGTTTTAAACAAGGGGAAAATTTGACCCAAAATTTGAAGAATTTATGAAATATGGCTTAGAGAGGTCCCAGGTTTTCTATTTTAGACTATGACCCATTTTGCGGCAGTGACCCCTTTTGAATTGACCAGTTCTCAAGGGAACATTCTACCCAATTTTTAGAAGATCTCATGAAAAAATGGGCCCCTTTGAGGGTCACAGGTTTTCTATTTTGATCTCTGACCAGTTTTTGAACCCCCCTGACCCCTTTGAAATTGACCTAGATAATCAAGAGAACATTTGACCAACTTTCATAAAGATCCCCTGAAAAAATTTACCTCTGGAGTGTCACAAGAAAAGTTTACGGCGGACGGACGCAGGACGAGGACCCCCCGATCACAAAAGTCACCTTGTCCTTCGTGACAGGGGAGCAAAAAAAAGAAAAAAATTTTGATCCTTTGAGGCCATATTTCCCAAAATCTTTTGAAAATTGGGGGAAAGTCACCTGATGAACAAGGTCAAGTTCAAAAATGGGCACGTGCCTCAAAAAAGGGAGAGGTTAACAAGAGGACCCTGTGGTCCTGAAGCCATTTCCCCCAGACCCGTTTTGAGATGACCTTTTTTTTGACATGTACCCGTTTTGAGCTCATGGACCCGTTTTGAACTTTACCCAAATTACAAATAAAAAATTTTGACCAATTTTTAAAGCAAATTTAAAAAAATGTCACTAAAAGGTCACAATGTTTTTCTATTATTTGACCTATTGACCTAGTTTTCGAAGGTACGTGACCCTGTTTTGAATTTTACCTAGATATCATCAAGGTGAACATTCTCACTAATTTTCATGAAGATCTCATGAAAAATATGGCCTCTAGAGAGGTCACAAGGGTTTTCTATTTTTATACCTACTGGCCTAGTTTTTGACCGCATGTGACCCAGTTTCGAAACTGACCTAGATATCATCAAGGTGAACATTCAGATCAATTTTCATGAAGATCCATTGAAAAATATGGCCTCTAGAGAGGTCAGAAGATTTTAATAATTTTAGACCTACTGACCTAGTTCTTGACCGCAGTTGACCCATTTTCAAACTTGACCTAGATATCATCAAGATGAACATTCAGACCAACTTTCATACAGATCCCATGAAAAGTATGGCCTCTAGAGAGGTCACAAGGTTTTTCTATTATTTGACCTACTGACCTAGTTTTTTAAGGCACGTGACCCAGTTTCAACTTGACCTAGATATCATCAAGGTGGACATTCTGACCAATTTTAATGGAAATCCATTTACAAGTATGGCCTCTAGACAGGTCACGAGGTTTTTCTATTTTTAGACCTGCTGACCTAGTTTTTGTCCGCACATGACCCTGTTTCGAACTTGACCTAAATATCATCAAGATGAACATTCAGACCAATTTTCATACAGATCCCATGAAAAATATGGCCTTTAGAGAGGTCACAAGGTTTTTCTATTATTTGACCTACTGACCTAGTTTTTGATGGCACGTGATCCACTTTCGAACTTGACCTAGATATCATCAAGATGAACATTCAGACCAACTTTCATACAGATCCCATGAAAAATATGGCCTCTAGAGAGGTCACAAGGTTTTTCTATGATTTGACCTACTGACCTAGTTTTTTAAGGCACGTGACCCAGTTTCAAACTTGACCTAGATATCATCAAGGTGAACATTCTGACCAATTTTCATGAAGTTCTCATGAAATATATGGCCTCTAGAGAGGTCACAAGGTTTTTCTATTTTTAGACCTACTGACCTAGTTTTTGACCGCACATGACCCAGTTTCATAGATGACCTAGATATCATCAAGATGAACATTCTGACCAACTTTCATACAGATCCCATGAAAAATATGGCCTTTAGAGAGGTCACAAGGTTTTTCTATTATTTGACCTACTGACCTAGTTTTTGATGGCACGTGACCCAGTTTCGAACTTGACCTAGATATCATCAAGGTGAACGTTCTGACCAATTTTCATGAAGATCTTGTGAAATATATGGCCTCTAGAGAGGTCACAAGGTTTTTCTATTTTTAGCCCTTCTGACCTAGTTTTTGATGGCACGTGACCCAGTTTCGAACTTGATCTAGATATCATCAAGGTGAACATTCTGACCGATTTTCATGAAGATCTTGTGAAATATATGGCCTCTAGAGAGGTCACAAGGTTTTTCTATTTTTAGACCTACTGACCTAGTTTTTGAAGGCACGTGACCCAGTTTCGAACTTGACCTAGATATCATCAAGATGAACATTCTGACCAACTTTCATAAAGATCCAAAGAAAAATGTGACCTCTAGAGTGGTCACGAGCAAAAGTTTACGGACGCACGGACGGACGACGGACACCGCTCGATCACAAAAGCTAAACTTGTCACTTTGTGACAGGTGAGCTAAAAATAGAAAAACCTTGTGACCTCTCTAGAGGCCATATATTTCACAAGATCTTCATGAAAATTGGTCAGAACGTTCACCTAGATGATATCTAGGTCAAGTTCGAAACTGGGTCACGTGCCATCAAAAACTAGGTCAGTAGGTCTAACAAGAGGACCATGATGGTCCTGAATCGCTCACCTCTTCCCACATGACCCAGTTTTGAGTATGATGTCATTATTTGACATAGTGAACTAGTTTTTGAGCTCATGTGACCCAGTTTTGAACTTGACCTAGATATTATCAAGATAAAAATTCTGACCAATTTTCATAAAGATCAATTGAAAAATATGGTCACTAAAGAGGTCACAATGTTTTTCTATTATTTGACCTATTGACCTAGTTTTCGAAGGTACGTGACCCTGTTTTGAATTTTACCTAGATATCATCAAGGTGAACATTCTCACTAATTTTCATGAAGATCTCATGAAAAATATGGCCTCTAGAGAGGTCACAAGGGTTTTCTATTTTTATACCTACTGGCCTAGTTTTTGACCGCATGTGACCCAGTTTCGAAACTGACCTAGATTTCATCAAGGTGAACATTCAGATCAATTTTCATGAAGATCCATTGAAAAATATAGCCTCTAGAGAGGTCAAAAGATTTTAATAATTTTAGACATACTGACCTAGTTTTTGACCGCAGTTGACCCATTTTCAAACTTGACCTAGATATCATCAAGATGAACATTCAGACCAACTTTCATACAGATCCCATGAAAAGTATGGCCTCTAGAGAGGTCACAAGGTTTTTCTATTATTTGACCTACTGACCTAGTTTTTAAGGCACGTGACCCAGTTTCAACTTGACCTAGATATCATCAAGGTGGACATTCTGACCAATTTTAATGGAAATCCATTTACAAGTATGGCCTCTAGACAGGTCACGAGGTTTTTCTATTTTTAGACCTGCTGACCTAGTTTTTGTCCGCACATGACCCTGTTTCGAACTTGACCTAAATATCATCAAGATGAACATTCAGACCAATTTTCATACAGATCCCATGAAAAATATGGCCTTTAAAGAGGTCACAAGGTTTTTCTATTATTTGACCTACTGACCTAGTTTTTGATGGCACGTGATCCACTTTCGATCTTGGCCTAGATATCATCAAGATGAACATTCAGACCAACTTTCATACAGATCCCATGAAAAATATGGCCTCTAGAGAGGTCACAAGGTTTTTCTATGATTTGACCTACTGACCTAGTTTTTTAAGGCACGTGACCCAGTTTCAAACTTGACCTAGATATCATCAAGGTGAACATTCTGACCAATTTTCATGAAGTTCTCATGAAATATATGGCCTCTAGAGAGGTCACAAGGTTTTTCTATTTTTAGACCTACTGACCTAGTTTTTGCCCGCACGTGACCCAGTTTCGAACTTGACCTAAATATCATCAAGACGAACATTCAGACCAACTTTCATACAGATCCCATGAAAAATATGGCCTTTAGAGAAGTCACAAGGTTTTTCTATTATTTGACCTACTGACCTAGTTTTTGATGGCAGATGACCCAGTTTCGAACTTGACCTAGATATCATCAAGGTGAACGTTCTGACAAATTTTCATGAAGATCTTGTGAAATATATGACCTCTAGAGAGGTCACAAGGTTTTTCTATTTTTAGACCTACTGACCTAGTTTTTGACCGCACATGACCCAGTTTCATCGTTGACCTAGATATCATCAAGATGAACATTCTGACCAACTTTCATACAGATCCCATGAAAAATATGGCCTTTAGAGAGGTCACAAGGTTTTTCTATTATTTGACCTACTGACCTAGTTTTTGATGGCACGTGACCCAGTTTCGAACTTGACCTAGATATCATCAAGGTGAACGTTCTGACCAATTTTCATGAAGATCTTGTGAAATATATGGCCTCTAGAGAGGTCACAAGGGTTTTCTATTTTTAGCCCTTCTGACCTAGTTTTAGATGGCACGTGACCCAGTTTCGAACTTGATCTAGATATCATCAAGGTGAACATTCCGACCGATTTTCATGAAGATCTTGTGAAATATATGGCCTCTAGAGAGGTCACAAGGTTTTTCTATTTTTAGACCTACTGACCTAGTTTTTGAAGGCACGTGACCCAGTTTCGAACTTGACCTAGATATCATCAAGATGAACATTCTGACCAACTTTCATAAAGATCCAATGAAAAATGTGACCTCTAGAGTGGTCACGAGCAAAAGTTTACGGACGCACGGACGGACGACGGACACCGCGCGATCACAAAAGCTCACCTTGTCACTTTGTGACAGGTGAGCTAAAAATAGAAAAACCTTGTGACCTCTCTAGAGGCCATATATTTCACAAGATCTTCATGAAAATTGGTCAGAACGTTCACCTAGATGATATCTAGGTCAAGTTCGAAACTGGGTCACGTGCCATCAAAAACTAGGTCAGTAGGTCAAATAATAGAAAAACCTTGTGACCTCTCTAGAGGCCACATTTTTCATGGGATCTGTATGAAAGTTCGTCTGAATGTTCATCTTGATGATATCTAGGCCAAGTTCGAAACTGGGTCACGTGCGGTCAAAAACTAGGTCAGTAGGTCTAAAAATAGAAAAACCTTGTGACCTCTCTAGAGGCCATATATTTCATGAGATCTTTATGAAAATTGGTCAGAATGTTCATCTTGATGATATCTAGGTGAAGTTCGAAACTGGGTCACGTGCGGTCAAAAACTAGGTCTGTAAGTCAAATAATAGAAAAACCTTGTTTTTCATGGGATCTGTATGAAAGTTGGTCTGAATGTTCATCTTGATAATATCTAGGTCAATTTCGAAAGTGGGTCACGTGCCTTCAAAAACTAGGTCAGTAGGTCAAATAATAGAAAAACCTTATGACCTCTCTAAAGGCCATATTTTTCATGGGATCTGTATGAAAGTTGGTCTGAATGTTCATCTTGATGATATCTAGGTCAAGTTCGAAACAGGGTCATGTGCGGTCAAAAACCAGGTCAGTAAGTCTAAAAAGAGAAAAACCTTTTGACCTCTCTAGAAGCCATACTTTTGAATGGATCTCCATAAAAATTAGTCAGAATGTTCACCTTGATGATATCTAGGTCAAGTTTGAAACTGGGTCACGTGCCTTAAAAAACTAGGTCAGTAGGTCAAATAATAAACAAGAGCACCGCCTTGCAGATGCTGACGCTCATCTGATTTTTTTTGTGTAATAGAAATATTGTCCTACCCATGATTTTCTAAGTCTAAAAAGGGCCATCATTCTTGCAAAAAGCAGGATAGAGTTATGTTTCTTGATGTACAGTGTCCACTTATGATGGTGAAAAACTGTTGCAAGTTTTAAAGCAATAGCTTTAATAGTTTATGAGAAAAGTTGACTTAAACATAATACTCAACCAAGAAAATGATTTTCTAAGTCAAAAAGGGGCAATAATTATTGCAAAAAGCAGGATGGAGTTATGTTGCTTGCTGTACAGGGTCAGCTTATGATGGTGAACAAGTGTTGCAAGTTTCAAAGCAATAGCTTTGATAGTTTAAGAGAAAAAGTTGACCTAAACATAAAACTTAACCAAGAAATCTGATATTTTCTAAGTCAAAAAGGGGCCATATATCTTGCAAAAAGCAGGACGGAGTTATGTTTCTTGCTATACAGGGTCAACTTATGATGGTAAACAAGTGTTGCAAGTTTTAAAGCAATAGCTTTGATAGTTTAGGATAAAAGCTGACCTAAACATAAAACTTAACCAAGAAAACTGATTTTCTAAGTCCAAAAGGGGCAATGAATCTTGCAAAAAGCAAGATGGAGTTATGTTTCTTGATGTACAGGGTCTGCTTATGATGGTGAACAAGTATTCCAAGTTTCAAAGCAATAGCTTTGATAGTTTAGGAGAAAAGTTGACCTAAACATAAAACTTAACCAAGAAATCTGATATTTTCTAAGTACAAAAGGGGCCATAAATCTTGCAAAAAGCAAGATGGAGTTATGTTTCTTGCTATACAGGGTCAGCTTATGATGGTGAACAAGTATTCCAAGTTTCAAAGCAATAGCTTTGATAGTTTAGGAGAAAAGCTGACCTAAACATAAAACTTAACCAGGCAACGCCGACGCAGACGCCGACGCCGACGCTGACGCCGACAACCGCTCAAGTGATGACAATAACTCATCATTTTTTTTCAAAAAATCAGATGAGCTAAAAAACCTTGTGACCTCTCTAGAGGCCATACTTTTATGGGATCTGTATGAAAGTTGGTCTGAATGTTCATCTTGATGATATCTAGGTCAAGTTTGAAAATGGGTCAACTGCAGTCAAAAACTAGGTCAGTAGGTCTAAAATTATTAAAATCTTTTGACCTCTCTAGAGGCCATATTTTTCAATGGATCTTCATGAAAATTGATCTGAATGAAGATCCATTGAAAAATATGGTCTCTAGAGAGGACAAAAGATTTTAATAATTTTAGACCTACTGACCTAGTTTTTGACCGCAGTTGACCCAGTTTCGAACCTGACCTAGATATCATCAAGATGAACATTCAGACCAACTTTCATACAGATCCCATGAAAAGTATGGCCTCTAGAGAGGTCACAAGGTTTCTTTATTATTTGACCTACTGACCTAGTTTTTTAATGCACGTGACCCAGTTTCAAACTTGACCTAGATATCATCAAGGTGAACATTCTGACCAATTTTTATGGAGATCCATTCACAAGTATGGTCTCTAGAGAGGTCACAAGGTTTTTCTATTTTTAGACCTAATGACCTAGTTTTTGACCGTACATGAACCTCTTTCGAACCTGACCTAGATATCATCAAGATGAACATTCAGACCAATTTTCATACAGATCCCATGAAAAATATGTCCTTTAGAGAGGTCACAAGGTTTTTCTATTATTTGACCTACTGACCTAGTTTTTGACGGCACATGACCCAGTTTCGAACTTGACCTAGATATCATCAAGATGAACATTCAGACTAATTTTCATACAGATCCCATGAAAAATATGGCCTCTAGAGAGGTCACAAGGTTTTTCTATTATTTGACCTACTGACCTAGTTTTTGAAGGCACGTGACCCACTTTCGAACTTGACCTAGATATCATCAAGGTGAACATTCTGACCAATTTTCATGAAGATCTCATGAAATATATGGCCTCTAGAGAGGTCATAAGGTTTTTCTATTTTTAGACCTACTGACCTAGTTTTTCACCGCACATGACCTAGTTTCGAACTTGACCTAGATTTCATCAAGATGAACATTCAGACCAATTTTCATACATATCCCATGAAAAATATGGCCTCTAGAGAGGTCACAAGGTTTTTCTATTATTTGACCTACTGACCTACTTTTTGATGGCCCGTGACCCAGTTTCGAACTTGACCTAGATATTATCAAGGTGAACGTTCTGACCAATTTTCTTGAAGATCTTGTGAAATATATGGCCTCTAGAGAGGTCACAAGGTTTTTCTATTTTTAGACCTACTGACCTAGTTTTTGATGGCATGTGACCCAGTTTCGAACTTGACCTAGATATCATCAAGGTGAACATTCTGACCAAGTTTCATGAAGATCTTGTGAAATATATGGCCTCTAGAGAGGTCACAAGGTTTTTCTATTTTTAGATCTACTGACCTAGTTTTTGATGGCACGTGACCCAGTTTCGAACTTGACCAAGATATCATCAAGATGAACATTCTAACCAACTTTCATAAAGATCCCATGAAAAATGTGGCCTTTAGAGTGGTCACAAGCAAAAGTTTACGGACGGACGGACGGACGCACGGACAGACGGACGACGGACACCGCGCGATCACAAAAGCTCACCTTGTCACTTTGTGACAGGTGAGCTAAAAATAGAAAAACCTTGTGACCTCTCTGGAGGCCATATTTTTCATGAGATCTTCATGAAATTTAGTGAGAATGTTCATCTTGATGATATCTAGGTAAAATTCAAAACAGGGTCACGTACCTTCGAAAACTAGGTCAATAGGTCAAATAATAGAAAAACCTTGTGACCGCTCTAGAGACCATATTTTTCAATGGATCTTCTTGAAAATTGGTCAGAACTTTTATCTTGATAATATCTAGGTCAAGTTCAAAACTGGGTCACATGAGCTCAAAAACTAGGTCACTATGTGAAATAATAGAAAAAACGACGTCATACTCAAAACTGGGTCATATGGGAAGAGGTGAGCGATTCAGGACCATCATGGTCCTCTTGTTTGTTACCCCTAAACCCCTAATCGTGAGTGCATATTATACTAAGGTGTAGACAATTTTCCAACTACAAATTTAACAAAATAACTTTGTTTACGGTTTTCGCCAAAGGGGTCCGGCACATGAATGGATTGAGTTTAATGACTTGTTTTTGAATCCTAGAGCCATAATTATGAAAAAATCCATACTAATATAACTACTTCCTAGACAAGGGTTTTTACCCCGTAGAAGCTATGTTTTCAACTACTTTCTTTACATGGCCAGGAAAAAAATATGATCAGCTATTTTACCATTCAAACATTGCATTCAGTTATTCAAATGAATCAACTTTTAAAATTACCTCAACATATTTTCATATATTTATCTGTTTTTCGACAATTCGACATCGTACCGAACAATACTAACAGCGAACCCGAAGTCTAACAACATCGCGTAACAACGAATAAAGATATAAGCAGTCAGTAAAATCAACGTTCTGTACCATTCGCGAACAAAACAACCATTGCAATATGAGTTTTAACTAAAAACTACAAACTAACCGCCAAAGTTGTATTTACATAGCACCAACATCGGCCATAATCCTTGTTTCAAACTTTTTTCTTTCTAAAATATGTAACCGCTACCATTTTGCTCATATGTTTGCATATAAGTGCTCTGATTGGCTCACTATTTTTACCTGACCAATCAGCGACTTAATTGTATTACGGGTTTTTCCAGAGTCGCGTGATTTGTAATTTGACAGCTACTTTGATCGGATAAAAATAATTAAGTATTGGAGACAACCTTGACTTTACAGGAATTGAACTTTGCCGGATAGATGATTGTTTTTATTCACCATTTGTATTGCAATGGTTGCTTTGTCCGCGATGTTGTTAGACTTCGCATTCGCTCTGTGTGTTGCTCGGTACGATGTCGAATTGTCGAAAAACAGATAAATATATGAAAATATGTTGAGGTAATTTTAAAAGTTGATTCATTTGAATAACTGAATGTAATGTTTGAATGGGAAAAAAGCTGATAATATTTTTTTCCTGGCCATGTAAAGAAAGTAGTTGAAAACATAGCTTCTGCGGGGTAAAAACCCTTGTCTATGGAGTAGTTATATTATTATGGATTATTTCATAATTATGGCTCTAGGACTCAAACATAAGTCATTAAACTCAATCCAATCATGTGCCGGACCCCTTTGGTCTTCGCCATTTTGGTAAAGGGAAACTACTCTACGCGCTGACTGTCTATGCTAAATTCTGAGATTGCCGTTACATTCTGAAAAAGATCGAGTCGTCTATTTTCTTTTAAACAAAATTAATATCGTAGAAATTTAATAGTATTTTGATGAAATAAATATAACAAAATCATATACATTCTGTTAGGGAGTGATACTAATTAAAGATCTACTGTTATCTTCAACCGAGATCAAACTGTGAACAACAAAATTGACACGAGGTGCCACGCTAATTGCCGATAATTACTGGCCATTTATCGGCATTTAATAAGCAGCAGACTTTGTTTTAAGATGTTTTTTTCTCCTTTTTCAATCTGTTTGCAGTTTGCTTTAATTGCTGACCTATCTAAATGTTGTTTGTTACGATTCGGTCGGCCGTCATCTGCATACATGCCTCGGGCAAATACACAGCACCTGTGTTTAGTCGGTGCGTGTCATAACTTCGTATCGATTTGGGATGGTATTTTGACAGATGATTGATGGGCAGTTCGTTTAGAAATACTTAATTAATGGTCAAAGGGGCAGTGCTAAAAGGGCAAAGGGGCGCTGAAGAAAGGCAAAAGGGCGGTGATTTCGGGCAGAAGGGCGGTGCTAAAAATGGGCAGGGTGCTGCGCCCTGCTATTCCGCTCTAGAAAAATCCCTACAATTATACAGCACGTTGACATCTTCAGACACTTTTCACAAACAGATTTTCAAAGTACTTGTAAACCATATTATGAATGTTAACACTATCTACATTTTCTATTGACTTTTTGTTTTGTTTGTTTAATGTTGCACTGACACAGTCATAAATCATATGATATGACTTTCCTTTTTGGTGGTGGAAGACGTGTCCAAGTGCCCCTCTCTGCATTATTTCATTACGGGCGGTCACCTAGGTAGAACCAGCGACCTTCCTTTGCAGAAAATTATTTAATGTGTATGTTACCCTTCTGCCATTTTTCACCAGTATTTCAGTCCTATAAGGTTATTAGCTATATACCCTAGATTATTTACAAGGTTTAGCATGTTCTCTGCAAGTAAGTGACAACTTCCCCAAGAGAATGAAAGAAACCCCATGCAGAATATAGATTTTATTCATCATTTCAAAAGCAGATGATTTACATTTATCAAATTACTTTAAATGATATTTTGCAAAATATACATAATTATCTGTAATTTTATAGCGTTATACAGACAAAGGGAAAATGCAAGTTTTGAGAAATTTGTGAAAATTCTCATTAACAAACTTTCACCCAAAAAGTGTAAACGAGTCATTTTAATAGTTGCAGACAACATAATAATAACCCTGTCATTACTGGTATCCTTTCTCCTTTTCCCTTTTGTATTAAAGTACATTTTCCAGTAATCAGTCAAGAGTTGGCCACTTCTCCTCATCACATAGAAGTGGAAATCTGATTACTCTAGGCATAATGTTTTAACACTGTACTCTAAATCTTGAAACACTACCTAGCATGATGGAATTTAAGCTACATTTTGTGAATCAGGAAACTGTACCTACCTCTGCTATATGGTCTACCATGAGAGCCAAGTGTAGATGGTTGGCCTTGTCTGTCTCACCATTCAACAGAGCTAGACATAAATATACAGATGTATCATTCAACAGCACTAGACATAAATATAGATATATCATTCAACAGAGCTAGACATAAATACAGTTATATTATTCAACAGAGCTAGACATAAATATACAGATATATCATTAAACAGAGCTAGACATAAATATACAAATATATCATTAAACAGAGCTAGACATAAATACAGATATATCATTCAACAGAGCTAGACATAAATAAACAGATATATCATTAAACAGAGCTAGACATAAATATACAGTTATATCATTCAACAGAGCTAAACATAAATATAGATATATCATTCAACAGAGCTAGACATAAATTTACAGATATATCATTAAACAAATTTATGATTTTGAAAACAAAATGGAAATTTCTTTGTTCCTCTTGATACATACTCACATATGATATCAGATGAGTCATAGGTTTTTACTTTTAGATGTGGTTTAAATTATTATTCATTTATTCTAACTTCATGCAAAGAAACTGTATTTAAGCTTCCTTTAATGGTCAAATTGTAATATTTAAACTTTAATTACAAACATTGACTCATGCAATAGCCCTAAAGCTACTGTTGGTAATTTTACGTGAAAATCTTGTACAAGTTTATTCTGATTGATTTAACAAAATGTTTCTTGGTCATACCTATTCATTACCTGAATAAAGATAGTCTGAAAATAAAAAAAGTTTTCTGACATGTGCATTATTAGCTTTACTGACGAAACAGTAGACAACAGTTTAACATTTTCAACCGTATTTCAACCACCTAGCTAATTACTGTTGCTTAACCTAATCTATGTTCCTAAATACTGTACCAATGCTGGCTTGATCTCCACATGAATATAATGTGGAGCATGAACTTCAGACATATCGCCCTGTATTAAACTGCCAGTGAGATTGTCCTTAAATCTTAACTGATTACTATGTGCTTATCTGCTTTGGTGAGACTGATAGCTCCAGTCAAATTTGTTTTCATTTTGGGTTTAACATCCATCAGACAAACTTGTAGCTCATTAGGTGACTCTTATTCCAGGCACAGCAGGCAAAAGCAACTGTGTAAAACACCGACCTTCCGTAAACCAGATGGATGGCTTCCTCGCACGGAAGAATTCTACATTCTAAACAGTAAGGGTCAAGTGATTCGAAGTCAAGGATCTTAACCATTTGGCCACAGAAGCACCCAAGGCCTTAAATAAACTCTAATTAAACTCCTTGATACCAACAAAACTACATTTTTTATGGACATTTGAGCCGTGCCATGAGAAAATCAACATAGTGGGTTTGCGACCAGCAAGGATCCAGACCAGCCTGCGCATCCGCACAGTCTGGTCAGGATCCATGCTGTTCGCTATCAAAGCCTATTGCAATTAGAGAAACTGTTAGCGAACAGCATGGATCCTGACCAGACTGCGCAGATGCGCAGGCTGGTCTGGATCCTTGCTGGTCGCAAACCCACTATGTTGATTTTCTCATGGCACGGCTCATTTATCATGTATAGTGAGATAATGTCTAGGACCTTACCTGTAGAAAGTTGTGTAATTCTAACTTTAACATTATCACTAAGGCAACCCTTCTTCCATTTCTCTTCAAATAGTTCCAGTTTTTTTTTTATTTCATCACAGACCTTTAGCTGCAAAACATAAATAAAAATATGTAAGTAATAGCAGGATTCATAGTTACTTCTAAGAAGTTTGCTTTAACTGTGAGAATGCCAAAAGCAGATCCATGGAAAACCATCTTTTTATGGTTTTATACTTAATTATGATGATAATGTAAATAAGTGAGTTTGGTCAAGCATTGCCGGAGAATTGCTGTACAGTTCAAGACGGGAGTTTGTTCATGTAAAAACCACAAAAGACATAAAATGCTATTGTACCTGTACCACGGAATACTGATATGGTGATATTGTTCAAGACATAGATGCAAAAAATGTTGAATGAATAGGTGGTTTCCATCAGTATCTAACATAAAAAATTCATCTTTGTTCTCAAAGAATCTTTCAAAAATCAACAAGCCAAAATTATATTACACCCGTCTTCTCTTGTTCGAACAACTTATTGGTTAAACTATAGTAGCGTTTTGACTAGACTCAGCTGTTAGTACAGTCAAAGTAAGTATTGTTGTACTATTGCACTTGATCAAACTCACTCAATTTAAGTTCAGCAGTGTCAGATAAATACCAGCAATGATATATCATTTAACAGTAGATTATCAAGTGAGTATTACCGTTAAAATATTCCTGTACTTGTTAAGTACACTTTCGAAATTGTTAATATTCAGTTGCAGTAACTGAGAATCAGTATCGAATGATAATCTTGAGAGAAGTTCTTCTAGTCGCTCATCCTCCAGCTGTACTGCTTCTGGTACCTGCTCTTCAGATTTCGGAGGTGAAGATGGAACCAGCAGTGGAACTAGGATGGGAACCGTCTGTGGAGTTGAGGTATCAGCAGATGGAGGGAGCAGCTGTATCGGGCTCTGGGGAGCTGCCTGGTTGCCAAGGGGTGTGTCCCTGAGACCAATAGGTATAGGCGGTTGTGAAGGGAGAGGAGGTGGTCCCTGAATGTCTGCCGGTAAGACTGGGTTCAAAATGGGTGGACCCTGGCTCGGATTCAAAACTGTAATAAGTAATAGAACATAATCAGTAACACCTGACATGTAATAGAATAATTGCTCTGTTCTCAATAAAACATTACTTTAGCATTTTAACCAGGCCAAAAATGGTAACATGGTTAAATCACCTAGCAAAAACAAGCACCTCGTAACAACAAATCTGACCACAAACCGTAGACCTGTAAGAAACTATAAATTGTAAACAAGATCTTCAAAGAAAAAGCTTTCATTCTATTATCCTAAATTTCTACTATTTTACAACATTAAAGCAAGTTTAAGAAAAATCTGTCTTAAAATACACTGGGCAATGATATTTTTAATGTGCATATATTTTCCTTTCACAAGATGGTTCCAGTTCTAATTTAATGTTATTTAGGCTTTTTAGAGGAATGCACAGCAGGGCCAGCTTTTCTTGTAAATCACACTGCTAATACATGTAATAATAAATAATACAAGAACTGTTTGAAGAACAAATAAGTATCAAATACATATGAGCAACAGGGCCCTCTCTTTAGTCAGGGAATTGGGACCAGTGGAATTTTTGCATGGAACATTTAAAGGGATTGGGGCATCTTTTTTTTTCAATTAATCTTTTTAAATCATGGGTAATGGATATCTCGTTTTTTCTATAAAACTGTCTTTGTACCACAAAAACCTCTTAAAACATTTTAAAGGTGTTAACCAAATTTAACAAGTGAATGAAGTATTACCATGCAATACAAAGTCCCCTTCTGGCACCTAATTTTCTCTACTGCAGTAAAACATAATGAAATGATATCTGTCAATGATGTATAAACAATATTGTACTATATATACAATATAATGTAACAAAGCACTTGGATTAAACTTTGCATATATAAAAACGTACAGTTGTTTTCATTTGGATTTTTTTTGGTCGATTATACAAAAATTATCATAAAAGTTATTTATAGTAACAACAAAGTGAAATAAACCCTAAAAAAAAAAAAAAAAAAAAAAAAAAAAAAATCTATAAAATTTAAGTCCACAAGAAACTTTTTACCAGGTAGAGATAGATCAAAATACACCTAATATTTGGATGTACCGTGCATGTTGTACCACAGAAAAGTGGTCTCAATTTTTACCCTACGGCCAGTAATAAAAAAGTTACAATATAATCTATTTATAGTAATAACAAAGGGACATAATTCTAAAAAAAAGTGTGCCTCATAGTGGTGAACATTTCTACCAAGTTACATCAAAATCCCTCCATGCATGAAGAAGAAATGCTACGGACAAACTCATTCTTGAATTTGAACTTTAACCTCTAAGTATGACCTTGACCTTAGACCCAGGGACCTGGTTCTGGCATGCGACAATTCGTCTCATGGTGGTGAACATTTGTGCCAAGTTACATTACAATCCCTCAATGCATAAAGAAGAAATGCTCCAGACAAAGTCATTCTTGAATTTGACCTTTGACCTCTAAGTATGACCTTGACCTTAGACCTAGAGCCGGGGCTTTGCGCACAACATGTTGTTTCATCCAGGGAAATGCTTGTGCCAACTGATATTTAAATCCTGTTTTGCATGACAAAGTTATAGACCGGACAGGAAAAAAATCTTATTGACCTTTGATCTCCAAGTGTGACCTTGACCTTTAAGCTAGGGTTCTGGGTGTTGCGCATGGCACGTCGTCATCATGGGGAACATTTATGCCAAGTAATATTGTAATCGGATAAATCCTTTGATGGATGACAAAGTTCTGGACCGGACAGGAAAAAAACCGTATTGACCTTTGGCCTCCAATTGTTACCTTGACCTTTGAGCTAGGGGTCTGGGCTTTGCGCATGACATGTTGCCTCATAATGGGGAACATTTGTGCCAAGTAATATCAAAATCCCTTCATGGATGACAGAGTTAAAGACTGGACAGGAAACAGACCCTGTTCATGCCATGTTAACATTTGACTGCTAAGTGTGACCTTGACCTTTGAGCTAGGGGTCTGAAAGTTGTGCATGACACATCGTCTTATTATGAGGTACAATTATGCCAACTGATATTAAAATCCCTTCATAGATGGGAGAGTTATGGACCGGACAGGAAAAAAGCCCTGTTGACCTTAGACCTCAAATTGTGACCTTGACCTTTGAGCTAGGGGTGCGGGTTTTGCGCACGACACATCAACTCATCATGGGGAACATTTTTGCCAAGTAATATTAAAATCCCTTCATGGATGAAAGAGTTATGGACCGGACACGAAACAGACCCTGTTCATGCCATGTTAACATTTGACTGCTAAGTGTGACCTTGACCTTTGAGCTAGGGGTCTGAACTTGTGCATGACACATCATCTTATTATGAGGTACAATTGTGCCATGTGATATTAAAATCCCTTTATGGATGGGAGAGTTATGGACCGGACAGGAAAAAAGCCCTGTTGACCTTTGACCTCCAATTGTGAACTTGACCTTTAAGCTAGGTGTCCAGGTTTTGCGCATGACACGTCGTCTCATGGGGAACATTTGTGCCAAGTAATATTAAAATCCCTTTATGGATAAAACAGTTATGGACCGGACACGAAATTGCGGACGGACGGAATGACAGAATGACGGAATGACAGAATGACAGAAAAGCGTATTCCTATAGTCCCCGAAACTGGTTTTCAACCAGTAGGGGACTAATAATCATTCTTTTTGCACAACCAAGATGGATAAGGGAAAAAATTGAACTCAGAAGTTAAAAACAGTTTTAAAACTTCTCTTTTGGTTTCTACTGACGAAATATCTCAATATCTATCAATTGCAAATGAAAAACTAGAAATAATATTGAAATAGAAAGAAATACACAGCTTTTTAATCATAATAAAGGGAGGTAATTACAGAATTTTATGGGAAAAAACCAGGCATATTAAATTTTCTAGTACGAATCTAACTTTTTGTTTGGGTGTTTTTGTTCCTTAAATAAATCTCTGTAAGAATATACAAATAGTGAAAATGTCATAAAATGTTGCTCCATTGTGACTGAAGCTTTCAAGGGGGTATTTTTAAACTAAAGCAAAGAATACTATAATCCATGATGACCGAACCCTCAAAACACAGGACATTAGGGGCCCTGTGCAATTTCATTAAATTTGAAATATTGGAAAACATATACTAGCTTCAGAAGTACCTGCATATCCAGGTGTAGGTCCCTTAGTGTTCCCTGACACAGGGAAAGCCACTCTCTTGTTTAGTGCTCTCTTAGGTTGTGTAGACCCATCCTTTTCTGTGTTATAGTTAAACATAGGTGGGTCATTCCAGCCTCTCTCTGGATTACCTGTGAACAGATTTAAAACACCATACTGTAATACAGCACTGTCTAATTCTTTCAAACCAATTTTTTAAATGTTCCTATGCCTTAGACTCTATTAGCATCTGCCATGTACAAACCAATTTCAATGTAAGAGTCAAACAGACTTTTTCATGGAGAGCCACGCATCTCTAAGATAGTGACTTTTTTCATGTTTATGTATATAAGAAATAGTAAAAAGCAGGAAAATTAAAGTCACAATGATGTGACACTGACTAAAAGCACAGTGGAAAAGTTCAGCGGTAATTAGACTACGGTACTGACACTAAACCACCTTTTTGATACTTTATAAACAGATGAATAAAGGCTTTCAAAAGAAAATAAATTGAAATGGGAAAACTGCAAAGTTTTACAAACTATATTGTATAGGGCTTCTGGCAGAGGTTGTGCACTTTTCAGCACGGCTTCTTCCTATAATATTCTCCTACCATATCAATATGGCAATAATGGAGCAGAACCCTTAAGCCGAAATTTCTGAACTTGATAGCAAGCTCCTAAATTCATTTAGACCTTGTATACTAATGCAAAGTACAGCTTGCCAAAAAAGCAGATGTATTAAATAAGCTTTATGGTAATGAGAATATGGACTTCAGCAGCTTTATTTAGTTAAGTTATCCAGGCCCCGCTAGAACATCGTTTTCCTGCAGTGAAGACAGGGCATCATTTGCTCACTCAAAATTATTTACCTACTCAAAATCCAACAAAATAGGTTTTCAGTTAGTTGAAAAAAAGATGGTAATATACTACTGAAAGATACATTTCTGAACGAAATAAGAAAAATTTTGCAATTTACACTAGCAAATGATGTTACATTCTAAATGTCTCGGCACCCTGGTATCCTTAATTCATTTGGCGTGCAGGTTTGACCAACATATAATGTATTTTATAGACTGATATACTTTTTCATTGTCAAACCTTTATGCCTAAATTCAAGCGTTATTTTTATGCATGGAAATTCACCAGCTTAACCATTTGTTCCCTTTCCAGCAACTAAAATTTAGTTTTAACCCTTACCCTGCTAAATTTCTATAATGAACTTGTCCATCTTTCAATTTGGACAGTACCACTAACTGTTAATAGGGGCGCTTACCAAAAAGAAACTGATTGAATGGGGAACAGTGCAGATCATGATCAGACTGCACTGATGTGCAGGCTGATCATGATCTACAATGGTCGCAAAGGCAGAATAAAGCGTTTTCAGCAACTAAATTTTAGTTTTAAACATATTTAAAAAGTTCCTAAAACACCTATTGGTATCTTTCAACGTAAAAAAATTCACTGAAAGCTATTTTGTAACAGTTTAACTAGCTGTGTGTCCAGACACAAGTGTGCCCCACTCCTTACACTGTACATGGCCTCATGACTCCAGGCGAAATATTTTTTAAGATATACTGGTATATAAAACAAATTTTGAAGCACTTTATGTGTATTTTTCACTATGCTAGGGACCAAAACTGGCCTAGCAAAGTGTAATCCCCAAAAACAACATCAGGTGCCCAACTTCACATGCTATATATATTAATCTTCTAATGTTTCATGACTCTAGGTCATGTACAGTTTGAGATACCATGGAGGTAATATAGAGATGGAGTGCGGACGAGATAATTGGTGATAATTATTTATTATACCACATGTTGTTCCTTGCTGAGCTCCTTTCAGAATCCTACGAGAGATATCACCACAGTCACTTAATTATCACCACTTCACATGTAATTAACATAATCCTTTGACCACACTGTGTGGCACCGCGGTTTTATCGTAAATCAGCAGATGCATAAAAATTTCAACAAAACGGAAGTTGTGAGTGACATAATGCGCACGTGTCATATTTTGAAACTAATTAATACAAACAATGCGCATTGCTGGGGATTCATCGGTAGAGTAAATGTACTACTTCTTAAAGCATTCGTTTCTGTGATATTGTAACTCTTCAGATAACAGTGACTCATTAAAGTAAGCATTTACAGTTTATTATGTAAATTAAACTAAATTCTTTTAGATTTCCTAAAATTTCCTAAAAATGTAGACATGCTAAATTAAAGTTAAGGTATCAAATTTTCATTTACTGGGTATTAAAAACGTGAGCAGTTGTGAGCATTTTAAATAATGATCATGTTTTAGACTGCATATTTTATATAATTGGTCTTGATTACAAGTTTATGTAAGTCATTCATATAACTTAAATTTTATTTATTTAAGTAGTTATTCAGTTACCAAACGCCTTCTTCGTGTATTTATAGATCTATATATCTATTTATTTATTTGATTATTTATTTCGCAGATTTGAAGCTGGTGTAAAATCTCACTGTTAAAAGTGGAACATTTTTCTACAATTTTGTCGCACGATCTGTAGATCGGTGCCTGTAAAGATGCACATTATTTTTTCTTTTTTTAAATATTTGCCTTGCATTTCACTTATTCCCCTAGACTGTACAAGCATATTGACAAGACATGTTTTAATATCCATATACGCTCTGTACAGCTAAATTGGATTTGTAGGTCAGTAATATTACGTTATAATCTCATTTATTATAAAGTGAAAGTTCGTATTCATAGCTTTCTTGTCTCTACATTCTGGACATATCCAGGGACCCCCCGGTAAAGTTTCAGCTTTCAAATTGACAAACGAATATTGCCACCATTCAAATTCGCATTTTACATGTTTGCAATTAATCATTTCTCTATCGTTCGGGTGTTTACGTGGACAATATGGCCAGTCACTGTCAGAATCACTCCACAGCCTTGTTACTTGAATTAATTCATTGGAATAGAAAATCCCTTCAAAATCTTAGTTTTCGTAATCATTATTTGCCATAAGTAACACTTACAATAAAGTCTTTCCAAAAAGAACAAAATCGATGTAAATCAATTATAATTGCATTACCGTGGATGACATGAAAATGCGTGTATTTCGTCAACTTCAATTGCCAAGACGTCAATATTTCCAAAATGACGTCAGAATGTGTATTTGAAGTGTCAGGTAGTTACTAAACGGAAAATATCGGAACATCCCGATCCCATTATCGGATTATTGCGGCTGTTCATCGGGTCTCACTCGATTAACTCCGTAAGGAACAACATGATATCCGATTAACACCTAGTTGCTACTGATTGACAGGTACTTATCAGAGGATAACAAACAGCCCTTTTTTTGTAAATTTGGGGAAGGGTACCAGGTCCCTTTTGGAGGGGAAAATTACGTTGCGAAATCATTGTTTGGAGGAATATATTTGCTGAAAACTGGTTAAAATCAGGACTGAAAATCAAAACTAATTTCATTTTTTTTTTGCATGGGGAATTTTTGGCCAAGGTGGGGAAAAAAGTATACTTTTTAGACTGGGGAATGGGGCCGAATTTCGGCCCTAAAATCAGCTTAAAAAAAGGCCTGACAAAGCAGCGGTGCCGCACAGTGTACCTTTGAAGTGCCTTCGTCCGCACTCCATCTCTATATTACCTCCATGGAGATACATAGGACACAAACTTCTATTTTTTTTACTAAGTGACTTAAAGTCAAGGGCCAAAACTCTGGTCTTGCAATGTGAAATAAAAAAAAACTAGAAATGTGTCCATGGGACACAGATGCCCCCACTACATGACAAAGGATACAGATCAACTAACTCATTTCTCTTCGTAATGACTGTAGGTAAAATATTTTCGGAGGTCAGGGGTCATAACTCCTACAATACCGAATGAATCTGGACGCGAAACCCCAGGTGCACAACTGCACAATGCTGACCAACTTTCCTGTAAACTTTGGTGACTCTAGGTCAAATACTTTTGGAGCTACGCGCGACACAACATTAAAATGACCAATTTTTAACTAAGTCAGGGGCCATAACTCCTACATGACTGAATGAATCTGGATGCGAAACCCCAGGTGCACAACTGCACATGCTGACCAACATTCCTGTAAACTTTGGTGACTCTAGGTCAAATACTTTTGGAGCTACACGCGACACAACATTAAAATGACCAATTTTTTACGTCAGGGGCCATAACTCCTACACGACAGAATGAATCTGGACGCGAAACCCCAGGTGCACAACTACACATGCTGACCAACATTCCTGTAAAGTTTTGTGACTCTACATCAAATACTTTTGGAGCTAGGCACGACACAACATTAAAATGACCAATTTTTACAAAGTCAGGGGCCATAACTCTTACATGACTGAATGAATCCGGACGCAAAACCCCAGGTGCACAACTACACATGCTGACCAACATTCCTGTTAAGTTTTGTGACTCTATGTCAAATACTTTTGGAGCTAGGCACGACACAACATTCTCGGAAGGACCAACAGATGGACAAGGGCAAATCTATATGCCCCCCCAAAAGTGGGGGCATAAAAACCAACATTAGATGCACAAATTTACATGCTGAATAAAATTCATTCTTGGTTTATGATTCTTGGTGAAATATTATTTAAGATATATGCAACACAAACCTTTAAGTATTTTTCACTAAGTGAACTTGATGGACAATAATTCTGTCTGGTTGTGTAAAATTCCAAACAGAACACCAAGTGCGCAACTTCACATGCTATATAACATTCCCATAATGTTTTATGACTCTAAGTCAAAAACTGTTTTGAGATATATGCGACACAAGCTTTTATGCCCTTTATGCATATTTTTGACTATCAAGGGCAATAACTCTTGTCAGACTCAGAACGACTGACTGACTGGAAATCTGGAACAAAATCCCAGGTGCACAACTTTACATGCTGAATAATATTCCTTTATTGTTTCATGACCCTACATCAAATACTTTTTGAGATAATTATGTGTGGCACAAATTTTTATGCCCTTTTATGTGTATTTTTGACTAAGTCAAAGGGCCATAACTCTGGTCTGGCTGAGCGCTATCTCTAACAAAATCCCAGGTGCACAACTTCACATGCTCAATAATATTCCTGCAATGTTTCATCATCCTGAGTCATATTCTTTTTGACATACATGCAACACAAATTAGGCACTTTTTATGCATATTTTTGACAAGGACCATAACTCTATTCTGGCTGTGTGAGATCCCCATTAAAACATTGGGTCTATTTGAGTTTGTGTGTACCAGACTTTGGAGCTATATTCCAGCTGTTGTCTGATGAAGGTCTGATATGCCATGGACTTTGAAAAGGTGTTTTCAGTTGAATTTTATGTTCCTGTGAAGAAAACCTAGTTTGATTTGCCTTTTATTGACCTATTTATGGGTATCTGATGAGAGATTAAAATATCTGCACCAAGGTATTTTGCTGTAGTGACAGGTTCTTAGTACATAGTAGTGTATTATGCAGGTAGTTCTGTGAGGGAATAGGATGTTTGTCTGTAAGTGTGACGTGAATAACTTGACATTTGGACAATTTTCATGTATTTAAGCCACAGGGTGAGAAAAATGTGCAGCCAGGCCGGGTTTTGAACCTGGGAACTCTCGCTTACAGGGCGAGTGCTCTACCAAAAACCTGGTCAACACATTTTGTCACTTTGTGAACAAGTCCATGCCATGATATACACCCCCTACGAACTGGAAATTCAACTTTGAATTCCGAAGGTACATAATACTGCATATGTTGTAGGACTGATCAAGCACTAGCACACAACCGTCCATCACTAGTTAGCCCTTGTGAACCACTGCCAGGCGTCAGCGACCATGATGCAGTTTTCATCCACGCACAGACTTCAGCAGCTCGTTACAAACTACCTCCAAGAAAGATATTCCTCTGAAAAAATGCTGAAACGACCAACATACAGGCAGCTGTCAGAGAATTTAGCCTTGACTTCACCACAAGATACAACCCACACACAGACATCAACACCCTGTGGACAACTTTCAGGAACTTTGTGGACCACACCATCACAGCCCAACTTCCTTCCAAAATGACCACCTCTCGCTACAACCAGCCTTGGATATCCAGGAAAGCCAAATGCCCCTCCAGAAGAAAGAAGAGGGCTTTCCGGCGGGCAAGAGCTACCGGCAATGAAGCCGACCACATCCGCTATAAGCAGATTACCAAGGACACCCGCTACAATTGCAGACAGGCATACAATAGATACCTCAGGGACATGGTTACAACAGACCGCAATCCAAAGAAACTGTACTCCCTGGTCAAGGGGAAGAGGTGCGACAAGAGCGGCATATCACCCCTGAAAGCAAACGATCTCACCCACAGCGAGCCTGCCACCAAAGCTACCATTCTAAACCAGCAGTTCAGTGGAGTGTTTATCAGGGAAGACACATCCCACATTCCATCACTAGGAAACAGTCCCCTTCCCGACATGCACAGTTTCAGCATCGGCATCGAGGGTGTGCGGAAGCTTCTTGTTGACCTAGATCCACACAAGGTGACTGGTCCCGACAACATCCCGACAAGGTTCCTGAAAGACTACGCAGAAGATCTGGCACCATCACTAGCACTCATCTTCTCTGCATCAGTCGACCAAGGCCAAGTACCGACAGACTGGAGGCATGCGAATGTCACAACTATCTTCAACAAGAGCTGTCCGTAAGACAGCCAAGCTCGACTATTCGAAATATTGTCCCAGAAGCAGGAAAATATTACCCAAAAAGGTTAAATATCAAAAGAATTTTAAGTTCAAAACGAGGCATAATTTGACCAAAATGCATATCAGTTATGGGACTTGCTGCTATCAACTAGTTTTATAACCCCGAAGGCACATGTGAAGTTTCAATTCAATATCTGCATTAGTTTTGGAGATAGAAACTCGCATGTAAAACTTTAAACAGAATTTTCAAAGTCCAAAAGGGGGCATAATTTGCCCAAAATACATGCTAGAGTTATGGGACTTGACCCAGTGAGGTTGGTTATTGATCTAGAAAAAAAAAGTTTCAAATCTATATGCTTTTTTGTAATTGCTGTATGTACTTGCACGCAAAACTTTAACCAGGATTTTCTAAGTCCAAAACGGGGAATAATTTGCTCAAAATACATGTAAGAGTTATGGGACTTGATCCAGTGAGGTTAGTAATTGATCTAAAAAAAGAAAAAATAAGTTTCAAAGCTATATGCCTTTTAGTAACAGCTGTATGTACTTGCACGCAAAACTTTAACCAGAATTTGCTAAGTCCAAAAGGGGGCATAATTTGGCCAAAATGAAGGTCAGTGTTATGGGACTTGCTGCTATCAACTAGTTTTATAACCCTGAAGACACATGTGAAGTTTCAAATCAATATCTGCGTTTAGTTTTGGAGATAGTAACTTGCATGTAAAACTTTAACCAAAATTTTCTAAGTCTAAAAGGGGGCATAACTTGCTCAAAATACATGTCAGAGTTATGGGACTTGACCCAGTTAGGTTGGTAATTAATCTAGAAAAAGAAAAAATAAGTTTCAAATCTATATGCCTTTTAGAAATAGTTGTATGTACTTGCATGCAAAACTTTAACCAGAATTTTCTAAGTCCAAAAGGGGGCATAATTTGGCCAAAATGAAGGTCCGAGTTATGGGACTTGCTGCTATCAACTAGTTTTATAACCCCGAAGACACATGTGAAGTTTCAAATCAATATCTGCATTAGTTTTGGAGATAGTAACTTGCATGTAAAACTTTAACCAAAATTTTCTAAGTCCAAAAGGGGGCATAATTTGCCCAAAATACATGTCAGAGTTATGGGACTTGACCCAGTGAGGTTGGTAATTAATCTAGAAAAAGAAAAAATAAGTTTCAAATCTATATGCCTTTTAGAAATAGCTGTATGTACTTGCACGCAAAACTTTAACCAGAATTTTCAAAGTCCAAAAGGGGGCATAATTTGGCCAAAATGAAGGTCAGAGTTATGGGACTTGTTGCTATCAACTAGTTTTATAACCCCCAAGACACATGTGAAGTTTCAAATCAATATCTGCATTAGTTTTGGAGATAGTAACTTGCATGTAAAACTTTAACCAAAATTTTCTAAGTCCAAAAGGGGGCATAATTTGCTCAAAATACATGTCAGAGTTATGGGACTTGACCCAGAGAGGTTGGTAATTGACCTAGAAAAAGAAAAAATAAGCTTCAAAGCTATATGCCTTTAATTGATGGCTGTATGTACTTGCATGCAAAAACTTAACCAAGGTGTGACGCCGACGCCGACGCCAGGGTGAGTAGAATAGCTAGACTATTCTTCGAATAGTCGAGCTAAAAAGGGAGACCACAGTGACCCTGCCAACTATCGGCAGATTTCGCTAACCTCAGTATGCAGCAAGATTATCGAGCACATCCTTCACAGCCAGATTATGGCCCACCTCGATAAACATAAGATACTGTCGGACCAACAGCACGGCTTCAGAAAGAGAAGGTCTACTGAGAGCCAGCTTATCCTCACGATTCACGACCTAGCCGCAGGCCTGGAAGAGATGGAACAAATCGACGCAGTCTTGCTCGATTTCAGCAAGGCATTCGATAAGGTTCCCCATGAGCAACTTGCCAGCAAGCTAGAGTACTATGGCATCAGGGGCAACCTTCTGCAGTGGATACGCAGTTTCCTGGCCAACCGTACACAGCAAGTCTTAGTAGAGGGAAGATCATCTGATACAGCACCAGTCACTTCAGGCGTGCCCCAAGGATCAGTCATCAGACCCCTACTCTTCCTGCTCTACATTAATGACCTCCCACTCCAAGCCAAGTCCACAACACGCCTTTTTGCTGATGACAGCCTCTTGTACAGGAAGATCAGCACCACACAGGATGCACAAGCCTTACAAGAAGACCTAGATAGACTTCAGCAATGGGAGCGCGACTGGCAGATGTCGTTCAATGCATCCAAGTGCAAAGTTATACGCATAACCAGGAAGTCAACCCCTATCAAGGCAGCCTACTACATCCATGGCAGTGAGCTCCAAGTAGTGAAAGAAGGCAAATACCTGGGCGTGTACTTTGACGAACACCCACGTCGCCAAAACAGCCAAGAAGGCAAACAACAGCCTTGCCTTTCTCAGAAGGAACATGACGAGCTGCCCGCAGGAAGTCAAGGCACAGTGTTACCAGACCCTCGTCAGGCCTATTCTAGAGTACGCCAGCTCTGCTTGGGACCCTCACACACAGACCAAAATTGACCAACTTGAGGCCGTCCAGCGCCGTGCAGCACGCTTTGTGAAGGGCGACTACCGCACCACTAGCAGTACTAGCCAAATGGTGTCTGATATCGGCTGGCTACACCTCCATATACATCACTCCAATGCCAAGCTGGTCATGACTTACAGAATAGTTCACGGCCTTGTCGACATAACACCACCAGCGACGTTTTTCCACCCTACCTCCATCAACACCCGTGGCCACTCCATGAGACTCTATCCTCCATTTTGTGGCAAAGACGTCCTCCTTCACTCCTTCTTCGCCTCCACCACCAGACTATGGAATCGGCTCCCACAGGAAGTCATCATGGCTGGCAGCGTTGAGGCCTTCAAGAGAGCCCAGGCTACATCATCCCACTAAGCTGCAACGTCGTTTTTATCTGCTTTTACCAGGTCCCAGAAAAGTCACAAATTAACTATATAGCTAAATCTAGCTATATATAGCTAGAAGTAGCTATAAAACCAATACCAATATGGCAAAATATGTCAAAATAAGATGCAAAATGGTCATAATCTTGTCCAAAAGGTTTGTAAGATGAAAGTCAATGACGCAAAACCAAGATCTTTGTAGTCACATTTTCAATAACTGCGGCAGTATTATGCGATAAATCATTACTGAATTTTTCACTTGTGATAATCATCGTGTATGTGACAAATTTATAAATGACTAATCGCAGAAATTCGCAACATGTATTGAAACAGAAACTGAATAGATCTCCATTCTTTGTGATTGTCTTTTGTCTCATACTCCACTTAAATGGGATAATAACTATTTTATGTTTGATATTCACATATTTTGAACAACTGTTATTGGTTTTATAGCTAGAAATAGCTATATATAGCTAGATTTAGCTATATAGTTAATTTGTGACTTTTTTGGGACCTGTTTACTCTGCACTGTAAATAATTGAGCGCCGCACTCACCAACTTGTACATATACCATAGTACGACGTTGGCCCAGAGTTGGACCTGTACAAGAACGGAAGAAGAAGAAGAAGCAAGCCTGCCACACTCCCAAATTTTTATTGGGTGCCAGATATCACAGGGTGAGCTATAAGGTCAGTTTGGGGCTCGAACAAATTCGCACCCAACATGAGCCCGAGGCCGTGACACGTATAAGCGAGGGGTCCCGGGTTGAAGCCCAGGACTGTGTGCCCTTTGATATTAACATTATTATATATGAATTTCATTTAATTCTAAACACAAAAAAGTTGACTTGTCACTATAAATCTCAATAAACATTTGACAGCTGTCAAAAGTTATCTCCCTTGACATGATATCAGCTTTATTCTGAAGCTGAGAATGCTTTCATGAAAGAACAGTATTTATTCAACACAGGAAATTGTATTCTTTAAAGTAAATAAAGTTTTCCTTCAGCATCAACGTCAGAACCATAAATTTAACTATGGTTTACCTGGTCTTGTCCTGGAAGCTGCCATTATAAACAAAAACACGTGTCAAATATTTAGCCAATCAAATATCGCGATTTTTTTAAGAACTGCTTGATTTATAATAAGAAAGATATTTGGTCAGAGATCACAAATACAAAAAAAATATTTAAAAAAATACAGGGAACACTGGGAATAAGGTATAACTTAAATTTATACCTGAGAATCTTCTTTTGTTACTACACTCCTTCATGACTTTGTATATTATGTGTAGGCGCTGAATAAAATTTTACCCAATGTGTTACATATCAAATTTGTACAAGTGCCAAACGATAAAACTTTCCAAATTTTACATTATTAAAACTGTACAGTACATTGGTAATTGTTTAAAGATTGAGGGCAGAGATTAGAACAGGAACAGTGAAAAAAGCTTTGAAGGAGTCAACTGTGGCTGCTGTGTGTGCGACAACGGGCAACATATTCCACAGATATAATTTTCTTGGGGGTGGGGGTCGAAATGAATTCATATTTGTAAGAATCTTTGGATGTGCCAATATATGTTACCATGCCCGTACCTTGTTCTTGAATCAGCTGGAATTAATAAATTATTTTCATGATATATAGCTACTACATGATGGAAATCTTAAAGAACATTATAAAACGAGCTCTAGTTCTTCTTATATCTAAAGAAATATAAAATACACAGCTATTTATTTTTATAGCTCTTTGTTACATGATGGCCAATTTAAATTTGTTAACCTATCATAGGGTAATGTTCGTCCGTTCTGATTAGTCATCATGTAAACAACCCCAGGAAGTGATTATTTTCTCCAGAATTGATTTTTACTGCATTTTAAGTAGATCTATTTTATTATACATTTTGACAAATGTGACTACATTTTATGTGTATTGAAAAAAAGATATATCAAACGAATTTCTCCCGCCATGCAAACGATGTAAACAGGGGGGTCATCTCATTCACACGAAAATTACTTTTAAAAAGTTTTCACTATTCATATGTTTTTCGTCCGATATTTCTTGAAAACAAACATGTGATTAGATATACGTGTTTTGATGTATGGAAGACCGTACACGCCGTAGTGTTATGATGGACGTCTATGGGAAAACAATTGGCGGCCTCTAACCATTTAGAGGTTACAGACCTGTAATAGACTTACATGGTATTTCTAAATGTGCAGGTTTACAGATTTTGTCTACTTATGTTAATAATTGTTTGATAAAAGATGATATTGAGGTACTCTTTAGACTTTGTCTACTTCTGTATTTGATGACACTGTTATGTCAGAGATCATATCAGTTAGTACCTACTGCAATGAACGAATACTGTAACTTTTGGAACTTAAATGTCAAGTCTGCAAAAACTAAGGTTGTTGTTATTTTTAGTAAAAATAGAAAATTTATTGAATGCTTCACAATTTACCATTTAAAGGGCAATGAATGCCTTACAATAAGTTAAATTTATTTGAAAGCCCTCCTCAAGCCCTTCATAATGCTGAAATAATTTTTAAAATCGGACCACAATTGAAAAAGATATGGCAGTTTGAAATTTGTGAAAATGGCTGATCATGGAGGCAACCGTTTTAGTGTGTTTATGACGTCATTTACACACTGCTGATTGTTTTTATTTAGCAAATAACCTTTTAAATAGATTAATTTCATATGTTTCTTGAGTGTAAGATGTAAAACATGGTAAATTCTTTCATTATAGTTCGAAAAAATAGAGAAATTATTTTAAGGAAATAAGTAAATACAGTTCAAATATGTATTTAGAAATTCGATAAATCCGCCATTTAGTTTTTTCCTGCCATGGCAACAAAATGGCCACCATTTTGATAAAATATTTAAATGCTCATAACTTTCTCATTTTGAAGCTGATTTTGAAAATTCGTTAATTTCTTTAAATGATTTACGAAATCATAGCAGAAGGAATTAACATAAAAACAACATTATCTTTCCCTTTAATAATAATGTATTATAATTTGTTAGGAAGTTCTCTTGTCTAGAGATGTAATTTACGGCAGATGGTTGTTTTGGTAAAACTAACAAAAGTTAAGTTGATCATGCGAGGAAAGCTATGTTGTCAAATATAAAAAAAGTCTTGAAAATTGTTACTCTCTGTTGATTTACAAATCCACACGTTTAATTATATGACTATCCCTATACTTTGTTACGGATCAGAAACATGGGGTATAGAGAATTCTAACATAAACAATCAATTTCAGGCTAATTCTTAACCTCAAGCAAAGTACATCAAATTGTACGTTCTATTGAGCTTGGTGTAACTCCTTTTTCGCTGCATATTTAAAGTACAGTTTTTAATTAGCAAGTGGTGTAAATCATTCAACAATGACGAGGAAAATAAACTTAACTTTGTGTAAGACTGCTTATTGTTTGAAAGAAGTAATGTTAATTACCCTTGAATATGTTTTGTGATAAAAAACTTACACAGTCTTGGTTATATTCTAATTATTGGTTAGAGAAGTCACTTGTTTTTTTCTATTATTTAAAATATTGTTAATACTAACTGAACTTCGTGATAAGTTGGGTTGGTTCAGAATTAGAAAAATGATGTTCTGACAATAATTAAGTGAATGTTTGAATTATCGTATTTTTAAGACTCATTTTGTTTTAAACAGTATTTTAGTATTGTGTCACATTTAGATATTGCACTCATAAATTTTAGATGTAGCTATCTGCTTAAAAAGTAAATTTTTAACACAGACACAAGTTCACGTGTGGTGACTTTGTGTAATGACAATCAGTTACATTACCTACTTAACTGTAAAACACAAAACAAGGACAAATATCAAACACGGAATGCGATGTTCCAAAAACGCAACCTCCCCAAAACGAAACCCACCGCACGCAGCCGTGCACCACACAAACACTCGCATACAAAGCATACACACGAGGACAAAACGGACAAATAAAGGAACACAGTGGAACGGGCAGTGGCAAAAACACCACTGGGGAGCTTAAACTGGTTTATGGTGCGCACCTAACCTCACTCTTACCCCCACCATGTTTCGAAGACACGGGACAGTGTAAACATTGTTCAAGAAGCAGATGTAAATAAGGAAAGCTCTACGTATTACTGCAGAAATCCAATTTCATTAAAGTTTGAACAGCCTATGAATAGCAAAAACAAAGCAACTTGCCTTATTTTGTAAGAAATTATTTCAACTTGTTAATAGTCAGTTTAGCATCAGACTTTGTTTCTTTTTCTAAACTGAAAAATAGCTTCTTGTATTAAATCAATTACTCATTCTCAATAAACTTTAGTACCATGACCAAAAGTTGTTATGTCTGTTAAGCTATATTAAGCTCCCTAAATAAATATAAAAGTGAATTTAGTCAAAACTACATTCTAAGTGAAGTGGTAAAAGCAGTCAAGTTTTACAATCTAGAATCAAAATTTATGTTACACCATAAATAAATATGGTCTCTTATTGCAATTATTGTTTCTTTTTATTTGTTCAATAAGTTTGCTTTATCACATGCTCTAACTGGACCATGATTTTGATATGAAATCTTAAAATCTTAAAGTATTTAAAAACGCAGCTTCCGATTGGTTAAAAAAAGGTAAAAGAAAACAGAAAGTGTTTACAATTTTGGAAAAATGACAAAGTTTTCTGCGAACTGAAACAATTTACGGGAGAGCTGCAGGAATAATCTTAAAAATGACAAATTAGCAGAATAAATATCAGTTAGCATTCATTCAACAAATGAGGTATGCGTGTTTGAAGGTAAAACTATCGATTTGTTTTAAAACTTGTTCGATCACGAACAAACAAACTCAACTTTTGGATTCTCGAAATGCTGTCCAAAAATATGCAGAAAGACTGCATACCTAGCACTTGTCAGATCAACACTTGTATTGCAAGCTATTTTTTTACTATTTATTTCGTGACTACAGGAAAAAAGTTTATTTAAAGGTCCATTACTAAGGGAAAGTGAGTTGGCAATTTTTTTTTATAGCCAGTGCATAGACTTCTGCAAGACACTAAATAATGAAGATTGGCAGGTCAAAATTTACAGAAGGTCTTTGGAACTCAAAGAAATGTATGTGTATTATGTTGAAATTTCAATGAATCGACAGAATGACCCCCAGGTCTTTTTAACTTTCTTCATACTTCATAGAAAAATAATTGTACATATACTGCGATTTATTTCGAATTTCTACATACCAACTTTCATTTTCCAATAAAATGAAATAGTTTCTGTACTTTTTAAGAGAAATTAAAATGTTCACTTTCCTTAGTATTGGACCTTTAATAGCAATATCTTTTTAGATAGAGAGTTAACGATATTCTGAACGAATTATCTCTATTCTTTGCCTCTGCCCTTCTTCTAGAGAGGTATCTTTTTTGTAATAAAGATATGACTGATAGCTCAAATTACTATAAAGACATCTCTTAAACTAACATAGATAGCCTTTAGTATATACCTTGCTAAGCGAAGGTGCTAGCTTTTAAATACTATTAATTCAAATATTATTTCAAATACTGCTAGCTCTTTTACGCCAACTGTAATTTCTTTCAGCAAGAAAGAGTTCTTCTTTACTGGTAAGTACCTTTTATGAATTAAATATGTAATTCTATCTATTGTCATTACAAAGATGTCTTTTAATCTTAAAGTGATAGCTTCAAAAGATATATCTATATTCATAATAGCCCCTTAGTCACTGAATGAATAGCAAAACGGCTTGTCATAATTATTTGCGTACAGCTCTGTAGCCAGGGACTCGCATCTTCAGAAGGATACTATCATGCTTAAAAGAGTCCAGCGTCAAGCCACAAGTTTTATTTTCGATAACTGCTCTCCTACCCAAACCCCCACTCAAGGTCCTCTGAGATCACCGAATATATTCATGTTGCCGTGATAGAAATTCGCTTAAGTAGGTATTATGGAGCATGGGTGTTATTGCACTTTTATTACCTCTCATGCATAGACTCGATCAAACCGAGTCTGCTATTATGTTTCTTGTTGTGTTCCATGTTTCCAAAATATCTTGGCACATATTTTTATGTCTTTTTTTAAAGTGACCGTTGGGATGGTGCAAGCAATGCTATGTATTTATTCCTGACCCCAAACTATGGTAAGAGATACATTAAACCAAAAACATTTAATAACTGTGAAACTAAAATTCAATGACATAACTTGCTAATCTGAACTAAAAATGTTTGTAAAAACTCATACTTTCTAATGACTTTGATAGATTGGAATAATCTCAGTGATCATTTCTGTGCAGCGACATTACAGAGCTTCAGAAAAGCACTGATAACAGCATCCCATCTCTCAGATGCTGTGTCTATACCAAAAGGTCCTGCGATGTACACTACCGGAACGACTTGTAAGTATCAAAATAGGTGTAGACTTATTAATCAATGTATTAGTACTAAACAAGTTAAAGCATAGCAAAAGTTCCTTCTAGGGCTCATCTAAATATATAATGATCATCTTGTAAAATTTTGGTTGCAATGTCTGTTTTGAATATTGGTCATCAGTGTGTGCAACCCCAGGATCGGACACAAGGATAAGACCATTCTACCTTATTGACATTCCGTATCCCCCTGTTTTTAATCAGGGTGTCAGTGGCGCAGTGGTTAGCAGTTTGGACTACAACGACAGCGATCCGGTTCGATTCCGGACCCGCGGCTGATATTCCGACTAGTGTTCAGTGCTGGGTGATTTACTTTACAGACTGGATGCAGGGGAGGTCACTATAACGCCTGTCGTGGGCTCGGCTTGAAATAAGTTGTTCCATCCATTCCAGGTGGGGACTTCCGCCGACTACCCATGTTAAATAGCGCCACTGTTACATTTTGCACCAGAAAAAAACACTAAAATGTTGAACAATGTTGATTTATACTGCCAAAAATGTCAAATAAGTATTTACGCTAGTTATTTAACATAAAATGCTAAATTCAACAACAAAGTAAATCCGTTACCTCTTTCAGTTGAGTAAATACGGCAATAAGACATTGACCCGGTCAATCTATTTCCACATGTAGTGTACGATTCGATGCGTGAATTTTTGCGCATGTAAATTTGCTGATATATGTCTATCTGTTTGTAAATATGTTATGTTTTTCAAGAATGGAGGGAAAAAATCAATCAACCATCCTCGGGTTTAGTAACATGTAACCCGCGGAGCGCGTTAAGTAAGAGAGTCGCCTCAATCAGGAAAGAATAATTTTAACGTCAGAGGTTATTTTTAAGGTCATGGAGTTTGATTGGTCAGCTTGTAATGACAACAGCTTTCGAGGTCAGTTGCTCGATCAGTCAAGTGTAACTTACCGAATCAAAGTGTTCCTTCTCAAGAGAAGGAATATTTACTAATACACTGTTGTTTTTTTTAATCAATACGAAAGTCTTGTTACGTTTTACAGCGATTTTTTTGAAAATTTATTACAGGTAAATAACAAAAAACAATCTGATTCAAAGTCACTTCTCGAGCCATCAAAACGTCCATACACAAAAATATGCAAATCGTAATTGACGCACTTACAATCTGTACTTTTTGAAGGTGACTCAGAGCCAGGTAGTCTCAAAAGTTTTATAGTTAACCCAGCTAGCAAAATATATGGGACCTATATGGGCCCCTTATTGTTTTCTATGTGGGGCCCACATGGGCTGCAAATAAGGGACCCAGATGGGATTTGTAAACGGGATTGGCATAGATCCCACATGGGCTTCAATATGGGACCCATATGGGTCCATTATGGAACCCACATGGCAACTACATGGCCAATCTATATGGGCCCCACATGGGCTGCCAATAAGGGACCCACATGGGATTTGCAAACGGAATTGGCATGGGTCCCACATGGGCTTCAAGGAACATCGCGGAAATGTATGACATAAAAAAATGAACAAGAAATTTCCAGTAAAAGACGAGATTAACCTGAAAATAATAATGTATTAAAAATCTGAAAACAATAATTCATTAGTGTACTTGCCTTCAAATAAGAAATTCTATTTCATATGATAAATAACGAGTAAATTTGTAATGATTTTTGTTTCACTTGTGTTGAATTTGCCAGTTTTCCACAGAAAGAACGTGCGCGCGAAATTTTGTACTCTCGTGAGATTTTACGTTAGTATTAGATTATTTTATTTATTTCAAATTTAAATAAAATAAGACAGTTGTACCGGTCAATTTTTAAAATATAACATTATATGACTTTACAAACTTCGTAAGATCTTGGGTCATGGTAATTATGTCTCCCCCAGGAGACATATTGTTTTTGCCCTGTCCGTCCGTCCGTCCTTCCGTCCGTCCGTCCGTCCGTACGTCACACTTCATTTCCGAGCAATAACTGGAGAACCATTTGACCTAGAACCTTGAAACTTCATAGGGTTGTAGTGCTGCTGGAGTAGACGACCCCTATTGCTTTTGGGGTCACTCCGTCAAAGGTCAAGGTCACAGGGGCCTGAACATTGAAAACCATTTCCGATCAATAACTAGAGAACCACTTGACCCAGAATGTTGAAACTTCATAGGATGATTGGTCATGAAGAGTAGATGACCCCTATTGATTTTGGGGTCACTCCGTCAAAGGTCAAGGTCACAGTGGCCTTAACATGGAAAACCATTTCCGATCAATAACTAGAGAACCACTTGACCCCGAATGTTGAAACTTCATAGGATGATTGATCATGAAGAGTAGATGACCCCTATTGATTTTGGGGTCACTCCGTCAAAGGTCAAGGTCACAGTGGCCTGAACATGGAAAACCATTTCCGATCAATAACTAGAGAACCACTTGACCCCGAATGTTGAAACTTCATAGGATGATTGTTCATGAAGAGTAGATGACCCCTATTGATTTTGGGGTCACTCCGTCAAAGGTCAAGGTCACAGGGGCCTGAACATTGAAAACCATTTCCGATCAATAACTAGAGAACCACTTGACCCCGAATATTGAAACTTCATAGGATGATTGGTCATAAAGAGTAATTGACCCCTATTGATTTTGGGGTCACTCCATCAAAGGTCAAGGTCACAGTGGCCTGAACATGGAAAACCATTTCTGATCAATAACTTGAGAACCACTTGACCCAGAATGTTGAAACTTCATAGGATGATTGTACATGCAAAGTAGATGACCCCTATCGATTTTGGGGTCACTCCATTAAAGGTCAAGGTCACAGGGGCCTGAACATTGAAAACCATTTCTAGTCAATAACTTGAGAACCACTTGACCCAGAATGTTGAAACTTAATAGGATGATTGGTCATGCAGAGTAGATGACCTCTAACGATTTTGGGGTCACTCTGTGAAAGATCAAGGTCACAGGGGCCCGAACATTGAAAACCATTTCCGGTCAGTAACTTGAGAACCACTTGACCCAGAATGATGAAACTTCATAGGATGATTGGTCATGCAGAGTAGATGACTCCTAACGATTTTAGGGTCACTCTGTTAAAGGTCAAGGCCACAGGGGCCTGAACATGGAAAACCATTTCCAATCAATAACTTGAGAACCTCTCGACCCAGAATGTTGAAACTTCATAGGATGATTGTTCATGCAGAGTAAATGACCCCTATTGTATTTGGGGTCACTCCGTTAAAGGTCAAGGTCACAGGGGCCTGAACATTGATAACCAGTTCCGATCAATTACTTGAGAACCACTTGACCCAGAATGTTGAAACTTCATAGGATGATTGAACATGCAGAGTAGATGACTCCTATTGATTTTGGGGTCAGTCTATTAAAGGTCAAGGTCACAGTGGCCTGTTCATGTAAAATCATTTTTTGGAAATAACTTGAGAACCACTTGACCTACAATGTTGAAACTTAATAGGATGATTGGACATACAGAGTAGATGACCTCTATATATTTTGAGGTCACTTGATCAAAGGTCAAGGTCACAGGAGCCTGAACAGTGACTTGAGAACCACTAGGCCAAGAATGTTGAAATTTAGCGGGATGACTGGACATGCCAAGTAGATGATCCCTATTGCAGCCAACCATCAGTGTCTCTTTGACTTTCGCTCCAGACCCCTATTGACTTCTTGCCTATAGGACTTTGCATTGGGGGAGACATGCGCTTTTTTACAAAAGCATTTTCTAGTTTTTCAAATGTATTTGAAAAGATTATCAAACGTTTTATTAAAAGAGGTTACGACCCAACTGTTTTGAGACATACCGCATGTTTAGTGTTCAACCCGTTTACAGTTGGACACTACGCTTCCCTCTTTGATTGCGTCTGACGGAAGAGTGGGAGGACTCTATGATGAGCAGTTTTTAAATCCTACCAGGACTGAACTGTTTTGATATTTGTCTTCTGGCCTGTTTCGTCGGGCCCTTAAGGGTGTTTCTCTTGTTGCTCTGTCTTCTGAAAAGGCATTGAGTACATACGTTTTTGGTTCTTAAGGTTTGCTTTTTATATATTTATACACGAGCATTTTTGTGTTTTACATGCCATGCATTTTTGTTTCCATTACGCGTGTGCTAGAGATTCACCTGGAGGGGATTACGTTTATTTACACTGTCCCATGTCTTTGGAACATGGTGGGGGTAAGAGTGAGGTTGGGTGTGCACCATAAACCGGTGTAAGCTCCCCAATGGTGTTTTTGCCACTGACCGTTCCAAGGCGGTGCCCCACTGTGTTCCTTTGTTTGTTCGTTTTGTCCTTGTGTGTTGACTTTATGTGCGCGCGTGTCTGTATGCTTATTGTTCGTCTTGTCCTTATGTGTTGTCTTTGTGTGTGTGTGTGGGGGGGGGGGGGGTGCGTGTGTGTGTGTGTGTGTGTGTGTGTGTGTGTATTGTTCGTTTTGTCCTGATGTGTAAGCTTTGAGTGTGTGTGTGGTGCACGCGTTTGCGTGCTGGGGGGGTCGTTTTGAGGAGGCTGTGCTTTTGATGCGTGGCACTCCCTGTTTGATATTTTTCTTTGTTTTAAAATAAATTTTGTTTTTAAAAACGAATAAAAAGAACTGTAAAAACGGAAAATTGTACGGAAAGTACAATTTGTCACGATTCCTTTCAATGTGGGACCCATCTGGGTCCCATATGGGTGCAAAACTTGACCAATTACCAAAATTCGTATTAAAAGGATGATAACTGATGAAAATTTACACTGCTGAACCGAGCAGAAAATAAACATATGGCAAAGATATTGTATTTGCTCCAAGGATATAGATATGGGCCCCATATGGGTTCGATGTGGGCAAATAATTACATATGGGTCCCATATGGGACCAATATTAATCTGCCCACATGGGCCTACCGTATACTGCCCATATAGGGCCCATATAGGCTTGCTTGCTGGGAAGTGTGGAGTCTCATCGCTCAAGAGCAAGGGCATTACATACTGATCTCGGCAATGAAAACCTACTGTCTGAAATAAGAAATGTAATCAGTTTTCTCCCGTCTCCAACCTTTAAGCTTCCAACAGTTCGTTAAAAGTTTGGTGAATCATCCGCATGTGCCCATGCACCACCATCCCACGTCAATATTACAGCTGAGGGTGTAGATAAACTCATTAGTGGTCTCTGTCCACACAGAACTTTGCACCGAGGTAGTAAAAATCTTGAAATCTTGTGTGAAGTTCTCACTTTAACATTTTACACGGTATGGTACGTATTATCCCTCTTGGTTGGAAACGGGCAACTATTGCCTCTGTATACAAGAAAGGTCCGAAGGTTACACCTAACTAACTAAAACGGATATCCCTGAAATGCATTCCATCTAGATCTTAGCTCGTGTGGCATATTATAGTCTCAAACATGATTACTTTCTTCGCTGGAAATGAGATACTTACTTCCAATATGGGTTAAGGTGAAAAAACAATTGTGAGACCCAGGTGATCTGTTTCACTCAGGAGGTAAAGGTAAAGGTAAAGGTAAATTTTATTTACCGACGCTTTGTGAAACAATGAACATAAGATCTGTAGAGCTTTTGAGCGACCCTATTTTAAGAACAGAGAGGTTTTCGATAAGCTAGAGAAAAGACGACAGACTGACGTATAAGTTATGGATTTCTCCAAAGCTTTTGTTCAAGTTGATCAAATATAAGCTTAGAGGTTTAGGAGTAAATCCAAAAACACTATTTTCCCTCTTCCCTTTTTTCTATTGGGGAGCATAAAAATACATAGACAAAGTGCAACATGTAGGCAAGGTAGAGAAACAGATAAAGGAACACAGTGGTCACTGACTTAGAATGGTCAGTGGACAAAAGCAAACTTCACTCTTAATCCACACCATGTTCCAAAGTTACATCATGACAGTGTTAATAAAGTGTAAATGAAAGTGTAAATAAAAGTGAAAATAAAAGTTATATTTGTCAGGGTGAATCCCTTACCTATGAATTAAAAAAAGTATCATTTGCGCGTATAATCTTTTGACAACTCTAAAAGTTGCAAGAGAAAAAATTAAAAAAAAAACAAAGACAAATATCAAACAGAGAATGCCACGCACCAAAAACGCAGCCTCCTCAAAACGAAACCCACAGCACGCAGACGCGTGCACCACACACACACACACAGACACACAGCCAACACATTAGGACAATTCATTTTGAAGAAAACACCATAATTTCAGACAAAAACATGGAGCAATATGTCCATGACGACATTTTAAAATGGTAACGTTACAAATAAAGTTCAAAGATCACTTCGCGCGAAACCTTACTGCCAGCATTTGGTCAAATATAAATGAACATTATTCTACTGGTGTCACGTATTACAATCGAGCATGAAGTTTGACAGGAAGTTTTCGTGGAATAAAATTGTGTGTTATTTTGCAGCGAAATATTTTTTGTATTTATAAATATTACACAAAATGGAAGTATTCAAAATTAATTGTGAATGATGAAAGAAAGTTGGTTTAATGTCTGTACTACTGGAAATAATTAATTCGATCTTTTCTAAGTGAATTATGCTTGGAATAAGATGTCAGAAATGTGTTGGAAGTTTTACAAAGTGTTCCTTTTAGCAGTTTTTGCATGTTTTTTCTTACTTGGAAAGAGTTGCATAGATGCACAGGCTGTTAAGTCATCAACAGCTGATAAAACACCAACAGAACAAGAAAGAATTCCTTTGCCAGATGAAAGTAAGTAGTCTGTAATCTCAGCCAGCCAGTATAACCTAGTCTGTGTAGACCATCGCCTCACCAGTCATCCTACACCACAATAGCAGTCAAGGTTTAACAAAGGCCATGAGTGTGATCGGGGTTCGAAGGGGCTTGTGGCTCATGTGGGGTCCGGGCTGAAGCCCCCTAGAATCTGGAGATGCCCTCACATGGAAAATGTAGTTTTTTTTCAACACAAAATAGACCTGGTTTTGAATCATCTCCCTTTATGTTTACTTTTTGTGACATTTATTCATACGGTAGAAATTACAAGTTGCTCAGGTGAATGTAAAGTCTTTATTACACAGTATGAAACAGTATAAAAACACCGTGTCAGTGTCGCTGGGCAAGTTTGATTCAGTGATTTTTTACCAAAAAAATTTAATTGTTTTATTTTTTAAAATGCATGTGCGCGATCTAGGGCCAAAATGCGTTTGACACAGGCACAATGCGCGTGTCTTGACAGATATACACCACTACTAGGAGCATTAACTACCTAATTCCACATTTATGGTCAGTAATACTCCTTCCGAGCCATGTACAGTTTACAGACACTTTGGGTTTTGACAAGCCAGTTGAGCAGCCCTGGACCCAAGGAAACATGATGCTAAGTTTTTTGTCTTAAAATCCATTTCATGGGCATGGCTTTCAAAATCTTAAACATTCAGTCAGTGTGGGTCAGTATTTAAATAAAAATATCAAAATATACCATCAAAGCATTGGTTACAAGATACCAAACCCTTCAAAAGCATCACCTGACTACATAGCTTATAAACCAGTGAAGCACACTTAAATTAAGCAAACAATCAACTTAAAATGTGTGTAGATTTATATACCGGTAATTATTTCCAATTACTTGAATACAGTCAAAAATTTGAGTGTATATCAAAATCCCCTTGATCAAAATCCTCTCCACTGAAAAATGACTGTGTGTTACAAAATCCCCTTCACACATTTGCACGGGGTATCATAATCCCCTCTGTGATTAACATTATAGATATATAGATATTAGTGCTCCAAATTATATTATGTTTGCTAAAGGCATTGTATTTACGTGCTTTATGCAATAGACTTTTAAGTTGTATATAGTTGTATTTGAACTTGATGAAATAAGTAAAAATCACAAAGGGGATTATGATACCCCCTGCAAAAGTATGAAGGGGATTTTGTAACACCCTATCATTTTTCAGTGAAGGGGATTTTGATCAAGGGGATTTTGATTGTCTCCCCAAAAATTTGCGAGTCAAAAGTTGATGCTTCTGAGAGGTTTGGTATCTTGTAGCAATGTAACAACTAAATACTATTGGCAAATAATTTGTTCACGTTATTTGAATTAAAATTAAACTTACTTTTTAGTTAAAAAATTATGTAAATGTTATGCTTGCTTACATAGACAGGCAAATTGCTTATTAGAAAGGAAGGGAAGTAACCCAGATTCAGAACCCCAAGTGTCTGTGATATTAAACAACATGCAGGGTTTCAGAAATCCCATGTCTGGGGGCTGCTGAGGGCTAACAGAAAATTCTGTAGGGCTACAAAATTTTGTCAGAGTGTGCCCGCTGAGCTACCATCAGTGGCTACCATCAAGTAGCCCAGAAATCAATACTGTAGTCTGTATGAAGGCAACATAAAACATAATTTTGACAGTTGAAATATAAAGTAAAATTTTAGGCATTAAATTAAGAAATCCATAAATTTCTTACTTCAGAATTAAGGTCTTTTTTTGTAAATAACAACTGATAGATCTCACCAAAACAAATTATAACTTGCAGAAAATAGTGTAAAGTTGGTCAGATACTGTTCTGTAATGTACTTGATGGGGATACAACTTACAAGTGATTTAAATTAATGTAAATAGTCTCATTTTCAGAAATACTGAACCACGCTGTATATTCATGTATGATTATGTGTAGTCCACTTTTATGCTTTTTATACACCCCATTTTAGGTCCATAAGTATCCTATGTCAAATATATTGAGTTGTGTATCTGTATCTGAGAGCTTAATATGACAAAGACTTCTAATCATTTTCTTCTCCCCAGGGCACTGTATATTATGTATGTTCAGGCATTTCCAGGAATGCATCATACTTTTGTGTGCAGAATTCATCCTGTCAACATTATGTGCTAAAGTAGTTCTGAAATGATAAAAAAATTATATGTTCACTGAAGGTCCTGCTCTACGGTGAATGGAAAGTGTCTGTTGGCAGTCATGTCTGATTTAATGTCATCAGAGTATTTAGCCTTGCAGTCTGGCAAATTGATTCAAATAGTTGAAAATACCGGTAGGCAAAATAATTTTGAATGTAAACACAGAAATTTTACCAGACAAACAGATTTCTATGGGCAAATTGGTAGTTGTTGCACATAATCATACATTGCTTTTAGTGAAATTAATACTGGATTTATTTATATTTTTATTCAGATTCACCCAAGGAAATTCCACTTAAATAACATAATTATTTAGACCAAGTAAAATGAATGCTGTGGTTCCTTTATTTTAGTTAAAAGTTTGAGATTTTAAACAGGGAGTCTATGATAAAGTCCGATTAAAATGTAATCCATGCCCAAGTGAAATTAGTATCATTCCGCAATGTTTTGGACATGTTAAAATTATGAATTTAATGCTAAAAAATGATAGGGAAGGTAGATAAGATTTTATTGTATTGCCTTGTTTGAAATTTATAACAGTGAAGGCATTAATTCGAATTTTATCTCACACTTGCAAAATGAAAGATGAAAATTCCAAATTTATAACACTTTGAAAACTAGCTGTGATGTATATTATATGATATTTAAATAATTTATGCTTACAAAGCAAGCGCTTACATAAAACCTTACTGACGTATAATTTAATTGTAAAGATGATACCTGCACACCCTGCAGCTGGAAATTGAGATTATTTTCATTCCATCTAATGATTTATAGCATAATATGACATGACTGTGTCTTAAATATTGTACTATCTACCTAAGACTACCTTTAATCATGAATGACTGCAATGGTTGGTCTACATATGTACATGTACATGTCTACAGTTGGTCAGGGGGTCAAGTATAATGTAGTACAATTGTTAACTGCCAATAACTGGCTGCTAGCATGTATTGGATAATTATTATAACATGTTAACTATTGCCTTTGCCAATAAATAGATCTAAAATGACAAACTTCACTCTTGTGTTGATTAAATAACATTAAAATGTGCCTAATTAAGGTTTTTATTAGCTCGACTATTCGAAGAATAGTCTAGCTATTCTACTCACCCTGGCGTCGGCGTCGGCGTCACACCTTGGTTAAGTTTTTGCATGCAAGTACATACAGCTATCATTTAAAGGCATATAGCTTTGAAACTTATTTATTCTTTTTCTAGGTCAATTACCTACCTCACTGGGTCAAGTTCCATAACTCTAACATGTATTTTGAGCAAATTATGCCCCCTTTTGGACTTAGAAAATTCTGGTTAAAGTTTTACATGCAAGTTACTATCTCCAAAACTAATGCAGACATTGAATTGAAACTTCACATGTGTCTTTGGGGTTATAAAACTAGTTGATAGCATCAAGTCCCATAACTCTGACCTTCATTTTGGCCAAATTATGCCCCCTTTTGGACTTAAAAAATTCTGGTTAAAGTTTTGCGTGCAAGTACATACAGCTATTACTAAAAGGCATATAGATTTGAAACTTATTTTTTCTTTTTCTAGATCAATTACCTACCTCACTGGGTCAAGTCCCATAACTCTGACATGTATTTTGAGCAAATTATGCCCCCTTTTGGACTTAGAAAATTCTGGTTAAAGTTTTACATGCAAGTAACTATCTCCAAAACTACTGCAGATATTAAATTGAAAGTTCACATGTGTCTTCCGTGTTATAAAACTAGTTGATAGCACCAAGTCCCATAACTCTGACATGTATTTTGGGCAAATTATGCCCCCTTTTGGACTTAGAAAATCCTGGTTAAAGTTTTGCGTGCAAGTACATACAGCTATCATTTAAAGGCATATAGCTTTGAAACTTATTTATTCTTTTCCTAGGTCAATTACCAACCTCACTGGGTCAAGTTCCATAACTCTTAACATGTATTTTGAGCAAATTATGCCCCCTTTTGGACTTAGAAAATTCTGGTTAAAGTTTTACATGCAAGTTACTATCCCCAAAACTAATGCAGATATTGAATTGAAACTTAACATGTTTCTTCGGGGTTATAAAACTAGTTGATAACATCAAGTCCCATAACTCTGATATGTATTTTGGTCAAATTATGTCCCCTTTCGAACTTAACTCTTTTGATATTTAACATTTGGGTAATAATTTCCTGCTTCTGTGACAATATTTCGAATAGTCGAGCTTGGCTGTCTTACGGACAGCTCTTGTTAGGTTGATTACTGGTATATAGCAGGTCACTCAATTATTAAAGATTAAATTAGACTTTTCATTGACTTTTTGTGTACAACTAAGCCCTAAAGTACGTGGTACCTCTGTACTTACTGTTAACCTACATGTAGATCCAGACAGACATAATTATGTATTTATTTATGAATTAAATGGCTCATATTCAATAGTAATTTTGGCTTACCTACAACTATTTGTTTCTGGAAAATTGTCCAAAAAATTTCATCAATTTTAAATATTACAGAAACATGAATTGGTAGTGCAGTTACAGGAAAGTTTAAAAGAATTTTTAAAAAAAAATTGTATTATCTATTTATTGCTGCCACATGCTGTGACATTTATGTGGATTTCAACCGTTAAAGAAAATGCACCATATAACAGTATCATACAGGACTTCATTGGAAATTTATCCTTCAATCAGGGCCTGCTTCAATCCACCATACTCTGCTTAAGTCACAAGTCAACTAATTTTTTTTCATGATGAATGACAATTAATGAAGGTTTATAATTTCAAATGGAGATAAAAAAAATATGCTTCATAACAATGAAACTCGTACATTTTATATTATTAACAACCTCGGGTTTAAGCTGGTACTAGAGGATGTGAGGTGTGTTGAGTATTTCATAATATCTTTCATGATCAAGACTCACTGACAAACCGAGTCTGCTGTTGTATTACATGTAAATGCTTTGTTGCATTATTTTCTTCCAGAGGATCTTAACCTTTACCCTGCTGGCGGCAAGTAATTCTGCCTTTGCGACCAGTGCAGACCAAGATCAGCCTGCACATCCGTGCAGTCTGATCATGGTCTGCACTGTTCGCTATTCAGTCAGTAAATTTCCTTTGAACACCTCTTTGAATAATAAATGGTACTGCCCAAAATAAATGATGGACCAGTCCATTTTAGAAATTTAGCAAGCTAAAGGTTAAAGATTTTATAAATGCAAAATTTGAAAATTAGTATAAATCAGCAGTGGTTGGTTTTATGATTTTTGTAATTGAACACAACTTCACATCTAAGGTACTAATGGGCCATTACTTCAAACTTTCCTTAAAAACACAAAGAAATGGTTGTTGGTATGTTACATGACGATAACATGCTCCATTTAGGGCAAGTAGTTAATAGACTGGATACATGAGTAGCTTCAAAACCCTAAGTTACAATATTTTTGCTGGCTCAGAGCATTTTGGTTGTCCAGTTATGATGTCAGATTTAATTTTGTTTTATTGCCCTTGGTCCTACATGTATACAATGTGTATAATATTGTATTTCACAGTTTTTATCCATTTGTTCACTGTTCTGTGAAAATTGTAGGCAATTTTGACATTTTCATACTTTTAACCGTTATGCTGGACACGTCTGATTCTGCCTTAACGACCAGTGTATATGATGTCAGATCAGCCTGCACATCAGTGCAGTCTGATTGTGATCTGCACTGTTCGCCATTCAGTCAGTATCTTTTGGTAATCTCCGGTGACCCTTTTAAAAGTTAATGGTACTGTCCAAATTGAAAGATGGACAAATTTAGCAGGGTAAGGGTTAAGGAGGTGGTTTTTACTGCATTTGTTCTTCATTTCTATCTTTATAAAACAGATTCTGTCTCCATTTCTCTTCCAGCTGGCTAAAAGATAAATAAGGGAAACTAATAAGAAAACTAGTATATTATATACCTTCACAAAGAGGGAAATTGGGGAAAAAAGTCTGCTTTAGAGAAAAACAGCATGATTTAGATTGAAAGACATTTTCCCCAAGGGTAAGGGTCTGTAGCAGGTAAAAAAGCCCTGGAGTTCTACCTGAAACATAACATTATTTTAGTTTTATTTGATATATTAAAATTTTTTATAAAACTTTATCATGAGTTATCTAGCTACTTTGTATGTACCATTTATATGCAGGTTGTTAATAATGTCCAACATTATCAGTGTATTAAATTATAAACCGGATACTTCATTGTGCAAAATTATAACATTTTCAATGATGGTTCACTTCAACAGGATGTATTTATCAAATCAGTTAACAATTAAAAATGCATCACAAAGAATTCCTTTTCATGAAATAGATTTGCAAAATGTTTGCATTTCATGGAATTTTTGAGTTTTTTTAGCTCACCTGTCACAAAGTGACAAGGTGAGCTTTTGTGGTCGCGCGGTATCCGTCGTCCGTGCGTGCGTCCGTGCGTGCGTGCGTCCGTCCGTCCGTAAACTTTTGCTTGTGACCACTCTAGAGGTCACATTTTTCATGGGATCTTTATGAAAGTTGGTCAGAATGTTCATCTTGATGATATCTAGGTCAAGTTCGAAACTGGGTCACGTGCCTTCAAAAACTAGGTCAGTAGGTCTAAAAATAGAAAAACCTTGTGACCTCTCTAGAGGCCATATATTTCACAAGATCTTCATGAAAATTGGTCAGAATGTTCACCTTGATAATATCTAGGTCAAGTTCGAAACTGGGTCACGTGCCTTTAAAAACTAGGTCAGTAGGTCTAAAAATAGAAAAACCTTTTGTGACCTCTCCAGAGGCCATATATTTCACAAGATCTTCATGAAAATTGGTCAGAACGTTCATCTTGATGATATCTAGGTCAAGTTCGAAACTGGGTCACGTGCCTTCAAAAACTAGGTCAGTAGGTCAAATAATAGAAAAAGCTTGTGACCTCTCTAAAGGCCATATTTTTCATCGGATCTGTATGAAAGTTGGTCTGAATGTTCATCTTGATGATATCTAGGTCAGGTTCGAAACTGGGTCACGTGCGGTCAAAAACTAGGTCAGTAGGTCTAAAAATAGAAAACCCTTGTGACCTCTCTAGAGGTCATATATTTCATGAGATCTTCATGAAAATTGGTCAGAATGTTTACCTTGATGATATCTAGGTCAAGTTCGAAACTGGGTCACGTGCCTTCAAAAACTAGGTCAGTAGGTCAAATAATAGAAAAACCTTGTGACCTCTCTAGAGGCCATATTTTACATGGGATCTGTATGAAAGTTGGTCTGAATGTTCATCTTGATGATATCTAGGTCAAGTTCGAAAGTGGGTCACGTAACTTCAAAAACTAGGTCAGTAGGTCAAATAATAGAAAAACCTTGTGACCTCTCTAAAGGCCATATTTATCATGGGATCTGTATGAAAATTGGTCTGAATGTTCATCTTGATGATATCTAGGTCAAGTTCGAAACAGGGTCATGTGCGGTCAAAAACTAGGTCAGTAGGTCTATAAATAGAAAAACCTTGTCACCTCTCTAGAGGCCATACTTGGGAATGGATCTCCATAAAAATTGGTCAGAATGTTCAACTTGATGATATCTAGATCAAGTTTGAAACTGGGTCACGTGCCTTAAAAAACTAGGTCAGTAGGTCAAATATTAAAAAAACCTTGTGACCTCTCTAGAGGCCGTACTTTTCATGGGATCTGTATGAAAGTTGGTCTGAATGTTCATCTTGATGATATCTAGGTCAAGTTTGAAACTGGGTCAACTGCGATCAAAAACTAGGTCAGTAGGTCTAAAATAGTTAAAATCTTTTGACCTCTCTAGAGGCCATATTTTTCAATGGATCTTCATGAAAATTGATCTGAATGTTTACCTTGATGATATCTAGGTCAGTTTCGAAACTGGGTCATGTGCGGTCAAAAACTAGGCCAGTAGGTATAAAAATAGAAAAACCTTGTGACCTCTCTAGAGGCCATATTTTTCATGAGATCTTCATGAAAAATAGTGAGAATGTTCACCTTGATGATATCTAGATAAAATTCAAAACAGGGTCACGTACCTTCGAAAACTAGGTCAATAGATCAAATAATAGAAAAACATTGTGACCTCTCTAGAGACCATATTTTTCAATGGATCTTCATGAAAATTGGTCAAAATTTTTATCTTGATAATTTCTAGGTCAAGTTCAAAACTGGGTCACATGAGCTCAAAAACTAGGTCACTATGTCAAATAATAGAAAAAACGACGTCATACTCAAAACTGGGTCATGTGGGAAGAGGTGAGCGATTCAGGACCATCATGGTCCTCTTGTTTATTCTTATTTACTATTTTGAAGTGAGTAGGGGAAAGGATAATGAGCAGAGTAAATTGTGTGGGTGCTTTTTTTGTATTTTGACAAGAAATATTTATGTGGGTTTCATCAAACTAGTTACATTTGTAATGGAGTAAATGCAGATACTTAGCAGTGAGATATTGAAATCCAATCCATTTTACACATAAATGACCTGATACAGCCACAAGTGGGCTCATATATCATGCACTGACTAAAATAATTCTATGTGCAGACCTGAAGAACATTACCTTAGGTAATCTGGTAATGTTAAAATTATTGCTATATAAAATATTTATTTAATGAAAGATATGGTAATGAGATATAGACAAGCCTTACTCCAGTTACCTACAGTGGCATAGAGGGGACATAGGAAATATTTTATTTATCACATGCAAACGTGTTAACACGTGTTTGCACGTGGTAGCTAACATGTTTTCATAGGAAATATTTTATTTATCACATTCACATAGGAATATTTCTATTTATCACATGCGCATGTGTTAGCTACCACGTGCGAACGTGACAGTTATCATGTGTGCACATGTTAATTAACATGTTAACACCTGTTAGCTGACACGTGCGCACGTGATAAATAAATTATTTCCGTGCGCACGTGATAAATGAAATATTTCCTATGTCCCCTCTATGCCACCGTAGTTACCACTTGAAGAATGAAGGATACTGCTAATTCACACAGTTACATAATAGGGCATTTGATTGGTTAATTTTTTAGCACAGTTTTGAAGTTGACCAATGGAATATTGATACTGAGAATGGCTTAAAAACAATATCATATATACTAAAGTTTTTTCATCAGGCTGGAAATACACATAGGAAGGAAATGGAAATGCTCATTTGAATTTTGAGAGTTCATTTGCTTTTTTATACCTTACAGAATGTGTAGCAGCCAGATAATAATTAATTGATTTGCAGTACTTTGATTGCTTTTCCCTTGTTAAAGGTATGGTATAAGTGCAGGTTGAAAATCATTTCTCTGTGTGCAAGATGTCAGTGAAAATTTATGATTTTGACCTGCAGGTAATAAACATAGAGATGAAAGAGATCACTGTTGAACACAAGGTCCTGCTCTAGCTTATTGATTTACTTTACATACTGTTTTATTACTTTCATATGCAAATATTGTGTCTGGATGAGGGATTTCCAGTAGACAGTAGATTATTGATTTTGAATTTCAATCCAAGCGAAAATGTTATCAGGAATTGCAGGATTTTGAAAATGCGTGGGTGGGATTTATGGTGTGATATTGATGTATAAAGGGTGGTGTTGCTTATTGGTATTTTATATAAAAAGTTCAGTTGAGGGCACTACATGATGTCTGTATGTACATCTGTTTGTCCATCTATCCATTCAGAATAAGAAGTAATAAATATGTCCCAAGATGTTATCAGTTAATAAAATATGGGCAGGAGTTCGGATGCGTAATAATCAAATCACGAGAGCGTAGTGGATACATTTCTTTTAGAATCATTTTTATGCCCTCAGGCATATAGCGATTGAACTGTCTGTCTGCTTGTGTTACCGTCCGTACAAACCATTGCTTTCAGCCCACATTAATGTACCGATTCATACACTTAACAATCCTTGTGGAAAGACCTATAAACTGATATATTAATGACCTTGACCCTCATATCACCTTCACCTTCAAACTTAAAACCTTTATAAACGACATATTTGGTCCTACAGCCAACATAAATGGTCCAATTTAGTTCGCACTCACACTCAACAAAACTTCTGGCAAGACATACAAACTGACCTTTATATATATGACTTTGACCTTCATCCATCAGTACAAATTAGATTGCCTACAGCCCACATTAATTAACCGATTTAGTTTATACTTCCACTCAACAGCCCTTGTGGCAAGATATACAAATTGATTTATATATATATATGACCTTGACCCTCGTATGACCTCCACCTCCAGACTTAAAACCTGAACCAACAACATGTTTTGTCATAATGATCATAGCTCTGGCTTCTTGTCAAGATTTGAATTAAACTACCAAGATGACCTTGACCTTGTCCGGCTGTACAAACCAGATTGCCTCCACATTAATGACCTCATTTAGTTCTTACTCACACTCAACAATCCTTGTGGCAAGACCTACAAACTGACCTATATATAAATGACCTTCACTTTCTTATGACCATCCCCTTCAAATTTCCAACCTTAATAAATCACATTTTTAGTTTTACAGCCCGCATAAATGACCCAGTTTAGTTCATACTCACACTCATCAAACCTATATGAGTGACCTTGACCTTCATATATTCTTCACCTTTAAAATTAAAACCTTAAAAAACAGCATCTTTGGTCATACATACGGGGGCATGATTTTGCGTCTTGAAGAAGCAGTTATTACATGTTTTTCAGTGAATTATCAAAATATATTTAAAGGGTGAAATATATCTGATATTTTCACAGTGAAAAATATCAATATCAAATATATTTTTCACTAGTAAGAAACTATAAAATCAGTAAATTTAGTCAAACATGAAAGAAAAAGACAGTTTGTTTGTTTTACATGCACAATCAAATTATCTTTCACTCATGAACACCCTATCTTACATTTTCACTCATGGCTATATGCTACTTGTGAAAATACTGCATCTGGTGTTCATTAAATTTTGTGAAAAATATTTCAGTCTTACACTGAAACAGACAAATATGAGCCGTGCCATGAGAAAACCAACATAGTGGCTTTGCGACCAGCATGGATCCAGACCAGCCTGCGCATCCGCGCAGTCTGGTCAGGATCCATGCTGTTCGCTTTCAAAGTCCATTGCAATTAGAGAAACTGTTAGTGAACAGCATGGATCCTGACCAGACTGCGCGGATGCGCAGGCTGGTCTGGATCCATGCTGGTCTCAAAGCCATTATGTTGGTTTTCTCATGGCACGGCTCAAATATATCCTCTACGTATTTGTAACTGAGAAAATCTTTTATGTAGCAGTGACCAGCACATTGGGTTGTACTGTACATTGTTGCGGAAGAGATGAATATTTGCATGTTGTAGGTCAAATTGAAATTTAGAATATTTATTCAGACTGTGCATTACAAGTATATAATCTATAAGGAAGGAAATACTGGTGACTAATAAACTTAATTGGTACTTCAGAATTCAAGGAGGATCTCAGTAGGATATATGGACAAGAGGATTGTTGCAAGGTCAATGTGTAATCCTATAAATGCACTTTGTTATCTTAAAAATAAAGTCTCTGAAAATTTGTTGAAGCAGAACCATACTAGTCATACAGTCCATTTGGCATTTTTTTGTTATTAACATTAGGCAGATAAAAGACTTTGAACTTTGCCCACAAGGATTTTACATGCCTACCTATGTATGAGAGGGACAATGTGGAATGAAAAACCAAGCATTAGGGAGTTTTTTTATCCCTGCCATTCTCAAGGGTGGGGAAAAGAGCTGTCAGTTTCACAGGCAGACATGTAAGGTCATTCATTCAAAATAGATGGCAGTGAGAGATTGACTTTCATACTGCCTGACATTATGTTCATAGTTTATGATGTCATAATACTAATAGTGCTAGACTGCTAGTACTGTGTGACGTCTTAAGTGCGGGCTACATATGTAAAAAAAAAGGTAAAGGTAAAGGTCTTGTTTATTATAGTGTCACCCCTACTGAAAGGGCCAGCCAATTTGACTTATGAGACACCTTTTATTGTGCGTACCAATTACCTCCCAACTTCTACCACTATACCAGTTGCCAGGAGGATAGAAATCGGTAACCATTCATTTAACTAGCTCGCAGCTCACGAACCGGCCATTTCGGAATGAGTCCCATGACAAACATCCCCCCCCCGGACGAACGCTCCCCATGGGGCTCGAACCTTATGTATGTAAGACAATGTTTTTCCCAAGGGAAAGACAGGAATATCAGATCCCTGGTACCTGATTGGACAAGTGTATACTTTCCTGGCTAGGAAGGCAAGAAATTTTTTTATCATCACATGATGACACTATATCCTGAATTTTCCTTTAAAAGTGCTACATTATAATTGTCTAACCTGCTACATGTAAATTTAGGGGAAATGTTGGACCACCAGAATGGTCTGATAATAATTCAGGAAGAAGGTAAAATCTGTTTTATTTTTTCAAGCAGATTATATTTGAGATAGGAAATTCAGCATGTTAATGTGGTTTATCTTTTGTGGCAAAGAGATGCAATGTACAAAATAATTATCGAACAAACATGTAAGAAAAGCATGTCTGTCAAAGATTTAGTTGATTTTTCCATATTAAAGGGAGCTAATTAGCAAAGAGAGATAATTATATTACTGATTCTAAGGAAGGGAGGTTATCAGAAATGTTAAATTTTGAAAGGTGCAGAAATACTGTACAAGTTATAAAATTGTTCAGTTGTCTTGTCCGTTCCAAAATTCAAAGGAAATAAATTACATTGGATAGAATAAGGCGAAGTTAATTCATTTTATGTTTATATTGCATTTATGTAGCACAGTTCAGACAAATGTATATGACAACTATGTTGTACAGTAACTGTTATAAAGAATTAAATTAACATCAAGATGGGTTATCAATGACTAATGTGCATTTTTTAAGAAAATCTTTGTTCTCTACTACTGTACTATATGATGTACACAATGATCAGCAGAGGTTTGTTTCAAGATCAATTTGCATTTTAATTACATTCAATAATAGGCTGATTGACTGCTTGATTGAAAAGGCATTACGAGCATGAAACATTTGTTAATGAGCCGTGGAATTAATTACGAATATAATTATAATTTTATTTGTGTACACGATTTGTGGTACATGTCACATATAAAATAAAATGTTATTTGATTAACAAGAAATTGTTATTTTGAAAAAAGAATTGCTATTAAAATAACTACTCACAGTCATAGGTCAAAGGTCAGAGACTTGTTTGGACTTTTTTGCTGAGAGGTAAAATAATGCCGCCGACTTAAAGGTCCATTACTAAGGGAAAGTGAGTCGGCAATTTTTTTCATAGCCAGTGCATAGACTTCTGCAAGACACTAAATAATGAAGATTGGCAGGTCAAAATTTACAGAAGGTCTTTGGAACTCAAAGAAATGTATGTGTATTATGTTGAAATTTCAATGAATCGACAGAATGACCCCCCAGGTCTTTTTAACTTTCTTCATACTTCATAGAAAAATAATTGTACATATACTGCGATTTATTTCGAATTTCTACATACCAACTTTCATTTTCCAATAAAATGAAATAGTTTCTGTGCTTTTTAAAAGAAATTAAAATGTTCACTTTCCTTAGTAGTGGACCTTTAATTACTTTATGAGTTTGAAACAAATGTTGGGAAATGCCATTAAATGGTATTTTCTGTGCGGTAGCTGAGATTTTCAACAAGTTAGTTTCTCAGTAACTACACAACATTAGTCAGTGATACTCTACAGTTGTCTTTGCTTTCATAATACCAATAGTATGAGCTATGTTTTGTAACTCTTGATGACACTTTGTTAAAATTGTCTCCCTTTTTGTACCAAGACAAGAGATTGCAATCATCTGTTTCGTCTTTCTGTCTTGAGTCCTGCTGTAAAGTCGAAATTTTCTTCATACATAATTATGTCCATCTGCTCAAGCTCTCTTCACATGGCGCAAAGTTTTTTTTACTTTCAGTTTCCTCAGTTGCTTCCAGTATGATACTCGATTGTTTCCATTCACCTCAATAACATATTGAACACAGTTGTTCTCTTTCTTCTTTGATTAATATGCATGCAATTCATTATTTCAGAATATTACTACTTTATGCAATTAAGCTAGCCACCATTTACAAAAACATTTGCTGCCATGCTGCTGTTTAAATTAGGGACATAGCTGAAAGTTGTCTTTACAGAATTTTTTTACCCAGAGCGCCTTAAAATCTTTACTGATAAAAGGATTTTGAATCTGATCTGTTAAACATTTATCACATAGCTTCATGTAAAGTGGTATTCACCAGATACAAATAGATTTTGAAGAAAAAAAATCACCATATTTTTTGTCAGCATAGCAACTTAAGATGACACTTGTTGAAAAAAAAACCCCACATGAATGAAATAGGTGAATAGTTTGAAATTACCAAATTAAGTATTAAATGCTTAATTTGCCTGATTTCAGATAATTTTATGTGGGATGTTTTTTTTTTTTTTTTTTCAGTAAGTATTTTGAGTTCTCACGAAATTACAAACAGCGGTGTTATGATTTTTCTTAACAAGATTATTTGTTAAATACTACAAGCGAATCTAATTATGGTTTAAACATTTTTAGCTCGACTATTCGAAGAATAGTCTAGCTATTCTACTCACCCTGGCGTCGGCGTCGGCGTCACACCTTGGTTAAGTTTTTGCATGCAAGTACATACAGCCATCAGTGAAAGGCATATAGCTTTGAAACTTATTTCTTCTTTTTCTAGGTCAATTACCAACCTCTCTGGGTCAAGTCCCATAACTCTGACATGTATTTTGAGCAAATTATGCCCCCTTTTGGACTTAGAAAATTTTGGTTAAAGTTTTACATGCAAGTTACTATCTCCAAAACTAATGCAGATATTGATTTGAAACTTCACATGTGTCTTCGGGGTTATAAAACTAGTTGATAGCAGCAAGTCCCATAACTCTGACTTTCATTTTGGCCAAATTATGCCCCCTTTTGGACTTAGAAAATTCTGGTTAAAGTTTTGCGTGCAAGTACATACAACTATTTCTAAAAGGCATATAGATTTAAAACTTATTTTTTCTTTTTCTAGATCAATTACCAACCTCACTGGGTCAAGTCCCATAACTCTGACATGTTATTTGAGCAAATTATGCCCCCTTTTAGACTTAGAAAATTTTGGTTAAAGTTTTACATGCAAGTTACTATCTCCAAAACTAATGCAGATATTGATTTGAAACTTCACATGTGTCTTCGGGTTATAAAACTAGTTGATAGCAGCAAGTCCCATAACTCTGACTTTCATTTTGGCCAAATTATGCCCCCTTTTGGACTTAGAAAATTCTGGTTAAAGTTTTGCGTGCAAGTACATACAACTATTTCTAAAAGGCATATAGATTTAAAACTTATTTTTTCTTTTTCTAGATCAATTACCAACCTCACTGGGTCAAGTCCCATAACTCTGACATGTTTTTTGAGCAAATTATGCCCCCTTTTAGACTTAGAAAATTTTGGTTAAAGTTTTACATGCAAGTTATTATCTCCAAAAATAATGCAGATATTGATTTGAAACTTCACATGTGTCTTCGGGTTTATAAAACTAGTTGATAGGATCAAGTCCCATAACTCTGACTTTCATTTTGGCCAAATTATGCCCCCTTTTGGACTTAGAAAATTCTGGTTGAAGTTTTGCGTGCAAGTACATACAGCTATTACTAAAAGGCATATAGATTTGAAACTTATTTTTTCTTTTTCTAGATCAATTACTAACCTCACTGGATCAAGTCCCAAAACTCTGGCATGTATTTTGGGCAAATTATGCCCCCTTTTGGACTTTGAAAATTCTGGTTAAAGTTTTACATGCAAGTTACTATCTCCAAAACTAATGCAGATATTGAATTGAAACTTCTCATGTGCCTTCGGGGTTATAAAACTAGTTGATAGCAGCAAGTCCCATAACTGATATGCATTTTGGTCAAATTATTCCCCCTTTTGAACTTAAAACTCTTTTGATATTTAACTTTTTTGGGTAATATTTTCCTGCTTCTGGGTCAATATTTCGAATAGTCGAGCTTGGCTGTCTTACGGACAGCTCTTGTTTATGTGTTTCGCTACAGACTTGGCCTAAAAACAATATTAGGAAGGATAAAATCAGAATGATGACAAAATAATTTTTGAAAATGACTTTTCATTATTCCATAGAATTTGACAAAAAAACCTGAAGGGAATGCCAAGGAGAAGACAGTGGAGTTGCCTAGCGAAAAGTTTCATAGTCTAAAGAAAGAATGAATTTTATAGCACTTTTATTATGTTCACTCTGTGGTACTTGAACTTTGTTTCTTAGTCTTACAAGACTTCAGTCTGAGAAAAATCCTATAGCAACAGTCGTTTAGCATCACAATAATGTGGAGTAAGCTAGGCTATAAATTTATGTTAATTCACAAAAATGTTCCTGGAACTGGGATAATTTTTGCCAATTATTTATATTTATACTCATGTATATTGTAACTGTGTTGTTTTCTCTTTGATTTCCTCTTTATTTTGCAGGGAATTATGGTGATACATGTATATTAAAAAAATAAAACGTAATTGGTTATTTGATATCAGCGCCATTATAAGAGTAATACGTTTCCAGTAAAATATCATTTAGCATTATCGACGTTGTTCAGACAATTTGCTCATAGTCTGTATAAGAAGAGTTATAAATTATTATCACGCTAGTATTGTTTGGTACCATTTTGAAGCAGTCATGAAAACTAACTTTGAAATTGTTGGAAAAATTTTAGTCAAGTGCTCACGAGATATAAAAAAAAGGTGACAAAAATGTCTTAAGAACCCATTGTACATGTATGTCTAATATGAAAAGAGTGAAAGTGCTGCTTCACATAGTGCATTAATCTGGCTACTGACTAGATAATCTTTTACTAATTTCTTTATAATCATTTATCTTGTATATTCTTGGACTGTAGCAATGTTTTGAGAAGGAAAGGGACATAATCATACAAAATTTGAATAGCCTCAGGAGTTTTCTCCTGTGAACAAAACATGGGGTCTGAACACAGACTTAATAGTGCATGTATAAGACAAGCGAGAATTAAAAAGAAAGGGTATGCATTCTGTTATTCTTACTTCTGTAAAATTGGATTGTTTGTTTGTTAGAATGTTAACAGTTAGTTCTAAGTGCTATCACTCTTGCTTTTGATATATGAGCCGTGCCATGAGAAAACCAACATAGTGGGTATGCGACCAGCATGGATCCAGACCAGCCTGCGCATCCGCGCAGTCTGGTCAGGATCCATGCTGTTCGCTAATAGTTTCTCCAATCCCAATAGGCTTTAAAAGCGAACAGCATGGATCCTGACCAGACTGCGCGGATGCGCAGGCTGGTCTGGATCCATGCTGGTCTCATACCCACTATGTTGGTTTTCCCATGGCACGGCTCATATTTATTATATCTTACAGATTGCCCAAAAGAAGACATACCATGTCAAGAAGACATTGTATCATTAGACGCCATAAAAACACTTCATAAACAGATTGATGATGATGAAAGTGGAAATATCGATAAAAATGAAAGCAAAGAGGTTTGTATTTGTGTTGTACTAAATTCTATGAAAACTTCAGCAATAAATGAACATGATTGAATGGGAAGCATAATGAGCTCTAAGTAAAGTCGGGTACTCCGGCATCTATTCTTTAATATCAACATATTTCTTTGACCAAATTCCTTCCATCAGACGATAAATTTTCACCAAACTTGGTCAGAAGTCGCTTTGCATGTTCAGAAGGTTTCGCACCAGTGTACACCAGGATTGCCAGAGATAAACTATAGTAATATAACTTCTTTTTAAAAAAAAATGATCAGCTTTGGATGTCTTTTAAGTTTATTCATTTTCTAAGTGTTAACTTTATCAGGTGAGCCATTAAGTACAAACTTTGCTCTCTAGTTAAGATTTTCTTCTGTGTGATATTTGGTTGAAACCATTGATTACACATGTGAGTAATGAATTTTTAGACGTAATGTTTTATCAATCTGAAACTTCTCAGAATTTTGAATGAAGAAGTTTTGAAAATATGGGAAATGAAATTTACTGCATTCTCTATTTATAGGAAAATATTTATATTTGAATTCCTAGTAATTGTTTGTGATAAATTGGACAGTTTCCTGATATGTTTATCAAAGATCTAGATCACTCTTTGTCACTTAATGTGTTTGTCCTGTTCTGTATAAAAGTTTTACTGCCAGGCTGGTTGGGTCCGGAGTTTTAGTTTTTTAGCTCATCTGATTTTTTGAAAAAAAATGATGAGTTATTGTCATCACTTGAGCGGTTGTCGGCGTCGGCGTCGGCGTCGGCGTCGGCGTTGCCTGGTTAAGTTTTATGTTTAGGTCAGCTTTTCTCCTAAACTATCAAAGCTATTGCTTTGAAACTTGGAATACTTGTTCACCATCATAAGCTGACCCTGTATAGCAAGAAACATAACTCCACCTTGCTTTTTGCAAGATTTATGGCCCCTTTTGTACTTAGAAAATATCAGATTTCTTGGTTAAGTTTTATGTTAGGTCAACTTTTCTCCTAAACTATCAGAGCTATTGCTTTGAAACTTGGAATACTTGTTTACCATCATAAGCAGACCATGTACATCAAGAAACATAACTCCATCTTGCTTTTTGCAAGAATTATTGCCCCTTTTGGACTTAGAAAATCAGTTTTCTTGGTTAAGTTTTATGTTTAGGTCAGCTTTTATCCTAAACTATCAAAGCTTTTGCTTTAAAACTTGCAACACTTGTTCACCATCATAAGCTGACCCTGTACATCAAGAAACATAACTCCATCCTGCTTTTTGCAAGATTTATGGCCCCTTTTGGACTTAGAAAATATCAGATTTCTTGGTTAAGTTTTATGTTTAGGTGAACTTTTTCTCTTAAACTATCAAAGCTATTGCTTTGAAACTTGCAACACTTGTTCACCATCATAAGCTGACCCTGTAAAGCAAGCAACATAACTCCATCCTGCTTTTTGCAATAATTATTGCCCCTTTTGGACTTAGAAAATAATTTTCTTGGTTGAGTATTATGTTTTAGTATACTTTTCTCATAAACTATCAAAGCTATTGCTTTAAAACTTGCAACAGTTTTTCACCATCATAAGTGGACACTGTACATCAAGAAACATAACTCTATCCTGCTTTTTGCAAGAATGATGGCCCTTTTTAGACTTAGAAAATCATGGGTAGGACAATATTTCTATTATACAAAAAAAATCAGATGAGCGTCAGCACCCGCAAGGCGGTGCTCTTGTCTAACTTTACAATTTTTCCAATAAGTAACACACTAGCTCTTGTACATGTCAGATCAGTCTCCCATACAGTCATACAGAGTTATCATTCATCTACTTGAGCTGCCGGAATTAGGGGTGGGGAGGGATTATCATTTCTGTTTCTTTTTAAAGTAATTGTAACGTACACAAGCTAACACTAAATGAAATTTTTGGGTAAAAACTATGGTAATTTGAATATTTTTCACATATACGCAGTTTCAAAGCTATTTAGATTACTAGTATACTTCACAGGTTTGAGAAACTGATATTTTATCAATATTTGTTGACAAGCTTCTGAAGCAAATACTATTACCTGAGAATGATTAGAAAGTATCTACTGAATCTGATATACCGGTACATCATCATTATGCAAAACATTTAGATGAGAAATAATGCTATATTTGGGGCAGTTACTAATACTATGAAGACTACTGCGTGCTCATTTCTTAAATGAAAATTTGCCTTTCTCCAGAAATAGAATTTATGTTTATATATTGTGTGTTATTACGCAAATGATATATGATGGGGAAAATCTCTGGAGAAATTGGCTGGAGAATAAAGCATAAGTTAATTGCCGTAAATATTAATAAATGATTGGCATTGTTTAAATAATAAAACAGTACTGGTAATTGCAAAAATATCTCTTTGACCTACATTTCAAAGAAATTCTGTTTTTCATTGAAAGGCATTTAAGGTGCTTGTATTGTACATTAGAACCCTTATTTTCTGTACATTTAGTTAAGACTTTTGATCATAATAAAAAAAACTTAATGAATTTGCATCAGATTTGGTCAGAGGGATCCTGTGATTAAAGCGTTCCTTAAGAAGTGAAATTACTTGATACAGTTACATGTACGTTATATGGCGAGTATCTCAAGTCCAAGTCTTAGTTATGTAATTAGGTGCTGACAAGACTGAGGAAAGATACAGAATTATGCTATAAAAATAAAAAGTAGTAGATTTTCAATACAACAGATTGAAAACTATAAAGAGATAAAATATAGGGTCTCCAGACCCTGGTTGCTGACTTCAGATCACATTATCCTTTGCTGCTGTTGGTTTAGAAACCCCGCAGAGGGATGTCTGATGAGATAAAACCTGAAAAAAGAAAACCCCACTGAACAATTAGCTTGCTGAATTTCTAAAATGGACTAGTCCATCATTCACTTCGGGCAATACCATTTATTATTTGAATGGGTGTTCACTGAAAATTAACTGGCTGAATAGCGAACAGAATCACTTGCTGCCAGCATGCTAAAGGTTAAACAAATATAAGAGACAAAGTCATTGTAATAAATTTCAAGTCCATCACACAAATACCACTTAGATGACTATAAAATGTCTTCAAGAGTGGTCAGTATATTTTCTTGAAAAAATTAAATAGATGGGTGGGTATTAGCATGTAGTGGTTTTAGAGTATCCAAGAAAAACACATGATTGAATTAAACATATTTCTCAAGCTGTCTGTGTCAAATAGCAGAAAAATGGTAGTTGCCTGGTATTGTCTGAAATATGGTCTTGTAGGTAATTTCCCCAGAGAGGTTTTGCAGAGAGAAAAAACTGTTGTGGAAAACAATTAAATGGCAGCTGTTTAATTTGACTGGACATTAGCCACAATTTATAAGGGTCAGGACGCTATAATTGTTAAAATGTAGGAGACTGTAGTTGGTGAAATGTTGAGCGATGGATACGGTCAGGATTGACTTTTTGTTTATCCACAGGTCAGCCAGCCAATTTGTACGAATAGAATACATTTTGGTCTAGGAAAAGTAGCCCTGGAACTATAAAACACAGAATGATATTGATCAACCCAAGAAATCTGGACTAATAGATTTGTTAGACTGACAGGCTTTTAGCTGTCAAAAGCCAACAGGGACCTTTCCAGATGAAATCACTTTGTTTTGTTCTCATTTGACATGACTGCAAAACAGCATTTAAATATTGTTAAATTCTCAGTGGTCAGTTCTGTCACTGGAAGACTTGATTTTTCTCTTTGTAGGAATTGTGGAAGGTGTCAGTTGCTTACAGAGATATCCCTTTTTTTCATGTGGGAGTTTTAAGTTGTCATTTAAGGTTTAGCAGTGTATCACAAAACAACAGAAATTTTTAGTAAATGAACAACATCTTGACAAACAACTTATCTGTCCAATACATGCTTTACTATTCTGTCCATAAAAATGGATACATTAAATATTCTAAAGGAGTTGCCCCCCTTTAAAAAAGAATGCCATTTGTAAAGAAATAAATGTAAACAATTGTCAAAAACGATGTTTTACATAGATATGTTACATTTAAACACTGGTACGTTATTGCAAATGCATTAAAACAAAGAAACGTAACAGCTTTTTAAAAATGGTGAGTTTTTAAAGGCGCTGCACTGTCTAGAAGTGTGGCCCATTGATTCATGCAGTCTCTTTTCGGAAATCAATACATATATGCGTAAATTGACAATGGTTTTATAGAATAATATACATGTTTTATATGCTGTTTAATTTTCATGTAAAACAATGCTTTCTTTCTATGATTTGGTGATGTTCAAACTTTTTTCTCCGAAACATGGACCTAACTCTTACCTACAGTGGTATAGCTAGCTACTCATGTGCACCAGAGCTTACAATTGAATACAAAGAGCAGAGTAAAATTGTTTCTGATTTGAAAATTGGCAATGGGTAGAGTTTGAAAAACGCTTAGTTTTGCTCTTGCAGGTGAAGGTTTTGATAATCATATAGATTTTCATTTCATGCCATCAAATATAATATTATGTCTGCAAAAAACATTTTTTTAAAACAAAATGGCAGTGCTTGAATTCTGGTGTCACCATGTTGACCGTTCAGATGTTGAAAGTGGCGGACTGAATGCACACCCTTTACTTTTTGATAGGTTCGAAGATAAGATACTTTCATTCCATTGAGATGATATCAGTTCGGCCATTTTGAGTTTAGATTTTATCATATCATTCATGAGTTTCATTCTTTCCTGTTGTCAGCAGAAGTGCAGATAATGAAATCTTAGTATATCATTGTTATTCAATAGTAAGCGCAGACCAACTATTAATTAGTTTGTTACTATATTTAGCAGAGATAAATCCTGATAATTAATTGAATCACATTTATTGATATTTATAACTTTCATTCCTTGTTTCATTCATTTTCTTGTTTTGTAGTTGACAGATTTTTTGGTCAAATATAATCAAGAGATACAAAATGTGTCATTTTATCAGGTGAACTGAGTTTGCACCCAATCTGATCCTTTGTGAGATGAATTTTTTTTCCACACCCCTTACCATAACTAACATGTTGAATTGTACTGGGTGATAAGAAGAATCGAAAAACTATTAATATGAGACTTATTGTACACTAAACTTGGTGATAAATTTTCTGCCATGTGGTATTTCAAAGTTTCTGAGCGGACAAGTGGTCTAAAAACTGTCAACGGTGGAATTGGAGAAAAGAAAAATGTAATAAGAAATGAGTCTTTAGAGGAAACGGGATTCTTTAAAAAAAATTTACAGTGAAACACCTGCTTTTTGTTGAATTTCCAATTAAGTCTCTTCTTTTACTTTCATGAAGGAATTTCTCTGCTTCACAGAATTAACCACAAGGTTACTAATGTTCCACCACTCCTCCATGTGGAACTCAGTAGGTAGAGCATTGGTCTACAGATCGTGGGATCGTGAGTTCGATTCTCGGGCGGGGCGTATGTTCTCCGTGACTATTTGATAAACGACATTGTGTCTGAAATCATTAGTCCTCCACCTCTGATTCATGTGGGGAAGTTGGCAGTTACTTGCGGAGAACAGGTTTTTACTGGTACAGAATCCAGGAACACTGGTTAGGTTAACTGTCCGCCGTTACATGACTGAAATACTGTTGAAAAACGGCATTAAACCCAAAACAAAACAAAAAAAACCATCCTCCGTGTGGAACTCCTCCATGTGGAGAAGTTGCTACTTACTTGCCTTATCAGAATTTGGTAATCCAGACACACTGATTGACCAGTGTCATTTCTGTAACAGTTGATATATCTGATAAAAAAAATACGACCAGTTCAAGAAGCTTTAGAACTCTGCAGTATAGTGTATGATAAAATTTAAAGATTACGAGACTTCATCCAACTTTTACTTAATGACCACATTTAAGGTAGTGGACCCCTAATGATATTCGGCAATTTCCTTACAATAACTTATTCTCCCTATGTTATTATGTCTCCCACCACACACTCACAGTGGTGTGGGAGAGATATTGATTTACTCCTTTCTCTGTGTGTGTGTGTGTGTCACAAATCTTGTCCGCACTTTAAGTTGAACATTTCTCATCCGATCTTCACCAAACTTGAACAAAATTTGTTTGACCATAAGCCCTCGGCCAAGTTAGATAACTAGCCAAATCGGCCCAGGCTCTTTGTAATTATGGCCCTTGGACATAGTTACTGACACTACCAATACAGCATTGTAGACCGGTTACTCCAACATGTGAATTCATACCAATAGGCCACAAACAGTATACAAAGACAGACTTACTATTCAGATGATTTCATAGGCAGTTGTGGGAGACATGCGGTTTTCTCAAAAGCACCTCTAGTTTTAACTGATTAACCGGATGTTTGTGACCTACATTATTTAGCAACCGGAGAATACCGAAATAGCATTAGGAGAATACGTAATAGAAAATGAATACGGGCTTACTACCAAAGTGTTGTTTGTTTGTATGATGCCCACAAATGACAAAATATAGTCATTTCCCTTAAGATTCATTTGCATGCTCTGTATGTTGGAAAATTCTTTAGTTTGACACAATTATAATGATGCCTTTTTCAGTCTCACTGTCCCTTTACTTTTTATGTTTAATTGGCCAGGAGATTTATGTTAATATGGAAAATATTTTCATTTGTTATCATTTGAAGTATTTGTTTTGGCAATGTGTATTTAAATGTAATCATTTTATCCAGCATGTTGTCTGTTTGTATTGGTTTATGTCCCGAATATTTAACAAAGTTTAATAATAAAGGTGTCATCATTTTAGTAACATCTTGTAACTTAAGTACAAATAATCTACAATAATTGCTGTCTGTTTAAAAGCATATGAAATTTTGATATTGATCTGGAGGCATGTCCCTTTAAAGAGAAATGAAGGAGAAGACGTGTTCCAGGAAAGGTGGCATCGTTGCAGTTCTGTTCATAATACTTTAATTTCCTGTCAGAATTAGTATTGAGCTCTTTATTCAAATTTCAAACTTCCGAAGCAATTTTCCATTTATAGAAGGTATGATGTACATGTAAAGATTGAACAGACTGTAAAGTGAACTATTTTATTCAAATAAAGCTATTGTCAGTAACAGTCTAGACTTTATTTTTCAGTTTTTCCGAGATGAATTACAGAACACAGATGGTTTTGAAAGACAGTCTATATTCCACGGTCACGATGATAAAATTAGCGTTGCAGATCTCTGGAATGCATGGAAACGATCAACTGGTTTGTTTTTTTCCTGATTGCCTGGCAACATTATTTTAGATGTCTGTGACACAAGATATTTCCTTAATTGGGTATAAAGACAGGATAGATTAAGCATGATAATATATTAAATAGTTGCCAGTTTGTGGAAACATTGTATAGTTTAAGTCACAGGAATAAGAAGTATGTAAGTTCCAAGAAAACTGTAAACATATTTCACCTACAGAATAAATCAAACAGATTCTGTGTCAAGGTAAATCTACTCAAAAGTAGATACAATTTACATTCACCTCATAGTAGAATCTTTTAAATGTCTTAGGTGCTGTCAGACATTCTACCTGAATTAGCATCAATGGATGACATGCCAAGTTGCAGACTAGGAAGCTTGACTGGGCATCCAATAACTCTAAATAAAAATGCTTCTTAAAAAAGTGGCAAAACAGATTTTTAAATAGAAAGCAAAACTTTAGTGACATTTTAAGAAAAAAGTGGTTGAATGCATTTCAGAATGCAGAATCGGTGCATAAAAATTTAAATATTTTCTTAAAGTAAGAAGAAAATCCAACATGTATCAAAAAAGTAAAACATCTGTTTCAGATATTAAGATCTTAAGACATCAGTTTTAAAATATAAGAGGATTTTGCCATTGTATTTCAGTGTATAACTGGACTGTAGATGATGTTGTAGAATGGTTGATATGGTCAGTAGACCTGCCGCAGTATGGTCAGTTGTTGAAGGATAAACACATCAATGGATCATACTTGCCAAGGTAGGACTAGGAAGCAAACATTGTCATACACTAAATTGAACTAAAGCCAGATTCCTCCCATAATCACTCGAACAGGAGCACAGCCTCTGGCCGAAACAGTTTGCCACAGCGATCCCTAGGAAAGGGAATTTTGAGAGTGACATTTTTTTGTCCCTAGGAAAAGGAATTTTGAAACATCTTTCATCTCTAGGAAAGGGTTTTTTGAGACGTTCTTTTGTCCCTGGGAAAAGGAATTTTGAGACATTCTTTCGCCCCTAGGAAGGGAATAACGAGACTTTCCTTTGCAGAAAAATTAAACAATCCCAGTGTCATTATAACAACAGATTCTGGTGGGCTTTTAGTCAGGTTGCCTGTCAAATATTTCTCTTTGGCCAAATTTTACACTATGCGTGTGCAAAGTGTAATGAGGAAAGATTGAAGTTAGATTTGCCACCCAAGAAAATCTTTTCAACTTCTTTTCGTTCCTATTGCGCATTAGCGGTTTTAACGTAAAGAAATTTTGTAAACCTCTTTTTTCGGAATTTTATGCATAAGTCCAGTTTGCGAAACTAATCAGTTCGCAATTACTTGATGAAATAAAATGGCTGAATGACTCTGAATACATTAAATTTTGTCAAAACATGATAAAAATAAGTGACTGAAAGGCCATGATTTCTATGCATTGTAGTGAGTAAAGTTCATGGCCCTATATGGAGAATAAAACTCATGAAATGGCTTAAAGAGAATCATTTCAAACATTTTGTTCGCTATTTTGTAATGCAAAGTATTTCATATAATTGATTGAACTTTATTTCCTGAGGATAAATGTACAGTATTGATTTTGACGTTAAATGTATACGGTTTCTTGATAAAATCAGTAGCTAGGTTATTACATGGTATAACAAATAAAAAGTTACCTGATCTACGATCAAAATAATATCAAATTCCATGAAATTTAATATTGATGAAATTAAAACAACAACAACAACAAAAAGAAAAAAAAAACAGACTAAATTTTTGCATTTCAAGGAACTTTAAAGAAAGAAAAAACAGAGAGTAGTTGTGTTAAAATTTTTCTTTGAGTGTACAAATTTAAATATCAAAAGTACTATCAAGTCATCAATTTTCACGGGGTCTTATTATGTCTGTTGATTTTGTCTTGTCCATCAGTCTGTCTGTCTGTCTGTAATAAAAGTTTGTCTGGACTAGCCGTCTGAAACTACCGGTGGGTTTTCAATTAACTTTGTTCAGATGCTGAATACCATTATTATCATGATTATAAACTGGTTTGCATATTCTTTGCATTTTTTTGGGTTGAAATGCATTTTAGAGGGTATTGTCACTTCTGTTTTTAGATAAGTTAGATTGCATCATTAAAGGGGGGTAATTAAATTACAAAAATATTAGATTTGGTATCGGTTAACCATATCTAAAAAATAAGTGTGTTTTGAATCAGATTATCAGTCTGCACAGTCATGTACTGTTTTTTAGTTATTTAGTATAATATTCAGAGTTTCAGTTAAATTTCCTTTACAATGTATGTCAAAAAAAAGATGAAGCAGCTGTCCAAATAGAAAACATGAATGACTATATGATAAGAAAAGTACTATGTTGAATATTGCAATGAACTTGCTCAGTTTGAGTCATAAAGGGAGGTAATAGAACACAGTAGATTACTATGTTAATCAGTAGACAAATTCTTGACACTTTAATCAAATTAATGGACAAAATACAAGATATTAGTATTTACTATTTTCTTATTTATAAAAATCTGTCTGCAACATTTTACACCAGCCCTTTTTTTATGGTTTTGGGGAAGGGTGGTTGGTCCTTTTAGAAGGGGAAATTTGCGTTGTAAAATACCAAATTGGGGAATTTTTTATATATATAAAAAACAAACAAACACAGATTGAGTAAGATCAAGGCCTCCCCTGGCTGTTTCACACTTTTAGCCATGACTTAAGCCAATTGCAAAATCTTGGGACCATTTCATACCCTAAAGTGCCAGAATTAGAAGCCATTATTTTTTTTAAATCTCTATTTCATTTTATACTTTAACCAAGCAATTTGCCCTTGGACCATTTCATCCTACTGTTGAAAAACGGCGTTAAACCCAAAACAAACAAACAAAACCATTTCATCCTAATATCACATTGAATCAAAAATAGTTTTTAATCTTGTCATTAAAATGTTTAAATCATTTTTCAAGAACAATTTCAAAGCTAAAGTAATTGCTCAATGTATGAAATTATTCCTTTAATAGTTTGCTATTTTTGAATTATCTCCCTTTAATGGGCATTTTTCACTACTTAGATGTTTATAAAGCATTATTATTTAGTTCTTTATTTTTGACCTTTGTATTTCAGACTTAAACTAAGGTCATTTATCAAAAATAGAGTTGTCCTTTTTATATTTTATGACTTTTAAAAAGCTTTTTAAATACTTTTATTTGCATTATATATAAATCTCAATTTACAATCTAGTCCATACATATTACTGTATAGTGAAAATACCACCTAAAGGTATGATTAGCACTTTGATTTGAAGCACTTGGGAGGTGCTTTATAAAATTAATCACGGTGTATCAATGCTTTACATTGGGCACCTGAAACTGCTTTAGTTCATTTGTATCTCAAACTTTCTTCACTGAAATTTAACGAACGCGAGTGAAATGTTGGGCGGACCGAAATATTTACGCATAGACTGAAATGAACGCGATTGAAATCTTCGCTTCGATTGAAATAAACGCGACCGCGACTGAAATCATTTCACGATCGCGCAAATTATTTGTGAGCCATTCGACTTAACAATATTTCCAGATTTTTTTTGTTAATTACTTCCGCGAATCGGCTTGTTATTAGATAAATATATCCGCAAATCGGATTGTTGTAGATAAATATATCCGCGAATCAGAAAATCTGGAAAGGCTTTTCTTTGGAAAGGGAAATTCCCGATGACCGACGCTAACGGTAATATCTGAGATGTTCCGATTGTGGCGTTTCTAGAAGCGGTGTTTAGAACGCATATACATTCAGACCTATTAATCCATCGGCGGCGGTGGAAATTTTCGCTGATAAAAACGACTTGCAATTGGGGAATTTTTTTGTGCAGTTGGGGATAAAAGTATATTATTATGCCTGGGGAATGGGGCCGAATTTCGGCCCCAAATTCGGCGTAAAAAAAGGGCTGTACACAAAAGGATTATAACCCTTGAAGGGCACCTACTTTGTCAATTTAGATATATATATTTTTCTAAACAACATTTGTTCCATTTGCAAAGCTTCCTTTTTTTGCAGGACATTGCTTGTATTGTTTGCATTATTCGATTAAAGTAATAAATTTCAAATGTTTGTTAATAGCCTGAGGAATTTTCAAAATATGTAATCTAAATATTTTGCATGTGAATTGATAAATGCCAATATAATGAATTAATTTTTAACTCAAATTAACAATTGTTTTCAATTATTAAATGTCATTTAAGATTAGGTACATATAGCTGTTTCCCATAAACAACCATTACAGTTTATCTAGCCAATCAGGTTTTCACTCATTGGTTTATTATTCCCTATTAGGTGAATCCATTAAGTAGATCATTTCAAATTATTGTCTTATTTGACCAAGAAAATTAGTTCAGTTTTGCATGGAAGTTGTAACCATTGCTGTTTTAAAACTTTAATTGGTTGAAAATTGTAATAAAATAATTAAGTTACATAAGTCCTGCCAACTAATGGCCCTTGTTCAGTTTAATAGATGTCGAATAGTAGAGCACACTGTCTTATGGGTAGGTCTTGTTATAATTCTACTCTTATTATGAGGCTATCATTTTGATTGAATTAAGGCCTTTTGAGAAATTTATAAAAATTATCTTAACTGTGAAGCCTGTAGTGCAGACTAAATATTTTTCCAGTGGCAAAATTTACCTTGAACCTACGGAACAAAGAAGTTACACATATCATAATTAGTTAATTGATTGACAGTGGCACAGTTCTTCTCATAAGTCTTTGAAACTGTGTCATTTTAAAAATGTGTTGGAAAAAAGCTTAATGCTTAAAACCAGCAGTGTACGAAGTTCAGATTTGAATCCACTGGCCCGTTCGGGCTACCAGATTGGAAATTTTCCAAGCCCGACACCAATTTCACTAGCCCGAACTTTAATACCTTAAAATACATAATTTTTGCACCATATAACATTTTGTTTTACAGACATCTCTATGCATGTTTGAAGTAATAAAAAAGACATACAGTACATGTTTGCCATGTTTTTGAAAAATTTTAACTCTAAATACTCCAGTCCAGATCAGCATCGTCAGAGTCCAAAAGCATCGGACATGACACTCCTTGCCAAAACAAAATCTAAACTGTTACGCCCGATTTTTTAGGATCCGCACTGGCCAATTACTGCAATTGGGACTGTTGACAATTTGCAAGATGTAATAACGAGTGCTGAATACACATTTACACACACGCTGATAGCATAATTTAAGCTCCGCCTACTGCAGGTACTTGTGAGATTTTCGCGAGAAGTATGAAAGCTAATCAAATTATCCGTTACGCTAGAGGTGATTGTATTCAGCCAATTAGCGCTGCAGTTACGTCTTTGACACTGTGTTTGATTGTCAACACGTGAGAGTGCAAAACCAACAATAATTCCATAAGCGTTTCTCAGTCTGGATGCAGTACTCGTTTAATTAGCAAGATTTTCTAAACAAATTAGGAAAATTCGGTAGCCTGGTCGGGCTTGTACCTGTGGAAAATTGGTAGCCCGAGCTGAAATTTGGTAGCCACGGGCTGTCGGACTATTGCAAATTTCGAACACTGAACCAGTCTAAAATTTTAGGCCAGTAATTACATTCAATGTTTTTATATAGTATATATTATTTACATACAGTTGGTTTCAAATCCTGTTTGATACAATAATTGTTTTTATAAAGGGTGAAAACACTGTTAAAAATTAATACAATATTCTATACAAGCTTATTACAGAGGTTTAAAGCGGGTTTTTGCAAAACGATAAGTTTAATGAAATAACAGTAACTTAAGATTGTCACAGAATGCATGGTTTTATGTAATTATGCATCAACAATTCAACATATTAACAGGTGTAGCAGATTTTGAGACATTTCAAACCAGTATTTGTCACTGAATCTTTGTTTTAGACATTTTCAACTGAGCTAGTTCTTGAGATTATTCCAACCAGGTCTTATCACTGTGTAAGCTTTTTGTCATATTTATCACTAGTACTCTTCACTAAAGTAGTTCTGAGATTTTTCCAACCAGTATTTATATATATAAATTGGGTTTTAAGGCATTACTAACCAGTGCTTTTTATTGACACTTTCACCAGTTTATTATCACTTAACAGCTTCTTGAGAGATTTTTAAGTATAACTGGATTGATTCTTAAGGCATTTCCATCTGGTGCTTGTTTGACTGAACAGGTTTTTAAGACATTTTTTCAAACAGTACTTTTTGCTGAACTGGTTCATATGAAGACATTATTAACCACTACTTAAATTTGAGCCAGTTCTTATTACTGAACTGGTTCTTGTGACATTTTAAACCATTTCTTTTCTCTGAACTGATTCCTGTGACATTTTAAACCATTTCTTTTCTCTGAACTGATTCCTGTGACATTTTAAACCAGTTCTTATCACTGAACTGATTCCTTTGACATTTACCACTGAACAGATTCCTGTGACATTTCAAAACAGTTCTTATCTCTGAACTGATTCCTGTGACATTTTAAACCATTTCTTATCTATAAACTGGTTCATGTGACATTTTAAACCAGTTCTTATCACTGAACTGATTCCTGTGACATTTTAAACCACTGGCTCATGTGACATTTTAAACCATTTCTGGTTCTTGTTTCATTTTAAACCAGTTCTTATCACTGAACTGGTTCCTGTGACATTTTAAACCATTTCTTATCACTGAACTGGTTCCTGTGACATTTCAAACCAGTACTTTTCACTGAACTGGTTCCTGTGACATTTCAAACCAGTTCTTATTACTGAACTGGTTCCTGTGACATTTGAAACCAGCTCTTATCACTGAACTGGTTCCTGTGACATTTTAAACCAGCTCTTATCACTGAACTGGTTCCTGTGACATTTTAAACCAGCACTTATCACTGAACTGGTTCCTGTGACATTTTAAACCAGCACTTATCACTGAACTGGTTCTTGAGACATTTGCAATGAGTAGTTACCAAAGAATTTGTTTTCAAGACATTTGACATTTGCAATCACTTCTGATGGGTTGTTAATCTACCAGTAATAATACAGTTTGGGCTGACATATCTTAACCTGTCTAGTCAATGGCTAATTACACAAATAATGACAACATTATTGAGCTGACTGTCATCATTAATGAATCTTCAGACTGATTGATTATGCATCTGTTTATTAATCACTTCACATAAAACTAATTGTTTTTTTTTTGTTGAGGCTTCAAAGTTACTTTCTATTTTCCATTATACTCAGAACTTCAAAGAAAGTTCCATTCACAGAGAGTGCAGTTATCTTGTGTTTGAGTATGCCAATGCCATGAAAAATCTTAAATGAACATCAGCTACAAGAAATGTGCTTTTGAGGAAAGTTGTCATTCTTCAGAAAGCTGGCTTATCAGAATTCAGCTTTATGGTACAAGTGCAGAGAAGTTATGCATCATAAATGCACTATATATTGTTGCTTTTTTAAATAGGTATTCAGTGTTTTACACAGGGAAATTGGTTTATCTTTTTTGGGGAAATAATAAAAAATGTGAAATTAGTAAAAAATTAATGCGGCTCAAAAATGTGTCTTATTTTTAAAACTGATGAAATTGTCTGCCTTTGGTGATTTCTTACTCATGAAATTACCAGAGGTGATGCTTCGCAAATATTACTGAAAGACACTGAAAAAAGATAAATTTCTGCATATTGATTTTGTGCATTCAAATATTAAAATGTCTGCATTGAAATGTGATGAAGACTGGATTCATTTGTCTAGCTTTCATAATCCAGACTACCAATTTGTTTAACTGTACTTGTCTGTACCGAAATTTTAAGTTCTCAGAATAGGTTGTAAACAAAATATTATTGGAATACTGTCATATCAGTTCTTCCCATAGGACTCAAACTGTACTGTATTTATCTTTGTATATGAATATTTTCTCATAAATATCATTCAAGAAAGTTATGAGGAACATAAACATTATGAGATAATGCACAGAAAAGTAAATAATAACAAGCTGGGTTCGATAAAGTGGTATGTAAAAAGTAAATTCTTTGTTTATGAGGCGTAAATCTTTTCTCAGAGAGTCTGGCATTTTTATATGCGATTGATATAATTGTTTTTGTTATGTCTTTCTATAGTGATCTGTTTTTGTATCTTGCAAATAAAATATTCTTTAAATATTATGAAAAACTGGAAAGTCGTATCTCAGAACCTGTAGTTGTGGTTGGGCTCCTTTGTGGTCAGGCTGTTGAAAAAAATGTAGTACTGTATTAAGAGGATGGCCGCAAAACATATGTCTTGAATAGCTATGAAAAAAATAAGGTTTTGGTCCAAAATCTGGATCTGACTGGCTGATTCAGAGCAATTTTTGAAATTGACCAATGGCAATGTAGCATTGTGAGGTTGGTTTCCAAACACAGTTTTATAACATTGGGTATATATGTGATATTGGATGTACAATGTGATTATCCTTCCTGGGTCAGTAGTAGAACATAACATCTGTACATCATTAGTATCATGTATAAAGTAATGCTGCACAGTGTGGTTTACTCTGCATTCTTGTTACAATAATTGTGTGTTTGGTGAATATTACTGCACTAGCTTATCTAGGTCAAGGTTGATACTAATAGATGTTAATTGCTTGAAATAATCAACCACTTGTTTATATTGTGTCAGAAACATTTTGCCAGTACTCCATGTGAAACTTATCATGTATATTAAAGCTGCTGATAGATTGGTCCTGCACCAAGCCATTTATTTTGTATTTGTGCATTTTAGGATGTGAGATAGGTTCTAAGATTTTCTCTTACGGGATCTTATCTGGGGACACAGTCAGAGACATTCTAATATCTTGATCAGGTTGGACAAACATAGGGTCTGAATGCACCAACAGCCATCCCCTCCAATTTTAAGCCTGTCATCTATCATCTTTGTTTCAGGAGCAGTCTCCTGTTCCACTGTTGATAGCCTACCGTATTTTCCCGTATTAACGCCCCCGGGGGCGTTACATTTTCCAAAGAGGGGGCGTTTATTTGAGGTAAAAAAATAAAAAATGAAAATTTTTACAAAACTTAAAAACATCGTTCAAACTAGCTATAAAGTGTTTCTGTGTTGTTTAATCCCCCTAAAACGTAATTATTTGGCATCCAATTTAATGCAGTGTGTCTTTTATGCATTTAAATATGGTACCTCGTGTATTCCATGTCTGGCTTTTTGACACGCTCGCGACACTACACATTACGTCCTGACCCAAACAGCTGTGTACTCCGATAACATTTTCCTTAGTACATGCGGGTAGCTTATAGCGCAATACACAATGTCAATGGTTTGACACGCTGCTGTGCCTGCCTTTAAATTAAAAGTTCTTAAAACTGCCGAAGAAAAGGGTATATCGTAAACACATTGCTGCAAGTTTGTTTAAAGTCGGCAGGAAGCGTGTGCGCGAGTGGTGTAAAAACAAATCAAAAATGTATTTACCGTTTAATTTTCTGTTACGTACCGTACTTAGTACAAATGTTTTGGCTTTACGGTACATGGACTGTTTAAAAGTGTGTTTAATTTTTAATACATTGGACTTTAGTACTGTAAATTACTTATTATGTGGACTTATAAAAATGAGGTAGGTGATTTTTTCCCGTTCTTGTTGACTTTTTTTCCCTCCAAAATGGGTGGGGGGCGTTAATTAGAGGGGGGGCCTTAATTCGGGAAAATACGGTAATGATATCTACTGTTACAATGTGTCAGAGTGGGAAGAAGTTTAACATATGATATTGTGTCAAATGTTTATTAAATGACTGGAACGGCAGCTTTCTCATATAAGCAGATGTACTATACACAGATGTAGAAACACGATACATGTATATTTATGATGTTCCTTTTGTACTGTTCACATTTAAATTTATGGTTGTAATGAGAAAAGAACAGATTTTAAAACATCCATATACAGCTGTTTCATGCAGTTATGTTCACTGTTTGCTTCCATTGTTAAAACATAAAATAAAGTTCTTTTATCAAGTGAAATAGGACCCAGATAAAGGTTTGTGCAATACTCTCATGAAATATTTATATATTTTATGGGGTTTTTGAAATGTATATATATTTGCATTATAGCATTATGATATCTGTTCCTAGATTTTAATATTGTGAGCTTGATAGTTTTGAAACTTTCATCCTTTTAAAACATTTCATTCATCCTAAAAGTTCTGTGTATAAAATGAATTTGTATTATAAAACACCTTTGATTCCAGCAGTTTTGTGTGAAAATTTGATCATTTATTGATGTGACAAAGGTTATCGTTAACATTTTACAAATGAATGAATTCAGTGAAGAAATGTACAGTTTCAAATATACCTGGTAGCGTTTCCTGATGCAGTATATCTAGTAGTAACACTTCGTTTTTAATAACATTTGTTGTACTGGCTACCAACTAAACAATCTTTTTTCAAAAAAATAATGATCTTAAGTGACTTTTACCATCTCAGCAGAATTTTGTCCTCACTAATTTGTATCCAGTTTACTCATATCTTTTATGTGGAGGGTTGGTGGCGTAACTGTTAACAAACTTTATTTGGGGACAGGAAATTTATTCCTGATTTATGAAACAGGGGTCCTGAACTAGATCATGTGAGACCATACTTCTTATTTGGCATTGTATTACCAGTCAAGGCATGCAAATCCCTGGTTCTTTTGGCTGGTTTTTGAGATAATGAAAATACTTTTTGTATGTATGCCAAAAACTGCCAAATCCTTTTGCAACAAGCTTTGATGCTGTTCAGTTTTCACCTACCTGAATGAAACTGCATATGTCTGTATTAAATTGTATCAAAGAGTTTAAGAAAAGCCGACCCTCAGGTTAAGTAAAGATAATAAATTTGGTTTTATTTGTCTAATAAAAGTGATTTGATTAATGTACATGTCTTTGTTGTTTGCAGCTTTTGTTTTTGTAAACAATAAGATGACCTCACTGACCCCATTTTAAACAGAAGGGCTCGTCAATTACAACAGTATATTGGTGTGAAATGTAGTCATTACAGTGTCACCAGGTTGATTGCTGTGGCTGTAATTAGTATTTTGTCAGCAATTAGATAGGTCGCTGTCTAGACTAATGGCAATCTATTGTTTACTTTGACTGGATATTTATTGTCAGAGTTAAACTCTCGCATGTAATTCATGTAATTCTTGTAATTCCGAGAGTTTTAGTGTTTACAAAACAAAGTCACCATTGCACCTTAAAACACTGTTGTTTGTCCAACTTTGCATGTTGTAGCAATAGGAGGGGGTGGGGGCCACCCTGTGAACCTGTAAGTGAAATGTCATAACAGTAACAGCATTGGAAACAATTCTATAACATTAACATGCTAATAATAGAACCAGAATCTGTAAACAAACGCAAATGTGACAAAAACAACATGCTAGAACTAGTTTGTGCAGTCATCATGCCTGGAGCTACTACACCAGTGGTTTTGGCAGGTTATGTTGTAGTAAAATGTGTCTAGAATTATAAATCAGGATACTAAAAATATCATGAGATATCTGTAGAATCTGCAGTCATTAATTTGAAATTATATAATCCAATTCCATCAGTTGTGTAAAATTTCATCAAACTTATCCGAAGCTGTGTTGAATTCCACCAAACTTTATCCTGAACTTGTGTAAATTTCCATTAATTCTATCAGACTTTATCTCAAAAGTATGTCAGATTGGATTAAACTTTTTCCTAAAGTTTTGTAAGTTATTTTTTCAATTCCATCAAACTTTCTCCTGCGTTCTAGAATTCTATCACGCTTATCCAAACATTCTGTAAAATGCATTCAGACTTTATCCTAAACTTCTGTAGAATTTCATCAAACTTTGCCTAAAGTTGCCAATATTCAAAATTTAAAATACAGTAAAACAAGGTTGCAAGGAGATGAGAAAAGTGCTAGAATTTTTATAGCGATCCAAAACGAAAATAGCCAGGGAGTCCACATGAACCACTCAAGTGAGTCTGGGTGCTCAAACCATTGTTGCTGGAGAGAGTGATGTTTTGCTGAAGCAAAAAATAATATATTTTATTTTGATGACAAAATATATGGCAGCTACATTATTAGCCCTTAGCCTGCAAAATTTCTAAAATGGACTGGTCCATCATTCAATTTTGGCAGTACCATTTATTATTTGAAGGGGTGTTCATTGAAAATTTATTGACTGAATAGCGAACAGTGCAGAACATGATCAGCCTGCACGGATGTGCAGGCTGATCTTGGTCTGCACTGGTCGCAAAGGCAGAATAACTCGCCGCCAGCAGACTGAAGGTTAGACAAAACCGTTTTGTGACCCTTTAAATCTCTCACATTTTTGTAAAAATGGGTTTTCACTCGTGATTGATATTTCTGACACTATCTTTAGCAAATTTTTGTTTCAAAGTTTCTCTGTTAAAGCTTTAACCACTGAAGCTTAAAAAAAAGCAACAAGAAAAATGTTTTTCAGTTCAAATAATTCTAGTAAACATCTTGACTGATTAGATAAATTTATTCGAAGCATATCTGCAGTTTTTGTTGTTTGAGAAATAACTAGGAAGGCGGGAGAAAATCACTTTCAGACTGATTGTTTTCTACAATAAATACGGGTTATTTATACTACTAGATTAACCCTTAAAAAAAAAAAAAAAAAAAAAAAATACGGAAGACTTGTTTCATCAATGTAATGCGGTTAAATGGTGTGTTTACCAAACAGATTTGCAGAAAGAATAATAATTGTCTCACAGTTGATGCAAACAAACCTGAATTGGAAAGAAGAATTAGTGAAATCAAGTCTAGAGCTTATAATAGCCCATTTCCATCAATATTTAAAAGCTGAAACTTAATTTATGTCTGAAAAAAACAACAGATATTCAATTCCTCATTGCATTATTTCTGATGAAATTTTGCAGAGTTATCTGTGGTAATTTATGAGTGACAGAAAAAGAGAAATTTTAGCATTTTAAACTGGTAAGTCAAAATTTTAGGCTTTGAACGTTGATGCATACGCCTCCAGGTCTCATGTAAACTAAATGGTTTTAGTTTGGTCATGTATCCTATTATACAATTACTGTAGACCGGATTCAGTGTGTTTTTTGTGTGCATTTCAGTATACAAAAGACATTATTATTTTGCTTTGTTAAGAATTTGCACTTCATATAGTTGAATAAACTTTTGAATATTTCACCATGGTTTTTGAATGGTGTAAGGTTTTGCAGTGAATACTGTAAAAGCATTTAATTTCAAGGGGACACAATCATGGTTTCAGTGAAAACAGTATTTTGTTGGGATATATTTTGTGGATTTCATTATTGGAAGATAAAATTAATGAATTATGAGAATTTTGCTTGTACACTAGGATTTAATTTCGAGGATTGCATGCGCATGACTTAACCAGGAAATCCACAAAAAATAGTTCCTTACAAATATTATTGAGTTGTCAGTGTTAGTGAATCTGTTTTGAAGATTTGCACAATGATTAATGTGGAGTCATTCTTATCTCATCTTTGTGGTTGCATAATTGCATGAAATCAAATACAAACAAGTAGAAGACTTCATATTTGTGTTTTTGAGTCGGCTAAAGGCTGAAAGCCTTTTGACGAGTCCTCGCTGTTCAGCGATTCTCTAAATGGACCGAATAACACATGAAGGGATGTGATTCCATTAGATTTCTCAAATTTCAAACAGTTCACTACATGAATGAAGTTAAGTTGTGTCAATTCCCTTTGCTATGACCAATATACGATGTAATCAGATTATTCTGTCATATTTATGACTTGTAATTGTGCAATACTCGAATGTAACTCATTAAGCATAAATGTGCATTTTAAGAATTGCGCAGGCTTACAAAGCTTGCGTAACATCCAGCGAAAGACAAAAAATAGTTCCACAGGGCTCCAGATAAGATGCGTATTAGCGTACATTACGTATAGAAATAATGCAAATACGCATGTCTAATAATTTCTAAGCGTATAAAAACGTATATAAAATTACAGAAACGCACACAATGCTTTTTTAAAAACAAAATCTGAATCGTCTGGATGCGTTAGGTAACATAGCCGATCAGCCTTAATTCTCCCACATTGAATGTATACATGCATCGTATGATTTCTATAAACTTTGCGTGGGTTGAATTTTGCAGTCAGTAAACGGATAAATTATCGGAAGAAGAAGCTCTTACTGGTTTGTTTAGTTAGACTGACTGGACCAGTCCTCGCCCAGAAAAGGCATTAAAATTGCAATATTTTTATTGTAATATTATATATCAACTTCTTTGCCTCGTCAGTTCTACCCAGGCATTGCCCCATTCAAATGACCCAATTTTTAGTAAACACTTACATCCGGGACTTTGAAAACGGGCATAACACCACTATACTGTTTCCATCGTTTTTCCAGGTGGACAGGACCCATGCTCGCCCAGTGGTATATTTTTAAAAGAAAACCATTTATGTATTAAATGACAAGATAAACATTTAGTCTAATCTATCAGTATTCTCAACAACATAATTACTCCCGCAAAAAGCATGATAGTTATACAGTAGAAGTTATCAAAACGTATTTACTGTAAAAACTAATGATGCAGCATTCTTGCCCAGAAGTTATGGGTAGTGTGCAGACGAATCACAAAATTGCATAAACAACATATTTTTAATTACATTTAAATAAACTAGATGTGAAAGATGGTGGTAAAATTGTCTGTAATTGTTTTTGCCCTGGAAGCAGCATTTCAAAAACAATTTTGACAGCCCAGAGTCGACGAATATTTGCTGATATAAAATCATTATTTGATCTGATAGTTTGAAATAAACTGCATAAAAGTTCATACTATGTTTAACCTTTAGTTTTGCAACAGTTTTTAACCAATGTTTTTGAAAATATTTACTTTAAGTCATGTTTCTTTTTGGCCACTTTCACTTTTGGTTTCACTTTCCTTTTTATTTTCGTCTGCTATCGACCTTGACCGGAACCAGAAACTCTTCAAAAGTGAGGACAGAAAGTGGGACACAAAGGGTACAAAAAATAATCTTTATTACACAATCTGGCATCAAATTAAAAAATGGGCGAGCATGTGCCTGGGCGAGCATAGGTCCAGTGACTCTACTACTGATATTAAAAATGATTTTAATTCTTATTTTTCGAGAAATAAACAAATCGGCGAAACATTAAATTGTATTTTCTTGTAGTTTTTGAAATCGAAAGTAGATCGTCTATGTTTGGCTGCTTTCACGAAACGAAACAACTTTTTTATGAAAAGATTTAAATAAGAGGTAATTTAACCGTAAACTTCAATGTCAGATACTGCCAATTGCTGCTAAATGTCTCCGTATCATCACAGTGTGTAAAATATATTGTTAAATCTGGAGAAAAGTGTAATCGTATCCGGATATAATATTTTAGGTAAATATCGAGCTGTGTTATGAAATTTTAAGAAAAAAACTAAAAACAAACTGAAACTGGTAGACTATACTCTCAGTACATCAATCATTAGCTGACTCAGGCCCTTCAGGCCTTTGATTTAACTTCTCAAAAATCTCATATCCTCTTGAAAAGGTTTTTTAGGTTAAAGCAAACTTAGAAATTCAAGTATTTAACAGCTTACCATTGAAGTGCAAGTGAACTTAATATTGATTGTATTCAATGGTTTAATGCAGTGTCCTTACTGTTTCATTACAAATATTTTATGTATTTACATAGAAAAGCTTATTTCATTAATTTCAGGGTTGCTGTAAACAGTCATCATTTTATCAGCAAAGAACTTGGTATCAAGAACCCTGTACACAAGCATAAACTCTCCATTAAAGCCATGGATGTTGTTTTGTTCGGCCCAACTAAACGTGAGTAACTAAAATCTACTGAAAGCTACCATTAATTAATCAATATGTTTTAAAATTCATATTGGGTAAAGTTACTGTTGATTAACATAAATCGACCATTAAAAAAGAACTATGTTGTAAAATGTCTGCCTGGCTAGTAACAGGTAGAGTACCAGATCACAAAGAGGTTGTGAGTTTGATCCCTGTGCAAGGAAGTGTTCTCCCTGAAAATTTGACAATATGCTCTCAATATACCTCCATATAGTTGATGTGGGGATGTTTTTAGTTACTGGATGAGAACAGGTTTACACTGGTACTGAATCTAGATTTGAAACTGTATCGGCGCAAAGCTCTTGCAAAATGTCTTTTTGTTTTGATGTTTCAATTTCATGATATTCAATCGTCTTCTTGCATTGAATGTATTTATTTTTTGTTTCTAAAAAAAGCTTTTTTTGGGAAATCTACAAAATTAGAAAATGCCAAAAAAAAAACAAATGTGAGAAAATTTTCTGGAAAACACTTCCTTGAAAATGGCAAATCACTCTATAATTTCCTAGAAAGCAATATTTACATCCTGTATATCAGTTGTGTGATAACTGTTTAATGGTTTGCATGTGTCAGTTTGCAACTGAACAAGCTAGTTTCCTGTCCTGTCCAAAATTACTTTTAATATGTAGGTTGAATATTTCTTTACTAATTTTTGAGCATTTTAATTTTAATTCTAACATGATCCGATTCATTTTTCTATTAAACAAAGAAGGCAGAAAACAGTGAATTATTATACACAAATCACTGTTCTGACATCACAATTATTACGTCATGGCGTCAAACGGCATAGTGGTGCGCTGGAAAACAAACCGATTGAAAACGGGCAAATATTTAATGAATGTCGTCAAGGATGTTAGAATCGAAATAATATATCTCAGTTAGTGAATTGCTAATTAATAAATCATTGTTTGTCGTTCAGATGCGTATTATTATAATTCCATCGCATCTGAACTCCAAACAATGATTTATTCAACGACAAATCACTGGATGAGATATATTATTTCTTAAATAATTTTAAGTAATAATAGATAAAGTCTTTGACCATATTCCCAACTGCAAATTGTAATCGCTAAATAGGCAGATTTTGATGTTATAAGGAGATGAAATTCTTTAAAGATTTTCCTCCCAGCTTTACATAGTGAAAAAAGGTGCAGTGTCAGAAGTTATTTTAGGCATGGATGGGCACTTTAGTAGAAGTCCCTATCCTCCGGATGTCTTCCTTATAGCTTAGGCCTAGTGTGATGCTCTAGTTCTGTATCTTATATCTTAACTGACGCTATTTTTACTGTCTGATGGTCTCGTCAGAGATCTGTAACAGCATACATAAACATCTCTGAAGCTGAAATCTTTTAGCTAGCCAGGTTCAAACTTTCAGGGTCATTGATGATGGGCAAGTGATTCAAAATCTGCAAACATTACCATTTGGCCACAGAGACCCGCCACTGTACATAGAATATAATCAAGGATATATATATATATACAATGTATATATATATATATATGTGTGTGTGTGTGTGTGTGTATATATATGTTATATTTTTCAGGAGCACATAATGTATTGAAAGATATTATCCTAGTTACATCAATAATTGTTGCTCTTGGTGGATGTGTGTTTGCATACAGACAGAATAAAACATCGAAAGAACAATTGAAGAAAATGATGGTGGATTTAGACCAGCTACAGAAAGCTGAGGAATCTGTACTGTCAATGAGTGAAAAGTAAGATCTGGGCCCATATTCATCGATGTTTTAAGTCTGAAACTTAAGAGTTAAAAATGCTAAATTTTGTTTTTTATCTGCAAGTATATGTACTTAAATTGTAATGAAACTTTGCCTAAATGTACATTACACAACTACAGATATCTCAGTGAAATTTAGTTAGTATATGTTTGCTATAAAAAAAGTTGTGGCAAATTGAATATTTCGCCGCTGTTCAGTCTAAGTCTGAAACTTTGATGAATGTGGACCCAGGTGTTTTACAAAATAGATATAACTTCCAGTTAGTTACTATAGTTTTTGCCATGCTGATGCATTTTCAGTTACTAAAGAAACATCAGGCACATATATTTGTTACTGTTTCTACTGAATTTCAAAAAGCTTTAGGTTTGTTAGAAATGAATCACTTTTTGCAAACATTTACTGTAGAATCATCAATATTCATAGAGGACTAATTTTTGTTGAATCTGTGGTTTCATCAAACTGTGAAATTAAATCCCAATCACCAGTTGAAATTGCCAAAGGTTGAAATCCATGAATTTGTATCCTCAGGGAATTGCCATATTTGTCAAAAGCACAATATTTCATGCCCACAAAATCAAATTATTTTACAGTTCTGTATAGTTTTCTGATACTTATAAACATACTGATAAAAATAATTACTATTGATATAAAAGTCTGAGGCTGAATTTTTTACTAAGGATAGAATTTGGTATACCATACTTAAGCTTTAGCGTGCTGGCGGCAAGTGATTCTGCCTTTGCGACCAGTGCAGACCAAGATCAGCCTGCACATCCGTGCAGGCTGATCATGGTCTGCACTGTATGCTATTCAGTTAATAAATTTTCAGTGAACACCCCTTCGAATAATAAATGGTATATGTCCAAATTGAATGATAGACCAGTCCATTTTAGAAATTTAGCAGGCTAAGGGTTAATTAAGCTTGATGTGTAATTTTGTCAATTGTAAGTTGGTGGTCTGTAGCTTGAGCGTATTCAGTGAACAGGGCAAATTAAAGTCATTATGATTGCTTTAACAAATGACAGGACACTTACAAGTTTAATGAGTAAGGTAACAAGATAGCTGCTGGTTTATATAAATAGGTCAGTGGTTGAAGAAAATAACACATTGTGCGTCTATTATTCCCTGTTTATATATATACTATAGGTTAAAAATGCTATACAGTGAAATCATTTGATTTTGTGGACATGTATTTATGGGTTTGGGCAAAACTGGCATTTAAATTCTTGCTCATTGGGGTTTAATTTTGCTCTGCTTTTTGCAAGAATTATGGCCCCTTTTGGACTTAAAAAATCATGGGTAGGACAATATTTCTATTATACAGAGACAAAAAAAGCAGATGAGTGTCTGCACCCGCAAGGCGGTGCTCTTGTTACTATAATAGAAAACCACTTCAGCTAGTGCCAGAAGGCATGAGGGGTGTTGCACATTCCATTACCTCTCATGAGCAGACTCGGTCAAACTGTGTCTCGTAATATGTTTCTTGGTTGCATTCTGTGTTTCCAGATGATCTTTTCACAGATTTTATTAGAAACACAACAACACACACAATTTATGTTACAGATTACAGAAGGCAGAGGAAGTTCAGAACGAGGTTGTTAAAGAGAAAACTGCAATAGAAAGAAAATATAAAGAGGAAATAGAAACTGCAAAGGTATAAAATATCTGTCCCCTACACTTTCTCTTCACTGCCACTCTCTAACATAAAAAAATAGGAATGAAGATCTAGTGGTTTTGGTTACTGGTGCTTATCCTGGAGGCTGTGGGTTCGAGCCTGGCTGCAGTCATATAGCACCTCTACTATGACACTAGTACACTGGGAACCCGTTATAACGCTGTCGTCGGGGTCCAAGGTTCGAGACCCGCGGATCTAGCGGGGTTAAACTTATAACGCGGGTTGATCGTATCAGCGGTATATGCAATACCCCACCCACCGGTAACGTATTTTGGACGCTGTTTTATGTTAATAAGAAATAAGAATCGTATAAACGGGACATTTATTTACCTTAAATGCTACTGAAAAATACATTAAAAGAATTATAACGCTGTGTCATCCTCTCATTTTGTCGTGATTATAAAAGAAAATTGGATTTGTGTATCCCGGAAGTAAACATATATAACGCTGTGTGAGGAGTGCGCGGTCGTGAGAATTACATATGCACTGCAATTGCACTGCGGGTTTATGTAACTAAAAGAGAAAAAACGCGGACAGTCTTAAAAAAAAAATTTTTTTGAATAGATTTACATGAAGGAAATCGATAAATAAGATAGAAAATTTTTAAATCAGCGTCGTTGATATACGATATTAAAAAGGGAGCACATTCTCAATAAGGCTTTCAGTGTGTCGAATCTTCATTATTTCCAATGAATTGAGTGTGATGATTACGAAAAACGGCTGCAGTTTATTACAAAATTCGATTTTTTATTCACTCAAGTGATCATGTCATCTGCTTAATTGGTGCAAACTTAAACGGTTTGATAGTTGACTGACCAATGTTACATGCTTGTTATGCAAACAATCTAATTTTGACACGGTACTGGTTGCATAATTGTCACATGTCTACATGTATTGAAACTTAAACAAAGGCGATACGCAAACAAGTAAGCTACCAGACGATTATTGATTTTTGTGACAGTTGTCATGGAAAGGTGTTAAAGCACAGGTACTTGTAGTTTTAACGCTGGTTCTGATCAAATTAACTAACATCTGCAGTTTTTTTTTTTGTTTTTTTTTTGATTTTTTTACCCTCTAAAATTTGGGCGCCAAGGCCATACAGCGTTATACCGAGGACCGCGGTATATCGAGAAGCGTTATAACGGGTTTCGAGTGTATTAGTTTTTCCAGGAAGTGTACTCTGAAGTGATCCAAATAAGCTTAAAGCTGTCATCACAGTCTAGCAAAAATAAGTATAGAATAAACTATATAGCTGTCTGCTCAGCAGATGGTATATTATGATCAGATATATGCCAGGGGTCTAGCTAGGTCCAAATTTTTGGGAGAAGTCACTTCTCCCTCAAGCTGTTTTAGGGAGAAGTGGGGAGACTTTAGGGAGAAGTGGGAAGACTTTCTACCGCAATGATGTTGAGTGATTCGAAAGGTGGCTGTAATTTTCTTGTTTCTTGATAAAAAACATTGATGTGACCGTTCATTTTCTTAGTTAGATCATTTCCCATACAGTGGTTATCGTTTTCTTACAAAATTCTGAAAAAAGTCGTTTTCAAAATTCAAGCCGATGCTATAAATGTAACACGCCGAATTTTGGTTATATCTTGTACATGTATGAAGTGTTTATTATTAACACCGAGCAAAGAAGTAGAAGTGTATTTATTTTTTATAGCTCTTTGCACCGAGTCATTCACCGAAGAATGTCAGTATCTCACTCGAAATATAAAACTGAAAGTAAAATGTGTACAGTAATCTAGAAATACATATTCAAATAAATTCATCGATGGGAGTCAATTTAACGTAGTTAATACATTACATGTCGTTCTTTTATTATAGATAACAAATAATTGTGAACCATATTCCGATTAATCGCATAGTTAATCAGCAGTTTCTTTAATAAAACATTGTGTTTTTTTGCACTCGAACATGTTGACAATTAACGCGAAGTGTCAAAGACGTAAACGCGGCGCTGATTGGCTTAACACAATAGACTCTGGTGTATCGGATAATTTGATTCGCTTTCACACTTCTCGGCATAATCTCGCAAGTACCTGAGGTAGGCGGAGCTTAAATTATGCTGCCGGCGTGTGTTTGTGCATTCGACACTCATTATGACACGGTGCAAATTGTCAACAGTCTGGGTAGCAGTAATTGGAGAGTGCGGAAATCAAAGAAAATCGGGCGACTTGCATTTCGCTTTGAGGTTAGATTTGAGCGAAGTTTGAAGTTCTAGAGCGCCTATTTCGCTCAAGTCGCCCAGTCGCGAGAGCCCTGTATGCCTGTTTCTCGTCAGTTTGAGCTTTCTCATCGATTCGAGCCCTTGTGTTTTAGTAAAATTCATGCTCATGTAGCATGTTCTTCCATCAGAAACTTTTGTCATTTACATTTTAAAATGCCTTGGAAAATATAAGTCATAAAACCACTGAAAAATTGATGAAATGCCTATTTTAAATTTTTGCATCTAAAATTACTTATTTCAAAAGGAAATTACATAGTGGGTAATATTGTGAGCCCAAATTTCAAATTAAAAGCACCCCGAGCATATTTCGACTGTTGTAACGAGTGAACAAGAAGTCAAACTTGATAGAAATTTGCTTTATGGAAATAGAATATGCAAACATAAACATTTAATGACCTTCCAAACAGAGGGCTTGAATCGATGAGAAAGTGAGTTTCACCTCCTTCAGTCTCATGCAAAAAAGTACATATAAAAGATGATAACATTGTAATTCTTATTGCCCATTGTTAAATGCAAATATTTTTGCAACAAAAAACAAAAATTATTTAATTGAACAGGTTTACAAAAATTTGCACACCTCTAAAAGATTTAAGAGGCTCGAATCAAGGAGAAAGCAGCATAAACCTGTCTGACAACATTTTGCTGATTACAATGATGGAAATGCCTTCCTTTTGTCTGGACTGTTCTATATGAATTGTTGTACCATTGTGAAAATTTCACTCACTGTTTGATCCAGTTTTTCAGTAACAAGGATTTTCATTGAATTCTCTTTAAGCATAAGAGAGTACCGTGATGTTTTCATTATTTTAATAAACTCTGAGGATGATGATAGTATTAGAAACTTTTGTATATTATGTGGATAAATATCTGGATTAGTTTTGAATTTATAGTTAAAACAGTTTTGATAATGTAATTTCCAATATAAATTTCAGTCATTTTTATGCCCCTGAAGGGAGGCATATAGTTTTTGAACCGTCTGTCTGTCGGTCTGTCAGTCTGTTGGTCTGTCTGCAATTTTCGTGTCCGGTCCATATCTTTGTCAGCGGTGGATGGATTTTCAAATAACTTGAATGTGTACCACAGTAAGACGATGTGTCGCGCGCAAGACCCAGGTCCGTAGCTCAAAGGTCAAGGTCACACTTAGACTTTAAAGGATAGTGCATTGATGGGCGTGTCCGGTCCATATCTTTGTCATCAATGGATGGATTTTCAAATAACTTGGCATGAATGTGTACCACAGTAAGACGACATGTCGCGCGCAAGACCAAGGTCCATAGCTCAAAGGTCACACTTAGACATTAAAGGATAGTGTATTGATGGGCGTGTCCAGTCCATATCTTTGTCATCGATGGATGGATTTTCAAATAACTTGGCATGAATGTGTACCACAGTAAGACGACGTGTCGCGGGCAAGACCCAGGTCCGTAGCTCAAAGGTCAAGGTCACACTTAGACGTTAAAGGATAGTGCATTGATGGGCGTGTCCGGCCCATATCTTTGTCATCGATGGATGGATTTTCAAATAACTTGGCATGAATGTGTACCACAGTAAGACGACGTGTCATGCGCAAGACCCAGGTTCGTAGCTCAAAGGTCAAGGTCACACTTAGACGTTAAAGGATAGTGCATTGATGGGCGTGTCCTGTCCATATTTTTTTCATCGATGGATTTTCAAATAACTATGCATGAATGTGTGACACAGTAAGACGACGTGTCGCGTGCAGGACCCAGCTCCGTAGGTCTAAGGTCCTAAACTCTAACATCGGCCATAACTAGTCATTCAAAGTGCCATAGGGGGCATGTGTCATCCTATGGAGACAGCTCTTGTTTGATACTAAACTTAAGAACAAAATCAATTTTTACTTTGTCAATGAATTGTTGTAAAACTTTTAGGATATTTTAGTTAGTATAAAAGCAACATTTCAAAAGTTTTGTGAAATTTTCTGAAATACTTTCTTTTTAAAATTATGATTTAAAATTTGCTTGATTTTTACATTTGAAAAAATATATTTTTTGTAATAAAGTTGACAGAATTAAAGATATCTTAGAAGTTCAAAATGACCCTATTAGATCTATCACCCTCAAAGAACTTGAGAATGATTTATAGTTTATTTTATCTTGTTGTATAATTCACTAAAAACCTTTTTATGGGTTAGGTAGGTCAAACAGTAAGTCCTTCTATCATTGACAATTTGATAAATTGTTTACAACTCACATTCTGTATGTCAGGCAGTTTTCTGATAATGCAGGCAATTGCATGAGTAAAACCTATAAAGTACATAGACTAGTTACGTTCTTACTTTTAAGCACTGATATTAAATGATTTTGTGATTAGATATTGATCTGTTGGTTTTAGCTCACCTGAGCAGGAAGTGCTGGGAGTGAGCTATTTTGATCACTCACCGTCCTTTGTCAGTCAGTCCACACTATTCTTCTGATGACACCTCCTCTGAATCTACTGGTCAGAATTGCACCAAACTTGGTCTGTAGCATCCTGGCATGATCCTCTATTAAGTTTATTCTAATGTTTCAGCTTGGCCCTTTTTAGGGCCCACCAGAGCTAAAAATAAAAAAAACCTGTAAATGACTTCTCCTCATGAACTGTTTGATGGAAGTTCATCAAACTTGGTCTGTAGCATCATTATTAGGTCCTCTCCCAATTTTATGCAAATTGGGGCACTTGGCTTGTTTTAGCGGCTGCTAGAGATAAAAAAAGAACCATTATAAAAGACCTTCCAAGATACCATCAGCTTGCTCCAATTGTCTCTGTGTTGTTTTTTTCCACCCAATTTTAAAGACCTTAGAACCATACAGTGTTTGAACTGTTAGTCAGCTCTCACTCTGATTTATGTAATTAACTTCTGTTGCCTCTGGAACATTGACACCTGGAGCATATTTCAGTCCTCTTCCAAGGTCGCACACTCTCTATCCTGTTTAAGCTCTGAAATTCAGGTGATCAAGGGCCAGCATGGCCATCTTGTATCTGTAATGCCATTTTTTGCACCAGTGTTTCAGCTACAATATAGTGATCAGTCAGCAAAGTAGCTTTGATTGTAACTACCGGTAGTTTAGAGAGGTTTCTAAACAAGAAATTGACAGCTTCCCAAATGAATGTCGTAAATTTTTTTTTTCTACCTTGTATCCATGTGGGAAAGTTGTCAGTTACTTGCATAGAGACAGAACAGGTACAGAATCCAGGAACGCTGGTTAGGTTATTTGGCTACCACTACTACAGTGTAATTCTGCTTGCTCACGCATCGATGGCTCAAGCATCAGAGCTGACTCATGCAGTTCATAGTCCCTGGCCATTTTCCTTATAATCGCCTTGAAAACTCAAGCAATTTCGTCATCCCATTGCTACTTTGAGCTGTTGTTGTTTTAATGTTTCTGAAATATTTTGTAAAATTCAAATGAAATAAACCAGTCTACTGTTACAGGAAGTTGCAGAGCGGTTAAAGCAGGAAAGACAAGACAGTAACCTGGAGGAGTTGTCACGGTTACAGTTAGCCGAGGAAGAACTCATTCAGGTAGACTTTTGGCTTTGGGACATATCTTGCCTCTTGATTATATAAAAAATTTACTGTCTTGATGTTACTTTTCAAATTTCTATATTCTGTATTTTAAAACATGAGAATACAAAAATTGGAGTCATGTTTGATGCTTGAAAAATATTTTCAGTCAAATTAGAATTGTGAAATCAGTTCTAAAATGAGACTTTTAATTGTAATGGTGTGTGATCTTACTTCCTATAGATTAATTATTGCTCAAAGAAAATACTGCCAAAATGTCTAGTATAGGTCTACCATGGGATTTCAACCAGATACTGCATAGAAGTAAAGGGAAACTTATGTACTGAGCAAAAAAAGAACTGTCTGCCATAATGCAACTACTTTTTTGGGTTGATGGGTGCGGGGAGTGCCATTTTGACATTTTGGTGTCTGTTTACCTTTTTTAGCTCACCTGTCACAAAGTGACAAGGTGAGCTTTTGTGATCGCGCAGCGTCCGTCGTCCGTGCGTCCGTGCGTGCGTAAACTTTTGCTTGTGACCACTCTAGAGGTCACATTTTTCATGGGATCTTTATGAAAATTGGTCAGAATGTTCCCCTTGATGATATCTAGGTCAAGTTCGAAACTGGGTCACGTGCAGTCAAAAACTAGGTCATTAGATCTAAAAATAGAAAAACCTTGTGACCTCTCTAGAGGCCATATTTTTCACAAGATCTTCATGAAAATTGGTCAGAATGTTCACTTTGATGATATCTAGGTCAAGTTCGAAACTGGGTCACGTGCAGTCAAAAACTAGGTCATTAGGTCTAAAAATAGAAAAACCTTGTGACCTCTCTAGAGGCCATATTTCTCAATGGATCTTCATGAAAATTAGTCAGAGTGTTTACCTTGATGATATCGAGGTCAAGTTCGAAACTGGGTCACGTGGGGTTAAAAACTAGGTCAGTAGATCTAAAAATAGAAAAACCTTGTGACCTCTCTAGAGGCCATATTTTTCATGAGATCTTCATGAATATTGGTCAGAATGTTCACCTTGATGATATCTAGGTCAAGTTCGAAACTGGGTCACATGGGGTCAAAAACTAGGTCATTAGATCTAAAAATAGAAAAACCTTGTGACCTCTCTAGAGGCCATATTTCTCAATGGATCTTCATGAAAATTGGTCAGAATGTTCACCTTGATGATATCTAGGTCAAGTTTGAAACTGGGTCACGTTGGGTTAAAAACTAGGTCAGTAGATCTAAAAATAGAAAAACCTTGTGACCTCTCTAGAGGCCATATTTTTCATGAGATCTTCATGAATAGTGGTCAGAATGTTCACCTTGATGATATCTAGGTCAAGTTCGAAACTGGGTCATGTGGGTCAAAAACTAGGTCAGTAGGTCTAAAAATAGAAAAACATTGTGACCTCTCTAGAGGCCATATTTCTCAATGGATCTTCATGAAAATTGGTCAGAATGTTCACCTTGATGATATCTAGGTCAAGTTCGAAACTGGGTCACATGCGGTCAAAAACTAGGTCAGTAGGTCTAAAAATAGAAAAACCTTGTGACCTCTCTAGAGGCCATATTTTTCAATGGATCTTCATGAAAATTGGTCAGAATGTTAACCTTGATGATATCTAGGTCAAGTTCGAAACTTGGTCACGTGGGGTTAAAAACTAGGTCAGTAGATCTAAAAATGGAAAAACCTTGTGACCTCTCTAGAGGCCATATTTGTCATGAGATCTTCATGAATATTGGTGAGAATATTCAGCTTGATGATATCTAGGTCAAGTTCAAAACTGGGTCACGTGGGGTCAAAAACTAGGTCAGTAGGTCTAAAAATAGAAAAACCTTGTGACCTCTCTAGAGGCCATATTTTTCAAGGGATCTTCATGAAAATTGGTGAGAATGTTCAACTTGATGATATCTAGGTCAAGTTTAAAAGTGGGTCACATGCCTTCAAAAACTAGGTCATTAGGTCAAATAATAGAAAAACCTTGTGACCTCTCTAGAGGCCATATTTTTCAATGAATCTTCATGAAAATTGGTCAGAATTTTTTATCTTGATGATATCTAGGTCACATGTGCTCAAAAACTAGGTCACTTTGTCAAATAATAGAAATAACGACGTCATACTCAGTTCAACACTGGGTCATGTGGGGATAGGTGAGCGATTCAGGACCATCATGGTCCTCTTGTTTATTGTAAGGTATATTTACATTTTACTCTTAGGTTCATGGGTCTTAGCAATCCCATATAGGAATCAATAAACATATTTAAAATGAATTCTCTTTCTACAGTTCTTGCAAAATAATTAAATAAATATCATTTCTACAGAAGTAAGAAATAATTGAGTTATTATAACTGTAGCTTGATCTGGAATGTTGTATTCAGTTGGGAGTGGATTTTGCAAGACCCGAGTCACCGAAGGTGAGCAAGTGCTGTGTGTGATCCAAGTCGGGTAAAATCCACATTTAATTTAGCTGTATAGCGCATCCCAAACAAAGCTACAGTTGTAATGACACTTTTATCATATACCTCCATGTACTAAAAAGTATTTAAGAAAAACAAAACAGTACGCAAAGATGATATTTTTAATATTGCACATCTTAGTCTTTTTTGGTTATAAAATAGGATTCACATGCTTTATTTATATATGAGATTCATTGATATAAAAAGTGTAATAAAATGTATTATAAAAGAATGTCATAATCAATATTCAGGTAAGAATGGTTCTAACAGAGAATTAGTAATGCCTGTTTTGATTTTTATGCCCCCAGCATCTACTGATGCGGGAGGCATATAGTGTTTGTCCTGTCCGTTCATTCATTCGTTTGTTCGTTCGTTCGTTCGTCCCTCCGTACGAGGTTAACCAAATGGGACCGTTTCGTCTAGCATCAATATCCCTTATTAGAATGACTTGATACTAATGCAGATGTAACCTGTGACCATTCGTCATCTTCAGACATCACCTGACCTCAGTTTGACCTTGACCTTGGCCTCATTTTGGACTTAGGTTGCTTTATATGGGCTATCTCTTGGTTAACCGAATGGGACCGTTTCGTCTAGCATCAATACCCCTTACTAGAATGACTTGATACTAATGCAGATGTAACCTGTGACCATTCTTCAGCTTCAGACATCACCTGACCTCAGTTTGACCTTGACCTTGACCTCATTTTGGAATTAGGTTGCTTTATATTGGTTATCTCTTGGTTAACCAAATGGAACCGTTTCGTCTAGCATCAATACCCCTTACTAGAATGACTTGATACTAATGCAGATGTAACCTGTGACCATTCCTCATCTTCAGACATCACCTGACATCAGTCTGACCTTGACTTTGACCTCATTTTGGACTTAGGTTGCTTTATATGAGCTATCTCTTGGTTAACCGAATGGGACTGTTACGTCTAGCATCAATACCCCTTACAGGAATGAATTGATACTAATACAGATGTAAATTGTGACCATTCCTCATCTTCAAACATCACCTGACCTCAGTTTGACCTTGACCTCGTTTTGAACTTAGGTGCAAAATCTATCGACAAGGATGTCACTGGGGGCATCAAGCGTTTATTGAACGCAGCTTCTTGTTTTAGGTTTTGTTTATTGTTTGAACTATTTATAGAACTGGGTCATGCATATCAATGAAAGAAGCCTGGACACATGCATGAATTTCCATATTGTGTGATACAGATTTTTGTTTCTGTCAGTTTGTATTGTCTTCAAAGTACAAGCCATTTTTTCCACAGATTATATATAGTCATAAAATAGTAAATCATATCTCATTTATGGCAGAGTTGATCATTATCTTTATTATATCTTTCTAATGATTTTTTTTTTTTCAACCAAATTTTATTTACATGATTTTCTTATTTTCATTTCAACATCCTAGCCAAGTCTTTGGAAGTATTTTACAAACAGTATTGTTCAAGGTATTGAATCTAATAATGGTTATCTACATTTTGATGTGTCTGACACATTGTTCAATCCTCAGTCTTGATTAATTGATAATTATACTTCCCCAAGGAGATAAAATATGTAGGTTTTAGACACATTAATTGCAGGTTTTGCAGAGATATCTTTTGTTTTCTGACATGTTAGAGATTAGAAAATAGTATGCCTGGCTAGTTACCTGTTACAAATTTCAATTTCTTGTTACAGACTCTTTCAAGATTACAGACATCGAAATGCAGATGCACCTTTGAACTAAATTTGATATGTCAGAGTTTAGATATCATATTTGAAATTGACTTAGACTAGTGAGCTTTTGTGTTTCACGAAAAGATATATATTTATTTTAAGTCTGGATATAAAAATACCTAGGCTCCCCAAAAGTTATAATCGGGTACAATTCTAATAATTTGTAATAATAATCACAGTTACTTTATATTATGATAAATGCTTTGAGATTATTTCTTTTTGCGGGCATGAATGTTTTGGCCAGAATAGCTGTTTCCTGGTAAAGATAAAGAAAATGAACATTTGATATAATCAAGGTGCTAGCCCATGATGAAATAATGCTTTGAGGGGCACCTGGGGTCTTCATCTACTTTCAAAGCTGGAAAGTCCCCACATGACATAATTGTGTCGGTGTGACCCAACAAGACAAAGGAATTTAATTGTGTGGATTGATGCAGTCATGAAGTTTACGAAAATTAATCCCCAGTGATAATTAATTATGTTACAGTAATATGTAAGAATTTTATGTAAATATCTGAATACAGTCATTTAGGTTATGCTGTTTTTGTCACAGTAGGTAAATTAGGAAATGGCAACAAAAAAAATTAATTTAAGAAATTTGATATTGTGTGCGAATCTGATAGATACATAACTGTGTGATAAATTTATTTCACCTCAGTAAAGTGAGATTCACTTTATTTCTCGCATCTAACAATGAAATGGTTCCATTTGTATCAGGAGTTAGACTGGTTTGCATTTTGAGTTTCAAATGATACCTCACACTTAAGACTGGTTCAGTACTGTTTGTAAAATGATAATTTACAGAGTAAGACTGGTTCTCAATTTGTTTGTAAAATGATAGTTCTGAAGTAACATATTGTTTTAACAATTAATACCTCACCAAGTTTTATGCTTGTGAATTAGTCTTAATTAAGCAAGGTTGTATATAATTGGGCAAGCCCAATTATCTAGCTAGTATGCGGGTGTTGACAGATTGCAGACCAAATCTTATTTATAAAACTTATAGAATTATGTTTGAAATTTAGTACAATGTAACATGAAAACACTCATATCTGACTTTTACCATTTAAGGTGAGACAGGCATTAAGACAAGCTGAGTCGGAGTTAGAATCAAGATTGAGTTACGGGGCACCAGCTGAACTCCAGCAATGGTTACAATTTACGTTTGAATTAGAAAATCAGCATTTCACAGCGAAGCAACAAGCAGCGCAGAGACAGTTTGGATCTGCAAAAGATGCTGTTAGTATCCATTTGTTTATATTTTATAGTGTTACTTGATGCATTATTTTAGAATTTAAATCTAACAGTTTCATGATTAAGTGGACATAATTTATGACAATTTTCTGTTTGACTGTCAAGTTCTCTTAATCAGAAAGTTACCTGTTCAGGGATCGAATTTAACTTTTTTTCCAACTAGCAAATTTTTGCTAGTGCCATTTTTTTCCACTAGCAAAATGATGGGTTCAACTAGCAATTATTTAAAAGCTGTTTACGTGCTAAATTCAAGTTGTTTTGTTGTTGTTTGGTTTCATATAAAAGTTCACGGTTCGGACAGGCTTGGGACTTTCTGGTTTTGTAAGTACGATACAAACCAAAGTACTCAATGATTCTTTGGACTTTTGGCTTGACGTTGATCTTTTAAGTTTTTCTCAGGTCACTGTTGGTAGTGTTGCTAACATTTTCGAGCTCCGCGGGCTTTTTTGCACCAAGAAACATGTTATTTCCTCTCCATTTTCACAGAACTTTGCAAATTACAGACGTCCAAAATGAAAACAAATATTGCCTAGACGCTTACTTACATATCCGATAATTACTTTTGTATAAAGCGACAAGCGTCTAGAAGCAGTCACGTGATTATCGGTAAATTAACTGCCCGAAAGGAGTTTTTAAAGAGAAAAGGACAGTTTGAGCGAATTCCCCGATTTTCGAACGTGATCGCAAAAATATTCGAGTGCCATGATTTTCTACTCGCATTTTTTTATTCTTACTCGAATTTTGCGAGTTAGCGACCGTTAAATTCGATCCCTGCTGTTCAAGAGCTTTGCCAGTATATAATGTGATTCATGGTCTATATTCATGTCTGTTCATTCAGTAATTATACATATACTTTATATCACCCATTCTTCACCATTGAAAAACAAAATTTGATGTGAATATTATAGATGTAAATCACATATAAATGGGGTACCAAACTTTTTTGCAATTCGAAAAGCAAATTTACATACTAGTCAGTATTTAATACAGTACAGGATACACACAGGTTGGTATGGATTCAGATACCTGTTTTACACTGGAAATAGTTAATTGACAAAACCTCATCCCACATTTCTGTCAATGGGTTTGAATTGCTGTTATTTACTGTTATTTTACTGTTATTTGATATGTAATAATTGATCTGGACAAATAATAGTTTCAACCAATAATTTGCTTCTTAAAGAAATTTAGGAAGTCTGTCAGTTTGTTATAGTGTCATATATCGGCCATAACATTAACATGTAAGTTTTAGTATGAAAAAAAAAAACAATAACAAAAAACAAATAAACACCCCCCTAGTTATAGGGACGTGCAGTCAGCCTTTCTTGATGATTCTTGTTTGAACAGTGTTTCAGTTGCAGTATAATATTGTGTTTTTCAGTGTGAAAAAATTCGTAAGAAGCGTACAGGTGTGTTAGGGACGTGGAGAATAGCTCAGGGAAGTTCTATAGATGATATTGATCAGAGGATCGTACAAGCAAGGTAATAATAATGAAGTCTTGAAAGTTTTATGTCTGAAGCTTAGAGCCCGCCCGCTTAGCTCAGTAGGTTAGAGCGTTGGTCTACGGATCGCGGGGTCGCGAGTTCGATCCTCGGGCGGGGCGTATGTTCTCCGTGACTATTTGATAAACGACATTGTGTCTGAAATCATTAGTCCTCCAACTCTGATAATTCGTGTGGGGAAGTTGGCAGTTACTTGCGGAGAACAGATTTGTACTGGTACAGAATCCAGGAACACTGGTTAGGTTAACTGCCCGCCGTTACATGACTGAAATACTGTTGAAAAACGGCGTTAAACCCAAAACAAACAAACAAACTGAAGCTTAGACTTGAAAATGCCAATTTTGCTTTTGCTCCGAAAGTTTTATATTTGCATTGATTTTAATGAAACTTTGTGTGAGCACTTTTAAGCACTTTTGAACGTGTACAAGTGCATGGAAAGAGTGCTATATAATTGTGGTATAATAATAATAATGTACGTAAGACAAATACATATATCTCAGTGAAATTGCATTTGTTTTTATTTACAATAAACAAAGTTCTAGTGAATTGAATATTCTCTGTGACACTTCCTGGATTTATAACCTTACCCAGTGCACTACAAATAAAACTTGCAGATTGCTAAAACCTTGACTTTATGGGTGTTTAAAGCTTTTTTTCAGCATGTGCATTTCCACAAAGTTTGGCATAAAATGTCTATATAACACTGAAAAATGATGACGTGAGTGAAAATAAATGTCAGATATTGGTAAAAAGGCAAAAAGAAGGTTGATTTTCTCCATAATTGCAAAAGCATTGCAACGGTTTACTCCCTCCTGTACAATATTTTTGATTATTTATTAGGATACTTTGAAAAAATATTGTCAGTAAGTTTGTATTATTTGTCAATTCCACAGTACCAATAAAATTTATAGATTTTTGAGAGAATTTTTTTTTCTCATCTAAAATGTGTGAAAGAGTCGCATTAAGCATGCACAAGCATGGTAATATTAGAAACCTGAGTGGAGATGATGACATTTATATCATGACAAAACAAGTTTATGATCCATGTTTCAGAATGGCGCTAGAAGAAATTAAACATGATATGCAGGAACGACAACAGAGATGGCAGAGTATAGAAAGCTACTGTGGTTTTCCAATAAGAACAAATCCTGGCATGGCAAAATTAGAACATGCTTTATATGGGGATGGAGGTAAAATTAATACAGTTTATATTTAGTTACATAGATGTTTCGCCATGGAAAGTTTTATTATTATTGACAAATGTTGGATAAAATCTTCCTGGGTTTAATGTTTTAGAATGATATCTAAAGTAGGGACCTTTATGTTATATTGGATAAGGTTATCGTCATTTGTCTCTCACCTCCTTCAGTTCCAAACCCTGCTTGGTATGTTATTTTAGAAAATCATCCAGTTGGTTTGCGGAAGGTTCGAGGTTCCGTACAGGTTTGCATGTATGCCTGAAATAATGGCTGTCTCAGCATCTCTGACCTTCATTCATGATTTAATAGCTTGAAAGTTACCATTTGACCTAAGTGATGTTGTTACTTAAAACCTCACAAAACAAACAAACAAAATGATATAAGCATACATCTTCTATCATTTGGTCAGTGCTTTCATGGAGATAATGAAAGCTTTGTAAAGCAGCTGCTTGTGTTTTCAAATATAGTTGCTGAAGACAATTTAGAAAATTAAGTATTGACCACTGCTTGTTTTTAAAACAACAACTTTCGTTATTCCTTAAATCAACATACAATTTTTTCAATTCCTGGAAGGTATTTGGATGCAGTTTTATCCTTGTCAAGATGTTCCAAGAGATTGAGGACATTAGCCATTTAACAAATACTTCCTACAAGGTCTCCATATCTAGCAAAACAGTGAAAACACACATCTTCAGCCTAGATTTGTTTTAAATGTTGTGTTCAGTGTGAATTATACCTATATTATTACAGGCTCCTCACGTCTTGCCAGTCTTGTAGCGCCAATGAATGTAGAGGATGCAGACGAAGATTTCCCGCCACATTTTCCCACTGCCACAGGTAAGGTCAGACACTAATGCCATAGGCTAACCAGTGCTGTAGATTGGATAACTGTAACTGTTTGATAGTTTTAAACTTTGCTAAGTTTTTGTGAGGGATCTGTTGATTGTTTAGAATAGTTTCAAAATTCAAAATATAATCTCTAAACCTATTACTAGTTTCAAAATTCAAAAAATAATCTCTAAACCTATTACTGGCTACAGGACACCAAATTTTAACAATCCATATTATGCTGATCACTACTAAAATGATAAGTATGATGGTAGTTGACCCATAGGGACAGTCAGAAATTTCTATGAGGATGTATATTTATGTATGCTAGTCTGCATTTTTTGGCAGTTCATGTAATTAGTACAAGCAAAGCACATGGTTTTCCTTATTAACAGTGGAATACGGAAATAGCGTATTATGGAAAAAATGAAATTGAATAGAAATTACCAGTGTTCATTATGGGTCCACCAACTTCAAAATGCCAAAAAATAATATCAAGTCTTTGTCCAGTCTGCAGTATGCACTTTATTCGGAGACTACTAAATACAGAAATGCTCTAAAGAATAAATTGCTTTAAGATATGACCACATTGCACCTTTTCACATGATTATGCTGTGAATAGTGGGCATGCACTTAGTTATGTTGGTTTTTTGTTATGCCCATAGCTGTACGAGGGAGATTCAGTTAAATTTATGTAAGTTTTGAGATGTGTAGAAATGTAAATTTGTACATTGTGAAGTTTTTGTATTCCCTTTTTAAGACTGGCATTTGGGTTTTTTTGGTCTTTTTTTTGTATTGCACATTTTACCCCCAGATTTAGAGCACTACCATTGGCTTAAACTGATACTGATACATTTCTGAAACAGAAAACTGTTAATAATGACTATTGATTTTATAAGGTAAATTGTGGGAAGAATTGGGACATTTTTGGCCATATTATAAGTAGTGGTTGATATTCAAAATCTGAGATATAACAAAATTACCTGTTTGATTTATTAATTTTCAAATCAATTCTTTTTTATTTGTTGAGATCAAATGTTATAGCAAAGCATTGAAATCTGCAATAAAGAGAAAAAGGAATTGAAGTTGATATAAACTAGATATAGATAATGATATATTGAAAGTACTTTGTCTGTTTTTTATTCTGTACGAACATTGGGGCTTTCTTGGCCAAGTGGTTAAAGTCCCTTATTTCTAATCTCTGGCCCTTCACTGCTGTGGGTTCAGAATTTCACCTGGAGTGCAGAATTCTTTCATGTGAAGAAGCAATGCAGCTGGCTTATAAATAGTCTCTGGTTCTACCCTGGAGCCTGCTCATGCATAAAACAGTGTTAGAAGAAGAAACTGGGGTCTTCCTTCACAGTTGAAAGCTGAAAAGTCACCATATTCCTTAAACTTATGTTGTTATAGCAAATTGTATAAATATTATATATAAAATTCCTATTTTTCATATCATATTTTGTTACTAAGTCTTGTGTACTCAGATCCCATATAACTTACTCATATCATAAAGTATACCAGTACTTTTACTTACATTTTGTATATCTATTTGGCCTTTTCTGTATGTGTTATACTATGTGCTAAGTTTCATCAGAAACTTTCAAACTTTTCATAGAAATTGTCATTCATTCATCATTGACTGATAAAGAACAGTGTGTGCCTTAGCCAACATGGAATGTTCTGTTTTCATTTTCATGCATTAGACATATTAAATATCTAACTGTACATTTAGCTTCTTCATGTTGCTAGTCATAGACATAGTTTTTCAAAGATAAGCAGTATTTATCTCCCTTTACCAATTGCCTCCAAAGTAATCTAGAATGCTTTGATAATTTTTATATCTTTTCTTTACCTTTCTTAAGTAATTACTGAATTTGGACAAATTAAATTGGAAAATTTTATCAGCTGACTGCAGATTGTTGTAGGAACATTATCTTCATATTTCGTATTTTAAATCCATTTAAATCATCCAAAATTTATGCAGATTCTAAAGGGAGATAACAATGTATTGTATGCACGGGAGGTCAAAAGTGGTTGCGGGACAAAATCCTTCCCAATCAAAAAACACCTGCTGCTGATATTTGACAAAGTGGACAAAATCCTTCTCGTACCGCCAGCAGGATTTCCACAATTTTGCAAAGAATTTCTGAATTTTTAGCTCATCTGATTTTTTGAAAAAAAAATGATGAGTTATTGTCATCACTTGAGCGGTTGTCGGCGTCGGCGTCGGCGTCGGCGTTGCCTGGTTAAGTTTTATGTTTAGGTCAGCTTTTCTCCTAAACTATCAAAGCTATTGCTTTGAAACTTGGAATACTTGTTCACCATCATAAGCTGACCCTGTGTAGCAAGAAACATAACTCCATCTTGCTTTTTGCAAGATTTATGGCCCCTTTTGTACTTAGAAAATATCAGATTTCTTGGTTAAGTTTTATGTTTAGGTCAACTTTTCTCCTAAACTATCAAAGCTATTGCTTTGAAACTTGGAATACTTGTTCACCATCATAAGCAGACCCTGTACATCAAGAAACATAACTCCATCTTGCTTTTTGCAAGATTTATTGCCCCTTTTGGACTTAGAAAATCAGTTTTCTTGGTTAAGTTTTATGTTTAGGTCAGCTTTTATCCTAAACTATCAAAGCTATTGCTTTAAAACTTGCAACACTTGTTCACCATCATAAGTTGACCCTGTATAGCAAGAAACATAACTCCGTCCTGCTTTTTGCAAGATTTATGGCCCCTTTTTGACTTAGAAAATATCAGATTTCTTGGTTAAGTTTTATGTTTAGGTCAACTTTTTCTCTTAAACTATCAAAGCTATTGCTTTGAAACTTGCAACACTTGTTCACCATCATAAGCTGACCCTGTACAGCAAGCAACATAACTCCATCCTGCTTTTTGCAATAATTATTGCCCCTTTTGGACTTAGAAAATCATTTTCTTGGTTGAGTATTATGAAAATCATTTTCTTGGTTGAGTATTATGTTTAAGTCATCTTTTCTCATAAACTATCAAAGCTGTTGCTTTAAAACTTGCAACAGTTTTTCACCATCATAAGTGGACACTGTACATCAAGAAACATAACTCTATCCTGCTTTTTGCAAGAATGATGGCCCTTTTTAGACTTAGAAAATCATGGGTAGGACAATATTTCTATTACACAAAAAAAAATCAGATGAGCGTCAGCACCCGCAAGGCGGTGCTCTTGTTTTATATTACTTTGCATTGCAGTGCTCTTGTTTAATATTTAGTTATGGTCCTTGAAAATGTTTATCAAAAGAGTGCGGAAAATTCGTAAGAGTGGTTTTTTCCTCTTATCAAAAAATCAGCACAAGGAGTTTTGTCCGATAGGGGCTTTGTCCTACATTTGTCAGAAGAGTTTAATCTAAATATAACAGTATAGACAGATTAGTAACAGTCTAACCAAATGTTTTGTCTGTAGCGATGTTATTTACCCAGAAGCCCAATGGTTGTGTTCGTTCCCCGACATATTCAGGTAGGCATTGTTTGCACGTGGTTATTTCGTCGGACATACTATAGTTTCCCTGCTTGTAGATACTCTTGAAATACTTTCTTAATCGTTCATTTCTTCAGATAGTGCTGAAAGTTTTTTGTGTTGTGTTTGTGAATGTGGCAGATATTGTTACGCTTGATAAGTGTCTGTCTGTCAGTACATTTCATGATAAATGCATGTAAAATAAAGTAGATCATTTCCAAACTTACTGTAGTATTTCTTACAAGCTGTTGTGCATTTTACTGTCAGCAAACTGATGAATACAGTCACACTTGTAGAAAAGGACTTTCTTACAGACTGAAAGAGATTTGCTGTTAGGAAAATCAACTGAAAATACAGACATAATGTGTTCCATATACATGTGATGAAATGTACCAAGACACTTGCAAACTGATTTTAAAAAACTATGTTAATAATATAATGTGCTGCTCTATTTTTTTGTCTTGTTCACCTATTGAAATAGAGACTTTATAGATGGTAGGTTATCTCCCTTTATTATTACACATATCATGAACATGACTTATTATTTTCACATAAGAAAACACTGCATCCAAAGTTCTATGCTACTTTGACTAAGTCATCCATTTAATTTCTGAAATTGATCAAAACATTGAGGTTAGTTCATAGCTTTTTGCTGTTGAAAAAATCCAGTAAACAGAGTTCAACTCATCATAGCAAATCTGTTAATCCGCAAACATTTGAGTCAGATAAAGTACAGTTAATATAATGAACCAATGAGTTAGCGATAATTCTATTGAACTGCTTTTGTGGAAAAAGTATAAATAACCAGACATCTTTGAATTACTTGTGAAAGCAGAGCAGATATGATCATAGTTTAAATAATTTGCTTTTTTGTCTTGTCCACTGTTAGTGGAAGCAAAACTGAGCATTCCAAATTCTGGTGGCAGCGACAGTGTCAGCAATTAGGAATAACTAAAAAACCGTTAATATATTTCTTTTAAACCTTGTAGGATGAATTAGAAACTACTTTTACACCCCCATGTTGAGTCCAGGCCCCCTAGTGACCTTGACCTTGAAGAAATCAGCATTTTTTTTTAGATTTTTTTACACCTTTGAAAATTCACAAAATGACAATTTCTTAATAACTGTTACATGTATTGCTTTGAAACTTTTGTAGGATGGTTCAAAAACTCATTTTACACCCCATGGTGAGTCCTGGCCCCCTAGTGACATTGACCTTGAAAACATTAGCAGTTTACATTTTTGCAATAGCATTAAAAATATCATGAGAGTATAAAACCCCCTAGCCTGAATCCAGTTGCCCTAAGGTGAGACACTTTCTGGCAGTGACCTTGTGTTGGGGTAACATTTATACTAGTACATAGAGATATGGGGATGACAAGAAGAACAGGCATGACTGTATTCATCTTTCTCAAAAAGTCATTCTTTCACTAGCAAAATCTTAAAAATAACCATTAAAAAGATATTTTCATGTCTCTGAAAGGAGGCATATAGAAACGGCACTCTGTTAATTCCTCCTTCTGTCAGAAGCACTTTGTTTCACAACTAACTTTGAAACAGTTCAAGCGGTTCCAGTAAAACAACACAAACGTTAAGTATGATAAGAAAGCATGTTGAGCATAATAGCCACACCATAGGTGGTCCACTTCATAGGGGATTGACACTTACTAGTGACGTCCCTGGTTTCAAATTTGATATTGGTACAAAAATGTACAAACTTTGGGAAAACTTGAATACTATTAAAAAAGATGTATTTGGTAGTTGTGTTATTTCTGTATCAGTAACGTCTCATAAACTGCACATTTTAACAATACATTATTAACAAAACACACCAAGACGTCTTGACTTTTCATTTAACATCACACCATAAATGGTTCTAGTTGTTTTTTTTTTGGTTTCAGCTTATTTGTCTGGTTAAGGTCATATGTATAGAAGTTTTGCCAATTAAACTTTCATCTTGTTTGCATAGTGCTGTTTTGTATTTGATTTTCATGTTCTATTATTTGGTTTCGATTCCAGTCTCACAGAAAAGATCATAAAATAGTTCTAAATACAGTTCATTTATGGAGATCAGAGGAACACAAAACATTTACAAAGCAAATGAGATCAGTTACATGTTGAGAAATGAACTTCAGATCATGTTTTTTTTGTGTCCTCAAACAAAATTTACCAGGGTTGGATGAAGAATATATTAACTTGTTTAGTCAATCCAGACTTCATTTTATAAAACAAGAGCAATAACAAAAAAAAAAACACAAAGAACAAAATAAACCCAATTTATTTGGTGAAATTTAAAACAGAACAAATTGATTCAGCAACACTTCTTATAACCATGCATTTTGAGTTCTCTAATCTGTAACCAATGGCAACCCCATGCTGTTAAACAAGAGACTAAGTTATTATTAATTTGAGTTTGGGAACCAGTCTCAGTGTACAGCTTTTCTATTGGTCAATATCAAGATTGAGCTCAGAATCAACCAATAAGATGCTGGAGTTCTGACACAGTCTTCAGTCTTAGTTTTATCATTTTGGACCCAGCCATTGATCAACCACAGTCCATGTTTTGAAATTTAAAATTGACTGGTGTTTTCAATTTTTATGACTTTCTAGTTATTTGAAAGTCTTAAGAAATTGTAAAATTGTCTGACACAGGGTCTTAAAATGGTTGCCGGTGGTAACTAGTGTCTGAGTGCCAATATGATTTCAAATGGAAACTGGTAAATGGCTGCAAATGGAAACTATAGTTTCTCACATCCATTAGGAGAATGCATACTAATATACAGAAAGAATATTATACATGTAATATATGTACCATTATAGAACAGGAAACGTAAAAGATGGAGGTGGCTACAATGTACAATAATTTCTATAGGGTAGTATTGATAAGAATATTCTTAACAGTATATTAGAGTATAAGTTTGTTGTTTGCTAAATATATCTGATGAATCATAGCATACACTTCTCATTGTGCTTGGACTCTACCAGGTCAAAGGAAATTCAGTGTCAGCTGTTTTATCTTCTTAGTGAACCTGCTGAATATTATGTTTAATTTAGCAGTATGTCTTCTTTAAGAACATGTAAAATACTGTTATCATTTTGTCTTCTCAAAGAAGTAAAAGTATGTCTTCTTATTGAACTTGCTAAATACTTTAGTTGTATGTGTTCCAAGTGAACTTGCCAAAATAGTTAAGTGAATATCTTCTCAATGAATGAAATCTGTATGTCTTCTAAATGAATGTTAGCTTATGTCTTCTCAATGAATGTTAGCTGTATGTCTTCTCAAACAGCCCGCCCGCTTAGCTCAGTAGAGAGAGCGTTGGTCTACAGATCGCGGGGCCGCGAGTTCGATCCCCGGGCGGGGCGTATGTTCTCTGTGACGATTTGATAAAAGACATTGTGTCTGAAATCATTTGTCCTCCACCTCTGATAATTCATGTGGGGAAGTTGGCAGTTACTTGCGAAGAACAGGTTTGTACTGGTACAGAATCCAGGAACACTGGTTAGGTTAACTGCCGACCGTTACATAACTGAAATATAGTTGAAAAACGGCGTTAAACACAAAACAAACAAACAAACAAATGATAGCTGTTTGTCTTCTCAATGAATGTTAGCTGTATGTCTTCTCAATGAATGTTAGCTGTATGTCTTCTCAATGAATGATAGCTGTATGTCTTCTCAATGAATGTTAGCTATATGTCTTCTCAATGAATGTTAGCTGTATGTCTCCTTAATAAACGAAAGCTGTATGTCTTCTCAATGAATGAAAGCTGTATGTCTAAAAAATCTCAGTGAATGTTTGCAGTATGTTTTCTCAATGAATGTTTGCTGTGTGTTTTTTCAGTGAATGTTTGCTGTATGTCTTCTCACTGAGTTATGGCTATATGTCTACTCATTGAATGAAAGCTGTCTGTCATCTCAGTAAAAGAAAGCTTCATGTCTCCCCAATGAATGATAGCTATATGTCTCTGCAATGATTGTTAGCTGTATATCTTCTCAATGAATGTTAGATTTATGTCTTCCCAATAAATGATAACTATGTCTTCTTAATGAATGATAGTTGTATGTCTTCCAATGATTGATAGCTGTATGTCTTCTCAATGAATGATAGCTCTATGTCTCCTCAATGAATGATAGCTGTATGTCTTCTCAATGAATGATAGCTGTTTGTCTTCTCAATGAATGATAGCTTTTTGTCTTCTCAATGAATGGTAGCTGTATGTCTTCTCAATGAATGTTAGCTGTATGTCTCCTCAATGAATGATAGCTGTTTGTCTTCTCAATGAATGGTAGCTGTATGTCTTCTCAATGAATGTTAGATGTATGTCTCCTCAATGAGTAATAGCTGTTTGTCTCCTCAATGAATGATAGCTGTTTGTCTTCTCAATGAATGATAGCTGTTTGTTTTCTCAATGAATGATAGCTGTATGTCTCCTCAATGAATGATAGCTGTATGTCTTCTCAATGAATGATAGCTGTATGTCTTCTCAATGAATGTTAGATTTATGTCTTCCCAATGAATGATAGTTGTATGTCTCCTCAATGAATGATAGCTGTATGTCTTCTCAATGAATGTTAGATTTATGTCTTCCCAATGAATGGTAGCTGTATGTCTTCCCAATGAATGGTAGCTATATGTCTCCTCAGTGAATGGTAGCTGTATGTCTTCTCAATGAATGATAGCTGTTTGTCTTCTCAGTGAATGATAGCTGTATGTCTTCTCAATGAATGGTAGCTGTATGTCTCCTCAATGAATGATAGCTGTATGTCTTCTCAATGAATGATAGCTGCATGTCTCCCCAGTTAGTGTTAGCTGGATATCTTCTCAATGAATGTTAGCTGTATGTCTCCCCAATGAGTGTAAACTTTATGTCTTCTCAATGAATGTTAGCTGTATGTCTCATCAGTGAATAATTGCTATGTTTTCTCTACGAAAGTTTGCAGTATGTCTTCTGAATGAATGATGTTTGTGTGTCTTTGCAATGAATGTTAGCTGTATGTCTTCAAACTGAACCTGACAAATATTTGTAGAGGACTTAATAATGTCATTTTCACAGTCTGTCTCTGTGTCCTCTCATAGTGTGTTACATTGCAACATTTGTGTTAGTCCTTCAAATGCATACACGTTTTGCTTTTGGTTACATACACATACAAAGTAATTAAATGCACACGTGGATGAAAGACAATTGTAATATATAAGAAAACAGCAGCTTGTACTTAAAGTTTTGTAATCTACGCCAGGCCAAACAGCTGTTCATTCTTGGCATATAATAGATACATGTCCTCTTCAAAGTGTGAATGTTTCATAAATAATACATAGTCGTTGCTTATTGTTTGACATGTTCTGTTTGTGTTCTTTTCAACTTTTGTAGCTAGAAACATTGTAAAATGTTTAATGTTAAAGTTATTGTCTTGTATGGTATTGATTAAGAAACATACAGTCTCTCAGACTGCCTTGTTAGACATGTGTACAGTAAACCTCGCTTATAAGGAACAGCTCGGGACCTTTAAAAATTGTTCCTTATAAACGAGGTTCCTTATATCCGTATAGCGAACTAGTTCCTTGTAACCGAGGTTGGTATAACGAGCACAGTTTGTATAGCGAACGCTGTTTGAATGAGGTTTGAAAAAGGCAATGTGTTCTCACTCTCTCATGAATCTTTATGTGAGAAAGTTGCGAGTCTCTGTCCATTACAAGGAGATTCTATACTATGACCAAACAATCCAGCCAAGGGAATATGTTTCGTATCGTATCCATTTTGAAAACAATGTGAGCCAATTATTGTTTACTTGATTCGGGAACGGCTACGAAAAACAACACAATCAAATCCTGTGACTGTCCTGCAAACATTCTAATTTTAATGGTCATTTAATCCAATTATCGCGGTTAACGGTAAATTCAAAATTCAAGTACACCACGTATTAAAAACCAAATTATTTGTTACATAATCAGACTGGTTTGTCGCGTGTTGATTAGATTACGTAAACACACAATACTACATGTACCTTTACTGGCCATTCACCTATTAGAAAACGTGGACCTCTGATTGGCCAGGAGCAAAAAAGAGTCGCCGTAAACTGCGCCTTTTGACTAACAGGCGCAACTGTTTTATCATTGTCTTTATTGTGTATTGAGCAAGCACGCGCATGGCAAAAATATGCGCCCCGGGGAATCGCGTTTGGGATATTCTAGCATCCTTTTTCAAAAAGTATGCGTCCAAATTTTTGTGAGTCTCTACAAATGTAGATATATAAATTAAACAGCACAAGTGTGTTATCTACGAGTATATAGACTGAAGCATAATACATAATAGTCTAGTATTTGGTAAATGTTAAAGATGATATTATATTTTTTCATTTTGTCGTATCCGTGAATTAACAAACTATAGATCATAGTAATGAAATAATTTGTGTTTATGTGCGTGAAAGTGCCGACGTTACTCTGACGTCATCAGCGATTCTCCTGTTTATTTCCGGTTTTTAATAATTTTTATTTGTTTTGTCTGTTCGTTATAACCGAGGTGTTTTCCATTGAATTTTGTACTTTTGGACAGGAAAAAGTGTTCCTTATAACCGAGTGTTCCTTATAACCGAGTTCCCTATAACCGAGGATTTTTACATTGAATAAAGAAGGAATAAAATCGGGGAATTGAAAACTGTTCCTTATAACCGAGTGTTCCTTATATCCGAGTTCCTTATAAGTGAGGTTTACTGTATAACTGTTTTCTCACCTCATATATGTTCGTTTATTTGTGTGATTTTCAGTTAAAGTTATCCCTCTGTACTTATATGTTGTCAGGTTGTATTGAAATAATTTGCTTGCTTTTACTCTTAGTTTATTGCTATGTGAATCAACATTAATGGTAATATGTTTATGTTACACATAAGTTAGACAATATGTATAAGTGATATTGTCATAAAGTTTGTTACAATGAATCCAAATATTAGAACTCTAATTTGCTGTTTTGATTGCATGAAAATCTTAACAACAACACCTTTTAATCATTGGATTTTATTTCCCACCCTGAAAATTCCTTAAAAAAATTATCTGACATAAATGAAACTTAAATGTTTAAATGTACAAAGAATCTCATTCAAAATTGTATGACCAAAGCTGATTATTACATTATGTCTAGTGACTCGTGTTGTCCGGCAACTGATCCTGTTGGGTGACTTGTGTTGTTTGATAACTGATCCTGTTGGGTGACTTGTGTTGTCCGACAACTGATCCTGTTGGGTGACTTCAGTTGTCTAACAGTTAATCCTGTTGGGTGACTTGTGTTGTCCGGCAGCTGATCCTGTCTGGTGACTGATACTGTATACCAGCAGCTGATTTGTCCAGTATCTGATTCTGTCCGGCGACTGGTCCTTACCCAGTATTTTACATTAGTTGTCATTATACAGTTTCTGTTATTACAAGGCTTTAAGTTGATCATCAGCAATACATATATCTGTTGTAGATTTAGCAACACTGAAAAGGAAAATGAGTCTTCGAGGTAGAAATTTTTTCATTTACCTGCAAAATTCCATGTGGGTTATTGTCTACTGGTCTAGACATATTTTAACAATGAGCTACAGTATAATTATGTACTTTCTTGATACCTTCAATGACAGATGAAACATAAAGTAAAATTTGGAGGGAGCCAATTCCGTTATCACTTTCAAATTGCCAAAAAAATACAGGACAGTGATTATTCCACTGTCAAATATTGGGGCTGTAAATATATTTTGATACTGATGTCCCACCTTTTCTTTTCTTGCACACCGGACTGGCGTTTTCGGTGATTTTACCCATGCCAGCAAAACCCATCTGGCACCCCCCATGCCAGATGACTCTTGTGCTGTTAATGACAACTAGTGGTTCATGCACTGATAATATATTGTTTATGTGAAAATACGAAAAAGCAGGTACCTTGATAGTTTTTCTCCGTTCCTTATAGTATATTTCTCGATTCAAAATACGTTAGTTTACCGTAAGAACATAACGTTACGCTACAAATGATAAAACTAAAGTGGAACTTTGTTATTGTGCGTAACGCAAAACATCATGACGTCACTTCTGCTTACGGACGTTAATTTCCCGCGCTTTGTGTTCATTCTCTACTATAAGAAAGAGTGCTACGTAAATATTTCTACCTGTTACTTATAAAATACAGTATTCAAGAAAAATAATCTGCCAGAATAAAATGCTAACATGTATACGATATGCAAGAAAAAATATCAGTCGTGTTTACGAATCGGATAGAAATATCAGTCCCTCGGCCACCTGCGCATGGGCGGTAATTCGGCAAGCCTCATTACTGCCCAATGCGCAGGTGCCCTCGAGACGTATATTTCTATCCAATTCGTAAACACATGACAGATATCATTACTCTAGGCATTTACTTGTATTATCCCTTTTTTTCAAACAATAATATCAGAAGCATGAAAGATACGTTCTTGTTGATGAAATTAATAGATAACTGATATATATGTTGCAGTTTGCTATTTCTTGCTGTGCTTCAGCATTTAGGCGTGCATTCATTTGACAAGAATCTATTAATTTAAACTGGATCACTTTGACCTATACCAGTATTTTAGAAAAATGAAAATCTTAAGGTAAAATATACTTATTTCGGAATATATATATTAGATGAAAAAAACTGAAGTTACTGTAGCTAATTGTCAAAATACAATATCTTGGTGATCGAGTCATGCTTTCTTTTTTCAATTGTAAGGGTATGAATTTTGCATATAATAGAATTTAATAGAAATCTATATGATTATTGTGCTTTTATATAAACTTTAGTTTGCTTACTGTATGTCATGTTTTATTTGGTTGAAGACTTGACCAGAGAAAAAGAACAGTAAAGGTGATGGAACCAACAGATGTTTAACAGAGCTGTAGTAGAAATATTCAATAATTTAATCATTGGTGATACTTAATTACTGTAGCAAGCTTAAACTAGTTGAGCTTCTGTTTGATCTGCCTTTTTGGGTAACAAAGTTTTTCCTTTGATTTCTCTTAATATAAAATGTGCATTTTTTTTTTTTTTCAAAGTTTGAATGATCCTACTGACATCCATACTCAGATTGATATAAAACATATATTTGATCTTGTAAATTACAGCCACAATTCATGAAAACTCTGTTATAGGGTTGATTGATCAAATACAGTAGTAAACTGGAGCAGAGCAACTGTATATTATAGTCCACAGAAGTCTTTCTAAAATCTTTGTTTACGTTTAGTGAATACTTTGATTTAGTTGATTTATCTTTGTTTAGAATAAGAAAGATTGGATTTTTTTATTTGAAATATGTTATTTTATATATTATTGTAGTTTGGTAAAGTGATTATGTGCTGTTAGTATTTTAGATTGTAAACTGATTTTTCTTCTTTAAGCACGCACATATACTTACAAAATGCACCAAGGTATATAGAACATTTTCTTAAACCTTTGCAGTATTGTGATCTTACTCTAAGTATGTCATTGTATAAGGAGTCTGTAAAGAGTTGGCTTTTAAGTGCTATTCTGCACAGTGTTCTCTTCTATACTCTACAGGTTCTGTGTACGCTTTGAGTACCACAGCACATTTTACAATCATAGATATAGCCTTCAGGTTGAACCTTATCACATATGTATCATCAGAATATGTCTGTTGTCCCTGTACCACTACTTTCCTTGTCCATGTACCCATTGTTTTCTTGTCCCTGTATCACTACTTTCCTTGTCCATGTATCCCTACTTTTCTTGGCCCTGTACCACTTGTTTTCTTGTCCCAATATCACTGCTTTTCTTGGAAACTTCATAGGATGATTGGACATGCAGAGTAGCTGACCCTTATTGATTTTGGGGTCACTCCAGTAAAGGTCAAGGTCACAGCAGTCAGAACATGACAATTCATTTCTTGTCAGTAACTTGAGAACCATTTGACCTAGAACCTTCAAACTTCAAAGGATAATAGGACTTACAGAGTAAATGACTCCTAATGATGTTAGGGTCACTCCATTAAAGGTCAAGGTCACAGGGGCCGTCTGTCCATCACACTTCATTTTTGTTCAATAATTGGAGAACCAGTTGACTTAGAACCTTCAAACTTCATAGGGTGATAGGGCTTACAGAGTAGATGACCCCCTATTAGTTTTTGGATTGCTAAATCAAAGGTCAAGGTCACAGGGGCCTGAACATGGAAAACCGTTTCTGATCAGTAACTTGAGAACCACTTGACCCAGAATGTTGAAACTTCAGGATGATTGGACAAATAGAGTAGATGATCCCTTATGATTTTTTGGTCACTTGATCAAAGGTCAAGGTCACAGGGACCAGGACATGGAAAATGGTTTCCGATAATAACTTGAGAACCATTTGACCCAGAACCTTTAAACTTTATACGATGACAGGACTATCAGAGTAGATGACCCTTACCATTTTTCGGGTCACTTGAGCTAAGGTCAGGGTCACAGGGGCCTGAACTTGGAACACCCTTTCCGATCAATAACTTGAGAACCACTTGACTCAGAATGTTGAAACTTCATAGGATGATTGGACATGCCAAGTAGCCTATTCTATTGTAGCCAACCATCAGTCTCTTTCACGACTTTTGCTCCTGTCCCCTATTGACTTCTTGCCTATTACGACTATGCCTTGGGGGAGACATGCGCTTTTCTACAAAAGCATCTTCTAGTTTTTCATCATTGTTATCTTCATTACAGTTCTTTTCTCCCAATTATCACTACTTTTCACCCCATGCCATTGTCTCTCATGTACCTTGCAGAGTTACTGTTACTTTTCAACTAATGGCATTGTCCCTCCAATACAAAGAACTTTGTTACACTTTGTCCAATATCAAATTTCATGCATGTCTTTGGAAACATGAGACAACCGTACAGTACATAACTCTCATATTTTGTCAAAATTATGACCTTATAATCTTTAAAGTATAAGCATGTTTCTCAGAAATTCTTGACTAAATGCTTTATAACATGTTACAAGTCTTTGGCATCATGATATGACCTTACAGACCATTTAGATTTGATAGTGTTAACAGGCAAACACTCAAGGCAGCTGCTTAATCCTTACTTGTCACCTAATGAGATTGTGTCTCCTGTTACCAGCTCATTAACTGTTGCACTTCACTCATTGAAATTGTCTCTCCAGTTTCCAGCACATTAACTATAACATTTATTTCACCCATTGAGATTGTCTCTCCAGTTTCCAGCATATTAACTCTAACACTTCACCTATTGAGATTGTCTCTCCAGTTTTCAACTCATTAACTATAACACTTCACCCATGAGATTGTCTCTCCAGTTTCCAGCACATTAACTATAACACTTCACCCATTGAGATTGTCTTTCCAGCTTCCAGCACATCAAATATAACACTTCACCCATTGAGATTGCCTCTCCAGTTTCCAGCACATTAACTATAACATTTCACCCATTGAGATTGTCTTTCCAGCTTCCAGCACATCAAATATAACACTTCACCCATTGAGATTGCCTCTCCAGTTTCAAGCACATTAACTATAACATTTCATCCATTGAGATTGTCTCTCCAGTTTCCAGCACATTAACTATAACATTTCACCCATTGAGATTGTCCCTCCTGTTTCCAGCACATTAACTATAACACTTCACCCATTGAGATTGTCTCTCCAGTTTCCAGCACATTAACTATAACATTTCACCTATTGAGATTGTTTCTCCAGTTTCCAGCTCATAAACTATAACATTTCACACATTGAGATTGTCTCTCCAGTTTCCAGCACATTAACTATAACACTTCACCCGTTGAGATTGTCTCTCCAGTTTCCAGCACATTAACTATAACACTTCACCCATTGAGATTGTCTCTTCAGTTTCCAGCACATTATCACCCATTGAGATTGTCTCTCCTGTTTCCAGCACATTAACTATAACATTTCACCCATTGAGATTGTCTCTCCTGTTTCCAGCACATTAACTATAACATTTCACCCATCGAGATTGTCTCTTCTGTTTCCAGCACATGAACTGTTGCACTTCACTCATTGAGATTGTCTCTCCAGTTTCCAGCACATTAACTATAACACTTCACCCATTGAGATTGTCTCTCCAGTTTCCAGCACATTAACTATAACACTTCACTCATTGGGATTGTCTCTCCTGTTTCCAGCACATTAACTATAACACTTCACCCATTGAGATTGCCTCTCCTGTTTCCAGCACATTAACTATAACATTTCACCCATCGAGATTGTCTCTTCAGTTTCCAGCACATTAACTGTTGCACTTCACTCATTGAGATTGTCTCTCCAGTTTCCAGCACATTAACTATAACACTTCACCCATTGAGATTGTCTCTCCAGTTTCCAGCACATTAACTATAACACTTCACTCATTGGGATTGTCTCTCCTGTTTCCAGCACATTAACTATAACACTTCACCCATTGAGATTGCCTCTCCTGTTTCCAGCACATTAACTATAACATTTCACCCATTGAGATTGCCTCTCCTGTTTCCAGCACATTAACTATAACATTTCACCCATCGAGATTGTCTCTTCAGTTTCCAGCACATTAACTGTTGCACTTCACTCATTGAGATTGTCTCTCCAGTTTCCAGCACATTAACTATAACACTTCACCCATTGAGATTGCCTCTCCTGTTTCCAGCACATTAACTATAACATTTCACCCATCGAGATTGTCTCTTCAGTTTCCAGCACATTAACTGTTGCACTTCACTCATTGAGATTGTCTCTCCAGTTTCCAGCACATTAACTATAACACTTCACCCATTGAGATTGCCTCTCCTGTTTCCAGCACATTAACTATAACATTTCACCCATCGAGATTGTCTCTTCAGTTTCCAGCACATTAACTGTAGCACTTCACTCATTGAGATTGTCTCTCCAGTTTCCAGCACATTAACTATAACACTTCACCCATATTAGATTGCCTCTCCTGTTTCCAGCACATTAACTGTAACATTTCACCCATCGAGATTGTCTCTTCAGTTTCCAGCACATTAACTGTTGCACTTCACTCATTGAGATTGTCTCTCCAGTTTCCAGCACATTAACTATAACACTTCACCCATTGAGATTGTCTCTCCTGTTTCTAGCACATTAACTATAACACTTCACCCATTGAGATTGCTCTCCTGTTTCCAGCACATTAACTATAACATTTCACCCATCGAGATTGTCTCTTCATTTCCGCACATTAACTGTTGCACTTCACTCATTGAGATGTCTCTCCAGTTTCCAGCACATTAACTATAACACTTCACCCATTGAGATTGTCTCTCCTGTTTCTAGCACATTAACTATAACATTTCACCCATCGAGATTGTCTCTCCAGTTTCCAGCACATTAACTATAACACTTCACCCATTGAGATTGTCTCTCCTGTTTCTAGCACATTAACTATAACATTTCACCCATTGAGATTGTCTCTCCAGTTTCCAGCACATTAACTATAACACTTCACCCATTGAGATTGTCTCTCCTGTTTCTAGCACATTAACTATACATGTATAACATCTCACCCATTGAGATTGTCTCTCCTGTTTCCAGCACATTAACTATAACACTTCACCCATTGAGATTGTCTCTCCAGTTTCCAGCACATTAACTATAACACTTCACCCATTGAGATTGTCTCTCCAGTTTCCAGCACATTAACTGTTGCACTTCACTCATTGAGATTGTCTCTCCTGTTTCCAGCACATTAACTATAACACTTCACCCATTGAGATTGCCTCTCCAGTTTCCAGCACATTAACTGTTGCACTTCACTCATTGAGATTGTCTCTCCAGTTTCCAGCACATTAACTATAACATTTCACCCATTGAGATTGTCTCTCCAGTTTCCAACTCATTAACTATAACACTTCACCCATTGAGATTGTCTCTCCGTTTCCAGCACATTAACTATAACACTTCACCCAACAGATTCTCTCTACAGTCACCTGCTGCTTAATTATTACATTTTACACAGTGATCTTGCCTGGTCACACTTTCAAAGCCCATTACTATATCACAGATATATTATACACATTAATCACAGAAATTCTTTTTAACACCTTCATTGTAAAATTCTTTGTTATTCCCCATATTTTGAGAATTTACATTGCTTCTAATTGCTTTGGCTTAGCATGCAGTTTTGCTTGTGTTTCATGTTGCAAATTGTTGCTTTTTGATAATTTTAGATTTTATATTTCTGTCATAAAATTACAATTACTGCTATATATTAGCATTTGAAACAATGAAAAAACTAGTTTCACATATTAATGTAACTTGTATCAAAGTTGTATATGGAGAAATATTTCATATTGCATTACATGTATAGTACATTACATGTATTATTCGATGCAATGGATTATTTTAGATTTCATATTAGAATGTTATAATATCACGAAGGAGACATTTTATTCTTGAGCAAGGATTAAACTGGTCTTGTAGAGTCTTTGTGTAGGAATTTGTTTGTGTAAATTTTGTGATGGAGAAACAGTCAAACCTGGCTTTAAAGATCACTCTTTGGAAATGAAAAACTTGTCACATATGGTCTCTCAGAACAGGTAAAGATGTAATGTTCATGAAGAAACTGAGAGAGAAAAGTGGTGACGTTTGAAAGCAGGTTAAATAGTTGATGCCTTAATTCAGAAGTGTTTTTAGAAGATCAGGTTTGACTGCATTCTGCAAGCTTCCCTGTCTAAGTTTGTTCAATTTTGGTTTATGTTGGAGGACATAAAGAGCTTATTTGGGTAACGAGGCTTAGGGCTAGTTATAAAGCACCAAGACTTTTTAGTGTAAAGGAGTAGAGGTGAAAGTCAGGACTTTAAACTGAGTTTGGAAACCTGTCTCAAATTTTCAGAATCTCACTGGTTGACTAACATTGTAAACTTACTGAGAGAATAAAACACAACAGAACAGGAGTTTCTGTCTTTTAAACCACAGAATTAAAGGCTCATAATGCCTTTGTTTATATTGTTGCTGTCATATTTTTTTGTTGTAAACAAGAAATGCATTTACTTCTTTTTAAATCCTTTTTTAGATAATTTATTCCTTAATAATTATCAAAGGTTTTAATATGAGTTAACAGAGTAGAAAGTATTACTACATTGTTTTTTATTACCTCCCTTTAAGGCTCAGAGGGTACATAGGCAATATTGAAAGTTGTTCTTTTCTAACCATCGAATTATGCGTAACATCTATTTGAACAACTGCTTTTTCAAAAGCTTTTTAGAACTTTAAATGGTTTTGCGACTATTTTATACTAAGTAAGTTCTCATTTCTTAAAATGAATAAGCATGATTTTATAAGAACAACAAAAAAATAAAATTCATATATAGGAAGGTATTTAATGGGAAAACTGAGAAAAATATAAACCAATCTAAAATATGACAACATTACTTACATTGGAAGAAATGAAAAGTTCTAATGAATTCTAGTTTACATTTCGTGGGCTTAGCGCAAAACGGTTGTAACTTATATGAAATAAAGAAGGAGTTACAACCGTTTTGCGCTAAGCCCGCAATTTAGGATATTTCACACATAGATCAAATATTTCTGTTAACAAAAGTCTAAAGCTGTTGACATAGATAGAATCACTGAAATTGTATATGACCTGTCACAAATGTATTATTCCTAGACATTTCAGAAGATACTAGTTTTTTCTAGCTACTAGCTTGATCATTGATTAAAATGAAAATATGATTGTGCAAAATCTTTCGTAACCAAATTTTGATGTGTATTACAGGTCTGGGCAGCAATATGACAGAATTGAAGCGTCGTCAGGTCACAATGGGCAGCAACAGTTCGCTAACAAAGTCAACGTCCTTCAGCGCGTCTGCTAAAAGAGATTCTTTAGATTCGCCGCCCGTCATAAAATCTGCAGTCGCCAGCTCAAATGTTAATGGAAACCATTCCCCTTCTGTAGCATTCCATTTAGGAAGTCAAAGGTAATTAATCTTGGTTAAGGCCAAATAAAATAAATGATTTGTTTCTGGTGTGCTTATCTCATTTGTTTCTTAGTTACCGAAACTGCCTGATTTTTTTTAAAGGGAAAAACAGCACGTAGATGCTGATAGCTTTGTTTGAAAACCTATTTTAAGGTAAATCTTTAATACAGATTTTGCTTAAAGATGCAAGTACTTGAATTGATTGAACTGGGAGATAAAATGAGAAGCCAGTCAGTTATAAGAAATGTTTTAGAAAACTGCAGTGGTCATGATTCACAAGTTGAAATTATCAATATCTTATTAAAGACAAAAAAGGAAACTCCATGACCATAATTCAAGCTAATACATTAATGTAGTAGTATAAACTTGTATATTAACTCTTTCAGTATTAAGATGTCTGGGTTCTTATAATAAAGTACCCATTACTATACAAAATAGTGGAGCTTTTGTTTGTCACTCTTTTGTCTTCAACTCTGCATCACACAAGTTTTGCATGTAATTGGGTTTCTCAAAAACTGCTGAGACATTTGCTTTCAACCGTCCTGTATGTCTTCAGTATGATCAGACAACCTCACAGTACATAACTCATTTTATTTTGTCAAAATTATGCCCCTTATTATCTTAGGAATGAAAGCATGTTTGTCAGAAACGCTTGGTTAATTTCTTTCAGATGTGGTTAAATTCTTTCAGATGTGTCACAAGTCTTTGGCATCATGACATGACCTTACAGAGCAGTTGTCTTAACACTTGACTTACATTTTGTCAAAATTATGCAATTTTTTAACATAGAAATTTTGCAAAAAATGTACATGTTTCTCAGAAACTACTTCACCAAATGTTTTCAAAAACTGTTTACACATGTTTAGCATCATGTGATGACCTTGCGGAGCAGTTTTCATAATTCTGACTTACGGTTTGTCAAATAATGCCCCATTTTCACATAGAAATTTTGTTGAAAGTTTTGCATATAAGCAAGGTTTTTACAGGAGGTGTTGAACTGAATGCTTTGAAACTCTTCATAAGTCTTTAGCGTCATGAACTGACCATTCTAAGCCAGGATAAATATCTCTGATTTAAGTTCACATAATTATACGCCTTTTCCATTATAGAAAATTTTGGTAAAGCTTTTATATGTAAGCTAGTAATATGTGAAAGAGTTTCATATAGTTGAGCATTCTGCCACAGACTGATCTTGTTACATGTCCAAATAGGAAAAATGACAGAAACTTTAATATTTTATTCTTAAATCATTAAATCTTTTATCTTGCTTTTAATATATAGAAACAAAAAGAAAATCAAGACATAAGTCTATGATAGCTTGCAGTACTGTTTGACACTTGATGAATGAAACAGGATTACTTCAGAAGGTTTCATTTGTTGTTAAAACATTGGGTATGGGTGTTTAATGAAAACTATTGACTGTTATTTCATAGATATATAACACAACTGTCAATAGCTTGTTGGCAGACTTTCATATTGCCAGTGTGCTGTTTTCTGATTAAATTCATTGAGTCACTAATTTCATTTTCATATATAATCATGTATTCTTTTCCCAATATTTCTGTTTTTCTAGCCCTGGGACTTCACCAGACACACCCGACAGTGTATTTTTAGGTCGTTTATCTCCTGTTAGTGATGAAGCGCGATTTCCACGTTCCAAATCTATGTGTGGAATGGGCCCTGTTCAAAATGGGTCAAGAATCCCTAGATTTGACGCTGCAAAAACGCCTGTGAAAAATGACGTAAATTTATCGCGAAGTGATTCCGAGAATAATCTTCAGAAAAGGATTTTACAGAAGCAAGTTGGAACTGTAGGTGGTGTTGGTAGTTCAAGTCAAGATGATGATAGCCTTTCTGGAACCGAGTCTTTAGATAGTGAAGGAAAAAGTAAAAAGGAAAAGAAAAAGCTCAAATTGATCCCTAAATTTATGCGGAAAACTGATGTTTGAGACTTTGACGTTAAAATTGAGATACTTGAAAGAAAATCTTGACAACACATGTTTATTCAAAAGGCCAGGTCATGTTATGATGATCATGTGATGTGATAATTTGCATATTATGTTACTAATTTGCATAAAAAACTAATTTGTACATAGCTATTTTTCTTATGTATATGTGTAAATTTAATTATATAGTACATTTTTGATATTTCCTTTCGCATTTAAAGTATTGTGTTTAGAAATTCAATTAATTTTGATTGTTGTGAGAATAATTATTACACAATGTATATGTTTTCCAATTTATGAAATTATTTGAGAAGTGATTGGACTATTCAGTTAATATTTATTCTGTAACTTACTAAGTTTCTTTTTTTTTTTTTTAATTTATATTAATGTGAATGGAGAACATAATGAAAATCTGTCATAAGGGTGGGCCTCCAGAGTTATGTGATTTGTATTGAAATTAAGAATGTGCTTTCATTGCTTTCTAAAGGTAAAAAAAGTAAAATCAAAGTCATTCAGAGAATGATAGGCAGTACTAATTAGAGAATAAAAGTTTTGTAGACTACAGGTATTAAATACATGTATGTAGAAAAGGTATGATGTAAGACACAAATCTGTTGTTTTTAGAAAAAAGGAAATTTAGCTGTAGTTTATATAGCTTACTCATAAAATGTCAACTTAAATGAAATTCAGCGCCAGTCTGAGAATGCTGTCTATCGATTGGTTAATTTAAAATTTGCAGTCAGAATTAACCAATCAGCTTCTCAAATTCTGATACTGGTCTGCACAATTTTCTTTTGAACCTTTGACTCTTTATGTTCAGTGAGCACTTTGGCAGATTTCCAATATTTCTCAGTCTAAGGTAGCATTAGATAATGTTATATATTATTTGACTTTATTGTGTTCAAACAACATCTTATGCAATATTTACCAGTTTCACACACATATCAGCCCCCATAGGTTCAAAACCCATAGATAGGTAGTTACTACAGTAAAACACTTGTTCACATGAGCATTGATGGCTCAAGTACCTGGGCTGACTCCAGCAATTCATGTAGTTCTAGGTTGTTTTCCATATATTTTCTAGGTTCAGATCACTTGAAATTCTGGATAACTTGAGCATATTGTTCTTTTCCTTACGAACTCGAGTTATGCTAATAGAAGAGAATGTAAGACTTGGTATACCGGTAGTTGCATGCAGTGTCAGTGTGATGATCCTTTGATGAGTTCTGAAGCAATATTGCAGAATTATTATGCATATGACTCCTTTTGAAAAATTACCGAAATAATTTGTATGAATATTTCTTTCATTTTACCTCAGAGCTTCAACATTTCCTTATTAGCTCACCTGTCACAAAGTGACAAGGTGAGCTTTTGTGATTGCGTGTTGTCCGTCCGTAAACTTTTGCTTGTGACCACTCTAGAGGTCACATTTTTCATGGGATCTTTATGAAAGTTGGTCAGAATGTTCACCTTGATGATATCTAGGTCAAGTTCGAAACTGGGTCAGGTGCTGATAAAAACTAGGTCAGTAGGTCTAAAAATAGAAAAGCCTTGTGACCTCTCTAGAGGCCATATATTTCACAAGATCTTCATGAAAATTGGTCAGAATGTTCACCTTGATGATATCTAGGTCAAGTTCGAAACTGGGTCACGTGCCATCAAAAACTAGGTCAGTAGGTCTAAAAATAGAAAAACCTTTTGACCTCTCTAGAGGCCATATATTTCACAAGATCTTCATGAAAATTGGTCAGAACGTTCACCTTGATGATATCTAGGTCAAGTTCGAAACTGGTTCACGTGCCTTCAAAAAGTAGGTCAGTAGGTCAAATAATAGAAAAACCTTGTGACCTCTCTAAAGGCCATATTTTTCATGGGATCTGTATGAAAGTTGGTCTGAATGTTCATCTTGATGATATCTAGGTCAAGTTCGAAAGTGGGTCACTTGCGGACAAAAACTAGGTCAGTAGGTCTAAAAATAGAAAAACCTTGTGACCTCTCTAGAGGCCATATATTTCATGAGATCTTCATGAAAATTGGTCAGAATGTTCATCTTGATGATATCTAGATCAAGTTCAAAAGTGGGTCACGTGCTGTCAAAAACTAGGTCAGTAGGTCAAATAATAGAAAAACCTTGTGACCTCTCTAGAGGCCATATTTTTCATGGGATCTGTATGAAAGTTGGTCTGAATGTTCATCTTGATGATATCTAGATCAAGTTCGAAACTGGGTCACGTGCGGTCAAAAACTAGGTCAGTAGGTCTAAAAATAGAAAAACCTTGTGACCTCTCTAGAGGCCATATATTTCATGAGATCTTCATGAAAATTGGTCAGAGTGTTCATCTTGATGATATCTAGATCAAGTTCGAAACTGGGTCACGTGCTGTCAAAAACTAGGTCAGTAGGTCAAATAATAGAAAAACCTTGTGACCTCTCTAGAGGCCATATTTTTCATGGGATCTGTATGAAAGTTGGTCTGAATGTTCTTCTTGATAATATCTAGGTCAAGTTCGAAAGTGGGTCACATGCTTTTAAAAACTAGGTCAGTAGGTCAAATAATAGAAAAACCTTGTGACCTCTCTAAAGGCCATATTTTTCATGGGATCTGTATGAAAGTTGGTCTGAATGTTCATTTTGATGATATCAAGGTCAAGTTCGAAACAGGGTCATGTGCGGTCAAAAACTAGGTCAGTAGGTCTAAAAATAGAAAAACCTTGTGACCTCTCTAGAGGCCATACTTGTGAATGGATCTCCATAAAAATTGGTCCGAATGTTCATCTTGATGATATCTAGGTCAGGTTCGAAAGTTGGTCACGTGCAGTCTAAAAGTAGGTCAGTAAGTCAAATAATGAAAGAACGTTGTGACCTCTCTAGAGGCCATATTTTTCATGGGATCTGTATGAAAGTTGGTCTGAATGTTTATCTTGATGATATATAGGTCAGGTTTGAAACTGGGTCAAGTGTGATCAAAAACTAGGTCAGTAGGTCTTGAAATAGGAAAACCTTGTGACCTCTCTAGAGGCCATACCCTTGAATGGATCTTCATGAAAATTGGTCAGAATGTTCACCTTGATGATACTAGGTCAAGTTTGAAACTGGGTCACGTGCCTTAAAAAACTAGGTCAGTAGGTCAAATAATAGAAAAACCTTGTGACCTCTCTAGAGGCCATACTTTTCATGGGATCTGTATGAAAGTTGGTCTGAAAGTTCATCTTGATGATATCTAGGTCAAGTTTGAAACTGGGTAAACTGCGGTCAAAAACTAGGTCAGTAGGTCTAAAATTAGAAAAATCTTTTGACCTCTCTAGAGACCATATTTTTCAATTGATCTTCATGAAAATTGATCTGAATGTTCACCTTGATGATATCTAGGTCAGTTTTGAATCTGGGTCACGTGCAGTCAAAAACTAGGCCAGTAGGTATAAAAATAGAAAAACCTTGTGACCTCTCTAGAGGCCATATTTTTCATGAGATCTTCATGAAAATTAGTGAGAATGTTCACCTTGATGATATCTAGATAAAGTTCAAAACAGGGTCACGTACCTTTGAAAACTAGGTCAATAGGTGAAATAATAGAAAAACCTTGTGACCTCTCTAGAGACCATATTTTTCAATGGATCTTCATGAAAATTGGTCAGAATTTTTATCTTGATAATATCTAGGTCAAGTTCAAAACTGGATCACATGAGCTCAAAAACTAGGTCACTATGTCAAATAATAGAAAAAACGACGTCATACTCAAAACTGGGTCATGTGGGAAGAGGTGAGCGATTCAGGACCATCATGGTCCTCTTGTTTATAAACGTTTTTATTTTTCTACTACCTACATTCCATTGTAGATGCTTATTCTATTTAAGGGTTCATAATGAAAGTCGGTTAAAAGGATAGAATAATATTACTTGATACTCGAGTCGTGTAACAAATTTGAAGGAAGTGTTATATTGTGACTTAGGCTTAATTTTGATTGAATGGTGTGTGAGTTTGCATATGGAAGATGCATGCTCACCTATATATAAATGGTGAACTCTTAAAACTTATTTTTAATAAAAAAAAAAGTTAAGGAAGATTGTGATTATTTCATTAATGGCTTTTGTACCTAAAGACATTAATATGCAGTTAGTGTCCACAGACAGTGCATAATGGTACTTTGAAGTTGATAGTGACTGGTGTTTATCTTCACTAAATTAATTATTTTAACAAATTTTAAATGATCAATGGAAAAAAGCAGGGCCATTACCAGTCATGATATTTCCATACTGATCCAGGATTGAAGATTGTAAAACTGAGCTTTTGAGACCAGTCGGAGAATGCAGCCTTGCCATTGGTTGATTTCAAATTTGTGTACAAAAGCAACCAATCAAATGCTGAAGTTTTGAGAGTGGTTTTCACCTTTGGCCCAGGGATTTTACAAAAATGAATTACAGGTCATATGGTGTGGCCAAATACTTTGTTGTTACTGAATTTAGGTAAAATACATAAAAATTACAAGGTTTATTTGGTAGCATGCATGTTCTCTCATGACATTATTGTACATCGAAATACGAAAAAACAAAATGCTCCTTTATGTGTAATATACCTAATACTTATTTTTGTATAGAAGCAAAAAGAAATGAGCCGTGCCATGAGAAAACCAACATAGTGGGTTTGCGACCAGCATGGATCCAGACCAGCCTGCGCATTTGCGCAGTCTGGTCAGGATCCATGTTGTTCGCTAACAGTTTCTCCAATTCCAATAGGCTTTAAAAGCGAACAGCATGGATCCTGACCAGACTGCGCGGATGCGCAGGCTGGTCTGGATCCATGCTGGTCGCAAACCTCTCATGGCACGGCTCAAATGTAGATACAGTTTATGTTTTGCAAGTTGTATGTAATTCCTGAGCTTGTTGTTAAGTTTAAGACCCGACAGTGTTGGAAAAAAGCATACTTGTTTGTGACCTTCTGTATTGTTTTTATTTGTACAGGTTAAAAACCTAATTTGTTCGAAATTGCTTCAGACTGGTTGCACACATTTGTTTCATCATAGAATCATAGAGAATTGTATAGTTACTTTTTCTCAAATTGGTTAAGGGCATGTTTAATTTTTTTAAGCATTCTTATTTATAAATAAAAAATGAAAAACATTTCTGTTAAACATGTGAGGTGGTCTGAATGTCTTTTTATTTTAGGATTATTGGATAAGATTTTTTTTATGCATTATTTGTTTCCTTTATCAAACACTCCATACATGTGCAAGTATTGTTGTTGATGTATACTTATATATATATCTCTGATCTCTGTTTCTGCATTGATTGAAATAAAGGTGGTCGTTCACTCTGTAAATTGTTTTTGTACTTGTGTTTATTCAGTGTAATTTTGAAGATGTGACATACAGCAATATACATGTAACATCCTTATGTATTGTACATTAAGAAGGTGATGTAAAATGTATATGGGAAATGTAATAAAGTTCACTTTAACAGATTCATACTTCTGTATTTCTGTGGCTTGGTTTATTTTGAATTGTGTTATTTTTGTGTTAATTTGCATGTCATATTTATTCTCTATTTTTGGATTTGGGGAATTCCACTTAATTTTTCTACTATTTTCAGAACCAGTGTCTGACACAGCTTAATTCAGTAAGTGCAACTAATATGTGACTAAATGTTCATATCTTTCGTGAAGTGTATGCAATTGTAAATTGCTTGCTTCTGTTTATTGCATCTAATAGATAATCTAGATGTAACCTGTGAGTAGACCCTTTTATTTCCTCCAGACACATATTTATCTTTACCAATTGTCAAATATAAATTTCACCTCAACAGTTAGACTTCACATTTGAAAGTTTAAAACTTCTGGGCTATTTATCTGATGGTTCCTATAAAATCACTGTCCCATTGCTGTTTGTACTCACAGAAACAATTTTACAAAATTAACTTTAATATTGGTGATATAACAGGTACAATAGAAATTACAGTATTTACTACAATACTAAATATTTACAGTGTATATTGAATTAACCCTGAAGTAATAACTATTTACACCAAATAATTTTCCTATTTCAGCTTCAAAGGCACCTTACCAGTCTCTCAGCCCTCTCAGTCCTCTCAAAGCTTTGATTTTGTGTAGGGTGGCTTCTGTGAACTTCTGCATACTCATTTTCTTTCTTTTCTGCATTAAATGCTAATTGCACAATTTAGCCAAATGAAATGTTACATTTTTCTCGTTCTTTAAATCAGCTGAACAACTAAGTTGGAAACGTATACACTTTCTTGCCGTGATGATATTATGTATATTCACCTACTGCAAGATATATTTACATCTTACAGGGAGAGTAATTTCATATAAACATTCTGTTTGGAAGTAGTTGAGAAATCAATATAATAAATTATCTATTTATAAAGCCTCTGCATTACCCTTCACATTTCTGCTTAAATTATTGAAGTGGTGCAAAAAAAAATTTTTAACTTAAAATGAATGATAGAAAAAGTAAATAATTTAAGATGAGTTGTCAACTGGTGAGAAGAAATCCATATTTAAGTTCAATTTTAGGAAAATTTCTTTGAAAATACTGATCCTTTGAAATGTTTGATGAAGTAAGATTTGCAATGACTAACATAATTTATGTATATTCATATCTGTTTGTGGTGTAAGACTTAAAAGTTGTATTGACATAAATATTGTGGATCATGCAGTATTGATTTGCTATATATTGTATTATTGTTTATAAACCTGTTTCTATAGCAACCATTTAGTAAATATTGATAAAAGTTACAGAAATTATCCTTTAGTATGGCATTTGAAAATGCATATCAAAGACGCTCTTGTAAATTGCTGAATTATATTACTCTTTTAAAATATGCCTGATTAATGTATACTTATGGTTAAGTCATTTTAGGAACAGAACAGAATAGAACATATTATACTTTATTCAATTTGTACAAAAGTACATCATCAAACAAAATATGTTCCAGCAAATATAGTAATCACATGGTACATTACATCTGACATGTGATTTGGTTTTTAAATATCTTGTACAGCATAATAAAGAAAAGAAAATTACCAATTTAGGGAAGTGCAATTTTAGAAGAACTAGGGACTTTTGTTTGTCAGTGCAATAAACATTACACATGATAATCAGTTTAACCGCTGAAGGACAAACGGGGGCCTCCCTGGCGGAGTGGTTAAGGTCTCTGACTTCAAATCACTTGCCCAACACCGATGTGGGTTCAAGTCTCTTTCCGGACGTTGAATTCTTCATGTGAGGAAGCCATCGAATTGGCTGACAGAAGGTCAATGGTTCCACCCAGGTGGCAGCCCAAGATGAAATAATGCACGGAGGGGAACCTGGGGTTTCCTCCACCATCAAAGCTTGAAAGTCGCCATATGACCTATAAATGTATTGGTGCGACATTAAACCCAACAAAACAAAACAAAAGAAGGATAAACACTACTAGGAAACTTTAAAGGAATTTACTAAGAATTTTGTATAATCCTACATTCTGAGGTTGTTTCTCAGTAAAGGTTAATTTGCTAATAAATTCATTTAATCAGGAGAAAATATCTGTCTTTTAAGGGAGGTATTCATTCTTCGGGGTTTAGACTGAATGATAAAAAAAAATGCTAGATTACCAGCCATGGAAAACTTGATTGGCGTGTTCATTAATGGTTTTGTTTCAGTTTTTCCTCCAAAATGGTATTTCTGTCTGGGAAACGTTCCCCATTACAGATTTGATTAATTGTGCATAACTCTGCAGATAGGATTTGTTCAGTTTTAGTGTTGTCTGCAACATTACCTTGGAATTGCTTCTGATTGCTTAGTGAAGTGATTGATTAGAATGTCCGTGTGTGAATAGATGCTGATCTTTGCACATTCCTGCAGATTTGTATTGCATTAGATATGGTCTAGTCTGTGCTGTTGTAATGTGGATAGCCATGTATACTCGTTTGTCTGCAATAAGATCCAGCCTCAGAATCCTGCTTTGCTATTGGTCAATTTCAAAAATGTTCACACAAACAGTCAGTCAGAAACTGGAGTTTTGAGACTGGTCTCCAAATTCAGTTTTAACATTGGACCCCGATTTTATTTTCCCTAGATAAGGATATAGGCCTCAGTTTGAATTTTGTGCAGTTGGCTAGATATAGTCATTAAACTTCTTGTCTGCAAAATTTTTTTGGTACACCATGGCTCTTTTTGTTTGACCTCTTCTGTTCTTAGTCTTTTCCTATAACTTGAATTGTCACAGTTTTCTTCCTTTCTACTTATACAGCGTAGTCGAAAAAATGCTAGAAAAAAGTGCTAGATAAACGAATTCCTGTACGTGTTGTGATAAAATGATTTAACAACAGAATACATAAGACGTCCAGATTCTACTGATTATTTAAACTCCTTATTGTGAACACTGTACCCATATGATATAAGATACTAACCTTAATCTTGATTTAATTTACTTTTAAAAGTATTCTCTCTTGTTGTATGAGTATTGAAAGTAAACTGTGTTAAATTTAAATGATACTTTTACTTATGTTTACTGACAATAAAACAACTATCTTATATGATAAATTATACTGTGTTAAAAAAAATCATTTGGTTATTATAGCCCTTTGGCAATGCATTGTTTATTTTTTGATAAATCATGTTTCAGAGTTCAGATATGGAGGAATTTAACCATGACGATATTAGCTTGGGTGGTTTGATATTAAAGCATCTGAATGATGAACTGTGGTATATCAGATGATAAACCACAAAAAAATACTTTATTCTAAAATGATCATTGAACTATTACAGTATAAAATATGCCGGTAAAGAATCTTTTGTCATGGGACAAAATTTAACATCACAATGGTCTCTGAATGGTTTGTACATCCAGCAGTTGTTCTTTTGCACAATATATGCTAGATTTCCTTCAAACAAATTGAGTAATGTTAAAATGTTGCATGTATTAGCATTGTTATATTTTTTACTAGCGCTGTTTGCAAACAACTATCTCACAGAAGTTGTGTCAGCCAAGACAAGTCAAGTTTTAAGGAAGTCGGCCGATATTAAAGCAGGAAAAATGGATAGAATTCAACAGAAACTGGATTAATGCTTATTGTAAATTTGTCATATTTGCAGATTCATGCACTAAGACAGTAAACGATATTTTTTTTTTTTTTTTGCTTATTATTGACAGACATATATCTGTGTTGAGGAGGTAGAAGGGTAATGACAGTCCATAATTTTCATGTGAATGATTATGTAGTCATGTACCAATATGCATTGTGTCACCTATAAGTTAGGTCATCCAAGCACGTAGCTTTCTGATCCAGCAGGGGATTGTTGAAAACTCTTTTGGAGAATAGGTAATCAAATGAAATTTCGGATTGCCATTGCGTGTCCACAAACTTAAGAAAGTATATTGGTCATTTACTGTACAGAGATCGGAATGAATCACCACCTACAGTAAACAGTCATGTATTTTTGTTTTCCTTCTATGAATCTTTGAAAACCCATGTCTGATATTTTCATGACAGTAAGGCTTTCTTTTTAGCTCACCTGAGCACAAAGTGCTCAGGGTGAGGTATTGTGATCGCTCACCGTCCGGCGTCCGTCCGTCCGTCGCCGTCCGTCCGTCCGTCGTCGTCCGTCCACACTTTCCTTTAAACAACATCTCCTCCTAAACCAAGAGGCCAGTTTTTGATGAAACTTCACAGAGATGTTCCTTGGATGGTCTTCTTTAAAAATTGTTCAAAGAATTGAATTCCATGCAGAACTCTGGTTGCCATGGCAACCGAAAGGAAAACTTTAAAAATCTTCTTCTCAAAAACCAGAAGCCCTAGAGCTTAGATATTTGGTGTGAAGCATTGCCTAGTGGACCTCTACCAAGTTTGTTCAAATCATGACCCCGGGGTCAAATTGACCCGCCCCAGGGGTCACTTGATTTTACATAGGAAAATCTTAAAAATCTTCTTCTCAGAAACCAGAAGCCTAGAGCTTAGTTATTTGACATGTAGCATTGCTAGTGGACCTCTACTAAAGTTGTTCAAATCATGACCCCGGGATAAAATTGACACCGCCCCAGGGTTCACTTGATTTTACATAGATTTCTATAGGAAAATCTTCAAAAAAAATTAAAAATAACCAGAAGGCTAGAGCTTAGATATTTGACATGTAGCATTGCTAGTGGACCTCTACAACATTTGTTCAAATCATGACCCCCCGGGGTCAAAATTGACCCGCCCAGGGGTCACTTGATTTTATACAGGAAAACCTTCAAAAATTTTCTAAAATAAACCAATAGGCCTAGATCTTAGATATTTGACATGTAGCATTGCCTAATAGACTTCTACAAAAAATTTCAAATCATGACCCCGGGGTCAAACTGACCCGTCCCATGGGGTTACTTGATTGTACATAGAAAAATCTTCAAAATTTTCTAAAAATAAACCAGAATGCCTAGAGCTTAGATATTTGACATGTAGCATTCCCTAGTGGACCTCTACAAAATTTATTCAAATCATGACCCTGGGTCAAATTGACCCCGTCCCATGGGGTTACTTGATTGTACATAGAAAAATCTTCAAAATTTTTTAAAACCAGAAGGCCTAGAGCTTAAATATTTGACATGTAGCATAGCCTAGTGGACCTCTACAAAATTTGTTCAAATCATGATCCCCGGGGTCAAAATTGACCCCCGCCCCAGGGGTCACTTGATTTTATATAGGAAAATCTTAGATGTTTGATATGTAGCATTGCCTATTAGACTTCTACAAAATTTGTTCAAATCATGACCCCCGGGATCAGACTGACCCCGTCCCATGGGGTTACTTGATTGTACATAGAAAAATCTTCAAAATTTTCTAAAAATAAACCAGAAGGCCTAGAGCTTAGATATTTGACATGTAGCATTGCCTAGTGGACCTCTACAAAATTTGTTCAAATCTTGACCCCCAGGGTCAAATTGACCCAGCCCCAGGGGTTACTTGATTGTAGATAGGGAAATCTTCATAAATTTGCTAAAAATAAACCAGAAGGCCTAGATCTTAAAGCTTTAGCTAAGAAATTTGTTCAAGCAAGCAACTCTACTCAGGTGAGCGATATAGGGCCATCATGGCCCTCTTGTACAATATTTGATTGAATTTTTGACCTGTTTCATTTTGAAGAGAAAGTAATGTAACCATCATGACCTTTTCCATTGTTTTATGACAGATAGGATAGATTTCTGTGAAACATGACCATCTATAGCACCAGTTGAATCACTTTTTAGCTCATCTGATTTTTTGAAAAAAAATGATGAGTTATTGTCATCACTTGAGCGGTTGTCGGCGTCGGCGTCGGCGTTGCCTGGTTAAGTTTTATGTTTAGGTCACCTTTTCTCCTAAACTATCAAAGCTATTGCTTTGAAACTTGGAATACTTGTTCACCATCATAAGCTGACCCTGTATAGCAAGAAACATAACTCCATCCTGCTTTTTGCAAGATTTATGGCCCTTTTTGTACTTGCAAAATATCAGATTTCTTGGTTAAGTTTTATGTTTAGGTCAACTTTTCTTCTAAACTATCAAAGCTATTGCTTTGAAACTTGGAATACTTGTTCACCATCATAAGCAGACCCTGTACATCAAGAAACATAACTCCATCTTGCTTTTTGCAAGATTTATTGCCCCTTTTGGACTTAGAAAATCAGTTTTCTTGGTTAAGTTTTATGTTTAGGTCAGCTTTTATCCTAAACTATCGAAGCTATTGCTTTATAACTTGCAACACTTGTTCACTATCATAAGTTGACCCTGTACAGCAAGAAACATAACTCCATCCTGCTTTTTGCAAGATTTGGCCCTTTTGGACTTAGAAAATATCAGATTTCTTGGTTAAGTTTTATGTTTAGGTCAACTTTTCTCTTAAACTATCAAAGCTATTGCTTTGAAACTTGCAACACTTGTTCACCATCATAAGCTGACCCTGTACAGCAAGCAACATAACTCCATCCTGCTTTTTGCAATAATTATTGCCCTTTTTGGACTTAGAAAATAATTTTCTTGGTTGAGTATTATGTTTAAGTCAATTTTTCTCATAAACTATCAAAGCTATTGCTTTAAAACTTGCAACAGTTTTTCACCATCATAAGTGGACACTGAACATCAAGAAACATAACTCTAACCTGCTTTTTGCAAGAATGATGGCCCTTTTTAGACTTAGAAAATCATGGGTAGGACAATATTTCTATTACACAAAAAAAATCAGATGAGCGTCAGCACCCGCAAGGCGGTGCTCTTGTTATTCTTTATAACCAGGAGTAGACAAAATATTTATTATGATTGGTATATATTGTTTATATCCATTTTTTCATTTCCTCTGTTAAAGTGTTAGGTGTATCTTTTACTTAATTTTACATTTTACACCTGATTTCGTATATGTTACACATATGTTCCTTTCCACTTGTTGATACATTTTATTTCTGTTACATGTACATGTAATATACGTATAGTAACCATACTCGTTTTCATAAAAAAATAAACTAACGCTACTGTATATCTAAATCATATTATTTATATACATTTTGTTTTCATTTCTTCGGGAGAGATTTAGTTGATGGTTACTTTGTGTAAATATTGTACATACAACTAATCTGTTTTGTGTATATACATGTTAATGTGTATGTGTACATGTACACTGTTATATTTGATGCCATGTTAATCCAGTTAATTGTTACAGATTTTTTGATGCAGTTATTTTATGAAGAATCATGCTTGCCAATATATTTATTCTTACAGTACTGGGACTGATCAGTATTTCTCACCCAAGATTATAAAACCATCCGATCGCAGAATGGAACCTTTCCATCGGTGACCGGTAATTTCAAAATTTAGCACAAAATCAACCAATGGGATGCTTGAATCTCGAGACAGGTTTTCATACCGAGGATTAATAACCTCATTTCTAGGAATCTTCATACTTTTATGGGTTCGAGGATGTGTAAAATGTTTATTGGAATCTGAGGTGATAAAATTTTAAAAATTAAGTTTTGATACTTGTTTATCAATCACACATAAAATTTATTTTTAAGGACTAAATTTGTGTAGCAAGGCATTTGATTAATTTGGGCAAAAACAAAACATGCAACAGAATTGTAAATGATGAAGTCAGTCATCACCATGATCTGGTTGCTCAGTAAAGCATGAAAAATGCATGTTCATCGATAAACAAGATCTCACTTGGTTATCACAAAGTTTAGATGGATTTTGCTCTGTGTTCTCATGACAGTTTCAAATCCATTTGATTTTATAGATCTTTGATTTTAGGGGACAGATAGCACTTGTATGCACTCACACTCTTTGTGAGCATTTTCTCTATATAAGTAAAAACGAAGTGTGTATGCATACATGTATCGTGTAGTTAAAATCTCGACCTTATATTCAAAATAGGTAATAGCTATTTTGTTTGTAGTATGTATGCATTTAAGTTTTTATGAAGGAAAGCTTCTTCAAACTCAAAAATGAATATAAAGGTCCTACATGCCTGCCTGTGTAAAACAGGGTTTTTCTTACCGAAGAGACTGTGAGGGTGCAAGTGAGGTTTATTATTCCATGCTGTCCTTAGAGTTGGGAAAACACCTGTCATTCACTGGCAGGCTTGTAATAAGATGCTTTTTCTTGCCTATCACAATCAAATAGATCCTGATGACAAAAAAAATTTGGTACTTTCTGCATTATATAGTTTATGACATTAAAATATGGCTAGTTCTACAGTGACTTAAATGCACACTATTTTAGACAAGGTATTTCCCTAGGGAAAGATTGAATATCATTCTGTAGTATTTGTTCTGACAATTAAATGAGCCGCGCCATGAGAAAACCAACATAGTGGCTTTGCGACCAGCATGGATCCAGACCAGCCTGCGCATCTGCGCTGTCTGGTCAGGATCCATGCTGTTCGCTTTCAAAGTCTATTGCAATTAGAGAAACCAACAGCGAACAGCATGGATCCTGACCAGACTGCGCGGATGCGCAGGCTGGTCTGGATCCATGCTGGTCACAAAGCCACTATGTTGGTTTTCTCATGGCGTGGCTCAAATATGTTCCCCACTAGGTAGGCAAGAACAGTCTGTCAATATAGATTCTCAAGGTGCTCAGTACCGGTATTTGATAAAAATGTCAACACATTTTATTGATGGGAAATATGCAGAAAGGTTGTAAAACTGTTTCTCAATTTGAATTTTCAATCTCAAGTTCTCCTGAAATGTAAGCTTTTTGTCTTTCATTTCATACTGAGGAAATGTTTTATAACCTTGCCGTCACATGTTTATACTAAAGCTGTCTGTCAGGAAGAAGGAAGTTCTATGCATTTACTAAACCATGTTTGTTGAACATGTTTAAATATTGATACAATTATTCCAAAACTGTATATTATGTATATATGAGTACATTGGAAGTCATGACTAGGGTTCGATTTTTCTTTGAGAAAATATTTTGCGATTTGCAACTACAATTTTACTTTAATACTGGTGAAAACATTTTTCAGTCAAGTTGAGCTGTTCAGGTAAATTGAGGAGCATTTTCAGAAAGTATTTCCCAGTTCAACAGGACATTAGAGTGTTGTTTTTTTATTATGTAGAAATTTTGTTTCCTATTGACTGTTGTTTTCATAGTAGGGCAGATTCATTGAATGCATTTTGAAAGTAGTTTTTTGCCAGAAGAACTTGAAAATGCTAATCTCAGAACATATCAGCTTTTTTTGCAATTTTTGTGTATATATGCATGCTGAATGTTAATCTAGTGCGTATGCAAATTGATTTTCAACGTTTTGATACCAGAACTTGTAGACTGTAATTGACACCAAGTTGAGTAGTGTACGTATTTTTTTTGTAGTAAATTTTGTTAATGAAAATTTTTTAATTTGTTTCCTTTGATGGGGAGAATTACCGATAGTTTAGCCTGCTGTCGGCAAGTGATTCTCCCTTTGCGACCAGTGCAGACCAAGATCAGCCTGCACATTCGTAAGTTTTCAGTGAACACCCCTTCGAATAGTAAATGGTACTGCCCAAATTGAATGATAGACCAGTCCATTTTAGAAATTCAGCAGGCTAAAGGTTAAAATTAATCAATAGTGAGACTAATATATCAGTCTTGATGTGTTATTTTTTATTATGATACTTGAATACCATCATAAATATATACATACAAGGAATCTGTGGAATTGCAATACATACAAATCCAGTATATTTTTACCGGGAAAACCATATGCATTTTGTCATGGTTTAAAGTATTTGATTTTTGTTATACATTCCTCATTTATGTTTATTTTCCCAATTTTATGTTCCTGTTCCCCATTGTATTAGGTGAACTTGTCGGTCCCAATTGGTTTAGGTTTTAGGTGAATTTCATGTTCCCTGTTATCCTAAGTGAATTTCATATTACTGTTCCCCATTGTATTAGGAGAACCTTTTGTTCCCCATTGGCTTAAGTTTTAGGTGAATTTCATGTTCCCTGTTCCCTATTGTCTTTGGTGATCTTTGTGTTCCCCATTGTCTTAGGTTTTAGGTGAATTTCATGTTCCCCATCATCTTTTGTGGATATTGAGGGTTTTTTTTGTTGCACAGTACTACTGTTTGACCAAGTTTTCCAGAGCTACAGTACTTTCAACTTGATACAGTAAAACTTGTTCTTATGAGGTGGAATTTATTCACACATAATGTCTGTTTTTCAGGGGTTATTAATTCATAAAGGAATGTCATTAGTAAGTAGTTAAGTATTTTTGTCTTACAGATTATTGTTGGTAGCATAAGTTTTAACTTCATTCTTTTAACAACAAATATAGCATTACTGTTATGCATAACTCTTTGAAGCTTTACTGTTGATTAATAAAGGATGAAATAAACCTAAAGATTTACCACTGAGAAATGCAAATCTTTCCATATGTTTTGAGTTTTAGAAATGCAAGGGACTTTGTTGATAATAGAGATTTCTGAAAGTTTGGCAATGTAATGAAATGAAAATGTGTAATTTTTCTTGAATAAGAATCCCAATTTAATGTGTGTATGTGTTATTTTGTGTATCAAATGAAGATTAAATTGTTTAAGATTTTTATTTTTGTTGTCTTTTTGTCTTTAGTGAATTTTCATCAGTTTTACACTGTCTATAGCATCTTGAAGACAGTTGAATAGATTCTGTTAAACATGCCCTTTTCAAATCTGAAAAGGTGCAACCATCCAAAGCTAATGCTTCTCATTTTCATTATGCCCCTCTTTGAAGGAGAGGGGGTTTATTTTTTGCGCATAATCTGTTTCCACAATATATATATAGGGGAAACTGACCACACAAACTGGCATCCATGGTTTTTGGCGAAATGGAATAATTTGTACCCATCTTTGTAAAGGGTCACCAAGGAAACATTTGTGTAAAATTATCTTGAAATCGGGCCTGCAGGCTCTGAAAAATAGCTTCTTTTTTTTTTAAGTTTCCACTATATACATACAGGGAAAAGTGACCATGCCCATTGGCAGCCATGTTGTTGACAAATCTGAACAGTTTGAACAATCCTCATGCAAGGTCATCAAAGGAACATTTGTGTAAAATTATTTTAAAAGTGCCTGCTGTTTCCTCTAGTATATACATTTGGGGTAAAGTGATCACGCCCCTGGCGGCTATGCTTTTTGTTTAATAAAAAAATAATTTGAACTATCTTAATAGACTGTCACACAATGACCGTGTTAGCTAAGCTATTGTGATGCTGCCAAGTCAGTTGTTAGCTTTTTACTTAAAACTTCTTATGCTTCATTTAACTTGGTCAGAAGCATCCATGTATGGATCTCTCTAACATTGTTCATATGGTTTTGCTTGGCCCTATGGAAGAAAAAATAGAAAAACCCCCCAACTTTTTTAAGGTTTCTCAAGAACCACCTGTTAGTTCATTCTCAAGAACCATTTCACTGGTTTATTAAACAAGAGGGTCATGATGGCCCTATATCGCTCAACTGAGTACCATTGCTCTTAATGATGAGATCAAGTTTTGACATGGATCACATTAAATATCATCGGGATAAAAAAATTCTTGTAACTGTCCCTTTTGACCTATGGATCACATTCTAGTCAGGGCCAATCTCCATATCAAGTTTGGGGGTCCTAGGCTCAAATGCTGCATTTTTAGCTTGACTATTCGAAGAATAGTCTAGCTATTCTACTCGCCCTGGCGTCGGCGTCGGCATTGGCGTCGGTGTCGGCGTCACACCTTGGTTAAGTTTTTGCATGCAAGTCATACAGCCATCAATTAAAGGCATATAGCTTTGAAACTTATTTTTTCTTTATCTAGGTCAATTACCAACCTCTCTGGGTCAAGTCCCATAACTCTGACATGTATTTTGAGCAAATTATGCCTCCTTTTGGACTTAGAAAATTTTGGTTAAAGTTTTACATGCAAGTTACTATCTCCAAAACTAATGCAGATATTGATTTGAAACTTCACATGTGTCTTCGGGGTTATAAAACTAGTTGATAGCAGCAAGTCCCATAACTCTGACTTTCATTTTGGCCAAATTATGCCCCCTTTTTGGACTTAGAAAATTCTGGTTAAAGTTTTGCCTGCAAGAACATACAGCTATTTCTAAAAGGCATATAGATTTGAAACTTACTTTTTCTTTTTCTAGATCAATAACCAACCTCACTGGGTCAAGACCCATAACTCTGACATGTTTTTTTGAGCAAATTATGCCCCCTTTTAGACTTAGAAAATTTTGGTTGAAGTTTTACATGCAAGTTATTATCTCCAAAACTAAGGCAGATATTGATTTTAAACTTCACATGTGTCTTCGGGGTTATAAAACTAGTTGATAGCAGCAAGTCCCATAACTCTGACTTTCATTTTGGCAAATTATGCCCCCTTTTGGACTTAGAAATTCTGGTTGAAGTTTTGCATGCAAGTACATACAGCTATTTCTAAAAGGCATATAGATTTGAAACTATTTTTCTTTTTTAGATCAATTACCAACCTCACTGAGTCAAGACCCATAACTCTGACATGTTTTTAGCAAATTATGCCCCCTTTTGGATTTTAGAAAATTTTGGTTAAAGTTTTACATGCAAGTTATTATCTCCAAAACTAATGCAGATATTGATTTGAAACTTCAATGTGTCTTCGGGTTATAAAACTAGTTGATAGCAGCAAGTCCCATAAATGCTAGCTTCATTTTGGCCAAATTATGCCCCTTTTGACTTACAAATTTTTTGGTTTAAAGTTTTTGCGTGCAAGTAATACAGTTTATTCTAAAGGCTTTAGATTTGAAATTATTTTTCTTTTTTAGATCAATTACCAACCTCACTGGATCAAGTCCCATAACTCTGGCATGTATTTTGGGCAAATTATGCCCCCTTTTGGACTTTGAAAATTCTGGTTAAAGTTTTACATGCAAGTTTCTATCTCCAAAACTAATGCAGATATTGATTTGAAACTTCACATGTGCCTTCGGGGTTATAAAACTAGTTAATAGCAGCAAGTCCCATATTAACTGATATGCATTTTGGTCAAATTATTCCCCCTTTTGAACTTAAAACTCTTTTGATATTTAACCTTTTTGGGTAATATTTTCCTGCTTCTGGGACAGAATAGTCATGCTTGGCTGTCTTACGGACAGCTCTTGTTGTACTAGCATGACTATTTCTTACCCTGGAAGACTTAAATAAGATTTAAAACCAATCTCATTAGATGCTGCTGATGTATATTCATTTACATAAAATAAAGGGAGGTAATTTGTCATAAATTCAGTCAAAAGTTATCTACCCTGATTGTCCGAGTCCATCTGATGGCATAAATGACATTTCAAATCAGTATCTTCATTGGTTACTGAGATACACCTATTTTAATTTGAAACAAAGGGTCACCGTGGTAATTTGTCATAAAATCAGTCGATATTATCTACACCAATTGTCTTAGTCCAACTACCGGTAATGACAATAATGAAATTTCAAATGAGTCCTATAAATACATACTAAAATAAATACATTTTTATACAAGAGGACCATGATGGTCCTGAATCGCTCACCTATCACCACATGACCCAGTGTTGAACTGAGAACGACGTCGCTATTTCTATTATTTGACAAAGTGACCTAGTTTTTGAGCACATGTGACCTAGATATCATCAAGATAAAAAATTCTGACCAATTTTCATGAAGATCCATTGAAAAATATGACCTCTAGAGAGGTCACAAGGTTTTTCTATTATTTGACCTAATGACCTAGTTTTTGAAGGCACATGACCCACTTTTGAACTTGACCTAGATATCATCAAGGTGAACATTCTCACCAATTTTCATGAAGATCCATTGAGAAATATGGCCTCTAGAGAGGTCACAAGGTTTTTCTATTTTTAGACCTACTGACCTATTTTTTGACCTAGTTTTGAACCTGACCTAGATATCATCAAGATGAACATTGACCAATTTTCATGAAGATCTCGTGAAAAATATGGCCTCTAGAGAGGTCACAAGGTTTTTCTATTTTTAGACCTACTGACCTAGTTTTTGACCGCACGTGATCCAGTTTCGAACTTGACCTAGATATCATCAAGATGAACATTCTGACCAACTTTCATAAAGATCCCATGAAAAATGTGACCTCTAGAGTGGTCACAAGCAAAAGTTTATGCACGCACGCACGGACTGACAGACAAACGGACGACGGACGCCACGTGATCACAAAAGCTCACCTTGTCACTCTGTGACAGGTGAGCTAAAAAATCAGGGGAGGTAATCATGCATTGGTATATGCATGCAGAAGATACAGAGTATAGAGTACAAGCTTTTACAACAATATATCAGAAAAGTATTCATATCGATAAACATTCAATCGAGAGTTATCTCACATGACTATTTCTTACCATGGAAGACATAAATAACCTTTCAAACCAATCTCATCAAACAATAAAGGGAGGTAGTTTGTCATAAATTCAGTCAGTATGTATCTTAACTGATTGTCCAAGTCAATCTGATGGCATAAATAAAATTTCAGATCAGTTTTTTCATTAGTTACGCAGATGTACCCATTTTAATCTAAAATAAAGGGAGGTAATTTGACATAAAAATCAGTCCATACTTATCTACCCCGATTGTCTTGGTCCACCTAATGACAATAATGAAATTTCAAATGAGTCCTTTAAGTACCTACTGATATAAATCCATTTTGATTAAAATCAGGGGAGGTAATTGGATATAAAATAACTCCGGAACCTATGATTGGTTCTGACAGATTCATCATGGAATCCAAGATTTATTGTTGTTGAAGATATTTTGCAGGTTTGTATCAAATCAAACCATAAAGTATGTCTCTATATGGCTGCAAAAGCCAAAATAGCAAATTTTGGCACCTTTAAGGGACCATAACTCTGGAACCCATGATGGGATCTGGCTATATTTCGAAGGGAACTGAGATATTATGCCAATACAAGTTGTGTGCAAGTTTGATTAAAGTTGATTTCAAAATGTTGTCACTATCGTATTCACAAGCCAAAAATGGCAAATTTTGGCCCTTTTCGGGGCCATAACTCTGGAACCCATGATGGGATCTGGCCAGTTTTCGAAAGGAATCAAGATATTATGCCAGTACAAGTTGTGTGCAAGTTTGATTAAAGTTGATTACAAAATGTTGTATCTATCGTGTTCACAAGCCAAAAATGGCAAATTTTGGCCCTCTAAGGGGCCATAACTCTAGAACCCATGACGGGATCTGGCCTGTTTTCTAAAGAAACCGAGATATTATGCCCACACAAGTTGTGTGCAAGTTTGATTAAAATCAAATACAAAATGTAGTCTCTGTCGTGTTCACAAGGGAATTGTGAACTGACGGACAGACGAAGGGCGATCACAAAAGCTCACCCTGTCACTACGCGACAGGTGAGCTATAAAACTTTGGTCTGTAGCATTCTTGTAAAGTCCTCTTGAGTTTACCTAGTAACTGAGCAACCAGAGCTAAGCATAGAATAGCATTTAATCTATTTCTCAAACTACTCGACGAGTCTTCAAAATCTGTAACATCCTCTTCAGGTCTTCTTTCAATTCAGGTTTGTTCAAATGGTTTTGCTTGAACCATTATGAGCAAGGCAGAGTTAAAACAAGAGCACTGCCTTGCAGGTGCTGACACTCATCTGATTTTTTTGTATAACAGAAATATTGTCCTACCCATGATTTTCTAAGTCTAAAAAGGGCCATCATTCTTGCAAAAAGCAGGATAGAGTTATGTTCCTTGATGTACAGTGTCCGCTTATGATGGTGAAAAACTGTTGCAAGTTTTAAAGCAATAGCTTTGATAGTTTATGAGAAAAGCTGACTTAAACATAATACTCGACCAAGAAAACTGATTTTCTAAGACCAAAGGGGGCAATAATTATTGCAAAAAGCAGGATGGAGTTATGTTTCTTGATGTACAGGGTCAGCTTATGATGGTGAACAGGTGTTGCAAGTTTCAAAGCAATAGCTTTGATACTTTAAGAGAAAAAGTTGACCTAAACATAAAACTTAACCAATAAATCTGATCTTTTTTAAGTCCAAAAGGGGCCATAAATCTTGCAAAAAGCAGGATGGAGTTATGTTTCTTGCTGTACAGGGTCAGCTTATGATGGTGAACAAGTGTTGCAAGTTTTAAAGCAATAGCTTTGATAGTTTAGGAGAAAAGCTGACCTAAACATAAAACTTAACCAAGAAATCTGATATTTTCTAAGTACAAAAAGGGCCATAAATCTTGCAAAAAGCAGGATGGAGTTATGTTTCTTGCTGTACAGGATCAGCTTATGATGGTGAACAAGTGTTGCAAGTTTCAAAGCAATAGCTTTGATAGTTTAGGAGAAAAGCTGACCTAAACATAAAACTTAACCAGGCAATGCTGACGCCGATGCCGATCAAGTGATGACAATAACTCATTCTTTTTCAAACAAGAGATGACAGAGTGATCTTGGCGCCCACCAAGTGCCATTTTTGAGTGTTCCAAATTTCAAGACTTACTGACTAGCTCAAGGTCAAATTTCATTTCCGTACACAACACTGTGCATGTGGTCCAAATTCGAAAGCTGTAGCTCGAGAAATGTGAAAGTAGGTCACTAGATCAATCTTAAGGTCAAAGTTTACTTCGGTACACAAAACTATGCAAGTGGTCCGAATTTGAAGGCTTAGCTTGAGAAATGTGTAAGTAGGTCACTAGGTCAAAATCAAGGGTCAAATTTCACTTCAGAACACAAATCTATGCATGTGGTCCAAATCTGAAGCCTGTACCTTCAAAAATGTGAAAGTAGGTCACTAGGTCAATGTCAAGGTCAAAGTTTGTTTCGGTACATAGTCCTATGCAAGTGGTTTAAATTTAAGGCCTGTAGCTACAGAAATGTGAAAGTAGGTCACTAGGTCAATCTTAAAGTCAAAGTTCATTTCGGTACACAAAACTATGCATGTGGTCCAAATTTGAAGGCTGTAGCTTGAGAAATGTGAAAGTAGGTCACTAGGTCAAAATCAAGGTCAAGTTTTATTTCAGAATACAGAACTATGCATGTGGTCCAAATTTGAAGCTTGTACCTTCAAAAATGTGAAAGTAGGTCACTAGGTCAATGTACAGGTCAAAGTTTGTTTCGGTACATAAAACCATGCATGTGGTCCAAATTTGAAGGCTGTAGCTTGAGAAATGAGAAAGTAGGTCACTGGGTCAAAATCAAGGTCAAATTTAATTTCGGAACACAAAACTACGCATGTGGTCCAAATTTGAAGACTGTACCTTCAAAAATGTGAAATTAGGTCACTAGGTCAAAATCAATGTCAAATTTCATTTTGAAACACGGAACTATGCATATGGTCCAAATTTGATACCTGTTTCTTCAAAAATGTGGAAGTAGGTCACTAGGTCAAAATCAAGGTCAAAGTTTTTTCAAGTGCACAAAACTATGCATGTGGTCCAAATTTGAAGGCTGTAGCTACAGAAATGTGAAAGTAGGTCACTAGGTCAAAATCAAGGTCAACTCATGTCAAGGTTCATCTTGCCACTCAAAAATATACATGTGGTCCAAATTTGAATGTTGTAGTTATTGACAAGAAGATTTTAAAAGCTTTTCCCTATATAAGTCTATATGAACCATGTGACCCACGGGACGGGGCCATATTTGACCCTAGGGGGATAATTTGAACAAACTTGGTAGAGAACCACTAGATGATGCTACATTACAAGTATCAAAGCCCTAGGCTTTGTGGTTTGGACAAGAAGATTTTCAAAGTTTTTCCCTATATAAGTCTATGTAAACCATATGACCCCCAGGGTGGGGCCATATTTGACCCTAGGGGTATAATTTGAACGATCTTAGTTGAAGACCACTAGATGATGTCACATACAAAATATCAAAGCCCTAGGCCCTGTGGTTTTGGACAAGAGGTTTTTCAAAGTTTTTCCCTATATAAGTCTATATAAACCATGTGACCCCCAGGGCGGGGCCATTTGACCCCAGAGAAATAATTTGAATCATCTTGGTAGAGGACCACTAGATAATGCTTCATACCAAATATCAAAGCCCTAGGCTCTGTGGTTTTGGACAAGAAGGTTTTCAAAGTTTCTCCCTATATAAATCTATGTAAATTATAGAAATAAACAAAGGGCCATAACTCACTCATAAATTGTTGAACCAGTCTGATTTTCAGGGGGACACAACTAGGGTACCAATACATCTTTCTGACAAAGTTTGGTCAAAATCCCCCCAGTAGTTTCTGAGGAGATGCGATAACGAGAAATTGTTAACGGACGGACGGACCACGGACGCAGAGTGATTTTAATAGCCCACCATCTGATGATGGTGGGCTAAAAATCAGATGAGCTAAAAATAATCTTTATAACAACCTCTTATGGACTACTTGAAGAAGCAATAGGCCTATATATCCATTATCAATATCGGGTGCAAGACTCGAGGCCATCAATGCCTTCTTGTATTAACACATATGCTAGTTCCTAATGAATAAAACTAAACGAGTATGACGCATGTTAACCAAACCTTCCTTTAAGGATCAGCCACAAACTGCATCTGTCCCCCTACGCCCTCCCGCACGAGGATGAAGCTAACAGGCTGAGCTGCACAGAGCTAAATTATTACCAAACTACCGTCGTGGCACTTTTCACTGCTAAAATCTTTCGATACAGGGCAAATTAAGCTCTATAATCCTCTGAAACTTCGAAGAAATCCAGCAAGGTAGGAAGGTCATTAGTTGGCAACATGTATCACCTACTCAAGGTGAAAGTCCTTTTATGCACATTTCACTTAATTGTGATGAAATGGAACCAGTATTTCTAGAGTTTAATGTTTATACATATACTAATTCTGCAAATAGACATATTCCCCACAAGAGTAGACAATTGAAGAGTGACTTGACATTGTCTTCTATCAAATCTGAGAGAACATTTCAAACCAAGACCTCATCCTCTTATCAAATCCTTGGGAACTGGAAACATAGTATTGCCTTCGATCAAATCCTCTGGGAGAACATTTCCTCTACCAGAAACTTTACCTAACAAACCTGGTGGATTATATGACAATGCTAGTATCTCTATTAACAATTGTATACAAGATAATACAAATCAAAAGGACGCAGGTAACTCTTTAAAAATGTTTTTATTGAAATTGAACAAAAGAAATATACAATATAACGTCCAGGTATGTTATTTGCACTATCTCCCTTACATATACCAAAACATGTGCATCAAAAAAAATATTCAAAAATGAACTTTCATCAACAAAACCATGGTTTTTTAATTCTCTCTATAAACATTTTTATGATTATGGAAACACTGAACAGGATATCATAATCTTCTCAACATATGCAAGTAGTCTTTGACATGAAACAACTGGTAAACAGATGTATGGTTATCAATATACAATTTTTCTGTACATTTAAATGCTATTTGCATCATTTTGCCCTATATTATTAAGTCTGTCAAGCACTAAAACAGTAACAAACTAGAGATGCTTTTGAGAAAAGCACATGTCTCCCACAACTGCCTAATAATCTCAATAGCAAATCAGTCTATATATACTGTTTACTCAGAGCACATGTGCATGCCCTTTTTAGACTCCAAAAGGACCCCTTAACTACTTTCAACAGTAGTATAGGCGCCGTTTTGAGGTCAAAAATGTGCAAGAAAATCTGAGCTTTTTTGGGAAGTCAACGAGCATAATTCCCAAGTGCCTGGGCCGATTTGGCTAGTTATCAAACCTGGCTGTGCACTTCTTGGCAAACACATTTTGGTCAAGTTTGGTGAAGATCAGATGAGAAATGTTCAAATTAGAGTGCGGATAAGCTTTGTGACAGACACACAGACACACACTGGAGTAAATCAATATATCTCCCACACAAGTGTGGTGGGAGACATAATAACTCCATTCTGTGAATCTAGGACTCAGTACAAAACCATCCGGCCAGAAAACGAAGATAATATTCATGTCCAGGGCTCCGGAAATTTTGAGAACTCAATCGGTCCGAAACGAAAACCCTGACATCGGCGCTACCCCACCCACCGCATTATCAGGTCTAGGAAAGTGGAGTATTTACAGATTTTCTGTAAATTTACAGATAATCCATAAATTTACAGATTTTTCAATCTGTAAGTTTACAGATCAAGCGTTTGAAAACTGCTAAAATTATATTTAGACACAAAATCGCAGATTGAAACTAGAAAATGCTTTTGTAAAAAAGCGCATGTCTCCCCCAATGCAAAGTCCTATAGGCAAGAAGTAAATAGGGGTCAGGAGCGAAAGTCAAAGAGACACTGATGGTTGGCTGCAATAGGGATCATCTACTTGGCATGTCCAGTCATCCCGCTAAATTTCAACACTCTTGGCCTAGTGGTTCTCAAGTCACTGTTCAGGCTCCTGTGACCTTGACCTTTGATCAAGTGACCTCAAAATAAATAGGGGTCATCTACTCTGCATGTCCAATCATCCTATTAAGTTTCAACATTGTAGGTCAAGTGGTTCTCAAGTTATTTCCAAAAAATGATTTTACATGAACAGGCCACTGTGACCTTGACCTTTAATAGACTGACCCCAAAATCAATATGGGGTCATTACTCTGCATGTTCAATCATCCTATGAAGTTTCAACATTCTGGGTCAAGTGGTTCTCAAGTTATTGATCGGAAATGGTTATCAATGTTCAGGCCTCTGTGACCTTGACCTTTAACGGAGTGACCTAAAAAACAAAAGGGGTCATCTACTCTGCATGAACAATCATCCTATGAAGTTTCAACATTCTGGGTCGAGAGGTTCTCAAGTTATTAATTGGAAATGGTTTTCCATGTTCAGGCCCCTGTGGCCTTGACCTTTAACAGAGTGACCCTAAAATCGTTAGGGGTCATCTACTCTGCATGACCAACCATCCTATGAAGTTTCATCATTCTGGGTCAAGTGGTTCTCAAGTTACTGACCGGAAATGGTTTTCAATGTTCAGGCTCCTGTGACCTTGACCTTTCACAGAGTGATCACAAAATCGTCAGGGGTCATCTACTCTGCATGACCAATCATCCTATTAAGTTTCAACATTCTGGGTCAAGTGGTTCTCAAGTTACTGACCGGAAAGGGTTTTCAATGTTCAGGCCCCTGTGACCTTGACCTTTAATGGAGTGACCCCAAAATCGATAGGGGTCATTTACTTTGCATGTACAATCATCCTATGAAGTTTCAACATTCTGGGTCAAATGGTTCTCTAGTTACTGATCGGAAATGGTTTTCCATGTTCAGGCCCCTGTGACCTTGACCTTTGATGGAGTGACCCCAAAATCAATAGGGGTCATTTACTCTGCATGACCAATTATCCTATGAAGTTTCAACATTCTGGGTCAAGTGGTTCTCTAGTTATTGATCCGAAATGGTTTTCAATGTTCAGGCCCCTGTGACCTTGACCTTTGACGGAGTGACCCAAAAATTAATAGGGGTCATCTACTCTTCATGACCAATCATCCTATGAAGTTTCAACATTCTGGGTCAAGTGGTTCTCTAGTTACTGATCGGAAATGGTTTTCAATGTTCAGGCCCCTGTGACCTTGACCTTTAATGGAGTGACCCCAAAATCGATAGGGGTCATCTACTTTGCATGTACAATCATCCTATGAAGTTTCAACATTCCGGGTCAAGTGGTTCTCTAGTTATTGATCGGAAGTGGTTTTCCATGTTCAGGCCCCTGTGACCTTGACCTTTGATGGAGTGACCCCAAAATCAATAGGGGTCATCTACTCTTCATGACCAATCATCCTATGAAGTTTCAACATTCTGGGTCAAGTGGTTCTCTAGTTATTGATCGTAAATGGTTTTCAATTTTCAGGCCCCTGTGACCTTGACCTTTGACAGAGTGACCCCAAAATCAATAGGGGTCATCTACTCTTCATGACCAATCATCCTATGAAGTTTCAACATTCTGGGTCAAGTGGTTCTCTAGTTATTGATCGGAAATGGTTTTCAATGTTCAGGCCCCTGTGACCTTGACCTTTGACAGAGTGACCCCAAAATCAATAGGGGTCACCTACTCTTCATGACCAATCATCCTATGAAGTTTCAACATTCTGGGTCAAGTGGTTCTCTAGTTATTGATCGGAAATGGTTTTCAATGTTCAGGCCCCTGTGACCTTGACCTTTGACGGAGTGACCCCAAAAACAATAGGGGTCGTCTACTCCAGCAGCCCTACAACCCTATGAAGTTTGAAGGTTCTAGGTCAAATGGTTCTCCAGTTATTGCTGGAAATGAAGTGTGACGTACGGACGGACGGACGGACAGGGCAAAAACAATATGTCTCCTGGGGGAGACATAAATATATTATATATAGTTACATTTGCATTTTAAACTTCAGTAAAATAGACTTTTTTCGAACAATTTACCATGCAGTTTTGTCTTTGTTAACATATTACGAACAGCTCGATATTTCTACATAAAGTTATACTATAAACATTTCACAACTGGATTCAACACTGTTACACAGACATGTCAAATGGCAAGTGATTTTGCCTTAGCGACCACTGCAGACCAAGAAGCCTGCACATCCTTGCAGGCTGATCATGGTCTGCACTGTTCGTTATTCAGTCAGTAAATTTTCAGTGTTCCTTCGTTTAATCAATTGTTCTGTCCAAATTGAATGATAGACCAGTCCGTTTTAGAAATTTAGCAGGGTCATGGTTAAAAAATTCTTGTAATAATAATTAAACTGCAAAAAGCATTCTGAACATAAAAATGTGTCTCTAGTCATTTTTGTTTGAATTTACTTCACAGTTTACAGTGAATTTACTTCACAATTTGCTGTGAATTAACTTCACTGCAAAAAAAACTTGTTTTACTTCAGAATTTGCACAGCTCTAACTTTCTTCACAATTTTTATATTTCTTAATACTTCTGACATATTGCACCGTCCATAACTATCCTAAAATATCTGTCTACAATCAAAACATTTTTATGCCCGAGGAAATTCTTTCGTGGTCATCAGAACTGCATAAACAAAACTTCCACTTCCAATGAAGTTACCTTTGAAATGTGCTTCAAAACCACAAAGATGGATAAAAAGAAAGTTTTTAAAACCTGAAAACAAATTTTAAGATCAGTTCTTCCTTTTGAAATAAAGAAACAGGAAATGTTTAATTTCTATCTAATGTGTATATATATACATAATATAAAACTTGTGTAACAAATATATACATTTGAGATCATTTGAAAGCAATTAACAAACTACAAGGACAATCATGTAATAAGATTATAGCACAAAATGAATATTAAGTTTCAAAAGTTGCCCACTGGTGTACTTCTTAACAGGACAAAATAAGTATTTTCAGAACTGAAACTCTATTATGTCTGTTGAACTCTTGTAAACAAGAGCAGTTTTGGCACCCAATGTATTTCAACCAGTGATTTATCACTGATACATTAATCAAATTACACATAAAACCATCGAATTTTAAGAATAATGTAATTATCAGAAATGTTATGTTCATGAAACCAGAGATTTTGGGCTAAAATAAGTTATTATACTTTACAAACCATTTGTCATCATAATATATATACTGTAGTTCTTGGTATAAACAATTTGGTATATATATAATGAAGTGCAATGGTCTATAAGGGATAAAATTCTGATCTGAAAATTCTCTTCAAGGGAGGTAATAAGAGCCTTTTTGTACTTTACCAGAAAAAAATTGAGATACTTTAGTATATATTTTGTGCAAGTTGTCTTAAAACCCTTGCACATGAAGTAGGTTTAAAAAAAATCCTAGTTACAGAAACAAATACATAACTCAACTTTAAAGGGGCAGTAACGTTGTTTTACAAACATGCATGGTATAAGGTATGCAGAATCTTGGATCATATTCCACAATGTTTTAAGTCTGAAACTTAAGACCAACAAATATACAATTTGTCGCAACATTGTTAAAAGGTTATAACTTACATGAATGAAAATTGGCCGAGCTTTTTGTGACTACATAATTATACAGTTTCATCATAATCTGCGCTACTTTACCAATTACAGAGAGAAAAAAGAACATTTAGAATTTTAAAGTCTAAGTTTCAGACTTAAAACTTAAGTGAATACAGGTCTGTAGTAAGTTTTTAACTTGAGTAAATAATCTTGAATAATCAAATGACAGCATGAGAATAGCTTACACATGATTGTCAAATAAAACACAAATTACTTATAAAACAGACAAAAACAACAAAATACATGAACAACATGATCATTCACAACCTGCGAGTTCCCTCAAATACAAAATAGGACACACAAACAGAGTATCAGAAAGTTTTTTCTCACAACTAAAAGTAGTTCTTAGTAACAATATTCTTGTAATACAATTTTGTTTTCAAGATATCTGCATAAAATGTTATTTTAAGGTTCAGCTTCATTCTGGAACATATGTAAACCTCTACAAGATATCAACATTTTTCTTGAAAAAAAAAAAAAAAAATTCAGTAAATGTTCCTTCACACACAACAGTTTTTAACACGTTTCCAGCAGTATTTTGAGGTTCCAGACTTCCATTCATTTCACTAATTTCTAAGCTCCAAGTTCAGAAATACATTAGAACAGTTTAGGTTCCCTCTAGCAAGACTACAAATCACCTTATTGTTTGTACTACTGTCTAATAACTGTCGACTTCAATAAAAGTAATGAAATGGTTTTTTTTTGTAAACTTAATCTGCACCATATCTGTACATAAAACAGATCAATATAAAATCAAAATGGCAGTGGAATAAAACATAAATCAGCTGCCCTAGATATAACAATATCTCCATGATAACTGTCTGTCCACCTAACTAATCACAGTAAATTCTCACAAAAAATGAGATCACCCAGTCGAAATGCTGGTTTTTATCGTCTTTGCATATTAACATATTCATTTTTTCTATGGTGTTCACTCAAATAAGTTAAAGGTGTAAGTACTTGCAGGCCATGCAAGTTTTTACTATTGAGCACCCTGTTTTAAAAAATACTCGCAAATCTCTAACAAATTTAACACCATAAACAACAATTCAAACTTTCTGCAGGTTTTGAATATGTGAAGCAATTTTCAGTTTCTGGAAGAACATAGGCTAGGTGTTAGACACTGGCAGTTTCTGTGACATCAGTTTACTCTTCAACACTTGAATTAAGTCATACACCTTGAGTGAGGAACCCACTTTCATTCCTGTTAAACTTGCTATCTGCTCCTTGTTTAATTTAACAAACTGCTCTCCACTGATATTCTGAAAATGAAATAAAAACATTTCAAATTGAAATTTCCAAGCAAAAGAGAGTTAATGGATTTTTTTTCAGTTTCTCCTGCTGAATATTGCTTTGTTTGTTTTTGGTTTAACGCAGATTTTCGAAAGTATTTCAGTCATTTAACAGCAGACAGTAAGCCTCACCAGTGTTCCTGGATTCTGTACCAGTACAAACCTGTTCTCTGTAAGTAACTGCAGACTTCCCCACATGAATCAGAGGTGGAGGACGCATGATTTCAGACACAATGTTATCAAATCGTCACGGAGAACATACGCCCCGCCATGGAATCAAACTAACAACCCTGCAATCTGTAGATATATGCTCTCCCTACTGAGCTAAGCGGACCAGCCTACTGAATATTGCAGATACTACTGCAGTTTTTTCCCCCCAACTAACTTTCTAATGACAAGAGTGCAGCCTGCTGTTGCCAAAACTCATCTGCAAGTTCTTGAGTAAGGACATATGCTAGGATATATACAAATATATAAACAAATATTTTAACCAAGAAATTCCAATTTTCTAAGTACAAAAAAGTGCCACAACTATCATAACATAGAAGCAAGAGTTATTGTACTTTACCAACATACTCTACAAAAGATACATGTCAGACAATTCTGCAAAGTTTAGAAACTATTATTCTAAACAGTATTCAACAAAAGTTGACTTAAACAGAAATCTTTACCAATGCCGATTATCAAGCAAAAATAAGTCCTTGTATTTTTTCTCCCAAATCAGACAAGCTAATAAAATGAAGAAATAGTTAATATCAACCCAGTAAGTAATGCTAACAAAACAAAGGGAACTTTTCCATCCTGTTCAGCAGACCAAACTGATACTAGTGACAGGTCTATATTTATTTTTGGTGGCTTAAAACTGTGATACTTCAGTTTATACAGATAATTCTAATGTAACCTACTCACACCATAAAGCCTTCTATAATTTTATCACTATTTGTCAAAAGTCTAGACAATTTCTGACATAAAGTAATAATGTTGAGATATTTTTTTGCAAAAAGAAGAAATTATTCTTGCAACTCTTAATTACCTTTCTATGGAAGATCTCCACATAAGCACTGCAATCATTATACTTGAGGAAATGGCACACATCTATCACACTCCATTGTTCCGGTGACAGGCTCTGCTGTCTCTGTGTTAAATACAGAGTCTGTGGCTCTGAAACAGTCTGCTGAGAACCAGTCAACACACTAGACTGGTTTCCTAACAATACAGTCTGATTTCCAGCAGTTGCTGGACTGGTGGTTGGAACCAGTCCAGAATTTTGTCTTATAGGAATGGCACCAGTCAAATGTCCAGCGAGCATACTTGATTGTATGTTCTGTGGCACTGAGTTTGTGGAAGAATTTATTCTTTCTAGTAAAGCACTTTTTGTAGCTGTACTAACGTTTGATGGCACTGAAGATGGTCTTGCAGTTTTGTTTGCAGACTGGCTATTGAAAGTGTTTGGTGTGTTTACCCTTGTATTTGTTGGTGTTTTATTTAATGCTGGTTTTACATCTGGTATGCTGGTTAATGAAGAATGGTTCCTGTCTAATGAAGGCACTTGTCTTGAACTCTCTAATGCTTCAGATTTCACTAACAGAAAGAACATAGAAAATTATGAAATTAAATTTCCCACTACCTTTGTCTAAACAAGTACAATCAAATGGATTCTGTTATAAAATTTTTCATTAAAGTATTGAAAACTGCATTTATTCAATTTGGTTTTATGAAACATTTAACTAAAAGCCTACAGCTTGAAGGAAAACATTTTTTTCAAACCTGCAAAATGTTAAAGAAATAATGCAAAACTGTGTCATTCCAAACAATCAAAGAATAAATACTTCAAAACAGTGTTCCATATTTTCTACATAACCTAAAGAATATTGTTCTGTGGTAAAAAATAATGTTCCAAATTGAGAAAGGAAAACATCAAAATAAACATGAGACCACTTTTCCCCCATTTAAAGTAGAGAGCAGAGATGCTGAACATTACTTAGTATTTCCAGTTTCTATTTCCTATTAATATCAAAATTCTATTCAAACTACAGCAATTACCTTCAGTTTTAGGTCTAGTTATTTCAGCCATCAGCTCAGATACTTGCGGCACTTCCTGTGGCCTCTCAGTCATTTCATCTGGCCGTGTGTTCAAGATACGATGACGCATGATGTCAAACTGGGAAGACATTGATTTCACTCCTGGAGGAGGGGACAAGGCATTCTTTGGCTTCCTCTCTAAAATTTATAAAATACTGTTATTCAAGTAAGTTGTATTAATTAGGCTATCATCTTTTCTTAAAACATTTTACTGTAATTTAAATACTTTGGATGAGAACCATGTACTAGATTCTTCCACAAGAACAAGTACATAGCAAATGCAACGATTCAACAGTTAATCTACACATGTTTAACATCTGTTTAAAGCCTTATGCCTCCATTATCAACAAGCCCTAACAAGAAGACTTACTTTTGCGTGGTCCTTTGTAGATTTGCGTTTTCCCCTTTCTTTTCTTTGCTGAACCTGGTTGTACCTGGGGGGCATTTGGTACCTCGGCTGCAAATATATCAAAATATGAAATACAATTTGTGCATTTAACTTCAGAATTTGTTTTTAGATTTCTTCATTGTGAAATATTTCCTTTAACTGGATGACTTGTCATATTGTTATGAAATTCTACAATAACTTGACCTAAACTACTTATTTCAATGAGGTTGTTTTTTTTTCAGTTGGTACAATAGCTGATAATGTGATTAAAACTTCCCAAGGTTCTACTGCCCGATATAATTTTAATAATATTTCACAGCGACTATGACTAAATCACTACTCATTAGTAATTTGATACTAAATATCAGAATTCATGCTTGTGGTCCTGAGGAAATAGAAAAGAAATTATTTTCTTACTTTTCAGTCTTGGTCCTTCTACAGGATATGACATCACCTCACACCAGCCAATAGGGTAGAGATCTGGTGACTCACAATCCACCCACTGATCATACTCAGACTCCCAACCATCAAAATGGATCCTCAACAAACGTCCAACAACTTTTGCAATGGTTGCTACACAAATCAACCTGAAAGGAATTTTCACTTACATTGTTTTCTAAAACACACTAGATTAGCTTTTCCCAAAACAATATGTAACTTCATGCACATAAAAGCTTTCAATATCAACAGGCCTCTGAATATTATTTAAATGAATTTCTTTTCATTCTAGATTAAAATTTCATTGAAATCAAAGCACCATGTTTCAGTTAGTTTGTGCCAAGAGACAGGCAATACAACTCATAAAAGTTAAGATTTATCTATATATCATCATTATAAATTCAAGGAAATAAAGAACTGAATTTTTTCAACAAAACTTTTCTTTCTCACCTTGGTTCCATCAGATCTACAGCTTCCAGCTTCATTCCAGCCTTAAACCCATGCTTCGGTATTTCCTGTTCACAAGAAATTAACACAATTATAAAATGTGTATCTAATTCTCTAAAACACTGACTTATAAACATGACAATTAACATCAAATGTCTCGTTTCAATGTATTACTGCTATTTTAACCAATAACAGATCTTGATTGTAAATTATGTTTAATAACTTCTTCTTGCATAGCTGAGCCGTATTCTATTTACAATATCACAATGTCTTTAAATATCATCCATAATAAATTTTAATTTACTTCTTTCACAGAAGCTACAAGCAAGCAGGTACAAGTAATGAAATATTACCTTATCAAAGAGTTTGACCGGAGCAGCAGTGGATCTTGTTTGTTTCAGATAATCAAACCATCGGAATGGTGACTTGTGCCCTCGAGGTGGGGTCAATGCAAGACCATTCACCTCACAGAAGCCCACAGGGAAAATACAGGGGGACGTAGCATGGTAACAGAACCAGTCAGTTCCATTCTGGGCAATTGAACCATCTATACCGATCATCAAGTAATTATTCTTAAGCACCTGTAAAGTAATTAAACAATCACTTAAGAATACTAATATAGGATAGCCTCATGAAATGAACAAATTCAAGGAAGACAATGAAAATATAAGATATTGGCCTTCACTTTAAACAGGGACTTTCGCTTTCAACAATTTGACTTGAAGATCAGCAAAAAACCTCTTCTTGCCAATGCGACTGGTGCAGAAACTTACGAATACAATGGTATTTTTTCTTTAACACAGAGTAAAACTCAGGGCTAGCAAATTCAATTGTCCGTATTGCCCAGGTTGTCCCAAAGCTTGTACGGACAAATGAAATATGACCAGAATTTACTATAAAACTATCATACAGACAAGTACGAAATAGCAATAGACAAAAACTGACAAGTCAAAATCAGATTTTGACGCCCCTGAAACTTATATTCATTTATCAAATAATGTCTGAAATTTTTTTCCAAAACATTTAATGTAAACATGCACATACAAGACCTTTATCCATTTTTTCAATTCCGTACAGATAAAAATTTTTATGACAACTTACTTTCATCACAGTAGCTACACATACTGCAGACAGGTTCAGGGGATCTATGGCTTCCAATTTCTGTCCTACCTGGAACTTGAAACCTTCTGGTGGACTCTTCACCTACAGATAGACAGTACATGTTCAAATAAGAAACAGACACTTTTTGTATTTTGACCTTAGCAGTAAACTATATTTTACTGCTGTTACAATTTTCCAGACAGACAGAATATATTCAATTAACTATTAACTGTAACAAAACTGTACTGGACAGAATCCTGTAACCCGTCAGGCCCTTCCCCAGCCGCATAAGGCACCGCGCTGCCGCGGCGCTTAAAACACGAAATACAGCTTCCCGCAGCGCTTAAATATCCCGCGCGGTGCCTCAATTATTAGCGCGGCGTCTTAAATCAGTAAGCGATTTCATCCCCGTGAGATACCTCATGTGTAGTGTATATGTAATTTCCCTGTTGACATGCCTCGACGATTTTTGTGATCAGCAAATTACGTCACGGCGAGTGCACACAGGTAATGGGAATCAATGAAGTGTTAAAATTAACTGATAAATAGTATGGAACTTGCGTAAGCGGCCAGCTGATTACCAAGCACGTGAAAAGTGCCCTAGATTTCTTCGCGCAAAATTTAAATTAGACCGTTGTTTAGTATAATAACAAGTATATATCAATACAGTTTGATTCTACTGTAATTTAAACTAGAAAATGCACAAATTTTAATGAATATCGAAAGTAAAAGTACGTTTAGAATGTCCGTTCACACTTGTTATTACTCCCGATGTCGTATGCAATTTTTCCATATTTCCTTCAAAAAAAGGGGACAGTCGGTGTATTTTTTACGATGAGAAACATCAAAATTTGAGGAACTATCTCTGGTTTACCCTAGTAGGTCATGTAACTGAGTAACAAGAGCACCGCCTTGCGGGTGCTGACGCTCATCTGATTTTTTTTGTGTAATAGAAATATTGTCCTACCCTTGATTTTCTAAGTCTAAAAAGGGCCATCATTCTTGCAAAAAGCAGGATAGAGTTATGTTTCTTGTTGTACAGTGTCCACTTATGATGGTGAAAAACTGTTGCAAGTTTTAAAGCAATAGCTTTGATAGTTTATGAGATAAGTTGACTTAAACATAATACTCAACCAAGAAAATGATTTTCTAAGTCCAAAAGGGGCAATAACTATTGCAAAAAGCAGGATGGAGTTATGTTGCTTGCTGTACAGGGTCAGCTTATGATGGTGAACAAGTGTTGCAAGTTTCAAAGCAATAGCTTTGATAGTTTAAGAGAGAAAACTTGACCTAAACATAAAACTTAACCAAGAAATCTGATATTTTCTAAGTCCAAAAGGGGCCATAAATCTTGCAAAAAGCAGGACAGAGTTATGTTTCTTGCTATACAGGGTCAACTTATGATGGTGAACAAGTGTTGCAAGTTTTAAAGCAATAGCTTTGATAGTTTAGGATAAAAGCTGACCTAAACATAAAACTTAACCAAGAAAACTGATTTTCTAAGTCCAAAAGGGGCAATAAATCTTGCAAAAAGCAAGATGGAGTTATGTTTCTTGATGTACAGGGTCTGCTTATGATGGTGAACAAGTATTCCAAGTTTCAAAGCAATAGCTTTGATAGTTTAGGAGAAAAGTTGACCTAAACATAAAACTTAACCAAGAAATCTGATATTTTCTAAGTACAAAAGGGGCCATAAATCTTGCAAAAAGCAAGATGGAGTTATGTTTCTTGCTATACAGGGTCAGCTTATGATGGTGAACAAGTATTCCAAGTTTCAAAGCAATAGCTTTGATAGTTTAGGAGAAAAGCTGACCTAAACATAAAACTTAACCAGGCAACGCCGACGCAGACGCCGACGCCGACAACCGCTCAAGTGATGACAATAACTCATCATTTTTTTTCAAAAAATCAGATGAGCTAAAAACTACTTTCAGACAACATTCCGAAAGTGTACCAGTATCCGGATAGTATATTTTGGATATGCGTTTTAGTAAACTTTAACCTGACTGTAATAGCACTTTTCTGTTAATGAAATATTGATGAAAGACCTGATCAATACAACATGACTTTTGATAATTATTAGTTTACAATGTGACCTGAAACAGGCCTTTAACTATGCTGTTTACAACATGATCTTGGTTTCAAGATTAAGCTAATATATTAAGGCCCTCCACTATTTCCTATTCATATGAATAAGTTGACATTCTTGGTGACGTTTTTTAAGAGAAAGGCTTGAATGGTTTGACCTAAACTATAAAGTAAGTAAAAAGCCTTTATAAACTTTGAATGTTCATCTTGATGATATCCAGGTCAAGTTCGAAACTGGGTCACGTGCCATCAAAAACTAGGTCAGTAGGTCTAAAAATAGAAAAACCTTGTGACCTCTCTAGAGGCCATATATTTCATAAGATCTTCATGAAAATTGGTCAGAACGTTCATCTTGATGATATCTAGGTCAAGTTCGAAACTGGGTCACGTGCCATCAAAAACTAGGTCAGTAGGTCAAATAATAGAAAAACCTTGTGACCTCTCTAAAGGCCATATTTTTCATGGGATATGTATGAAAGTTGGTCTGAATGTTTATCTTGATGATATCTAGGTCAAGTTCGAAACTGGGTCACATGCCATCAAAAACTAGGTCAGTAGGTCTAACAAGAGGACCATGATGGTCCTGAATTGCTCACCTCTTCCCACATGACCCAGTTTTGAGTATGACGTCGTTTTTTCTATTATTTGACATAGTGACCTAGTTTTTGAGCTCATATGACCCAGTTTTGAACTTGACCTAGATATTATCAAGATAAAAATTCTGACCAATTTTCATGAAGATCCATTGAAAAATATGGTCTCTAGAGAGGTCACAAGGTTTTTCTATTATTTGACCTATTGACCTAGTTTTCGAAGGTATGTGACCCTGTTTTGAACTTTACTAGATATCATCAAGGTGAACATTCTCACTAATTTTCATGAAGATCTCATGAAAAATATGGCCTCTAGAGAGGTCACAAGGTTTTTCAATTTTTATACCTACTGGCCTAGATTTTGACTGCACGTGACCCAGTTTCGAAAACTGACCTAGATATCATCAAGGTGAAAATTCAGATCAATTTTCATAAAGATCCATTGAAAAATATGGCCTCTAGAGAAGTCAAAATATTTTAATAATTTTAGACCTACTGACCTAGTTTTTGACCGCAGTTGACCCAGTTTCAAACATGACCTAGATATCATCAAGATGAACATTTAGACCACTTTCATACAGATCCCATGAAAAGTATGGCCTCTAGAGAGGTCACAAGGTTTTTTTATTATTTGACCTACTGACCTAGTTTTTTTAGGCACGTGACCCAGTTTCAAATTTGACCTAGATATCATCAAGGTGAACATTCTGACCAATTTTTATGGAGATCCATTCACAAGTATGGCCTCTAGAGAGGTCACAAGGTTTTTCTATTTTTAGATCTACTGACCTAGTTTTTGACCGCACATGACCCTGTTTCGAACTTGACCTAGATATCATCAAGATGAACATTCAGACCAATTTTCATACAGATCCCATGAAAAATACGGCCTTTAGAGAGTTAGCAAGGTTTTTCTATTATTTGACCAACTGACCTAGTTTTTGAAGGCACGTGACCCAGTTTCGAACTTGACCTAGATTTCATCAAGATGAACATTCAGACCAATTTTCATACAGATCCCATAAAAATATGGCCTCTAGAGAGGGTCACAAGGTTTTTCTATTATTTGACCTACTGACCTAGTTTTTTGATGGCACGTGACCCACTTTTAAACTGACCTAGATATCATCAAGGTGAACATTCTGACCAATTTTCATGAAGATCTCATGAAATATATGGCCTCTAGAGAGGTCACAAGGTTTTTCTATTTTTAAACCTACTGACCTAGTTTTTGACCGCACATGACCCAGTTTCGAACTTGACCTAGATATCATCAAGACGAACATTCAGACCAACTTTCATACAGATCCCATGAAAAATATCGCCTTTAGAGAGGTCACAAGGTTTTTCTATTATTTGACCTACTGACCTAGTTTTTGATGGCACGTGACCCAGTTTCGAACTTGACCTAGATATCATCAAGGTGAACGTTCTGACCAATTTTCATGAAGATCTTATGAAATATATGGCCTCTAGAGAGGTCACAAGGTTTTTCTATTTTTAGACCTACTGACCTAGTTTTTGAAGGCACGTGACCCAGTTTCGAACTTGACCTAGATATCATCAAGGTGAACAATCTGACCAATTTTCATGAATATCTTGTGTAATATATGGCCTCTAGAGGGTCACAAGGTTTTTCTATTTTTAGACCTACTGACCTAGTTTTTGAAGGCACGTGACCCAGTTCGAACTTGACCTAGATATCATCAAGATAAACTTCTGACCAACTTTCATAAAGATCCCATGAAAAATGTGACCTCTAGAGTGGTCACAAGCAAAAGTTTACGGACGCACGCACGGACGGACGACGGACACCGCGCGATCACAAAAGCTCACCTTGTCACTTTGTGACAGGTGAGCTAAAAATAGAAAAACCTTGTGACCTCTCTAGAGGCCATATATTTCATGAGATCTTCATGAAAATTGGTCAGAATGTTCACCTTGATTATATCTAGGTCAAGTTCGAAAGTGGGTCACGTGCCATCAAAAACTAGGCCAGTAGGTCAAATAATAGAAAAACCTTGTGACCTCTCTAGAGGCCATATTTTTCATGGGATCTGTATGAAAGTTGGTCTGAATGTTCATCTTGATGATATCTAGGTCAAGTTCAAAAGTGGGTCACGTGCTGTCAAAAACTAGGTCAGTAGGTCAAATAATAGAAAAACCTTGTGACCTCTCTAAAGGCCATATTTTTCATGACATCTGTATGAAAGTTGGTCTGAATGTTCATCTTGATGATATCTAGGTCAAGTTTGAAACAGGGCCATGTGCGGTCAAAAACTAGGTCAGTAGGTCAAATAATAGAAAAACCTTGTGACCTCTCTAGAGGCCATACTTATAAATAGATCTCCATAAAAATTGGTCAAAATGTTCATCTTGATGATATCTAGGTCAAGTTGGAAAGTGGGTCACGTGCCATCAGAAAGTAGGTCAGTAGGTCAAATAATGAAAAGACATTGTGACTTCTCTAGAGGCCATATTTTTCATGGGATCTGTATGAAAGTTGGTCTGAATGTTTATCTTGATGATATCTAGGTCAAGTTTGAAACTGGGTCAACTGCGATCAAAAACTAGGTCAGTAGGTCTTGAAATAGAAAAACCTTGCGACCTCTCTAGAGGCCATACCCTTGAATGGATCTTCATGAAAATTGGTCAGAATGTTCACCTTGATGATATCTAGGTCAAGTTTGAAACTGGGTCACGTGCCTTAAAAAACTAGGTCACTATGTCAAATAATAGAAAAACCTTGTGACCTCTCTAGAGACCATATTTTTCAGTGGATCTTCATGAAAATTGGTCAGAATTTTTATCTTGATAATACCTAGGTCAAGTTCAAAACTGGGTCATATGAGCTCAACAAGAGGACCATGATGGTCCTGAATCGCTCACCTCTTCCCACATGACCCAGTTTTGAGTATGACATCGTTTCTGACCAGCTTTCATGAAGATCCCATGAAAAATGTGACCTCTAGAGTGGTCACAAGGTTTTTCTATTTTTAGACCTACTGACCTAGTTTTTGAAGGCACGTGACCCAGTTTCGAACTTGACCTAGATATCATCAAGATGAACATTCTGACCAACTTTCATAAAGATCCCATGAAAAATGTGACCTCTAGAGTGGTCACAAGGTTTTTCTATTTTTAGACCTACTGACCTAGTTTTTGACCGCACGTGACCCAGTTTCGAACTTGACCTAGAAATCATCAAGATGAACATTCTGACCAACTTTCATGAAGATCCCAAGAAAAATGTGACCTCTAGAGTGGTCACAAGGTTTTTCTATTTTTAGACCTACTGACCTAGTTTTTGAAGGCATGTAACCCAGTTTCGCACTTGACCTAGATATATTCAAGATGAACATTCTGACCATTTTTCATGAAGATCCCATGAAAAATGTGACCTCTAGAGTGGTCACAAGGTTTTTCTATTTTTAGACCTACTGACCTAGTTTTTGACCGCACGTCACCCAGTTTCGAACTTGACCTAGATATCATCAAGATGAACATTCTGACCATTTTTCATGAAGATCCCATGAAAAATGTGACCTCTAGAGTGGTCACAAGGTTTTTCTATTTTTAGACCTACTGACCTAGTTTTTGACCGCACGTGACCCAGTTTCGAACTTGACCTAGATATCATCAAGATGAACATTCTGACCAACTTTCATGAAGATCCCATGAAAAATGTGACCTCTAGAGTGGTCAACAAGGTTTTTGTATTTTTAGACCTACTGACCTAGTTTCTGAAGGCACGTGACCCAGTTTCGAATTTGACCTAGATATCATCAAGATGAACATTCTGACCAACTTTCATGAAGATCCCATGAAAAATGTGACCTCTAGGTTGGTCACAGAGGTTTTCTATTTTTAGACCTACTGACCTAGTTTTTGACCACACGTGACCCAGTTTCGAACCTGACCTAGATATCATCAAGATGAACAATCTGACCAACTTTCATGAAGATCCCATGAAAAATGTGACCTCTAGAGTGGTCACAAGGTTTTTCATTTTTAGACCTACTGACCTAGTTTTTGAACGCACGTGACCCAGTTTCGAACTTGACCTAGATATCATCAAGATGAACATTCTGACCAACTTTCATGAAGATCCCATGAAAAATGTGACCTCTAGAGTGGGTCACAAGGTTTTTCTATTTTTAGACCTACTGACCTAGTTTTTGACTGCACGTGACCCAGTTTCGAACTTGACCTAGATATCATCAAGATGAACTTCTGACCAACTTTCATGAAGATCCCATGAAAAATGTGACCTCTAGAGTGGTCACAAGGTTTTTTCTATTTTTAGACCTACTGACCTAGTTTTTGACTTCACGTGACCCAGTTTCGAACTTGACCTAGATATCATCAAGATGAACATTCTGACCAATTTTCATGAAGATCACATGAAAAATGTGACCTCTAGAGTGGTCACAAGGTTTTTCTATTTTTAGACCTACTGACCTAGTTTTTGACCGCACGTGACCCAGTTTCGAACTTGACCTAGATATCATCAAGATGAACATTCTGACCAATTTTCATAAAGATCCCATGAAAAATGTGACCTCTAGAGTGGTCACAAGCAAAAAGTTTACGGACGCACGGACGGACGACGGACACTGCGCGATCACAAAAGCTCACCTTGTCACTTTGTGACAGGTGAGCTAAAAACTAGGTCACTATGTCAAATAATAGAAAAAACGACATCATACTCAAAACTGGATCATGTGGGAAGAGGTGAGCGATTCAGGACCATCATGGTCGTCTTGTTTATTTTCATTTTACTTTGCTGTGTTAGAAAGTATGGAGTCTTCAATACTACATTTAGGTTTAAAATAAACGTATCATTTAATGACATGGCTGTGTCCAATATTGTTACTAGCACTTTTAATTATATACTGGAACTTTGGCAACACATTTGTGCAAATACTGATTTAGTTGCACCAATGACCACAAAAGGCATCTCACTGCTGTTTAGCAGGTATTTAATATCCACTCCATTCAGGCAACAGAGTGAGACTGTTTTGAAGATCAATACAATATAATCTATTCTACTTTCTGTTTTGAAAGATGACAATTGACTGAGCTCGTTAAATTCAATTTTTTTTAATTATGCAAATGCACTTAATGCAGCTTTTTATACAATGCTGAAATATTTTCAGTATATAACTGACAACTTTCAAAATGAAACGAGAGTTAGACGTCCACAGTGACTCTTCTCAGCTTATAAAGTAGTATTTTCTTAAAATGACTTACCCTAGGGAACATATCTGGTGTAGCATCATTTGTGTCATATTTCTGCATAGTAACCTTGCTAAGGCACTGGTTTCTATATTCTGAAACACATTTCAAATCTATCTTGTTATCTTCTATTTTAGCTTATTAAAGGAAACTTAGATGTTAGCACAAAACAATGAAGAGGTCTAAATCAATACCTTCATCAATAAATACAAATACAACCACTTCAAGTTGCAAACATAAGTTTAATTGTCAAACTACAGATCTAATTTCTTCCATCTTGATTGGATTTCTCCATTAAATCATACTTATAGCACTACAGTTTGTAACAATCACTTCAATTGAATAGGATATATACCTGGTGTGCAATGTAGTTTATGTCCGACCTGCTGTGACCAGCCTACTGGATGAAGCAATGCTGACCTCATGTGGCACCAAAACTCATCTCCTTCCTCCTACAATACAATCAGGCAAAGTTACAAAATAACTCTATATTCATCAAAAGCTTAAAGTTTGGATGTCATAAAAACATAAACAACTTCAAGATATACTCGATGCATAAAAGTTTAAGCGTGTCCTTGTAAAATTCATATAAATATTAAGTTATTTCAGATATAAATCAACCATTTTTTCATGAAACCTATGGAAGGTTGACATCCATGCAAAAGTTTCAGATGATTCAACAAAACAATTAAAGAGACATTGTAAGCCTTCAGTTGGTTTATACATCATTTATTTTAGGTCGATTGTGAAGCAAGTTCAACAACTTACATTAATCACTCTCGACACCTCAGCCTTCAGTTGAACATCATATAATGATGAACCAAGATTGTTTAAACTAAACTGATATAACAGTACAGCTAAATTCCTTGTATTATATAAAATTTCAATAAAATGACTAATGCTTTCCAAGTGTTCTAGAGATAAAATTTTCTTAAAACATGGAATAATTCAAAACTGTTTTTTTCTGTAATTACAAACTAAAGAAAGCAGTTTCTTACTTTCAAATAAATGACATACATATGAAGGAGCACAGCTTTAAACAATCAAGAACTAGAGATGCATTTGAGAAAAGCGCATGTCTGCCACAACTGCCTTGTTTGGATTGTTCAGACGAATAGTTCCTATCAAAAATATCTAGTTTGTCTAGACAATTGGATCCAATCAGTAATTCAAGGGCCATAATTCAAAAGTGCCTGGGCGGATTTGGCTAGTTATCGAACTTGGCCGAGGTCTTATGGTCAAACACATTTTGTTCAAGCTTGGTGAAGATCGGATGAGAAATGTTCAACTTTTTTTAAGAGTGCGGACAAGCTTTGTGACAGACAGACAGAAGTAAATCAATATGTCTCCCACACCACTGTGTGGTTGGAGACATAATGATAATAGAAAGTAAGCTCACTTTTGAATCATCATATCTGAGGCGGAGTCGACCTCCAATGACCTCCTCTACGGTGGCAACACGCATTGCCGACACACACATCCTGTTGACCACTTCAACATGCATCTCACTGCGGAACTTGTGGTTGTTGATCCCTTCCTGCACCTTACTGTAGAAATTACTAGGCAATGTTCGTGAACCAGTCAGTCTTTTCACTAGATAGTCCTTCCAGTCTGAGTACTTGTGCTGGATAGCTGTCAAAGAAAGGGAACTTCAATCGATTCTAACTTAACAAAGATATTAGGTTGGTGTCATTATTATTACTGCAAGTAAAAAATCATTAAGTTGTTCTGAGAAAAAAAAATCACTCAATACATAAATGATCTTGATTGTATTACAATCATTGTAAAACATTTAAAAACTTTCAATGTTCAATATTTTAGCAAAATTTTGTAATAATCACATTCAAATTGCAAAAACAGCATTTTTTTCTCTTCATATAATTGTTAATTTCTTATGTGAACAGCCAGCCTACTTTTTGGTGGTACGAGAGGTTTCCCACTTGTTGCACACCAGCCAACAGGGTGCACTTCTTTGTGACAAAGATTGATCCAGAAATCCTTGTGTCCATCTCCACCAAATCCCTCATATCTCAACAAAGCCTTGTATCCTGAAATTAACAACTTATCTATAAATATACTTAAACCCTTCATCTAAATATCTAAAAATCATCATCAGACCTTCAAAATAATGTTAACTTTAGAATAGCTGCTCCCATGTAATGACATGCCAGGTACAAACAAAGTCATAAACAAAAACACCAAAAATTTTTTTGTTTGTTTTGGGTTTAACGCCGTTTTTCAACAGTATTTCAGTCATGTAACGGCAGGCAGTTAACCTAACCAGTGTTCCTGGATTCTGTACCAGTACAAACCTGTTCTCCGCACGTAACTGCCAACTTCCACACATGAATCAGTGGTGGAGGACTAATGATTTCAGACACAATGTCATTTATCAACTAGTCACAGAGAACATACGCCTCGCCCAAGGATCGAACTCACGACCCCGCGATCCGTAGACCAATGCTCTACCTACTGAGCTAAGTGGGCGGGCTTAAAAACACCAAAAAGGAAGCTCATATCAATTTTTTTTGAAATATCAGTCAACACACATCTTTTCTCCATTAACCTTTAGCCTGCTAAATTTCCAAAATGGACTGGTCCATCATTTAATTCGGACAATACCATTTATTATTCGAAGGGATCTTCACTGAAAATTTACTGACTGAGTAGCGAACATTGAAGACAATGCTCAGCCTGCAAAGACGTGGTCTGCACTGGTCGCAAATGCAGAATCACATGCCACCAGCAGGCTACAAGTTAAAATAATCATTGTTTGATAAAGGGGAGCAACTCTTAGTATAATTATAATACAAATTAAATGTTTGAGAATTTCCTTCGGAAGACTGGTATGAAAAGTAATGACACAATTAGTACAGATGAAACTGAGAGGTACTAGTTCAGATGTATACGTACCAGCTAGTTTGATGACTGTTGCTATCCAGTAAACAATACTCTGTAGATCACAGTCAAAGTTCTTTACTTCTACTTTCATACCTACAGTTATATTGTCCCAACAATCTGTCATTGGTACCTACAAAACAATAAATTTGTCAAAACATCAAGGTTAACTACAACAGAACTTTATGCATCTCCTAAGCTACCAACATGAAAACTAGAGCTATCACTAAAGGCAATTAATACTCCGAGATGCCATTTTGATACAGAGGGTAAAATGTTGTGATCATAACAGACAAAATCTTCCCAGCAGTTAAGAAGATATCTGACAGTTAATTGCATCCCATTTTAGATGTGCTATCTGCCTGCTGTAAATTCTTAACTAGTTGAAAAGTGAAATAATCATCTGAAGACGGCAAAGAAATATTAAAATCTCACATGAATACAATAAATGTCATTTCAGCTCATACATTTTTGACAAGGCATTATGGAAATACCTGTATTTTACTTGTATTGCCCAGTCTAATGCAGACAGATTTCTCATGACGTGTAAAACATTTAAAAGTTATTGTGAAATAAAATAGCCAATATTTCTATAATGACCTTGTAACAACTCCAGTATCTGTTTAGTCAGATCAAGGCAGTGGACCTATGATCTATAAGAGGGCCACACTTCAGTGACAAGGTCATGTTTATCAACAACAATATTTAAGCCTACTGCCCATAAAAAACTTTGTATTTCTTAGTTGCTGACACACATTTATAAGTCCAAAAGTGGTTTTAACAGGAACTGAAGTCCATGACAAAATAAACTAAATACTATTATAATTAAATGTGCATACATGTTTGAAACAGCTAACAGGGGCCCCTTCAGCATGGCTGCCTAAGATGTATGAACCCCAGTCAAAACTTCGCACAAAACCTGCAAATAAATATCTCATTTTTAAACTATCAAAATTTATATTTGAAATAACAAAATCAATATAATAAATTTAACAATGAATCTCGCTAAACTGCAAAACAACACTGTTCAGGTACCGTAGCAACCAAGTAAAAAAGTAAACTGGTCCCTTAAATGACCGGTTTTACTGAGTGAATGAAGTATAAAATTTCCTATGTTACTTCTGTCTTTTTATTACTAATACTAAACTTCTTTAACTATAGTTTGTTTTTTTCGTGAATTTTCTCCTATTTTAGATCATTCCAAAAATAGGGGGAATATCATAAGATGACGCCGCTGATACATATGATAACAATGACATTTGTTTGAATATTTAAAACCCAAAGTATTCAATAAAACTATTTACCTTGCTTATTGTTGTTATGTTTATTTCTTTGCCTTATAAATTTTCCAGACTTCTGTTTCTTTACAGATACTTGCTTTTTCTGCAATATAAACAATCTTGATTAATCATTTTAATACCTCTAAAAAACAGCAAAATCTGAAAGGTTCATTCATATGAGTTTTTCGAAAACAACCATTTCAAAAATATTTCATGTATCAATATGCAAAACATCAGGAGATGCTTTGTTAACACAGTTTTTCAATGGTACATGTATTTCAACTATATATGACTGCAAGTTTATGCAACCAGTGTTCCTCGATTCCTAATGAGTATTTTATAACTGAAAATATCCATATTACACTCTGAAGAAAGAAACTTATGACATGTCACCCAGGAGTTGAACATGTGTCTTTCTGATTGCAAGTCATGTGCTCTTCCATGGAGCTACATAGGAGTGTAATAACTTCAAAAGTGCTAGGAATATGAGCTTCCATAAGATACACTGGTATTGAGCAAAACCTGGAAAACAAACTTACTGGTATATTAAGTGGCTGTGGTGGAATATATTCTTCTCCGTTAGCAGCTGCCCTTGAACATGCCAGGGAACAAAACCTCTTTGATTTTGAGTAGAAAGCATGCTTTATACCAACAGCTCCACATCTCTCACATGTAGCTACAAAAATAGATGTTACATTCAGATAAAGATCTGTAGTATATACCTTAATACATTATCGATCAAATTGTAAAAATTAAAGTAATATCAATCATACTATTGCCTTCTTGTCTGTACAACATATGTAAATGTAAATTCACCTACATGTATGAAAAAAAAACCCAGTCACTTTAATGAACACAACAGCTGTTACATGATTCTCCTTAAAAATACACAAATGAAATATGTAGAAATATAAGAGCCTCCAAGTAGAGAGATCTGTCTCAAAAGATCACAAATACACCTGGTATAACTCTGTCCTGATCTAAGTTCTAAACAAGGAAATAAGACACCAAAATAAAATCAACCAGACATGGATATGCAATTTATTTTGATACCCACCCATACCATCATTTCCATTCATGAACCTGTAAGGTGACTGATCTATCACAACTTGGCTACTGTGTCCATCATCTTCTTCTTCATCTGACATACTTTCACTCATCTCTTCCAGACTCTCAAAATCTCTCTCAAACTGATAATTTGGCTCTTCTCCCTGTAAAAAGACTGGTTCTTTATAATCCTATGCTATTTTATGTATACAATTAGTATTTTAGTATTTTGTTTACAGAAGGAAGATCTTTCTTAAAAATATACAAGTATCTACAAAATAAATCTATAAATTTTTGGATGCAAAGTTCTATTATTCCTTTACAAGCACTTAAGTATCACCATTGTAAATTAGACTGTGTGACACACTAACATGTTAAGACAGTAAACCCTGGTATCATTAAGAAAATAGAGACTAATTAGAGTAAATTACCTCCACATTACTGCTGTCATACATTGTATCAGACTTGCCACCTTCACCAGACACTACACTGGCAGCATCTTCTTGCTTCTGGAAAGGGTCAAGAAGTGAACTGGAGTCTCCCCCTTCACCACCAATCTCCCAACTGTTCCAGTCAGATTCTGTCTGCTCCTATATGACACATTCAAATATTTAACATCTTACAGGCATATTCAAGAAAAGCAACATATGCATGCTAAGCTAGAGCACACCATTTGACCTGACTGTTCAGGGGAGCTTACCAAGAGCCTCTCTCAGACTCAAGCAAACTAAAAACCTTGGCTCCCTGAACATGATGCATGTTCTTAAATGAAAAACTTAACCGACCTTTTACTGAATACAGGGTTTTTTCTAGCAAATTTGGGAACATAGCCTATACCCCCAAAATTGGGAATTTTGACGCGTAAATGTTCCAAACTGGGAAATGTTTAGTCCCATAGGATATAGTAAGAATGTGTTTAAGCACTTCCTCATGCACTTGTTTCACTTTGTACAACCTCTTTTAACATACTTCCATTACAAAATTGTCCATAATTTGGTCAATAGTTGTGCAATTTTGATGAAATTTTTTTCAGAATGTAGATTGGGAATTTTTGCACTCATTTTGGAGAAAATATATACTTTTTGGCATTGGGAATATAGCCGAATAACGGCTATAAAAATGGCCGAAAAAAAAAACCTGGAATACATGTTGTTGCATAATTCTTTAACTGCATTTCAATGTTAGTAGTGTTCTTTCCAGGCCCTTTCGGCATGATGTGTGCACCATGCCCTTTTCTGCCGAACTAAGGATGCGCATGTAGCCCTTATCATGCCATTTTATCCACCGCTATAATCTGTTTATTGTACCCTCTTTATTAATCAGAACAGCAGCATTGATGGCTGCCTAGAATATGACTCAACCGCATGTGTATTAGATTGTTTATCGGTAATGGCACATGGGAAAAGTTGATCACGGGACTGGTTGCATCTAGATAAAGACATGAACCAGTGGAGAATTTTTCTTTAATCAGTCAGCGATGGCCGGCAATGAATGAATGTTTTTCGCGTTGTTTTCGGTCTTGTTTTTGAAGATGGAAAGTTATACAAATTAGAAATGAAGATGTTTCGAAGGTGCGAATACTGTCCCTTGAGGTAAGTCAAACCAGTCCAGCACTTGATACCAAACTGCAATCAATTAACTAATGAAATTGATCGAGATGAAATTGAAACAAAAGAGAATATGACTGCTACAGACACTTTTTAAGACACTATCATTTAGTGAACATGAAACTCTAAGCAAAACAATAAAATGAAGTAGGGACATGACTGCTGTGTCCCTCATATATTATTCCCATGGCAGCCATGTATATCAATAGTATTCAGCATCGGTCTAGAGACACTGTGTCTCTCTAAAGATCACAAGATCTGTGGTTCAATCCTCGGAAGGGACTGACGTTATTTTCTCTTCAGGTAATACAACACAAACTTTCTGAGTTTTTGACATAATTCAAACTCACAACTACCTGATCTGCCATCAATGTAAATGGAATCCTACGGAAGTACGGGCTTACAACTATTCGCCGTGTACACATCTGACTTTTTTTTCATGAACGTGGCGGCGACTGAACTCCCCGGGGGAGAACAAGTATCAAGTCTGACGTAATTAAATAAAGTATCGACAGTTTATAATGATAAACGAAATTACTACTGGAATTACCAAGCTGTAAATATATTGTCAACATTCGTGACAATGTAAACAGCAGATTTTTTTTTCTAAACAGAAACTAAAACCGGCGTCAAAACGAGCTGTCAAATGATGTCTGGTAAATATTTCGGTTTTAAATGAGATAGAATAACTATAAGAAGCAAACACACTACATATCTATTACTCACCATCACGCTCTTGTCCTGGCTGTAAAAATTTCGGCGAGAATCAACAATTTTTGCCGTTCAAAAATATCCAAAACAATCCAGCCTGACCTGCTTCGTGTTTAGGCCCCTGGATGTGAGCTGAAAAGGTCAAGTGTATAGACAACTTTGATTGGCTTCAGTTTCAGCATTTTTGCAAAGCTGCAGGAACTGACCAATCATTGCAGCCCTTGTATATGCAATATGATAATTTTACCCGGGAAGGATTGAGCTAACTGCGCATGTGCTCTATTTGCATATCATTAATTATACTACGTTGTAAATATTGGTAAATTGTGGTTACACACCACTATTACTTAAACGGAAAGATTAGCTGTCGTTTGGCCTAGAAAAGATCTACCCACAGGGATTGATATCAAACTGTTTACCTGGCCTGTGTTTATCATAAAACAATTGTTTTCAGTACATTTTGCCATTCCCGTTTCCGAAAAGGTAATTAGACACAGCGGTTTGCTTTGCGATTGAAGCCCATGCAGACACCCCCAACTAAAATAACTAATTCTCGGATATGAATCTCATGTATGGGTGTTTATTTGGCACGATTAAATTGAGAGAAGCTTAAAGGATTTGATACCTGTCCCTGTTCATCTTCCACGTGAGTCATTTTGGTATTTCCGTATACTATATTTTTCCGTTACAGCTTTTTTGTTGTTGTTGCAGGCCTACTTTGCGATGCATGGCTCTATGTGGGTGTGTTTGGGGTGCTCTGTGCTTCCGGGAAATCTACCCATACCTTTTATCTATCATTTGCAACAATAAACTTTTTACTTATCTTTAAGCTGATGGTTGTTGCGACTTAATTCAAACAAGTAAATCGCCTGACTTTTTTATGAATTCATTTCAATGCAGCTATAAGAATATAATAGCAATTAACTATTACGGTGGGGTATAACACTTAATCTCTGACATGATTTCCCTAAGTGGGATATAGTGCATAAATTGCAGTAAAAGTTTAAGGTACATTGGATTACACCATAAAATGCGAATACCATTGCTTCCTAATTCCCCCTCTCCATTTATAAAGGTATTATAGGTGCAAATATATGACAATTTTGATATTGTCAATTTCCCACAACTTGATGGAGATTACCCCGTGCCATATCTTATCGGGTTTATATTTCACAGCTAATAAGATAAGATACAGTCTGATATCACATTAAGGATATTATAACCCTCGTAATATTGCTATTACTATAAAAAGTTTCTTCAGCAGCGCTACCATTATCATAAATCGTTTGATAAATTTTATCACTATAATTCTAAAATAGTGGTTAACTTCAAAAGTAATCTAAAGAATCTTACGCCACGACAAGGTATTTCACAACCTGATTTTATTGAGATGTCATCTACAACCTTCGTAAAATCCTCAGACATAGTATTTCTGGCCGTTGTCTATTTAATTTACAAAATGTTTTATTGCAAGAGACCGTGACACACTGCATAGTCAGCCCCTTTGCAGTTGGCCGCTACGCATTTCTTATTGATTGTGCGATGGGTGGACATGTAGGCGATTTCATGGTAACTGTTTCTTAAACCACCCTCAAGGGACGGACTGGTCTGACGATTACCCCCTGTCCTGCTACGTCGTGCCCTTAATTATAATTCTTTTGGTGTTCTGGCGTCTACAAGGTCGTGGTTTACATAAGTTTAAAATTCCATGGGTTTTGATGTATATATATTTTACACGAAAATCGTAGCTGTGTTGTGTCATATATTTACGTGTGTAAGGGATTCACTACTGGGTAATTAATATCAAAAGGAAAAGGGTAGAGTTAAAGAGTAAGGTTATTTTAAACTCAACATTGGTCTCTCTGCTACTTACCTCTCTGAGGCGATTTCTTGCTGTGTTTATTCTTTATGTATGTTAACCTTTAGCCTGCTAAATTTCTAATATGGACTGGTCCATCATTCAGTTGGGGCAATTTATTTAAAGGGGTGTTTAATGAAAATTTACTGACTGAATAGCAAATAGTGCAGACCATGATCAGCCTTCACGGACGCGCAGGCTGATCTTGGTCTGCATTGATCGCAAAGGCAGAATTACTTGCCAAGAGCAGGCTAAGGTTTAATTAATGTCTGTTTGTTACTTTGTGTTAATGTGTACCTGTGCTCAGCCACTTTGCACGTGTATATATTGACACATATCCAGGTTTCAATGCGGAGTGTTTGTATGGGCGGCTGCGTTCCATGAATGTGGCTTTTCCAACTGGAATCTTGTCATTGATTTTATATATGTAAAATAATAGTTTTATTAGGTTACTACAAGCATGCCGACGTGACATCGCTGCTATCATTAACAATTTAAAACAAATATGGTTTGTCAAGTTAGAATACTAGTAATACATATTTATAACAATGCAATTTAGACTCACAAATCAATGCCTATGTGATTGCAGCTTTATATCGTTAACTAGACAGGGACTCTCATTATTGTGGACATTCAATAATAAATAAAGCTCAGAATATGAAGAGTTCGAAAATGGTTAGATAGATAATATTCCGGTCACAAAGTGATACTTGGGATAATGGTGGACATCTATTTACATGGAGAACTTTGTTCTTCTCCGTGAAATTGCAACAATCCATTGTGCCGAGGACTACATTGTAATACAAGTTTTGCATATTAAACAGAAATAGCCCAAATTTAAATTTCTCCAGTTAGGTTAGCCCTAAAAGGGCCTTACCTGGACATGCGTGCAAAAGTAATAACTCTTACGGATTTTAAATTTCTTTCACAGACTTAAAGTTGAAAGCTCAATTCCGTGCACAACCTGCAAAAAAAGGTCATAGAACAGGAACACTGGCAGAGTTATTACTTTTTCATTATCAGATATGCAACCGTGTAACATATTACCCATAACTTCTTTGTCCATACTCTTAAAAGGTTAAACTCACCCCACCCATATGCATTACATCAACACACTTTATTTTGCTGTTAATGACGATGTAAATAATTGGAATTTATTGAAATACATTAAATAAATAATATAACAAATACACTATCCGTAACAATTTGCATGGTAATCATATCATAGATATACAATCAATATAAATGAAATAACTACTTTTAATTAAAAGCAACTGATTATTTTGGTACACTGTTTGAATGTTCGTTTTCGACAGCATTACATGTATATTTGTCAGACATCACTATATGGATTAAAAGACCTTTTACGTTTTGAAGGTCGAATAGCTCTAGCAGAATAATTAAGTAACAATATCAACATGCTCTCTAGCTAAAATTGTACAATTTCATTGATGTAATAAGAATACACGAAATGGTGGAATATATAAACTGATGTTTTCAATCAGGTACTGTTTAAATGGTTATTTTTAACAGATATAAGAAACTTAACAGATATATATATACCTTACTCATTTCATTACAAAGATGGCTACCAAATGTCGAGATTCATTAAAGGTTTTCATCGTAAAACAATCAAAAATACTTGTTACTGGGACACATAACTTATTTTACAACAGAAACAGTATTCATCGGTGTCTGTGTTCAGACTGGACGAGGATGGGAGGGGTACACAATAATAAAAAAAAACAACAACACAGAACTACTTAGAATCTAAATAATTCATGTACGAAAAACATAGTACAGTATATGTAGCGCCGCATATCATTATCTGCCTTTCTGAGACTCAAGCAAACTAAAAACCTCGGCTCCCTGAACGTGATGCATGTTCTTAAATGAATAACTTAACCGACCTTTTATTGAATACATGTTGTTGCATAATTCTTTAACTGCACTTGATGTTAGTAGTGTTTTTTCCAGACCCTTTCAGCATGATGCGTGCGCCATGCCCTTTTCTGCCGAACTAAGGATGCGCCATGTAACCCTTATCAAATGCCTAAGGTGCCTTGTGCCCTTCTATCTTTTATGCTATAATCCGTTTATTGTGCCCTCTTAGTTAATCAGAACAGCAGCATTGACGGTCGCCTAGAATACGTGTCAACTGCATGTGTATTACGTTGTTTATTCGGTATCGGCACGTGAGAAAAGTTGGTCACGGGACTGTTTGCATCTTGATAAAGACATGAACCAGACGAGAATTTTTCTTTAATCATAATGTTTTTTCGTGACGTTTTCGGTCTTGTTTTTGAAGATGGTAAGTTATACAAATTAGAAATGAAGATGTTTCGATGGTGCGAATATTGTCCCTTGAAGTAAATTATACAAGTTGAAGCACTTAATACCAAACTGCAATCAAATAATCAATGAAATTTAAATTGATTGAGATGAATAATATTTTTTTCCACAGAACTTCTATCCGTTAACGAAAAACATAGTACAGTATAGCGCGGCATAAAGTGTCTTTTTAACTGCTGGTTCTCAGCTTACCACTAGCTTATTGGCATGAAAACACTAAATAGTTGGCCTTATTTATTCTATATAAAAGATAACAAGTAAGGTTAGATTTCCCGGAAACACAGAGGAACACACAGCCATAGAGCCATGCATCGCAAAGAACAAAAAGAAGCTGTAACGGAAAAATACTGTAGACGGGTTGCTTCAAAAATCCAACAAAACGGACAAATTTCCAATGACTGCCGCACACATCAGGACCCATTTTATAGATGTCTGTAACTTACATTTTCTTGAAAAATATTGTCAGTGCTGAATAAAAATAAAAACAAGCGGTGGTCATGTTTGATGCAAGACAAATATTTTCAGTTAATAACACAAACTGTAAAATCAGCTAAAAATGAGACCACAAATTTTAGTAGTGGTGTGTGACCTAAGATTCCATGACAAATTCTGTCAATCTATCATTTCGTTATGAAAACGCTTCTGAGCGTCAAGCATAGATCTGTCCTGAGATTCAGCAAAAACTGATTGCAAAGAAAATAAGAAAGCAACTCTACTGAGCAAACAAAATGAGAACTATTTGAATCCGCTATTATGTGATACCATTTTTTTCCGCGCCATTTTCCTATTTAGTGTCTGTATACCTAATGCAAAGAAAGCAATGTAACAAAAAACTGCAATGCATTTGAAAGTTTTGGTAGTTTCCCTTGTTTTTAAACAAAAATCAAATCGTCAAGAAGAAACTGAACAGCTAGCTAACACCGTTACTAACTCTGCAACCGAGGGGGTCACTGTTCCATTACTTATCAAATATGTAATTTAAGATGTGAGAATAATCATGAGATCATCGGTTACATTGTTTAAGGCTTAAGATGTTTTTATTACAGCGCTCCAACCGCATAACATCCCAATCCTGTCACAACTTGAAACCTGAAATATTCAAACATGTTATATTAATTTATATAGGTACAGTGAGAAAAATTGTCATTTTCAACATTTATTTTCTCCTTTAGTTTAAAGGTGCGAATAATGGTATCTAAACACTTTATTTTGTTTTACGATTAATAATCAAGTTCAAGTTAGATAATAATACACGAATATCCAAGTTCCACTTCCATACACAACGTATTGCAGTACATATAGTGGCATGAAATTATCGTGCGAACTCTAAAAATAGAATGAAGGGTATTCAGTTCATTTTTGATAATAAATAAAATCTGTAAAAAGATCCCTTGGAAGCAAAGAATGAAACCAAGAAGAATAATAGCAAACTCGGTTTGACGGAGTCTGTTCATGAGAGGTAATGAAATCTGCATAAGCGGAACTCTTACACATATGTTGAATGGACTCCATGATCCCAAAGGACCAGAAAATAAAACAACACTGAATTTTAAATAGTGATCATTGCAATTACTGCTTCTGTAGCGTAGTGTACCTGAAGCTTGTCTTGAACACAACACATTACAACAGCTCTAACATTTATTTTACTATGAAGGGCAATGCACAGTAACTTATAAATGTTCAGTCTAATTTCATGAATATAATCAATGTTCAATAAGTCTTTTAAAACAGTTCTGTTTACTGATCTATTTAACAATATTTCTTAATTATAAATATATTTCAAACTAGCTCTTAACAATGCTTATTAAGTTTCAGCTCATGAGAGCGGGAACAAGTCCTTTAGCCCGCCACTTGGGCAGCCTCTCTGCTGATCACAGAGTGTATTGAGTTTATAAAGGATTATACAGGAAAACACAGCAGACACGTTATCTAATTTCCCGATCACTTAAGGATACGTACAAGTTCAACAAGCCTTAAGCTACTGAAGATTGTCAAATCTTGTCTGACTTGTCAATTTATGAAATGTATAGTTTTCATCTTCTATAATTTTTAAAATCTTAAACTTCTGAAGAAATACCCGAAATAAAATACAAAACACCTGAGCATTACACTACACTTCTGTCAATGGTAAATAATTATTCTTACGTATCTACCAGGGTGATTGACATAAAAGATCTGCTCAAAACATTGTTGATTGAAAACGCATGTTAAGACCACCAAAAATAATTACTTTTGTTTTATATTGTTTAGCGTTTTACCCCGGTTTTCCAACAGTATTCCGGCTATGCAACGGCATGAAGTTAACCTAACCAGTGCTTCTGTATTCTGTACCATTACAAACCTGTTCTCTGCAACTAACTGTCAACTTCCCAACATGAATCAGAGGTGGAGGACGAATAATTTCAGACACAATGTCTTTTATTAAATCGTCACGGAAAACATACGCTTCGTCCGGGTATCGAACTCTTGACCCCACAATCCGTAGATCTGTGCTCTCCCTATTGAGCTAAGTAAGGGATATTACTACTTATGCAATCTTTTAAAAAAACATGTTTGTGTATATGAACAGTAATAAGTGAAAGGTTTAAAGAACTACACAGAAATAAATGTATAAGTTAACACAACATGCATATGTAAATTCCACTGGAAACTAAAATATTTTTTAACAATTACTTTTAAATTACTAGACATGGCATTTTATGTGACTCGAAATTTTACATATACTATTAGTTATATACTTAGCCAATTTGATTTGAGGATTTCTAGATCTAAACTCAATATCTAACTAGAAAATGCTTTTGTAAAAAAGCGCATGTCTCCCCCAATGCAAAGTCCTATAGGCACGAAGTCAATAGGGGTCAGGATCGAAAGTCAAAGAGACACTGATGGTTGGCTGCAATAGGGATCATCTACTTGGCATGTCCAGTCATCCCGCTAAATTTCAACACTAGTGGCCTAGTGGTTCTCAAGTCACTGTTCAGGCTCCTGTGACCTTGACCTTTGATCAAGTGACCTCAAAATAAATAGGGGTCATCTACTCTGCATGTCCAATCATCCTATTAAGTTTCAACATTGTAAGTCAAGTGGTTCTCAAGTTATTTCAAAAAAATGATTTTACATGAACAGGCCACTGTGACCTTGACCTTTATAAGACTGAACCCAAAATCAATAGGGGTCATCTACTCTGCATGTTCAATCATCCTATGAAGTTTCAACATTCTGGGTCAAGTGGTTGTCAAGTTATTGATCGGAACTGGTTATCAATGTTAAGGCCCCTGTGACCTTGACCTTTAATGGAGTGACCCCAAAAACAATAAGGGTCATTTACTCTGCATGAACAATCATCCTATGAAGTTTCAACATTCTGGGTCGAGAGGTTCTCAAGTTATTGATTGGAAATGGTTTTCCATGTTCAGGCCCCTGTGGCCTTGACCTTTAACAGAGTGACCCTAAAATCGTTAGGGTTCATCTACTCTGCATGACCAATCATCCTACGAAGTTTCATCATTCTGGGTCAAGTGGTTCTCAAGTTACTGACTGGAAATGGTTTTCAATGTTCAGGCCCCTGTGACCTTGACCTTTAATGGCGTGACCCCAAAATCGATAGGGGTCATCTACTTTGCATGTACAACCATCCTATGAAGTTTCAACATTCTGGGTCAAGTGGTTCTCTAGTTATTGATCAGAAATGGTTTTCAATGTTCAGGCCCCTGTGACCTTGACCTTTGACGGAGTGACCCCAAAATCAATAGGGATCGTCTACTCTTCATGACCAATCATCCTATCAAGTTTCAACATTCTGGGTCCTGTGGTTCTCTAGTTACTGATTGGAAATGGTTTTCAATGTTCAGGCCCCTGTGACCTTGACCTTTGACGGAGTGATCCCAAAATCAATAGGGGTCATCTACTCTTCATGACCAATCATCCTATGAAGTTTTAACATTCTGGGTCAAGTGGTTCTCTAGTTATTGATCGGAAATGGTTTTCAATGTTCAGGCCCCTGTGACCTTGACCTTTGATGGAGTGACCCAAAAACAATAGGGGTCGTCTACTCCAGCAGCCCTACTACCCTATGAAGTTTGAAGGTTCTAGGTCAAATGGTTCTCAAGTTATTGCTCGGAAATTAAGTGTGACGTACGGACGGACGGACGGACGGACGGAAGGACGGACGGACGGACGGACGGACAGGGCAAAAACAATATGTCTCCTGGGGGAGACATAATAATGAAATGTTTAAATTTATGATATAGCTTAATGAAAGATAAGCAAAGTCGATCTTTAAGATGTTAAGAGTATATTAGAAAAGACAGCTGTACGTGCTGATACAGTGAAGAGCTCAAAGGCCCACATCTCGTTACAGAATGACCAGTGACTCACACCTATGCATAGACTGTTACACATAAGGGGCCTCCGTGGCCGAGTGGTTAACTCACTGACTTCAAATCACAAGCCCCTCATCGATGTGGGTTCGAGCCTCACTCGGGGTGTTGAATTCTTCATGTGAGGAAGCCATCCAGTTGGCTTACGGAAGGTCGGTGGTTCTACCCAGGTGCCCGCTCGTGGTGAAATAATGCACGGAAGGGCACCTGGGGTCTTCCTCCACCAGTAAAAGCTGGAAAGTCGCTATATGACCTATCATGTGTCGGTGCAACGTTAAATAAAAAAATATTTTTTATTAGGCTTTCTTATGGAGATGAAGGCCCCGGGTTAGATTCATGGCTACTCCCATTGCGGTTTGTCGTCTGAAAGGGCACTTTATCGTGACTGCCTCAGTCGGTCCAGCTGCAAATTAGTACCAGCAAATTGCCAGGTGTAAGGTATAATTGGTTTTAACTATTCTTAAAATAAGATCATGAGCTTATACTATATGTTCATTGTTTCACAAAGCGACGATATAAAAACAAAGAAATATATCAAACAGGGAGTGCTACGCACCAAAAGCGCAGCCTCCTCAAAACGAACCCCCCAGCACGCAAACGCGTGCACCACACACACTCAAAGCTTACACATCAGGACAAAACGAACAACACACACACACACACACACACACACACACACACACACACACACACTCAAAGCCAACACATAAAGACAAGACGAACAATAAGCATACACACACGCGCGCACACAAAGTCAACACACAAGGACAAAACGAACAAACAAAGGCACACAGTGGGGCACCGCCTTGGAACGGTCAGTGGCAAAAACACCACTGGGGAGCTTAAACCGGTTTATGGTGCGCACCCAACCTCACTCTTACCCCCACCATGTTCCAAAGACATGGGACAGTGTAAATAAAAGTAATCCCCTCCAGGTGAATCTCTAACACACGTAATGACATAAAACAATTTTCCTTTATCTGTTACATTTATCAAAGTGAACAAATCTGCATATACCTGTAATACACTTGTCATACTCTGCCGGTTTCCCCAAAAACCCTTCTGAAAATTTTGTTAATCGATCACCAGGTGTTAGAAATACAAATACAAATTTTCGATGATACATATAATCAACATTAGCTATGTATAGCTATTGACCAAGGTCTAGATGTCCGGTCAGAAACCTAGCCACTTCCAAACATTACACCAAGAGCGAGTTTAAGGATCACAAGGACCTGATAGAATACATCCTAAGGTTATTTATGAGTGCAGAGAATCACTATGTAGAATACTGTCAAATTTATATAGGTATTCACTGGATGAAGGGCAGCTACCATCACATTGGAAACAAGCTAATGTAACAGCAATTTTTAAGAGCGGCAAAAAATCAAATGTAGAGAACTATAGGCCTATAAGTGTAACACCGATCTGCTGTAGAATCATGGAAAAAATAATAAGAAATGCCACAGTCAAACACCTAGAACAAAATAATATTCTATCTATATATCAACACGGATTTCGCAAAGGGAGATCTTGCACTACACAACTACTCGAATGCATAGAAGAATGGACAGATGCAATAGAAAATGGACATGAAATAGACATTGTCTACCTCGATTTCAAAGCAGCATTCGATAAAGTCCCACATATGCGTCTTCTCAAGAAGGTATGGAGTGTAGGAATTAGAGGGAAAATCTACTCTTGGATCAAAAGCTTCTTAGAAAACAGATTCCAAAGAGTGGTAGTAAACGGCAAAAAATCAAATTGGAAAAAAGTGACCAGCGGAGTACCCCAGGGTAGTGTTCTAGGCCCTGTCCTCTTCCTCATCTTCATTAATGATCTCCCAGAAGCAGTCAGTTGTACCCTAAAACTCTTTGCAGACGACACTAAATTGTATTCAATTATCAGGAACAACTCAGACTCAGAAATCCTACAGGACAAAATTTTTGATGCTTGTGATTGGGCTGAAAAATGGCAAATGATATTCAACATAAAGAAATGCAAAACTATGCACATCGGAAAAGAAACATCTAACGAATATTTCATGAAAGATAGTCAAAAGAAAATATACAGGATTCAGCAAGTAAAACATGAAAAAGATCTAGGTGTTACATTTGATAATGAACTATCCTTTAACAAACACATCAGTACTAAAGTAAATTTGGCAAACAGGAACCTGGGATTAATATTGAAAACGTTCACATATCTAGATAAAGAAATGTTCCTGCTTCTATACAAATCTCTAGTACGCCCGCATCTAGAGTATGCCTCGGCCATCTGGACTCCTAAATACAAAAAAGATGCCATAGCAATAGAAAATGTCCAGAGAAGAGCAACGAGAGTGCTGCAGAGTCTCAATGGACTAGATTACAGTCAAAGATTGAAACAACTGGGATTATCGACTCTTGAATACAGGAGGGATAGAGCAGACGTAATTGAGATATACAAACTCCAAAACGAGTTAGACAAAACAGCTATAAGTTTATTGAAATTTAGTCAGAATGTTGTAACTAGGGGGAATAACCGAAAACTACAAAAGGACTATGCCAAACATAAATCCAGGATCAGTGCATTTAGTCATAGAGTGGTTAGAAACTGGAACAGCCTCCCAAATAATGTAATAGAGGCACCAACAATAAACTCCTTCAAAGATAGACTGAATAAATACTGGTCAGGAGACAGCAAGTTTCAAGCCAACTGTTACAACCCCTATGCAAGAATATAAGGAAATAACTATATCAATTGAAAATGTTTGTGTGATTTTGTGCAGGAATTGCTCTGCCAAATTGTACAGTAACAGAAACAATTTAAAACTAATAAATATGCAATTGTGGTTGTGCAGGAATTGTCCTGCCAACAACATAATATTAACATATGAAAGAAACAGTCAACAAAATCTGTTGTGCAGGAATTGTTCTGCCGACAGAAATGATAGAATATTACCAATTGAGCGAAAAGAATATAAAATCATTAAAAAACCTAAAACAATAATGGGCCAATATTGAGAAAGCAAAAACTAAAGGGCCTAAGAAGCTGTAGCTTAACTCCATGGAGTTTTGTTTTCAAATTGTTAACATAAATTTTGTTAAGTACGGGATCAAATACGGTTGGAAACGGGAAATAGTTAAAGAGTTATTTTATCATAATTAAAAAATAATATGAGCACCAGTAAAAACCGCTACATGCATTATTCTTTGATATTTCTTTATATTTGAGAAGAATATTGATGAAATAAGCTCTGGTAGATAAAAATAACCTTGTCAATCCATCATGTAAGTATATATCAACAAAATCCATTCCATCTAGTTGAATTTCTAACCTTACAGAGTTCCACATTTCGGGTATGAAAGTTCGGATAAAAGATTAATTTTTAGATTGTCGGTGTCAATAAGATATGATAGCATGTCTATTTTTTATTTAGACGGTCCAGACAACATTGCTAATAGATGCTGAAGCACTGTGGCACTCAACTTGCTTCTGGAATATATTATTGATGATCTTTCAACTGCCATTGACTAAGGCCAGTAAGGGCAACTTCCTCCGGCCAATTGGTAAATTTCCTAACTTTCCTCCGCTGTATTTCTCACTGGTTCCCCCCTTACACTAAAAGGGAGTGATGTTTTAGTTTCATCTACTTTGTGTTACTATTATGCCAAGACAAATCAACTATTCAATGTGTAATATTTAGGTTGGAACTGATTCTAAAGAATTCCACAATATTGAATAGTTATCAGGTCCATATGATTGGCTAAGACAATTCCTCATGCAGCACTGTCCATGGAGCCACTGGTTGCCTAGTACCGTATTTATATTACAAATCGTGTATTACAAATTTATACACGGCAACTGTTATTTCTGCAAATGTATCAAGGCTAAGTACCCATAAAAAACCTCTAAATTTGCTGAAACTTTACCATGCATTCAAATTGTAATTGTGCAAACTCATCGACGTTGATGGCATTTGAAGGGGGTTTGAAAACTATTAGTTGATTTGATAAATTCGGAATTTGTTCATTTACAAATTTTGGTATTATTAAGAAACTTTTAAAATGAACTTCTGAAAGTTGAAAATTAGTGTCAGGCATTTTGTTTCACATTAAGCCACATTCCCCAAATTTATAAATTTTTTTATACAACAAATTAGTAATTTTTGACAATATTTACCAATTTTCTTTTTGTTAACCTTACTTTCTAAGTTTAAAAGATGTTTTCAATTAATCTAAAAACGCATTCAATCGATAGATTTTCATAAATATCACTTTATAATTGTCCGTGATGTTATATCTAGTACAGTATAAGAAAATATCAAAACAAGTTATTTATTTTATAATATTTACAGTTAAAGTTTATTTTCATTTAATAATCACACATGTCAATAATAAATTTATAATATTTCTTTGTTTTTATTAAATCTAAAAACTTTTGATTTTCCAAAGTAAGGTTTTTACCCCTTAGAAAAAACTACACTACTAAATTATGACAATTTCTTATATAACATTTCATTCTTTTTTTATTTTGACAACCCATAATCTAAAATTTTCTTAGAGACGAAAAAATGTAATATTGGATGTAAAAGTACCTCAGTTCACTAAATGAAAATCATAAAATGGGAAAAAAATCATAGTCTAGGAGTAGTCTTCAATAATCACTTGAACTTCAACACAATTTGGGTAGATGAAAGAAAGCCTGACACCCCTGGATTTGGTCAATCTACATCGCCCCTTTGAAAAAGGTGAATGAATGATTAAAAAGTCTACTGTTTTTAGTTTCATTCTCACCTTGTGTTTACGAGGGAGCAAAAATGCTCATTCTTGCCATTTTGAAAAAACTGTTCCACATGAGGGAATTCTCCCGAAACAAACTCAGGTTAGGGCCCCCAGAGGCTAAGAAAATTTCCGAGCTCATGAAGCATCACATGCAAGTCCTTGCTGAAGTGGAGTATCCGATCCAGTAGCTGTTGACTCAGGCATACCCCAAGGAACAGTACTGGGACCTCTACTCTTTCTTTGCCACATAAAATGACCTTGATACAGTCAAGTCACAGGTTCGATTATTTGCTGATGACTGTCTTCTTTACCACACAAGACTGCCAGACCTTTCAAGATGAGCTTTTTAGTTTGACTATTCAAACAATATGGAGAGCTACACTACTCACCCCTGCGTCGACGTTGGTTAACGTTTTTATGAAATGGTAATATCTTGTATACCATCTAAGATATTTACTTCAAACTTGGAATACTAGTCTTGTTTATTATAACAGTCTCTACATGTTGGCAAGAGTACATAGCTCTGTCAAGTATTTTGGCTGAATTTTGGCCCCTTTTGGACTTGGAAAATGGTTCAGTTTTCGTACAAGTACATGTTTTGTCAAAACTATTTGACATGTGGCTTTGAAACTTTGAACACTTGTTTACTATCTTGATCTTCATCTGTAGGCAAGAGTACATAACTCTATCAACTATTTTGGCTGAATTATGGCCCTTTTTGGACTTGAAAATCAGTTAAATTTTTCACAACAGTCCATATTTTGCCTAACCTATTTGTCATATGGCTTTGAAACTTTGACCACTTGTTTACCATCATAGTCTACATATGTAGGCAAGGCTGTATAACTAGGACAAGGACTTTAGCTCAGTTATGGCCCTTTTTAGCATGTCACATTTTAAAAAAAAATCTACGAGGTATTGTCATCACTTGATTGTCAAGAGTTGGTTAAAAGTTGTTTTCTCAAAAACTAAAGCTTTGAAACTTTGCACACTTATTTGTCATCACTAGATGACTTAGCAGGCCAAGAACCATAACTCTGATATGCATTTTGTCAAATTTTTTACCCTTTTTATACTTAGTAAATTTGAGTTTCTTTTTAGGTCCACCTTTTCTTAAAAACTATAAGAGCTACAGCTTTGAAACTTAGCACACTTGTTTATCTTCATTAGATGACTGTGTAGATCAAGAACCATAACTCTGTTTTGGATTTTGTCAGAATTATGGCCCTTTTTGTACTTAGAAAATTTGAGTCTTTTTTCAAACACTATAGGAGCTACAGCTTTGAAACTTTGCCCACTTGTTTATCATTATTAGATGACTATGTAAGCCAAGAACCATAACTTTAACCTGCATTTTGTAAGAATTATGGTCCTTTTTGTACTTAGAAATTCTGAACTATAGCACTTTTCTTACATACTGACCAGCACTTGCAGACGAGTGATGTTTGACATAGAAATCAGTTAAGTTTCGCATACCATTCCATATTTTGTCTAAACTGTTTGACATATGGCTTTGAAACTTTGAACACTTGCTTAATACCATCATGGTCCACAAATACAGGTACATTGTTTGTCTTATTTATTTTTCTTCTTTTGTTTAAAAATCTCTGGAAATATTTTGACCCCATACTTCCATCAATTCTTTGAATAGTCGAGTGTGCTGTCAACAGACAGCTCTTGTTTATTGTACGGTTTGGTGCAATATCTTGGGAACTTTATAAATAAGATAATTGAAAGATCTTAAAATTTGATTAGCAATAAGTTGGTAAAGGTCATGTTTGGTAGAGGCAGGAACACCTTTGATGTTTCAGGTCAGTTCTGCATATTATATGATAATATTTATTTCAGGTCTGAATACTGGAAGTCTCAACCTAGAAAGTTCTGTGATTTCTGCAAATGTTGGATTACAGACAATAAACCAGTGAGTATGTGGTAGTCTTCAAAAGTAACATAATTGTGCACTGGTTTTTGGTCAGCAAAAACTTTATAACTTACAACTATTCTGGCTGGATGTCTTCGTAGATGAATAAAAAAAACATTAAACAATGTCTCATATTTAAGAAGAATAAATGACATTGTCATTTTATGTAACAAATGGTGACAAAAAGGCAATGGCTATCTTGACATTTTTCTATTTTCATATACTTTATTTCTTCAAGCAGTTTAGTTTTTAAAGTGTAGATATCAGTCTGTATTGAGCAGTTCATAGGAAAAGTAAATGAAGATATACTGGTACATTACAATACATTACATGTATCAAATACAGTACTAGTATTTTAATAAATTTTGTGTTTTAAGGATGGTCTGTGGCAGTTTTATTAGAACTCATTTCTTACCCAGTTATATTGGAAATAAATTTTTGTTCCATAAAGCTATAGTTTAAGAACAGAGTATATGACAGCCAGTCAGGCCAGTATGTGCAAAGATCTATGAAATGAGCATTGAAATAAATTACAATTTCATGATAATCAAATGAGACATTTTTTTAGCTTACCTGATTTTTGAAAAAAATCGACGAGGTATTGTCGTCACTTGATTGTCTGTGTCGGCGTTGGTTAAATTTTTTGTTTAGGTCCACCTTTTCTCAAACACTGTAAGAGCTACAGCTTTGAAACTTTGCACACTTGTTTGCCATCATTAGGGGACTATGTAGGCCAAGAACCATAACTCTGATATGCATTTTGTTAGAATTATGGCCCTTTTTTGTACTTAAAAAATTTGAATTTCTTGGTTAAATTTTTTGTTTAGGTCAACCTTTTCTCAAAAACTGTAAGAGCTACAGCTTTGAAACTTTGCACACTTGTTTATCATCATTAGGGGACTATGTAGGTCAAGACCCATAACTCTGATATGCATTTTGTCAGAATTATGGCCCTTTTTGTACTTTGAAAGTTTGAGTTTATTGGTTAAAGTTTTTGTTTAGGTCACCTTTTCTAAAAAGCTACAGCTTTGAAACTTTGCACACTTGTTTATCATTATTAGGGGACAATGTAGGTAATGGCTTCCTCATTTATCAATGGAGGGCATTTTCTTCTCACTTTAATTGAGTGTCTAGGTGTTTTGTAAATTGATCAGGGTGAAGAGTGATTTAACAAGAAGACGGCCAATCCAGATTCTGTTGTTTACTATTTCTTTGGTATGAGCCAGTTTGCCTGAGATAATATCTGATCATTTATTTATTATTATTTCCAGAGTATAGACTTTCATGAGAAAGGGAAAAGGCACAAAGAAGCTGTCAAACAGAAAATTGATCAGGTACATGATATTGTCGGTAATGTCTTCAGAAATGTATTGTTTAAAAACACAATATTTTCATCCAACAAACTGGAAGAACATTTAAAAGACTAGTCTGTGAAACTTTTTATGGTTTATACTTTGTCTGTTAAAATTATATATTGAATATCATTACATTAAACTCTCCACTAAATTAGAGCTAATTAGTGTTAATTGGCATTGATTGAGTTCCTGATATTATCAAATATGCTGGAGGAAAAAAATGAAAAAAATTGTTAGACTGGATTCCCAGGCTAGTAATTGGCATACATAATGGTTCTCCTTTTCAAATCCATCTCAGTTTATTAATTGAATCAATCTGATTACAGTTAATGAAGAAGGGTGTAGCAGATGAAAAAAAGAGACAGAAAGAAAATGACTACATGCAGCGTATGGAAAAGGTGAGGAAATTGAAGTCTTCTTGCTTAAAAATTCTCTAGCCAAGTGATAAGTACAGACCAGTTTAAATGATTGAAGTAGACCTACTTGTTGTGTTAGATTAATGTGGACCATCTTCGTGTATCAGATTAACGCCTAAGGCTCAATAACCTACTTGTGTAGTCAATATAGAAATAGACCTACATTGTGTTGATTAAAATAAACCTTGTTGCATTGGATAGATTTGGTGAATGTAACACAACTTGTTTTTAGTTACATCCAGATTGCAGTTAGACCTGCTTGGTATGTCGGGAAATTGACGTATTAAATAATATACAGTTCATGTGTCAAAGTCAGTTTGAAGTAGACCCCTTTTTTCGTTGTGTTGTGTCAGATTGAAGTAAGATTGTGTCAGATTGTGATTATTTAGAAAAAAATAGTTACAGTCTGCCTTGTTTAGAAATTAATCTATTATGGAAATTGCTTGAAAATAAGCACAGGTTCTTTTAAAGAAGGATGTTTTGTTTTTTCTTGCTATTTGCAAACATTTATACAGGGCTTTTGTAACTTGCATCTTACAAGTTTAAGACCAATGTCAAAACCAGGTATCCCCAAGTTTTCTTATTTGTATTGCTTGTTTAAGAAAAACATTTTTTCATAAAAATTTCCCAACGGAGCAAAGAAATAAAACAAATCATTGTTTGTGTGACTTCTATTCTCTACTATTAAAATTTATTTAAAATACATGTTGTAATCGTTCAGGCTGCTCTGGAGGCTTTCAAGAGAGATATAGAAGAAAATCCAGAACTTGCGAAGCAATACAAAGTTAAACAACCAGAAGGTAGGGTTTTATGTGAAATTAATTTGAACATTGCCATGGTGTTTTTTAGTTCACCTGAGCACAAAGTGCTCGGGATGAGCTATTGTGATTGCTCACTGTCCGGCGTCTGTCCACACTTTCCTTTAAACAACATCTCCTCTGAAACCATTAGGTGGAAGTTGATGAAACTTGGCCTGGATGTTCCTTGGGTGGTCCTCTTCCAAATTTGTTCAAATGGTTCCACTTGGTTGCACATAGGGGCCGCCAGGGCTAAAAATAGAAAAATCTTTAAACACCATCTATTCTTAAACCGCTGGTCCGATTTTGAAATAATTTGACACAAATGGTCCTTGTGTAATCCTCTACCAGATTTATTCAAATTATTCCGATTCGTCAAAAAACATGGCCGCCAGTGGGCATGGTCTCTTTTTCCTATATGTATATAGTGGAAACTTTAAAATTCTTCTTGTATGAAACTGCTGGCCCGATTTTGAAATAATTTCACACAAATGGACCTTGTGTAACCCTCTGCCAAGATTGTTCAAATTATTACGATTCGTCAAAAAACATGGCTGCCAGAGGGCGTGGTCAGTTTTCCCTATATAAGTTTAGTGGAAAATTTAAAAATCTTCTTGTATGAAACTGCTGGCCTGATTTTGAAATAATTTCACATAAATGGTCCTTGTGTGACCCTCTACCAAGAATGTTCAAATTATTTTGATTCGTCAAAAATCATGGCCTCCCAGAGGGCGTAGTCACTTTTCCCTATATGTATATGGTGGAAACTTTAAAAATCTTCTTGTATGAAAGTGCTGGCCCGAATTGAAAATAATTTCACAAAAGTGGTCCAAGTGATTTGTCAGGGGGTGTGGCCATTTTTTCCCTATATGTATATATTGGAAACTTATAAAATATTCTTGTCAGAAACAGCAGGTCCAATTTTAAAATAATTTTACTCAAATGTTTCTTGGGTGACCCTTTACGAAGATTGTACAAATTATTCTGTTTCATCAAAAAGCATTGCCACTAGAGATGTGGTCACTTTACCCCTTATTTATGTAGTGGAAACTTGAAAAAATCTTCATGTTTGATATTGTCATATCACATCATTCCTCCAATGTCTTACCCCACCTCTCCCCACACCTCAACACGCACATACACAATACCTTCCTGTATATATTTAGTAGAAACTTTTAACTGTTCAAGCAAGCAACTAAACTCAGGTGAGAGATATAGGCCCTCTGGTTTATTTAATTGTTTGGAAGTTGATGAAAAGTCTTTTAATGCAGAACAGGTAAAAATATCCAAATATCATAAGAATCTTTAGCTCGACTATTCGAAGAATAGTCTAGCTATTCTACTCACCCTGGCGTCAGCGTTGCCGTCGCCGTTGGCATCACACCTTGGTTAAGTTTTTGTATGCAAGTACATACAGCTATCATAAGCAACTAAACTCAGGTGAGCGATATAGGCATCATGGCCCTCGTCGTTATTAATTTGTTTGAAGTTGATGAAAAGTCATTTAATGAGAACAGATAAAACTGTCCAAATATCATAAAATCTTTAGCTCGACTATTGTCTCTCACACTGCATCGGTCTTGCTCAAAGTGATAAGTGCTAAATGGAGCATTTTGTGATCAACCCTGTGTCGCGTCCGTCTGCGTCGCTCGTCCGTCGTCAACAATTGACTGTTAACACTCTAGAGGTCACAATTTTGAGCCAATCTTAATGAAACTTGGTCAGAATGTTACCCTCATTAAAATCTTGGACGATTTCAATATTGGGTCATCTGGGGTCAAAAACTAGGTCACCAGGTCAAATCAAAGGAAAAGCTTGTTAACACTCTAGAGGTCACATTTTTGGCCCAATCTTAATGAAACTTGGTCAGAATGTAACCCTCAATAAAATCTTGGATGAATTTGACATTGGATCATCTGGGTTCAAAAACTAGGTCACCAGGTCAAATCAAATGAAAAGCTTGTTAACACTCTAGAGGTCACAGTTTGGGCCCAATCATAATGAAACTTGGTCAGAATGTTACCCACAATAAAATCTTGGACGAGTTCAAATCTGGATCATGTCGGGTCAAAAACTAGGTCACCAAGTCAAATCAAAGGAAAAGCTTGTTAACACTCTAGAGGTCACATTTTTTGCCCAATCTTAATGAAACTTGGTCAGAATGTAACCCTTAGTAAAATCTTGGACGAGTTTGACATTGGGTCATCTGGGGTCAAAAACTAGGTCACCAGGTCAAATAAGGAAAAGCTTGTTTACACTCTAGAGGTCACAATTTGGGCCCAAACTTAATGAAACTTGGTCAGAATGTTACCCTGAATAAAGTCTTGGAAGAGTTTGATATTGGAATATCTTAGGTCAAAAACTAGGTCACCAGGTCAAATAAAAGGAAAAGCTAGTTTACACTGTAGAGGCCTCATTTATGACTGTATTTTAATGAAACTTGGTCAGAATATTAATCTTGAGGCTCTATAGGTCAGGTTTAAATCTGGGTCAGGTGGGGTCAAAGACTAGGTCACTAGGTCAAATCAAAGGAAAAGCTTGTTAACACTCGAGGCCACATTTATGACTGTATCTTCATGAAACTTGGTCAGAATGTTAATCTTGATGATCTTTAGGTCAAGTTCGAACCTGGGTCATGTCGGGTCAAAAACTGGGTCACCGGGTCAAATCAAAGGAAAAGCTTGTTAACACTCTAAGAGGCCACATTTATGATGTATCTTCATGAAACTTGGTCAGAATGGTAATCTTGATGATCTCAAGGTCCAGTTTGAATCTGGGCTATGTAGGATCAAAATCTAGGTCACCAGGTGAAGTCAAAGGAAAAGCTAGTTTACACTGTAGAGGTCACATTTATGACCATATCTTGATGAAACTTAATCAGAATGTTAATCTTGATGATCTACAGGTCATGTTCAAATCTGGGTCAGTTGGGGTCAAAAACTAGGTCACCGAGTCAAATCAAAGGAAAAGCTTGTTAACACTGTAGAGGCCACATTTATGACTGTATCTTCATGAAACTTGGTCAGAATGGTAATCTTGATGATCTCAAGGTCCAGTTTGAATCTGGGTCATGTCATATCAAAAACTAGGTCACCAGGTCAAATCAAAGGAAAAGTAGTTTACACTTTAAGAGGCCACATTTATGACCATGTCTTAATGAAACTTGGTCAATATGTTAATCTTGTTGATCTTTAGGTCAATAGGTCAGGTGAGCGATACAGGGCCTTCATGGCCCTCTTGTTTCTTTTTCTAGGTCAATTACCAACCTAACTGAGTCAAGTTCCATAACTCTGACATGTATTTTGAGCAAATTATGCCCCCTTTTGGACTTAGAAGATTCTGGTTAAAGTTTTACATGCAAGTTACCATCTCCAAAACTAATGCAGATATTGAATTGAAACTTCACATGTGTCTTCGGGGTTATAAAACTAGTTGATAGCACCAAGTCCCATAACTTTGACCTTCATTTTGGCCAAATTATGCCCCCTTTTGGACTTAGAAAATTTTGGTTAAAGTTTTACATGCAAGTTACTATCTCCAAAGCTGATGCAGATATTGAATTGAAACTTCACATGTATCTTTGGGGTTATAAAACTAGTTGATAGCATCAAGTCCCATAACTCTGACCTTCATTTTGGCCAAATTATGCCCCCTTTGGATTTAGAAAATCCTGGTTTAAGTTTTGCGTGCAAGTATATACAGCTATTACTTAAAGACATTTAGATTTGAAACTTATTTTTTCATTTTCTAGATCAATTACCAACCTCACTGGGTCAAGTCCCACAACTCTGACATGTATTTTTTGCAAGTTATGCCCCCTTTTGGACTTAAAAAGTTCTGGTTAAAGTTTTACATGCAAGTTACTATCTCCAAAACTAATGCAGATATTGAATTGAAACTTCACACGTGCCTTCGGGGTTATAAAACTAGTTGATAGCATCAAGTCCCATAACTCTGATATGCATTTTGGTCAAATTATGTCCCCTTTTGAAGTTAAAACTCTTTTGATATTTAACATTTTGGGTAATATTTTCCTGCTTCTTGGACAATATTTCAAATAGTCGAGCTTGGCTGTCTTACGGACAGCTCTTGTTATACCCGTACTGAAAAGAAGGGAAAATGGAAACTAAAGCCATGTTATATATCTTGTTTACTAAATATACTGCAAAGCGATATTTTCATAAGTCTTGATTACATTGTCTTTGGTCTGACTGTTAAAAGTTTAAATAACAGAAACTAATTTATGTTAATTTATTTTAGCTTGATTGTGATGAAATTTTGAGGCTTATTTCAATCTCAAGTTGTCTTCCAGGAAAAAAATTAGTGCTAGTGATCAGACTTAGTTATGACCCCAGTGTGACTCTTACCCACAACCTCCGGGTTGAGGGGCCGATGCCTTGACCACTATGCTACCAAAGACAAACATACTATATTACACACTAAACTAAATGTGTAGTACTGAAATAATAGAAGGTAGCTTAACAGGTTTGAGTTAATGTTGGACATTATGAAAACGTGGAAGAAAAGTAAATTTTAATTTTTTACCCTTCTGTTTCAGTGTTTGAAGGTCCACAGTTGCCGGAAGGTTTCGTTCCTTCAAAGAGTTCGGAAGAAGATGGAGAGAAGGAAGGAAGTACAGAAGAAACAGAGAAACAAGAGGAATGGTATGAGGCTATGTCAGAAATGGGATACCCTTATTACTGGAATACAGTCACTGGAGGTATGCTATAATTGGAATAATATAAGGGGTCTGTACTCAGTAGTATAATAATACTGCCATGTATAGAAAGGATTTATATTCTGCCTTATAATTATTTAATCAGTGTGATTTTGGCAGTAGTAAAAGCATCCTTAATTCAGTGCCTGGTGCAGATGGCCTAGCAACTCTTAGTTTGATTCCTGGCTTTGGAATCATAAAATAATCTAAAATAAAGTTACAATATATATCTTTGGTCCTGGCCAGTAGCAAACACTTCTGATTTGGAGGAGACAAAAAGTCTGAAAAAAGCATTACTTACCAGTTGACCCCTATGCCTTGTATACTAAAGTCACAACTACTACCATTGGCGTGAAGCTTTTTTTTTCGTTGTGGAAGTGACACACTGTAAAAGTGGTGTTACTTCATCGCTAGGTTCTGACATTGTATAGGCTGCTAGGTTTCAATTTTGCTACTCCAAAATTATGATAAAATGATACTTACGTTAGATAGAAGATATTACAGTCGACATTGTATTAAGACTTTAAGAGACCGCCCAAGGGAATGCTAAAAAGTGGTCTCTTAATGAATTTCAGTCAGGTGAAGAGAAAAGTTATTTTTAACTGTTAATGTAACTGTATTCATTATGAACATACATGTATGATTTCAAAATCTGTTTTAAGATCGTGAACACTTTGCACAAACCGTGAAAATTATAGCTGGTTTGTTCGTCAGTTCGACTGTTACAAAGGTTAATTGGATTCAGTCAGGTGCAAAATATACTCGCTAATTACACAGGTGAAGAAATGGCCGGCAGGAATTTGGTACACAGTTGCTTAATAGATACTTTTGTCGAATATTTTACCTGTCAGGACTACATTAATGTGGTCGCTAGTCGTTTAATAAAAAACTGTTTAGTGGAATGAATTTATGTATTGAAAACGTTCGGGAGGGATTTTGACCGGTCGTTTGATAAAAAAATCCCTCAATAGAGGTGGTCGCAAGTACGATGTCGACTGTATACAGTTTTATGCTGCTTTGATGACATATGATTATTTGTTGTGTTTTGAAAGTGAAATTGAGAAAGTTCTTGCCTGTCCATTAAAAAAATAAAGTTTCCTGTATGAACGGAGTGGAATGCAGTATTATCTTGGAAATTATGTTAAACTTATCTGAAACTGTATTGTCTGGGTAGCTTATTTTTAATTAACTATTATATAATAACAAGTGAATGAAGTATTGCCATGCAATACAAAGTCCCCTACTGGAAGGCACCTGATTTTCTCTACTGTTATTTATAGTACTAACAAAGGGAAGTAAATCCTAAAAAAAAACAAAAAACAAAAAAAAATTCTAAAAACAAGGGTGCCTCATGATGGTTAACATTTGTGCCAAGTTACATCAAAATCCCCTCATGCATGAAGAAGAAATGCTCCAGACAAAGTCATTCTTGAATTTGACCTTTGACCTCTAAGTGTGACCTTGACCTTAGACCTGGTTCTTGCGCATGACAATCCATCTCATGATGGTGAACATTTGTGCCAAGTTACATCAAAATCCCTCAATGCATGAAGAAGAAATGCTCCAGACAAAGTCATTCTTGTAGCTGACATTTGGCCTCTGAGTGTTACCTTGACCTTAGATTTAGGGACCTGGTTCTTGCGCATGACACTCGATCTCATGGTGGTGAACATTTGTGCCAAGTAATATTAAAATCCCTTTAAGGATGGTTGAGTTACAGACTGGACAGGAAAAAAGCTTTTTTTGGCCTTTGACTTCCAAGTGTGACCTTGACCTTTCAGCTAAGGGCCCAGGTTTTGCGCATGACACATTGTCTCATCCAGAGAAATATTTGTGCCAACTGATATTTAAATCCTGTTTTGCATGACAAAGTTATAGACCAGACAGGAAAAAAATCTTATTGACCTTTGATCTCCAAAGTGTGACCTTAACCTTTAAGCTAGGGTTCTGCACATGACATGTCATTACATCATGGGGAACATTTATGCCAAGTAATAGAGTTATGGACCAGACAGGAAAAAAAAACCTGTTGACCTTTGACCTCCAACTGTGACCTTGACCTTTGAGCTATGGGTCTGGGTTTTGCGCCTGACACTTCGTCTCATCATGGGGAATATTTGTGCCAAGTAATATTAAAATCCCTTCATGAATGACAGAGTTATGGACCGGACACGAAACAGACCCTGTTCATGCCATGTAAATATCTGACTGCCAATTGTGACCTAGACCTTTGAGCTAGGGATCTGAAAGTTGTGCTGACACATCGTCTTATTATGAGGTACATTTGTGCCAAGTAATATTAAATTCCCTTCATGGATGGCAGAGTTATGGACCAGACAGGAAAAAAGCCCTGTTGACCTTTGACCTCCAATTGTGACCTTGACTTTTGAGCCAGGGGTCTGGGTTTTGCGCATGACACGTCGTCTCATCATGGGGAACATTTGTGCCAAGTAATATTAAAATTCCTTCATGAATGACAGAGTTATGGACTGGACACGAAATTGCGGATGGACGGAATGACAGAATGACGGATGGAAAAGTGCATTCCTATAGTCCCCGAAACTGGTTTTCAACCAGAAGGGGACTGATAAATGTTAACTAGAAGTCTGCTCAGCCGCTATTTTTAGCAAAGTATTTAATGTTTCAACATCTTCAGATTGGTCACTGCCCTTATGTTAAGGTCAATATGCTCTACAACAATCTCATGCACAGTGGTGTCATTGTACAGTAAAGAGTCCTTTGCCACCAGAAACATTTTATCAAGATTTTGATTTTTTTTCCTGATTTGATATTAGATTTTAATAAAATTGAAATTGTTGCAGTATTTTTTAGAGATCTATACAAGTTCTATATGGGTGATGAACTCAAAAATGAAATTGTAATTAAGAAAATAATATTTGAATTTCTTTACAATGGTCATCTGATTTTAATGGTTACATAGTATTTGTGACTGTATTTCTGTCATTTCATCATCATGCTATTCATAAATAATTTTCAGAGTCAGTATGGGTTGCACCAGAGAAGTATGTGTCCCTGGCAGATCAGGGTCTTGAACCTGCACCTTCCAGTCAAAATCAGGAAGAAAATGTTCAAGAAAAAGAGGTAAACATTTTATTTCAAGTTTCAGATGTTGCATTAAACTGCTCTCACAAGAGTTGTAAGTTTTATTATAAGTATGACCTCTGGAACTACACTTAATGGTGTGTAAAATGGCATTTACGTTGATTTGCATCACAAAAATAAGTACTACACTTTGGAAGGGCAGAGAAGTGAATTTCACAGGCAGTTTGTATTACACTGCAAATGTTTAGATAGGAAATGAATGTAATGGGTGTTAATAGCCAGGTGGTCTCTGTTAAAAGGTGACACTGAATTTATGTTTTTGGTTAACACGATTTTTCAACAGTATATCAGTTTTGTAATGATGGGCAGTTAACCAGTGTTCGTTGATTCTGTACCAGTACTAAGCTGTTATCTGCAAGTAACTGCCAACTTCTCCACATGAATCAGAGGCGGAGGACGAATGATTTCAGACGCAACGTCTTTTATCAGATTGTCACAGAGAACATACACCTCGCCAGAGACTTTTAACTCAAAACCCCGCGATCAAAAGATCTGCACTCTCCCAGATCTGCGCTCTTTCTATTATGCTAAGGGAACAGGGTCTCATAGATTTCGTGTCTGTGTCCTTAAACTTTAAGCTTTCATCCAAAAGGACAATCTTGTGCATGATGAATAAAATGAGTACATGCCTCGCTCATGAATCGAACTCACAACTCCATGATCTGTGGAACTGCACTCTCTCTACTTCGTACCTAAGTGGGCAGATTTTATCTTTTTAAAAAGTAGTTTGATCATAACTAAGACTGCTCAGTTGGAAAAAATATTTTTTTATTGTGTTAAAAAAAATCAGCTTACATTTTTATTCTGTTGTAAAAAAAAGAAACAAACAGACAAACTGTAGACAGAAAAATAGAAAAAAAGTATGGGTTTTAATTTCTAAAACTTTTCTTCTTAAATATAGTTGGCACAAAGTTTTTAATTTTTGAGTTAAATGTCCTATGCCTTTTATAAATGTCATAGTTGACAAAGTATGTGAACCATATTATCCAGCTTATGTTACTGAAATATCTATTTAAAGCCAGAACCAAAGACTGTAGAAGAGATACCTCTGCCCCCAGGGATTGAGTCAATACCCCTGCCAGGGGAGGCAGAACCTCCATCCCCACCTTCACCAGAGGAGAGCGAATCTGAGGATGAAGAAGAGGGGAAACAAGACCGTAGTTCTCGAGGAGTGTATGGTGTGTGGGCACGTGTTCAGAAAGAGTATGTACACATTTGTTATCTAGCCGCTGAATTACATTTCGGAATTGTACTTTTCCTTTATATCAGTTTCAAATAATGGATAATATCAGTTTTCAGGAGTATGACTAAGAAGTCTGGATGTTTTAGAATTGAAGTCTGAACACTAGACAGTAGTGTATTATTTTGTCACAAGATCATGAAGCCATAATACATTTACTTTACTTTCTAGATATGGTCAATGCATGTTTTGTATTTCAAAATGATTTAAAAGTTCTGGAGGTCACTTTCGAATCTACAGTCACTTCATCTAGACTAGAGTTTTACATCATTTGAGATCCCCCTACCCCTCGCCTCTCCAAAGATATGAATACAAAAGTGACAAAAAGCTGAATACATAAATTTTGTAATGCATTATTAACTTTCCAGTCAAGAGGTGTAAATGGATTTATGCTGACAATATAGATTATTACACAGTCATGCATTTTCATATATTTGTGTACTTGATGATTGGACCAAAGATTTTGATATTACTCTGTATATGGATGTGCAATGTTACATATGTTGTGTCACTTCATTTGTATATCATAAACTGCTCCTTATATACCTTACTATGAACAGTAACATAAATGTACAGTACAGAATGCTATACACATTGCATAAGTGGAAACTGAAGAAATTACACTTTGGTATATAATATACAACTCATTGGACAGCACAGCTTAAGATGGCTAGCCCATAATGGCACTCCCACTTTGCCAAAATGCCAACATTGGAACTTTGGCTATACTGGCACTGCAACAAAGCCAACATGCCAATATTTGCACTCAAGCGTGTCAGAATGCCAACATTGGTTTAGTCATACCTGTAACCAACTAAAGCATGCCATTGTTAATTTTTAAATAAGTGATTCATATGTAATAAAGGTCTTGGTTTTGTACAGAGGAAATGCACCCAAGGGGTAATATTGCTCTCCAAGTATATGGTACAATCTATGTTGAAGAACTAGAGCATTTTTCTCAATTTAATCACCTACAGTTATACATGTCCGGTTTTATTCTTACAGAACAGCACAAGAGGAGGTAGATCTGCAATTACCTAAAACTGAAAGTTATGCAGAGACAATAGCTATACCAATACCTGTGGAAGAAAAAGTGAAATTTAAAGAAAAGAAAGTGACTTCTCTAGGTTCAAACAAAGGTGGACCTGTGGCGTTCAAAAAAAGAAAGCTTGCTAGTGGTGCGAGAAATGTCCGCAGACGTGATGATGAAGACAACTGAAAATCTATTTAGAAATAAGGTTTAAATGTAACACAAGTGTTCCGGCCCATGGAATGAAATACATATGAGCCGTGCCATGAGAAAATCAACATAATGGGTTTGCGACCAGCATGGATCCAGACCAGCCTGCGCATCCGCGCAGTCTGGTCAGGATCCATGCTGTTCGCTTACAGTTTCTCTAATTCCAATAGGCTTTAAAAGCGAACAGCATGGATCCTGACCAGACTGCGCGGATGCGCAGGCTGGTCTGGATCCATGCTGGTCGCAAACCCACTATGTTGGTTTTCGCATGGCACGGCTCATATAATTTATGCAAGTAATGATATACAGATGAACTGGTGAAAAGGTGATTCTGGAGTTATTTGAGAGGCTTTAATTTATTGATGAAAGAATGAAAGCCAAGTATGGTATACATGTAAATGGGTAAAAAAAAGCATTGCATTGAATTAATTAGAGAGATAGTTTGCAAATGCTGTAGCAAATTACTTCAAACATTTTATTCTTACAGTTTCATAGCTGTTTTATACAAATCCTCAAGTTTGAAAAATACCTTTTCTTTGGAATTTTTTTGGAGAACTTTGATAATACACCCTTAGAAGACAGTACTCAGTCTGTTATATTGACAAAATATACATAATTAATAACGTGTTATTTATGTGTGCTATATCATATTTCACTGCAATTTTTAATGAATTTTTATTGCATTATGCATAAAGTATGTTTTAGCAGATTACTAATGTCTGCTATTTGATACTGTCAGTTGATACGCAGGTTTGAATTGGTAATGGACTATTGATGCATTCAAGTATGGTCTAAGGGCTTGTATTGCATAGAAGGACTAGGAGAGTACTCATACATTTTTGTTATCTATTGAATATTTAAAGTTTACAATCTGTGAAATACAGTACAACTCAACGAGACCACCTAGGGAAAGGCCAGCAAAACTGTCTTTTAATACAGGATTTGTTCTTTAATAAAATAAAAAGGAATGGAAAAAGTTGTCTCATAATGCAGTTGATTTTTCTTAATAGAAAGGATCTCTTGAGCATGTTCGACTTGTAGGAGCTTGGGATCCTGAACGAAGATTTTTCGGCCTTGTCCGACCTTTTGTATTGCTGAAAGATGTCTATCTGAGTTTGTGAGTAATTATTTTAAAGTTTAGATTATGGAATCTTTGGATCATATTGGTAAAGGTCATAAGATCCTGCAATACAGTAAGGTTGGACATGGCTGAAAAATCTGCATTCCCGATCCAGAGCTCCTGTGGTTTGACTGTATTTGTAATTATTTTAAATTCATATGAACAGCCGTTTCTTACGTATTTATCAATCCCTAGACATTTTATACAAAAAAAAAATATGAAGTATGTAATCACTGAAACATGAATGCGATTCAACGTTAAAATGGTATAAAAGAAGATAGAAGTGTAAGATTTACGTACACCATTGAGACCAGTATGTATTGTATTGCAAAAACAGCTCTAATATTTATAGATCATTTTGTTACCTTTGTATTGTAACGAGTTTATTTTGTTCTTTCAATGACTATGAAGCAAAATAAATAAATCAGAAACAAAACCATGCAGTATTGTGTTATAACAAGAGCTCTAGAAAGCCAGGCAACATTTGTAGAGGAGGAGGAAGTTTAAAGTGCTGGTGACATGATATATGGAGGGCATATTGATATCTGCTTGTACAAGATATCAGATTGTCAAAATCGTTTTTAGCTCAACTTTTCAAAGAAAAGTAGAACTGTTGCACTCGCCCCGGCATTGCCGTTGGTTAAAGTTTTTGATTTACTATGAAAGCTATTGACTTGTAACTTAAAATAGTTATTTACTATCAAAGTCTACACCAGGAGAAACAATCCCCATAACTCTGATTTGAATTTAGACAGAGTTATGCCCCTTTTTAACTTTTGAATTTTGTGATTATATAGTTTTATGAATTTTTTACTGGCAAAGCTCTAATTCAGAGTCAAGCACTGAGAAATGTCGAGCATGCTGTCTTACGGACAGCTCTTGTTAATTCTCGTATATACTGCAAAAATCGCAAGTATGTGTACCTTCAGAAACTGAAGAAATCAATACAAGTAGAATCTGTTTTGTGTCAATCTTTATTATTTTTATTTCAAATATTAGAAATATATTAATAAAATTTAAAGACAAACTTAACAATTAAATATAAGAGTAAACAAAGAATTGCACCATGTATTTACTGCACATCAATCATTAAATAGAAATTTTCTGAATTACAGTCATGGTATAACATTATTTTGTTGCATAACATCCATTTATAATAGAGCGCAAGAAAAATCATGTGACTGATAAAAACAACAACAAATATTGCACATATTGTGGTACTGTTCAATCATTGTACAGTGAAACCGCTTTAAACCAGAACCCCTGGATACTTAACAAATAATCAAGACCTTCGAGTGGTTTGTCATCTAATTTATCGTGGTTCAGAGTTCAGATGCGCAGGAACTGAACCACGGGGTCGTTAGCCCAAGTGGTTAAATACTGAAGCATCTGAACTCTGAACCGCGGTAAATTAGACGGTAAGCCACAAGAAAACCTTGATTGTTTTCATTCTTACATGTTCAATAAAGTATTTTCGTGAAACTTATGCTAGGCTTCATTTATTCGAGTAGTAATGAACCGGACATCATGCAGCTCTCTTACTGGTCCACGTCTCAACCGTTGTTTATCGCAGAATATACAGAATTTCTTCTTTGTTTAATTGGCAATTAAACAGAGCCATGTTAGAATGATATATATGCAATCTGATTCTGCGGCCCCAAAATATGGCTTTTTTCCTTCTTGATAATTTGTTGAAGTATCACAAATCAGCTCTTATCACAAAGTTGAAACTTATCACAGATAATGGAACACAGCTTTAACCTTTAGCCTGCTGGTGGCAAGTGATTCTGCCTTTGTGACCAGTGCAGACCAAGATCAGCCTGCACATCCGTGCAGTCTGATCATGATCTGCACTGTTCGCCATTCAGTCAGCATCTTTTTTGGTAAGCACCCCTGTTTTCAGTTAATGGTACTGTCCAAATTGAAAGATGGACAAGTTCATTGTAGAAATTTAGCAGGGTAAGGGTTAATACATTTACATAAAATGTTTGTAACAGAGAATAATGAAGACTAAATGAAAACAAGTGTAAAGATCAATGATAGCCCATAAATCAAAGTAGACTTAATATTTCCGATGGGGTCCTGTTGCCCAAAAATGAATTACAAAAATAGTAGAAAGTGAATATGATTCAAATATCAAGTCTGCTCATGATAAAGGGGTAATGAAATTTCTACATACAGATGAAACTTTAAGGTATATAACTGACCTTAAAAAAAAAAGATAATTACCATCTACACAATAATAACGTCTATTCTGAAGGTATCGTTCTCATAGCTTGTTATACCCTACTAAAAGTAATACTGACTCGAGGACAGAGCCAAAAACTCATACTGACTTGTAGGAATATCCAGACACACTAACATGTTAGCATACAATTCAACAGTGATGTTTAACAATGTGACACAAATACACAAGACATCAAATTACAAGGAATAAAAATGCCATCTTCTGCAAATGTTTGGATCTGATAACCCTTTTCACAAATAACCTGCAAGTTACTGATCTTGATAATAAACAACTATGCATCATTGTTTGGGGTTGTTGTTTATGCAATTAAAAAGCTGTATATAACTATTTCTCCAAGATTACTCTCATGCCAAATCACATATGACATTACACATATGCAAATACGAAATCTATGTAGATGATAAATCGTCCAAATGTTTTATTTTCCAGGAACTATGACAGCTTTGACAAAATTTCCTTTCTCCAATTTTCACAACTTTATCAGCTATGTGCAGGACCTGTTCCATTGCCCCATGAACCCCATGCATGACATATCAGCAAGTATACCATAGAAACCAAGGTTGTTACTAACATCATTGGAAACCCCACTCTAAAAATAGGAAAAAAGAACTTGTCAGATAGATCTATATGAAGATATGAAAAAGACACCCATATTTGTTTACTAGTATTCACATATATAAGAGAGACAGTGACTGGCAGGAAGGACTACAATGCCATGGATCTGGGTCCGATTCTCAGTTGTGACTGTTGTCTGGACTAGTGTAATTAATTAAACTGCCACTGTTTCCTGCAGTATTGGCCTAGTCTGGATGCTGGAGAGGTAAATATGGCACATGTTATAGGATCAATATGAAATAAGTTGTTCTTTCCATCCCAGGTGGGGACTTCCATCTAACAGCTTCACTAAACAGAAATGTTTACCTTTATTCTTGTAACTCTACTCCTTTGCCCAAAAGGTATTACTATGAGTGAACATGCTGGTATATTTAAAAAAAAAAAAAAAGATTACTTCCTCACTTAAGATTATTTAATATTTAAAGAAAAAATCTGTAATACAGTGTTCTGTGTTCTTTATTTTCTTGTATTAATATTTTTTGATGTTTCTGTAGGAACTAAATTTCTCCTGCATCAAAATATGTCGCACCATATATATATATATAACAACATTCCAAATGGCCGCTAACTTCTTATAATGTTAAGTTTGAATATAACTACACATGTAAACATGAAGTGCCCTCCAAAAGTCTGAATACAAAGTAGAAGTGAACATGTTTTAATAGAAATACAAGACAAAATTCAATCTACAATAGTCTGAAATGAACCAGAAAAATCAACATTAACTTTACATTCAAAGATCAAAAATCCATTAATTTTATCATCAAGAAATATATTTTTTGGCCAAAACCACAAAATTAAATCATTTCACTATAATTAATTATGATATTCAACATCATGAATAAATTTATTCATCAAAATACATGACTGTTAACAGTCTTTTTCCATTACAAAGAAAACAAGAGCGCCGCCAAGCAGGGCAATATACGCCCGAAGGGTTACATTAGAGGATGGGTGCAAAATTTAAAGAACTTGACTGTTGAAGCCCAAAGGACAGGAACAACAAAGGGAAGAAATTCCCCAAAAAATTCTAAGTCCACAAAAAAATCCTTACCAGGTACAGGTATGTCAAAATACACCTTAAAATTGGAGGTACCATCCATGTTGTACCAAAAAATAGTCTCGGTTTTTCCCTACGGCCAATAATAAAAAAGTTTGAAAATAAGCTATTTATAGTAATATAAAAGGGAAGTAATTCAAATTTTTTTTATTGTAAGTGAACAAAAAAGGGATCTGCCAAACAAGAGGGTCATGATGACCCTGAATCGCTCACCTGAGTATTAAAGTTTTTTCCTATATATTAAGACTACGTAAAACTTGAGAGACCCCCGGGGGCAGGGCCTCTTTTCACCCCAGGGGCATAATTTGAACAATTTTGGTAGAGGACCACATATCGTCTCATTATGGTAAACATTTATGCCAACTAATTTGAAAATCCCTTCATGGATGGCAGAGTTATGGACCTGACACAAAACAAACCATGATAACCTTTGACCTGTAAGTGTGACCTTGACCTTGGAGCTAGGGGTCTGGATCTTGCGTATGACATGTCGTCTCATTACGTCGAACATTTTTGCCAAGTGATTTCAAAATTCGTTTATGGATGGAGGAGTTACAGCCCGGACAAGAATTTACCGGACGGACGGACAGTGCGATTTTAATATGCCCAACTTCAGGGGCATAAAAAAATTCATATGTTCTTAATTTTTTCAGTTATTTCCTTAATTTTGATCTCTTGATTACAAGCTGTAACAGACTTTACCCGATTTTGCAGATCAGTAATTGCAAAAATGATATTTTACCTGAAGAAGTCGAGAAATGAAAATCCGTAACCATGCTGTTCTGCTATACCAGCTGAAACCACATTTGCTGAGGCCCCGATCAGTGTTCCATTCCCTTAAATAAGATGATGTAAACATTTTCAACGAATGGATACACTAAACAGTACGTAAACTGCAGATAACAACAATTTTCCATAGTCCTGTAGGATCATGATGTCCAATGATAGGGATTATGAGAGAATGTGTACATTTCTTTACCATAAACAAACTGAGGCTGCCAAGATTTGTTTAGTTTCCTTCTGTGCTTCCAATATAGATTTGATTGACCATCACAACAATGGTCTTTAACTGCTTTTGTTACTGACAGGAAACCAAGGAGCAAAACAATATACCCCCTCGTATTTAAAGGGGGGCATAATAGTCTAGTTTCAGTAAATTCAAATGGGGGCATAATAGTCCAGTTTCAGTAAACTGTAACAGGCTGATAGTTCAGTATTATATTGCATGCAGTATAGCATTGGTCTAGTAGTTAAGATGTTGGCTTGCATGTCATGGGTTTGTGCTCCAATGGGGTCATGACCCAATAAAATCTGTAAAATGATCCTTTGGAAGCACAGAATGCAACCAAGCAGAATAATAGCAGACTCGGTTCGACTGAGTCTGTTCACGAGAGGTAATGAAATGTGCAACACCTCTCACGCCCCCTAGCACTGGTTTAAGCGGAAATCTTACACATATATTGAATGGACTCCATGATCCCAAAGGACCAGAAAATATAACAACCTCATATGACATCAGTACCGGATTTTTTCTGAGGAAGCAGATTAAAAAATAATCAAAACAGCTTTTAAAAGCTTTCATCAAAATTTAGCTTAAATAGATTAGTATAAATTAAGACTCAAGTTTCACTTGTCTCAACTCTTTATTGATTCATTAAGTTTCTACCTCCAAGACAGGCCCCAAATGCAAGCGCTAAAATCATTGGCAATAGTGGAATCCCTACGTCTTCATGCACTGTGATCAATATAGGTATCTGAAAAAGGTGAACAAGTATAGCATCAACACATATTGTGAATAATCCAAGTTCTATGAAAATTTCAATTTGTTGCCTACCAGACATGGGTTTTCAGTGTATTTGAAAACTCCATCTTATATACAGGGTGTAAAATGACCATCATGATGTAGATAAATTTAGTAGATTTGTGCAGTAATCTTTATACTTTTACTTAAAACAAGAAAAAACAAAATGGAGGGGGAGCAGGGTGGGTGTACCCGGTGATGGTGACAGGATATGAACGGTCCAGAAACTAAATGAAATTTAAGAAAAAAAAATTTTTGCATGAGGGTGGGTATGCTTATATGCACTCTGCACATCGTCTCATCACCACTTACCTACATCTTAAGTCAATATCTTGAATGGTTAATAAGTTATGCTCCTGACACAAAATAAAACTGGTAAATTTGTTCATGAAATATGATGGACAATTTTGACCTTTGAACTCAATTTGTGACCTTGACCTTTGGCCTATAGAGCCGGTTTAATTGCTCTGCACAGCGTCTCATCACCACTTACCTACATCTTAAGTCAATATCTTGAATGGTTAATAAGTTATGCTCCAGACACGAAATAAAATGGGTAAATTTGATCACGAAATATGATGGACAATTTTGACCGTTGAACTCAATTTGTGACCATGATCTTTGGCCTATAGAGCCAGTTTATTTGCTCTGCTCATTGTCTCATTGCCATCTACCTATCTGTCAAGTTTAAAGTTAATACCTTTAACAGTTATAAAGTTATGCTCCGGCAACGAATTATGACTGATAGACATATAGGTGCACGTGCCATCACATAATATGGCAAAAATCAAATACCTAAATGACAGTTCCTCTGTGCTCTTAAAGTGTATTTCTTGATTAATAAAATTTTATTTTATTTTACGAAAAGATTGTTACATTATCGTGCAGGTCAGGTGACAAAGCAAAACTGGAACTTAACACTGTTGCTTGTCTTTGAAACACTGACATATCTCTTGTTTAAAGACAATGATTTCTCTTGTTTGTTTAAATAAAGTAAGGAAATCATGCTATAATGAAAATCATTTGTTTGATTTTATTCTTACTATAATCTTTTGAACACAGTACGCAAGGAAAGGAATCTATTACCAATAGCAGTTGTGAATCTTTCTGGTTCCAAGGGAACTGTTTATATGGTAACCCAGCAGAGCCTTGTTATTGGCTGAACAGTTATTTCCTTCTAAATGGATATTTCCATATAACCATACAACCAGTTAAAGAATCATTCTCTTACTTTTGTTTATCCATCAGAAGCAAAATTAAGCTTTAGGAGTACATCATGAAAACACAGAAATATTTGCCTTAAAAGTTTACCTGACCATTACATGTTCTACTGCACTGTCCCATACGATATACACTTAAAATATTCTTGAAAAAGTTATCCCCCTTTAAACAAACTACATTCCACCTAGTTATATGTACAGTTCAGCACTGGGACATTATTGCAAATGCATCAAAGTGAAGATGAGTAAGTTCTTTGAAAATGGTGTGTTTTTAAAGGCATTGAACTGTCTGAAAGTATGGCCCCTTTATGCAGTCCTTTCCTAGAATTCAATGTATATACCAGTAAATAAACATTTGTTTTGTAAAGTAACATACCTTTTTTACATGCTTTTCAATTTTCATGTGAGACAATCCTTTCTTTCTACGATATGGTGTCATTTAATTTTTTTTTTCTAAAGGTGTAAGGCTAACCGTTAAGAGAATGAATACACTTTCTTCAGCTTTGATTAAATTGGCTATACTGTTACTTTAGTGTAGAAAATAACTTCTTGACTTTTAGGTGAAAGCAGTTCAGAAGAGATTCTCTGTTCATTAAATTATAGATTTAAAAAGACATTCAAAACAAGACTTACAGATCTGTAGATTTACACACTCTTAAGCAAGCAAGCAGGAAAAGAAGTAACTAAAAGAGCTGAATGCAGTGGTTATAAGGTATTCTACAGTATAGGGATAATACACGTTTTACTTGACCTTCAATAGTGACCTTGACCTTTGACGAACAACCATGGGTCATTTGTGTGACATAGTGTAATCATGGGGAACATTTCTGTGTACCCTTCAATGCAATTAAAAGTAATGGAGCAGGAATAAATTTTAACATGACCCTGAACAGTGACCTTGACCTTTAAAAGACAAGCATAGATGATGTGTTGACACATTGTCTCAATATGGGGAATATTTGTGTGTACTACTAAGATAATCCATCAATGCATTTAACAGTTATTGAGCAGATACCATTTTTACTTGACCTTTAATAGTGTTCTTGACCTTTGACCTACAAGTATAAGTCATGTACGTGCATAATCTACATATTGCCCTCTATTCACATACCAAGTTTTATGAACCTAATTTGAATATTTTTGAGTTATCATAGGATCCAGATTTGCAGACAGATGGAGGGCATTCCTATTATATATATATATAAGTCCCCTCCGGTGTTCCACCCATAGGGGACTAAAAAGTAGTTTTTATGCAAGAGTAGATACTTATTTCAACACAATAACTTAAAACTTTACAAACTTAAAATTTTACCATAGCTGTTGTGAATGGTATGTTATCTATGAAACTAGAAGCTATTGCAGACACCCACAGTATCAGTATGATTGCAACAAGAACTTGTTGGTCCTGGTTTACATCTGTCAAAATACTCTTCACTCCTCCACCGATCCAGCTTATCAGACCCAGTTCTTTCAACCCCTAGAAATAACAAACAAATTAAGTGAATTGGTATCTTCCACCAAAAGGGATATGTGTGAACACTTTTAAATGCCTTTTCTGCCTACAAGAAGCAACTGTTTCTTTCCGAACAGATCAGGAGATGTCACTTTAACCCCAATGTCTGAATTATTAAAGTTCCTCATTTCTAAAAAAAATACTGAATAAAATTCTGCAGTAAAAAAGCAATGACCTTGACCATAGCAATCTAAAATGCAAATGAACCTAATTAAGTCTCTGTGCAAGGTACCTTTGTATCATATTTAGTTAATATGTCTTATTTGAAATTATTAACAAATAATCATTTTTTTCCTTTTTTGGTTAACAATGACTCAACACTGACTAGAACAACTCAAAATGCAACACTTGAACCGAAACATGGTTTCCTTAAAAGTCCCCTATATACCAAATTTTGTCACAATTTCTCATTCCTAACTAATTTGCTAATAAGCAAGGTCTACTTCATCTTTGGACATTGTTCCAAAAGAAAAGAAGTAAATGCAGGTAGATAAAATTAATTTTGGTAACAGCTCACTATTTGTGACATAAACAGTCATAAAGACACATATTTATGTATGAAAGATGAAAAAAATTCAGATGAACTGGAACAGACTCTAAGAATATCAAAGATCTATTAAATAAGAACACAGAAAGAAATCTTGCTACAGCTTATGGTGACTGAATGAGAATTCATTCAATGATGAAGTGAGTTTCAAGAGGAACTGGGTAGTTTCACTAATGTTGCTTAAATTATTTGTTACAGAGTAAGAACAAATGGCTCACCTCCATAAGAGAGAAAAGAGCAGCAAAGAAGATGAGTGTGGACCATTCCACCATATGTATGATAGTCTCCAAGTCCTGCATGTCCGCTAGAACCATCAACAATATTGCCCCCATAATAGCTATCCAACCTGTATAATGAAAACTTTTTGTTTACTGTAAAATTATCAAATTCTGTAAGTAAACAATTTTGTGGTTTTGACCAAAACCGTTGGTTGGCAGAGATATGAATTCATGGAGTTCAGCTTTTTAAAATAAAAGTGAATGGGAATTTTAACTGTTTGTAGGGATTCAGTATTTTTTTTGGCCATTTTTGGGGCCAAAATTCGGCCCCATTCCCCTGCCCAAAAAGTATGTTGTTTTCCCCTATCTCTGAATTTTTTTTTTTTTTTTTAAATATCCCAACCAACAAAACCCTTTCTAGATGTGTCTGATAATGTAAACTGTACCATTTAAAACATGAGACAGTATTGCTTTTACCACAACACAACTTTCCCCCTTGTTTAGTGGTTATGTCGCAATTTTACCCTCCTCATGCCACCATTCCCAAATTTTTTTTTAAATTACTGGAATTTAATTTGGGGGATTGACACAACCAGTACAATTAGTTTTCCACAAATATTAATCATTTTACAGTATTTACAAGAAACGTGCTATAATAGTCAAATGTAAAGGCTGAGACAGACATTTAAGCAACATCAGTGATCAGCCCTGTTGCTATTTTAAGCTCGACTTTTCTCAGTGCTTGACTCTGAATTAGACCTTTGCCAGTAAAAAAATTCCAAGTTAAAAAGGGACCTAACCCTGTCAAAATTCAAACCAGAGTTATGGGAACTGTGTCTCCTGGTGTAGACTTTGATAGTAAATAACTGTTTTGAGTTTCAAAACAAGAGCTTTAATAGTAACAGAGATATTTGACTTTATCAAATATTCTAATGAAAAATTCTAAGTTAAAAAGGGGCATAATTCTGTCAAATCAAAATTCAAACCAGAGTTATGGGAATTGTTTCTCCTGGTGTAGACTTGATGTAATAAGTTGTTTTTATATTAATCAAGTCAAAGCTTTGTTAGTAACAGAATAATTGACTTTATCAAACTTTAACCAAAATTCAAGGTTAAAAAGGCCATATTTGTCAAAATAAATCAGAGTTTATGGGAATTGTTTCACTGTATAGCATTGATGTAAATAATATTATTTTAGTTTCAAGTTCAATATTCTTTATGATAGGATAATTACTTATCAAAACTTTAACCAACAGCGACGCCGACACCGGGGCGAGTGCAATAGCTCTACTTTTTCTTCAAAAAGTCGAGCTAATAAAATGAAGTTAAGGTCAGTAGAAACTGATACAGACTCTTTATCTAGATAACTTTTTAGGTACAGGAGCTATAAAGGTTTAGCTTCTTTGTTGCTTTTAGGCAGTCACGCCTTCCCTGTTTCATGACCGTATAAACCAGTATTACATGTAGCTAAAATTCCTAACCTCCAAAAATAAATGGGAAGAGAATCCAACATCTACCAGTATTAACTGAATGAATAATATTGGTGATTAACGAATAAAACACTCAAGGAATAAGGGAATTAATAAATAGCAAATGGATAAATGAATAATTTTACCTAATCCTAGGTGCATTCCAGTAATGAAAGAATGAAGGAAGAACAACAATATGACAGCTGCTAGTACTATCCCACTCTTCACTAATAAAGCTTTGTCTGTGATTTTATGCTGAAATGATTACATCATCAATGTATCAAACTCCTGGCACTCTGAAACCTTCAATTAAGTAATGTAAAGATGATTTCTTTCTTCTATTTTGGAAATATTAAATGCAAGTTCATTTCCTTTTCTAATAACAGAATAAATATATTTTTTATTTCCTTTTGTAAAAGTACTGCTGTGTTTTGCATTTTGTGGTTTTGACCAAACCAGCTATTTTGTTTGGACAGATAGAAAATACAAAGAAATTCTATTTGTATGTTGCAATCTGCAATAAGTATAACAGAAACTGTAATTAAGCAAGTGGACCTGTAAAAAAAATCGGCAATTTCAATTTTGTTTTCATATTTTCATCATTCTGTCATTGCGTTGGCCATAATGTAGCCAGTATGAGAAATCGTTTCCCTAACACTGGGAATACCAAAATAATGTAGGGAGAAAACGTAATCAAAGGGAGATTACCAGTTGTCATAAAAAGTTAATAACCTTAACAGGACGAAAACTTAAAGGCCTCTGTAGAAACAATGGCTTAATACCTTCTTTTCAAGTTCACTCAACATTTCTTTAAAATTTTTCTGTTTTCTTCTCCTGAAACAAAAAGAATATTTAATCAAACTGTGTTGCAGAAAAGATTAGGAATAAGCCATAAAGAAATTGTACTATTTGATGCACCTAATCCATAACATCTTTCTTTTTTTTTTTGTGAATTGTGGCTCAATTTCTGCAAGATCCAGATATAAGCTATACATCATTCTAAAAGGTGGTAGTAGGATCTTTTTGAATTTTTTAACCTTTAGCCTGCTAAATCTCTAAAATGGACTGGTTCATCATTCAATTTGGGAAGTACCATTTATTATTTGAAGGGGTGTTCAATGAAAATTTACTGACTGAACAGCGAAAAGTGCAGACCATGATCAGCCTGCATGAACAGGCTGATCTTGGTCTGCACTGGTCGCAAAGGCAAAATCACTTGCCACCAGCAGGCTGAAGGTTAAATATCTTGAGTAATGTGAAGTTTATTACTTAAGGATGTACGAGTGTTTTTTTCAGGATATCCGCCATTTTGAAAAATGTTTCTCCGAATATTGCTTTCTAACAAAGGTTTTGCCAAAAATTAATGTACCATTTAAACAAATAGATTCTACTTTTTTTTTACCCTTATTTTTGGCTGGTATTTGCCTAAAACTGAGGTAAGATTGACAATGGGGTAGGGGTAGGTAATGTCAAATATCTTTTAAAGTAGATCAGGTTTGGTTTTGAAATTTTCCTGACTGATACATATAATGATAAGCTATAATTGAAATAAAAGTTTTCAAGATAGCACACTATAGTATCTAGAAAACATATATTAAAACAAAAAGAACAAAAAATATCAAAATTCACCAATTTTTAAGTTTTTTCTTAATAAATCTCTTAGATGCACGGTGACCCAAACCTTTTTTCATTCCATTTTGAAGCATATTGTGTGTCATTAAAGCTGCAAAATATTTTGATAATCTTAACGTCAGATTTTTTTTTGTAGATCGAAATACGTTTTTTCCATTGACAATAAAGTGGGTGGGGTAATTATGTCAATATGTAAAAATGAAAGGGAATTATTAGTGACATTTATACTTATATAATACTGGCATCACCTTGTATTCATATTAACCTGTAACACCTGAAATCCCTATAAGATTAAGTGGGATATTATATGTTTTATAAAGTATCACCATTTTTCTAATTTTACAAAATTTCAGAAATGCTTAAGCAGTGGGTGAATAAAATGCCCAATAAAATTAAAATGAGTTCGGTGGCCTATTTCTTTTCTCCTCTTGTTTGTCTTAGAAGCAAATGTTCTTCAAGCTCACAAAGTATGAAAAGATTCTTACCGTTAGAAAAAATTCGCTCCTACATCCTTAAGATGCATTTTTGCAACAGCTTAAATGGGAAATCACAATTTCAAAAAAAGTCTTCTGCAAATGTTTGCATTAAAGTCTTGTTTTTATGTTTACTAAGATATCATGAAGATTTTGAAATAATCCATTCACAAAAAAAGTCAAAACAGAAATTTTACATCTTATTTGTGTTCAAATATGATATCGAATGAGTACAGTGACTCTTCTTATTCTTTAGTCAAGCTAAAACAAATCAAAAGGCTATATATATTGTACATACTTCATTTTATAAATCTGTTTAACAAGTTTATTCTCAAGTTCTGCAACTCTCTGTAGAAATATAGCCTGCATTATCTTCTCCTCCCTAGATATTGCAACAATACGTTTTGCTGCCCTTCTCCACATGTCAATCTCGTGTCTTAGCTCTGAAATAATGGTAACAAATTTTTCCTCATTATATCTGAATAGTCATGGCCACTGTCAGCCTCTAGAAGCTGAAGTGTAACACTGCTTTATTTTAATAGGAGACTAATTTATGAACCCTTCCTCTCTGGCATCTGCTTGATGTGGGTTTATTACCATTTTATAATAGTATTTTATGTCAGTTAACCAAACAAATTTTCCTGGATTATTATCTCGAACTCAATTATCTCAAAACACTGGCTATCTTGAAGACAGGTTAAGTCCTGTCAAGAAATCAAAATATAATATTAAGTCAAATTTCGGTTATCTCGGAGTAAAATGCTTGATCCCTAGGAATTCGAGATACCAAATTTCAACAGTTACTGTACTTATGATTTCACAGTATACATTCTGTAATTTTCTGTTCAGTCAGCATTGAGATCATGATTGTGCCAATATAAGTTTCATTTTCTGTTTGTTTTTGTTTAGAGTAGCACTGGCACAATTTAGATTACTGTCAAATCATTAATATTCATTGGGGACTAATTTTCGTGGATTTCGTGGTTGAGTCAATCCACGAAATTTAATCCCAACGAACAAGTAAAATCCCCATTCACTTTATATTCAAAAGTTGTAATCCAAAAATTCATTTCCCCACGAAATTGCCGTTTTCACCAAAACCACAAAATTTCATGCCCACGAAATTAAATGATTTCACAGTATAGGTTGACATTTCCAGCTTTTGATGGTTGGGAAAGACTCCAAAGTGCCCCTCCTGGCACTGTTTACCATGTCAGAGAACAAAATTCACAACCTCTTGGATAGTCTGATTCTCTCCCTTAACTGAGAAGCCTGATTCTGAATACAATCTTGCCACTGGTCAAGTTTGAGATTAATTTCAAAATCAGCCAAAGAAAATGTTGATTTTTTTAGACTGGTATCAAGTTTAGTTTTATAACCTCTGACCCTTGTATACTTCATGACTAGGAACATTTCATCACATTACCTGTAATCTCTACAGGATCTTTGTTCTCTAGATCTTCCATATTCCTGTAGAACAACCTAAGCAGCCCATAGCCCGCCAGAGACACAAATATTATACCCACAATCATGTGACCTGTGAAGTTTGAGAAACCAATGTCCTGAAATATTGAAGCAGAAAAAAAATCATTTATATGTCCCATATGAATGGTAATGACTACAAAATTAACATGAATAGGACAGAGTCCAGTAACCCAGGCCAGTAACTGAAAGCAAGCACAATTGTAACTTGGGCTATGCCGTATTAACCCAAATATAAGATAGTTGTGCTACTAACCATAATTCTTTAATAAGAGAATAATATTAGGTACAAGTCAAACCTGGCACAAAAATTTGTCAATACCTGAATCCATTGCAAAACAAATTGGGATAAAACTAGAGATGCTTTTGAGAAAAGCGCATGTCTCCCACAATTGCCCCCATTGAAAAATGTCTAGTTTCTCTCGATGGCCTTGATGAGTGGACTCAATCAGTAATTCAAGGGCCATAATTCAAAAGTGCCTGGGTGGATTTGGCTAGTTATCGAACTTGGCCGAGGTCTTATGGTCAAACACATTTTGTTCAAGTTTGGTGAAGATTGGATAAGAAATGTTTGACTTAGAGTGTGGACAAGCTTTGTGACAGACAGACAGACAGACACACATACACAGACTGGAGTAAATCAATATGTCTCCCACACCACTATGTGGTGGGAGACATAATGAGTAAGAGGATGTCAATATATTCATCCATAGTGAAAAGTGAGAAGGAAGATGTCAATATCTACTTTCACAAGAGTGAGAAAAACTTTGCAAACAGAGACATTACAATATTATGTCCAGTTACTGATTCACACCATTAACCCTTATCATCCTGGATAGAACTGATTCTGCCTTTGCAGTCTAATCAAGATCTGCACTGTTCGCTATTCAGTCAGTGTCTTTTTGGGTATCTTTTAAACAGCTAATGGTACTGTCCAAATTGAAAGATGGACAAGTTTATTATAGAAATTTAGCAGGGTAAGGATTAAAGATATTCTTTATCTCCCAGTAAATACATCAGGCTAATAAACCAATAAATATCAATTTGCTGAATATTTGGATGACTTCAACTTTTTGATAAATATTAAACTTAAGATTTATAACTATTTGCCAACTGTGGTAAGACTTACATTAGCCTTTACATCCTTATGTGAGATAATGATCACATTTGGTGGGTCTCCGATGCCTGTTGCTGTTCCTCCAATGTTGGAAAATAACACTTCCGCAATCAGAATCTTTTTTGGGTCCAAATTGAGCACTTCACACAACCTATAAACAGGTAAAACTAAAAGTAATTTATCAAGAAATTAAGCTATTAATAGAGGAATCTTCCTTGAAAGTATCAAGCCTAATAATATGTTGATTGCAAATCTTGACATTAATCTTTACCAAAAACCTTTTAAATAGTATTTCAGTTATGATATGGCAGGCAATTAACCTAAACAGTGTTCTTGGATTCTAAACCAGTACTAACCTGTTCTCTTTAAGTAACATACTGTTAATTTCTCCACATGAGTCAAAAGTAGGGGAAGAAATAACTTCAGACACAATATCTTTAAAATTTATCAAATTGTCAAAGACTAAATACCCTTGTCTGTGGATAGAACTCACAACCTTGTGAGCTGTAGATCAGCTCTTTCCAGTTAATTGAGCAGGAATTTAGTGCAATTAATTATATACTAGAGGGGTGCATGTATGGTTTAAATCTTACCTGCATAAAGCAACAATGTCAGTTTTTTTTCAGTTCACAATTGTATAATTACAATATTTATGAATGTGAGGTAGGTAATTTTTACATGCCATCAGGGCAAATTCTGATTAATAAAATTTTTAAACCTTTAAAAATTTCAGTTAGCTTTCCCTTTTCTGGTTAAGGCAGATCATTATCTCCAACATATACTTCATTAAGGAATGTCTTACCTGATGGTGACAGGAGTGAGTATCAGTATTGTTGTGACATGACAGGAGTGAGTATCAGTATTGTTGTAACATTATCAAGGTAAGACCTTACCTGATGGTGACAGGAGTGAGTATCAATATTGTTGTAACATTATCAAGGTAAGACCTTACCTGATGGTGACAGGAGTGAGTATCAGTATTGTTGTAACATTATCAAGGAACGTCTTACCTGATGGTGACAGGAGTGAATATCAGTATTGCTGTAACATTATCAAGGAATGTCTTACCTGATGGTAACAGGAGTGAGTATCAATACTGTTGTAACATTATCAAGGAATGTCTTACCTGATGGTGACAGGAGTGAGTATCAATATTGTAACATTATCAAGGAATGTCTTACCTGATGGTGACAGGAATGAGTATCAATACTGTTGTAACATTATCAAGGAATGTCTTACCTGATGGTGACAGGAGTAAGCAATAATATTGTTGTAACATTATCAAGGAATGTCTTACCTGATGGTGACAGGAGTAAGCAACAGTATTGTTGTAACATTATCAAGAAATGTCTTACCTGATGGTGACAGGAGTAAGCAACAATATTGTTGTAACATTATCAAGGAATGCTGACACCACTGCACTGAATGCACAAAGCAATGTGATCAGTGGCCATACCTGACCTTTTGCTAGCTTGTATGCCTGAAACAATTAAATAGGTTAAATAGAAAAGGTACCATACATTCCCTAATATATGCTACCTTCCCCATATTTTCAATAACAAACAAGATGTGTTTGTAAACATGCATGCCCCCTATGATGGCCTATCACTAAGACCTTTGTTCTTTTACCAACTGACTGCAAAAACAGTAGGGGCTATTTACTGACCTCAGGCAACCATTGTATGATGGTTGATGACTGTAGGCCAAAGCTTTCTTCAGTTATTAAGCGGAATTAGTTTTCAGTCATAAAGTCACCGAGACCTTGAACTTTGACATACTGACCCCAAAAATATTACAGGTCATCTACTGACCACATATTATGAGGTTTGATGTCTTTAGGCTAAAGCATTCTTCAGTTATTGATCAGAAACCATTTTCTGTCTCAGGGTTACTGTGAACTTGACCTTTGACCTATTGATACCAAAAACATCATGGACCATTCACTAATCACAGGCAATCATCCTATGAAGTTTGACCTCTGTAGGTCTAAGCGTTCTTCAGTTATTGATCTGAAATCATTTAAAGTCTAAAGGTCACCGTGACCTTGACCTTTGACCTACTGATCCAAAAACAATAGGTGTCCTGTAATGAACACAGGCAATCATCCAATGAAGTTTGATGCCGAGACCTTGACGTTTGATCTACTGACCTCAAAAACAACTGGGGTTATCTACCAGCCATAAGCAATCATGGTCATAAATGAATACCAGCACTGAGGAGTGAGGACATGCTATAACTGTAAAACTTCACTTGTTAGAAGTTAGATTTATAGTTTATATCTGCTAAAAATTAGCATTAATAAAAGAGTATATGGTATACTTTTTCACAGTACCGGTAATTAAGAAAATAATTTGCTTTGCTAAAAACATTGATTTGAACACTTAAATACTGATCTGGTACAGTTCAAAAGGTTATCTGGAATCGTCATATACAAAGCATGAAATAATGAAGACAATACCATGACTTTTGAAATATGTTTTTCAGTTTTATTTTAAACAAGTTTTGCTTTCATGATTGGAGGCAATGAAGTATGCACATGCGACAAACCCCAGCCTTAATATCGCAGACTAGGTCATTTTTCGCATAGGCTTTATACGAAATTACTCACCATTAGAGCACAATAATCAAAGAATCCAGTTTCAGAGAAGATAGCAACAATAATCATCATTCCAAACAGCAAGGACAGGGTCTCTACATCTAGCCAGGTCATTATCTTCTCCAAGCTTGGACGCTGAAATACAGATACAATGTACAATGCTATCACAACATGCTTTCTTGATTAAGCTTTAGCCTGCTAAATTTCTAAAATGAACTGGTCCATCATTCAATTTGGGCAATACCACTTATTATTCAAAGGGGTGTTCACTGAAAATTTACTGACTGAATAGCGAACAATGCAGACCATGATCCGCCTGCACGGATGTGCAGACTGATCATGGTTTGCACTGTTCGCAAAGGCAGAATCACTTGCCACCAGCAGGCTAAAGGTTAAAACACTTTTGCAAAATATAGTTTTTGAACACTATTTTTCAAACAATGTAATTTTTTTTTTTTGTTTGGTGGGGGGTGGGGGGTTAACATCGCACTGACACAATTAAAGGTCATATGGCGATTTTCAAGCTTTGATGATGGAGGAAGACCCCAGGTGCCCCTTCGTGCATTATTTCATCACAAGCAGGCACCTGGGTAGAACCACCGACCTTCCGTAAGCCAGCTGGATGGCTTCCTCACATGAAGGATTCAATGCTCCGAGTGAGGCTCGAACCAACATCAATGAGGGGCAAGTGATTTGAAGTCAGCGAACTTAACCACTCGGCCACGGAGGCCCCTACAATGTAATTTGATTTCACAATATTCAATATTATGCCACCATTTAGCTGCAAATTAAGCCGACTAAATTACTAAGAAGGTAGCACAAGACATCCCATTACCACTGGGGTAGGAGAGTGCTCTTCATCGCAATTTGACACAAGACAATACTTGTAGTCTACCATCTTCTAGATTCTATTAAATTCAAATCAAACAAACAAATGGTGGCAAATAACAGTGAGTGATATGAAAGGTTTTTAACAGTATAAACAGTAAAACTTACCAAACCAAAAGCTGACATGACAGCAACAGTAGCCAGTGATCCAAGTATTGCAGCAACGGTTCTGTGTACAAGCTGTAAAACAGAAAGTAATGTGTAGATTTCTCTTCTATTTGTCTAAAAGTTTTCAGCAATTATCTTTCTTTTAAATATTTATTTGAAGACCTGTTCTAATAAACAAAGAACAACTCTGATAAACAGTTCCTTTTTTAAATTGAGCTGTTGTGATACAAGGATCAGAAGAAATAAATTTCAGATTGAAACATAATTATGATAACCAAATAAAGGTAAGTAACTCTTGTTAAACAGATCTACTATCAGTCACATATTATACACTTAAAGAACAACTTCCTGATCAATAGTTTTGACTACTTCCCAAGGTTAATTCAGTAAGTGTTTCATTACATGACATAAGACATTAGTTTTCACAGTTTCATTTTTAAAACCTTGACTTATAGTCCAGTGAACATTGGTTACATATAGACCAGCCATATAGCATATACTACAAACTGACATTTATATAAGGTGTAATATAATAAAATAAACTATCAGTCATATAGTGGTGCTAATGATAGCTACCAGGTTCCTTTCTAAATATGCCCTGGCAAAACAAGATAACTACATACATATGTATATTAAATTTTGCCTTGTTTACTGATAATCCACTTCTTCAAAACTAGTTTCATACTAGGTAATTATCTCAGTTAACCATTCTTATTCTTAATCAGTACCATTTTTCTGACACGGATTACTTTTGCAGTTGATATTGAGCTTAAATAAACAAGAGTGCCAAACTGGCCTATATATGACTGTCTCAGCAAAATGATTCTGAAACTAAAATACTCTACTTATAGAACTGACACAATTAATTTTCGTAACTTTAACTAACTCAAGGGCCACAGCTCTGTAGATACTAAGTTTTATAGAGATATACACATTGTGTGTTTTGACTGAAGAACAGTATAGTAGTAATTGAGGGGACAATATCAATTTTTGCAATTTTGATACATTTAAGGACAACAACTATGGAGAAACTAATCAAATCTGGCTTATTACACAACTTGTTCAAAATTTGATAGAGATATTTTCTGTAAAAATCTGGATTAGTTCTATGAAAAAATACTTTAGTAATTGAGCATTGTCAACTTTTGCAGTATTTATAGTATTTAAAGGGCTATGACTCCTGAGCTACTAGGATTTAGCTGGCTAGTTATCTAGCTTGGCTGATTTATATAATGCCCATAAACATTCTGACCAAGTTTGGTAAATAGTGGATAAGAACTTTTCAAGTTACTGTGCAGACACTTCTCAATTTTTGCAAATTTGAGTAATCCAAGAGCCATTATTCAAGAGCTACTGGAAACAAGTGTGGTGAACATTACTGGAAATAAGAGTGGTGAACATTTGATAGGAACTGCTCAAGTTTATAGAATGGACAACTTTTATGGAAACATCCTGCCTGCCCTCCATAGGTGTTCTCATAATACGTCCCATTTCACGGACATATAAAACAAAGAGGAATTGCTTAGTCTTGCAGCGATCAAACAGGAGTGTAACTTACATCAAATATAATCAGTCCGTACACCAGTATGAGCACAATGAGAGCACAGACTTCTTCACGTTTTGTATCTGCTGTAAACGTGTAGCTATATTCCATCGGAACACACAAGTCTGCCAACGCAGTGCCAACAACAGAATCACTGGGAGTATACTTCAAAGTTATGTCTAATGAATGGCTGGAAAAAAAGTTATTTCCAGTTTAACTTGCCATGGCTATATCTTAACTCAAGCAAGTTATATAATAATTATATAAATAATAATAAACTGTATTTTTGAAACAAAGGACTGGCTCATTAAAACAAAACACATTAACACAAATTTGCCTGTTCCACCAAAGAGTGAAATAAGGCACAAAAATATTACAATTTATGAAATTTCAGGGTTACTTACACATTTCCAAATGCAGAAAGATCCAGATCTTTGAGGACAGTATTTATAGAATGTGTCCGCAAGTCATCCATAATTACATTTAGATTCACGACCTGAAAATTATGTTAAATTTACACCTTAACATTTACACAGTGAACACTGGGAAGCTATTGCATTGCAAAGTTGATTTTCCATTTTAATGTAAAAGAAAATATCAGTTCAAGCCGAGTGGTAACTGCTCTTGTATTACAACACAGCAGGAAAGACCTATAGTTTGTTGTGCAGACAATGTTTCTGAAAAAAGACATTTTTTTTTAGGAGGTCTTGAGGTTGTTGTGGAGCTGTTGTTAACTGAGGTTGTAGTTAAAGACAGGTACTTGCAGCACGCAGGTGTTGTTAAATAAGGATGAAGTTGAAGAGAAGACTTTGTAGCTCAGACGTGTCTCTAACTGTTTTAGTTGAAGAGAGGTATTTGCAGCTCGGAGGTGTTATTAATTTAGACTTTAGTTTAAGAGAGGAATTTGAAGCTCAGAGGTGTCGCTAATTGTCGCTAACTGTGGCTGTGGCATTTACTGTTACAAGGTGTTGTTAAGTGATGTTGTTGCTGAACACCAGGGCAACTTTCTTTAGTAGATATTTTTAGTGACAACTATTACATAGATATACAAAACTGTAACACAGAAGTTATGGCAGGAAGCAACTAAATCACTCAAGTTAACTTTAAAATTTTTATCCTTCAAATCCAACACGACTACTTTTATAGAAGTGCATGCCCCCATACTGCTTCCATTGAATGTAAGTGGTAACTGATATGTAATATCTGGGTAAACGTATGATCAGATTTTATATAACCTACCGTATTTTCCCGTATTAACGCCCCCGGGGGTGTTACATTTTCCAAAGAGGGGGCGTTTATTTGAGGTAAAAAAATAAAAAATGAAAATTTTTACAAAACTTAAAAACATCGTTCAAATTAGCTGTAAAGTGTTTCTGTGTTGTTTAATCCCCCAAAAACTTAATTATTTGGCATCCAATTTAATGCAGTGTGTCTTTTATGCATTTAAATACGGTATCGATACCTCGTGTATTTTGACACGCTCGCGACACTACACATTACGTCATGACCCAAACAGCTGTGTACTCCGATAACATTTTCGTTAGTACATGCGGGTAGCTAATAGCGCAATACACAATGTCAATGGTTTGACACGCTGCTTGTATTTACCGTTTAATTTTCTGTTTGATGATTGGATACGTACCGTACTTAGTACAAATGTTTTGGACTTACCGTACATAGACTGTTTAAAAGTGTGTTTAATTTTTAATACGTTGGACTTTAGTACTGTAAATTACTTATTACATGGACTTATAAAAATGAGGTAGGTGATTTTTTCCCCGTTCTTGTTGACTTTTTTCCCCCAAAAATGGGTGGGGGTGTTAATTAGAGGGGGGGCCTTAATTCGGGAAAATACGGTATTACTTTGCATAAATCTGTGAAAAAATGTTTCAAGACTTTAATTAGAAGAACTGCAATTTCTAAACATGAGCTGTCACTAACTGTGACAAATGCCCCCGCAGCGCCTTGATCTTTGACCTGGTGACCTTGACCTTTGACCTGGTGACCCCAAAGTCAATAGAGGTCGTGTACTCAATAAGTACTATCAGCATGTGAAGTTTGAAGGTCCTAGGTGCAGTGGTTCGTGAGTAAAGTGCCTTCATGCAAAAAGTTAACATTGGCCCGTGACCTTGACCTTTGACCTGGTGACCCCAAAGTCAGTAGGGGTCGTGTACTCAATAAGTACTATCAGCATGTGAAGTTTGAAGGTCCTGGGTGCAGTTGTTTGCGAGTAAAGTTCCTTCATGCAAAAAAGTTAATGTTGTGACGAACAAACGGATGGACAGTTGAAAACTAATATGCCTCCCTTTGGGGGCATAAAAAACTTTTTAAAGACAATGTTGCGATTTTAGCTTATGAGGCACTATGTAGTTAACTATGACTCACTGAAGAATTTCCAATACGGACTTCCAGAAGATTACTTGAACTTGTGTTAGTTATTTCTTCAAATGGTCCCTGCAATGTCAGCACAACTTTTTCTCCTTTTATACCACCTGGCACATCTAGAAATGAGTATAATAAAATATGGTTCAAGCAATAATGTTCCATATCCAAGTGAAGACTGCAAAAAGAGCAACAATGCTTAAACACTGCCTCGAACATTTCTGCCAGTTTATTAAGTTACTGCTCGTTGCATGTCCCAGTTACTGCATAAACAAGATTTCATACAACCTTTGACCTCAAAATGTTTCTTATATCTTATCATTTGAGACAGTCTGTCTTATTGAAGCAAAAACTTGTGCCTAAAAAACCAAAACAATTGCTCAATACATGTAAAGGTATGAAGATTTGGCACACACAAGATCTAGCATAATCTTGACCCCCACCCCCTAACCCAAACCAAAGTGGTACTCCAGACAATATTCGATGGGCACCATGTGCAATAACTAACCTTTGTACATACATGGAACATCCATTGAAACATATATGTTAAGCTCACATCCAGCAGGCTTGCCAATAAAAAGTGAATGTTGAACTAGAAATGTGTCACAGACACGGATGCCCCCCGCAACATGAGAAAGGTCACAGGCATGGTACTGCTCACAAACTAAAACCTTGGCCCTATCTATTTACCAAAAAAAAAATATTGTAGGAAAACCAGAAAATTTAGTAATCTGTATATGTAGTGAAAATTGGCTAAGTTCAACCAAGGACTGTGACCTTGACCTTTGCGCTAGTGAAACGGTTTTGTGCACTACATATCGTCTATCCATGCTTATCATTTGTGTCAAATTATTTTGAAATCGAAATATGCATGTCAAAGTTATGGACCGGACACAAAGACCACATTATCAGTATATATGTAGTGAAAATTGGCTAAGTTCAACCAAGGACTGTGACCTTGACCTTTGAGCTAGTGAAATGGTTTTGCACATGACACATTGTCTAGCCATGCTTATCATTTGTATCAAATTATTCTGAAATCGGACTATGATTGTCAAAGTTATGGCCCGGACACGAAGACCACTTATGTAGTGAAAATTGGCTACGTTCAACCAAGGACTGTGACCTTGACCTTTGAGCTAGTAAAATGGTTTTGTGCATGACATATTTTCTATCCATGCTTATCACTTGTGTCAAATTATTCTGAAATCGGACCATGCATGTCAAAGTTATGGCCTGGACACGAACACCACCCTTTCCCGAACACACACAAGGACAGGGATAACACTACCCTTACAGAAGCAAGCCTCTGTGGCGTACATGCTACGTATTTGCTGTGTATATGCCGCGAAAACAGTAGTACGCCAGAGGAGTACATTTTACATACACCGCATGCCGTGTACATGCCACGTACTATTTCGAGGAGTACACAGCATGTACGCAGAAGGTCACTAGTACACTTCAAGTACGCAGCACAGACTCTGAAAATTTAAGGAGTACACTGCATGTACGCAGCAGGGACTTGTACAAGAAAATAGTACACTGCATGTACACCGCAGATACATTGAAATTTGTGCAGTACACTTCATATACGTGGGAAAGACTTGTACAATTTCTTTTAGCATTTATACTTAGTTTTTTTTTTTATAAGTTAAAGTCTGAAGTAAACTTCATATATGCGGGAGGGACTTGTTCATTTTCTTTTGGTGCTTATACTTTGAATTTTTTTAGGTAAAAGTCTGAAGTACACTTCATGCAGGAAGGATTTGTATATATTTTTTTTTTTTTGGAAGCAAGAACTTGATTTCCGAGTAACTTTTATCTTAATAGCATAGAATAGTTCATATTACCGGTATTCTGAACAATGAAAATTTGCCAAACTATTTGCAATGTTCATTTGTGAAGCTTACATCTTAGTGATTTCTGAGCTGCACCTTGCATGCAGTGTAAAAATATATTCTTTTTCATTTTGAATTAATCCTGGAGCTTTCTAACTTGGATAATTGACAAGCCTTATTTGAACTTCGTTGCATTACATTTTGTAATACATAAATGTAATGCATGAAATAATTACCAAGATAATGCCTCAACAGCGCGCGAATGAGAATTAATAGCTCTCACTGTTATTTGAATACTCTTAAGCAAAACACCATTCTATCATGTTTTATAAAGGCTTTAATGCTCATTATGTTAACTCATTAAGGCCTCACCAAATTAAAAAGTTGTTCATCGGATTTGCCGCTCGTATATTTTCAGAACGTTTTTGGCTAATTGTGCTCGCCCCATTGGAAAAAATCAGTCCAAAATTTTTTGGTACGCTACTTTTTACGGACCTAAAAGTGTATAAATGCTTATATAATTCCAGTCCTAGATTGTTCTCAGATGGATTTTAATCAAAATAAATACATACTATGCACACATTGTCTATAATAAATCATAACACTTATATTTAGTTGCATTAAAGTTGTTTCCCCTTGATGCAGTTACGCCATTTTCTTCAAATGTTTACCAAATTACATGCTACAAAAATTGATTTATTTCATTGAAAAGTGGATGAAGAAAAGCATACTAATTTATTTGATAGCATCAATCTACATTATTTTGGTAAGGGTAAATACTTATTGATGCATGTCACTTATCTTTTTTGTGTTTTTTTCTGTCCAAATGATCAGCATTTGCATACGAAAGTTGGTGGGGTAAGGAATTTACATTATCACAGCAGTTTCACCACAAGAGTACACAGCATGTATGCAGCAGGAGTACACAGCATGTACGCTGCAGGACTCGGGCCAGGAGTACACAGCATGTACGCCGCAGGGGTAGTACACCATAGGCTCATTTGCATGTGAAAAGTGTATGTGCCGTGTACATGCTGCGTACTATTTCCCGCATACTAAATTCCTCCAGTGTACATCCTGTGTACTATGTAGTCCACAGCATGTACGCAGCAAGTAGTACGCGGCAAAGCTCATTTGCATGTCAAAAGTGTACTACAAACGTACTATCGGTGTATGTGCGGTGTATATCCTGCGTACTATTTAAAGCCCTTGATTTCAGTACACATCATGTACGCATCATATACGCTGTATGTACACAGCAAGAGTACGCAGCAGGCCTTTTTCTTCTGTAAGGGTATATGCCCCCCCCCCACCCCCAATTTTATGGCGGGTGTATAAAAAGACCAGGAAAAGTATGTGTTATCAGAATAAGCTTCTTAATTTTCTAATTATTTCTAGTGTGGTGGAACCAGTGCTTGGCATAATTAACAAGAGCATTCTTTTGAGATTTTTATTCATTACTGTCCCTTTAGACAGCTTTGTACAATTTAAAACAAGAGTGGCTAAATGTCACAATATATCAGAGCAAATTACTTTTGACGTTTCAAAAAACTCTACCTGCTGAGCAGGCTTGTTCTTAATTTGCTAAATTTCAACTAAATCAATGGCCATAACTCCAGAGCAACTATCCAGCTGGTTATTGAATCTGGCCAAGATAATATTCCCATGAACATTCTGACTAAGCCTGGTGGACACTGGATAAGAATTGCTTGAGTAACTGTGAAATCATTAGTATTCGTGGGGGATTAATTTTCGTGGATTTCGTGGTTGAGTCAATCCATGAAATTTGATCCCAATGAACAAGTAAAATTCCCATTCATTTTATGTTCAAAAGTTGAAATCCACGAATTCATATCCCCATGAAACTGCCATTTTGATCAAAACCATGAAATTTCATGTCCACGAAATTAAATGATTTTACAGTATTAAGCGGACAATGTCACTTTTCACAAATTTAAGTAATTCAAGGGCCATAACTCAAGACTGACTCAGAGTAATGGGCTGCATATCAAATTCATTCGATAAGAGTTGTTCAAGTTAGAAAACAGGCAATGGCAACTTCCGCAATTTTGAGTAATTCACTGGCCAAAACTCCAGACAAACTTAGGGGATAAAGCTGGTTATCAAACTTGACTGAGATATTATATCCACAAACATTTTTAATTTTGGCGGAAATTGGGAAATAACTGCTCAGAGAGCAGACACTCATTTTTCAAAATTTTTAGTAACTAAAGGGCCATAACTCCAGAGCCTCTGCAACAATCCAGCTGATTATAGAACTTGGACAAGATATTATGTCTATAAACATTGTAACCAAGTTTTGTGAACATCACAGCAGACAACTTTAGTGGGCCCAACCTCCTGCTGCAGGTGATCACATAATATATCCCCTTTCTAGGTCGCATAGAAATGAATTGCATATTCTCGGGAAGCAGACTTTTTAGGAACATGTAAATCTGTTGCTTAGTGACAAAAAAAAAGCTCAACATTATGAAAATAAGATAATTGGTTATATAGGAAGTGAGCTGAAGCCATTTTCGGTGTATAACTTGCATTAAATAAATAATATATCTTAAACTGACGTCATACATCAGATAAATTCAGACCCATCATCACATGATATTTCTAGTGTCTGCACCATTTTTTAAGCAATGCGAAAGACCATAAAACTGAATTCTTCAATCAACAGACATATAGCTTAAAGGTCATTTTAGTTATCAGTTTTGTTCAGATGATTGTTATTCCAACTAACTGTGAAAGAAATAATTTGATTAAATTAAAAAATATAGAGAAAATTGCCAATATGCAAGATTTACAAGGAACACTGGAAATTACACCGAACACTGGTTCCACTCTAGTAGTCAAGTTAAATGACTTCGAAAAAAATTACAGCAATTTCAGACAAAAACTTTTTGTTTCATTGCAATTTTAACTGTCTTTGTAGTTGCACGTTTACAAACTTTTCTGAATATATATATATATGAACCTAAAAGCAACATTCCAAAATAAAAGCACTGTAATAATTTTGGGAAAATTTTGCTGGGTAAAAAATTAACAAACATTTCTGACATAAAATTGATCATTATCATGACATTAGCAAATATTTTCTAGAGTTTATCAATACATGTAAACAAAATGATCATAAGACATTTTAAGTCATGTGAGGATACATTTAATATCTAATATCTTTCAAAACTGCAACTAATAAAACCAGAGTTAATGATTTATCAACAATAATAAAATCTAATAAACTTTACACCAAAAAGTTTTACCGAAATTATTCTTAAAAAGCACATAAGGTGTGTACAGTAGGGTACAAGTATATGAGGAAAAGGACTGAAACTGCTGAAGCTTTAAAATGATGCACCGATTTACATTATAACAAAGTATATTGTATTTAATGTTTTGTATTGAAGCTTAAGTCAAGGTCGAAAATAAAATATTGTTTCCCCTCCACCTACCAACCTACAGAATTAGCCCTTTCCCAAAATATTTGATTACAAATATGAAAGCAATAGCATGTTTAGGAGCATGGTTCTAATTCTAAATGAAACCCATGTCTTCAGATTTGTTACTTTCAGCCTGACAGGTGTATTAATCGTAATTTGCTGATGGTCATTATGGCTCCACTAACCCTTACCCTGCTAAATTTCTATAATGAACTTGTCCATCTTTCAATTTGGACAATACTATTAACTGTTAAAAGGGGTGCTTACCAAAAAGATACTGACTGAATGGCAAACAGTGTAGATCTTGATCAGACTGCACGGATGTGCAGGCTGATCATGATCTACACGGGTTGTAAAGGCAGAATCACGATTATCGTGTCCAGCACGATAGGGTTAAACTTAATTATGTAGCAGCAACTAATTAACCTAACCAGTGTTTCTACAAACTTGTTCTCTGCAAGTAACAATAACTTCATACAAATCAGCAGTCAAATAAAAATGATCACATCATGAATCATTCAATTATGATCAATCAGTATTGTGATTTAAATCTGCGCATCAACAAATTTACAACAGGGTCCAAGGTCAGTAACTGACACTGGAGAACCAGTCTCAAAAATCCCCTTTTGGGTCCTAGATACACAGCTGAACTTGGAAACCAGCATCAAAAATATGCTTTGGGGTCTGAACTTGGAAACCAGCATTGAAAATATTCTTTTGGGTCCAAAGATATAAAGCTAACTTGGAAACCAGCATCAAAAATATGCTTTTGGGTTCAAAGATATAAAGCTGAACTTGAAAACCAGCATCTTTTGGGTCCAAAGATAGAAAACTGAACTTGGAAACCAGAATCAGAAATATGCTTTTGGGTCCAAGGTTATGAAGCTTAACTTGGAAACTAGCATCGAAAATATGCTTTTGAGTCCAGTAATATAAAGCTGAATTTAGAAACCTAGAAATTCTGCTTTTGGGAAACAGATATGACACTTAATTTGGAAACCAGTTTTGAAGCTCTGATTGGTTGATTCTAAGCTAAAGTTTGGAACTGACCAATGGCCTGGTTATGCTCTTGAGACTGGCCTCCAATCTTTGACCAGTAAGATCTTACCATGAAGGCTTATCGTACTGGGGCTGTCTTGACGTACTGACGTCTGGTTCACATGTTCCTCATGCTCTGCGTTGATCATAATGAACACCTGTAATGCAGAGATATCAAAATAGAATGGTATCTTACACTTCAATATTTAGATCATAAAATATATTTTCTTTTTGTTTTTAACTTACAGGGGAGGTGCACAAGCCTGTGGTTTGGAGAAAAAATAGACCAACCTATTAAAGTTATCTGCTTCAGGAGACACCTACAGTGATGTGTAAGGGTCAATTTTATATACTGGTACTCACACAGTTAAAAGTTTCCAAACAATTTTGATAGACACTTACAGTAATGTGTCTTACTATGTGTACATGTACAGTTAACTTATTGAACAATTTCAGCAGATGCTTAATGTAATGTGTAGGGATATACAGTACATGAACGCATGCGTACATATATGAAATCACAATCTCTTTGGTATGTATGTGTACAGCTGATTAAAGTTATCGAACAATTTCAGCAGTCACTTCTTGTAATGTGTAGCAATTTACAGTACATGAATGTATGCATACATATATGAAATTGCAATCTACTTCGTATCTCCTCTGCAGAAGTTGTGCATATTTCTCAATTCAAAACTAAAGAACTATAAGTATATGCTCCAAATACACGCACAGCATTGTGGGTTAAAGAACTTGGTTAAAACCCTCTTAATTCAAATATAATTGACAACTCTACAAGTATTTAAAAGTAAAAACTTACAATGCAAACCAAAGCTCCAACAGTTAGGATGAAAACTTTCAACTGTTTCAGTAGTGTCCATTTATTTTTTACCAAATTTTCCTTGCTGAAAAATGGCGCATTTTCATCTTCTTCGCTTTGTGAGTCTGTTAGTGGTGTATGGCTAAAATACAATACAGCAAAATTTGGTTCAAAGCTCCTGGTTATCATATAAAAAAAGAATCATTGTGTAGATTTATAAAACAATGTTGTTTCACTAAAATAGAATCTACTCTGTTTTAGTTATATCTTTGGTTTTGTTTGTTCGTTTTGGGTTTAACGCCGTTTTTCAACAGTATTTCAGTCATGTAACGGCGGGCAGTTAACCTAACCAGTGTTCCTGGATTCTGTACCAATACAAACCTGTTCTTCGCAAGTAACTGCCAACTTCCCCACACAAATTATCAGAGGTGGAGGACTACTGATGTCAGACACAATGTCTTTTATCAAACCACCCGGGGATCGAACCAGCGACCCTGCGATCCATAGACCAACGCTCTCCCTACTGAGCTAAGCAGGTAAAGATATATTTTCATAACAGGTATGTATACCCTATTATATATATGCTACTTGCTGATTTCTTATTGCGTCACTTTTCAGAAGTTACTAACGTATTTAATGACAATACTTGAAACAAAATTAAGGTACCGGTACTTTTCCAGGATTTTCAAGTAAATTTCTACTTTTTCAATGACTTTTTCTTGAAACCATGTTTTGAAATCTTAATCCAAAAAACTTTTATGAACTATTTCTAAAAAATGTGTTATAGCAGAAATTGCACACTGTTTAAACAGCAATAAAATGCAGTCTTAGGCTGCTACTTATGACCACAACAAGTGCATACCAAGAACATTAACTGAAGAAATATGATAAAGTATTTTCTTTCAGCTTACCCACAGTTTTCTATTCCTTCTTAAAATTTATTCTTTTCCTGAAGGATGTTGCTAACAATATTTTTTTCAAAGAGGTGTTGGTGAAATGCAAGCAGTTTTCCCCATATTTTAGTTCGCATTTAGATTTTGAATCGGTTTACATGGCAATGTATAATTCATTTGGGATGTGCCCTTGTGAAAATCATCTCTCAGTACATATGACTTTTGTTGCTGTGTTTAAATTGACTAAAACATGACTTTGCTACATATTTTTTCTTGATTTAATTAAAACACAATCTAGTTATTTTATGGACAAAGTATCTTGAGATACAATACAGACCAGCTTTCGTTAAGGAGCGGAGATATTTCGCTAACAGGTGTTACTGTAGTAGGCATGGTCCCGTAGCTTATCGGTTGTGGCGTATTCTCTCGACTGAATATCATCGTTTCCGACTGGTTACCATCTGTATGGGTCTCGTACACAATGCCATCCTGAAAAGAAAATTCAGAAAAAAACATAAAATTTCTTTTATGATATTGACTGATATAAGAAATGACAATCTTTAAAAAAACAAAAACTTATTGACAAAGGAACTGTACAGTTTGGTAAAAGAGATACAGTAGAATCATTATCAAGCTTCCAAGTTTTAACAGATCTTCCTACGTCTTCTCTGGAACAGCTTTATCGGGGTTTCATTAAAGGCTATTCCCCCATGTTATAGTGGTCTGAAGCCCCGGCTACTTTTCCTCTGGCAAATAAAGTTCTAAATGGGAAAAATCCAAGCCCACATCTATGTTACAACTTCCATCTTCTACCTAAATAATTAATGAAACCCCTGCTTCATAACTATGTAGAAAATTACTAAGTCCATTAGGAAAGGGTTAATCACACTGAAATTTTGAAATGTTTTTTTTTCCAAGGGCCAAAGATAATTCTGGAAATAAAGTGCACATGTCTGGCAGTTCAGTGTTCATACCTGTGCGCTTACTTTAACTAGGAGATTGTGGAAAAATAAATCAAGCTAAATACAACTCATCTTACTACTAAATAAATCTGGACATTTGTGCAGTGAAAAGAATTATAACTCCAAATGGGGCTGTAAATTGGTTTTTGGAACATATTCTAATTACATTATTTCCAGAAATTCTAATCAAACTCCAGATTTTTTTCCATTCTTTAATAGTAACATGCCAACCTAATTGCACATAACAAAACCTGTACACTTGGTGAAACACTCCTCTGCCCTTTATTTAGGTTCTGTGGTCGTGACACTGGTGTCTTTGGCCGATTTGGATTAATATGGATTTGTGTTTCTGGCGTGCTTTCCCTTCTTCTATTCATGCTGTATTGTGCTCAAGCTAAAAAATATAAAGATATGCTCCATTAAGTAAAATCGCCTACTGGTCTGACAGCAAAACAGTTTGAAGGCCTGCTTAAATCCGAATGACCACCAATGAAAATTGGAAACAACAAATAGAAATAGCTGAACATCTATATCAAAACAAAGTGACATCTGATATTTACTGATAATAAACTAGGCTGGTTGTTCCAACATTACGATCATGGAAGTTTCAAATTATTCCAACTGCTATTAATATAAAACCACCTAATTTAAATAAAATGTCAAGGCCACCACCTGAAAGTGTCTCGCCCACAGGAGCTTTGACTCATAAAATAAGTGCAAAATGAGTTTTAAAACTAACAATTTTTTGAAAAAAAAAAAAAAAAAACAACTGTCATTTTTGTGAATTTTCAAAGGCTAATTTCTTCAAGGTCAAGGTCACAAGAGGGCCAGGACTCACCATGGGGGTGTAAAATGAGTTTTTGAACCATCCTACAGAGTTTCAAAGCAATACATATAACGGGTTTTAAGAAATTGTCATTTTTGTAAATTTGCAAAGGCATACAAAATCTAAAAAATGCTAATTTCTTCAAGGTCAAGGTCACTAGGGGGCCAGGACTCACCATGGGGGTGTAAAATGAGTTTTTGAACCATCTTACAGGGTTTCAAAGCAATATATGTAACGGTTTTTGAGAAATTGTCATTTTTGTGAATTTTTCTGTAATAAATCGGAGTATTTTAGTAATGTGGCATTTTCATAGTCATATTATGAAATGGGTAAAAATTACTGAAATAAAAAAAATTGTTTTACATGCAAGATCAAAATGTCTTCACTCTTAAACACCATATCTTACATGTAGTATTCCTCCGTTTTTATGATAATAGTGTAAATATACTGAAAGTGTGCAGCTTTATTTTTTTTTATGATATAAATGTGAACATACCAGAGGTGTGTTGCTTTAAAGCTTTTGATGTAATGTAAATCTTCTGGAGGTGTGCAGCTTTAAAGATTTTGATGATTTTATGTTTATATACTTCAGAGGTGTGCAGCTTTAAGGTTTTTGATGTAAATCTACTGAAAGACTGCAGCTTTAGTTTTTCCTGATGTAATGTAAATATAATGGAAGCGTGCAGCTTTAAAGTTTTTGCTGATATAATGTAAATATAATGAAAGCGTGCAGCTTTAAAGTTTCTGCTGATATAATGTAAATATAACGGAAGCATGCAGCTTTAAAGTTTTTGCTGACACAATGTAAATATAATGGAAGCATGCAGCTTTAAAGTTTTTGCTGATATATGTTAATATAATGGAAGCGTGCAGCTTTAAATTTTTTGCTGATATAATGTAAATATAACGGAAGCGTGCAGCTTTAAAGTTTTTGCTGATATAATGTAAATATAACGGAAGCGTGCAGCTTTAAAGTTTTTGCTGATATCATGTAAATATAACGGAAGCGTACAGCTTTAAAGTTTTTGCTGATATATGTTAATATAAAGGAAGCATGCAGCTTTGAAGTTTTTGCTGATATAATGTAAATATAATGGAAGCGTACAGCTTTAAAGTTTTTGCTGACACAATGTAAATATAATGGAAGCGTGCAGCTTTAAAGTTTTTGCTGACACAATGTAAATATAACGGAAGCGTGCAGCTTTAAAGTTTTTGCTGATATCATGTAAATATAACGGAAGCGTGCAGCTTTATTTTTGTGATATAATGTGAACATACGAAGCGGTGTTGCTTTAAAGCTTTGTGATGTAATGTAAATTAACGGAGGTGCAGCTTTAAAGTTTATTTTTATGTTATGTAATATACGGAGGTGCAGCTTTAAGGTTTTTGATGTAATTAAATATAAGAAGCTGCAGCTTTAAGTTTTTGCTGATGTAATGTAAATATAACGGAAGCGTGCAGCTTTAAAGTTTTTGCTGATATAATGTAAATATAACGGAAGCGTGCAGCTTTAAAGTTTTTGCAGATATAATGTAAATATAACGGAAGCGTACAGCTTTAAAGTTTTTGCTGATATATGTTAATATAAAGGAAGCATGCAGCTTTAAAGTTTTTGCTGATATAATTTAAATATAATGGAAGCGTGCAGCTTTAAAGTTTTTGCTGATATAATGTAAATATAATGGAAGTGTGCAACTTTAAAGTTTTTGATGATATAATGTAAATCTACTGGAAGTGTGTACATTTAAAGATTTTGCTGATATCTTGTAAATATACTGGCTGTTAATTATGATAAAAGACCAGTTACTAGCCTTTGTGTACCTGCTGTTTCACTTCTTTATCTAATTGACATTATAATTACTAGCATTTAGGAGTGACCTGTCGCTTTTATTAATAGATCTGAAAGGTTACTGGAATAAACCACTTCAGTAAAGGGGTACCCTACCCTTTTATAACTTATTTTTATAACAAATATTTAAATGACTGCTTTCTTCGACAATTAGATGCCGTGGTGCAGTGGTAAGCGTGACGGCTCTAAAATCTAACTTTTGTGAGTTCGAATTCCAACGGAGATCAATATTTCTTTTTTCATTTTTTTTTCTTTTCATTTTATACTTTGCTAAGGTACATTTTAAAATGATGATAATGTTAAACATGTATTTGAATCGATCGCATTACTTGTACATTTTGGTATTTTCGCATATAACATAGGTTTTTCAAATATCTTCTTGATTGTGGATTATTCAACATGGTTGACATAGCTCTTGACAATTTGGTCATTCAACTAGATGATGACACTGATTCGGAGGAAACTAACACCGCCAGCGAGTGTGAAGATGCTCTATTGGAAGCGTGTGTTTGAATGTATTGAATGTATTGAACTTTTACGAATGAAATTAAAAATGAAATTGAAATGATGAAATAAAATGAAATAAAAAAAAAAACACTATGAAAAATGTAAATAAAACAAATTCAATCATAAAACAAATCGCCCTGTGTGGGATTCGAACCCACAGCCTCCTAATCGTAAAAGTTAAATCACTATCAAGGTTCCTCAATTGTACCAAGTGAGCTACCGATGCAGTTTCAATCTTTATATTATATAAAATATATTTATAGTTTAAAAAAGTCAAATATCTTTCAAACCCTTATTTAATAAATGGAACAGTCTGGAAAATCCAAATTTAAAAATAAAAGCGACAGGTCACTCCTAATTGCTAATATTGTCCCTAAGTATTGACCTGGCACTCATTAATCTTCGCCAATATTTCGGGCGTTTTCGTTTATTTGCACAATATAAGTATCCCGAAAGTATCTACATTACTAAAGTAACATGTAACGTTTATCGATGACACGGTGGTGTAGAGGTAACGTGTCTGACTTCCACGTTCGTTACCTCGGGTTCGAAATCACATACGTAGAGCTTTTTTCCTTCAATTTAATGTAGTGTAATGTTATCGTTTATATTATTTAATTTATCATATTTCATGAATTTCAATTCTTTTCTCTTGTATTTTTTTTCTGGAACGCTGGTGACAGGTAATTTGTCTTTTTATCTAAGATAGTTTTAAAATAATTTTATTCCAAATTTTGCCATGGGTAAATATGATTACTTTTAATAAATGAACCATAAATATCACGATACGTTTGATCAAATGAGTAGTATTCAGTCTGCATATAAACTTTGAGGGAAAAAAAAAGATATGGTCAGACGTAGGACTCGAACCCACAATCCAGATATTGGCAGGTAAACGCTTTGTCTGCACAACTACCTGCACATGTGACAATATACCAGTTAGGAATTATATATGTAATATTTAGTTATATCGTTATTTATGTTCGGACACCGAAAATTAATTTATGGAAATATACGGAATATTCATGAGTGCCAGGTCAATACTTACGGACAATACCCAGGTAAACCCAAATATTTTGTTGTGTCAAGATTTTATCAATCAAAGCAACTGTTTCATAGCTTCTGTGTAAAAAAATAAAATTTTCTTACATACAAGTATATATCTCATGAAAGACACTTCTGTATATAAATTTTCCAAAAGAAGTATTTATAATTTTAAATTTGAAGTTTTAAAGTAAAGATTTTATCTTTTATCTTATATTATGCATAATTTATGACATTTTAAACAAATAACCTCCATTATCTTACATACTTACTTACATATATCAACATAATATCTTAACTGCAAAAGCTCTTGTTTCAATATACTACTCCTGCATGATAATTTAAACGACAGCATGTTTATATTTATTGTTCGATTGTTATGGCAGGTTCTCATGCATCGTAGAACTTAAAAAGGTTGTCAATGATACAAGTTAAGTGCATACTGTAATGTTATACAAAAACATTTTCTGTATTGAATCGTTTTAATCATTTATTCAGAAGAAAAATCATAATTATCAAACATGTTATCATCTGAGTTATCGTGCGGGATTTATACCTGGATCTACAGTCTGGAAAAATAAAAACAACAACACTTCCTCATCCAATTACCAACAATACACTAAAGTGATATGTATTATCACTGTTAAGATGAAATATTGTCACATTGTCTGTAATCTAATATGCAGATAAAATTGTAGATAAAGAAAAGTTGAATATATCGGAAGTCAGATGGTACATTTTATATGCCCAAGACTTTTTTAATTTAATGGAGAAATAATTTCACTCAGAAGGCAATTACAGGATTTGCCGAGCATGTAATGTGTATAGGCAAAATTGCTACGGTGCTCTGGGCATATGCTCACTTCCAAACTATTTAGCATAATTATACATCAACGTACAGTGCGTGCGATTTGATTGTTATTTGAACATTAACACCTTACATTCTGACTTCCACTTCAGCAAACGGCAGTTAAATGAACAGTATCCATATATTGTCATAAGTATTGACCTGGCACTCATTAATCTTTACTCATATTTTCAGGTGTTTTCACTAGACTTTATACAACATATGTATCCTGAAAATATCTACATTAAATATAATAATCTAAAAAGTTAAATGAATGCATGATGGCGTAGTGGTAAGCTTTCCTACTTCCAGGCTTTCAAGCACTACTTTGCAAAAAATTAGGGCTAAAAATAGGGCTGTTTTTGCCAAAAATTAGGGCTATTTTTGCAAAAAATAAGGGCTAAATTAGGACTAAATGCCCACAGGGCAACATATCAAGCCCGCCCTTTTATATATTGTTGCTTTTCGCGGGGGAACCATTATAGAACAAATGTGTCTCCAACATAAGTTTTTGATATATAGGTATGAAATGGTGGACACTGGTGCCTTTATTCGTCTAAATATTGAGGTAATTAGGAGGGGTACTTCTCTCAATTAGGGGTGTCTGGGGCTCTCCCCTGGAAAATTTTGAAATACAGGTATGAACTGATGGGTGCTGGTGTATTTTTTGTTCTAAATTTTAAGGCATAGGAGGGTGTAGCCCCCTAATTTTAGGGAGGTAAGGAGGCTGCCACCCCACTGCAAAAATTTGAAATACAGGTATAAAATGCTGGATTTGTAGTGCATGTTTTGGTCTAAAAGGGGTAAGTTCACTAATGGTCAAAATTTGCCCAATCTCAGAAATGAATAAATTACACATATATGATAGAGCAATATATATTTTGTTCAAATACCTGACTCATTTCCAGCTGAAGGACATCATAATGGTTGCTATGGCAACAATGTTAACTACCTTAAAATCCGTTTTTACTGCAAAATTGGCATTTAATAATGTGTTACTAAACAACAAACACTGCTGTTATAAACACTAACAACACAACACTGTTGAATTGCAAGTTGATTCGATTTCTATCCTATCTGGGACTATGTTGCTATGGTAACCATGCATATTTGAGACAAAACATTGTTTTAGTTCTCAATATTACAATTTACAACAGTAGATGCTCTATACAAAATTAAGGAGACTATAGCTTGTCATGAACTAATTATCAGAATAATTTGTAAAATAGCAGACAGTCAAATAATTTGATGTTGTCATGGTAACAACAATGTTAATATCATTGAATATTTCACTTAGAGCTAAATTACCCGTTTTTCTCGACCCTAGGACCTTCAGTACGTGAAGCGAGCGGTCTACCACTGAGTCACATGGACCACCAACAGTTACGCGTGTAAAACTAATGAATGTTTCTCATTGCAAAGTTGGTGCAGCCGTTTTGCGCATGTGCGAAATAATTATCCATTGGAGCGCACGGCAAAATTACTCTTTTTTTTTTTTGCATGTCGCACGCATTTAGTGTATAAAATGCATAATAAACTGACTAAAGGTTATGGTTATTATCACCATGGATACAAAATATATACTTATATATTTTATAAAGATTTTTTCGATCAAATTTAGTTATTTGGTATATACCGGAGTCTGTATTAAGTCACAGCCAAAACTAATATATATTTCTAATTGGTTTTATCTATAGCAGTCGTCTGTCATTTCCGACGGAAAAACAATTTGTGTGCGTTTTTTATATGGTGTTCGTTATTGCGGTGTAATATTGTAAGATATTTTTATACGTATTTACATTTTAAATGGAATTAGGGCGATTCCAGAATTAACTGTATGTGGGTCGGCAATCGAATTTTTTATTGACGGGTGGTGGGGTCCATCGGAAAATTATAATTATGGGTGGTAGGGTCCATCAGAAAATCATAATTATGGGTGGTGGTCCTCAGAAAAATCGTCTTTATGGATGGTAGGTTGATTGTAAAAATATTAAAAATATGGATGAGTGGATGTTTGATCACCTTTCTTAATAACTTACGGATATCATTTTCCTTTCTTTTTAACTAGAAGTCGCTACTTTAATGACCGCGATACACGGAACGCAATTTTTACATCACTGATGTAAAAAATATTATCATTTTTATTTCTGTTCATTAGATATTTCATTTTTTTGCCTCGTTCCCGTTGAATTTACAGTCAGCGTCCTTAATCGCCGAAAGTTTGTGCATCAACATTTCCTGACGTAATAGAATCGTGCCACAGATTATGTACGATATCTCGCACTTGTGTAGAATTCAATAAAACCCGTGAAAACCGATTGATAATTCCATTTTTCCCGCCTTTCATTCACACTCATGTACTCTGACAAGCTTCAAAGTTTTAAAGTTTCAAAGATTATTGGTAAAGTCAAGGCCCGTTAAGGGAATCTGACAACAACAACATGAAATGTTAAACAATAACAAAATTATGAAAATGGCAAAAACAACAATAATGGCATGATAAATGAGTGTGACAGCAAGAACTATTGTTGATTATTGCATGTTTTCAGTGAAAGTTTGGAAAATAGAATGGTGATTTGCCAGTAACTTTCACAATGGAAACAAAAATCTAAAGGACGAAACAATTTTCACTGAAATAGACAATTTGGATAAAACATGCAATAAAAGGAAAGGAAGTTTGCTTGCTGTACATGCGAAACCCAAACATCCCTACCCACAAGCACCAAATCCCGCATCCCCACTCGTAGCTAAGCACGTGATAATTGTTGTGCCACCAGTTATGGATGTTTCTCATACGCCAATGAAGCTAAATGAAACCGAGGCAGGCCGAAACGAAAACATGCGTGAATTGAGTAAAAAAAATTGCATTATGATCAATCGAATGTTTTCATGCTCGCACAAATGTTTTAAACGGGCGTACAGATTCTACTTAAAATCGTATATTAATAAATCAATGGTACCGATATCATTATCCGATGCCGACGTAAATAACATATCGTCATCATCCATATTAAGGACATATTTGCCTCGGGTATTTCAATATATTTGTGAAGCACTAGCCGATTTGGAAACCTTATTTACAAGAAAATGTGTAAGTCGCTAAGAAAACCAACATCATAATATTCCCAACAGTAATTCTCGTTTATAATTATGGGAAGTCACTAATGTCGCACACATTCATATTTACTGCAGTATTACGCAAATGTTGTCTTTATTACTGTTACATATGGCCTTACATGTAATTGAACTGTTTAAACTGTTCATGCGCGGTTTATCTATTTTTCTGTCGAATTGTTCAGTTAATTCACATGCGTATCACTGTAAAGTTAAACTATAAAAATAGTGAACATCAATTCCTTTGAAATACTTGCATGATTTATGCTGAGCATGATAAAAGACAAAAGCCACGTGTACATTTGATTTGCAAGGTGAACTTATCGACTAATAGTTTCCAATCATATTTTGCCTACAGATTAATGCAAATGTTAGACAGACCTATCATAAATAAGTGTATCCTTGCAGTTTGTAGTATTATTGACAAAGCCAGCATCGTAAAAAACACTTTTTTAAAACTTATTTTACATGGAAGTAAAATAAACGTGACCTGCATAATATGTCATATCTTTTCCTAAACATAACCTTTTTAATTATTTTCATTATACGTTAAACAGTAAGTGGACAGAAAGATCACGAGTTGTTACTTTAGCGTTTAGCCATTTAAAGGCACTGACCTCCCGATTTTCGCTTAAAGTTTGGTCATATCTTGAACATTAGAACACGAGATTTTGTTTCTAATCTGTCTTAAAATGCAAAACAAGAGAGAGAGAGAGAGAGAGAGAGAGAGAGAGAGAGAAAAAAACATGCTCGAGTTGGGAATCAAACCCGGGCCGCCGCGGCAGTAACAGTTTTCCTGCGGTCCTGAAACCACTGAAAAATATGCTCGTAACGGTCGTAAGATAAATATAAAGGCAGTTTACCTACACTATACCGATATTTTGAATGAAAAAAAAAATCGCAAAATCTACTAATTCTTAGGTGTTTCTATAACATAATCTGTCAGTATCTAAGTTTCAAAAAAAGTAGTTTTCTGATATCTATTTTTTTTTCTTTTTTGTTGTCGTACGATCTGGAGGTCAGTGCCTTTAAAACAAGTTTATTAAAACATGTACTGTGTGAAATCATTATTTTAAAACCGGTTGACAAAATCTCCATAAATCTTGTCCAAAGAAATGACAAGTCTTAACGGCGTCTGGGCGTGATACGTGTATGTTTTAATGACTCGACATGATTCTTCCGAAACCATATTTTAGTAGAAACTGCTAGACTGATATATACATTTTCGTACATTGTTCGGAAGATTTTCCTAGTGTTTAGCTGAACACACCTGCATATGTGAATATGGAAACGTGAATAATAAAAGAATGAATATGCGTAAATATCGGGCCTTCTTGATAGAACCGGAGTCAGACGTTTCTTCTTTGTATTTTGGCGGGAAAACTGCACATGCTTCAATGATGCTACTTCGGTAATGACTGCGTGCTTATAGAAAATTACGTATTGGCGTTATATTTTCGCGTCACCAGAATTGTTACTGTGTTAAAACTTTCATGTAATCGTAAACAAAATGCTCTATAACCAAACGAAAATGCATGCTTAAAAGCTTGAATATATATCGTGTCTGTATATGATCTACGTCCGTGACAGGCTCTTATAACATTTTCATTCGAGTTCTTAATATTATATTTATGTGTTCAACTTTAAAAAAGAAAGGATGTTTACGTTTAAACACTAACAGGCATGTGATGACGATTGTTTCACCGGTAAACGAACATGTTTACGGATGAGCTTTTAATAGATCAGGTGGGTGGGGTATAGACATTTTTCTGCTCCAATCCTTCCACCTGGAAACGTATTTTATCAAATGGCAGCATCAGCGCATTTGTGTACCAAACTTATACATACACCATTTTGTTGGTATTTAACTAACCTTTCACTGATACAAATATTTTTTTGGTACACGGATGCGCTGATACTGAATTATTCACCTGAACAGTGAAAAATAGCGAAAATTCAGCTTTTTTGGCGAAACTAGGGTTAGATTGAAGCGATGTAAATATTCATATACTGTGGAGAGAACTGGTCTATTGATGTTTTTTAGAAGCTCTATGGTTAGTCTATTTGATAGAAGACGTAAATGATATTTCTTTAAGTATTTAATGTATTTGAAATTACAGGGCAAAATAGTAGGGTTAGTGAACTTACCCCTTTGATGTGTGGTAGAGGGTATCCCTGTAGTTTTAGGAGGGTAAGGGGACTCTCCCCTGGAAATGTTTTGAAATGTAGATATGAAATGGTGGCCTCTGGTGAATTACTTATATAAATTTTGAGGCACTGAAGAGGTAATCCCCTCATTGGTGGGGGAGGGGGGGGGCCTCCCCCTGGAAAATTTTGAAATAGAGGAATGGAATGGTGGCCTCTGGTGCATTTTTGGGCCTAATTTTGAGAAAATATTTATTCTTTGCCAAAATAGTTGAGAGCAACTTTGATGAGCCAACTGGGGGCACAGGCCTCCTGGGCCAAGCCATAGATCCAGGCCTGATCACTCAATGAAGTAAATCTATGTTTCATGAAACTGTAGCCAGGTATCAACATGCCATTTTTATTTTTTCTCCAATTTAAGCAACCAATGGGAAATTTCTTCGTAAATTGTACTGACAGGGATGAAGTTGGGAAATTTCTTTGTAAATTGTTTAAATTGGGGAAAAAATAAAAATGGCATGTTGATAAGTTTCAACATGTGTGTCAGTTTCCTTTCCAAAAGAAGAGGTCCTATAGATGGATGCAAGCCTAAAAACAAATCTAACAAATTTCTAAAATTAAACAAAACAAGGAGATAGTCATAACAAAATAAGCATCTTAATTTATCTATATTACAGAATACAGATTAAAATAAACTGTACATACATTCTCATAAACTATTAAGTCAGTTCCAAACTCTCTTATCTGTATGACATGACGATATGCAAATATTATGTATCATTACTAGTGCTGTTTAATATATTAAATCCCTTTTTTATCTCCTGTAAAGTGTCACACTTGTTTTTATACTTTATAATAACGTTTAAAGTTATAAAAGTAATTTAAGGTCCTAACAATATGATACATGATACATGTAAGATCTATTATCAGTTATCAATATCATGTGGTATACCTATCAGTGTTGTTATCACATGACAGTATTTAATTGACCAAATTTTAAACACGATTTATTTTTCCTGTTTTGTACCTGAATCAAAAATACTGGTAAAATTCAAAACTGCAGATAAACTTTTAACCTTTAGCATGCTAGATAAATTGATGTCTGCTGGAAATGTCGTCTGCTAAAATTGTAAAGTTCATTCAATTTGCTCCAAAATTGGAAGAAATATTGTCAGAGTAGCAAACAGCTTGACACCTGATCAGACGCCGATTTAATCGGCGTCTGATCTGGTTCCAAGCTGTTTGCAAAGGCTGTTAAATTCGCCTGCAGCAGGCTAAGGGTTAAAGGCTCACAATGCCTTTGTTCAAAGTTCCATAAGGCTTTAAATTTCATGTTATATAGATAAACAAAAAAAATAATGAAAAAGCTGTCCAGAATGATGATATGCACAATTATATGGTTAGAAATGTCCTATTTTTAATACTGTACATGAACATTTACAGTTTGAGCCATAAATGGAGGTAACCAAAACCAATAAATTCAAATAAACTTTCTGGTATATTCATCAATATTCGAACCTTTGACAAAGTTAAGAGAAAATAGTTAACGAAAATAGGATTGAACAATATACTAATAGTAATTTGTATTCATGACAGAAAATGTGGCAGCCACATTTCAAAATAAAGGCATTATGAGCCTTTAAAATGTGGCTGTTTAACATAAAAAATATAAATTTCTTGTTTAATCCTATTTCCGATAATTGTTTTCTCTAACATCAAAATTTTGTTAAAGGTTTGAATATTGATGAACATTATTATATACTAAGTTGAAAGTTTTATTTAATTTATTGTCTTTGATTACCTCCCTTCATTGCTCAAACTGTAAACTTTCATGTGCAGTAGCACCTTTTTAACCCTGTAATTATGCATAACATCTATTTGAATAGCTGTTTCATCTGTTTTAAACAATTTTTTTTAAAGCCTTATGAACTTTGAAGTCAATGTGGTATTAACCCTCATTTTGGTCTGAATTGAGTATTGGCCAGACATTGGATTTGGGTATTTTTAAACATGTTACTCCTTGAATCCATACAATACTTGCTGTGTATAATAATACTGTTGTAAAATCAATTCAAGAATAAATGAACAAACAGTACAAAACTCATATTATAATGTGCTGCTGCACCGAGAATCCAAAACATAACTTGCTGTGTATCGTTAATTCAATTCAAGGATAAATGAACTCTTCTAGAACGGTACACTCCTATATCTAACGGTGATTTAAAATGGTATATTCAATACTGGAGTGGTATTTACTACATACTTTGTTTTACATGACGGAACAGTCATGTTTCATTTTTTTTGCACACTTGTAATTAGTGATGTGCGAGCCGGAGGAAATTGGTAAACTGCATACAGCTTTACAAAAAGCTGCGTTGCATGGTTGGCATGCAGTCTCTTAAATTCCAGGTTTCCTTCCGTTTTAACAGTTTAAAAAGTGATTTTACTGTGCAGTTTTAGCAGCTGATTCTTACTCTCACAGCATGAAATTTGCTCTCCCTTGACCTCGAGAAACAAAAATTTTCTTGGGGGGGGGGGGGGGGGGGGTACCCCCACCATCTGCTGGGGGACACCTCCCGCACCTACTCCCATCTGGTCACCTCACACCGCTCCCCTCCCACCCCTTGGAAATAATTCTGGATCCGCCCCTGATACTGTATAAGTTATTGCTGAAATGTTTTCATAAAAAAGTGCACACACTTCCTGGTTAGTTGATAGACCTAGCTACACGCAACCAAAGAGCTATAAAAATAAAGTTTTTTATACTTCTTTGACGCAACCTAGTAAATTTTTCTAATTTTCCCGCCATCTGTCACTTTTGTCATGATATTTATTTGTTGTTATCACTTCCTCCTAGTGTAGAGTTATTTCCCTTTTAATAGCGGAAGTAAATGTTACAACCATGACCCTTGACCTGTCATTCAATACATCGATCAGACAAGAAAAACGAGGACGTATCCAGTTCTATAATTTTACGCAATAGATATTTTTTATTGCAAAGTGAAAACGAAAGTGGACTTGAAACAAGTTGTGATACACATAAAGTCATGGAAGTCTGCACGAACGTGATCGAAGATGAGTGCGCTGAAATTTCGGTAAACACCGAAGTAGTTGAGCCACGAGGCACTTTTGCTGAAAATGAGCAAAGGAAAATGACATCGTTTGAAACATTAGTTCACACTGCTCTTGCACTTGAAGAAGACCCACGTGATGAACATTCATATGCATATTCAGATAAGAAAGTGTTCCAGGAGAGTATGGACAAAGATCACTGTTATTATTCTGGAAGTAAACTTGATTCCCACCGCAAAATTCAAAGTCTTTCAGATGAAAATTTGTCCATTCCCCCACGGAAAAATGACTTCATTGACAAAAATTTCCTTCTACCTCATTACCGGTCAAATGACAGTGCCTTGGATGTGACGGGCTTTGACACAATATCAGATAAATGTCTTTCATCAGAGAATATTCATGTTAAAACTGTTGACGTGTTCACGGAAAATTGCATTTTACCAGGTGTTTCAGACCCAGACCTTTCAAGAATGACGATTAAGAGTCAAACATCATTTTCTCTTCCAAACAGTCCCCCTTCATCCGAAATATCTGTGATAGATCATTCATACAGCTATATTATGTCCGAACAAAAAGTGTCTGAACAAAACAGAATGTCTTTATTAAAAGACCATGCTTACAATAATTTCAGCAAGATAAACAGTCATGAGAAACCCAAGGTTTTGCTTGATCATTCATACGGAAATGGTAAAAGAAGGGATAGTCTTCCAAGTAACGTTGGTGTTAAACGTGGGAGGAGCAACGATGACCTAAGTCTGTTAGGAAGTTACAGTTTTAAAAGGAAGGACTTTACAAAGTCACCATTCCTTGATCATTCCTATCAGTCAGTTCAGCTTCGAAATGAACAAACGCAAACTATAAAACGTCAGTCGTCAAAACGTAACAAATCGGTTGTGAAAGAATCTGTTGTGAAAACAGACAAATGTATGCAAAGGCATGGAAATGAGATAGACTCCAAAGAAATTGAAATTAGTTCTAGTCCTAAAACATACATTGTAAAACGGGCATTACTTCCAAATCGTCTTTTAATGGATCATACATATGAAGAGATTACTGATACTACTGTTGATATGCCTACAGGGTTTGTGACTAAAGTTCAGGCTGTTGTTGAAACTGAACTTGCTCAAATGTTTGATGAAATAAGAACTGATAAATCGGACCATAGTTATGTGATAAAAAATTGTGAAAGTACTAATATTGACTCTAGTTCAGAGGAATTGTCAGATTCAGGAACAGAATCTTTGAATGAAGAAGAGGAGGAAAATTTAAATATCCCTGTAAACAAACGAGTCCAGTCACATGTGGACAAGGAGCACAAACAAGTCCAGCCACATACAGATAAGGAACACAGTCGAGTCCAGCCACATATGGACAAGGAGCATAAAGAACATCCATATTTTAAAAGAACAAAAAAGATAACGTAGATACAATGTAATTATCATAGGTATAATAACATGAAAAGGTTTCAGGGTTTGAGCTAGGGGGCGACTTGTGTGAAATAGTCGCATTGGACCTCCCCATGTCACTCTAATCTAAATCAAAGTGAAATCACGTGATTTTTTAGCTTGACTACTCAAAGAAATTAGAATAGTAGTGCTATTGGACTCGCCCGTGCATCTGCGTCCACATCTGTGTCCACATCTGTGTCCCGATTTGGTTAAGTTTTTGTATGTAAGCTAGTATCTCAGTAACCACTTGTGGGATTGGATTGAAACTTCACACACTTATTCACTGTGATAAACTGACTTACATTGCTTAGGTCCCATAACTCTATTTTGCTTTTTAGCTCGACTATTCGAAGAATAGTCTAGCTATTCTACTCACCCTGGCGTCGGCATCAGCGTCACACCTTGGTTAAGTTTTTGCATGCAGGTACATACAGCCAATATTTAAAGGCATATAGCTTTGAAACTTATTTATTCTTTTTCTAGGTCAATTACCAACCTCAATGGGTCAAGTTCCATAACTCTGACATGTATTTTGAGCAAATTATGCCCCCTTTTGGACTTAGAAAATTCTGGTTAAAGTTTTACATGCAAGTTACTATCTCCAAAACTAATGCAGATATTGAATTGAAACTTCACATGTGTCTTCAGGTTATAAAACTAGTTGATATCAGCAAGTCCCATAACTCTGACCTTCATTTTGGCCAAATTATGCCCCCTTTTGGACTTTGAAAATTCTGGTTAAGTTTTTGCATGCAAGTACATACAGCCATCATTTAAAGGCATATAGCTTTGAAACTTATTTATTCTTTTTCTAGGTCAATTACAATCTCACTGGGTCAAGTTCCATAACTCTGACATGTATTTTGAGCAAATTATGCCCCCTTTTGGACTTAGAAAATTCTGGTTACAGTTTTACATGCAAGTTACTATCTCCAAAACTAATGCAGGTATTCAATTGAAACTTCACATGTGTCTTTGGGGTTATAAAACTAGTTGATAGCGGCAAGTCCCATAACTCTGACCTTCATTTTGGCCAAATTATGCCCCCTTTTGGACTTAGAAAATTCTGGTTAAAGTTTTGCGTGCAAGTACTTACAGCTATTACTAAAAGGCATATAGATTTGAAACTTATTTATTCTTTTTCTAGGTCAGTTACAACCTCACTGGGTCAAGTTCCATAACTCTGACATGTATTTTAAGCAAATTATGCCCCCTTTTGGACTTAGAAAATTCTGGTTAAAGTTTTACATGCAAGTTACTATCTCCAAAACTAATGCAGATATTGAAATGAAACTCCACATGTGTCTTCAGGGTTATAAAACTAGTTGATAGCAGCAAGTCTCATAACTCTGATATGCATCTTGGTCAAATTATGTCCCCTTTTGAACTTCAAACTCTTTTGATATTTAACATTTTGGGTAATATTTTCCTGCTTCTGGGACAATATTTCGAATAGTCGAGCTTGGCTGTGTTACGGACAGCTCTTGTTTACAAAATTATGCCCCTTTTTCGACTTAGAAATTTTTGGTTAAGGTTTTGTATGTAAGCTGGTGTCTCAGTACCTACTGATGGGAATGGATTGAAACTTAACACACTTGTTCATTGTCATGATCTGACATGCACTGGGCAGGTCCCTTAACTCTACTTTGCATTTTTTCAAAATTATGCCCCTTTTTCAACTTAGCAGTTTTTGGTTAAGTTTTTGTATGTAAGCTGGTATCTCAGTAACCACTTGTGGGAATGGATTGAAACTTCACACACTATTCACTGTGATAAACTGACTTACATTGCAATTTGCACAGGTCCCATAACTCTATTTTGCTTTTTTACAAAATTGTGCCCCTTTTTCGACTTAGCAGTTTTTAGTTATGTTTTTGTATGTAAGCTAGTATCTCAGTACCTACTAATGGGAATGGATTGAAACTTCACACACTTGTTTACTGTCATGATCTGACATGCACTGCTCAGGTCTCTTAACTCTCCTTTGCATTTTTTTCAAAATTATGCCCTTTTTCGACTTAGCAGTTTTTAGTTAAGTTTTTGTATGTGAGCTGGTATCTCAGTATCCACTAATGGGAATGGATCGAAACTTCACACACTTGTTCACTCACTGTCATGATGTGACATGCAGTACATAGGTTCAATAACTCTACTTTGCATTTTTACAAAATTATGCCCCTTTTTCAACTTAGCTGTTTATGGTTAAGTTTTTATATGTAAGGTAGTATCTCAGTAACCATAAATTGGAATGGATTGAAACTTCACGAACTTGTCCACCGTCATTAGCTGATAAGCACTATGCAGGTTCCCTAACCCTGTTTTGCATTTGTACAAAATTATGCCCCTTTTTCCACTTTGGTATTCATTCAGTTGACAAGGCTGTTGAATAGTCGAGCATTGCTGTCCTCCGACAGCTCTTGTTTTATCCACATTCAGCTTGTTATCCACAATCGGCTGGTTGACACTTTACTCAAATACACGATGGCATAATTTCAGCTCAGCCTACTTCAGGTACAAGTAAAATTTTCCCGAGAAGAGTGAAGGCGATTATAGTCTTTGTAAACTGATTGTTTATAAACTAAGCCGTAGGGATTAATATAATAATTATTACATTAACTTATACATTCTCTTTTGACTTTTCAAATGTATCTTACCTTGAATGATTTCCTTGAATCAACATATAAATTTTACTTTTATTTCTAAAATTGCTATGCTGTAAGATATATAACGAAACCCAGACTTTAAAAACATATTATTGACACTTTCTGTGACAGAAATTACTTATCCCAAATTCAGGCACTTTTCTGACACCTGCATCAGAAATTCTGTTTAATCTGTTGACGACTTTTTCTTTTAAGGGGGATCTCTGATGTCACTGCTGTTGCATTGCATTTAAAAAGGACTGAAATGCTTTTATCATGTTTATGGGTTTTCCTGATTTAACTTTGAGTGCACCTAGCACTGGACACTTGATTTATTTATTTCTGAGCCAATTTTAAAATATAAAATGAACTTCTTTTATAAATTGTATTTTTAGCTCGACTATTCGAAGAATAGTCTAGCTATTCTACTCACCCTGGCGTCGGCGTCGGCGTCACACCTTGGTTAAGTTTTTGCATGCAAGTACATACAGCCATCAATTAAAGGCATATAGCTTTGAAACTTATTTTTTCTTTTTCTAGGTCAATTACCAACCTCTCTGGGTCAAGTCCCATAACTCTGACATGTATTTTGAGCAAATTATGCCCCCTTTTGGACTTAGAAAATCCTGGTTAAAGTTTTGCGTGCAAGTACTTACAGCAATTACTAAAAGGCATATGGATTTGAAACTTATTTTTTCTTTTTCTAGATCAATTACCAACCTCACTGGGTCAAGTCCCATAACTCTGACATGTATTTTGAGCAAATTATGCCCCCTTTTAGACTTAGAAAATTTTGGTTAAAGTTTTACATGCAAGTTACTATCTCCAAAACTAATGCAGATATTGATTTGAAACTTCACATGTGTCTTCGGGGTTATAAAACTAGTTGATAGCAGCAAGTCGCATAACTCTGACCTTCATTTTGGCCAAATTATGCCCCCTTTTGGACTTAGAAAATTCTGGTTGAAGTTTTGCGTGCAAGTACATACAGCTATTTCTAAAAGGCATATAGATTTGAAACTTATTTTTTCTTTTTCTAGATCAATTACCAACCTCACTGGGTCAAGTCCCATAACTCTGACATGTATTTTGAGCAAATTATGCCCCCTTTTAGACTTAGAAAATTTTGGTTAAAGTTTTACATGCAAGTTACTATCTCCAAAACTAATGCAGATATTGATTTGAAACTTCACATGTGTCTTCGGGGTTATAAAACTAGTTGATAGCATCAAGTCCCATAACTCTGACTTTCATTTTTGCCAAATTATGCCCCCTTTTGGACTTAGCAAATTCTAGTTAAAGTTTTGCGTGCAAGTACATATAGCTATTACTAAAAGGCATATAGATTTGAAACTTATTTTTTCTTTTTTTAGATCAATTACTAACCTCACTGGGTCAAGTCCCATAACTCTTACATGTATTTTGAGCAAATTATTCCCCTTTTTGGACTTAGAAAATCCTGGTTAAAGTTTTGCGTGCAAGTACTTACAGCAATTACTAAAAGGCATATGGATTTGAAACTTATTTTTTCTTTTTCTAGATCAATTACCAACCTCACTGGGTCAAGTCCCATAACTCTGCAGGGGTTTTTTTTACGACTGGGGGAAGAGGCCCCAGCCTGTCATTGGGGGAAGAAAATAGCGCGCGACGAGCAGTTTTGGGGGAATTTTTCACTCAGGCGGGGAATTTACAATTATGCATAATAAACACTTTAAACTATGTTTTTATTACATATTCTTGCAACTTTTAGCAACTATACACACTGTCACTTAGCAATAGATGGACTTGCACTAATGTTCACTTATCATTGTAACAAGGTGGGTGGGGAGAGTTGAAATGCTCAAATCATTGAATATTTAAAGGTCACATGCTTTTATTCACAAAAAATGCTTTAAAATAAGAGTTGCTTTTGCAAGAGTCATCATATTATTATTAAATGCATACTTTTGTTGGCTTTTTATTTCAATTGTACTAGAGAATCTTGTAAGAAAGGATAAAAAAGTCCGAAAATCACGATCGCGAAAACGTGTGACAAATATGAAAAAACGAAAGCAAACATTAAAAATTCTTGCTAAAATACCCGTTTTAAATTTCATCTTTTCACCAGAACTATTCCATACTTATAATATCTGATTACTTAAAACATTTATATTTTATTTTGCTCTAGCAAAATACCTCGGCAAAAATAATAAATTTGCGTAACGGCCGACCGGCTTATTTAATCGAATCAAGCACATAAAATAATTACTTTAAATTAACAACACATATTGCACAATACAACATAAGCTGTTACCTCTAATTAACAAGAGGTCCAAACACGATAATCTGACGCTGCATTGGTTATCAATCATCTATATTACATACTGATGATAACCACGTGTCAGTCGGCGCGTGGCGTGATTGACATCTGTCAGTAGCTAATTAACATACGACGCCCCGCCTACTGTCATACTTACGCTGGTGTCGACAAACAGTATGAAGTTCACTGGGATTTTGATTGACAAGGGGCAGAGCTTTCGAACTCGTTACGCATCAAAGAGTATTACCGCGAGACAAGCAGACGCCCACGGCATATTATGTGCGGGTCAGATACGAGTTTTTATCGATTTTCGCTGGTCAAAACCGGAACCTCGGGTCCACTGAACGCTCTTCTAACATTTTTCTACTATTTCTAAAGGTTTTCACACCCATTGAAAATTGTGAAAGACCGTCTGCAATTGTGAACGGGTCCGATATTCGGTCGGGAAAATCGCTGGGAGTAATCTCCATTGCTTTGTTTACGATTTCGGAGGGGGAAATTTCGGACGTAGGGGAATTTCGACTGCGGTAGGGGAAATCCTTGGCTGTGGGGGAAATCCTCGGCTGGGGGACGAGGCCGATATTCGGCCTCTGCTATAGAATAAAAAAAAACCCTGCTCTGGCATGTATTTTGGGCAAATTATGCCCCCTTTTGGACTTTGAAAATTCTGGTTAAAGTTTTACATGCGAGTTTCTATCTCCAAAACTAATGCAGATATTGAACTGAAGCTTCACATGTGCCTTCGGGGTTATAAAACTAGTTGATAGCAGCAAGTCCCATAACTGATATGCATTTTGGTCAAATTTTGTCCCCTTTTGAACTTAAAACTCTTTTGATATTTAACCTTTTTGGGTAATATTTTCCTGCTTCTGGGAAATATTTCGAATAGTTGAGCTTGGCTGTCTTACGGACAGCTCTTGTTCTTGGTGTAGGCAATGATTAGGCAAAACTGAAAAAAATACTTTGAATTACAGTTGAATCACAGTTGATTCACAATGTTTAGAAAACAGATTCACTTATATTTTCAGTGAATTTTTTATTTATTTTAAATTTATAGACTTGAACAAAGACAGGAAATTGTATAAAACAGTTACAAGTACATTTATTTCCTTTTTCTACTTGTGTCATTGCACAAAATGTTTTCAAGTCTCCCTAAAACCTCTCTACTTTTCCCTAACCTTACATTGTACCTGAGGGAGATGTGACTTCTTCCAAAAATCTAAGCCTAGCTTAAGCCCTGGTTTTCCATGTGGTGCGTTTAAATATTTATGTGGTATATTTAGATAAATAAGTAATAGAATGATTCAGTGAACTTGAAATTTTACTTCCAATGATCATTCCAGGCTACATACATCACCTTAAATTAAAAGTAGCACAGATACATGTACATTTTCCAAACAAACCTGTTTCACCTTTGATTTGGTATTATATTCAGTTCTAAAAGTACAGAAATTTTACTAGCTTGTTAGAGAGCCACATTTTATATTGTAAATTGTATACCTGACAGCTCTATCCAAAGTAAACAAAATGCTCAGATTTTAAAACTTTTATAGTGTCACATATGAGATATAACATAGTACAGTCATGAATCGTACTTTTGATACTTCATTGTAAATAAAAAAGATAAAAAACAAATGCTGTTATTTTTAGTGATAGCCTAAGCCAGTTTTCCTTGTATATTACACTCACTTTTTGTATGCATTTAAATTGCACTTGACTGTAAAAATATAAAGTTAAAAACTTCGTGTATAATTTAAGAAAGTAATTCCTTTTTACAAGCTGCATATTTTATTTTCAGATTATGTTGAAGAGTGTTGCAGAAAGCCGAACAAATCTGTCATATCTACAAGATATCATGCATGTGTTCAATGATTATTTGTGACTGAAAGGAGAATGAGTGAGTGAAGAATCCATTGGCATATACATGTGCTAGAGTGTTCCACAACAACAGCTCCTGGTGTTAAACTGAAAAAGAACTCTGCATAGAAAAAAACCCAGCTACATTTGAACCTTTGCGTTTTCTGATTCTTTTAAGTTGAACTTCATTTGATTTAGCAGCATTACAGAATTATCTAACAGTCTTTGCACGAAAGAAGCACCTTGTGCTCAATTGATAATTGACAGATTTTCTTTTTAATTTAAGAAATTTTTCAAGCTCATTGTTTGGAAAAGTGATATGTTTGAGTACTGTAAAAGTCTATTTTTCACGAGGTTTTATTTTCGCAAATGAACCTTCTCGCGAATTGATCTGTCTTGCTAAAATTTCTGTTTTAATATTGACAGATAAGGTCAGTGGCAATCTCGCGAATTCAAGAACTCGCCAAAAAATTGGAAAATTGCAAAAAAAAAAATCTATGAAATATAAGGCTTTTACAGTATGTGGACAGCAAAAGCAGTTGAACAGATAAAGAAAGTAGTACTCTGAAGTTACTTTTAAGATTTTCAATTTATTTTCTGAAAACTCTTGACTGCCAGATTGTACGTCAGCTAAAAAGACAAAATTTTAGATAGCAGAAAATTATTGCTATATTTCTGAAGAAGGCTTTAAAACTTCGTTACTGACAGAGTATATGTTGTCAAAACACATACAAATTTAATAGATGTTTTTACTAATTTTTCCTTTCAAAATTAAAAAGCGTTTATCGAAGGGAAATTGCATTAATTATAAAGGTTTATATTTAACGAATGTTAAGTAAAGTACTTTTTCCTCCGTGGCTACTAAAGGAATATTTACTATAGCTACTAAGTGTTGGATATACATGTATATCGTATTCTTTAATCCTATTGTTAATAACTAAATAGTACTATAGCCAGATTATAAAGAATTCTGGGAAATGTTATAGGTTTATTCAGTGAAGAGCAACATCATTAAATTGTGGTGTAAATGGTAAATTTAATTTGTATAATTATGATAACCTGATTTTTGCTGTGTAACAGTTTATATAATATTGTTAGGACATCTGTGATGTGTGCATTTTGTAGATCTATGATCTGTGTATAACCTTTGCCAATAATGCCAAGCAAAACTGTGTTATAACAGAATCCTCTGTATTTCTATGTAGATACAAGCATAATAATTTTTTTAAAGCCTATAAGGCAGACATTAAAATGTAAAGCGGTGTCTTTTGTGAAAGTTGCAAGGCCATCTTACCTATAACTTTGATTGCTGATAAGCCCAATTTCTTTTGTAATGTAGAACAAGCAGATAAATACAGTAATGTGTTCATGTATTGCATTTAATTGAGAGCTTGAGATTTCATAATTTTGGCAGGCACATGTTTATGTGGAACCTCTATTACATTTTTCAAATCGGTTAGTCATCTTATGTCCTATGTATGTAGTGAAATCTGCTGGCGGCAAGTAATTTTGCCTTTGCGACCAGTGTCTGTGCAGGCTGATCATGGTCTGCACTGTTCGCTATTCAGTCCGTAAATTTTCAGTGAAACACCCCTTCGAATAATAAATGGTACTGCCCAAATTGGAAGATGGGCCAGTCCATTTTAGAAATTTAGCAGGGTGAAGGTTAATTCATAAGACAATTTTAGCAGGTACTTGTTATGTATTAAGATTTGCTACACACCATGAACTCATATTGAAACGACTATTATCAGTACTGGTAGAATTACTGTGCTTTTTTGTCTCATTTTGATCATGATCATTAGCAGGGTTTCTATTATTATTCAGTCTTTCATATGTTAAAAAATTGTTTTGATTCATGAAATAATAATGGCACAATACATGTAGTTAAGAATTTTCGTGAGGGTTAAAATTCCGCAATATTCGCGAGGCCCTACATATCGCGAAAAGTAATCCTCGCGTAAATATTCACCACTAGTATAATTCAGATTCAAGTAGGATACTATTTTTACAATTTCACGACTATTAAACCTCGCAAACATAATCAAAATTTCAAATTCGTGAAATTTTGACCCAGTGAAAATATGTACTTTTACAGTATTATGAAGCTGTTACAGCTGAAATTATCGCCATTCTGACTTGGTGACATAAAATTCAGTTTTTCTAGGGGCTCCAGTTGCATCATAAAAAGTGGTAAATTAGATGATGATTGGCAGGTCTTTTGAAGAAAAAAAAGTGACAAGTATATTCTTTTAATTAATTCATTTATCTTTAGTCTTTCTAAATTCTAGCAATGTTACATAGAAATGGTACCCCGGCTTTCAAATGTATCAGTGAAAGTAGAATTATCCAGATTTTGTCTTAGATGATTACTTGATAGATATTGAATTAAAATAATGCAAAAATAATTGGTTGCTAAACAAAAATATACACATTTAAGAGTTCAGGTTCAGGTTTTACAAGAACAGTTTGAATGTATACAGTTATATTGTATGAAAATTATAACGTTCCAAATTTTGAAACTTCGGACAATAGTGAAATAAAGAATGAAAATCATAGATGTTGAATGATAAAACATGCACTAGCAGTTTTACAGAACTAGATGTATGTCTGTGTGAAATGTGCTTATGTCTGGGATGATCTGTTATGCCATAACAAATAGTGGTTTATAATAAGTATGTTTGTATTTAAATAGGTTTGTGTTGTAACTATGTAGAAAGATTATTCAAGTTTTGATATTGCTCAAATTTACCAGACGTCTTTGTAGGAGTATGTATTTAAAGAAAAGTAGTATTGTATCAGTAACTTTGTAAAAATGTCTTTCACTGAACAGTGTTCATTTGCTAACAGTCGTGCAAGAAAAACTTCCTTATTATAATGACTGCTGTTCGATTCATTTTTTTCATGAATAGAGTTTTTTATGAATTTTGTTTTAGATTACATTGTGAAAATATTAATGTTGTATATCATGATTCCTCCAGATACAAAGTATATGGGGGCTATATTGGAGTTACCCTTGTCATCAATCTCTCTAGTTTGTTTCTGTTCCATATTTTCTTAACCCCTGGGAAGATTTCATAAAACTGGCATAAATTATTTACCTCATGAAAGCGCACAATGAGGTCACTGGGTCCAAGGTTGAGTTCACACTTCAGGTCAAAGGTCAAATAGCTTTACTTAATGTCCATTCCATTTATTAAGCCTAAAGCACTATGAAGATGTTAATCATACTAGCAACAGTTGTTTACCTCAGGATGACGTGCAGAGCACCTAACCCAGGTCACTATATCCAGGGTCAAGGTCAGATAGCTTAAATTCATGTCTGCTCCATGTCTAGTCAATCACTGGGAAGATTTAAATTATTTACCTGGTCAAGTAGACCTGCAGAGCACACAAAGTCAAGGTGTCCAACGTAAAGGTAACACTTGTTGGTCAAGGTCAAATAGTTGTCTCCCCCACCTACTGGGGGAGAAATACTGTTTTTGCCCTGTCCGTGCGTCCATCCGTCACACTTCATTTCCGATCAATAACTGGAGAACCATTTGACCTAGAACCTTCAAATTTCATATTGTGGCAGGGCTTTGTTTTTGGGGTCACTCCATCAAAGGTCAAGGTCACAGGGGCCTGAACATGGAAAACCATTTCCGATCAATAACTTGAGAACCACTTGACCCAGAATGTTGAAACTTCATAGGATGATTGGACATGCAGAGTAGATGACCTCTATTGACTTTGGGGTCACTCTATTAAAGGTCAAGGTCACAGGGGCCTTAACATGGAAACCATTTCTGGTCAGTAACTTGAGAACCACTTGACCCAGAATGTTGAAACTTCATAGGATGATTGGACATGCAGAATAGATGATCCCTATTGATTTTGGAGTCACTTTATTAAAGGTCAAGGTCGCAGTGGACAGAAAATGGAAATCCATTTCTGGTCAATAACTTGAGAATGATTTGACCTAGAACCTTCAAACTTCATAGGTCATGCAGAGTAGATGACACCTATTGTTTTTGGGGTCACTCCATCAAAGGTTTAGGTCACTGGGGGCTGAACATAGAAAACTCTTTCCAACCAGTAACTTGAGAACCACTTGACCCAGAATGTTGAAACTTAATAGGATGATTGGACATGTAGAGTAGATGACCCCTACTGATTTTGGGGTCACTTGATCAGAGGTCAAGGTCACAGGGGCCTGAACATGGAAACCCGTTTCCAGTTCATAACTTGAGAACCACTAGGCCCAGAAACTTAGTGGGATGGTTGGACATGCCAAGTAGATGATCCCTGTTGCAGCCAACCAGCAGTGTCTCTTTGGCTTTCACTCCTGTCCCCTATTGACTTCTTGCCTCTACGACTATGCTTTGGGGGAGTCATGCGCTTTTCTACAAAAGCATCTTCTAGTTTAACTTTGTGTCCATTCCATATGGTCTAAACAACTTTTTTTTACTAAACTAGTATCAGATGTTTACCTTATCAAGGTGATGTGCTGAGCACATTACCTGGGTCACTAAGTCCAAGTTCAATGTCACACTTCAGAGGTCAAGGATCAAGTAGCTCAAAATTTTGTCTGCTCCATATCTTCATAACTCCTGGAAGAATTTTCATAAAACTAGCAGCAGTTATTAGCCTTATCAAGATGATGTGCAGAGTGCAAAACCACAGGTCCTAGGTCAAGGTCACAGTTGAAGGTCAAATGGCGTGATCACAAACTTTCACTTTCCCTGTATTAAAGCAGCGTCTTAGGGGTATTTATCGCCATTAGTAATAGCTCTAGTTCTCAATATCTTTGGTAGTAATTGGAAGTTGTTAATTTTTCAAAATTTATTGTTTTCAGTTGTTCATAAAACAAGATGTTTGAAAAGGTGAAAGGTATCTATAAAATACAACAAATATCCAGTTACCACCCTTGGAACCTATAGAACCATGTATAATTTTTTTGTGTGCAATATTAAGAAATTTGCAAAATATCTTGTTACAGAACTTGTGAATAAAACTTAATTTTTTTTGTTACATCAAACAAGTAAATGTAAAATTTTAGTGTTTATAACAGGAATGCCATTTGTGGTTATGTGACTTTCTATTAAGTTTTTGTCTAAAGATTTTGACTCAAATTTTGTATGTTGCAAAATGGACATTTGGTATTGTGGAAAGAAAAATAAGTTTTATGGGAAGGATTATTTTTCAGAAACATTTTACTCCATAGCAGTGCGAATTTAGTGCATATTCAACACTAGACCTAACCCTAATCCTGATTTTCGTTTTAAATTGTTTGAAATTATTTGATTATAAAGCTCTTTGCGAAACAGTAACTGCCATACAGAGATTTTTCTTTACTTTGTCTTGTGTTAAAGCCTACATACCTCATTAATACTGTCATATCATTTGATTATTGCTTAAACTTACATGTACCTGTACCTTAGTCATTGTAACATCAGTCAGACATAATTCTGTCAATAAATGTATGAACAATCTGAGCTTTTCTCCATTTTCCTTTGTCACCAATTGATAGCTTACTCTGCAGCATCCACATTTTTGTAGCAATCTTGAACAAATTTTTTACGGCCAGAAGATCTTAGTCAAAATTCAAATGCTTTGTCCGTATCACTTTAATCCCATGAATTATTCTTACAAACCTATCGTTACAAGTGCACCTTATTAGGACAAAATGTGAAGCCAGTTGACAAATATTTACATTCTCATCTGTTTTATTGAAAAAAAAAACTAAGTTCATTTTGTAAGAACTGAAAAAGGAAAGGCACCGTCCAAGGTTATGATAATGTCTCTTAAAGATAACTTCAGCGACACCTGCATGTAGTCTGAGAATACATACCATAGATGATGCTGCAGTTGATCTGTCTGGTGGACAGAATGACCTTTAAGCAGATTCTGATGTCAAATACATCAAAATGTGTGCAATTCATAAAAGGAACTTAACAAATTGAAAAAGAAATATAATGGTAATATTAGAAATGAAATTATTTATTTCAGAGTTAATGCAAAATGACAGAATATGATCAGCAAATTAACTGAGTCATTAGTGCAATTGAATGATCTGCCAATCATTTCACATTAACTCCTAAGAAACTAGAGCTGCTTTTGAGAAAAGTGCATGTCTCCCACAACTGCCTAATCAACTAGATTGGCATTTCTTCTCCATTATGTATCCGAGTCAACCATGCACCAAGACCTGTATCACTGGCATCAGTATTTTCGGTAATTCAAGGGCCATAATTCCAAAGTGCCTGGGCCGATTTGGCTAGATATTGAACTTGGCTGAGGACTTACTGGCAAACACATTTTATTCAAGTTTGGTGAAGATCGGATGAGAAATGTTCGACTTAAAGAGTGTGGACAAGATTTGTGATAGACGGACACACACACGGACAGGAGTAAATCAATATGTCTCCCACCAGTGGTGTGGGCGACATAGTAATTTTATTTCTGAAATGCACATCAAGAAATGGATCGCAAGTTAAGGTCAATGGTTTAAAGTTTGGATTACATGTCGGATTATTATACAAAGGGATGTTCACGAAAATTTTACTGACTGAAAAGCGAACAGTGCAGACCAAGATCAGCCTGCACAGATGTGCAGACTGATCTTTGTCTGCACTGGTCGCAAAGGCAGAATTACCTGCCGCCAGCAGGCTAAAGTCCTTATGTTCAGGTCTTCAAGAGGATTTGCATAACACCCAGTACAATATTTAAAGCTAAATGTCAATTTCAAGTTAACACTGTCAACATCTGTCCATTCACTCAATTTCAAGTTAGCATCTCCCATGTCCAAAGCCAGGTATGAACCACGTAGAGGAAGTTAAAACATTATATCATACCATTTCTTATTACGTTCATAGGTTGCATATACCTCTAAATCAAAAGTAAAACGCAAGTGTGCGAAGATATTTATTACGAGAAAATGGGTTACAAAACTTCTTATGAAGAGATAAAACTCTACATTACTAAAACATGCACACAACCATTCATGTACGAGGGTTGATCCAAAACCAATATCACTGCAGACAAAATAATATGTATGATATACAGAAAACAAAATTCATTCCCAGTACATTAATCTATTTATAATACATTCTTATCATCAAAATCTACTTGCCAAGTGAAAACATGATTAGGGCAATTGCTGCAAGTCACCGATGGTTACCGACGTCAGAAATTCCTTTTTTTGTCGCTAAGTAGTTACAAGCACTCTCGGTGAACTTTAACCTGCATTTAAAACTGAAGTTTATCAGCAGATGGCAGAAAGACCTTCCTTGTATAATATTGTAAGATTCTGCACATTTTTTAGTCTTTGTTTTTTTTTTCTGTTTACAAATGAAACATTATTTTCCCCTGCGCTACTGCCGCACTGATATTACTTCTGGATCAATCCTCGTAATTTATGTAGTAAAATGATACAACAGGATTGCTAAATGAGTTCGACTCTAAATTAAAGAAGCACACTACTGTTTTTAGTTACACAACTGAAAGCATGACTTGGTGTGTTAGCTGTCATGAAAAAAAAGTAGTTCACAGCAAATCTTAAAATTAAATCCTAAAAATCTCAATATATTTCTACAATTCTGAAAAACAGCAATTTACTGGAAAATGCTAACCGTCTCCATTAATACACTGTAACCATAATCATAATTGAGACACATCATGAGAAAACCAGTATAATGCTTTTGCGACCAGCATGGGAGATCCAGACAGTTCACTAACGGTTCATCTAATTGCAATAGGGTTTGAAAGCGAACAGTATGGATCCTAATCAGACTGCGTGGATGCACAGGCTGGTCTGGATTCATGCTGGTCGCAAATGCACTATGTTGGTTTTCTCATGGTTTTCTCATGGTGCGGCTCAATTATGAACTTGAGTCTACATCATGCTTGTCAAAAATGATTATGTGTACACAGGAAATCTGTACTTTCACCATCATAAACTAAAAATAATTTATATATAATTATGATTATTAGAAAGTTCATAAAATACGATATTCCAGTGTCAAAATATGGCACAAAAAGTCGGTAATAATTTATGCTTTATCCAGTCAAACATTGTATGCTTTGAACAAACTGCTTATAATAGTCATTAATGATTGAATTTCAAATGTTTTTGTCAATTCTCTGAAAGGAAGTTCAAAACTGTCTGCTACTGTAAATAGCACTGCGTAGGATAACTCTATCCAATCATGGTATAAAACAAGGAAACTTACATACCAGTATAATTTTTCTTTGGAAAACCTTAAGAAATTCTAAGATTATTTTTAGTTTACTACATGTGTATAGTACTCCTGATGTAGATATTTTAGCACAAAGAAATTTGCATTTACAAATTATCTTGTCCGTTGGAATATATTAGTGATATAGGAAACACACAGATTAATATTTTCCTCCCTCTCCAACGAAAATGTAATGCTTAGGTCACATGACTGTAATACAATCCCAAAGTATGTGAAAAATACCCCTATATATACATAAAATTGTGAAAGAGAAAAAACACAGCTATTTCATTTAAAACTACCTTAAATACAAAAGGCAATGCAATTTTCAAAATGTGAGTAGGAAAATAATTGAAAAATTGTTATTTAATTATTATACATGCAATCATGTTAAAATACAACAAATGAACTTCTGCCACAGGTTCTCTTATTAAATCAATGGAATATTGTATTTCATATAATGTGATATTACTGCAACACGAAATGGAAAAGAAGTTCGGAAAGAATAGGAAACATCATATACAGTCACAATAAATTCTTGGCCATATAATCTATGATTATCAGTTCTGCTTAACACAAAACAGTTTTTGTTCAATTTAAAACTGTTTCAATAATAATTCTGTAACAAATTCTTGCCATTAACAAGTTTCACAACAAGTCTCTAAAACAGTCAATAATGAAGAAATCCACAACTTGAACATATTTACAGGAACTTTGTGCATACGTTGATTGTATCCTCTTCTATTTGGTGTGAAAGGGTAGATTACGTTTACATGTTCCAAATGGTCCCTACAAAATGAGATCAAAAATGTTACTGGTAACTTCCATTAAGTCTGACATATTCTTAATGCATGCAAGTTCTGCATATTGACTTAGAAATTAATATTTACACTTTACTTGACCCTTGGTATTTTTGCTATACAAGGATGCACTACCAAAGCTTAAATGAAGTTCAAACCCACAAATCTCTATATGGCCATTAGGGACACAGATAAAACTAACACAAGGATTTACTACACCACTGCTCTCTTCTATCATGTTTCAAAATTATCTTCTATCATGTTTCAAACTTGAATTCTCTTTTTCATTATGTACATTCAAAGCACATTTTGCCCATTTTCACAAATATACTTCAACAACTTTTTTCAATTTTCTCAAAAACTGTACACAATACATGAACTAAATAATTTCATTACCTGTCATTTAATCAACTCCAAGGTCAGGCTGGGAATGTGGAGCCCCTGCTCCTCCTGCCCCACCAGCACCCCCTGGCCCTTCACCCTGACCCCCTTCTCCTTGTCCCGATCCAGCTCCTCCAAACATGCCAAACTTTTCCGACATTTTCTGGATTATCTTCTGAATCTTTGGGTTGTTCTGGTACTTGGAGATATTAGCTGGGTTCTGGCTCACGTCCATAAACGCCTGTGATACCTCTGGGTCCTGGAAGGCAAACAATAAATTTGAAACTTAGTAATTCAACAATAACACCACTTGCAACTTCCATGAAACCTTATAAAACCAGCTTGACAAACACTCTTCATGAACAAACCACAGGTTTATGCAGATTCATCAAACATTTACACAAACAAATAAATTCTAACTAAAAGTTCATAAATTTGTCCATGTTGGACCAATTTTCCTAATGGCGTGCCCCAAAACATCAGTTTTTTTGTCATAGCACCAAAACATTTCTTTTTATTATTTTATCATAGGATAAAGCCCAGTTTCCAAAAATATGAATCACTATATTTTCTTTGCTACACTTCTGTGGACAAGAAATAAGACGTTTTGTCAAGACATAGAAATGAACAGCCGGAACCCGAAAAGAGCAATTTACCATATAGAAAGAATTTACTTTTGTCTTATACACATTCACTTGTTATTGAAATATTAAGAACACAGTTTAGTTTTACAAGAAAAAGAGCATGTAGCAAAGATAATGTCCATTCGATTGGAGATTCAGCGCTCAAAGATGCTGGGGCGCGTATTTTAGAACGAGGCAATAAGCAGCCCTTGAAACAAAGAAATATTCCCCCGCTTATCGGAACGAGGCTCCATGTAATGCTGATAAGCCAAATAAGAAGCAGACTTAGTTATGCTGCTCAAGGAGGCTCCTGAAAGGGAAAATGATTCACTCAAATACAGATCGAAATAGAAGGGGCCCGCAACTGGATATCATTGGCCTCTTTAAAACTTGGTTGAATATATCTATATAAAACCTCCAATATATATTTTAGCTTAGAGATAGCTTTACTGAATCATTCTTGAATTCATTTCTAGGAACAGACTAGTATTTATGATGGGAAGGGAATCCTCTTTATGTCATTTCTAAGGACAGACCAGTATTAATGACCCCCATGGGGACCTCTATATGGTGAAGCCAACTTTTAAACTCTTTACCTGGAATGCAGTCAGTATTTCTGGGTCTTGCAGCAGTTTACTGATGTCAGGCATCCCGCCAGCCCCACCCGAAGCTCCCGCCCCTGTAAATATATATTTATATTCCTTCAAATACATCAGTGGAACAGCTGAGAGCCACAACATTCAGCAGAGTGTACAATAAAATTAACGGACAACTAAATCATATAAATTGCTCAGCACATTAAAAACGCATTCAATCAGTATACACAGCATAAGCTGCCACCTCTTCCCAGTAGTTTTGGAGTAAAATAAATACAAAATGTAATGTAAGAATGTACTTAGTGCCACAGATGGAATTTATTCTCTGTATTTCCATCATACTACTTGCTGCTATTTTCAGGTTACATCCGATCTCACAGTATTGGATTTTTGTGAGAAACACCGTGCAACGCTACCTACAGGAAATAAATTTTATCTAATTTGGAAGCCTATTAACATTTCACACCTTATTTCGGATGGTAGGATAATTATTTTAAATGTCCTCACTGACGACATGTGTACTTTCCTCTAGGTGGCAGCTTAATTGTGTATAAGAGGAAACAACATATAGCAAATAATTAAATGCCAAGACTTCCATCAATATAAAATTTTCATAAATGGTGTCTGTGAAAAGTAAGACACTTTACCATCTTTCATATAAAAGGAAAGTCTTGCACTTTAACCATATGCATGACATGTGCAAATAATTAACAGAGCTGAGCAGTAGAAATATAAACTTCAGTTTTGAAATAAGTAAATGCTGAGCATAGCAAAGTACAGTTAAAAGACAGATTAAAAACTAAAAAAAAAGGGGGCATCCAGGCATTCAAAACAACAGCTTAAGTAGAGCATTCAAAAATAAAATACAGTCAAGCTTCAGTTTAGATTATAAATCTGTGATGGGAAAGCATTGGAGTTTTGAAGGATGTCATAGGGGCAACCAAACGCATTTAGGGGTGCAACATTAATGAAACATTCCTCAAGCCAAAACTGAAGATTGACTGTATTATACGACCAGTGCCCTTGATGTGTACATTTTGGTGCCCAAATAATGCACGAAGTTATTGTATCACTAACCTGGGAATCCTCCGGCACCAGGAAATCCTCCTGGCATTCCCCCACCAGGGAATCCCCCAGGCATCCCACCTGGGAAACCCCCAGGGAATCCCCCTGGGAAACCACCTGGACTATTACCTGAACTCTGACTTTCCTGAAATAAACAGAAACAAAATTACACCAGTCACCACCTTAGGCAAATGGACAGATCTGGGAAATTGCAAATGAGAAAGTAAATCCAAAATCATTTGCATTAAGACGGAAAAGAAGTCATAAAACAAATACTTTCCAGTCTGTTATACATGTCCTGTAATTGTTGACATACCCCTTACCAAACAACCAAAATTTATCTCAAATAAATCGGTAAATTCTAAAATATTCTTTACTCATTCATGATTAAACACAAGAAACTTAAATTAAACCTGTCTGGCTTTCTCCTGTGCCTCCTTGGCTTTTCGCACACGTTCTTTTCTTGCCTGTAATTCCCTCTCTTCCCTCTTACGCTCATACTTCCTCTTGTGTTGTTGAATTTTCATAGCCTGCAGAAAATATGACAGGTAAGTACTATCTGGTATGTTCTTGTTTTTTGTTGTTTTTGTTTGGTTTAACGTCGCACCGACACAATTTATGTCATATGGCAACTTCCCAGCTTTGATGGTGGAGGAAGACCCTAGGTGCCCCTCTGATTTTATCACAAGCGGGCACCTGGATAGAACCACTGACATTCCGTAAGCCAGCTGGATGGCTTCCTCTCATGAAGAATTAATGCCCCAAGTGCATCTTGAACCCACAGTGATGAGGGGCAAGTGATTCAGTCAGCGACCTTAACCATTCGGCCACCTGGTATGTGAGGATTTGCATAGTTTATGCTTATCTATTTTATATATTGGAAACACATAAATGACTACTTACATACTGTTGTGTATTTGAGTTACTGTATAATCATTTAATTTTGTGGGCAAGAAATTTCTTTACTTTAGTCAAAACTGCAATGTTGTTGGGATCTGATTTCTTAGACTTGAAACTTTGAGCAAAAAATGGAAATTTACTAGTTTGTTGGAATAAGATTTTGTGAATTGACTGACCCAATTAAATCCATGAAAAATTAGTCCATGAATTTTACTGATTTCACAGTATTTCATCAGGGTTGCCACATAGTTGAGAACATGAAATTCCCTGACTTTTCCCTGACTAAACCATATTTTTCACTGACCAATACCACCATACTTTTTCAGCCTCCTCCTTCCCTACTGACTATTATCAAGATTTCCCTGACAATTCACTGACCTTGAAAAACAATCACTTTTCCCTGACTTTTCAAGGTAAGTTGCAACCCTGTTCATAACAATTTTCTGAATTTATGCCATTTTTTTTTTATCTACAAGATAATACTGACTGCTTGAGGTCAAAGAGGATGATCAAAATTCTTGAGTTTTCCAGGGTTTCATGCAACCTACACATAGAAAACATTAAGAAAACAGACATGGACAATATAAAATGTGCAGGTGAGCACTAATGGTTTAGCCATCAATGCTAAAGCATGTGGTAATCCACTGTATTGTAAGAAAGATAACTGTTCAGTTTTACTTTACTTAACGTTTCAAATCAAATGCCAGGAAAAAATATTTGTAAATGACATTACGCTAGTTGCTGTAAAACTGCATGATATAGGAATCAAGATATCAGCTATGTGGTTTATTGAAAACTTTGTACAGGATATTTGCTGTTTACGAGATCCATATCAGGCAAGAGTGTATATCCAGTATCTGATCATTAACAAACTACAAACACACCCCATAACGATTTCATATCATTGACAATTTCTTTCAGTAAAGATACCACTCAACTAGGTATGCTGGCAACGTGAAAGCCATTTTGTTAAAATCAGTATCAGTGCTGGATGTTTACAAACCAAATATGAAAGATACATGTAATGGGCAAGCTTGGGAAGTTTCGCAACCAACATAATGCCATTAACACAGGGGGCAATAAAGGGCAGAATATGAAAATATTGTATGTACTCACATTAGGTTTCACTTGTGTCAACATTTCATTGATGTCATCATCATAGTCTAGTTTAGCAGCTTGCGTTAAATCATGATACGCATCCTCCCACTGTCCCAGCATTCTACAACATGTATATGACATTACAGCTTTATCTCTACACAACAAGAACCAGAATCTAAGTTCTTAAACAATAGGGTCAGCCCTTGTTTACATACTAACAGCCTTTTGGCTTGGTATAATTATCAACAAAATAGGTAGATATCCACTTCAACTGATGATCTGCCTGAATGTTGTACAAAATCTGCACCCCCCCCCCCCAGACAAAATACCCCAGGACAATTTGATCAAGACAGACAAAAGTCCTCCTTTGCTTTTGTTTAAATGAAAATTTTCAAATTTAATAAATATCAAAACAAAATGAACAAGAGGCCCATTATATTATGGCGCTCACCGGACGAGGACCTCGACCATAAGACCTTGCTTCTGACCAAGTTAGGTGAACAAATCAATAAAGTAAGTTATTTAAAGTTTTTTTTCTTCTATATTTTGCTGTGCCAGCCCAAAATGTATAAACATTAGAAACAAACTTGATGAAAAGAATTTCTTTAAACAATTTTCTTTTTCTGGCTCTGGTGTCCCCTGTAAGGCACAAAGTTCCACAGTTGAATACATCTGGCATAAGATCTTATAATGATGTTACCGACAAAGTTTGATGAAGAACAATCAAGCAGTTCAAGAGAAGACGTTGTTTAAAAGTTTCTATTTTTGAACACAATGAATATATAAACAAAATTACAATTTTAAATTATTTTTAACTGGAAAAATCTATACTTGTCCAATGTATGCAGAGGCTGGTTTTATAACAAGTCTATAATCTGTGTAAGTTATAAAAGCCTTACTTTCGTGCTTTCCCTCTAAACTTAAAACCTGACGCAGCATCTGGATTCAGCTGGCATGCTTTGTCACAATCATGAATGGCAGCTTTCAATTTCTTCATACGAATATATACACTGAAATATATTGTTAGACTGTCTGACATTGTTCTGTGCAATACAGCCATGTATATGGATATAAGTATCCAGCAGAAAAGTCATATTACATGAGGTAACAGGCATCCAGTGAGTTTTTTTCTGAAGATACGAGTTCAATTGTAATGGGTTATTTAACACTGTTTTGTACAATATGGCAATATATCAAAACTTTAGAAAAGCACTCATCTGAAGAAACATACTGGACAAATTGATGGGTGAGTCCAATGTTTTTTCCAGTGGGTACACATCTAAATATATTCCATATTGTATAGGTCAATGTTGTATAATTTTATTTTATTCTTAGTTTATTTTTCTAAGATAAATCAGGATTATAATCAGAGAAATGATTCCATCTAAAATCATTGTATTATGCATTTACTGATGTTGATATTTATGGGGATACTTATAGCAGGGCGTCAAGTACTTTTGGGAGTCAAAAATATAGGTAGGATCCTGAAATATAGGTATTTGGGGGCCAGAAATATAGGATTATATAGGTTGCTTATAATGAAGAAAACAAGTCAGACAAGTGTTTTATCCTCCTCCACCACCTACCAGCACTCTCTTTTATTAAACATAAAATACAAAGGAACAGAAAAAGTGGCTACTTTTATGATTTTAAACAAATAACATTTTAACATACAATGTATATCTTACTTTCATAATAAACTATTAATTCACCAACAGATAAAACTTTACCAATACTGGTACTCAAATCCAATTGAAAAAAGAACTTCCATTACTTAAAGCTTTCCTAAAGCTGGGCTGGGCAGGATCGCTACACCTGAAAGGGATACAAATTTCAATGCCTAAAAGGTAACAGCATATTTATAAACTCAATTATCGTAGAATTACTTCTTTTTTAATGGTTTGAATGACCTTTGTATTCCTTGCTAACCACCAGATTATAGGTATTTATAGGTATTTTGGCAAAATATAGGATTTTATAGGTTATTATAGGTAGAGGGCTAAAATATAGGAAAATATAGGTAAATATAGGTAACTTGACGCCCTGTTATAGAGGTTGACAGCTTATACTGTTTCCTTAACATGGAGATTCAATTCAAAGTTACTGCATCGCCCAATGCAAAAAATATTGTATCCAATTAGGAAATGTAATGGACAGTCACATGATACAAATAGAGAACACTGATTGGACGAGAAAAATTATAGAATACCCTGTTTTGACCAGGAAAGTGTAAATCCTTCTTTGCTTATTTCTCTCTGTACAAAGAGAAACACAATTTAGACTGGCATGATTCAACCTATATTCAAGGTGTTTCAAACAACCAGTTATGGAGAGGTACATAAAGAGAGCAGCTTTGACATTGAATTTCAAGTGGACAGCCTTTAAGTTCTCAGTCAACAGAAAAATAGAAAATTTGGGGTTTTGTTATATTAAAATACCGGTAGACATGACTTTCAACCAACAACAACTTTAGAAGTCAAATTTGTCTTAATTTTTGCATGCTCCAAACTCTGCAAACAATCCCTATTTGCAAAAATCACAAGTTTTTCCATGTCGCAAAATGATCAAATTATACAGAACAGTGTCAATTTCAGGAGTCAGCTGACTCACTACTCAAGGCAAACACAGGCTTAATAAAGGTGGCAGGTTCAACTGTACCTCATTTAAACATTCAATTTCTGTAAAAGAGAAAACAAAAACTTTAAAGCCAGTAAGTGACATACCTAGCTCTTTTTGCATACAATATTGCTAAATTAGGATTACATTTGATGGCCTCTGTGAACAGATGTACAGCAACCTCAAGGTTTCCTGAAAGCAATAAGAAAAAATTGTCAGTTTTAATAAATTTTGTAGAAAGATTATGGTTCTTGGCCTTCTAAGTTCTTACTTATCTTAATTGATGACAAAAAATGTATGAAGTTTAATAGCTACGGTAAGTATTCAAGAAACAAAACAAAAGTGAACTTAAACAAAACACAACCAAGAGACACTGATTTTCTAAGTTAAATAGGCCCATAATTCTGACAAAATGCAAGAGAGAGAGTTATGGTTCTTGACCTACATACTAATCTAATGATAATAATTAATTGTACAAAGTTTCAAAGTTATAGCTCTTACAGAATTCAAGAAAAGTGGACCTAAATAAAAAGAAATACAAAATTTCTAAGTACATAAAGGGCCAGATTCCTCCAAGCATATCACAGTTATTATCTAGATAAATTTGATGCAAGCTGACACTAAAGCACATACACCAAACAGCCATTTTGACAAATGACTATGTCATTGTCATCACAAACTTAATAGCTGCTATCTATAAATTCCTCAATACTTTACCATCACTCATTGCTGCCATAGCTTCATTTCTTTTATCAGTAGCTTGGTCCATCATTTCCTCTGTAACTTCACCACCAAGAACAGGATATTCTGGCATAAAATCATCAGGATCTTCTACTACACCAGTGTTGTCAAGTTCTACAAATGCACGGAAAAACTAGAGATGCTTTTGAGAAAAGCGCATGTCTCCCACAACTGCCCCTATAAAAAATGTTAGTTTCTCTAGATGTTTTAGACGAGTGGATCCAATTAGATGGTCTGGATGAGTGGATCCAATCAGTAATTCAAGGGCCATAAATCAAAAGTGCCTGGGCGGATTTGGCTAGTTATCGAACTTGGGTAAGGTCTTATGGCCAAACACATTTTGTTCAAGTTTGGTGAAGATTGGATGAGAAATATTTGAATTAGAGTGCGGACAAGAGTAAACAGACGGATTTTTTCGGTAATTCAAGGGCCGTAACTCTAAAATGCCTGGACCGATTTGGCTAGTTATCGAACTTGGCCGAGGTCTCATGATCAAACACATTTTGTTCAAGTCTGGTGAAGATCGGATGAGAAATATTTGAATTAGAGTGCGGACAAGAGTAAAAACACCGATTTTTGGTAATTCAAGGGCCATAACTCCAAGACGCCTGGACCGATTTGGCTAGTTATCGAACTTGGCCGAGGTCTTATGGTCAAACACATTTTGTTCAAGTTTGGTGAAAATCGGATGAGAAATGTTCGACTTAGAGTGCGGACAAGCTTTGTGACAGACACACACACAGACTAGAGTAAATCAATATGTCTCCCACACCACTGTGTGGTGGGAGACATAAATACTTGATATATGTTCAATGTGGAGAGACCCTAAGGATGCTCTTGCAGGGCATTTTCTCCCTGAACAAAAAGGACCCATTGCTGTTTTCATAGAGATTTTTTTCTTTTTACTTTATTCTATAGATTCTCTTTTGTCATTTCTTCCTTAATTTTGACAATCTTGTTTAGTTTTTCGCAACTGAATTTGTTTGAAGCTGGACCAATGCCCAATTTGATAAAGAAAACCCCTGATTGATTATGTACTTGCATAGTTATTTCCAGCATACATGATTAAATAATGAATCCAAACTAATCCAAATGATATTCTAATATTCTTGTATATTTCCTTTTAACTCACCAATATCACTTTCTTCACTCTCAGGCTCAGGTTCGGGCTCTGGTTCCATTGGAGCTGCCTGTGGCTTGGGCTCTTGCTGAGGGGGCTGAAAAACACAAGCAAAGAGTACATTACCCCCTGCAATTATGGCACTTGTTTTTTCCTTTAACACAAGCAGAGCTGTAGCATGTCAAGTTAGTTTTAATTAGAACCATATTACTTTACTTTCAGACTCAGACATATCCAAGATTTCAAGATAAGCACATTTGCAACATTGAGTTCTGACTGTATATACCGCTACCTTGTTTTAAGCTATTCACTGCACCAATAAAGTAATACCTGTTGAAAAGACCATTTCTGAATAAAGACCACAACTAAAATCCTGCTTATATAGGCCACTATTTCCCTGAGTGTAAATTTACTTGTGCTGAGTGACCACTCGTCAACAAAGGTAATTTGTTCATTTCCTAAGGGTTGTCTTCACAAACAGGTTTGACTTCAATTCTCAGACCTACTTCCTAGTTAGAGAATTCTGCTTTTTTTTTTATTTTCAATAAAACATACTGAACTGGGTTTTTCTGGTCCGATTTCAAGTCACATAAAACTCAATTTTGGCCATACAGTGACTTTTCCAGCTTTTGATGGTGAAAGAAGACGCCAGGTGCCCCTGCAAGCATTGTTTTAGGCATGGGCGGGCACCTAGGTAGAACCTACAACCCTCCATAAGCCAGCTGGATGGCTTCCTCACATTAAAAATACTACAACAAAAGTGAGGTTTCGAACCCATATATATATAAATGATGCGCAAGTGATTCCAAGTGGAGGTACTTTGATGAGGAGCAAGTGATTCCAAGTTGAAGTACTTTGATGAGGAGCAAGTGATTCCAAGTCGAAGTACTTTGATGAGGAGCAAGTGATTCCAAGTCGAAGTACTTTGATGAGGAGCAAGTGATTCCAAGTCGAAGTACTTTGATGAGGAGCAAGTGATTCCAAGTCGAAGTACTTTGATGAGGAGCAAGTGACTCCAAGTCGAAGTACTTTGATGAGGAGCAAGTGATTCCAAGTCGAAGTACTTTGATGAGGAGCAAGTGATTCCAAGTCGAAGTACTTTGATGAGGAGCAAGTGATTCCAAGTTGAAGTACTTTGATGAGGAGCAAGTGATTCCAAGTTGAAGTACTTTGATGAGGAGCAAGTGATTCCAAGTGGAGGTACTTTGATGAGGAGCAAGTGATTCCAAGTCGAAGTACTTTGATGAGGAGCAAGTGATTCCAAGTCGAAGTACTTTGATGAGGAGCAAGTGATTCCAAGTCGAAGTACTTTGATGAGGAGCAAGTGATTCCAAGTCGAAGTACTTTGATGAGGAGCAAGTGATTCCAAGTTGAAGTACTTTGATGAGGAGCAAGTGATTCCAAATCAGCGACCTTAAATCACGCAGGCCCCTTACGCTGAAAGGTTTTAAATCAATCATGGTCACCATAATGGTGTAAACTGCCTTTTCCTTTTTTAAAATGTTTCTCTTTTGCACCTTTTTTAAGCTTTTCTTTTGTTTTCTTAACCCTATCATGCTGTACACGATTGATTTTTCCTCTACGACCAGTGTAGATCATGATCAGACTGCACATCCATGCAGTCTGATCATGATCTGCACTGTTCCTCATTTAGTCAGTATCTTTTTGGTAAGCACCCCTTTTAACAGTTAATGGGACTGTCAAAACTGAAAGATGGACAAGTTTATTATAGAAATTTAGCAAGGTAAGGATTAACTTACTGGAGTAGATGGTTCAGCACTTGGTGGTGGAATACTGGCTCCCATGCTGAAAGATAAAATAAAATACAAGCTACATCAGAGGCCTCCAACAGTCATTATTTCTGAAATGTTTTTTCCACACAAGTGAAATCCAAAAAAATTATATTTTGCCCTCAGAGGATGAGATTTCATTTTAACAATATAACTGAACTTGTGTGATAAGATACATTTTCTCACTGTTTTATCTAATTACAATAATTAGCCATTACAGGGAAACATGTGCAAGATCGTTACCATGACATCATCTAACAATGACGTCATCACGTATAACCAGTTTTTTTCTGAAATACCCATTATTTGAAACTGTAGTTTAAAAATCCAGTAAAGTCTAGCATTTTCAGAACAAGAGCTGTGGTAGGACAGCAACCCTCAACTTTTCAACAGCTTTGTCAATTGAATTAATAGGGGCATGGTTTTGTAAAAAGGCGAAACAGAGTTATGGGATCTGTGCAGTGTAAGTTAGTTCATCACAGTGAATATGTATCAACAGTATGTAAAGTTTTAATCCATTCCCACAAGTGGTTACTGAAAAACCAGCTTACATACAAAACTTTACCAAATTGGGACAAGGACGCGGACACCGACGCAAGGTTAAGTTAACATATACTTACTGCATCATTAAATGGTGGCTTAAAGTCTGCTAACTCTTCAAATAATTCCTTTAGAAACAGTCCAGTTTTGTATTGCTGTGATAGAGCACATATATATATCCTTTTATTAAGACCTCTACTGTTAAAATGTTGAGAAATCAAAGTGCATTTAATTGCTACTTCCTTATAAGAATGCTTAAAATTGTTTTAACCCTGAAACTGACTACATGATAGATATAAAGTAGCACGAGTACAATACCTTACAAGCCAGTCATTTAAGAATGACAGTTCCGGTACATGTAGGATGTTTGGATTACTTTTACAGGCCTGAACAAACATCTTCAGTTGCTGCACCTGGGCAGGGGGTATCAACCCACTCATCTTTTAACCTGAAATCATTAATATGGTTAAAGTTACTCTTTTCATAATTATGTGACGACACAAAACACTCCACACAAGTGTCTGATAAATTGCAAATTAGACTAATTCAAACAAAACAGTTTCTGCTCAAATTTTGGGCAGTGTAACACTCTAAACCAGAACCTCTGAAGAACTGAAACCCCTTCAAATAGAATAATTATTTAGGTACAGAATAAATCAGACTGAAGCTACAAAGTGTTATCTTCAGTATGAAGAAACCGTGGTCCATACCTACATGTACACTGCCTCTATTCTGGTGTCTTAACCCTTATCATGCTGAACACGATTAATTCTGCTTTTGTGACCATTGCAGATCCTTATCAGCTTGCACATCTGTACAGTCTGATCAAGATCTGCATTGTTCGCCATTCAGTATCTTTTTGGTATGCACCCCTTTTAACAGTTAATAGTACTGTCCAAATTGAAAGATGGACACGTCCATTATAGACATTTAGCAGGGTAACTCTCTAACATGGTCTTTGTTTACAGGTTTGTCAGTAATTTTAAAATTACCATGTCAACCTTACTCAAAAGCCTAACGAAAGAAACTAGAATTACATAGATAAATGAAAATTAGCTTCACATGTTACAAAATGATTGTTCTGGGATTCAAAATTATTGCTATATTTTGAAATATATGATCATTTGATTCCTCGATACCATGGTAATACAAAGTACTTGTATAAACTAGGTAGGGTAAAATGCTTGTTCTATCTAGGCGTAAAAAAAAATTGTTTCCAGTATCCCGCCCTACCCTAAATTTTTGGCCCGACCCTGAATGCATTTTTTATGCTTTAAACATGGTCAGTAATGTTAGAAATCAACATACTGATGCTTTAGAGGCATAACCCCTTTATTTGTATTCATTTTTTGACACAAAAATAAATTCCAAAAAGTCTCACTTAAAAAAAAAAAAATCCCCCCCAAAAAATATTTCCAACCTACCTACCCTAATTTTTTTGAGCATGCTACTGGAAACAAAGAATTCTTTTTAGGTCCTATTACTCACTAAATAAGAGACCTCCTGTAAATCTAATAATATTTTTGTGACCAGGTTGTTAGTACTGAAAGTTCAATTCTGATGATAATTACCTCCCTTTAACCATGGCTGTGTATTTACTAACTAGCAAGTTAAGCAGAGGTTTTCTTGCAATTTCTTAAACATTTGTTATCACGTGGTATTTTCAGTCATCATGTTGCAGGCAGACATTTTGTTTTTCTGGAATAATAGCAAGTGTACAATAGCACAGTACAGCTCAGTGCAGGCAGACGTTTTGTTTTTCTGGAAGATTAGCAAGTGTACAATAGCACAGTGCAGCTCAGTGCAGGCAGACGTTTTGTTTTTCTGTAAGATTAGCAAGTGTACAATAGCACAGTACAGCTCAGTGCAGGCAGACGTTTTGTTTTTCTGGAAGATTAGCAAGTGTACAATAGCACAGTACAGCTCAGTGCAGGCAGACGTTTTGTTTTTCTGCAAGATTAGCAAGTGTACAATAGCACAGTACAGCTCAGTGCAGGCAGACGTTTTGTTTTTCTGGAAGATTAGCAAGTGTTCAATAGCACAGTACAGCTCAGTGCAGGCAGACGTTTTGTTTTTCTGGAAGATTAGCAAGTGTACAATAGCACAGTACAGCTCAGTGCAGGCAGACGTTTTGTTTTTCTGGAAGATTAGCAAGTGTACAATAGCACAGTACAGCTCAGTGCAGGCAGACGTTTTGTTTTTCTGGAAGATTAGCAAGTGTACAATAGCACAGTACAGCTCAGTGCAGGCAGACGTTTTGTTTTTCTGGAAGATTAGCAAGTGTACAATAGCACAGTACAGCTCAGTGCAGGCAGACGTTTTGTTTTTCTGGAAGATTAGCAAGTGTACAATAGCACAGTACAGCTCAGTGCAGGCAGACATTTTGTTTTTCTGGAAGATTAGCAAGTGTTCAATAGCACAGTACAGCTCAGTGCAGGCAGACATTTTGTTTTTCTGCAAGATTAGCAAGTGTACAATAGCACAGTACAGCTCAGTGCAGGCAGACATTTTGTTTTTCTGGAAGATTAGCAAGTGTACAATAGTACAGAGTTTTTTTTTATATAGGAATAACATGACCATCAAATGGTATAACAAGAGCGCCGCCAAGCGGGGCAATATACGCCCGAAGGCTTACATCATAGGATAGGAGCAAAATTTTAAGAACTTGACTGTTGAAGCCCCAAAGGACTGGAACAACAAAAGGAAAACTTCAAAAAACAAATCTAAGTCCACAAAAAAAAAAATTCAAAGTCTACAAAAAAATCTTTATCAGGTACAGGTATGTAAAAATACACCTTAAAATTGGAGGTACCATCCATGTTGTACCACAGAAAAGTGGTCTCGGTTTTTCCCTACGGCCAATAATAAAAAAGTTTCAAAATAAGCTATTTATAGTAACATAAAAGGGAAGTAATTCAAAAAAAAAATTATTGTAAGTACAAAAAAAGAGATCTGCCAAATAAAAACAAGAGCACTGCAATGCAGAGCAATATACACAAAGCAAAGTCATATATGACCTTTGACCCTTAAATGTGACCTTGACCTTGTAGCGAGTCATCCGGAACATGCGCTCTGCACATCGTTGCAATGTGGTGAACATTTCTGCCAAGTTTCTTTGAAATCCTTCCAGCAGTTCAAGAGTTACAGAGCGGACATGAAACAAACTGATATGACTTTTGACCCCTAAGTGTGACCTTGACCTTGAAGCAAGTCATCCGGAACATGCGCTCTGCACGTCGTCTTGGTGTGGTGAACATTTGTGTCAAGTTTCTTTGAAATCCTTCAAAGGGTTCAAGAGTTACAGAGCGGACACGAAACAAACTGATATGACCTTTGACTCCTAAGTGTGACCTTGACCTTGAAGCGAGACATCCGGAACATGCGCTCTGCACGTCGTCTGGGTGTGGTGAACATTTGTGTCAAGTTTCCTTGAAATCCTTCAAGGGGTTCAAGAGTTACAGAGCGGACACGAAACAAGCTGATATGACTTTTGACCCCTAAGTGTGACCTTGACCTTGAAGCAAGTCATCCGGAACATGCGCTCTGCACGTCGTCTTGGTGTGGTGAACATTTGTGTCAAGTTTCTTTGAAATCCTTCAAGGGGTTCAAGAGTTACAGAGCGGACACGAAACAAACTGATATGACCTTTGACTCCTAAGTGTGACCTTGACCTTGAAGCGAGACATCCAGAACATGCGCTCTGCACGTCGTCTGGGTGTGGTGAACATTTGTGTCAAGTTTCCTTGAAATCCTGCAAGGGGTTCAAGAGTTACAGAGCGGACACGAAATTGCTAACGGACAGACGGACGGACGGACAGACGGACACCAGCGTCATAACATAATACGTCCCTTCGGGTGTATAAAAAGCCTTACCTTTCTTATAAGAAGAAATGTCATTATATTATGTGGATATTTATTTATAATTATATGTTAAATAAATGAATTGAAATGCACTGTTTTAACAAGTTACAGTTAGGATTAACTAGATTTAGTTTAATTTCAGAAACACGTCCCTTATTTCTGTCATTCCATGTACTCGACTTTTCGTTTCCTGAAATTTCAGCTTATTTGATGCGAAAAAGTAGATATGGTAGAAGGACTTGCACAAGAACATTGAAGTAAAATTTTATATGAAAAAGCTTGAATATGTTGTTGTGAATAATGTCTCTAAAACACTTTATCATTAATACTGTTATGGTAAACAAGTTTTAAAAAGCATGTTAGGGTTGGGACAAAATTAAGGATGCCCTGATTGTGGGTTGAGTAGAAATACAGCCATATCTGAAATATTAGTGCAAACAATAAGTCTTAAGGAATCTAATGAGACAAGATAGGTATGCAAAACTCATTAAAACAACATTCTACATGCAAAGGAACAAGCTAACTGTTAAACCGTAAGGGTTGGGACAAAAAACAAGCATAAAAGGATACTTCCATGGTTCATACACATTCTTTCAGACAAAATTCCCTGACATTTCCCTGACTTTTCCCTGACATGAAAGCATTTTTCCCTGACTTTTTGGTTCGGTACGATACAAACCAAGTCACCTAGTATGACTTTTGTTATCTTAAAATGTGCACATTTAGTGGTTCAATTTTAAATGAAAAATAGAATGTTGGCCTCCACCACCCCTACAGCCAACCCTTACCTCCTTTTTTGACAAACATTTACATTGTTTAATATTTTGTTTGTTTATTCCAAATCAACTGGATATGGAGCTGGTGATTATACAAAACACACTGGCAAGCAAAATGACATGAATTATCATGCATTAAAAAGTAATCAAATACACTGTTTCAAACAAACAAATGTTTTTATGTTATGACCAATAGACAATAAAGCAATTACTTTTGGAAACCTGAACATATTAGCCAAATCGAACTGTTTTTCTGAACATAGCTTTACTAAATTACATTAAAATGGAATTGTCATTCTGATTACCAATTAAAAAGAGTAACATCTATAGGATATATACCATGCAAAACACCTTGGTAGCAAAAGCGAGTCTTTAAGGTATTGTAGATAATATTATGTTCAATTTTATATATCGCACATAAAATAAGCCCTGCATAATTAAGTGACAGTATTGCATACTATTATATACAAGCAAGCTGATCAGCCCCATATCCAGCACAACAGCATAAAAACCACTAAATGTTCACAAAATGTTAACAGAGTTGTACAGGTTAAACAACTAGCTATAATACACATGGTTAGATTGAATTAACTAGTACTATAACAAAGGCAATGAATCTATAGGATAAGGATTCTATATAAAACAGCTATTAAGCACTGAAATATTTCATATTTACAAGCACAGGTTGCCATTGAACAAGACAACAATACAAAGGATTTAGGAAGTGTTCAGTTTCTCTTGCAGTGATGATATCTTGGCATCTAGCTCAGTAAGATCCTTTTTCATATCTGTTGCCTTTGCCCGGAAAGCATTTGACTTGGAAAGTAATTCAATTTTCCTTTTCTTTTCAGCCTCCAGAGCAATGTCATCTGCATCTTTTTGCATAGTTACTATAGATGACTCAAGTTTTCTTTTGTTTTTCTGAGATTGGACAACTCTTTTTCAATTTCGGTCTTTCTTTCATTTTTCTTTTCCACAGCTTCAAGTTTCTTTGCATCATCAAGATACTGCTGATACCTGGACCTAGCTGCTCTACAGTCAGATAACATTTTTTTGGTCACAGTCACTTTTGAAACATCCCACTTTTTTGCTTCAGTTTTGGTTTCAGCAGCTGCTTGAGAGTTTTTTTCATCAATTTCTCTTTTTGCCCCATCATACACTGTTCTGTATGAAACTAAGCTCTCTTTTGCTAGGTTAGGTGTAAGCATGTCCTTGTATGTATATATAGTAATGGCTATGTGTAATGGACACTATACAGGAGAGAAGGGGATCGAATCATTAGATATAGCCATCACCAGATTTGCTCAGGAGGTAAGGGGTGCAAATCCCTTTCAGTTTCTTCTATATGGAATTTGAAAAATATGTAGAATATAGAATGATATATGCATATAATTTAAAATTATGCTTTAATTGTTGTAAGTGTGATAGCTTTCATGAAAAAGGAAATATTTGAAGAAACTGCCTTAACCTTTACAAATTGTTGCCTAACCAGATCAGAAAATTCCCTGACATTTTCCTGACATTTTCCAAATTTCAAAATTTCCCTGAATTTTGTAAAATTCCCTGACAATTCCCTGACCTTGAAAAAAATAATTTTTTCCCTGACTTTTCCCTGACGCGTATGAACCCTGATTCATGTGCGATGACATGCAAATGTATGTAAAAACTGAAAATGCTTGTATAAAAGTATATTTTATTAGCTATCCAAAAGAACATTTTATTTTCTAATATGTTAACATATTTTGTTTTAACACATAATATATGAGAAAGGTATAAATTAAGGTGTTTGGCTTCATTTGGGTACTTTTCAAAACATGTTGAAAAAAATTTTGGAAACTAAATCTGAATATTTCAGTAGTTTACATTCATAGGTTTATGGTCAACATTCTGTATAAACATAGTAAATGTGTAAAACAGTTAATACAGAATATTTTCCAAATGAAATATTAAAACAAAAAAAATTATGTCACACAAAAATAGCTATTTTTGGAGAAATTCTGTAACTTCAAATGTTCATAATTTTTAACCGATCATCGGATTTGCCTGAAATTTGAAACATAAATGGTTTCAGACTGCCTTATCACAAAAGTCAACTGTTAATCTATATCTGTGCAAAGATTGTTCTTTGGTACTAACTTTATTTTTTGCTTCACTAAAATGTACCCTTATTTGCTTCAGGCCATAAATAAATATAGCCTGTATTTATATATTTATGGCAAATAAAATACATATAATTTTCTGCAATATTTGCGTGATAAAAATTTGATTCTTAATAAAAGTGAGCATTTATATAATGTATGTGGATAAACTCTCTTTTCAAGGATATAACTGCTTTACCATGTAACAAGAAAACAGACTGACTGTAAAGGGAAAATGGTCTTTGAATTTATAGGTAATATGGTTTTTCCAGCTAAGATATTTATTATTATATATTAATAAGATGAAATCAACTTTCTTGAATTAATATCATTAAGACAGTCACAGTGTTCAGTTTCTTGCTCATAAATAAACAAGAGCTGTCTCCATAGGATGACACATGCCCCCGATGGCACTTTGAATGAATAGTTATGGCCGATGTTAGAGTTTAGGACCTTTGACCTACGGAGCTGGGTCTTGCGCGCGACACGTCGTCTTACTGTGTCACACATTCATGCGTAGTTGTTTTAAAATCCATGCCTGAATGACAAAGATATGGACCGGACACGCCCATCAATGCACTATCATGAAAAATGACCTTTAACGTCTAAGTGTGACCTTGACCTTTGAGCTACGGACCTGGGTCTTGCGCATGACACGTCGTCTTACTGTGGTACACATTCATGCCAAGTAATTTGAAAATCCATCCATGGATGACAAAGATATGGACCGGACACGCCCATCAATGCACTATCCTTTAACATCTAAGTGTGACCTTGACCTTTGAGCTACGGACCTGGGTCTTGCGCGCGACACGTCGTCTTATTGTGGTACACATTCATGCCAAGTTATTTGAAAATCCATCCATGGATGACAAAGATATGGACCGGACACGCCCATCAATGCACTATCCTTTAAAGTCTAAGTGTGACCTTGACCTTTGAGCTACGGACCTGGGTCTTGCGCGCGACACGTCGTCTTACTGTGGTACACATTCATGCCAAGTTATTTGAAAATCCATCCATCGATGACAAAGATATAGACCGGACACGCCCATCAATGCACTATCCTTTAAAGTCTAAGTGTGACCTTGACCTTTGAGCTACGGACCTGGGTCTTGCGCGCGACACGTCGTCTTACTGTGGTACACATTCATGCCAAGTTATTTGAAAATCCATCCATCGATGACAAAGATATAGACCGGACACGCCCATCAATGCACTATCCTTTAAAGTCTAAGTGTGACCTTGACCTTTGAGCTACGGACCTGGGTCTTGCGCGCGACACGTCGTCTTACTGTGGTACACATTCATGCCAAGTTATTTGAAAATTCATCCATCAATGACAAAGATATGGACCGGACACGAAAATTGCAGACAGACTGACAGACCGACGGACCGACAGACGGTTCAAAAACTATATGCCTCCCTTCGGGGGCATAAAAATAGATATGGAGGGGAAATATAAAACTACAACATTGGAAAATAAATGTGAAAATGATGGCCACCAATTTTATCATAATATTATCTGACTTGATAATTCTTGTTTGTTGTATTCCTTTTCTTAAGTATACATATATCATACATTTATAAGTGAATCATTTGTTATGTGGATATAACAAACTCAGGATGTAAGGAGCACATCTGAAAGGTCCCCAAGGAGTTCGTAATAAGCAGAGTGTACCGTGCGTATTTTCGGCTCATTTCAATTTCATTGTCTTTAAATTTTACGTTTGCCACAGCCTTTGATTTGCTTTTACTTTTACTTTCTTTGCTTAATGATTTCTTTTTCTATGCTAACTTTGTTGTTAATTTCAATTTTAATTTTTAATACAGTCAAGTATTCCTTTCTGGCTTTGAAAACACATCATTAATTCAGCAACTGTCATTAAAGCCAAACAAGAGTGCAAGAATGTCACAATATACGCCCGTCACAGCAAATTTCTTTACTCTAGCACCTGTATTTGCAAATGGAATTTTAATTTTGTGGTAATTTTTGTAATAACTATTAACTAAGTGTTTTGTTTTTCTTAGTTCACAAAAAAACTCCTTACCAGGTAGAGATACCTTAAAATACACCTAAAATTGGAAAGTAACATCTATGTTGTACCACAGAAAAGTGGTCTTGGTTTTTCCCTATGCTCAATTATAAAAAAGTTACAATATAAGTTATTTATAGTAACAACTAAGGGAAGTTAATCTTAAAAAAAAAAAAAAAAAAAAAAAAAAAAAAAATGTAAGTCCTCACAAAAATCTTTACCAGGTAGAGACTGGTCAAAATACACCTCAAAATTGGATGTAGCATGCATGTTGTACTACAGAAAAGTGGTCTCGATTTTTCCCTACGACTAGTAATGAAAAATTACAATATAAGCTATTTATAGTAACAACAAAGGGAAGTAATTCTAAAGAAGGTAACTGCACATGACACTTCGTCTCATGATGATGTATAATTGTGTCAAGTTACATCAAAATCCCTCCATGCATGAAGAAGAAATGCTTCGGACACAGTCATTCTTGTATCTGACCTTTGGCCTCTAAGTGTGACCTTGACCTTAGACCTAGGGACCTGGTTCTTGCGCATGACACTACGTCTCGTGGTGGTGAACATTTGTGCCAAGTTATATCAAAATCCCTCTACGCATGAAGAAGAAATGCTCCGGACAAGGTTTTCATTCTTGTATCCTTTGACCTCTAAGTGTGACCTTGACCTTAGACCTAGAGACCTGGTTCTTGCGCATGACACTCCGCCTCATGCTGGTGAACATTTGTGCCAAGTTATATCAAAATCCCTCTATGCATGAAGAAGAAATGCTCCGGACAAAGTTTTCATTCTTGTATCCTTTGACCTCTAAGTGTGACCTTGACCTTAGACCTAGGGACCTGGTTCTTGCGCATGACACTCCTTCTCATGATGATGAACAATTGTGCCAACTTTCATCAAAATCCCTCTATGCATGAAGAAGATATGCTCCGGACAAAGTCATTCTTGAATTTGACCTTTGACCTCTAAGTGTGACCTTGACCTTAGACCTAGGGACCTGGTTCTTGCGCATGACACTCCGTCTCATGATGGTGAACAACTGTGCCAAGTTTCATCAAAATCCCTTCATGCATGTAGAAGATATGCTCCGGACAAGGTCTGTGGACGCCGCCCGCCAACCCGCCCGCCCGCCAGGGGCGTTCCCATAATACGTCCCGTTTTTCAAACGGGCGTATAAAAAGTGTCCCAACCCTAACAGTACTGACTATAAGGCTTAAAGTGACTTACTAAAAGCTATATATGAAGTGGATACATCTTAATATAGAGTGGTTATTACTTTACATGGAGTGATCCTATCTGTACATAAAGTTGATTGTTCTTTATATATAGTGTGGTATTGTCCTTATTAGAAGAGGACATGCCTTTATAATTATCATGTGGTTATGTCATTATATAAACTGCATTCTTCTTTATATCGAGTGATCATGTCGTTATATAAAGTACACACTTTTTTAGATATTGGTGTTTTTCAAAATAAGGAGGATTTTTTCCTCTCACCTAACTTTAACTTCAGTTTTATGTCAAAGAAGGGGCATAATTTTGTAAAAATGCAAAACAGAGTTATGAATCCTGTACAGTGCATGTCAAATCAACACAGTGGACAAGATAGTGTGAAGTTTCAATCCATTCCCATTAGTGGGTACTGAGATACCAGCCTATTACATACAAAAACTTAAACAACAAGAGCTGTCGGAGGATATCAACGCTTGACTATTCAACAGCTTTGTCAATTGAATGAATACAAAAGTCGAAAAAAGAAGCATAATTTTGTAAAAATGCAAAACAGGGTTATGAACCCTACACAGTGCTTATCAGCTCATGACAGTGGACAAGTGTGAGAAGTTTCAATCCATTCCCAATAGAGGGTACTGAGAAACCAGCTTACATACAAAAACCTAACCAAAAACTACTAAGTTGAAAAAGGGGCATAATTTTGAGGAAAAAAAGCAAAGTAGAGTTATAGGACCTGCACAGTGCATGTCAGATCATGAGAGTGAACAAGTGTGTGAAGTTTCAATCCATTCCCATCAGTGGGTACTGAGATACCAGCTTGCATACAAAACCTTAACCAAAAATTTCTAAGTCGAAAAAGGGGCATAATTTTGTAAAAAAGCAAAATATGAGTTATGGAACCTGTACAATTTAAGTCAGTTTATCACAGTGTACAAGTGTGTGAAGTTTCAATCAATTCCCCTGAGTGGGTACTGAGATACCAGCTTACGTACACAAGAGCTGTCTGTTGATAGCGCACTAAACTATTCGAAGAATTGATGGAAGTATGGGGTCAAAATATTACAAGAGATTTTCAGACAAAAGAAGAAAAACAGATAAGACAAACAATGTACCTGTATTTGTGGACTTGGATTAGTCTTGCACTATATGGCATGTGTGACCATGATGGTAAGCAAGTGTTCAAAGTTTCAAAGCCATATAATTTAGACAAAATATGGAATGGTATGTGAAACTTAACTAATTTCTATGTCCAAAAAATGGCCATACCTGAGCTAAAGTCCTTGTCCTAGTTATGTAGTCTTGCCTACATTATTTAGACTATAATGGTAAACAAGCTGTCAAAGTTTTAAAGCCATATGACAAACAGGTTATGCAAAATATGGACTAGTATGAAATTTTTTTAACTGATTTCCAAGTCCAAAAAGGGCCATAATTCAGCCAAAATAGTTGACAGAGTAATGTACACTTGCCTACTAAAGGAGTTTATGACAAAGTTTTAAAGCCACATGTCAAATAGTTTTGACTTGTACGAAACCTGAACCGATTTCCAAGTCCAAAAAGGGCCATAATTCAGCCAAAATACTTGACATAGTTATGCACTCTTGCCTACAGACAGAGACTGTTATAATAAACAAGTGATAAAAGTTTCAAAGCCATATGTCAAACAGTTTACACAAAATATGATCTGGTACGAAAAACTTAACCAAGATTTGTTAGTTAAAAGGGGCTATAATTCAGCCAAAATCCTTGATGGAGTTAGGTACTCTTGCCTAAAACTGGACATGGTGATGATACACAAGTGTTGAAAGTTTAAAGCTTTATCTCAAAAGGTTTTGTCAAAATGTGGACTGGTAAGAAAAACTTTACCAAGGTGTGACGCCGATGCTGTGGTGAAAAGGATAGCTCTACTAATTCTTTAAATAGTCAAGCTAAAAAAAATTAACAAAAGATTGAGTGATTCATGATACTGCAATTATAATTAAACGTCCACGAAGATGTTTGATGTAAACGTCAAAATTTAAACTGGTAATCATTTCTTTAATGAAGGAACATTATCTAATTATCACGATCTTCAGCGGTGTTTGATCCTTTGATAAACAGGCTGTGGTTTTAATGCGTGTCAAAATAATCGGTCACTGCTAATTTACAAACAATAGAATCATGGATGAAATTTTCCCAGAGGCACAAATTTGCAGCCAAAGAAATATCTACTTGTTCATGTTGTGCGGTTTTTGGAAGTAAAATTGTATTGAAATAAGTCAAAGTTTTCGAAAATACCATCCGGTGTTCAGAATTTGGAAGTTCTGGTGTTCAGAAGTACGGTCTGTATAGAAAATAGAAGGAGAAAAATCGGGACTGAGAAAATCGTCTGATTTTCAGAATTTTCCAGTTTTTGGAAGGTCCAGTATTCAGAAGTTCCACTGTAATGCTTCAAATCAAGTTTGATGAAGATCCATAAAGCGGTTAATGAGAAGTCTTCTGAAGGCATTTCTATTTTAAATTCTAGTGGCCCCTAAAAGGGACTGACTGTCCCCATCTGTATAAATTTGGGAGAGGACCTTATAACGATGCTACAGACCAGGTCTGATGAAGTTCCATCCAGTGGTTCATGAGTAGGGGTCTTTTAAGGCATTTATATTTTTAGTTCTAGTGGCCCCTATTAGGGACTGACTGTCCCCATCTGTATAAATTTGGGAGAGGACCTTATAACGATGCTACAGACCAGGATGGATGAAGATCCATCAAGTGGTTCATGAGTAGGGGTCTTTTAAGGCATTTATATTTTTAGTTCTAGTGGCCCCTAATAGGGACCGACTGTCCCCATCTGTATAAATTTGGGAGAGGACCTTATAACGATGCTACAGACCAGGATGGATGAAGATCCATCAAGTGGTTCATGAGAAGAGGTCTTTTAAGGCATTTATATTTTTAGTTCTAGTGGCCCCTAATAGGGACCGACTGTCCCCATCTGTATAAATTTGGGAGAGGACCTTATAACAATGACACAAACCAAGTTTGATGAACATCCTTCCAGCAGTTTATGAGAAGAAGTTGTTTAAAGGTATTTCTAATTTTGGCTCAAGCCTAAAAGGGGCCATGCACCTCATTTGAACAATTTTGGGAGAGAACCTTAAAATGATGCTAGATTAAATTTGATAAGAAGCTGTTTAAAGGCATTTCTAACTTTGGCTCTAGCTACCCCTATAAATGGCCAAGTGCCCCCATTTCAAGAAAATTGAGAGAAGGCAGCAGTTCATGAGAAGAAGCCCTTTAAACGTATTTCTAATTTTGGCTCTAGCAAACCCTTAAAGTGGACAAGTATCCTCATTTGTACAAATTTGGGAGAGGACTTTATAATGATGCTACAGACCACGTTTGATGAAGATCCATCAAGCGGTTCATGAGAAGAACTTTTTCAAAGGTTTTTCTATTTTTAGCTCTGGCGGCCCCTAAAAGCGACCAAGGTCATCCATTTGAACAAAACTGATAGAGGTCCATGCCAGGATGCTTTTTACCAAATTTGATGTTATTCTGACCACTGACCAGAACTTTCAGAGGAGACATTTAAGTAAAAATGGGGGCCAAGATTGGGGGCACATGCACCTACAGGCCTGCAAGTTATCCAGCATTGATTTCCATAATTTGGTAGCCTAGAATAATTCTTAAATTGAACCAGCTGATTTACAAGCTTTTCTCGCTACACCATCACTCTCTTTTCACAGACCATTTCATCTGACAGTAGTTTCTTTTATCTACCAACCTTATGTCAGAGTCGAATGATGTTTACCACGTCTACCTGCAATATGCGCAAGCGATAAAACCAATAACATTACATTACTGTGTACTGTGATTTATCCTCCATGACTTTGGTCCTTCAAAGTTTTGACGTTTAGAGTCACAAATATAAAACAATCTGAACGTTGAATTATTTTGACTAGTACTGACTGAAGCCGAAATATTTTGCTAACTCTATCCGCTAATTATGCTTGTAAATGACCATGTCAAATCAGTGTACAACAAACAACATTTTGACCTGATACTATTAGATTTTAGCAAAGCATTTGATAATATGAGAAAGTCCTGTTCAAAACGGACAAATATGGTATACGTGGCAAAACCCTGAAAAATATTTACAAAAACTTTTATGACAACTATATAATTGAAACTTTTCCACGGCAAAACCATATACATACCAGTACAGTGCTTTAGGGTATAGCGGATAGCTAACTAAGTTTTCCTGCATTCCAATTCAAAGAAATGAAAATAATAGCTTTTTTTTCAGTATATCAGACAGAAAACATCTATTCTTCTTAAAACAGTCAGCTTTTCGTAGAAATTCATGTGTTTTTTCTCTCCACGCCATTGTTTACATATGAGCTGATTTAGGGTGTACAGGATAGCTTTGGTAATTTTTTACATTATTAGTTTAAAATCCACATCTTAACAAACTTTCCAAGACTTCTTTAATATAAATCAGAATAATAATGTATTCTCTTTTCAAAAACATTCAGCTTTTTAAATTTCTATCAAATACTTTTCATTCACTGACGATGTTTACATATACACTGATTTAGTCTATAGGGGATAGCTTTATTTTACATTTGATGACATATGAAAAACAACACAACAAGCAAATATTTAAAATGTATGTCAGAATGTCTGTTTGCATGCCAGTAAAAGAATGATATGAAAATTTATGCAATAATTCAAGTCTAAATATAAAATTTACCAATCTATACTCTATACCCTAAAATCCGCTATACCCTAAAGCATTGTACAAGAATATTGATAACCAGACCTCTAGACCGACCACTTCCTAGATAGAGTAGATAATAGATATACACTGTAGTGGGAACGTAGTTAGGGTTAGTTAGGTCACTGTAAGAGGTCACAGGAGAACCAGCCAATCAGAGAGGAGGATTCCTATCACATGGCCAGGAGGACCAATCATCGACGAGCAGCATGGCTTCACGACCAGACTCCATTGATTGTACATGTACTTTTGTATCATCCACCGAAATCCAGGGCCATCTGGGTAGTAAGTGACCTGTATTGTAGTTATTTCTGCCTGTTAGGGTTAGGAACCTTTTCTGTCTCTAATAGGAGTGTCAACTCCTGTATAGCGAAGGCCATTTTCGCTATATTGGTGTCAGAAGTAATCGCGAACATCTCGCCTGGAAATTCCCTAGTAGGTCCCTGTCCGTTACGTAGTAGAAGGCGGAAGTCTTTGAACTGTCCCTTCGGCCAGGTTTTTTCTGAACAGGATTCCTGTGTAAGATTAGTAAGGGTTATTTCTATAATTTCTAGCCCGGTTTATACAGCCTGCGGACTGTCAAAAAACTGGGAAAATCGCCGTAAGGCTCAAACGACTATTCTTTTGGGGTTATATCGATTTAGTTCGAACATTCTTTTAGTGGATTAAATTTTCTTCGACAAAAGAAATTGTTTTGTCATTTTTTTTCAGAAGGTTAAGCCTCGCGCACGGAAAACGTGCCAAACCGAAAGTACTTTCATTTTACGCCGGAAGTTCCGGTAACAACAACAACCGGTGACTTGGAATTTTTCAAAATTATTCAAAAAGTTATTTCATTCCATTCTATTCAATTCAAGGATAGAAAGATAGTAAGTGTTACTGTGTACTGTTTCTTTTGGTTCATTTGTGGAAGGTATCCTTCCCTGTACATATCCTATTGCTTTTACACCAAAGGTCAAAAAGAATAAAAATTAGAGAGGGTGTAGGGATATTGTCTGTTATTGAGGTTTTCAGAATTCAAGAAAACAAATAGCAAAACGTAGAGTATTTTAATTTACAACAGATATATCAGCTTTATACTTTATATCTAAGGTTATGGCTGAGAAAGTAAGTACTCCTTGCAGCAATACAAAATCCCCAGGTAACTCGGGTGGGACTGGGCCTCATTTGGGATGTTACCCGCCTTTGTGGGGATATGGGTGGCCTTCACCGGGAGGGGTAGCCCCTCACACACCGGACATGAGGGCAAATTGGGGGTTTGGATATTGGTCCCCAGGGGCGTTATCCCAGTTCACACCAGGCATTACAGCCAATAGACAATTAGAATATTTTCCCCCTGAGGTGGTATCCCCTCACACACTAGGCGTGACGGCAGAAGATGGGCATGGGTGGTCTTCACCAAAAACAGTAGTCCCCCACACACCATGTAAGACGACCTATGATATGCCACCTGTGACACCAGTGCGGGCTGCATCTCCGGTAAAGGTCTTGAGCCAAGGTCATGCTAATAACCTCCAGTATCTCTCAGAAACACATGTCGGGTATCCCGTGACTTTTCCTGTAACTCCCCATGGGGCTAACTGTTCCTACAATTCGCCAATACGTAAAGAAAGTTTATCACAGAGAATACAAGTTCTGGAGGGTGAAAATCAAGAACTAAAATACCAGAGGGATCGCCTCCAAAAGAAAGTAGATACATTGACAGAGAAATGCGACATATATTGTGTTTGTGTGGAGTATCTGATGACTTGTACACGAATTCTAAGAAATAAAAATAAGTCCCTGAATGACAAATCATCATGGTGGAAGAACTACTCCGACGAAATTGTTGAGTCTAGTTTAAAGAAATTTAAGGAAGATGATGAAGTCATAGGAGCCCTTAAGTCAGAAATTAAACTCCTGAATGAGAGTGTGCTAAGGGAGCAAGCCTCCTCACACTTCTCCAAATCCGAGATTTCCCCTGAAATGTGTGAGGTAAGTACCTCAACGGAATTGGGGGATTTGTCCTGTGATACTCCAGTTAAGGATCAGGGTAGTGTGTCATGTGTCCCCCGGGTTCCACTAAAATCAGATGATGACCTTGAACAAATCATAGGAGTCCTCAAGTCAGAAATTAATCTCCTAAGGGAGAGTGTGCTAAGGGAGGAAGCCTCCTCACACTTCTCCAAATCCGAGATTTCCCTGGAAATGTGTGAGGTAAGTACCTCAACGGAATTGAGGGATTTGTTCTGTGATACTCTAGTTAAGGATCAGGGTAGTGTGCTTTGTGTCCCCCGGGTTCCAATAAAATCAGATGAAGACCTTGAACAGTTCTTTAACTTTCTGGACTTTGCAGAGCAGGATTTGTCCCAAGTTACTGAATGCAAATCATCAAGCTCTCTTAGAAGTGGGGAGAGTGTGGGGGAAAATGATAGTAGTGCTCTCATGTGGGGAGCATGTCTGAAACCTTGGGGAGAGCAGGCAAATAGCTCTGGGGTTGTTAGTTCTTTATTGAGTCCAGATTCCAGTCTTGAGGGAGTCAGTGATGAGTCTCTGCAGAGGAGCAGTAGACTGACCAGTAGCCAGTTTGATAACTCTGCATCAGATAATGGTGGGAGTAATTTTGCTGACACCACTAAATTACTGATTCCCAACAAGTTAATTAGTGAAGGAGACCATTCACAATCAGAGACTGTACCCACTCATGATCTTTGCACTATGTGTGTTGGTTCAGATACTGTACTTAACCTTTCTCTGAGCGCCCCCAGTAATTTAGAAAATACGGCTACCATATTAACCCTTAATGCCAGCACCCAATGCAATATGGACAGTAATACAAATACTGTAACTACCATTCTGTCCAATGCCACATGCAATATAGACAATGCGGATACCGTAGTAGACCAACAGTCTAGCACCCCATATGAATTGGATGGTGTTACGGATACAGTACTTACCTTTCCTTCCAACGCCATGTGCACTATTAATAACACCGGTACCGTATCAGCCACAACGCTAGCGCCCTAAACCATAAAGCAGATACCGTACATACCATATCTTTGGATGCCCCAGAAAGTATGGTTACCCTAGTCACTCCTGTCTCTAGCGCTCCACGTGCTCTGTACAATAAGGCAGATAATGTATGTAACACTTCTTTTAGTTCCATGTGTGCTATAGACAACATGGATGCTACAGTCATCCCCAGCTCTAGCACCCCATGTGATTTACACATTAATACTGATACAGTATCTTCTTATCCCCCCAAAGGGCCTTGTTCAATTTAAACAATACGGAAACCGTATTCTCTCCTGATCCTAATGTCCAGTTAGCTTTGCACCAAAGCATGAACATTGCAAATACCCTGGTTGCAACAACCCTGTGCAAATTAAACACTATGGGTACTCAATTAGCTCCAGTGTCCGAGTGCCCTGCAGATTGTGACAATAACAAAGATACGGTTTTTAGGGAGCAGTTATCCAATAATGTTCTTGAGCACAACACTGTGACTCTTTTTAATACTGGCCTGTATATTTTAATGGTAATTCAAGAAGATAATTATAGGAACTGCCTTACAATAAGATATCCTATAAGTGAAATTGATGTATCTCTGGTGGCTAAAGGAAATAGGCAAAATGATACGTCAGATTTGCCCAACTCGGAGACTGGTTTTTACAAGAGTAACTCTTTTGACAGCAAAGCTGGGACTTCAGACTCTAGGGGTGAAGGCCATGACCAATGTCTTCCACTAAACTTCTCGCCAAGTTTATGCCAAACTAAAGCCCAGTTCAATACAAAGTCATCTGGACCTCAAGTGGCATCTGGGGAACGTAAGGTCATAGATGAATCGGAAATAGTAGGGAATCTTGTTACTAAAGGTCAAGGCACCGGTGGAAAGCTCAGAGGCCATTGTATTCCAAAGGTTTGCGGACCTGATACTAGCAGCTATGTTCAATATCATGAGCATGGTAGGGTATTGCCCTTCAATCATTCTGGGAAATTGCCACCTTATCACGTTGGAGAACCAACAGTTAGTTTATTCCTACCTGGCTTTGCCCATGAAGGTTCACTTGCTTGGGGGTTGCCGCCACCAACAACCTTGTCATTGTACTCTGTACCACTCCCTCCCTCAGGGTTTTACTCGCCCCTTCGTTCAGAGATAGAAAGTTTGTACTACACTTTCCATTCACAGTCCAGGGTAATAATGTTGAATTCTGACAGGTTTAGTCAGGGCCTCATTGCCTCTGCCGCAACAGTTTCACATCATTGTGGAAATACTGAAAGAGAGGTTGTTGGTGTAGGGTCTCTGGGATGTGTTCAGGTCTCCTGTTCAGATGGACAGAACAGTAGGGGCATGGTGTGCCAGAGTCTCACTTGTGGGTCTGATTGTATTTTGGTATCACCTGCTAACATTCCTAGTGTGAGACCAAAGTCTGTGCAGCCTTTATTTAACCACAGCATCCTTTGGGCTGTAGCAAAAACCTCTTCCAGATGGGGATGGGGATTCCGGGATCTGTCACAGGACCGGTCTGGTCTTAGCAATAGAGATCCTTGGGCTAAGGGCCTGGGGAAAGGGACTCCGGGTCACGGATCACCTACTTCAGATCCTTTTTCCTATACGGATCAGTAGAGGCAATGCCTCGTCCTTCAATAGACGCAGAAACTGTGTCCATCTTCTTGGGGTCTCCCCAGCCTCCTGGTATCCCGGGTTTATCCTTGTTCTAGATGTAGAAATTGTCCATCTGCTCAGTGCACCCCAAGCCTCGTGGGCATCCCAGGTTTATCATTGGGATAACTTGTCCTGATACTGTCAAGTGCTAAACTATTTCCATAGATTATAAATTCTATTGGGTCTCTTTAAACCTTAATGCAGAATGGTCCAAACTTTGACAGCTTTGCTTCTTAAGATCAATATGGGGGTCCCATGATCTTAAATGAGGTATTTCAATGACTGGGGAGTTCTCAGATCTGAATGTTTTGCTAGGTAAATTTTGTGGTATGTCCTGGTGTACTGCAGTATGGGTATCCCATGATACACTTTGATAAGACAGTTGTTCCGCAGGGTATCCCAGCACCTTAATGATTTATTATGCCTTTCCGGGTAACCTTAAAGTTATAAACTGATGTAAGTATGTGTAGTTCCTGGTATGCATTAGTATCGGTATTAGTTCTTCCCCTGGGTATCCCAGGACCTTAATAATTTAATATGTTTATCTGGGTTACCCAGAAAATGATGAACTTAGGTCAGTATGGGGATCCCATGACCTTAATTCCAGTTATTAAAAGAGATGTTTGGAACAACCACTTCTAAATGACAATCTCCTATGGGGGAATCTCGTCCATGATTTCAGAAGTCCTTGTTGTCTGGTCTGTTTGGCACGAGATGTAAAATCGTTATTGGGGAAACCTCCATGATTATTATTAAGCAGGGTATCCCTGTTATGCCTGTCTCTGTGATGAACCCATCTCTTTTCTGTGTGACTCACACGGACCCTGGTGACCAACTTTATAGAATGGGGGGGAGTGTAGTGGGAACGTAGTTAGGGTTAGTTAGGTCACTGTAAGAGGTCACAGGAGAACCAGCCAATCAGAGAGGAGGATTCCTATCACATGGCCAGGAGGACCAATCATCGACGAGCAGCATGGCTTCACGACCAGACTCCATTGATTGTACATGTACTTTTGTATCATCCACCGAAATCCAGGGCCATCTGGGTAGTAAGTGACCTGTATTGTAGTTATTTCTGCCTGTTAGGGTTAGGAACCTTTTCTGTCTCTAATAGGAGTGTCAACTCCTGTATAGCGAAGGCCATTTTCGCTATAACACACTATGATTAAGTAGACTGATTTGAAGCACTTTAGAACAAATAATTTTAGTGATCAATGTGATGACTTTTCATTCCAATTGCATTCTTAATTGCTCAAAGGTTATGGTGTGCCTAAATTCATATAAGGTATAAAGTTTGTAGCCCGTACTTAGCAAATTGTTTCTTGGTAGTGTTATATCCGAATTTCATTCTACTGTTCCAAAAATACATCATACGATTGTGACTACACAGAATACTGTCACCTTGAATAAACATATGTATATAAAAAAATACTAAATAAAATATGATAAAATGTAAAATGTACTAAAAGGTATAGCTGTAAAACATATAAATCACCTGTTGTTTACCACGCCGTTATGAAGAAAATTCGTGCAATGTTGTTGACATCGCTTACACAAAGATAAAAATATTTTTGAGAAATTCAATTTATAAACCTATTTAAACATATTCTGGCATATTTTTACATGTTTGTATTGTTGTTTATTTTTTTAAATAACTTCCTACACTAGAGCTGCGGCAAAAACATTTAACAGTTAATTCATATTTTTTACATGTTTGTGTGGGCAAAAATGGCAGCCCCCATATGTTGCCAACAACTAAATCCGATGAGATTTTTTTCGAAGAATCTAAGGGTAGCGGTCTGTGCAAGATACGGTAGTTTCGTTTGTTTTAAATAACTTGTTTTTTTTATCATACTCGTGTAAATGATTATGTGTAAGAGACACAGACACTCGTGTTGATGTAAAAACTTCAGAATTTTTTATCCTTGTTAGTAGACGCTTATTGTAAAGGAAGTGTCTAGGGGTTTTCTAGGGGTACGGACCTCCGTTTTTCTAGAGATAAAGGGTCATTTACATTTCAAATTTTGTTGAAAATGAAGTAACGAATAAGACTTCATCAGAATTCACCTTAAACTTGGATCTTAATGGTTTACAGATAACAACGTTCATCCGATTTGTTACATTTTCTTTCGGAACGTAAATAACCAAGGAACACCAAATAAATCACGAGGATTCGAACTGGCAGAAAAAAGATAATATGAAAGTAGGTGCTACCTAAAAGGCAGAGCTCCCATGAAAAATCACCAGTGTCCGTTAAAAATTAAAGGAGTTGTGCTGGAAATATCTGGAATTATGGATTCGTTTAGGAAGTTTATGTTCTTTAGATCTATTAAGATTATTAATGATAATTCATGATTTCTGAATGCATGTTTTAGACTGCATCAAGATTAATTCTCGACATGTGAAAACTCTACAAATATTCTGTATATAATCAAAAGAAAGTTTGGTATAGATTAACATCTGCACCAAGATAAAGAAAAAAAAACGTATTTGAATAATTTCTGTTATTCTTATTAAAACGCACTGCATCAACAATTTTACATAACTTATTATCATACTGGAAACCAGTCACAAAATGATAACTGCTTCAAATTGAAAAGCTTGAACTTTGAAAATTTCAAACCCAACAGAATCTCATTAGGCCAATAGCCAAAGGAATTCTGTGTCTTTGCGTGTGAATGTTGGGAAATGAGGACTTAATGTGAAAAGTTAATGTTCCAATTCCAAATTTAATTACAACAGACTTTAGTTATACAATATTTTCAAAACTCATAATAATACAAAAAAAAAAAATGAAATAAAAAATAAAAATTAAAAAAAAAATCTGGTCCAGGGGAGATTCGAACTCACGACCTCTGGATTACAACGCGAACTCGCTAACCACTACATCATTGTGGAGTTATGACGTCATGAGACAAACATAAGTATATATAATATAGTTCAGTAATGGCAGCGTGACAAAAGTCGTTTCAAACTGAAAATATTGTGTTTTATTTCTTTTTTTCTTCGTAGAAAATGTATTTAGCATTAATTTCTTATTATCAAACGCTCATTTGCATTTTTATTCAATATTCAAAGCAGTAAGCGAGACGCTTTTGTCAACCGTAAACAGTAAGCGTCTACTGACGTCTTTACTGATTAATTACTATGTGCATAGTGTACTTGAAAAAATCCGAACAACACCGATTCCAAAAAGTACCACGAATTTTCAACTCGATAGTATACACAGTTAAGATCTCTCTATTCATTTTATTTTTCATGCGTTTAACCGTAATGCGACGCTGTCGGCGCCGCTTCGCGGCGCCGGTAGCTCTGCTATAAAGATTAAACAAAATACTGTTAAATATGTTGGGGGAAAATATTTTTTAATGATAATTAACCCTTAGTGTATTTATGTTTTCCACACATTTGGTAGCCGTTACGAGATACAAGGAACGTTTTCACAAACAGCTTCTTTTACTTAATGTCGGTTAATTGATTATTAAACAATCAGTTCCGTGCCGATTATCTTTATAATATCTTGTTAAATAACAAAATAAATAGGTGTATATTATTATGCCTAATTTAATTTATTTTGCTGAATTTCAAATAGAATTTATTTAAGGGTTAGATTCACTCATTATTCTGTTATCAACAGTTTATTTTACAACAAACTAATCGGCACGGAACAGTGTATTCATTTGGAGTTCCTGGGTTATTAAGGTTTTGAAAGAGGAGGTAAGCAATCGGGTGAACGCTGGTATCTGTAAACTATTTAGAGCCAAGTTTTAAGTGAACACTGGTAAAGTCTTATTTGTTATTTCATTTTCAACAAAATTTAAGATATAAATAACTCTAAATCTCTAGAAAAAGGAGGTCCGTACCCCTAGAAAACCCCTAACAGGCTTGTCTAGAGGTACGGATCCGTACCTCTAGAGTCAGATTCTAGAGGTACGGATCTGTACCCCTAGACACTTCCTATTGTAAATTGTAGGAAGTGGCTAGTGGTCCGGTAATTGGACCTCTAGACTCGGAGTATAGAGGTTCGGTTACCGGACCTCTAGACAACCCGTACAGGGCAGGCTAGAGGTCTGGTAATCAATAAGAATACTGAGAACTGTATATACAAAGAGCTAGGAGACTATATTTTAAAACGGGAGATGATTTCAAAAATTTGTTTTCGTATTTTTCTTGTTGTTTTAAATACATGGATGATGGTAAGTCACAGGAAACAGAATTATTTATGATTCTTTAATCCCGGGAAAAATACGATCACAAATCCGACAAATAATTAATACTAATTCATGGTGGACTTTGTACATAAGGGAAAGTCTACTATCAATACGTCTGAGATCAAGGCGATAAAGTTTTAGGGATTGTAACATGTCTGTGACACTGGAGGTTTGACGGTAGTCAGCCTTAACCCAGTGAGCTGCCCATCTCTGGACAGCCACTATCTGGTCTATGAGGGTTTGGGTATAGGGTGACCACACTTCAGATCCATATTCCAGCTTGGGTCTAACGAGTGTCTGGTAAGCCATGGACTTGATGGTTTTAGATTTGACCTTGATTTTTATGTGCAGAAACCCTAATGTTTGATTTGCTTTCTTTGTTGACCTATTGATGTGGGCGTCCCATGAAAGATTATTTGATATATCCATGCCAAGGTATTTGGCCGAGGTGACTGATTCGAGTAGGACTCCATGGAGGTAGTACTGGGTGGGAATAGGATGTTTCCTTCTTGTGACGTGGATAGTTTGACATTTGGAGGGGTTAAATATCATCTGCTAAGAGACGGACTTTGGAGTTAATATTATGTGGGAGGTCATTTATTATATAAGCTAAAAAAAGCAGGGGACCAAGGACGGACCCCTCGGGAACACCGGATGGGACTGGGATGGCATCTGAACTGGTGTCATTCGGGACAACTGATTGAATACGGTTATCAAGGAAACTTTTAATCCACTTAAGACCTCTGACTCCATAACTGTGCATTTTCAGTAAGACTTTCTCATGGCTGACCTTATCGAAAGCCTTACTGAAATCTAGTAGTATGAGATCAACTTGTTTCTTATCATAGACTGCGTTAACCAGGTCGTTAACTAACGTTACTGGTTGAGTGACACATGATCTTTTTTCATAAAACCCATGTTGTAGGTAGTAGAGGATACTGTGGCTGGTGAAATGTTTTACAATTGAAGAGGAAAGGATGTGTTCCAATACTTTGCACAGAACACATGTTAGAGAAATAGGCCTGTAGTTAGCGGGGTTCACCTTTTCACCTTTTTTGTAACAGGCGCAACATTAGCTGGCTTCCACTGGGATAGTAGGGATCCCTCATCAAGGGATTTCTGGAATAAAACCTTTAGGATTGGGGCAAGTTCTTTAGATTTCTACTTCTACGGAAATACTCTCAAACAACAATTTCTGATAAAGGTTGAGGGACAGTGACATTGAAATTTTCTTAATGTGAAACACTACATCGCATGCCACATGCAGAATCAGAAAATAGTTTTAAATGTTTTGAAATTTTGAAATTGAATTTACATCAGGTTTTTTTTATTCCCCTTTGCCCAAATACCAAGCTATTTTTTTCCCTAAATCACAGGCATGGGCCTCTTCCCCTCCTGGTAAAAAAAAAGCCCTGTGCCTGTTCTCATAATATTGTCTTCTATCCATGCATCCAGTTTCATGAAACATATCTTGTACTTTTTTAAAGTTACCGCAGGATACAGGTGGTCTGATAATGGACAAGCGGATTGGTTGGTGGCAATCATTCATCCGCTGCAGTAACACACCAGTAGGGAACTCAGAAGTGGAGTACATCAATTGTATCTCAAACTCCTGGACTGCAAAATGTAATATGTACTTTCTGACTGCATCTTATTTGATGTAAACATCAAAGTCTTCTGAAAAATATGGACCTTCAAGGAAATTATGCTTTGAAGACAGGCCATCAAAATTGATCAGCTATCACATCAACTTACTTAATTTAGAATAATTTACAAAATCAATATTTTGAGTGTGGAACAACAATAAACTGTAAATATTAAAAACTAATTGATAACATACAAATATCAATGTTGATGTTTTCACTTACAATATTTTTAACCATTAATTCAAATTCATACAAATAGAAGCTGTGCAAATTAATATTTTTGAGCACATGTAGACTGTCTGTTGTCACTTTAAAATGCAGTTGAAATAATGCTTTCACTGCTTAAATTCAAATTCAAATCTTAATTATAAGAGATGAACAAGTAAAAGTTAACTATTTGTATCATATTGGTTTTGCCCTGTCCGTCCGTCACACTACATTTCTGATCAGTAACTGGAGAACCATTTGACCTAGAACCTTCAGACTTCATAGGGTTGTAGGGCTTATGGAGTAGATGACGACCTCTATTGTTTTTGGGGTAATTCCATCAAAGGTCAAGGTCACAGGGGCTTGAACATGGAAAACCTTTTCCGATCAATTACTTGAGAACAACTTGACTTAGAATGTTGAAACTTCATAGGATGATTGGACATGCAGAGTAGATGACCCTTATTGATTTTAGGGTTACTTTGTTCAAGGTCAAGGTCACAGAGGCCAGAACATGGAAAACCATATCCAATCCATAACTTGAGAACCTTTTGACCTAGAACCTTCAAACTTCATAGCGTGATAGGACTTACAGAGTGGACAACTCTGTCATTTTGGGGTCACTTAAGTTAAGCAAAGGTCGAGATCACAGGGACCTGAACATGGAAAACTCTTTTGGATCAATAACTTGAGAATCACTTGACCCAGAATGTTGAAACTTCATGGAATGATTGGACATGCAGAGTAGATGACCCCTTTTGATTTTAGGATCACTTGATCAAAGGTCAAGGTCACAGGGGCCAGAACATGGAAAACAGTTCGACACAGAATGTTGAAACTTCATGGGATGATTGGACATGCAGAGTAGATGCTCCCTATTGTAGCCAGCCATCAGTGTCTCTTTGACTTTCACTCCTTCCCTTCTTGCCTATTACTAGTATGCTTTGGGGGAGAAATATGCTTTTCTACAAAAGTATCTTCTAGTTCATGTCAGTAAAAATGTTTGTTTTCGAGAAAATAGGTTTGTATATAATTTCTAACTTGTTTTTATTTAATACATGCCTATCCATGTTTCTTGCCAAAATGATAGAAAGAATAGACATGGATCTAATAAATACATATCTGTAGTGTTGTGATTATGCCCTGCAATCAACCTTGTTAAGGCAAGACCAATTGGCTGTAATAAAAATAATCCTTTTTTTCTATCAAAACTTATACAAAATATAGATACAACAGTGATGACTTATGTGAAGCACGAACTGTCTCCATCTTAGACAATCATAACTATTGTTAAATTATTATATATGCAATACTTTTGATAATATTGTTAGTTTTAGAAGCCAACTAAAGATTGAATTTATAACTAAACTTGCCAGTAGTTTCTACTCTGTCTGTGGGTCTAGTCCTATAGGACTGTTTATGCCAGATATGAAGTGACTACTCAGTGCATGTACAGTAATCCAAAATGTAGTTCCATGTTGTTGATGAAATATGGAATTATCAGGCTTATAAGGATGCGACAGTCTAGACCTAGATCTAGACCACTTTAATTGTAAATTTCCAGGTGTTAGTTGTATTCAGTGAGAAAATGTCAACATAAGCATAATAATTGCTTAAAAGTAAAAGCTTAAAAGTAAATTTCATGGGAGCATTTTCAGAGGGTGTTGTTTTTCCTAAACAGACTATAGAAGACATTATTGAACGCATGCCACTGAACGCTGATCCAACGTTTTTAGCTCATCTGATTTTTTGAAAAAAAATGATGAGTTATTGTCATCACTTGAGCGGTTGTCGGCGTCGGCGTCGGCGTCGGCGTTGCCTGGTTAAGTTTTATGTTTAGGTCAGCTTTTCTCCTAAACTATCAAAGCTATTGCTTTGAAACTTGGAATACTTGTTCACCATCATAAGCTGACCCTGTATAGCAAGAAACATAACTCCATCTTGCTTTTTGCAAGATTTATGGCCCCTTTTGTACTTAGAAAATATCAGATTTCTTGGTTAAGTTTTATGTTTAGGTCAACTTTTCTCCTAAACTATCAAAGCTTTTGCTTTGAAACTTGGAATACTTGTTCACCATCATAAGCAGACCCTGTACATCAAGAAACATAACTCCATCTTGCTTTTTGCAAGAATTATTGCCCCTTTTGGACTTAGAAAATCAGTTTTCTTGGTTAAGTTTTATGTTTAGGTCAGCTTTTATCCTAAACTATCAAAGCTATTCCTTTAAAACTTGCAACTCTTGTTCACCATCATAAGCTGACCCTGTACAGCAAGAAACATAACTCCATCCTGCTTTTTGCAAGATTTATGGCCCCTTTTGGACTTAGAAAATATCAGATTTCTTGGTTAAGTTTTATGTTTAGGTCAACTTTTTCTCTTAAACTATCAAAGCTATTGCTTTAAAACTTGCAACTCTTGTTCACCATCATAAGCTGACCCTGTACAGCAAGCAACATTACTCCATCCTGCTTTTTGCAATTATTATTGCCCCTTTTGGACTTAGAAAAATCATTTTCTTGGTTGAATATTATGTTTAAGTCAACTTTTCTCATAAACTATCAAAGCTATGCTTTAAAACTTGCAACAGTTTTTCACCATCATAAGTGGACACTGTACATCAAGAAACATAACTCTATCCTGCTTTTTGCAAGAGTGATGGCCCTTTTTAGACTTAGAAAATCATGGGTAGGACAATATTTCTATTATACAAAAAAAATCAGATGAGCGTCAGCACCCGCAAGGCGGTGCTCTTGTTTTATGTAACATAACATCACAATACTTTTTAGCTCGTCTGATTTCCCTGGAGGGGAGCGGTGGTCTAGTGGTTACGGTGTCGGCCGCTCAACCCGGGGGTTGTGGGTTCGAGCCCTACTGGGGTCACGACCATGACTTTTCATATGACACCAGTACTGGTGTTTCCAGGAGGCGGACTCGAGAGTGGTTCAAATAAGCTTAAAGCTTTCATCACAATCGAGCTGAAATAAATTAGTATAAACTAATAACTCTTATCATGCTGGACACGATTAATTCTGCCTTTGCGACCAGTGTAGATCATGATCAGCCTGCACATCTGTGCAGTCTGATCAAGATCTGCACTGGTCGCCATTAAGTCAGTATCTTATATTTTTGTAAACATCCCTTTTAACAGTTAATGGTACTGTCCAAAATGAAAGATAGACAAGTTCATTATAGAAATTTAGCGAGGAAAAGGATAAGATGCTGTCTAAGTCACTATCCTTAAAACAGTTTAAAACTGTAAACTCACACAGATATTAACAAAAGGCAAAAAACTTCTTAGCCAAAACCCAGTTTTACCACACGAGGTTTTATAATGAAATTCAACATTATGACACTAACATTACAAATTATTTTGTTTGTTGAGCAATTTGAATATTTCAGGATTCACAGAAAGATTGTTTGGTTCGAAAAAATGTTTACTACAAAAGAGATATTTTGGACAGCCAGCTTCACAGACCCACCCTCATCTAGTCAGCCAAGGGGAGGTCACTCCAGGAATAAGCAAGGAAGAATATGAGCATAGAAGAACAAGTCTTGTGAACAGAATAGTGCAAAATTCAAAGAATTCATTGCAAAACCATATTGTTATCTTACCTTCAGCTTCAAAAGCTTACATGACACATGATATTCCATACCCTTTTAGACAGAATACAGAATTTCTCTACTTGTCTGGTTTCCAGGAACCTGATAGTGCCTTAGTCATTCATACAACAAGTACAGGGTACAAGTCCGTCCTGTTTGTGCCAAAGAGAGACCCTGATAGGGAATTATGGGATGGTCCAAGATCGGGAGATAAGGGGGCTTTAGAACTGACTGGTGTTTCAGAAGCGTATGATACAGATAATTTTGAATCGTATTTGTACGAGTATTGTAAATCGTACCATGATTATATGATTTGGTATAGTTTGAATAGACCAGTCCATGAACATTTCCATAAAACTGTGATAGAAGATTTCTTAAAACAAGATGGTAAGAAAGGGATCGAGAGACCAGTGGCTCAGGTTCAACAACTGAGGGTTATAAAGTCACCCGCAGAGGTAGAACTGATGAAACATACAACTGAAATTGCTTCCCAAGCTTTTATTGACGTCATGAAGTTCTCAAAACCAGGTGTAAGTACTTACTTGACAAATGTGTAGCTTACTGTTAATGATATGATAAAATTATTCTAAATTATTCTAAAACTTAATTTTTATCACACTGATTGTTTTGCTGTAAAATGACTGATAGCTAAAGTATGCTGATGCTTTGGTTAAACTCATTATTTAACATATATATATATATACCAAAGTAAGATCGTTACAAGGTTAATCTAATCATCCTCCCATTTATTGTTCAAAGAATTGAATTCCATGCAGAACTCTGGTTGCTATGGCAACGAAAAGGAAAAGCTTTAAAAATCTTCTTGTTCAAAACCGCAAGGCCTAGAGCCTTGATATTTGGCATGTGACATCATCTAATGGTCCTCTATGAAGATTGTTCAAATTGTGCCCCTGGGGTGAAAAGAGGCCTCGCCCCAGGGGTCACAAGTTTTACATAGACTTATAAAGAAAAAACTTCAAAAATCCTCTTGTCTAAAACCACAAGACCTAGGCCTTTGATATTTGGTATGTAGCATTGCCTTGTGGTCCTCTACCAAAATTGTTCAAATTATAACCCTGGGGTGAAAAGAGGCCCTGCCCTGGGCGATCTCAAGTTTAACATAGACTTATATAGGGAAAAAAATAAAAGTCTTCTTGTTTGAAAGTTCAAGGCCTAGGCCTTTGATATTTGGTATGTAGAATTACCTAGTAGATCTCTAACAAGACTATTCAAATTATGCCCTTGGGGTGAAAAGAGGCCCCACCCCTTGGGTCACTTGTTATATGAATTATATCTAAGGAATAAATACTTCAAAAATGATCAGATCATATTTCCTAGACTGTTTAATTATAATTACCTGATGACCCCAAGCAATTAGGGGTCACTAAACTGTGACCTTGACCTACTGACCTACTTCCTTGTTTTTTTAAGATACAGCCTTGAAATTTGGATGACATGTACAGTTTTGCACACCGATCTTAAAACTGACTTTCAATGACCATGAATGTGACCTACTGACCTACTTTCTAATTTTTTAGCATCAGTTTGCCATTTTAAACATGTGGCTCATATTACTCAGGTGAGCGATTCAGGGTCTTCAGGGTCATCATGACCCTCTTGTTTTTTTATTATGCCCCCCTTCGAAGAAGGAGGGGTATATTGTTTTGCAGATGTCGATCGGTCTGTCGGTCAGGTCGGTCAGTCGGTCGGTCGGAATGTAGACCAATCCGTTTCCGGATGATAACTCAAAAAGGCTTGAGCCTAGGATCATGAAAATTGATAGGGAGGTTGGTCATCATCAGCAGATGACCCCTATTAATTTTGAGGTCTAAATGTCAAAGGTCAAGGTCACAGTGACCCTGAATAGTTAAACGGTTTCCAGATGATAACTCAGTAACACTTGGGCTTAGAATCATGAAAGTTGATAGGGAGGTTTGTCAAGACCAGCAGATGACCCCTATTGACTTTGAGGTCTGTATGTTAAAGGTCAAGGCCACAGTGACCCTGCACATTTAAACGGTTTCCGGATGATAACTCAAGAACGCTTAGGCCTAGGATCATGAAAGTTTATAGGGAGGTTGGTCATCACCAGCAGACGACCCCTATTGATTTTGAGGTCAGTATGTCAAAGGTCAAGGACACAGTGACCAGGAACAGGAAAATGGTTTCCAGGCAATAACACAAGAACGCTTGGGCCTAGTGTCAGGAAATTAATAGTGAGGTTGGTCATAACCAGCAGATGACCCCTATTGATTTTGAGGTCATTAGGTCAAAGGTCAAGGTCACATTGTCCAGAAACAGTTGAACGGTTTCTGATCTTTCTGTCCAAACCAACAGGGCCTAGGGCTTTGATATTTGGTATATAGCAAAATCTGGTGGTCCTCTACCAAGATTGTTCAGATTATTTCCCTGGGGTCAAATACGGCCCCACCCCGGGGGTCACATGGTTTATATAGAATTATATAGGAAAAAACTTTGAAAAACCTCTTGTCCGAAACCACAGGGCCTAGGGCTTTGATATTTTGTATATGACATCATCTAGTGGTCCTCTACTAAGATTGTTCAAATTATTCCCCTAGGGTCAAATATGACCCTGCCCTGGGGGTCACATGGTTTATATAGACTTATATAGGGAAAAACTTTGAAAGTCTTCTTGACCAAACCACAAAGAGTAGGGCTTTGATATTTGTAATGTAGCATCATCTAGTGGTTCTCTACCAAGTTTGTTCAAATTATCCCTCTAGGGTCAAATATGGCCCCGCCCCGGGGGTCCCATGGTTCATAAAGACTTGTATAGGCAAAAAACTTAGAATCTTCATGTCCATAACCTACGTCATTCAAATTTGGACCACATGTACAGTTTTGAGTGGCAAGATGAAGCTTGACATGAGTTGACCTTGATCTTGACCAAGTGACCTACTTTCACATTTCTGTAGCTACAGCCCTCAAATTTGGACCACGTGCATAGGTTTGTGTACTGAAACAAACTTTGACCTTGTTATTGACCTAGTGACCTACTTTCACATTTTTGAAGCTACAGACTTCAAATTTGGACCACATGCTTAGTTTTGTGTTTCGAAATAAAATATGACCTTGATTTTGACCTAGTGACCCTTTTTTCACATTTCTCAAGCTACAGCCTTCAGATTTGAACCACAAGCATAGTTTTGTGTACCGAAGTAAACTTTGATCTTGAGATTGACCTAGTGACCTACTTTCACATTGCTGAAGGTACAGGCTTCAAATTTGGACCACGCGCACAGTTTTGTGTTTTGAAATAAAACTTGACCTTGATTTTGACCTAGTGACCTACTTTCACATTTCTCAGGCTACAGCCTTCAAAGAACTTTTGTTTACAGTGAGCATACAATTTCTGTTCCTTGTGCAATTACTGAATGCATCAAGGGGGGCATTTCGTGTTCGAGCTCTTGTTATTTAAGTTTTGCTGAAAGAAATCTAGTCTGATGAATCTTCAAGCTAGACAAATTTTGACTTGTCCTGACAGAAAATTCTTTTCTGTTCATTTATGAACTATTCTATTCAGGGAGATTGTATTTGAGCCTGTCTATGATGATTTATGTACTTTTTAGATAAATGAGTCCCACCTATATGCCAGAATGGATTATGAGTGTCGGATGAAGGGTGCCGAGATTTTAGCATACCCTCCGGTTGTTGCAGGTATAATATCTTTCTTTCTTTTTACTTGGATTCTAGCATAAAACTTCTGTTCTTGTCACTTTTCAGGGGTGTTTTAGCAAGAGAGAAAATGTGTGTTAACAGAGAGATTCTTGCGCTCACGTGCTGTTACAACACCTTTTTATATGTGTGCGTTCTGTGGCAAAGCATAAACACATTACGGCCCGAAAACTGATAATTAAAACAGAAATGATGTCAACGTGAAAAAAACGCAGACGTTCCTGCGTGTTTCATGGAATAATGACATTGAGGGAGAATGTATTCATTTATTAGTTTTTTTTTGCGTTTTATGCTAGAGTAGTGTTAGCACATGTTCATTTCATGTTATAACATCTTCAGAATCCCTCGGGTACCAACCAATCCCTCAGGATTCTGCAGACGTTATAACACGAAAAAACATGCGTTATCCGTACAAATTATGGTTCAGGTTGGGATGCACTTTTGCTCTATCTCAGTTAATGCTAAATTTAGATTTGATTCAAACTTAAATTGTTGTTCTTCATTATTAGCCTCATGATGTGACACATGGTTCATAACTTTTACAGAAATTTTCCACGAAATATGTTCCTTTTATACTTATTTTATGTTTTGATACACTATATGTCTGTGTTTTTTAAGAAATAATAAGTATCAGAATTAGGTTTATCATAGAATAACCAGAGTTTAGAGTTCTTATGTGTATGAATATATCACGAAGACCGAAGGCCTGGGTGATATATTTCTACGCTTAAGAACGGCAAACAAGGGTTATTCTACGATAAACCTTATTTAGATACTTATTATTTCGATTCTAACATGACTTACTTCAAATAATGGTAGACAAGAATCAGAGGAGTATTTTCATCAAACCTAAATTACAACATTAGCCAAAACACTGTGCGCGCGCAGCATAGATCAAGGTCGGTTTATTGCAGAATAACTGAGATAGATTTTGCTCTTAGACAACAAGAATGTAGGTTATTAGCTGGTCATGTTAGAATACTTAATACATTTGACACAGACTTATTAATAAGCTATTATCCATATCTTCATTCAAATTGGAGTCATTAACACTCCATTGACAACTCCAGATGTACCCAGTTTCATTATCCAGCATCGAAATAGTCGAGTGCACTGTCTCCTGTGACAGCAGCTCTTGTCTTCTTTGTGTGTTGAAGTTGTTAACACATCTTGGGAACTCCCTTTTGTCAGTGTAAACATACATGTATGATCTGTTTTCTGAATTTTAAAAGTCTCTTAATACCAAATAACTGTTCTTTTTTCTACATCCTACAAGTAATACCACAAAAAATATTTTAGTTTTATAGTTGCACACATTACAGAAATAGAACAAACTTGATAGTTGATTGGCAGTGTTTGTTTTAAGGCTAAATTTTTCTCACAGGAATGGAAATGTGTTTGTACATAGATGTTAAGTTTATATTTTTATCCTCAGGTGGAGATAGAGCTAACATTATTCACTACATTAACAATAATCAAATCATACAAGATGGAGAAATGGTGTTGATGGATGCTGGCTGTGAATATCATGGATACACAAGTGATATTACAAGGACATGGCCTGTCTCAGGTAAATAAACTTGTGATATCAGTAGTACAAGGCTATTCTTGGGTAAATAAACCAGTAATATCAGTAGAACCAGGCTGTTCTCAGATGGGGAAACCTAGTGTGTAGCCTCTAGAAATAAAATTGTTACTTACTTACTTACTTAGGTAACCAGTGATAGCAGTAGTACCAGGTTTTTTCTCAGGTAAATAAACCAGTGATATAAGTAAAACTGGGCTATTCTCTGGTAAATAAACCAGTGATATCAGTAACACCAGGATAGTCTCTGGTATATAAACCAGTGATCTCAGTAACACAGACTATTCTCTGTTAAATAAACCAGTGATATCAGTAATACAAGGCTTTTCTCTGGTAAATAAACCAGTGATACAAGTAACACTGGGCATTTCTCAGGTAAATAAACCAGTGATATCGGTAATACTGGGCATTTCTCAGGTAAATAAACTAGTGATATTGGTAATACTGGCCTCTCTCAGGTGAATAAACTAGTAATGTTAGTAACATCAGGCTATTCTCAGGTAAATGAATGTCTGAACCCCTGTCCTTTGGACTGAGAGCGAAGCGTGTTAGCATTAAACAGTTACAGCTAACTACTTTAATTGTTTGAACTTATTTTTATGCCTCCCCCCCCCCCCCCCTCTCCCCCCACCCCCACTTTGAAGAAGGAGGGGGTATATTGTTTTGTAGATATTGGTCGGTTGGTCTGTAGATTGGTTTCCGGATGATAACTCAAAACACTTAAGCCTAGGATCATGATAGTTGATAGGGAGGTTGATCATGACTAGTATATGACCCCTGTTGATTTTGAGATCAGTAGAACATAGGTCAAGGTCACATTAACTAGGAACAGCTATATGGTTTCTGGATGACAACTCAAGAACTCTTTTGCCTAGGATCATGAAAGCTGATAGGGAGGTTGATCTTGACCAGCAGTTTTTGAGATCAGTAGTTCAAAGGTCAATATCACAATGACCCAGAATAGTTCAACAGATTCCAGACAATAACTTGAGAATGCTAAGGCTTAAGATCACGAAACTTAATAGGGAGGTTGATCATAACTAGTAGATGACCCCTTTTGATATCAGTATGTCAAAGGTCAAGGTCAGAGTAACCCAGAACAGTTAAACTGTTTCTGGATGATAACTTGAGAATGCTTGGGCCTAGGATCATGAAACTAAAAAGCGAGGTTGACCACAACCAGCAGATGACCCCTATTGATTTTGAGATCAGTAGGTCAAAGGTCAAGTCGGTCAAGGTTACACTTTTCTGGAACAGTTAAGCCATTTCTTGACGATAACTTGAGAATACTTTGACCTAGGATCAAACAACTTAATAGGGAGGTTGATCATGACCAGCAGATGATCCCAATAGGTTTTGAGGTCAGTAAGTCAAAGGTCAAGGTCACATTGACCCAGAACAGTAAAACTTTTTGCCAGATAACTAGAGAATGCTTTGGTCTAAGATAACATTTGATATGGAGGTCACTCATGACTGGTAAATGATCCATAGTTATTTATTTGAGGTCAGTAGGTTAAACGTCCAGTGCACAGTGACCAAATAATTGTGCACCCCCCCCCCCAATGAGTGGTGGGGGCATATAGATTTGCTCTTGTCCGTGCGTCCGTCTGTGCGTCTGTCCAAACTTCGTGACGCGCCTAGCTCTAGAAGTATTTGATATAAATCAGTGAAACCTTGCATGAGTCTTTATCATTGTATGAACTTGCCCACCTATTTTTCGTCTGGCTCTGCTCCCTAGTTTTACAGTTATGGCCCCTGAAATGGTCAAAAATGCTCATTTTCACCTTGTGACATGCCTAGCTCATGAAGTATTTGATATAGATTCATGAAACCTTGCATGAGTCTTAATCATGATATGAACTTGTGCACCTCCTATTTTTCATCTGGGTCCGCCCCCAATTTCTAGAGTTATGGCCCATGAAATAGTCAAAACTGCACATTTTCACCTTGTGACACACCTAGCTCAAAAAGTATTTAATATAGATTGATGAAACCTTGCATGAGTCTTAATCATGATATGAACTTGCACACCTCCTATTTTTCATCTGGGTTCGCCCCCTATTTCTAGAGTTATGGCCCCTGAAATAGTCAAAAATGCACATTTTCACCTTGTGACACGCCTAGCTCAAAAAGTATTTGATATAGATTGATGAAACCTTGCATGAGTCTTAATCATGATATGAACTTGCGCACCTTCTATTTTTCATCTGGGTCCGCCCCCTATTTCCAGAGTTATGGCCCCTGAAATAGTAAAAATATGCACATTTTCACCTAATTATGTGCCTCATTCAAAAAGTATTCAATGAACATTCATGAAACCTTGCTTGAGTCTTTATCATAATGTGACCTTACACTTTGCATTCTTCTTCAGAATTTTAGCGTTTATTACAGAGTTATGGCCCTTGAAATAGCCAAAATAGTGGATTTTTTGTTTGTGATGCTCATAGCTCAAAAAGTATATGGTATAGAATAATGAATCCTTTTCATAATTTTTTTTTGAGGCTATACCCCATTATGACTGCAAACATTTGAATTATTTCCCCTTATTTGTGACAAATGTACCAGTGGGGGGCACACCCTGTGTCCTACAGACACATCCTAGTTTCTGTTTCTTTTGCAGTTACTAAATGCATCAAGGGGGGCATTTTGTGTTCTACGAGTCCTTGTCTTGAATTTGCTCTGATATGTCCCATTTTATTTATTTGCAAAGTATTTAATTTATGATGTTGAGAACAATTAAACAGAAAGTACATTGGGATATACCTGCTTTATACTGAGACACACTAATACATTTTTTTTACATTACAATATACAAACTATTTTTTGTCTCCAGGAAAATTTACAACAGCTCAGAGGAAAGTTTATCTGTCAGTGCTAGCCATACAACAAGTTTGTATATCAATGTGTACCCCAGAGTTCAGCCTCTCACAGATCTATCGAGAGATGGTGAATCAGATAGCTCTACAGCTGGTCCTGTTAAAGCTGGTCCCTAGTGCATTGGTGGAAGATAAATCAAAATTGTTAAAGGTACCAGATTTTTTCTCAGTTTTATGCCCTAGTTATGGTTCCATGCTTCTAGTAAATCAGGTTAAAGGAAATTTTTGCTTGCCTGTTCAAGGCCTCAAGGCACATCTTTTTATTATTCAGTGATAGCTCTGGTCTGGATCCATGCTGGTCGCAAACCCACTATGTTGGTTTTCTCATGGCACGGCTCACTTGTATTTCAGGCAGTGAACAAGTTCTGTCCCCATCATGTTGGTCACTACCTAGGAATGGACGTTCATGACACTGCTCTTATCAGTAAAGATATAAAACTACAACCAGGAATGGTCATCACCATAGAACCAGGTTAGTATCTGTAATCTTAGAAATAACACGAATGCTGGGTAGGCTATCCCTAGAAACTGTAATGTCAAAACACAATAGTGTTATTATGTTAACACATCAATATTGCTGTGGATTGGTTTTTTTGTTTGTCTCTTTTATATCATCAAAGAAATTCAAGCTTTACATGAGGTATATATAAAGGGAGGTAATGAATGTGCCATTTTTATATTGTCATATACTTGTACTTGTAAGCCTCACATTTAGCCTTAAAGAAAGATAATATTTGTTAACTTTTACGGGATTGAATAAAGTGGTTCAATGGTAACACGCTCTGACTATGAAACCAGTGGTCGTGAGTTCAAGCTCCCGCTGCTCTAACTACAAGTTAATAATATTAAGATAGAAATATAGATGCTTTACACCTGATACACCTAAGAATCAGAGAAACTGATATGAAATTTGCAAGCCTCACTGTTTGTAATTACATGTACCAGTATTATCAAAACTATAATTATTGCAAATACTAAAGTACTGTCATTATTGGTTTAATACAGCAGTTGGGCTTTAAGAGCTTATAACCAAAATGATGAGCATAAAATCAAACAAACTAGGTGTTATTTGTGTAATTGTCTTAGTTGATTAAATGTTTTTGGGAGCAGTATACAGTCCCATACATCATTCGCTTAACCAGTCCAATATCCAGGGTTTCAAACTATTATTTACTTGTCTGCTGCAAGTGAACTTCGCTTGATAAAAATGTGTTTTGCCATTTCATTTCTCACCGAGTTGCAAGCACTAGCCTTATCTACATTTACATAATGATACAGGTGTAAGCTAGTCATAATTATTTTTAAAAGCATGCAGAAAAACAAATTGTACATTTTATCATGCCATTGCTATACATTACTATAACTACTGCCTGATAAAGCCTGTCTGAGAAAAGCAGCCTTTCTCAGGTCAAAATGAATGAATGAGTTGGGTTTTACGGCGAATCGACAAAAAAAGGTCATATATCGCCGAGTTCTCAGGTCACTTTTACACTGTAAACCTATGATAATTCTAAGGACATCATATTGTAAGGGCCCCCACCTACTTTATTGCCAGACTATTTTCTATATTAAATAGAAAAACAGGTATATTTAGTAATTTGCACTCCTATTTAACAAAAAACTAAAAAGTTGTTAAAGGGTAAGGAAAGCCCGAAAATAAGTTAATTTTATATGAAAGTCATCATCAAGCCTTTCATAAAGCTGAAAGAATTTTTAAAATCGGACAACTATTGAAAAAGATATGGCAGTTTGAAATTAAAGAAAATGACTGATAATGGAGGCAGCCATTTTAGTGTGTTTATGATGTCATTTACACACTACTGAAAAATTTATTTAGCAAATAACCTTTTAAAAGACTAATTTTCATATGTTTCTTCAGTGTAAGATGTAAAACATGATAATTTCTTTCATTATAGCTGGAAAAAGTAGAGAAATTATTTTACAGTAATAAGTACATGTAAATGCAGTTCAAATGTGTATCTAAAAATTTATTAAATCCGCCATTTTGTTTTTTGTTCCCATGGAAACAAAATGGCCGCCAATTTGACCAAATATTTAAATACTCATAACTTTCTCATTTTTACTCCGATTTTGAAAATTCTTTCACTTCTTTAAATGATTTAAGAAATCCCAACTGACAAAATTAACATTAGAACAAAGTTGCCTTTCCCTTTAATAATGGGCATGATAAATAGAATAACAGGTTACTGTCTTTTGAGAAAAGGATTTCTCAGACCCGGTTAGATATGGTCCTGAGAATCCCTTTCTCAAAAGACAGTAATCTGTTATTCTCTGTTTCTTAGACGAAGTAGCCCGCCCGCTTAGCTCAGTAGGTAGAATGTTGGGCTATGGATCGCAGGGTCGTGAGTTCGATCCTCGGGCGGGGCGTATGTTCTCCGTGACTATTTGATAAACGACATTGTGTCTGAAATCATTAGTCCTCCACCTCTGATTCATGTGGGGAAGTTGGCAGTTACTTGCGGAGAACAGGTTTGTACTGGTACAGAATCCAGGAACACTGGTTAAGTTTACTGCCCGCCGTTATATGTCTGAAATACTGTTGAAAAACGGCGTTAAACCCAAAACAAACAAACTTAGAGAAAGTGAAGTGAGTGTTCTGTTCTATAAAGGAGAATATTTTATGGATACAATCTTGCCACTTTTAATATTTTTTGTGAGTAATATGAGAAATTATTCTAGGATAGAATTCCTAGGTTGACGAACCATCATATAACCTAAGCTTTCATGTTTAAAAGAAAATAAAAACACTTCCGATTATAAACACAAGTTTATTTTTCGTTTAGGGTAAGTGTGGATTGAAAGACGGTCATAGTGGCTTACAACTTCAAACGTTAAATGGCGATTGAAGTTGAAAATCCTCACAAAGGGTGCGACCCGGGCATGCCTTAGATAATTTGAACCTCGTTGCGCCAAAGCCAGGTAGAACCAGGCACCACCTTTGGTACCATATAAAAACCAGGTACTTCCATGTACCATTTACAAACCAGGTACCCATTTTGTACCATATACGAACCAGGTACTTCCATGTACCATATGGTACTACCATGTACCATATACGAACCCGGTACCCATTTTGTACCATACACGGACCAGGTACTTCCATGTACCATATACGAACCAGGTACCCATTTTGTACCATATACGAACCAGGTACTTCCATGTACCTTATACAAACCAGGTACCCCTTTGGTACCATACAATAACCAGGTACACCATGTACCATATACGAACCAGATACCATTGGCGCAACATAAACCTAATAACAACAAATGTAACCTATGTAAATGGTTGAGCAACTATAAGAACGCCTAGCCCTTTTCGCTCTCTGGCCAATTCTTATATGCTCGAAAAAATGAACCAGAAAAAATTGAATTTTGAACCCACGAGTGTCACCAACCCCGGTAAATGGCGGCGGCTGGTCAGGGACCCATGAGTATGCAAAAAGATTTAGTAATTGACAGTTAACAACTCAGTATGGCATGCCCTAGTCGCACCCAGACGTAAGAATTTTCTGCCAGTATGACAGAAGAAAGATTAGAAGAGAGAAAATAAATAAAAGAGATGAAAGTAAAAGAAAATATTTAGAGTTTAAAGTTATAAGTTCTGGTACCGGCTTAAGATAACAAGCTAAGCAATTTTAAAATAACAAACAGGAATATATGTATCTCCTTGACGCACTCACTTCACATCATTTATAACTGTCACCATGTACATCTGATTTGCAAATGGTATAAGTAATCATAATCATAAACTAGGCAAAATGTCTTAGAGTCAAGTGTTTCAAATAAGCACCTTTAAACCTAAGTAAAAGTTAACAAACAGGAATATATGTATCTCCTAAACGCAGGCACTTCACATCATTTCTAAATGTCACCATGTACATCTGATTACAAATGGTATAAGTAATCAAAATCATAAATTAGGCAAAGATGTCTTAAAGTGTCAAGTTCTTTAAATAAGCACATTTAAATACAAGTAAAAGTTAACGCTGGTGAATGTTAACGATCAATATAGATATTTTGAACCAGTACAGAATACATTTCCATCACAGTGTCACTGGTTTCATCGTATCCTGTGATCCTTCCGAATAAGGCTGAATGATATAATCATTGGCTTCTGAGCGATACTATGATGTTGAACTTCAAAAGTAGCATATTGTGTCGATTCTGTCTGGTTATAGCGTTTCTTGACTCATGTGCTTTAACATCTGATGCCATAAAAAGTAAAGCATTCTGAAAGAGTGAGAAAAACTCGGCAGCAAAAAAGTAACAAGAATGTTGCAAAAATAGGCAAGTATTGCATATAACGTGTAACTGCCTTAATACTTTACCATTATAATTATTGATTGAAAATCTATAGTATCATAAAACAAACGAAATAGTATTTAAATTATGCTAAAAAGGGGTGCGGTGGGCGGGTTGTTCTTAAAACGGCCTCGTGACTTTACTTATAAATTATCGTCTGCTACGAAATCTCGCGATACATACCATAGCAACGACTTAGCGTTATGACAACCGATGCAAAATTACAAACAAACAATTAAATTGGAATTTAGCCAGAATAAACAAGATTAATTGGAAGGATTAATCTATATTATTTATGTATTTGTTTTCTTTCAGGGATATATATCAAAGCTGACAGCACAGATGTACCTCCAGAATACCGTGGTATTGGTATCAGAATAGAGGATGATATTTTAATCACAGAGTCAAAACCGGTTGTCCTTACAAAATCATGCCCCAAACATCCAGATGACATTGAGCAGATAATGTCCCAAACATGTAGATGACACTGATTAATGGGATAAAAGTGGTCAAAATCAGTAAAAAATATCAGGAAAGGATATAAGAAGGCATTTACATACAGGTTTAGTGATGGACATAAAAACATAAATGATGAGGGTTATCTTGTTTTATTGTGCCACACAAAATGTTGGTAGGGTGGGACAGGGCAGTTAGGTTTGCCTTTGTCCACTGTCCTGATGCCTGTCCCTCCATCCGTCTGAATTTGTTTCATGCATGCCTCAAAAAGTATTTTACCCAAACATTGTAGGATTGTTATTCATAATATGAAGTTGTGCATTTATGGATTTGTTGTGATTTCACTCCAGCCAGAATTATGGACCTCTACTTCAAAAACGTGGGACAAAGGACTTTGAAAAATGTTCTGTTTTTCGTACCATAAACATCAGTTTTAGAAAAAAATTCTGAAAAGCACATAAGTGTTCAACGCTTATAAGGAATATTTCACCAAGAAAACACAGTAAATGTATATATTTTAAGAATTAAGCATATGTCATTTGACTTGTCTCAGGCACCAGGGTTATAAAACTGAATTCTAGAACCAGTCTCAGGAAGCAACTACATGGTCATTTTCAGGACTGAGCTTAATTTCAACCAATCAGATTCTTCAGTCTTAGACTGGTCTCCAAATTCTGACTCAGGATATCACAGAACAGTTGATACATTAAAAATATTCACATATTACCAAGTTAAATGTGTTGTCTAAAACCACAAGGTCCAAAGGGTATAGAACGAGTGGAGGCCAGTCACGAAAAGCAATCTTGCCATTGGTCAACTTCCAGTTTACGCTGAGAGACAGTTAGATACTGGAGATTTGAGACTGGGCTCTAAATTAAGTTACCAGACTGGTTTGCAGTTTTATAACGATGGGCAGAGTGGAACTGAACACAATTTGCTATGAAAGTCTGTGTGATATCGATTATGTAATATCTGCGGTCGTATTAATGTACCAAACAGTATTGTGATAGAGACTTTGCTCAGATTTTTCTGATTAAGGTTAATTGCTTTATTTAAATTATGGGATATATTTTTAGCTCACCTGGCACATAGTGACAAGGTGAGCTTTTGTGATCACCCTTCGTCCGTCGTCCGTCCGTCCGTGCGTCCGTCAACAATTTCTTGTCTGCACGATAGTGGTTTCATTTATGATTTTATTTTAACCAAACTTGCACACAACTTGTATCACCATAAGATCACGGTTCCTTTCTTGAACTGGCCAGATCCCATTAGGGGTTCCAGAGTTATGGCCCCTGAAAGGGCAAAAATTAGCTATTTTGACATTGTCTGCACAATAGCAGCTTTATTTATGATTTGATTTTTACCAAACTGGCACACAACTTGTATCATCATAAGATTTTGGTTCCTTTCTTGAACTGGCCAGATTCCTTTATGGGTTCTAGAGTTATGGCCCCTGAAAAGGCCAGAATTAGCTATTTTGACCTTGTCTGCACAATAGCAGCTTTGTTTATGATTTGAATTTAATCAAACTTGCACAAAACTTGTGTCACCATAAGATCTCAGTTCCTTTCTTGAACCGGCCAGATCCCATAATGGGTTCCAGAGTTATGGCCCCTGAAAGGGCCAAAATTAGCTATTTTGACCTTGTCTGCACAATAGCAGCTTCATTTATGATTTGATTTTAACCAAAGTTGCACTCAACTTGTATCACCACAAGATCTTGCTTCCTTTCTTCAACTGGCCAGATTCTATCATGGGTTCCAGAGTTATGGCCCCTTAAAGGTCCAAAATTGGCTATTTTGGCTTTTGCAGCCATATAGAGACTTCATTTATGGTTTTTTTTGATACAGACTTTTAAAATATCTTCAACAACAATAAGTCTTGGATTCCGTGACAAATCAGATCCAATCATAGGTTCCAGAGTTATTTTATATCTGATTACCTCCCCTGATTGTAATCAAAATTGATTTATATCAGTTAGTACTTATAGGACTTATTTGAAATTTCATTATTGTTATTAGTTGGACAGAGACAATCAGGGTAGATAACTATGAACTGATTTATGTCAAATTACCTCCCTTTATTTCAAATTAAAATGGGTATATCTCCATAACTAATGAAGATACTGATCTGAAATTTCATTTATGTCAACAGATTTATTTGGCAGATCCTTCTTTTGTTCACTTACAATTTTTATTTTTTTAATTACTTCCCTGTTACGTTACTATAAATAGCTTATTTTTAGTAACTTTTTTATTATTGGCCGTAGGGAAAAACCGAGACCACTTTTCTGTGGTACAACATGGATGGTACCTCCAATTTTTAGGTGTATTTTGACATATCTATACCTTGTAAGAATTTTTTTGTTTTTTTGGTTAAATGTCTTCGCTTTGTTGTTCCTGTCCTTTGGACTTAGATATTTTTTCTTCTTGTCCTCAAGTGCAATGATAACAGGTGAGCGATATAGGGCCATCATGGCCCTCTTGTTTATTTTTATGCCCCCAGCATCTACTGATGCAGGAGACATATAGTGATTGTCCTGTCCATCCATTAGTTCATCTGTCCATCCATACGAGGTTAACCAAATGGGACTGTTTCGTCTAGCATCAATACCCCTTACAAGAATGAATTGATACTAATACAGATGTAAACTGTGACCATTCCTCATCTTCAAACGTCACCTGACCTCAGTTTGACCTTGACCTTGACCTCGTTTTGGACTCGTTTTGGACTTGGGTGCAAAATCTATCGACAAGGATGCCACTGGGGGCATCAAGCATTTATTGAACACAGCTTGTTTGTACTAGATGTATTTATTCAAAGGATACTATAATATCCCCCTTATATCAGAGTCGCTACAGAAAAATTTATTATTGTTAAATGTCAAAGAACAGGTTACATAGAGGAGGACTTATTTTGGGAAGAATTTAAGTCAAATTGTCTTTATACATGACATTAAAAATGCCTGTCATTAACACATTTTATTTTTCTAAGTGGTATTTCAGGAATATTGTGTATATACATGTCTTGTATATTTCATAAGTAATATTCAACACAAGATCATACAGTTACATTTTCAATTGCCATCCTGAAAGTATTTTATATGTTTAAAAAGCATTTGTTTCCATCTCTGGTAAATCAGCAAAAATGATTTCTGTTACAACAGAATAGTCTAATTGAAATTGTAAATTTTGCATTAGTCAAGTATTAAAACAAGACTATGCATATTTTTGAACTGATTGTTGTTGTAATTTCACTGAGTTTAAATAATTGTCATAATTCATTTTCCACATCTGAGTGGTTAAAATCACTAACTGTCAGTCACTTGTATGGGCCCTGCTTAGAGCTAACTTGTGGTAGGTCAATGTTCTATCCAGGTGCCAACCTGTGCTTTAAATAGTATTGGAAGGACATGCTGGAATGTCACCTGGGATCTTCCTTCTCCAATCAAACGGGAAAGGGGACCTGAACTTAAAACCAATAAGAATTATATTGTCCTTACTGCATAATTTTAGCATTGTATTATTATGCTCCTCCTTAGAAGAGAAGCTATTGTTTTCCTCATGTAAGTTCATCTGCCAGTCTGTCAGTCCAGGGTCTTTCAAAAATGAATGTGTCATTTTGAGTGACCCTGGTCAGTCCATCACATGGTGACAACTTTGATGCAATAACTGAAGGACCCTTTAAGCCTACATCATTCAGACTTCATAGGATGATTGCCTGTGGTCAGTAGATTATCGCTATTGTCAAGGTCAAGGTTGATGAAAACATTTTCTTAAAACTTCATATAGATTACACTTTACAAGATGATTGCTTTTGCTCAATAGGTCGTCCGTAATGTTTTTGGGGTCAGTAGTTCAAAGGTCAAGGTCACAGTGACTTTGAGACTGAAAAAATTTGCTATCAATAGCTGGAGAATACTTGGACGTATACAATCATTAAACTTAATGATTGCCTGCTGTCAGAAAATGACACTTATTGTTTGATCAATTAGTAAATACTTCAGCCTAGGACTGACAAACATTTTGGAATGATTGCTTGTGGCCAGTAGATGGCTCCTACATTTTTGGGTGTCAGTATGTTAAAGATCAACATGGCAGCAATCTTGGGACTCAAAATGGGTTCTTATCCATAGCTGGAGAAAGTTAGAGCTACCCATTAAACTCTTGGTAACATGATTTTCTCTGGTTAGTAGATCACTCTTTTCATGTAGGGGATCACAAGTTTAAAGTCACAGTGATCTGAAGACTGAAAATGGTTTTGGATATATAACTGGAAAATGTTCTTGCCTACAGCCATAAACTTCATAACATGATTCAGATTGTTTCCAGGCAGTAGGTAACCCAATTATTTTGGGGTCAGTATGTCATAGGTCAAGATCGCAACATACCTGAGGCTGAAAACTAAGTAGCTTCTGGTAGGCCATTGGGGGCATACTCGTATGTGATATTAAAATAACAGGAGGGGCACCTGGGGTCTTCCTCCACTATGACAATCACGAATGTCGCCATATGAATTATAATTGTGCTGATGTGAAGTTAAACCAAACTAACAAATTCCAAAATAGCTACAAACCAATATGAATGAAAAAAGCTCCAGTAATCTTTGTCTGATGGAATAGATGCACAAGCTTATGGAAAATAACCAGAAAAAATGATTTGAGAAATTGTTTTATGAAACTTAAATGTTTTCTCTTCATGTTTTGGGAAAAATCTTGGGCCTTAGTAATTTAATTAACAGTTGCACTTTTCAGTTGACAATGCTACTAAAGGCTTCTTCAATTGCACTGTTGTTTTAAAAATAAATGCTTTTAGAGCTCATTGTTGAGCTGTTAGGACCATTGGATGTAAGTCTACAATTTCTTTACGAACTGAAAATTAGCAAACTACCTTAATGATCTTTCGGAAGTATTTTTTTTCATAATTGAGAAATCTACTAGTTTGTCCTTGCAGAATTCTGGTAGCCATACCAACCAGAAGGATTCTGTGAAAAAATATTCCATGCTGATGAAAAAATATGGGAATTAGAGGGAATTGCCAGGGGCCTATATGGCCAAATAGCTAGTTTACCAACCTCGGATCACCACCCCACACTGATGTGAGTTTGAAACCTCACTTAGGGTGTACAGTTCTCTATGAGAGGAAGCCATCCAGCTAGGTAGCATGAGGTTTATTGCTCTGTTCAGATAGGTGAGGTTTATTGCTCTGTTCAGATAAGAGTGTAGAGGGGCACCTGAGGTATTCTTCCAGCAGTAAAAGCTGGAAAATTTACCAGTATGACCTTAATTGTAATACTGTAACAATGAACCCAACAAAAAAGTGAAGGTTGACACTTTTCCCAACATGTCTTCTTGTCAGAAAAAGCGCTAGCTCAGTTCAAAACTTCACAGACATTTCTATTGGTTAGTTTAGTTTATACTAATTTGTTTTAGCTTGATTGTGATGAAAGCTTCAAGCTTATTTGAACCACTCTTGAGTCCGCTTCCTGGAAAAAACAGTACTGGTGTCATATGAGAAGTCATGGTCGTGACCCCAGTAGGGCTCGAACCCACGACCCCTGGATTGGATGGGCGACACCTTATCCACTAGACCACCGCTGCCCTTTCTCTTGATGGATCTTCTGTCTTAGTTTTGAGACATCCATTGATAAAGCCTGTCCTAGTTTTGAGACATCAATTATTTATAGAGTTTCTGGTCCGTGGGCCAAGGCAAAAAAATTTAAAAGTCGTAACCCAGAAATTAGGCAAAGGTTGAGCTATACCATGATGTTATACTATCATTCAGGAAACTTTTAAGGGTGGATGTCGGTCTGAGTGACATGTCAGTAAAATTTAATGACGATTTTAAAAACGTTGGTGTCTAATAAATACGATTTTACATTGCATAGGGATATCGCTGATTTGGGTGGTAGAAGAGACATTTATGCGACATTTCTTATAACAAATCTTATCATTTAATGCCTAAAATAATCAGTAATTTACTTTTGTTGTCAAAGAATGCTACGATATGTATTATATACTGAATAAAATGTAAAAAGTAGGGGCTGATGTACCCCACCCACCACATTATTACATATATTTATGCGAGAAATCTTTAGAACTTTTAATCCTTTATAAAGGAACAGAATCCTAATGTTTACAGTAAAGAAAACGAAATGAATGAATAATTAAAATTTCAGACACCTTTACACTTTAATGTCAGTTGGCTAAACCTATGGTTTATGTTTTATTTCTGGGCGAATTGCATACTGACAGACCTATTCTTTGCTAGTGCAGTAGAAATGATGTAAGTATTGCAAAAACTAAAACGACCCCAAAAGTTTTATGGAAGTCCCCTATGGAGAACATCAAAATGGAAGCAGATCCAGCAATATAAGTCTTTATTAATTCAAGATGACAGCTATTTCAAATTAATCCAAAATTATTATAAATATGAGTTAATGCAACAAAAGTTTTTATATTTTGATGACTTTAGTTCTCTTCTATACTAGCTTAGGTCTTAGTCATTTTGTACGTAGTTATTAAATCACCCAAAATTTATGTTTGTTAAACTATCAACAAATTAGGTTATTTAGTTACGCAGACTATACAAATTAAGACGGCCACCACTTTCCAAATTTCCAAATAACTGCTTTAAATTTGATCAAACATGCACATATGAAAGAGGCGTAGCTCTTTAAAAGTCAAAACTATAACACGAATCACTTGATATTGATTGAAACATGTTACAGAGGATTTAACCGCTCACAAAATGACCACCTGAAATAGGCTACATGTACAAATATTGATGAGCTACTGCTGTTTAGATATTCAGTATTATAAAACAAACCAAATAAGTTTCCAAGGATTGAAGTTTGGTTATCCAGGTCAATCTAATAAAGATACTGTCCTGTCATTTTCAAACTGGTCGCCAAAAGTAAGTTTACAAACACATATGGATAAGATTTAAGTTATCATTGCTGTAATAGAAGTTAAAATAATTTCAATTGAAAACTACGTTACCAATATGAACTACTTCTGTTGTTTTAATCATGATGGCACCATTTTCAAAATGCGTACCATAAAAGACATAACAGTAATATGATTTAAATACTGCTTTTATTTCTTTTAAATCTAAACATGTTACTCTCAATTTTCATTCAAAGGATTTTGAATGCAGTTAAAATGTAATACTAATTTGTATCAGAATGGCTGCCTGATAGATGTTACATATACAGTGTATCCTAGTAGAATAATGAGAAATGGAGAATGGAACATATAATGAAATTGTCACTTTCTTCTGAGGTAGTGAAAAAGATCATTGTACAAACACTTACGTCTTTTTAAACATTTAAAGGGATTTATAATGTTCAATTGAAAACTACGTTACCAATATGAACTACTTCTGTTGTTTTAATCAAGATGGTGCCATTTTCAAAATGCGTACCATAAAAGACATAATAGTAATATGATTTAAATACTGCTTTTATTTCTTTTAAAACTAAACATGTTACTCTCAATTTTCATTCAAAGGATTTTGAATGTAGCTAAAATGTAATATTAATTTGTATCAGAATGGCTGCCTAAAAGATGTTACATATACAGTGTATCCTAGAAATGAGCATATACAGTTCTAAACCTATCAAAGCAATTTAAGATGCATATATATTGATGTACCTTTAGGTTGTGCTTGAAACTTTTATCTGTTTTATTTGAAATAGGAAGTGTCAGATATATCATACATCATTCAACAAAATCCTTTCAATGCGTATTCCTCTGAAATAGTGCCAAACTGTTATGAATATATCTGTAGTCATGCATTTGCTTGACATAATGAGCAGGTAGTACAGAGCTTCGCAGCTATAAATTTGAGCAAATCCTGGAATCAAAAAGTCGTGTATCGTATCTGTTTTTTTTTTATTTGGTTGTATGAGCAATAATTATTGGTATTGTTGTAATTAATATTTAAAGTAACGTATGTTTCAACCCCTTTTAGGATGTAGCTTAATGATTTTACTACGGAATAAAACACTTAACTAAAAAGAGTTTTTACAGATATGTCATGAAGATATCAATATACCACTGGCGTTTTCCAAGCAAATAGTACAGACTCTGTAAGTATGTACATATGCATTTATACGTGTATGATGAACTTATTCTGATACTGATACCGAAAAGTGACTGCCCGCAACCTCTCATATCAAAATTTAGAGTATATTTCTGTCATATGATGTACATAGGTGTTATAATGTGTCCTCTTGTGTAGTTCTGAAACATACGTTACCGAAATTAGATTAAGGTAGTTACTAGACTTAATGGTTGAAACACAGTTACATACCAAGGTAATCTAAATGTAACAGCTGAAATACACCAATTTTTGAACGAACTAGTTTCTTTGTATTTGTTAATAGTTTTGAAAATAGAATATTGAATTTTAGTAAGAACGCAGAACTGACAATAATGATACCACAACCAGGATATGAACAAGGAGTCTTATCTATGTTTCCGTTAAGGGAATGTAATATGAATTCGTAGTTCAGTAATTCCGTCCCACATTTTAAGTGTTATTTGAAAATCATCATGGTCAGAAACAGAACTATTTTAAAAAGCATGTTTTACAAAAAGTGTCATTTGTTTCACTACATGTACCCATGTTGTACTGTATATGTATGATGCTCCATAAGTTCAAAATGTGCCGTGTTTATTTACTTCAAGAATTACATCAGCAACTTTGAACACATAATGCATATAAACCGATAATTTCAGAGAAGAATACAATCTTAACTTCCGTGAATATCAAAACAACGCATTAAAATATAAAATCCTCTGTCTTGAAACCGCCTAAGTCCATCGAAACCCCAAAACTATAATAGCTTTCATGTTACTTAATGTAGCTTTAATATTACTTAATGTTCTGTGTAATCTTGGTAACGTATGTTTCATAATAAATTATTCATTTCATCTTTGTAATGCTGTAAAAACTGACTGAGTTGGTGCTTTGCGATGCCAGTAAGCATGGTTTATGTATTAGCCTAGAATAATTATATACGAAATATAAAATTGAATAGGTGACCTTTAAAACCTAGGTAGGAGAGGTGGTCTAGTGGATAAGGTGCCGGCCGCTCTATCCAGTGGTTCTGGTTTCGAACCTCACTAGGATCACGACCATGACCTCTCATATGGCACCAGTATTGGTTTCTCCAGGAAGCGGACTCAAAGAGTGGTTTCAAAAGGCTTGAAGCTTTCATTACAATCGAGCTATAACAAGTTAGTATAAACTAAAACCTAGGTAACGTACATTTGATTCTTAGATACCCTCACGTTCTGTATTTATTTTGAATGAAAGACAAAAATATTCAGACTGCGTACAAACTGTAACCAAGTCTATTGTTAATAATCAATATGCTATCTTTTGAAGCAGAATCCATAAAATGCTATTAAATCTATGCTATCTTTACAGTGATGCTGAAAGAGGCACCGTTGTTTTACTGTAGTTTGTCGACATGCTATAATTGAGAATAGTTACAGGGTTAAGTCCAACAAAATTATAATGGTCATGTGTGCATAGTTTATTTTAATTAAAAGTAAACAAATGCAATTGCTGGAGTATTTTCAATGCTGCTATTTCTTCAAGGTGGAAAATTTGAATGGCGGCTGTTACGTATGTTACATTTTAAAGTATCTTTATCAATTAAAGGTCAAAATTATACATGTAAGCTTACTTTGACATCTAAAATAGAAGAAAGTTATTGGTACCCAAAACCTTTCTGAATGAAACACAAATAGGCTTGATTTATTGAGAAACAGTATGTGATTTATATGTAGTACATTTGCTTGCACGTTGTCTATAACCTAAAGTGATTGCAATATTTTATATTTTCTCATGAAAATATATAAAATTGTAAATCTTAACACAATTAGTTGATGATGTCTTATTAAAAAATATATTAATTTTGATAAATTTATGAGTTATTTAAAATGGAAAAAATGTAACTCGGGTGGGTGGGGTATTTTGACCCCTAAATTTTGGTAGAAATCGTCAAAATTTGGAAAACATTGTTACAGTGAAGCTTTAATTGATTTAGAACAGTTACATAAGCAAAACTCTAATATCTGAAAGTCAGTATTGAAACAATCTGTTAAGAATTCGTGTGTAGTCAACAATACTTTTAAAGAGAGAGAATTCCGCATTTTTCATACACAAGGTTTACTAAAATGAGTATAATTTTTATTTGACATACGGTAGAAAGCGACATCCGGTCTTAAACAATCCCGGAATGAATGTATTAATGGCTGGAGTGGATGAACCTTTGCCTAATTTCTGGGTTACGAAATCGAAAAACTAGAGGACTTTCAGAAACTGGCCCACAGACCATTCCTAGAAAGTTCCATAAACAGGATGTTAACACTGTTTTAAAATTTGTGTAATTCTGGTTTTTCTAGAATCTTTTTATTCTTGGTTATACATGAAAGTGCTGAAACCTTCCATGATGGTTTAAATAGGAAGCTGTCTGAGGACTGGTCAGAACCTAAAGTAAGATCTTATAGAAAAACGTTGAACTTCCTATATTTCTTAATATCAATTTATGACCAGTTAAGACATTAAAATATTTGATGGATATACATGAATATTGTGGATTAAATAAATTATCAGTGTATCTAAATTGTTACTTTTCAAAATAAATTTTGTTATTGTTAATAGTTGCTGGTTTGTTTTTCTGTTACCTTCAGTTTAGGTAACAAGCAATTGTTACCCTTAGATGTAACACTTATGAAACCATTGCCCCTCATGGGGCAAGGCTAGTTTTTCTCATAAGACTTAGAACCACATAGAATGTTTTTTCTTCAAAATTTGCAAGTCAGCTGTCAAAGTAATTTGGAAGAAATGTTTCTTGGATGACTCTCTACCGAATGTGTTACCTTTTTGTGGACAGGGATATTAAGGCGGTGAGTGTGCTAGAGCTAAGCTTATGATAGCCCTCTTGTTCAAAGTTGTACCCAAACAAAGAAAGTATTATTCAAGCAGTTTTCAGACTGAAACTTGCAAGCCACCCATCTTAAGAGTTAAATTCATATATTGGATTACTACCACTACATTGTCTAATTTCAATTTAATCATGTGAACATGCATATATTGTTTGGAAATCCAAGGTATAGAAGTACTTAACATGTAATCAAGCAGTACTGTTTGTCTCGGGTAATGGTGGAAAAAAAGAAACACTCTTTTCAAAATTGATTTGGCATTTTTATGTTTGCTGTTTTCCTTTCACTGTGGATCTATACTTGATATTTTTGTAGCATTTTCAAGTAGATTTTTTCGCACTTACAAACGTTAAACAAATCGTATTACACATGTGTTCATACCCATATTTTAGCTGCCAGTTTAGATGTTCAAGAGTGTTGAAATGTCAGACAAAATATCTCATTCAGAAGGTATATGATTCCTACTTCTTTGTGTTTTTTTTTGTGGTTTGAATGTCATTTATGAACATAAGTTAGTAGTTTTTATTTAGAATTGGCCTATGTGTGACAGCTCTCAGAAGATTGTTGATTTATATAGAACATAATTATACAAGCATGATAATTTATTAACTACTGTTTTACCTATGTCAGGATATATTATATCGCTAGTCAATAGTTTGTGCCATACGACCTGTCTAAAGGTCAACGCCGTATATTGGGCAAAAGTCAAAACTTGAAAAATTAACTGACTGAAATCAATTTCTGATGTCATGTAATAAAAGACTTTTTCAAATGACTTGCCGGTGAATAATCAAACCTACTGATCCTTGGTCTTTCAGATCTCTGCAATAGTCTTGACTGTAGACCGGCAGTCATTCAGTAAGTGTAATACTGTGTGATGAGTCTTGTAACAGTCCTTAATTATTATATTTTGTTAAAAATTACCCAGTATCAGTAAATTCTGATGAAGTGTACATTTATACATGAGAATCAATTTTAAACAGACTGAATGATTGTAAAGATAAAGTTATTTCATTCTGCATATTTTGTCACTTGCCTGTTTTGCTGAAAGCAAAATACAGCTAATGCTGTTGTTTACTGTTGCCCAATGGACACAATTCTGGTTTAAAGGTGGATAATCAGATTTTGGCCATGTAACGGATTTGTTCGAAACTTTAGCATCTGATCATTTACACTCATTTATGTTCACTTAACACTTAATACAAATTAGATTTTCACTGGAGGTATTCTTAAAATTTCATTTTCCTATCCTGGTTGCCCAACCAAGATAGAGTTATTTAATCATAAGTATAAATTTGATAAACATACTTTGCCTAAGGAAATGTATAAATATTAGACATATTGTAATATATTTGTAAAATATTTGCATTAAAAATTATGTATTTAGATGGAATTCATTAGAAACGCAAGTTTGAAAAATTATTATTACCTCCCTTTGCCTATCTTGGTTGCGCAACCAAGATAGATTGGAAATAAATGAATTCAGAAGCTACACACAGCTTTAAAACTTGCATTTTGGTTCAGATTGTTCAATAGTTGATATGTCTATCAAATGCAAATGTAAAACTAGACATTGTATCAAAATAAAAAGAAATACCCAGCTTTTTATATACTTTCATATTAAAGGGGAGTAATTACAAAATTTTATAAAAATAATAATATATACATTTCAAATAGGAATCTAACTCTATGTAATCGGTCTTTTTGTTCCTTAAATAATTCTCTACCAGAATATACAAAAAGTAAAAATTGTCATTAAATGTTGTTTAAATGTGATTGACCACCTTTAAAGTTATATTTATATGTTTTTTTTTTAATCTTTTATATTGAAAACCGTTGGATTATATAAATTACTCAAAATCAGTTTTATCAACACTTAAGTTAATTAACAATACTGCGCAAAGGCTATATAATAGTAGAAGATGTCATAAACCCAATAATGACCAGTAATAAGGTGAGAAAGGCTTATCTTTTTATTAGCATATAAAATTTTGCTGCATATTTTAATAATATATGAATATAAATTTTCTTAAGCATAAACATATTACAATGTTTATAAGTAATATAATAATACAATACATTGAGAATGATATATTATTTAATTTTTTCTGAAGAATTCATAATTCAACTGGAAAATTGTATACAATAGATGATTATCCAGTTTAGACACAGTCGGCCAGATACTTGAAGATTAATTGAGCCGCGCCATGAGAAAACCAACATAGTGCATTTGTGACCAGCATGGATCCAGACCAGCCTGCGCATCCGCGCAGTCTGGTCAGAATCCATGCTGTTCGCTTTCAAAGCCTATTGCAATAAGAGAAAATGTTAGCGAACAGCTTGGATCCTGCAGGCTGGTCTGGATCCATGCTGGTCGCAAATGCACTATGTAGGTTTTCTCATAGTGCGGCTCAATTATGCTCTGTTACGCTATATCATTGTGCTCAGATTTATTTATATGTATATGTACATGTATTTGTTTTCTTAGTTGGATTATTCGGATCTTGAACGCACAATAGAAGCTTCTTAATTAGCAAACTGTTTGGGGCAGAAATAGATTTTTTGATATGTTAGGTGTGTTTCACTAAAATGTTTTAACTTTAGATAATATCAACAGTTCTCATCAAATGCATTTCACATAAACATACAAAAATGTGAATGTAAGGCAGTTTGGGGCAGAAATAGATTTTTTGATATGTTAGGTGTGCCTTTCACTAAAATATTTTAACTTTAGATATCAACAGTTCTAAACAAATATATTTCACGTAAACATATAAAAATGTGATTGCAAAGCAGTTTTCACAGTTAAATGTTTTGTACATTGTAAACAAAACATTGTAAAATCCACATTTACCTCAACCATGTTTTATATTTGTTTTCCATTTTGTAATAAAAGAAGATGCATGTACTATATGACTGTTAAAACATGGCGGTAGTAAGAAAAACATGTGATGATATAATTATATATATAATCCCTATTTCCACTCCACATCTTTGGCATCACTGGATGTCTTCACATGGCAAGTTTTATAACTCTGACTTATATTTTAGCTAGCTTTTTCAATTTAGAAAATTTGGCTAAAGCTTTTGTTTGCAAACTAGTATTAGATGGAAGGGCTTAAAATAGTTGAGAGCGCTGTCATTAGACAGCTCTTGCTTCGAATGCCAGAACTTGGCCCCTTTTTGTGCCACTAGGGCTAAAAGAATGAAAATAACTTTAAACAACTTTTTCTCATGAGATCTTCATGGATCTTCATCAAAATCCGGTCTGCTGCATTCTTATAAGGTTTTCTGTTGAATTTCATCAGATGGAGGCACTTGTTCCATTTAAGGCTATGGCTAAAAAATAGATAATTATATCTTTAAATTTTTTCCCATTGAACAGCTTGTCGGATCTTCATTAAACTAGAAGCATAGCATACTTGTAAGTTCCTCTCTTATGTTTGTTCAAATGGGGGTACTTGACCTGTTTTATGTTTTTATATAAAACTAAGTTGTTATCATTCATTATTCAGTGTGTCATACCTATAATCCAGATCAAGAAGTCGGGGACAGGTGAGCCACCATGTCCTTCATGTTTTAAGCTCGAGTTGTAGTTACTAATCAAATTTGAGAGAGTTTCTAAAAAAGGTTATAGCTTCCTATTCGATACTCTATGTTGATATTTGTAATATTGTAACAATTGCAATTATTTCAATAAATATTGTTTAAAACTATCAAGTTCGAAATTTCTTAATGCAGAGTCTGTTTAATGATTTACGTCATCTGCCCTGCAAGGCTATATCATTTCATGGAAAATGTGTATCTTTAGCAGAAATCTCACACTTTTCACATAAATTTACCATTTTGTCTTGCCTGTAGCCATCACGTTTCAGAATAGGATTGACCCAAGCCCATTATTCAAATATGCCGTGGTTATCTACGCTGTTGTTTAGAACAAACAAGTCCATAAAAGATTTTTTGGGATCAATTAATGAAATAATACATTAGCTTGCAAAAGCAGTTATTTATAGATGCTACTGTTTAGAACAAAAAGCTGTAAAAGCTTTAGGTTAAATTAATGAAATAATACATCTACTTGCAAAAGTCTTTTTGATTTCGTACTTACTTTTTAGTCAATCTTAAATATAGTCTGGCTATTTTGACAGTGCATATATTTGTTCATAATACATAAATATGGTATGTTTTATAACAAATATACCAAATTTACACAAAATAATCATATTAAGTAAAGATACCTACATTGTATATTCGAAGTCATAGGAATAATTCATCCCGTGGAAGCGACCATGACAAAATTCTCTTTCTCTGCACAATTTAGCCAAGGTGGACAAAGTCCCCTTTAGATTTTTGTGCTTCCCCCAACGAACAAAATATTTGGTGCGGGGCTCTTTGTGTTGCCCTTGTCCGTCCTTTCATCTGACTTTATGACGTGCATATCTCAAAAAATTATGACACAGAGGCATCAAATCTCACAGGATTGATAATGAGCATTTGAAGTTGTGCACCTGATGTTTTAATAGCCAGACCAGAGTTATAACCCTTGACTTAGTGAAATATGCATTTAAAGGGCCTAAACTTTTGTGTCATAATTTGTATCTCAAAAATTTCACTCTGCAAGACCGGAGTTATGACCATTATTTGACTTAGTGAAAAATACACTAAGTGCTTAAAACTTTTTGTTGGGTGTAACTTAAAAATATCACATAGGATATTTAAACCATGTCGGAATACTATTGTAGACTTCAATTTCTGTTAACATCCTCTGCCATTGTGTCAAGTATTTAACAAAATTCCTACGGTATTCCCTAGTCATGGTGTCTGGACACTGACAAACAGGCAGACAGAGTAATTAATGTACACAGCATTTGCCAAAAGGCATGGACCTAATAATTATGACCCTTCTAAATATTAAAATACTCTCCTATTTTGTGCGATTTGTTTACATTAGACCTCTGTTAGTCTAGAATATTTTCCTACAAAATGCCATTTCATAAAAGAGATTTGGACGCTTAAAATTACTTATAAAATCGCTGATACAAGACCCTGATAAGGCAACAACCTTCTGTAAAAAGCCTTTTTCATAAAAGACCTTTTTTTAGTCGAAAATACTCTCCTACTAAATATCAATTTTCAAAAGACCCTGGCAGGTCTACAATGATCTCCTTCGAAATGGCAGTTTGCAAAAACTTTCAAGTCTATGCTGCTAGACTAGATCTACTTGCAAAAAATCAAACCAACATTTATGTGTTAGCTTCGCTTTACAAAATATCACTATAATGAAATCAATCTTAAATTCCGTGTCCTAGCTTACTGATATGAGCTAGATCTGAAGAAAATCAAATATTTTGCCATCACAAACATAAATTGCAAAATATGCTCTAAAACAAAAGTTACTAGAGTTTTTATGTTGAGGCCGTGTAACATAAACAACGGAACCATAATACCTATTGATGAAATCAGCATAAATTATGACACGTAATCGTGCAGAAAACTGCATATGATTCATTAAGAATGTGTTTTCTATTAGATGTGTAATACTTACATACTTGTGCGATATTCTGTTTACAACACCCATGCACTATAACCCATGTCAGTAGCTAATTTGTATTTCTCGGGATGTGGCATAAAAATATGATACTGCTCTAGTAATTTCTCGTAGTTATGCTTTCAGAACTAAACCGATTTTGACAGGATTTCCAATCCTGAATTTATCTTGTTAGATGAAATGGTTCAAACATGAAATATCTTTTTTTTTAAAGCAGTAATACATGTTTGCACATGTATTAATCCCAGAAAGGTAAGATTATTTTCCCTTGGATACAATGTGATTTTCACTATCCAGAATCCAAATAATAGAGTTTACTGTTACCTCTGAGAGCTCTTGTTGTGGTCCGTACTTCCTAAAATGTATAAAACTGTATTAAATTCTGTATGTAGAGGCAATTTGTAATAAATGCCTTAAATTTCATTTCAGGAAAAAGTTTTAAAAAGATGGAAAACACTAGAAGTTTATTCAACCAAAAAGCTATGATTTATGTGCTGTTACACATCCTCTCCGCTAATTACCATATTTTATGTCATGATATATCAAACAAGGATCAACAAAAGGTTCCAGCAGACTTCAAAGACGTTTTTTTCTCTCAAAATATCGATATCGATAAAAGATAAAAAACATCTAAATGCCTTTTAAGAAAACTTGAGGGGATTGTTGAACGCTTGTTCATTACTTGTAGAGAATGTTTAGAGTCTCTCCCTTACTTTTGTGGAATATTGAAAGCTTGTTCCTTAGTTTTTTGGAATGCTGAAAGCTTGTCCCTTACTTTTGTATAATGTTGAAAGCTTGTGCTTTACCTTAGTTGAATGTTGAGATTTGTCCTTTACTAGGGTGCGATGTGAAAGCTTGATCCTTACTTTTATTGAATGTTTAAAGCTTGTTCCTTACTTTTGTGGAATTATGAAAGTTTGTCCTTTAATTTTGTCGAATGTTGAAAGCCTGTTTCTTAATTTTGTTGAGTGTTTAGAGTCTGTCCCTTACTTTTGTGGAATGTTGAAAGTTTATACCTTAAATTTGTTTTATGTTGAAAGTTTGTCCCTTACTTTTGTTGAATGTTGGGAGTTTGATCCTTACTTTTGTGCTAGGTTAGGAGTCTGTCACTTATTTTTGTTGAATCCATACTTTTGTGGAATGTAGAAAGTTTGTCCCAAACCTTTGTGGAATGTTGAAAGTTTGTCCTTTACTTTTGTTGAATGTTGAGAGGCTGTCCCTTACTAGTGTGGAATGTGAAAGCTTGTCCCTTACTTTTGTGGAATGTAGAAAGTTTGTCCATCCCTTACTTTTGTGGAATTTGAAAGTTTTTCCCTTACTTATGTTGAATGTTGAGAGTCTTTTTTTCTTATTAGTATGAAATGTGAAAGCTTGTCCCTTACTTTTGTTCAACATTGAAAGCTTGAGCCTTACTTTTGTTGAATGTTTAGAATTTGTCACTTAATTGTGTTGAATGTTGAGAGTTTGTCCCTTACTAGTGTGGAATGTGAAACCTTGTCCCTTACATTTGTGGGATGTTGAAAATTTGTCCCTTACTTTTATTGTGTATTTAGAGTTTATCCCCTACTTTTGTTGAATATTGAGAACTTGTTCATTATTTTTAAGGAATGTTGAGAATTTATACTTTACTTGTGGGGAATATTGAAAGTTTGTACCTTACTTTTGTGGAATGTTAAGAGTTTGTCCTTGAATTTTGGGAAATGTTGAAAGCTTGTCCCTTACTTTTATGGAATGTTGAGAGTTTGTCCATTTCTTGTGTTGAATGTTGAAAGTTTGTACCTTACTTTTGTGAAATGTTTATAGTTTGTACCTTACATTTGTTGAATGTTAAGAATCTTTCCCTTACTTTTATTGAATGTTGAGAGGTTGTCCCTTATTTTGTTTAATGCTGAAAGTTTGTCCCTTACTTGTGTTTAATGTTTAGATTCTGTCCCTTACTTTTGTGGGGTGTTGAAAGCTTGTTCCTTACTTTTGTTTAGAGTCAGACTCTGTCCCTTATTTGTGGGGAATGTTTAACTTTTGTCCCTTACTTTTGTTGAATGTTGAGAATTTGTCCATTACTTTTTTGCAATGCTGAGAGTTTGTCCCTCGCTTTTGTTAAATGTTGAGAGCCTGTCGCTTACTTTTGTGGAGTGTTGAAAACCGGTTCCTTACTTTTGTTGAATGTATAGTCTGTCCCTTATTTTTGGGGAATGTTGAAAGTTGTTTCTTACTTTTGATGAATGCTGAGAGTTTGTCCTTTACTTGATGCTGACAAGGGTTTGCAAGTGAGAAACCATAGAGATGTTATTTATATTAACCTAAGTGCTCTGTCATAAAAGCCAACAAAGCAAGCAACAAATGGACATTGAGTCCTTATTCCCTCCATAAAAAAGTGAATCTTCTTTATATTTTCCTACATTTTTACGAGAAAACGATTTGAAAAGAAGAAATTATTAAGAAACTTTCCTTTCCATATTTAATGATTTTATTTATCTATAGTTTCTAATGGCATGAAAGTAATATGGTTTAATTAGTAGTGGAAAACAATAAGGCCATGTTGGATTTTAGATTTGAATGGCTGCCTTAAATACCTCAAGGGAAATTAAAGTCCTGCCAGTACGTACATGAGATACACAAGGTCCTGCCAGTACGTACATGAGATACACAAGGTTCTGCCAGTACGTACATGAGATACACAAGGACCTGCCAATACGTACATGAGATACACAAGGTCCTGCCAATACGTACATGAGATACACAAGGTCCTGCCAGAAATATACCATCAGTTAAGGTCTTACAGAGATGCAAGGTTTTAAGGATGTACAACATAAAAAGCCTACAAGACTTGCAACATCATGCGTACACAACTGTATCATGTAAGTAGAACGCTAAGGCATTTAAATTCAGTTTTGTTAAAAAATGGAAAAATGGATCGTGAGTTTGAGCTCCAGATCCTCTGACTAAACTGACTAACATTAGGATAAAAGTCCCATATATCAGCGCTTTATATCTGATACGAAAGCTTCTGGAATTTGAGCATCTGTATCATGTACTATCCTTCCGCTGAAATTATTAAAAGTCTTCAAAAGTTGCCCATTATATGGACTGGTTTTGCATTGGATTTCACTTAGCAAGAACAGAGTTAGGGTCCTTGACTTAGTGAAAAATACACATAAAGGTTAAAAGTTCTTAAACATATGTCACCCAGAGTCATGAAACCATGTAGGAATATTATTTAGCATGTGGATATTTGATCCTTTTTTTTATTTAACTCTGCAAGACCAAAGTAATGGCCATTGATTTTGTCAAAAATATGTATTAAGTGCATACAAGGTTTTACCAGGTATCTTAATACGTACTTGACCTAAAGTGATAAAACATTACAGGATTGTTATACAGCATGTAAAAGCGCACCTGGTGTTCTATTTGGAGTTTTAATCAACCAAACTAGAGGTATGGTCCTTGACATAGTGAAAAATACACATGTTTGAAAGTTGTGTTGCATATATATATCTTAAAACATGTATCACCTAGAGTCATGAAACCATGCACAGTGATAGGAAGCGGGGGCGACAGTGTCTAATGGACAACATGCAGTTGTTAACATACCTGAGAACAAAGTGCTCATGGTGTAATCAGTCACCGGCCTTCGTCCGGACGTCATTCGTCCGTCCATCCGTCGAACGACATTTACTCTGAAAACACGAGGTAGAAATTGAAACTTGGCTTGGATGTTTCATGAAAGTTCTACCAAAATTATACAAATGGTTCCGCTTGATTGCACATATGTGCCAAAAAAGAAGCTAGAAAAAAAATCTTCAAACGAGGTCTTATCATAAACCACTAGTTCTATTTTGAAATGATTTAACACAAAATGTCTTTTTGTGATCCTCTATCAAGATTGTTCAAATTATTTTAATTCGTCAAAAGGTATGGTCGCCAAGGGACGTGGCCACTTTTCCCTGCATGTACATATGGTGGAAACTTTAAACAATCTTATTATTATGAGAGCGGACGCAGTGGTCGGTGGAAACAAACCAGGAGACGTGAGCTCCTCCAGCTAAGAATTATTAACAATGGGACAAGAACCACGGCATGCTTAAGAAGCAAGGGAATTTCTGGAATCAGATCGACATCTTTATCTTGCACTACGTCATATGGCTTACAGTAGCGACTGTAAATAAGCTTACCTGCAAATTAAAAAGTAAAAACAACAAATAAATCATCTTATATGAAACTGCTGGCCTGATTTTAAAATAATTTCACACAAAAATGGTCCTTGCAAGACCCTCTACCAAAATGCTCAAATTTATCCAATTCTTCTAAAGACATGGCCTCAAAGGGGCGTAGTCACTTTTCCAATATGTATATAGTGGAAGCTGTTAGAAACTGCTGGACTAATTTTAATTTTTTTACACAAATGTTTCTTGGGTGGTCCTTTACGAAGATTATACAAATTATCCCTTTTCGTCAAAATCATTGCCACTAGGGCGAGTGGTCACTTTCCCTATGTGTATGTGTTAGAAGCTTCTTGTTTAATATTGTCTCTTAATATCCTATGTCATTATTCACCTACTCCCCCACAGCCCCAAACCCCTCCCCCCTCCCCCCCCACACACACAAAGGGAGAGAGAGAGTGTGTGTGCGCGCGCGCGCGTGTGTGTGCAAACTTTACAGTATTTTTGTCAGAAAACACTAGTTTTCACTATTAAACACTAATTCACAAAAACTTTAAAGAAATTTTCCTTGCGTAAACATCTACAAGTGTTCAATCACACGGTGTAACTCATGTTAGCGATCTAGGGTCATCAAGGGTTTTACAAAACAGTTGCATCGTTGATAACATAAATTTGTTTACTTGAAATATTGCCTTAAGTGTTTTGCGCTTATTATATAATTCGAAGAAACTTCAGACAAGATTACTACAACCACTACATTCTGCGTGGCGAGATGAAGATTGTATACATTTTCGCTTTTCTGTGCATCTGTGGACTTTTTATTGGCTGTATAGCGTATGACTACTATACTATAGGTGACGTAAGTTCAAACACTTACATTAATTTTATTGAATATTTCATTATTGATTAAGCATGATATTTAAACATTTTATTGCAGTATTTTGTCAAAACGTTAAGAACTATTCATGGCGCATTTTGGTTAAAATTTTGGTTCCTTTTAAATAATTATGTGTTAGACGGTAAGCAATTTAAGCCTAATTTGAAGTTAATGGGTTCCGTTTCGACATTTTCTTTAAAATAAAATTCAGCATATTCCTCATATAATGCGTATTTTACCTTTTTTTTTTTGATATTTCTGTAACTTTTTTCTCCGCAAACCTTCAAAAACGACCATTGACGTCCATTTTTAATGAAGCGCGACTTCACGTCCATCAGACGGTTTTCGTTAATCGTTCTGTTCATTCTACAAGAATCGATTTGCTTGTTACTCATCATATTTTCATTTAAAAATGTCTTTAAAATGGTGATGAATTTGTGGAAATCATTTTAACGTTAAAGTCGATGTTTCCGTTAAAGTGACGCCAGAGCGACAAATATGACGTTGAGTTTTGAATAAAGAGTTTACTTTAATCTTGTCTCATGTAAAACTCAAACGATAGAATTTGAGAAAAAAACTAACATGATGATGAAAACTTTATTTTCTTTCGATTGAAGAAATAAAATTATGGGGTCACTGAATTCATTTTCGCGTAAAACTACATTACGCTACCCCTACCCCCAAATCACAAGATAGCGCAACTGAGTATTGTTTCCAGTATCTCCTCTTTTTTTCGATAAATCTGCTACTTTATTATTCTTAGTACAATTAAATCAAAACACCCTTTAAAACTCTGCTTCCTTCGGCAAAATCATTTCAGTGTAGAACTCAGATTTTAATGTTTAGATTATATTCAATTTAAGAACATGCGACAAAATCGATACCGCTGCCATGAATTACATAACTCTTCCCCTATCTCAAATAAAAAGCTGCGTAATTCAATGGATTTTCTTATGTCTTTTGACAAAGGCACACTCATTTTTAATTTTTTAAGTAGAATTTATATGATTTAATCAAATGAGTCCTTTACAACTGTGCAATGATTTCATTCAACATTAAGATTGAAATGATTGATCTCGCAAGTTAATGATAATACATGAACAGTCATGTATCGATGCACATTTACAAAAATGAATAAGAAAACTACAGAATATAATTAAAATACTTTATTTGAAATTGTCTCAACCTTTTAATTTTAACAATTGCCTGTACAGAATTCCACCACAGGCCGCTATTTCCGTGACGTATTATCTGTGCGCAAAAATGGTTACATAAAGAACTTAAATTTTATGCATTGAGTAAAAAAATATAATTTACAACTTTAAAAAATTGTACGTTTCCAAGTAGTCGGACACCCCGATTTCGAATAAAGTGCATCCTCTGTAAATAACCGCGGGGAAAAAGTATATTTATTATACGGAGGCTTTTTCTCTGAAAAGGTTAATTTATTTAACAACGTGGCTAGATAGAAACACTATCCTTTGCAAACTCCAGATATGTGTGTAAAGAAAGGTTATCTATGAGGCACGTAATAGAAATATATTCCACATATAATATTTTCCTAACATTAGAAACATATCAAACATCACAAATACGAGTAAACATTCTGCTAAAACTGTTGCCATTATCTATATGTGCGACTCAAGGATCGTAACTTTGACGGAGGACCGGCGGCTCAAACTTGCAACCCCTGCTTTTGTATTTACGAGATATTAGGATTTGTACGAGTACGTGTATATGTTAAGGTTACACTTTTTACTTTGATAAACTTCTGAGGTGTCAAAATTCAGAATGTAACAATTTTCAAACAATTTAGCAGTACACGTATCGGAAGTTTATAAGGATACGCTAACGCGTATATGTAACTTTGGGATAGTATCTCTTATATCATAATTACGGAAATTATAGAAGTTAAGATGATTTATTTCAAACAGCGTCTGTGGTACAAAATTTCAAAAGAATGAAAAATTAACTCTGACCTTTAAAACCGAATTCCGCCGTCAATATATATGAACCTTTGCGTGGAGCATGTAATTAACCGGGCAAGCCCAATACAACTAATCTTATGGTCAGATGTTACTAGGCTGGAGAAGTAAGAAACGAAACAGTAAAAATGTATGACCTTAGGATGTACGTTCTTGCGTGCTTAGGGAGGGTTATGGATAATAACAAGAAAAACAAGATTCAAACAACCTTTACTCCCGTGGCGGGGCGGCTAAATCAATCGTCATACGTCTGAAATCACAAACTTTAAACTATTTGAACTTTATTAATATTGAACTATGATAATTTACAATAATAATGTTTCAAATGTGAACACTCCGAACTATATATACAATTGCATATGCATAAATTCTTCCATTTAGCAGTGTATTACAACGGAAAACCTGTTTATTGGCATTTTGAATAAGAAAAAGATGAAAAAATAATCATTATTATAATTATAGAAAATATATTTAAAGCGATTTTCAAACATATCATGATCTGTATTTTACGCAAAGTGGTCGGCGTATGTAAAACATTCTGCACTGAAACCATTTCGCACTGAAGCCGCCAGTTTTACAGTTATAAAGCCTCTTTTAAAAAGAAAACCCTCTTTCTCACGTACCTCGATTAGTTTCACGTCTGTAGTGAGCCTTTGATGAATGAGATGTAAAATACTAAGATTTGAAAAGAGATATATCAGAAAAACACGTAAACTAAGCTATGTTGTGATTTGGGGGGTAGGGGTAGCGTAGTGTAATTTTACGCGAAAATGAATTCGGCGACCCCATAATTTTATTCCTTCAATCAACAGAAAATAAAGTTTTCATCATTATGTTAGTTTTTTCTCAAATTCTATCGTTTCGGTTTTACATGAGACAAGATTAATGCAAATTTTTTATTCAAAACTCAACGTCATATCTGTCGCTCTGACGTCACTTTAACGGAAATATCGACTTTAACGTTAAAATGATCTCCACAAATTATACACCATTTTAGACATTTTTAAATGAAAATATGAATATGAATATATGAAAATATGATGAGTAAAAGCAAATCGATTCTTGTAGAATGAACAGAACTAATTACGGAAACCGTCTGATGGACGTGAAATCGCGGTTCATCAAAAAATGGACGTCAATGGTCGTTTTTGAAGGTTTGCAGAGAAAAAAGTTACAGAAGTAAAGTAAGCATTATATGAGGAATATCCTGAATTTTATATTAAACAAAATATCAAAACGCAACCCAATAACTTCAAATTAGGCGCATTCCACCTTAACGACGTCACGGTCATCCCATTTTTAACGAAAAAAGGTAAAGAATTGACTTAAAATTTCAAATTTTATTTAATTAAGTCATTCTGACTATAATCACTATTAGCCAGAAAAAAATAGCTTTAACTAGTGAACTTTTATTTATGAAGGGTTGCATGGATTTTTTTATATAATTTTCTGGGTTTGCTCGTCTAGAAAACTCGAAAACTTACAGGCTTTTGTCAGAAGAAAATAACGGAAAATAGAAAAAGTGTAAAGTTATAATTAATAATGTCCTTCCAGGGCTTGTGCAGCCCGCCTCCTTATGCCAGTAGGGAGAGCACAAATCTACGGATCGCGGTGTCATGAGTTCTATCCTAGGGTGGGGCATAAGTTTTCCGTGACGATTTGATAAATACATTGTGCCTGAAATCATTCATCCTCTACCTCTGATTAATGTGGGGAAGTTGGCAGTTGCTTGCTGAGAACAGATTTTTACTGTTATAAAATCCGAGAACACTGGGGGTCAGGTTAACTGTCCGCTGTTACATAACTGAAATACTGTTGATGAAAAGGCGTAGAATATTTGTTTATTATTCCATTCACCTTTTCTCTTTGATTTCTCCTTAGATTTTGAAACATTACTATCCATACGATACCGAAGTCTTAATATCTTGATTATAGCTGAGTTTATTGTCAAAAACGATTTTGATATAATATATTATAGGCTATGATGGATTTTAAATTAAAACCATTTTAGATACCGAAAAGTCTTGAACTTTCAACTTTGACTTTTTTTGTCGTAGATGTTAGAGATTATAATATTTCAAAGTTCGGAGACAAGTCCCCAAACCTATCAATATTTTCCGGGAAAAAACAAAGTTGAAAAATTAAGATATATCTATTAAGAAGGAATTTTTGCATATCTTTATCAATATAAAGGCTTCTTTTTTATATATTTCTGTCAGTGTTTTCAAGAAAATTTATTGCTAAGTGTCTTTACATATACTTCCGTTTGGCAAGCTTGTTAGAAAAGTCTTTAAAAAACCCCAAATAAAACTACATGTGGAAATATAGCTTGTATCGGGAGTTCTGATCATATGACCAAGACTGACATGGTATGCTGTTTTATTTCTTCAGTGACTATATTTAAAATTCAACTTCTAAAGCTATCAGTTTAAGATAAAGAGATATCTTTTCAGTGCCAAATGTATATTATTATTATGTATACATTATGTATTTAAGGGATAGTTAGTATACTTGAGCCCATCCACTTAGCTCAATAGGAAGAGCGCAGATCTACGAGTCCGGGCGAGGCATATCATCTCCATTACGATTTGATAAAACACATCGCGTCAGAAGTCATTTCGTCCACCTCTGATGCATGTGGTGAAGCGGAGAACGGCTTAGTATTGTCTTTCTAGTTTGTCTGTCTGTCTCAAGTCAGGAACACTAGTTATCTTAACAGCCACCCGTTACATAACTAAACTATTGTTGCAACACTGCGGAACTCAGAAGACACACGTACATAAACCGGTTTACGTAAAAGTGATTATCTCTTTATGTTTGAAAACCTAACACTTAAAGATAACTGTCTCTAATTGAAAGGGATAGCAGCTAACGTAAGAGCTATCAGTATTTGAAAGCTTGCTCTGTAGGCAAAAGTGATAGCACTTTATTTGAAAGAGATAGCTGCTAGAAGTATTTTTCGAAATAGAGGGCAGAAAAATTAACATTGAAGTATTAAACACTATCGAACTATACAACTATTAAAAATTGCTAGCATTATTTAAAAAGCTATCTCTTAAGCATTAAAGACTAGCATTTTAAAGCAAAGTGATATGTAATTTCATTTAAATGATAGCTCTATCAGTCTATAACAGTGTTAAGTAGATGACACTTTTTGGAAAGAGCTAGCACTTTCGCGCAACAAGATATCTACTGAAGTTTAATAGATATCTTGCGGACACTTGCGCTAAGAAATATATTTTGTATATGTGTAAGTTAAAACTGACTGATATTTTATTATCGTACACTGCTATCTCTATTACAAAAAGATCTCTCTAGAAAAAAGCTACAAGTCAAAGAACAGAGATATTTCTTTTTAGGATGCAGATGTTTAAAATAAACCTTTTCTGTAGTCACTGAACAAATATATTAACTTCTAGCCATACTTTTGAGTCCCAATAGCTGACTGGTAGTGTGTCCGCTATGTGCGGGAGGCCGGAAGTTCGATCCCTGGCTGCGTAATACCAGAGACGCGAAAAATGGCACTGGTAGCTCTTTTCCTTGGCACTAAAATTAAAAAGGTTTATCAGGTAAAATAAGCCTAGTTAAGGTATTAGACCCATAACAGAGTACCTTCGTTTTGAAGAGTATTCAATTCCTACCATAAACCTACTTTGACTGCAATTTTCAGGGGGCGTAGGTTCAAACCCCACTGGGACCAAAATTTATTTTTCCTTATTTTACATTTTTTCTAGTAAGTTTTCACTTCTTGCAAGACTTGTTATTGATTTATTGCATAAAAATGGGAAAAAAGTCATTTGATAAGCGATTTCTTGCTGTTCAAAGTGAATTTACCTCTGAAACAAAAGGGGTAGAGTTAGACATCTTTAAAAATATTGAGTTACATACGGTAAAAGTTCTTTATTTTGCCTTCAATCTTTAGATTACATACTGTTGAAGAAATGTAGGTAGGTTTTACTTCTGCCCCAAGGTTATTTTTGAATGAAGCGAGCAAAATTCAAAACAGACCCACAGCATTCGACCTTAATTTTTCAATGTTGGAGTTAGAATTCTGTCACATTAAACCCGTTTACTTGAGGCACCATAAAAATGATATTGACAGTTTTATTTTAAGTTTTATAATTGTTTACCAATAGTTTGATGTTTCTTTCATAAAAAATAATGGTATAATGAATTCTCTGTAAACGTTTTAGATAAAGGCCATCACTTTGAAATCTGTCCCCACTTGAGCTTGAGGATATACCATAAATTACACAAAATTTATAAAAAACGGCACGGTAAAAGTGTTTAAAAATTTGCAACACAATGTAAAGCACGGTCAACTGTAAGAATATACCAAGCAAATGCCATTTCTTAAACATTACTATTAGGGGCCTAATACCTTAAGTATCTGTTAGCTTTTAAGAGCTCGAGTAAATGATTGTAATCCAACACTGGTCACCTTTTTATCAAGACAAAAATGGAGTTAAACTCACAACTATGAATAGCTACTGACTTTCCACATTTTATTTTTATATTTTAGGTATTCAATGAGGTCAAAGACAACCAAGATATGATCAAGGAAGTACTAGATGGTCTTGAGGTAAGTTATTGAAATTTAAGACATTGGAGAGGTAGAGAATTTGTACTTCATAGATCTACGTTATGAAATGAAGCTAAATCTTGTTTCGCTTATTGCCAGGTAACTTAAACATATGAAATTGGAGAATTTTCAGAATAAAACCATTTGTTAACTTGTCGTTGTTTCTGTTGACTTTCAATTATGTTTTTTTTTCTCGTTTTTATTTATGTCTTTTTTGCTTGAACTTGCAGAAATATATACTAGGTAAACAAACATGCATGTATCAATATCAACCAATTACTCATGATGGTTTATGATGATCGACTATTCCGCAAGTAACAAAATTAGAGAGATATCATGTTATACTATAATAATATTATGGCTGGATTTAATATATATTTTACCACGTCAAGTTACATTCATATGTACACTGATGAGCCGATAGACGAAACTAGTTTGTATTTTTCATTGTAATTAAATAATGTTAGAAATTATTTTTTATTTTTTGTTTTACAGGAAATAAAGGCTTGTTGTTGTGAATCCGATGGAAGCGATCGTAAATAAAGACAATGGCAGCTTCACGTTAGAAAAGGTCATATTCCAAATTTCGGACTAACAAAACAGAACAGAACAGATATTATATTTAGCCTTATGCATATATAGCACATTGAAATAAATCATTATATATATATACTGCATATGAATTATAGGAATACAATCCATTTAGCTATATAAGCCGCGCCACGAGAAAACCAGCATAGTGCGTTTGCGACCAGTCTGGTCTGGATCCATGCTGTTCGCTTTCAAAGCCTGTTGCAATTAGAGAATGTGTTAGCGAACAGCATGGATCCTGACCAGACTGCGCGGGTGGTCTGGATCCATGCTGGTCGCAAACGCACTATGTTGGTTTTCTCATGGTACGGCTCATATATATTATTGTTAATTTTCTGTGCATTTAAAGTCTTAATCGTGGTATACTAACCGATAAGTGTAAAAACATACAAAGAATTAATTTGCACAAATTAGGATATAAAACTAATCTAAAAGAGCTATGAGAGGGAATAACTATACACATTTTAATTTACAATACTTAAAGTCTCATACAAGACACGCGCTTTAATCAAATATATATGCTGTGCTTTTTTTATCGTATTAATTGTAAATTTTAGGGGGAAGTAACGATTAAAGTATAAACAAGGCGTGCGTAACATTTCTTCTTACGCAGCACTTGATATTTTGCCGGCACCTTTTATATTATAGACAGCGCATTCCTGAGTATCCAAATTTTTAATAAAGTCGTTATTCATTTTACAACCTCATCCCGTTTTTTTAGAGGGTCACAAAAACTGATATGAAATCTGGTTTTATTAAAGATGCAAGTATCCTAAGGGAAGGGACGTGCATATATCTATTAAAATGGTGCGTTCTGTAGTTGTACATGGCTAGCTGAAACATGTATCTTTCACGCAGATTCTACATATCTGAAATGAGAATTCCTCTGCTATTAGGGTAGTCCGTCTCAGAGTACCTGTATTATTACTACCCCTTGAAAACGCACACGAGTTTATACCCTTATCACTCCCTATAGATAAGCAATTAAAAATGAAATTACAAAAAAGAAAAAAGAATTTCAGAGACTGTAAGTCCTATATAATTTAGAAAATACGTTTACTACATTTGGTTCATTCACTGCAACGCAAGTTACCTTGCTGGGTCAGGAATTGAAGACAATATACAGTTAGTAATATTAAGATATTATTTGACAGCTGACATGTCCTTTGTAACCTACTTCAATTACTCCGATTAATTCGCTAATGGATATGAATATACCTAATGTATAAAACATGTGAACAATATAATGTTACAAGATTGTATACTAACAAGAAATCGAAGTCAAAGCAAACACCCATTACACTTTTTTAAGTTTTAACCATGTATGTTGTTGTTGTTGTATTCAATGTGTTGTCGGTAAAATTATGTTTAGATAAATACGTTAACAAAGTCTGTACAATAACAGGTTGCAACAATTGAATGCCGAAATAGAATATTCGACGAGGGCAAACATACAGATTATTTTCATGTTTTTATGTACCAAGAATACTTAAATACTTTTAATATTAAAAAGTTTAGAGTAAAAGTTTAGTGATTTATACAGCAAAATGTTTTGAAAAAAGAGATGCTATTTTAATGATTTCAATCATCTCCCATTACTTGTATATGATATATTGTTGTTCTGCATATAAATACTAATATAGCCCTTCTACGAATAAATTCTCTCTCTCTATATATTTGTTGTTAATTTTCTGTGCATTTAAAGTCTTCATCGTGTTATATAAACCTATAAATGTACGCAAAGGCCATGATCCAGAGGCTGGACTCTGCCATATGAGCATGCTAATAGTCATCAAGGTTTGACATAAAATCGAGGTCCCGTGTAATATGCTTTACACCATGCACGTTACAAATTTTAGGAAACGTCTGGAATTAGAGGCATCTTTTGTATCTTGCACTATCCAAACCTGAAATGAGCCGCGCCATGAGAAAACCAACATAGTGCGTTTGCGACCAGCATAGATCCAGATCAGCCTGCGCGTCCGCGCAGCCTGGTCAGGATCCATCCTGTTCGCTAATGGTTTCTCTAGTTGCAATAGGCTTTGAAAGCGAACAGCATGGATCCTGACCAGACTGCGCGGATGCAAACGCACTATGTTGGTTTTCTCATTGCGCGGCTCAAAATGACTAAAATGACTAACACTCTGTTTTTAGTCAAAGGATAGTGCAAGATACAGAAGACGCTCCAAATTTCAGACGCTTCCTTAGTTCTCTAGCGTGCGAGATGGTTTACACCAATACCTTGGAGTCTTGCGAAATCAAATGATTAGTTTGAGGAGCGAGGACTCGAAGGCATTACTTATGGTTTCGTAGTTCGGCGTCGTACAACACGCAATCACGCTTGTCATTGACTTAGCGTTGCGTCTTGTAGACGAAGTTTAATATGTTTGTCCTTGAATATTATCGCTCTTTTAATGGTTGAAGATCAAGGTTGTCCCTCGGGTCATTGTGTATTGGCACGGGCATGAAACTGGGTAGAACCAATGGCCCGCCACAAGACAGCTAAGTTACTCACGTCAGAAACGCCAGGTCTGGAGTCCACCTTAAGTGAAACAAAGAATGAAATTGACATTGCTTTGCGCATGCGCGGACTTCACTTTAAACATGTGTCTGTGTCCAACTAATACTAGGGTAATTGATTATTATATTTCACGACACATGAAAACTGTAAGGTAGGATAGGCTGTTACTCCCACTTATATCGTAACTGACCAATCACTGCCTTGAGTCACAGCAATACATAAACTTAATTTTGCCCTGCTCATTATGCACGGCCATTTAAAGCTGAGAACCACTCAGCCCTAAATTGGAGCAGGGTTTGTAGAGTTCTGAGCCAATACTCATTAATCTTTACTTACGTCATCCAGGGTCGATTGTCATCTTTCCGGCAATAACGGTATTAGAATAATCCAAGCCGCTCCCACCCGGCCTATTTAAGGTAGTTCTACTGACCATTCCTTAACTAGCTGGACGGGGCTCCGTGGTCGAGTGGTTAAGCTCGCTGAATTCGAATCACTTGCGTCTCGCGGCTGTGGGTTTAATCCATACTCTTGTCATCACGTGAAAGTGCAGTCAAACTGACCTGTGGAAACTTGGAAAGTACACATACGACCTTAATTGTGTTGATGTGATTTTAAACATAGCTAGATGCTGACTATTGCGTGGCTTGAACCTTGGCATTGAATGAGAAAACGCTTGAAAATATTCGATATCATCCTCTCGAACAGACAAGCTCCTTGAATGGTGAAATTTTGCGATTTACAACTGTGCATTATGCGCATATGTTATGCCCTGTGGCTTCTTGAAATAGGCAGTGTGTAGCTTCAATTGATGCTAGAACAAATTCAGACTTTCCTTTGCCGAGTTGTAGGTAAATTGACAAAATGAAAGCTTCGATTTTTCGCGAAACATGTCGGAATACAACTGTGCTATCAGTTTTGATATGTCTGTGAAAGACATATATCGAAAAAAACGAAAATATTTATAATTGTAATCACGGAAAGAGAGACAACTTATAAATATGATGAAAACTATCCAAGACAGTTATCATTCTTGTGCTATGTTTACCGGCCATGTTTTCTAAATAATAAGGACATAAAGGGAACTAGTGGCATTTCTGTATTGGGCATTATTCATTAAATGATGATCCAAGTGTGCAGAAAATCTAAACAGAATTTGAAAATGGAAAGTGCATCACACCTTTAACAAACAAAAACTAAACGTGCATGCCAGGCGAATAAGTAAGCTCTCTTTGGCAGGGTAAAACACACCACAGTTAGTCTCAGACAGCTTCTCACACTGAAATATTTCATCAGTAAGATGTCATAGCTTGAGTTCTTTTCCACGCAAAAATGATCACACTTTTAGTTTATACTAATTTATTTTAGGGCGATTGTAAAGCAAGTTCAACAACTTGTATACCTCATTCCTGATAGAATTAATCGCTACGAGGGTATAATGGAAGTGGAGCAAGAAGGCTTCCTTTCATTCTAAGCGTCAGTCAAAGGACCTACTGATACCACGTCTTTGCTACGACACGACTGAGGATGGAACCCACGACCTCCCATACTCGAAGCGGACCCTATACCACTAGGCTATCTAGGAAGTAAAACGGACATAACTTATGAATTTTTTGTTGCATATCTATGTACGTTGTCACATATGATGTAGGTGATTATCTTGATCAACATTACAGACATGTTTTTGTGACGCATACAAATTTAATCTATATTGACTTACAAAACTATATATATATATATATAAATTACCATCAGGAGGGTTACATACAATATCGCGTCCTTTGACATCGTCAGTATAAACAAGGGACGTCACTGTCAGATAAATGACGTCTAATTTACTAACGAATAAGAATGATGTGACGTCGTTGTAAAACATCTCTGTGAGGTATGATTTTTATGTGTCCCAATTTAGTGAAGGTTTAAGCTGCGTTATAAACATTACTTCTCGTTGTTTTCTACTGACTATACTGTCCGTGAACATTTTGAAAAATGGAAATATTTTATATTTCGGGAACCAAGGTCCCGCACAAACGTCAATATGTTCGCTTACGTAAAGTACCCTTTTGGTGGCGTCATGGATGTGTTGGTTGTGTAAGGTCACTCTGTTTCGAAGATTTGAAGTTTCACCAATGTATTCTTGTTGACATCCCTGGCACTGAATGACATATATTACGTTTTTCACATCGCAGGATAATGATTGGTTCACCTTGAATATACTTCCGCATCTAAATGTGTATGAGTCTCCTATAATATGCTTGCACAGACCACATTTTGAGTGGTTGCATTTACTTACTACTGGTTTTCTGATGTTTTCAGTAAATTTTGCTGTTGTTAATATCTTTGTAAGATTTGGTGGTTGTCTTTTACTTTTAATATTTTGAAGTTTGAGAGAATTTTTTTCATCAATGGATCTCGATGTAGAATATTTAAACCATGTCTGATTTGTCCAAATATTTCAGGGCTAAGTGGATTAAAAGTGCTGACGTATAGTATGGTATCTAGCTGTGTTAGCTTCTGATAATATTTCTTCACGGTTTAGTTCTTTTGCTCTTTGAATTCCTGCTGTAATAAAAATGTCTGGATATTTCTGGATTCGTAGGTATGTTTTCAGTTCCTCGACTCTTTTCATAAGTGTTGTTTCATCGGATACTATGAGTTTTAGACGTCTAGCAAGTGAGAATAGTATACTGACTTTGGTGTGTTTCGGATGGCATGACGTGATGTAACAGTATGTATGTTTTGCTGTCAGTAGGTTTGTAATAGATGTCAGTTTCTATATGTTCGCCATGTTTAATAACCATGCATTCAAAAAATGGCAGACGTTCATTACTGTACTCTATTGTAAATTTTATATGTTCATTCAGGCTGTTTAATATTTGGAGATGATGATCTAGTTCTAATTTAGATTTATTCCAAAGGATGAAACAGTCATCGAAAAAATCTTTTCCACTCTTTTATGAATATTTTCATGTATTCTCTTCCGAAAGTTTGGTCAATCTGTTTGTATAATTTTTGTTCCAAATATCCTACTACAAGTATATTGGCGCGAATTTGGTCCCCATTGCAGTACCTTTATTTTGTTTGTAATATCTATCATTGAAGGTAAATGTGTTATTTTTCAAGATAAAGATCACTGATTCTATAATGAATACTTTTGTAAACCTGTTTGGTATTTCTTCAGGGTGTTTGTTCAGCCAGTAAATTATCGCTTCTTCTCCCAGTGTGTGTGTGATATTGGAGTAAAGGGGTTCAACGTCGAAGGAAGCAATAATAGTGTTCGGATCTGTGTGTTTAAGTAGTTGTTTAATGAAGTCAGTTGTATCTCTCGAAAAACTCGGCACATATTTGATTAATGATTTTAGAAGTATATCCATTAAATTACTTAATCTGCTTAAATTTGTTAGGCATGTTGGGCCGGCAATTATGGGTCGAAGTGTTAAATCACTTATTTCATTTGTCATAGTAACACAGGCTGTGTTCGCTTCTTCACATTTCTTCCGAATTGACTCGCTTTTCAGACTGTAAAACTGACTTTCCTTGACTTCAAAAATTTTAGATACTGACATTCTTTTTGACGTAAACAGTTAATGTGTTTGTCTAACAGTTTATTGTAATTGATATGATAACTTTTTGAGGGGTCAGTTGCTAACTGTTCGTAATATGTTTCGTCTTCTAATATATCTAAAGCCATTTGTTTGTATTTATTTTTGTCCATTATTACAACTGCTCCACCTTTGTCTGCCTCTTTAATTATGATGTTATGGTCTAATGAGAGTGATTTAATAGCCTTAATAGTCTTTCTCCTTTCGAAATCTTACTCTTGATATTCTGTTTCTGATTTTCGTCGTTCAGTGGTATATTTTCTACACTTTTGATAAATGTATCGAGAGCTTTTTTTCTGTTTTTTAGAGGTACAAAATAACTTTTGTTTTTAACTTAGCTGTCATCCGGATCCTCTTGATTATAAAAAATTCTACTAAACGTATTTTCCTTGTGAATTCAGCTAAATCTATAGGAATATAGTCAATTGTTTTTTTACTCGGTGTAGGCGTAAATTTTAACCCCTTTTCCAAAATAGTTCTTTCTGCTGTATTAATGTGTCTATTCGGAATATTAATTATTTTTATATCGGTTTTGGGGTTACCTTCATTGACGTTTGATATATATATATATACGAGCGCCGTTGTGCGAAAACCATCGTTGGGCCTTTGCGACCAGTATTGGATCTGTGCAGTCTGATCTGGATCCATACACCGGACACACCACGATGGAGCCTTACTACCTCGTAGTTCTTCTTGATATGAAAACTGCCTTTAAAAAGTTATCATGCGTACACAACTTTATCATGTAGGCAGAAACGCTAAGGCATTTAAATTCAGTTAAAAATTTGGTAAAAATGGAAAAAATGAGTTAAAAATATGTAAGTGAACAAATGTTAAATTTCAAATCAATTCACTTCATAGACTCGAAAATCAGGACATCCTGATTTAAACTACTTTTTTCTATTGATATAGATTATTCGACAGAACCAGTAGTTTCGTGTTGTCGTCACTTAACCGAAATGAACCTTTTTGATTAACTTGCAGCTAAAAAAAGAGATAAAAATGAATACAAACTGTAGAGACCGTACTAAGAGTTTTACGCATATTTTGATTTTTGTAATGGAATGAGAGTATATGCGCCACGGTAATGAGTAAAAATATAAACAAAGGAATCGCTGGAATAAATGAATGATACTAGTATAGTCGATCTTAGTCATAGTACTAATTGACAGAGAATGCTTTTGACTATGTGTAATCCAAAAAGGTATTTAGTTTGTAATTGTTATTTCCTATTAATTGAAATTCTCCCAAAACTTGTAAAATGATCGCTGAAAAGATTAAAAATGAGCAAGACAACCTGTAGGCCACCTTACATTAAGCAATTAGAAAATATTATTGTGTGTCGTCCATCGTCCGTACGTCATTCGTCCATCCGTCCGTCCATACTTTTCTTCGAACGACATTTATTCTGAAACCACGATGTGGAAATTGATAAAACTTGGCTTGGGTATTTCTGCGGAGTCCTTCCAAAATTGTTCAAACGGTTCCGCTTGGTTGCATACAGTGTCCAAAAAAGAAGCTAAAAATGGAAAAATATTTTCAAACGACGTCATCTCATAAACCGCTGGTTTTATTTTGAAATGATTTTGCACAAGTGGTCTTTTTATGATCCTCTATCAAGATTATTAAAATTATTGTGATTCGTCAAAAACATGGCCACCAGAGGGTTTGGTCACTTTTCCTTGTATGTATATACTGGAAACTGAAAAAGATATTCTTACATGATGGACGCAATGGTCGAGTGGAAACAAACCATGAGTCGTGAGTTAAAACCCCGCTCCGTCAACTTAAAATTACTAACATTGGGATAAGAGTCACGGCACGCTTAAGAACCAGGGAAATTTCTGGAATCGGGGCGTCTTCTGTATCTCGCACTACGCCATATGGCTTACCAATGGCTACTGCAAATAAGCTTACATACAAACAAAAAAGTCCCAAACAAATCATCTTCGATGAAACTGCAGCCTGATTTTAAAGTAATTTCATACACATAGTCCTTATGTGACCCTCTACCAGAAATGTTCAAATGTATCCAAAACATAGCCGCCAGGGGCCGCGGGCACACTGCGTTTATAGTGGAAATTTTAAAAATCTTCTTGTCAAAAACAGCAGGCCCTTGACCCTTTATGAAGATTGTTCAAATTATTCTGATTCCTCAAAAAACATGACTACCAGGGGGCGTGGTCACTTTTCCCTATATGTATATAGTGGAAACTTAAAAAAAATATCCTTGTCAGAAACTTCCTGACTAATTTTTAATAATTTTACACAAATGTTCCTTTTGTGTCGCTTTACAAAAAGACTGTTCAAATGATTCTGATTTGTCAAAAAAAAAAACATGACCATCAGGAGGCGTGGTCACTTTTCCTGCTGCTGGGCCGGTTCACAGATGTTTCTTGGGTAGTCCTTTACAAAGATTATACAAATTATTCCGTTTCGGCGAAACATTGCTGCCAGCGCACTACTTGGGAGTGGTCACGTTTTCCTATATGGATGTGTTGGAAACTTAAAAATCTTCTTGTTTGATATTGGCACTAATTCATGATAATTTTAAAGATATTTTCCTTGCGTAAACATCTACAAAAACTGTTCAAGTAAGCGTGGAAGCCCGTGTGAGCGATCTAGGTCCATCATGACCCTCTAGTTTTTACAACAGTTGCATCGCTAATAAGTAAACTTGATATTTGTTTTTACTTCGAAATTGCTTTAAGTGTTTACGTTCATTATATAAATCGAAGAAACTTCAATCAAGATTACTACTACAAGTACATTCTGTTCTCACTTTACCTCGCGAAAAGATGCAGACTATATACATTTTCGCTTTGCTATACTTCTGTGGACTTTTTATTGGCTGTATAGCGTATGACAACTATACTATTGATGACGTAAGTTCAAACACTTACATTTATTGAATATTTCATCAATGATTAAACACATTATATACAAACGTTTTTAACGCAATATTTTGTCAAAATGTTAAGAATTATTCATAGCGCCTGTTGGTTGAAGTTTTGGTTCTTTTAAAATAATTATTCCTTTTAAATTATTATGTGTTAGTGTAAGCAAATCAAATGATGGAATTTTGTCATTTCATTAATTTAGCGACGTGTAAGTGTTTCTGACTATAATCACTATTAGCCAAAAAATAGCTTTAACTAGTGACATTTTGGCATTTCTGTGTGAGTTTAAACATTTCTTATGAAGGGTCGGCTGGAAAATTTGATTATTTTCTCGAAAACTTACAGGCTTTGGTCAGAAGAAAATAACGGAAAATAGAACAAGTGTAGTAAAGTTATTATTAATGATGTCCTTTCAGGGATTCTGCAGCCCGCCTGCTTAATGTCAATAGGAAGAGCACAGATTTACGTACGGATCGCGGTGTCGTGAGTTCTATCCATGGTTGGGTGGGGCTTGTGTTTGCGTGACGATTTGATAAATACATTGTGTCTGAAATCTATCATCCATCGCCTCTTATTCATGTGGGGAAGTTGACAGTTGCTTGCGGAGAACAGATTTTTACTGTTATAAAATCCGAGAACACTAGGGTCAGGTTAACTGCCCGCTGTTACACAACTGAAATACTGTTGAAAACTGTCGTTAAACAAACAACCCCCCCCCCAACTTTGACTTTATTTGTCAATGGATGTTAGGGATTATAATATTTCAAAGTTCGGAGGCAACTGCCCAAACCTATCGATATTTTCCGGGATAGAAAACAAAGTTGAAACATTAGGACATATCTATTAAAAGGGAATTTTTGCATATCTTTATCAATATAAAGACTTCTTTTTATACATCCCTGTCAGAGTTTTCAAGTACATTTATTGCTAAGTGCCTTTAAATATTCTTTAGTTAGAAAAGTCAAATTTTTAGATATAGCATGTATCGAGAGTTCTGAGCATATGAACAAGACTGACATGGTATGCTATTTTACTACAGGAAATATTTAAAATATAGATATATCTTAAAGTTCTATCAGTTTAAGATAAAGATATATCCTTTCAGTACCAAATGATAACAATATATATTTAAGGGATAGTTAATATACTAATAAGAGCCCATCAATAGGAAGAGCGCAGATCGACGAGTACGGGCAAGGCATATCATCTCCATGACGATTTGATAATTTCAGAAGTTAAGAAGTTAGCAGTTACTTGCGGAGAAAGGCTTAGTACTGTCTTTCTAGTTCTGTCTGTCTCAAGTCAGGAACAATGGTTATCTTAACAGCCAGCCGTTACATAACTAAACTATTGTTGCAACACTGCGGAACTCAGAAAAACAATTACAAAAACACATATATAAACCGTAAAAGTGATTATCTCTTGATGTTTGAAAACTAACACTTAAAGAGAACTGTCTCTAGTTGAAAGGGATAGCAGCTAACGTAAGAGCTAGTAGTGTTTGAAACCTTGCTCTGTAGGCAAAAGTGATAGCACTTTATTTGAAAGAGATAGCTTGAGAACGTAAAGTGCTAGCAGTATTTTTCGAAAGAGAGGGCAGAAAAAGTAACATTGAACTATTAAACACTATAAACTATTCAAATATTAATAAGTGCCAGCAAATTGAGCAACATGGGCTCTTATTTAAAACTTATTTGTTATATACAAAAATTGCATTCACTATACATTTTATATGGAAAGACAAAAGCGTTAATTTTGGTATAAACAACATCGCGGTAGTGAAGTCAATGACGGTCCTTTCCGTGAGATTACACGCGTAATCTGACGTCCTTCACCAAAAGCATTAACAGAACGGCCTCGTTCCAAACATTCTTTTAAAATTGGACGCCAGGGGTCGGTTGTTCGAAACTTTAACCGGCTGTTAAACTAATCGCCAGTTAAAATTTAATTCAAAATACTAGACTTGGTGGGAAACACTAGTGAGATGTTTTGATTCTATTGTAATGAGCTTTCATTGTTCAAAATTCTTATCCCATACTTTCGTTTTTCAAAGTCTTCTGAAATGCCGAAAAATAACTCTAAAAGTTAATCAACCGTTAGCTTAATCGCTTGTTAAAGTTCCGAACAACTGGGCTCAGAACTTTTAAAAAAGAATATTTAATCATAGCTTTAACTAATTATTCTATCGTCAAAGATCTCCATTGAATCGAAACGAATTTAAGTTTTCACTGGAGTTAAAAATATTTCAAATAAAAACCTGGAACTGTATTTTTATCGGAAAGCGAATTATAGTTGAACGTGCAGTTAAGGAAAATGTTGTTAGTATTATATTGATTTTTAGACCAAGGTGATTATTTAAAGATTTTTTTTTTGTCATCAGTTACATGCTTGCATATTGAATTTTGATACATGTTTCACAAACGTCCTTGCCATGAACATTGATTTCAAAATTTACAATTTCCATGAAATGTAATCTATACTTTCTTGGACATCAAGTACAGTGTGTACATACCACGTGATATGTGACGTCATTACAGCAAGAAAATTAATAAACAAATCCATCGATTCAGAACTTAAAAACACCGCAAGTATTTCATTTTTTCACTGATTTGAATATTTTTACGAGGCTCATGCCAAGATAGTGGGCTATCAACACAAGACAATGTTTTTCTGAAATTCTAAGCAGTTTTTGCAAAGGTCCGTTCCAACCCTGAAATTTCGCAAATTCTTGGGGAGTAATACAGCAAGAAAAGCCCGTACGTGTTATACAAAATAATGCAGTATTGATTTCTTTTACATTGTTGTGCTTTTCACCGTTGTTTATTTGGGCTCCAAGAAGGCCTGCGAACCACTTTACTGGAAATAACATTGTAGGTCTTCTGGAAAAAAATACGTTTTCGGCAAATGCTAATACGGCATGAATAATATGACGGCAAGCAGATTCGTGAATACACCTATTTTCCCTTTAAGAACAGTTTCGCGGATTACTGAGTTTGAGACTCGTTTCCATATGTATAATACCTGTTTGCAGATTTCTTTAGCTTGAAATATTAATTTCGGTATGATATGATATGAAAGAACAGCCTTTTTTAATGCTTCTTAATGCCTCGTTTAGTCAGTAAAATTATTAAAAAAATTCTGTTTCATTGCTTGTTATCTAATAATTTAGAGCTTTCAAGGGACGTTTCCTAATTTCTACTTTATTTATAGTCTCAAGAGGTATCTTTAAACTTAATGATGAGTTCCTATGTATTTATACTAGTGCAGGCGCGAATAATTTCAACCATCCTGAAAGATTCAAACTGCCAAAAAGTCTACAAAAAGTGTTTAAAATTGAAAATATATCCTACGTGTTCACATTATGTGTTTACTTATCAATCATTAGATGAATCAACAATGTGAAAGTTGGGCCTCTGAACAATGCCTTTCAATAATAATACTTTATAATGTATCGAAATTTCATATAGGAATAAGTCTGTAAGATTTCGAGATTATGGTGATAGATCTATTAAACTTTGATAAGAAAAAAACTTGACAAATACTCGTACGACGTATTTTTACTTTTTCGGAGTAATGACGCAGATTAAGACCAAACTTAATCTTGGGAAACTATCTAAGACGTCAGTGTTCAGACACAGAAACCAAAAAGCGAGTTCAGATGTAAAGTTTGTTACATCGTGGATACGTACAGAAGATAAAAATGTCAATAATGTTAACTATTAACATAAAATCAGCACATTAAATTATAGTGTAAACAGACAGTTACAAATTTTAGAAATTTATTAAATGTTTTGAAATTTAAAACGTAACAGTAAAAAATAAAGTAAAATTGGAAATATTCATTTTATCAGACACAACAAAGTAATGGCAATACAACAAATGCAAAATCAACAAAAGGTCACCAAGTAAGCTTTGTATACACAAAGACATATTATGCAAATTGAAACTTTGTATTCAACGTTCATAAATGAAGACTATGCAGCATCCTTTTATGTGATAAATTTGTTCAAAGTTAACAGTATATTTGTCCAAAAATGTTAGTTTTCTCTATTAGATACTTGTACACTAATTAAAAAAAGACATTTTCCTTACGTAAACATTTAAGAGTGTTCAATCACACGGTGTAACTCACTAATTAAAAAAAATCTAAAGACATTTTCCTTACGTAAACATTTAAGAGTGTTCAATCACACGGTGTAACTCATGTTAGCGATCTAGGGTCATCAAGGGTTTTACAAAAAAATTGCATCGCTGATAAAATTTGTTACTTGAAATATTGCCTTAAGTGTTTTGCGCTTACTATATAATTCGACGAAACTTCAGTCAAGATCTACAACTACATTCTGCGCGTCAAGATGAAGATTGTTTACATTTTCGCTTTCCTGTGCATCAGTGGACTTTTTATTGGCTGTATGGCGGGTAATGGCGGCTATACTATTGATGATGTAAGTTCAAACACTTACATTAATTTTATTGAATTTTAAGCATGATATTTTAACATTTTATTGCAATATTTTGTCAAAACGTTAAGAAATATTCATGCACATTTTGGTTAAAATTTTGGTTCCTTTTAAATAACTATGTGTTAGCGTAAGCGATTAATCGGCGTCACGGTTATCCCATTTTAACGTATATACGTGTCTGTGTTTGTGATATTTATTAAGAGAGCATTAGTACTTTAGAGAAAAGGTAAAAAAAATGACTTGATATTTTATTTAAGTCGTTCATTAGTCAAAAAATAGCTTTAACTAGTGAAATTTTTATTTATGAAATGTCGCAAAGAAAATTTGATGATTGTCTGGTTTTGCTCATCTGGAAAACTCGAAAACGTATGTAGGCTTTTGTCAGAAGAAAATAACGAAAAAAAAGAAAGAAAAGTAAAGTTATGGTTAATGATGTCCTTCTAGGGCTTCAAAAACTTGTCTGCTTATATCTATTGTCATCTGTTGCATGTTGCATTTTGATATCACAAACGTCTTTGCCATGAACATTGATTTCAAAACTTACAATTTCCATGAAATGTAGTAAATAATGATACAAAGACAGATGTTTAGGCCTTAATATAAAATCTAAATTCACGAAAGGATTATAAAAGGAAATGTGTAGACTATGGCGTGTAATGTGTTGCAATAGTATATTTTCTATAATTATTGTGTATCTTTATATATTCATATATGTCTTAAAATATTTATTGTAAAACAGAAAACAGTTGTACATTTTTTCAATCTTTAGAATATTTATTGTAAAACCTAAAAAAACATCTGTTCGGTGCAACGATAAAAATTGTGTGTAAAACGTTAATATTCATTCTTAAATATTTGTTCGAAAATAGTTGACGACATTTATAATTAAATGTTTGCTGGTTATAAGCATTTATTACATGTGTATCCTATTTTTAAAGAAATCGAGAAATTACCGTATTTCAAAGGTTTTAAGGTTGTAGGATGTATAATTATTTCGTGCGTTAGATAATTTTGAATGATGTATTTTTTTTGGCAATAAATTTTGGGATATGGGTGGCAGGGCATAAGAAAAAGGTTACTCGTGTTGAAACTTTGTTTCTTTATACATTGTACTACCTCCTCCCACGATGGAGTGAAGTAAGGTTGAGTAGGTGCTTCGCAGCACAATGACCCGGAAAGCATATTCATAACGTAGAAATTAATAAATTGATACATTATATGATGGAAGTTGAATGTTATACTATGGCAATGCGGGTAAACAAAGCATAAATGTAAATGAATCTGTTCTTTTTGCTCCCGTGGATTCTTTTTTATTATGTTTTTTTTTATGGGATAGGTAATTTATTTTTGTTTGAGCGGAGCGAATTAGGAAATAATGCTTTGGAATTCATAATTGTTACAAACATAGTTGTTTATCCTTCTAAATTTTACTAGTGATGGACAATTTCCATTAAGAAGATTGTTCTTATGGTCAACAGCAGAAATAGTATATATGCATCTGAAATCGTATCACTTTGTCTGACGACGCCAAAAGGTCTTCCCATCTTTCATCGTGTCTTAACAAGGCATGGCAGAGAATTTGAATACTCCGATCGCTGAAATCTAACTTGTCAAGAAATAGTCTTGAGAAAATGTATATTTTATTTATAAGACCACTCTTGGAATACGGAGACATCGTTTGGGATAACTGCACGAACGAGCTTAAAACGATCTAGAAGCGGTACAGGCAGCAGCAGGAAGAATTGTAACAGGGGCTACGCAATATTGCAACTCAGAACGTCTCTTGAAAGAATTAAACTGGGAAACTTTGTCTGAACGGAGAAGAAAACATCGGCTAATACAGTTCTATAAGATGAAAAACAACCTCACTCTTATGTATCTACGAAATCTCATTCCTGGCCATAATATTCAACCTTACCATCTCCGTTCGATTCACAGCATACCTTTGATCCATACAAACACCCAGTCTTATGCAAGTTCTTTTTTGCCCACAACAATCCGTCAGTGGAACGCGCTCTCCCCAGATGTCCAAAACGCCTTCTCTCTTTCCGGATTTAAAAACAAACTTTCTATTTGTAAGAATAGCTCCAAACCACTCTTTAACGCCGGGGTACGTAAGTACCAAATTCAGCATACTCGATTACGACTCGGATGCAGTTCTCTACACTTTGAGCTTCATCGTAGATATATTGTTGAAATCTCCTCTGTTCGAATGTGGTGCAGTCGAAACTCCGCTTCACTTTTTCCTTCAGAGTCCGAGGTTTCACCTCCCACGTCAACGGTACTTATCTGACCTCCCATGTGGTATCACACTCAATAATCTTCTTTACGGAGACGAGCATCTTGCATACGAAACCAATAAACTAAGCTTCCTACGTGTCCAGAGCTACATAGCGGCAACTAAACGATTTGACATATGACGGGGACATATTTGGTGGTTTTCTGCATTCCTTTTGTCCCTTGAGTGACATCATGACCCATACCAAATCAAACCATTTTGTTTCTTTTTTATACCATATTCCCCTCATCTCCTAGTTTACCTTACACAATTGAATAACAATGATAAAGTTATTATTATAGTTTTTGCGGTAAACGTAATGATATAAATCCTTTTTGCGACAGTTTCAATTAATAACTACTTTCACTAATTTACATTACTTTCCGGTTGAAGAAGTGCAGTGATAATTAGGCCAACTCCACCATGGAAAGGAATTAATATAAGCATTTACTTGCTTGTTTTCCAATCCAACATTTCACAAATGTATTTTGCACATGTATTTGACTATGTAACTTTATCGAAAGAAATAAAAATATGTTTAAACTAAATCGTATATGTATTTAGAACTTTAAATGTATTTAGATTTAAATAAGTATTTACAATAACAAGTGCAAGTGGAGCAGGAAATGGCAAAATTTAGAATTTTTGATAAAAGAGCAACAACAGTCTGTCGTCAGTTTTTTATTGCTCCTATTTTTGGACGGTTGTCGAAGACAAACCGGCCAGTGCAACCACACTCTCCCCTCTCCCCCCACACCTTTTCCACCCCTGCACAAAAAATTACATAGGCGATATTTTCCCTTAATCCATTTTTAATAACTTCAAGATCTAGTAAAACTCCGTTGAAATAAAATAGTTCCCTACATGAGTCGCCTTGAAAAAATGCGAGTCTGCAAAATTAGATCTATCAGGAGTGATATAGAGCTACCAAAATATTGTAACAAAACAGTGTATTAAAAGTTGTCCTTTTATTTATTGATTTTGGTCGTAGGAATATACATTGTGATGCATTTTCGTATTCTCCGAGAAAACGTTAGATATCGAAGTGGTGTATCTATATAAATTTCCAAAGACCAATTGCTCAGTATTGCTCTAATGCAAAAAGATCGCGCCAAAACTGACCACATGATCTCCTTCTTCGCTTCATTGCCGAGGAAGACGCCATATTGTTGTCGAAGGCAAACCGGCCTGTACAAATGCTTCTTCCCCCTCCAATAATATACATACGGGGAAAATCTTTCGATTTTTTTTATTACTCCTGTCATTTCGAAAACCCGTTGAAATAAACTGTATATATTATAGTTCCATAACAGTATTATGTTTGTTTGACTCGGAGATAATAGACGCTTGCAGTTTACGCCAAATACGGATGATTATAGCGACCCGCTTACTTTTTTGAACTGTGAATAACAATGTAAATGAGTGTTTGATAATTAAAAAAAAACAGAGCCCGATATACTTACACAAAGAGCTATAACATAATTTATTTTATATTTCTTTGATTTACCTTGATGAACGTATGCTGCCGGAACTAAAATCAGTTACATGTATGTATAGATATATACATATTTATTCACTGTCATAATCGTGCAGGCCTCCGTGGCCGAGTGGTTAAGGTCGCTGACTTCAAATCACTTGCCCTTCAGCGATGTGGGTTCGAGCCTCACTCGGGGCGTTGAATTGTTCATGTGAGGAAGCCATCCAGCTGGCTTACGGAAGGTCGGTGGTTCTACCAAAATTCCCGCTCGTGATGAAATAATGCACGGAGGGGCACCTGGGGTCTTCCTCCACCATCAAAAGCTGGAAAGCCGCCATATGACCTATAATTGTGTCGGTGCAACGATAAACCCAACACAAAAATAATCGTGCAGGGCTGTAGTTTGGTGGTAGCGCGCTCGCTTTAAACGCCAAAGATTTAAAGATCGAACCCGACTGAAAACATACATTTTTTTTTTTTAATTTCACCAGTTTTATTTTTTTCTAATGAATTTAACATGAATTTTGCAAATATTGTCACAATAATCTTGTTTCGGAAACGGTTTTGTTTTGGTGTCCGATTTCAATGTGGATCAACTTCATACATACAGTAATCTGAATAGAATCTTCATCAAACTATAAAAAGAGGGGTTCCAAATTATCAGGCGTGAAATGTTTGAAAAGCACTTGTTGCTACACTGTCCATTCACATATATTGCATCCACAAATTATTAGAAATCACTGACCAGTGTTTTACATTTAGGAAAAAAAATGTTGCTGTACAAACGAGAACTTATATTCCACCCCTACTCTAAAGAGATGATAAGTATAAACCTTTAAAAAGCCCTAGATCTAGACTGTTAGCAGTTTGGAAAATTAAACATAGGGTTTCGAGAATTTCTATGTTCAGTGTTTTTCTCTGTGTAAATCTCTGATTAATAACTTTTTAAAAAGTTCTTGTTTTGAATTTCTTTTCAGACGAGACGGAATTTTGATTTTCTTCACAGGAACATCTAGCTCTAGTTAGCAAAGTTGGTCAGGCGTTATTTCTATTGTTTGATGGTCGCATCTGATAACTTTAGCGAGATCCATATCCGTACATAAACTCTCTAAAGCTGAAATTGTATTATTCTTGCACTGTATGTCTAAAAAGTGTTTGTTTGTCTTGGGTTTAACGCCGTTTTTCAACCGTATTTCAGATATGTATCGGCGGACAGTTAACCTAACCTAACAATAAACCAGTGTTCATGGATTCTGTATCAGTACAAATTGTTCTCTGAAAGTAACTGTCAACTTCCCCACATGAATAAGAGGTGGAGGACGAATGATTTAAGATGCAATGTTTTTCATCAAATCGTCACGGAAAACATACGTCCGCCCGAGGATCGAACACTCCGTAGATCTGCGCTATCCAAGTGCAAGTACAAAAAAATGTGCTAACAGCAAACTTACAAACAAAAATACGTCATCTTGAATATTGCGCACATTTTTGGTCCAAGTTTCAGCTACATTTTATCTGTATTAAACTTAAAAGGCACTATTTAAAATACTATTACATTTGGAATTTTCACGACTTTACACGAGATCTATGATGGATCTATCATGTTCACCAGATTAATCAACGATAGCCTGTAACGCAAAACATCATGACGTCACTTCTGCTTATGGACGTTAATTTCCCGCGCTTTGTGTTCATTCTCCACTATAAGAAAGAGTGCCATAAAGAAACTATTTCTACCTTTTCTAAATTACGGTATGCAAGAAAAAAGTCTGCCAGAATAAAATGCTAACATGTATACGATTTGCAAGAAAAAATATCAGTCATGTGTTTACAAATCGGATGGAAGAGAACAAGAACAAGCTCTCCCCAACAATGGCAAAAATTCCGACATGTACGAAATGAAACTGTCTTGCTCATTCCTGAAGCAAAATCACAATACTTCATCAAACTTTCAGACAAATTTAAAAACGGATCATTCTCTTCCAAAGACTGGTGGACTACTTTAAAATCCTTCATCTCTAAAACGAACAACAATGTTATTCCTCCACTATATAATTCTAATACTCGTCAAACAACATCCTCTGATTTTGAAAAGGCTAACCTTTTGAATGATTACTTCCAAGAGCAGACATACATTGATGACGAAAATATAGAGATACCCAATCTTGGCCCTACGAATGCTACCACTCTTTTAAATGAAATTCATCTATCTCCAGCAGAGCGTGAAGATGTCTTAAAGTCTCTACCAGTTCACAAGGCCGTGGGTCCTGATGGCATAAGCAACAGGATTCTACTTGAATCTTCTCATGAACTATCATTTCCTCTTTGTGACCTTTTCAATGCTTCATTTCAACATTCTATTGTGCCAGCCACATGGAAGGAAGCCCATGTTAGTGCAATCTTCCAGAAAGATGATGCCACTCCTCCAAAAAACTATCGTCCAATATCTCTCTTAAATACTATTGAAAAGGTTCTTGAACGCATCATTTTCAAGCATGTTTTTAACCATCTTCATGATTCCTGCTTTTTAACTCCTGTACAGTCTGGTTTTATTCCGGGTGACTCCACGGTAAATCAACTTGTCTTCATATACGATACTCTCTGTAAAGCGCTCGATAACGGTCTAGAAGTTCGTGCGGTCTTTTTCGACATAAGCAAGGCCTTTGACAAAGTCTGGCACAAAGGTTTACTACGTAAACTAGAATACGCAGGAATCACAGGTTCTCTTCACATGTGGTTTCAAGATTAATTCTTACATAGACGTCAATGTGTTGTACTGCCAGGAGTCAAATCTAACTGGGCATTTCTCAAAGCTGGAGTTCCACAGGGTTCGATTCTCGGGCCTCTTCTTTTTTCTTATCTTTATCAATAATATCGTGGATGAAATCAGATCATGCATCAACTTGTTTGCTGATGATACAAGTCTATATATGATAGTTCAGCAACCGTATACTGCGGCAAATCTGCTCCAATCTGATATCCAAACAATATCATCTTGGGCAGAAAAATGGCTTGTTACATTCAATCCCTCTAAATTAGAAGCACTTTTAATTTCAAGAAAACGAAACTTTCATCAACATCCTCCTCTTCGAATGTTTAATCAGATTAGTCCCGAGGTACTTGAACATAAACATTTTGGTGTTTTCCTGTCAAATGATTGTTGCTGGCATTCTCATATCAACTACATTGTAGAAAAGGCATGGAAAAGGGTATACATAATGCGGAAATTGAAAATCTTACTTGACCGTCGCTCCCTTGAAACCATATATATTTCATTTATAAGGCCAGTACTCGAATATGCAGACGTAGTGTAGGGCAATTGTACCAAGTATGAATTAGATCAACTTGACAAAATTCAGAATCAATGTGCTCGCATTGTCTTTGGAGCTACCAAACTTGTTTCCTTGGAAAACCTAAAGAGAGAAGTACCCTGGGAGTCACTTTCCAACAAACGTTACAAACATCGACTTATCATGTTTTTCAAAACGAAATCTAACCTTACCCCAGCATATCTATCCTCTCTAGTTCCCGATTCTGGTGATAACCGTTACAACCTAAGAAACTCTGAAAATATACATGGTGTACCCGCTAGAAAAACTTTATATTTCAATTCTTTTTTTGCCTTCTGTTTTACGTGATTGGAACCTACTAAGACCAGATATCCGTAATTCTGAAACACTTTCATCATTTAAAAGTAACTTAAATAAAAACAAGCAGCGCACTCCGGCCTATTATTACACCGGAAACAGGAAACTCCAGGTGCTCCATACACGTCTACGAGCAAAATGCAGTGCACTGAATCAATATCTTTACCTATAACATATTTCTCCCACACCATGTGCCAGTGTGGAAAGATTGAAACTAATTTCCACTTCTTTTTTGAGTGCAGAATTTTTAATCGTTGTCGATACGATCTTCTTGATAATCTGAGGAATTTCATAATTGACTTGGATACTGTTCTATTTGGAAACCAGGACCTTTCTGATCAGGATAACATGACTATATTCATTCATGTACACACATATATATCCGAAAGTAAAAGATTCTCTTAGCAACCCTGAGACATGCCCATATCTTGCCTCTTTCTCGTTTCTCTTCTACGCTTGACATATTCTATCATTCAAAAATTCACTTCCACTTTTATGTAAATATTTCTCTTCCCCATACATTGTCCACCCCCTTTTTTCTTTTCATCAGTAATGATTCTTTTTTTCTCTTACACATTTTAAGACTATATTCCTAGCCCTGTTACAGATTTTAGTTCGATATGCTCATTCAGTTATATTTTGTCCGCTAAGGAGAAGAATTCTATAAGACTTGTCTTTCATTCTTATCCTTTCCTGTTTTGCTTTCATTACAGTATGACATTTGTATCAATATATGCACTTCTTTTTGGGAATAAATATGTTAAAACTAAATTAAACTAATCGGATGGAAATATCCGTCCCTCGGCCACCTGCGCCTGGGCGGTAATTCGGCAAGCCTCATTACCGCCCACTGCGTAGGTGCCCTCGGACGGATATTTCTATCCGATTCGTAAACACACGACAGATATTATTATTCTTGCACACCGGAATGGCGTTTCCGGTGATTTTACCCATGCCGACAAAACCCATCTAGCACCCCCATGCCAGATGACTCCCGTGCTGTTAATGACAACTAGTGGTTCATGCACTGATAATATAGTGTTTATGTAAAAATACGAAAAAAGCAGGTACCTTGATAGTTTCTCTCCGTTCCTTATAGCATATTTCTCGATTCAAAATACGTTAGTTTACCATAAGAACATAACGTTACGCTACAAACGATAAAACTTATGTGGAACTTTGTTATTGTGCGTAACGCAAAACATCATGACGTCACTTCTGCTTACGGACGTTAATTTCCCGCGCTCTACGACTGTAGACTGTAGAGACGACTGTGACTCAATGTAGACTTGGAGCGCCGGTATAAATTACAGGCTCCGGTATATACCGGATTAACTAAATTTGAACAAAAAGTATCTTAAATGTATATATTTTGTAACCATGGTGATACTTACCCTAACCTTTGGTCAGTATATTATGCATATTATACTCTAAATGCGCGCGGACATGCAAAAACATGCATATTTTCGCCGTGCGCTACAATTGATAATCATTTTCGGGCATGCGCAGAAAACCGCTCCAACTCTGCAATGAGTTACATCGATAAGAGAGTGCTACAAAGAAAATATTTCTACCTGTTATTTGTAAAATACGGTATGCAAGAAAAATAATCTGCCAGAATAAAATGCTAACATGTAGACGATAGGCAAGAAAAAATATCAGTCATGTGTTTACGATTCGGATGGAAATATCCGTCCCTCGGCCACCTACGCATGGGCAGTAATTCGGCAAGCCTCATTACCGCCCAATGCGCAGGTGCCCTCGGGACGGATATTTCTATTCGATTCGTAAACACATGACAGATATAATTAGCCTTGCGAGATTGCATAAAAATGTGTCCTAAGGATATACAATTATTAGCTTTCTGTTTTGAGAGAAAAAATATCAAACAACATCAAAAAAAGTCATAGAAAGAAAGAGTTGTTTCAACTAAAAATTGAACAGCATGTAAAACATGTATATTACTCTACTAAACAGGTGTCAGGTGATTAAAGTTTCTCTCAATTGAAAGGAAACAAAGTTAGGAAAACAATTAATTAAATAACAAAGATGTTTTAAGAATGTTAGCCCAGATGTGTAGTGCATAAAACTATTTTTTGTAAATTATTTCATACTGAAAATCCTATTTTATTTTAGAACACTTTAAACTAGTCTAACATTGTTTTATTACTAAATTAAAATTTATAGAATGTCCTTTCTTTTCTCTTATAACCACGTTTGAAACGAGTTTGCTGTAGAAGGGGTTAATTTAGCCTATATAAAGAATATATATACAAGCCTCTTAGTGAAACCTTTATTACAGAGTACAACTGTACAGTCTTTCCCTTGACCATCTTTGTGGCAATGGTGTCTAGTGATGCAGCCTGTATCTGTCACTTTTGCCCCACTAGGAACGATAGAAACCTAGGCCCCCTACTGTTATTTATCTAATTGTTAAAGTGAGCTCTAGTGTGACTTTTGAGCATATACATGTATAACGCAAATGTTCATTTTGCTTGGTTTGGTTTGCCACTTTCCAGGACAACCGTCCTTCAGTGCTTTCAGCGCTTTGATTATTTTTGGATTTTAAATGTTACTCAGCCAAGTAACCGAGTATGCCACGCTAATATCCCTAGAAAAAGAGCTTTAAGTCAAAGAACAGAGATATATCTTTTTAGGATGCAGCTGTTTAAAATAAACTTTATCTCTAGTCACAGAATAAATAGTTTAATTGCTTGCCACTCTTTTGAGTCCCAGTAGCAGACTGGTAGTGTGTCCGTTATGTGCAGGAGGTCGGAGGTTCGACCCCTTGCTGCGCCATACCAGAGACGCAAAAAAATGGCACTGGTAGTCCTTTTCTTGGCACTAAAAATTAAAAAGTTATGAGGTACAATAAGCCTAGTTAAGTATCTGTTATTTGGCACACAAGAGCTTTATAGCTCATATTTAACTTTAAGCCTGCTGGCAGCAATTGATTAAGCCATTGCAGACCATGTGCAGACCAGTGCAGATCATGGTGTTTGCACTGTTCGCTATTCAGCCAGAAAATTTTCAGTGAGCATCCCTTTGAATAATCAGTGGTACTGCCCAAATTGAATGATGGACCCGTTCGTTCAAGAAATTTAGCAGGGTTTATGCGACGTTAAATTTGAGTTTGCGAGTGATACGTCTTTCAAACAACTCGAGTAAATGATTATAATTCGACTGGCCACCTCTTTAGCTCACATGATAAGGTATTGTGATCACGCTGTGTCCGTCGTCCGACGTCTCCTCCAAAACCACTTAACGAATTTAGATGAAGCTTGGCCTGGATGTTGCTTTAATGGTTTTTTACCATAATTGTAAAAACGGTTATGCTTGGTTGCATACAGGGGTCGCTAGAGCTAAAAATAGAAAAATCTTCAAACGACATCTACCCCTAAACTGATGATCCGATTTAGAAATAATTTCACAAAAAAGTCCTTATGTCACCCTCTATCAAAATTGTTCAAACTATATCGATTTGTCAAAAAACATGGCCGCCAGGGGTCGTGGTCACTTTTTCCTTTATGTATATAGAAAAAACTTTAAAAATCTTCTTGTGTGAAACTGCTGGCACGGTTTTAAAATAATCTTACACAAATGGTCCTTGTGTGACCCGCTACCAAGATTGTTCAAATTATTTTGATTCGTCAAAAAAAAAAAAATCGCCGCCAGGGGGCGTGGTCACTTTTCCCAATATTTATATAGTATTTTTACGATGGTAAAATTCAACAACAACCCGTGAATATTTATCTTTTATCAACGTTTCGGCGCTTACCAAATTTTTTTTATAGTATTTTTAGAAACTTTAAAAATCTTCTTGTGTGAAACTGCTGGTCTGATTTTAAAATAATTTTACGTAAATGGTCCTTGTGTGACCTCTACCAAGTTTGTTTAAATTATTCTGATTCGTCAAAAACATGGCTGCCAGGGGACGTGGTCACTTTTCCCTATATATATATTGTAGAAACTTAGTAAATCTTCTTGTATAAAACTGCTAGCCTGATTTTAAAATGATTTCACATGAATTGTCTTTGTGTGACCTTCTACAAAAAGTGTTCAAATATTTCTTATTGGTAAAAAACATGGCCGCAAGAGGGCGTGGTCGCTTTTTATCAACAATTTCTTTAAACAACATCTCCTCCAAAACTACTGAATGGATTTGCACAAATGATTTCTGGGTAGCCCTTTTTCCATGTTGTTCAAATGGTTCCGGTTCATTGAATGTATTTGGTCTTTTTTGTTAAATATAGGTTTTCAGCTATCAGGCATTAAAAGTCTTTTTCTCTAGAGCTTTGATATTTGGCATGTGATATAAGGGTTTGACTTTCTACCATGATTGTTGCCCAAAAGGTCAAAAATGGCCACGTCCCTGAGTATGACATGTACTTACTGAGGGGTTATATATATAAGAAACTTTGAAAATCTTTTTCTCTGAATCTGTAAGTAGTTGTTCAAATTATTCCCTAGGTTCAAAAAAAGTGTGTGACATATTATAGGATAACATAGAAGAAACCTGACTCTGTACTTGTACCATTACGTTATACAAACACACTTGAAGCCTTGTACACAGGTGAGCGCTTTAGGGCCAATGACCCTCTTGTTAACAAGATTGATATTGTGAACATATGGCTGGTTAGAAATGTTCAGTGGAGTTGAACATACAACTATAAATAGCTATTGACTTTCCACATTTTATTTTTATATTTTAGGTATTTGGTGAGGTCAAAATCAATCAAGATCTGATCAAAGATGTACTAGCTGGTCTTAAGGTAAGTCATTGAAATTTAAGACATTGGAGAGGTAGAAGATTAGTTCTTCATTGATCTACGTTAATTATATAATAAAGCTGAATCTCGTTTCGCTTATTGCCAGATAACCTAGCATCAGAGACTTCTCAGGGTTGAAATCATTTCTTAACTCGCCGTTATTTCGGTTGACTTTCACTTGTAATTTTGTTTACTTTTCATTTTTATTTATTTCCTTTTTGCTTGAGCTTGCAGAAACAAATACTAGGTAAACAAACCTGCACGTATCATTATCTCAACCAATTACTCATGATGTTTCATAATAATCGATTACTCGGCAAGTAACAAAATTAAAGAGATAACATTTCTTCTTTTTTCTGTCTGACAAATACAATATCAATATATCAATAATATATTATTTTACAGGATATAAAGGCTTGTTGTTGTGAAACCGAAGATAACGACCCTAAATAAAGTCAATGGCAGCCTCAAGTTGAAAAGGTCATATTCCAAATATCGGACTAACAAAACAGAACAGAACTGAAATCATATTTAGCCTTATGCATATATAGCACATTGAAATAAACTATTATTAATTAAGGAATCATAATTACAATTGTGGCAGAGTTAAAAATAATGATAATAAAGCAATAGCATATGAACAATTAAATATAAAAGTCTACTGATTTATTTCTGAACGTTTTGGAAAAAAAGAGATGACAGATGACGTACTTTACTTTACCGGCATAACACCCCCCCCCACCCACCCCCACCCCCACGCTTTTGTGCACATTTATATTACCATTGTATATGCTATGAATTGCAATATAGCCATATAGCCGCCTTTGCAGGGATAAAATCCATTTATTAATATATTTATTTTCTGTGCATTTAAAGTTTTAACCGTGGTATAAGTGTAAAAAGGTACAAAGAACAAACTTGCACAGATTTTGGTATAAAAGTAATCAAAAAGAGCTAAGAGAGGAAATAACTAGAAACATTTTTTACAATATTTAAATACTTAAAGTCTCATACAAGACACGCGTTTTAATCAAATATATATGCTGTGCTTTTTTTAATTAATCATCTAATTTGTAAAGTTTAAGGGGAAGTAATGATTAATGTACAAACAAGGCTTGCGTAACATTTCTTCTTACGCAGCACTTGATATTTTGCCGGCACCGTTTATATTACGTAACGTGCATTCCTGAGTATCCAAATTTTTAATAAAGTCATTATTCATTTTACGACCTCATCCTTGCAGTGTTACAAGAACTTTATATACAATGTTCTGTTTTTATCAAAAATACAAGTATCCTAAGGGAAGGAATGTGCATATATCTAATTAAAATGGTCCTTTCTGTATGTGCACAGAGCTAGCCGGGAAATGCATCTTTCACGCAGATTCTACGTATCTAAAATGAGACTTCCTCTGCTATTAGGGTGGTCCGCCTCAGAGTACTCGCATTATTACCTCCCCTTGAATACGCACCCGACGGTAACACGAGTTCATACCCTTGTCACTCACTATATATATATATAATTAGCAATTAAAATGAAATTGCAATAAGCAAAAGAATTTCAGAGGCTGCAAACCATATATAATTTAGAAAATACATATACTACATCCGGTTCATTTACTGCAACGCATGTAACCTTGCTGGATCAGGAATTGAAGACCAGTTAGTAATATTAGGATATTATTTGACAGCTGACATGTCCAATTACTTAATTCGCTAATGGATATGAATATACTTAATGTATAAAAATGTAAACAATATCATGTTACAAGAATGTATACTTACAAGAAATTGAATTTAAACCATGTATGTTGATGTTGTTGTTTCCAATCTTTTGTCGGTAAAATTATGTTTAGATGAATACTTTAACAAAGTCTGTACAACAATAGGTTGCTACAAGTGAATGCCAAAATAGAACATTCGATGAGGGCAATAACATACAGATCATTTTTGTGTTTTATGTACCAAGAATATTTAAATACTTTTAATATTAAAAAGTTCAGAGTAAAAGTTTAGTGATTTATATAGCAAAGACTTATAAAAAAAAGAGATGCTATTTCAATGATATTAACCATCACCAATAACTTGTATATGATATATTGTTGTTTAGCATATATAATTCTAATACAGCCTGTACGAATAAAATCTCTCACTATATATTTGTTGTTAATTTTCTGTGCATTTCAAGTCTTTATCCTGTTATACAAACCCATCAATGCACGCAAGGTCATGATCCAGGGGCTGGACTATGCATCCGCGCAGTCTGGTCAGGATCCATGCTGTTTGCTAATAGTTGCAATATGCTTTGAAAGCGACCAGCATGGATTCTGACCAGACTGCGCGGATGCGCAGGCGGTCTGGATCCATGCTGGTCGCAGACGCACTATGTTGGTTTTTTCATGGCTCATATGACTAAAATGTCTAACACTGTTTTTAGTGGAAGGATAGTGCAAGATACAGAAGACGCTCCAAATTTCAGACGCTTCCTTAGTTCTCTAGCGTGCGAGATAGTTTACACCAATACATTGGAGTCTTGCGAAATCAAATGATTAATTTGAGGAGCGAGGACTCGAACGCATTGCTACTTGTTTCGTAGTTCAGCATCGTACACTCCGCAAACCCTGCTTGCCATTGACTTATCGTTGCGTTTAATATGTTTGTCCTTGTATGTTATCGCGTTATTTTTTATGGCGGAAGATTAAGGTTGTCCTTCTGGTCATTGTGTATTGGCACGGGCATGAAACTGAGTAGAACCAATGGCTCGCCTCAAGACAGCTAAGTTACTCACGTAACTTGAGAAACGCCAGGAGTTCGCCTTACGTCAAAGAATGAAATTGACATCGCTTTGCACATGCGCGTACTTCATTTTTAACGCGTGTCAATGTCCAAATAATACTATGTTAATTGATTATTATAATTAATGACACATAGGGCACATTTAGATGAAAATTGTAGGGTAGGATATGCTGTCACGCCAATATAATTACTTCCACCTATAAAGTAACTGACCAATCACTGCCTTGAGTTACAGAATACATGAACTTAATTTTGACCTGCTCATTAAGAGCTGAGAACCACTCAACCCTAAATTGGAGCAGTGTTAGTAGAGTTCTGAGCCAATACCAATGTGTATGGTTTCGATACATTTTTATTAAAAGGAAACGTGGATTTACATTCTACTTTACTGCTCAATGAAAATATAAGCTAAATAAACCATAGAAAAATCTTATATTCTGATCTAAGTGCTTTTTTCTACTAAGATGTATGAGTATGGACAAGCGCTTCAGTAAGGACGGTATGCCAAGTAATTACTGAACTTAATCCAAGTAAGTCAATTGTAAGAGTCCTTAACAGTAAGCCGTGATTCCTAACAGAATAATTAGAACATGCATTATACAAGGGTAGCTTCCGCAGTCTGTCAATATGTTATTCCTACCGACATCCAGGGTCGTTTTACATCTTTCCAGCAATAACGATTTTAGAATAATCCAAGGGCCTCCCCATCTGGACTTATTTTAGATAGTACTACTGACCATTCCTAAACTAGCTGGTCAGGGATCCGTGGTCACTGAATAAGAAAACGCTTGAAAATATTCGATATTCATCTCTCGAACAGACATGCTCCTTGTAATATCTAAGTGTAATAATTGTGTCAGACCACGGTTTGAAAGGTGAAATTTTGCTATTTACAATTATACATTATGGGCATACAATATTCCTTGTAGCTTCTTGAAATAGACAGTGTGCAGCTTTAATTGATGCTGCAGATAATATATAGTTAGAGAACCAATTTAGACTTTCCCTTTGTTAATTATAATAGCCGATAGTGCTACGAGTTGTAGCTAAATTTACAATTATTGTGCGATCAGATAAAAGAAATATATCGAAAAACAAAATAGTTGTTATCAAGGAAAGAGAGATAACTTTTAAATATAATGAAGGCTATATACCAATATAAGAAATTGTTCTTTATTTCATATAAAATTCAGCTGCTTCAGATCAATTTTGATACAGTCTCTAGATTTTCACTCCGTCGTAGACCTATTTTCAACAAAATATCCATACACTTGCTTCAAGAAAACGAAAACAAAAGGAGGTGTTGGATAGTATGCAGTGAAATGCAAGTCAACTGAAGTTATGTACTTTCATATTGCCGCATTTCAGAAAGCGGTCCGCAAAATACACACCCTAATTTCGTTTTAAAGTTAACAACTCGAAAACATGCGAATATAAGCATGAAAAGTGTCATATTTTATGTAAAATTCATTCCACTAGTGAAATAACACCAATTGACCCCCGATTTACGCGCAAATGCGCGAAAAATGGAAAAATTAAGATCTTCTTTATCATGGACTTCTTTCGACTACACCACGGAAACACATTTTGACCGAATTACTGCTTTATAACCCAAAAACTATCCAGACAGAGTTATCATTCTCGTGGTATGTTTACCGGCTGTTCTTCTCCGAACATGTTTTCTAAATACTAAGGACATAAAGGGCGTGGCATTTCCGTATTGGGCATTATTCATTAACTGATGACCCAAGTGTGCAGAAAATCTAAACAGAACTTGAAACTGGAAAGTGCATTACAAAAACTGAACATGCACGCCAGGCGATTAAGTAAGCTCTCTTTGTCAGGCTAAAACACACCACAGTTAGTTTCAGATAGCTTTTCACACTGAAATATTTCCTCAATACGGTGTCATAACTTGAGTTCTTTACCATGCAAAAAATGATCACACTTTTAGTTTATACAAATTTAATTAAAGGCGATTGTGAAGCAAGTTCTACAATTTGTAGTATGTAGTAATAACTACAAATTGACACCTCATTCCTGATAGATTTCATTGCCACGACGGTATGAGAGAAGAGGAGCAAGAGGGTTCCGAGCGCCAAGCAAAGGACCTACTGATCACGTCTTTGCTATGACGCGATTGAAGATGGAACCAACGACCTCCCATACTCGAAGCGGACACTGTATCACCAGGAGGTTTTAATTCTGTAGGGCAAAAATGCTAAAAAGTGTGATCTTATCTGATTGTATAACACTGATATAAAACTTTATACTTTTCTAATTATTATATTTTTACAAACAGTTCCACACGCAAATTTGCTTACAATATGGTTATCATGGCATTCTAAGTAAAACGGACATAACTTATGACTTTTAAGTTGCATATTTATGTATGCTGTCGCATATGAATTAGGTAATTATTTGATCTACATTACAAACAATTATTTTAACGCAAACAGATATAATCTACGTTAACTGACATAATTATACAGATATAAACATGAGCGCCTTTGTGCGAAAACAACGTAAGGATTTTGCGACCAGTAGTTGATCCTTGCAGTCTGGTGTGAATTCAAACTTGGCAATGGCGGCTGACCTCAACAAAATTGAAATAAAATTAGTTTTTAAATGTATTCAATTATGAAACTAATTTATATAATTTATTTATGTCCATCATAAATAATGACTTTAACAATGACTTGAAATGTGACTTTAACACTAAACGTGCACAGTTTTTCCTAAACATATAAGAAACGTAATGAAATTTTGAGGTCGTTTCCCCCGCTTTTATTGTCATCATTGTTATGATGGTACAGGGGCATTAGGCCGAGGGCGATCATGAAATTACAGTAAACGTTACTTTAACGAATTTCCGTTTCAAATGCCCCGATTGCTCCCTCTTTTTATTCTATATAAAATAAAATGGTCACAGCAAACACGCTTATAGCGAATTTACGGATATAAGGACATAATTCTTAACTAGGGATGTGACACAACAACAAACCGAAAAAATGCTGAATATTTACAAACCAAGGAAACAAACAGACAGATTAATTTATATTTCACAAAATAAAAAAGATACAAGTATGTATAACACCCCCTAAAGCAGCGCCCAAGCTCCTCCTCGAGATAAAATGATATGGACAATATGTAGGCACTTTTCCCGCCTAATTATTGTGGAAGAAGCACAGACGTAAAGTCATTGGTCGTAACACTTAGCAACAGAACATACAAGTGTTCAGCAATGTCCGTATAAGAGATTACCAGTACGTAACGTTGTACGTGCGCGATCCAATGAAATGAAATGTAATAAGAACAACTGGATGCGAACGAGACTTGATTTACAATTTTCAAGATAAAATAGATTAAGCACGCATCAATGATCTTTAAACGATACGGACAAATGTACAATCAAGAAGGATAGGTTTGACGGCCTTCGGCATTAACATTACCTAATACATCTCCTAATACGTCTCGGCAAGCTGCCCAATTTCAAAAGCTTAGTTTTCTGGAAATTAATATTTTTAAAATCCGTCAGCATGAACAAAATGTATCTATGTTTTCCTCCTTTCCATGTAAAAATAGAAATTATTTGATATTTAAAAAATGACATTCTGAAAATATATGTAGCAAAATGGACAACTGTCACAACTCCTATATTGAAAGTTTTCATTGATTCTGGGATTTCCCCGATACAGTCTCTATCATTAGAGAATGGTGTAAATTGTAAGAGCCTATACTAAACTTTCTTTTGTCTTTAGTAAATTCAAAAATCTAAGACTAGCCAAGAGTCTAACACTCATGGAAAATTCTGAGTGAAAAAGAATCATATGCTCTTTATCATAAGCTTACCAGACCTATTTCAGAAAAGCTATTGAAATTTTATAATGTAAACAAACTCGTTCATTTTACCATCAACATTTCCACAAATGCAGGAGATAATTGCTGATGATAAGAGGCTCCCTCATTTTTTAAAGTTGTGTAAACAGTTTAATTTGTAAATTGACGTGAATATCTAAAGTTACTTGCTTATATTGTTTGCAACAATAAAGAAAACATCTTAAAATTTGTTTAAAGCAGCATGCCTCCAGATCGTTTGACAACAAAAAAATATCTTTTTAGATATGTTGAAATAAATGCTAATTTCTTAAGAGGCTTTAAAACTTGATTACTGACAAACTTTATGTTACGGAAACACATGAGAATTTGCTGTTTTTACTACTTTTTGCGATGAAAAGCGAAAAGCGTTTGTCACGCTTTTACTGCAGGTAAACTGTCTCCATTATAAATACCTATATTTAGAAGTCATTATTCACTACTTCAGCTTTATCGCTATTGGTTACGACGACGGGAAAATGGCTTTATTGCCGCGGCGGTCCGGGTTCGATTCCCGAGCGGTCATCTTCTTTTTTCTTGATTTGGAACTTTTAAAATATGTTAGAAACAAAAATTCATATTCTAATGTTCATAATATGACCAAACTTCAGTTTGAAAGAAAGATTATTTTTTAGCCAAATCTGGAGGCATGCTGCTTTAAGGTAGTGGACCTGTAACAGAAATCAGTAGATTACCGTTATTCTCTGCCATACTACTTCGGCATTTTTCGTTTATACGGAAAACAACGATCGCGTTAACCTATAGTTACGTCCAAAGAATGCCGCATTGCTTACATATACAATATCACCAGCACATTGCAGTGTCATAACGGATACACTGCAATAAAATGTTAAAATTACATTTGTTGACAGTGACCCTCTGTGTTACACTGCTTGCAGCAAAGTACTCCTTAACAGTCAGAGAAATGCTTCAATATGAGTAAAGCATAAGAAACACTTTCAAAATGATTAACCCCGAAAAGATGAATATAACAACAATCTACCGTTGTTGTTACATATATGTGATACCAATTTAACCTTTATTGTAATTTCTTATTGTTAGAAAATATTTTACATTTTCACTTTTCGTTCAAACCAAGTTATCATCATTGAGTACAAATAAAAAAGTCAAAAAAGTCAAAAAGTCAAAACTTAAACATCTGGGTAGCTTTCCTTTAAAAAAGAAATTATAGTGGAAACTCTACAGGCCGCTCAACACCACGGAAAAATGAGAATGTTCTCGGTTTGATGACGGTAGTAGAAATGTATACTACCGTCCACAGGTCCATAGGTTGAACAAAACTCAACATTTACACATGTTACAAGTACCGAAAACAATTAAGATATTGATCCCCAGTTAGAATAACGAGCTTGACCTAAACGAGAAAACAATGGGTAAAACTCAACAAAATGAAATTTAAAAAGGGGATCTTAGGTAACGGAGCCTGCATATTACAGAAACTGCCAAAGACAAAATGAAAAAGCAGGCACCATATTCAAGGGGTGTTAATACAATACACAGTGCTATGAAAGTGGGAGTATTGGAACCATTCAAGCCGAAATGTTCAAGCTGAAAAACACGACAGTATCAATAACACAACATAGAAGTGCTGAACGATCTGAAAAGATCGTTAGACTTTTTGAATAGAATTTATACATTTTTTTTCTATTTTTATTCACTGCTGAACTTCCGAGCGGGTCCTCAACACAACTTATAAAATAACGGTCAGTGTAAGCCATAAGAAAATTGTACATGTCGTTTACCGAATGAATACAAAGCGCTTTAATAAAATGTTGGTCATATTTTGTATGCATGTTAAGTTGTTGGGGAAAGGACCTATTCAGTTTTTCTTTCACTTTTGACCACTGTTTTTACGTTGTCTTCAGTAAATTGGTCAATTTGTTTCGCTTAGGAATTCTTAGATAGGAACCATCTGTAGGTAATACAACAGGATTTTTGTTTAAAAACAGCAAAAACGACTGTAGATTTTGAATCCCATGGATGTTTCTTTACCTTGCTTTCTCAAGGTGGGGAAACCAAGAATGCAACGTCATCAAAAACCAGCGCAAATGAGCTGGACACACAAAAATTTATTCCGATTCAGGTAAGAAAGGTCTTGTAACTTTTGTATTACTGCAGCCTGCGACGCGAGATAAAGAGTACCGTACCCGGCCAGGAGTATACTATTTTGCGAAAGTGTTCCACGCTGTACGTAAAGCTTGGTTTTGTTCCGAAAATGCGAAAAGCTGGCAAAGAGGACATGAGCTGTACCACACTTTTATCTAAGAAAGTGAGTTTTGACCGTATTTTCGTGAAATGAGGACAGATTCAACTCTCAGTTAATATCAGTGACTAGCACAAAACTCAGCTATTGTTTTATTTTGTTGTTTTCAAGGATACCCGTCGATATTTTATTCCAAACAAACAACATTATCAAAATGAGGACATCAACACTCAGTCTGACGATTTCGTTGGAGAACATCCACACTCTTGATTATCACGCACATGTTAAGCCTGAAACGTTGTTGTACAGTAAAACTGATAAATTTTGCTGCATTCAATCTGCGCACCGTTTGTTATTTTGTTTCGGATGACAGTATTTGTTTATTTTCACGACACAGACGTTTAATAATGTCAATTTGAAAATATTGTTTCAATCCATTACCTGTAGGGCGTTTTGGTCTATAGATATAGATATTTAGTAGCGTACATGAATAAGATCGTGTTACTTTTTCTAATCTGACAGATAAAGAGTGATCACATCTCCCCATTGTTGTTTGCTGCTTTTGATAATTTACAAATACTGGTCGTTTGATGGACTTTGCTTTTTCAATAAACCATCTTATTGTTTCGGAAACCCTATTAAAGCCCCATAGGTACCTTGCGGTTAGTAATACTGTCACCGTTTTGACTAGCCGCCGTGATTTGACGTTAGTGACTATAAATGTTAAGAATTTCAAATAAGAGAAATAAAGACTAAATCACGGCGGGTAGTCAACACAGCAGCTTTACTTCCAGCCGCAGAGTACCTGTGCATAGGCCAACATCAGTCTAAGCGAACACATTATTTCCGATGGCTAAAATCACAAAGGATGACTCCGCAGCATTGTACATGTTGAATCATAAGGGACACACTTAAATGGGACAATAAATGTAGATCTAATACAAAAAAAAAAAAAATAAAAAAAAAAATAAAAAAGGAAGAAAATAAGATCTGTTCCACTTTTTTTAAACACCCTTACAAATTTCCTGATTGGACTATTATTAACGAAAAATATGGCTCAAGACAATCTCTATAAAACAGTTTGAAATTGTTTAAACAATTTTAAAATGGAGAGGTCTCAGCGACTATTAAATTTATTAATACAGCTTACTTATAGATCTAGATTCAGAGCAAACCATTAAAATGATGACATCATAACTACCTCCCGAATGACGTTACGCTTATACAAGTTCTCGTATATAAGTAGAGCTAGTACGAGAAATTAATTGTGGCAAGAGCAATTTTTTTTTACGGTAAGACAATATTTTGTATTACAAATAATTTACAAACAAATGCGAAAGGTGCAAAAAGTCACGTGTTCGCTCCCTGGATGAGTCTTTCCAAAGATATGAAAAGAGGTACTAGATCTAGTAGCTTCCTCACTTGGCGCTCTCAATATTGAGAGGATATTTATAGGATTGTTCAATCCAGTGCGGTATTTTGTCATGTGTCTATGGCGTCATATTCTAGTAAGGCAGCGCTATAAAGTTTGGCATTCTGCTCACTGCTACAAGTAGACACTGTCGTTTATATTACTTAATGTTTTTGTATACAAATTCTTAACCACACGCGCATGTGGTTTCTATTATAATGCGTTTCAACTTCGGCTCATGCCTCAAAGTTATATTATAAAATATTTAAACTACATGTAGCTTTCTTATAAAGTGGAATTCACTGTCACTGTTTAAATGATGATATGATAAATTAAATTTCAGAAGTCCCAAGCATAATGAAGTTCCCACGTTTGTGTGTGTGCAGTGCCACCAGGCATCCCCTACCAATGTTTACCTTAATCGCAATTTGATAGAAGTGAGATATTTGTTTCGAAACTTTAGCCGGAAAAGCTGATCTGCGGGAACACTTAGACAGTCACAGCGAAGAGTAAACCCGAAGATGTGAAGAGTGTGGAAAGGTGTTCAAATACCGACGAAATTTAATCCGTCACACTAAATCACACATAATGACTTACAGGAATCTGTTTCCTTCATGATGCTTAAGGTAGTTCTGCACGTTCGGATCAAATTTTTCTACACATGCCCTTTTTGCCAACTTTTCGCGCTTTCGGGACAAAACCAAGCTATACGTACAATATGCAACAGTACCTTAAAATAGTATACTCCAGGCCGGGTACGGTGCTCTTTATCTCGAGTCACAAGATGCAGTAAAAAAATTACAAGACCTTACTGAATCGGTGTAAATTTTTGTGTGGCCGGCTCATTTGCGCTGGTTTTTGATGAAGTTGCATTCTTGATTTCCCCACCGTGGTAATTAGTAAAGGCCATTTATGGCCAAAATGCCAAATAAAGGAAAAAACTCGCAAAGAATTGATTTCTTGTGTAAGTATAATACAAGATGAATGCAACAACATATAAAAAGTATAGAAAAGTATCATGCTGCAAAATATCTATTTTTGGGGTTAAAATGTTTAAAATATTAATGAAACTGCGGATTTCTGGAATCGGCTCATAACAACAGATTTATGCGTCTAACGAGGTCCAACTTTGGCACTACTATTGTGCAAAATGTTAACTAATTAGAGATTTAGAAGAAAACAAAATGGCGTCCTAAATCCAATATGGCCGCCATTAAAACGACATTTAAACCAGAATTGTCGTCGATTTTATGTCAAATTGTCTCATATCATTGCTTTTACATATAATAAGCTGGTTATTGTTAGTAACAGTATGCAGTTTACCTAAGATGGAAAACATACTGCCAGCAGATTCAATACGGGGCAATAGTGAAGTATACAGACAAAATTGCCGAGTCATTCGGCAGTAGAAATTGTCGTAAAGCAGCGATAACTTCCTTATTTATAAACAAAATATATGAGTATGGGTACTTTTCTTTCTTAGGAAGATCATTTTCCGTATGATAATCATGGTTTTGAGGCAAAATTACATTCAAAGATTTTTTTCAGTTAATTTTCTTTTTCATTAAATAGGAAAATGGCACGAAAAATATGGTAGATTCAAATATCCTCAGCCTTTTCCTTCCAATTTTTTGCTCTGTTGAGCTATTTTCCTGATATTTTGCAATTATTTTTTTAAAATGACATGATTAAAGAGCTATGCTTGACATGTAGGTAGCATTTTCACAATGAAATAATAACATGACAGAATTTGTCATGGAAACTTATATCATACACCACCACTACAACCTGGGTCTCATTTTCAGCTGATTTTGCAATTTGTGTGTTTGACTGAAAATATTTTTCTTGCATCAAACATACCCCCCGTTTTTCTTTTGATTTTTATTCAGCACTGATAATATTCTTTAAGAAAATGTAATTAAGTTACAGACATTCTAAATTGGTCCTGATGTGTGTTGCAGCCATTGGAAATATGTCAATTTTATATAGTATAAAGACGACCAGCTACTTAGTGTGTTATAACCTTATGAACGACTTAATAACAGGTTGTTATTAACCCAAATCGTTCATAAGGTTATAACACACTAAATTGTCAGTCATAGCTGGATCTCAGCATCACACATTATGTTAATTACAATCGTATAGTAAAAGAGAACCAACTATGTTAGATCAAGTACTCGTGTATTCAATGTAAAATATGTTCGAATTTGGACCAGTCAGAAACTAGTTCTATACATAGCACTAGTCAAAGCACGTCTCTGCTAGGGTATAGATAAGTAGATGAATTACACTGAAGTAATTCTATATCCACACATTAAGGATTCAACTTATAATTTATCTAAGTACCTTAAAAAAGAGCTGTTGCAGCTACACTCTCAGGGCAGATAAATTATATAAAAAAGACGTTTGAGACTAAAGAAGAGTTGCAGTATTGTAACTAGGTTTCGAACGTAAAGGCCAGCGCATGGAAATTAAACCTTAATGGGATGGACGATAGCAAATACAGGCTGATCATCCGAAATCTGAGACAGAGACGTTTGGTTTGGTAATCTTCTGAGTCAGTAAGAGAACAAGGTTCAACGTTATGGGCGAAGTACAGCCAAGGCATTGGGGTCAAACACAGTATTCCCAGCCTATATGAGTTTGAGCTGATTATCATTAGTTGAAGGTTGTTAGTTTGAAACATTGAGTGATTCGCCTAATCCCTGAAATCATTACAGTCATGAATCATTTAGGTGGGGTAGCCAGAGAAAAAACATATTTATAAGGTATTGTATATAGTCTCACCAGCTCTACGTTTTAACATAGGACAGTCACCATAGCGATTGGACTCATTACATTGTTCAAGATACTAAAAGCGTTAGCATTTTCTTGCGCCATATAACTCGTATCCTGTTATTTACATATGCTATGTGGAAGTGTTGTTATGATATAGATTTCTATGCTAATGTGAATCGTACTGTAGTAAAATGTATTCAATTAATGTTTTTGTTAAAGGTTATGACACACTTAATAGCTGTTCTTTTTTATTCTTGATAAAATTCGCATATTCCCAATGACTGCAGCGTACATCAGGATCTATTTTAAATGTCTGCAACTTATATTTTCTGCAGAATATTGTCAATACTGAATAAAATGAAAAAAGAAAGCAGTGGTCATGCTTGATGCAGAAAAAATTTTTTCAGTCAGACACACAAACTGCAAAATTAGCTAAACAATGAGATCCCAAACTATAGTGGTAGTGAATGATCTAAGTCAACATGACACATTCTGTAGTGTTATTATTTTATTATGAAAATGCTACCTACATGTCAAGCATAGATCTATCATTTGATTTCAGCAAATATTGCAAATAAAATAAGGAAAATAGCTCTAAAGAGCAAAAAATGAGGACTATGTGAATCCGTCATTATGCGACTATGATTTTTTGACCATTTTCCTATTAAAGCCCTGCTCCCGTCCTACCTTTTAACCTTGAATTGTCACTGAAAAAGCATGAAAATCCGGACTATGAGCAGTGACGCCTGTTAAAATAGAGTCTATTTTATATAAAATTCTATATGAAATACCTGCGGTTATGCGTGCTAAAGTGTGGCACGTGGCCGTTAACTGTTTCCTATTGTAATCATGGGTTGCATACACACAAAAGAATTTGAATAGCAGCGGAGTAGGGCTTTAAGTGTCTGTATGCCTATAAGAAAAACTTTTTTCTCTAAGATTGTGCCAGTTCATTTGAAATGTACAAACAACCTAAATACAAGGTTTTACTTTATACCAACAATTTATAAGGTTTTATGGCAATTTCAGTAACGTGTAACAACTCGTCAAATTTTAGCAAAATAAGCTGTCACAACATAATTTTCAGTCAGTTATCATAACTGTAGCCTACTTTTCCCCTGTTTTGTCATGTTCTACTGTGATCTGCTACACTGTCAGGCCAAATTTCACATTTAAACTGTAAAATATGTTCAACTGTACCTCTAGCTATTAGAAATTATCAATCGTTAGGAGACCAAAATGCAGTTTTGAGAAAAAAAAAACTGTGCATACACACAAATACATTGAAAATGTGGTCCTTTTGTGTTTATCAACATTTAAAGCAAAATTGCAATAAATTTGTCATCTTTTATCAAATTTTAGTCAAAGTAGACCTTTCTCATCCTCATCTGGCCAGATTTCATTTTTTACCAATGTTCCCTTGTATGTTTCAGCACACTAAATAGCTGTTCTTCGTTATTTTATATAAAATTGTCATATTTCCTATGGCTGGACCTACTTTAAATGTCTGTATCTTACATTCTCTTGATGAATATTGTCAGTGCTGAATAAAACTCAGAAAAAATGGGGGTCATGTTTGATGCAAGAAAAATATTTTCAATCAAACCATTTTAGCGCCATTTTGTTATTCGGGGTCTGTATTGTCTAAATGACCCTGTGGCGGCCATTTTGGAATTGAGAAGCCATCTTGACTTGTTTAAGAATGAAGTTTGTGTGTTTTGAAATAAAATGTGTGTATCTTCTATGACTCTGGTCATTTTTCAGACTATTTGAACTTTGTGAAATACTTAAACGGTTTTCCTGTGTGATGAGAATTTAATGGCGGCCATCTTGGATTTTGGTGGCCATCTTGGATTTTTTAAAAACAATCATGACCTTAATTTTTTTTGTGTTATAATTCTCTACTTCATGCAAAATTTCACTTTCTTAATAAAAATATTGACATCATTATGGGCCGATTCCAGAAATTCACAGTTTCAATTATATTTTTAAACATTTTACCCCAAAAAATGCATTTTGCACCATGATAACATTCTATACTTTTAGTATACTGTTACATATATAATGTATAATTCTTTCACCAAAAATCAATTCTTTGCGAGTTTTTTCCCCTTTTTTCATAAATGGCCTTTACTAAATATCTGCAAAGGTAAGACGGGTTTTGTTCCAGTTTGAACCCCTTTAACTGCGTCTACAGCATTTTAGTAAACATTTTGACAATATCTGTCACAGCTGATGTGTATTGAAACGTTTTCTCCCACCATGTCAACGATATAAACGGGTCATATCATTCACTCGAAAAATACTAAAATAAAGCATCACTAATTATATATTTTTCGTCCGTTATTTGGAAGAACTAAGGCAGTTCTGTGAAAAGTATGTTTAGATATACATGTGTCGATGTATGGAAGGTAGTACACGCCATAATGTTATAACAGAAGTCAATGGGAAACAATTAGTTGTCTGTAACCTTATGTAGTGTGAGGCATACTGTGGTGTTATTGATCCGTCAAAAGCGCAAATGCCGATTTGCAACGGCTTCGTGTTGCTATGTATTTTATTATAATCATTATTTATAATATACAGTAGAAACTCCGAAAACCGGACCCTGTCCGGACCAAGTCAAAAGTCCGGTTTTCAGAGGATTTTGCACAAATTTCTGATAGGATTTATATATGCATATTCTTATTTATTTTATCTGACTGTATTATGCTCATTGTCTTTTAGGTTTTTTTCTTTTTTCAAAAAATGGCTTTTCGGGGTTTCCACTGTACATGATATTTACTCCGTCTGCGTCGTCTGAGACGCGATGTGAATTTTTTCATTTTCTCGGAATGTGAAAATGATGTATGAAAAAGCCAGTTATAAATGGAAAGTGGTATGTTAATGAGCGACACGATGCTGCATGTACACAGGACAAAACCAGAATATATGCTGTGCATAAACGAGACAATATCAAAATGTATTTTCCGCATTACTGAGACAAAAGAGACAAAACCAGAATATATGCTTTGCATAATCCAGACAAAACCAGCATATATGCTTTGCATAATCCGGGCAAAACCAGAATATAGGCTTAGCATAATCCAGACAAAACCAGAATATTTGCCTTGCATAATCCAGACAAAACCAGAATATATGCTACAATATATGCTTTGCATAATCCAGACAAAACCAGAATATATGCTCGAAGATATGCTTTGCATAATCCAGACAAAACCAAAATATATGCTTTGCATAATCCAGAAAAAATCCAGAATATATATTTTGCATAATCCAGACAAAACCAACATAATAAAATTTATATGCTGTACATAAGCCAGACAGAATCAGAACATAGATTATGTACTGGCCATGCAACACCAGAATATTTCCCAGTAACTAGTGTAATACAACTAAAAAACAAGACCGAAACAAAATAGATACTTGCAACAAGTCTTCGCAAATAGGAAAAACTTAATTGTATTTCCCGATCTGCAAGCATGTATCCAAGTTTCAAGAATCTGTCGTCATCTTTTGAAATAGACATGAGCTGGTATAAAATTATCAGAAGAAAGATTATGAGAAATATCTTGATAAAAGCTCCATATTTTCTCATAATATTGAGATAGCTCTCTTCAGCCTTTGAAATCAAAGTACCACTATCACTTTGAGATGGACCTTTACTACACATTTTGCCAAAGTCGTCTGTTGTTTCCTTAAGAGCTTCTATGATGCTATACTCTGGTTTGAATACAAACCTTATTGGGGCCTTGCAGTTGGTCTGCATTTTGTCTACTTCCTCTGCTTTTGCTTTCAATTCATTCACTTTGATAGATGTAAGTTTCATGTAGGCTCTAGCTGGTTGATCTTTTGCTATGCTATAATCAATGTCATTGAGTTCCCTTTCAATTTGCGTTTTTAGACTTGTATTCTTCTTTAAAATTGTTTCATAATATTGCCGATTAAACTCGTATTGCTTGTCAATGTTTGATTCGGCTTCACCGGTCCTGTTGTCCAAATAACGATTGAGAGTTTGTCTGAAATCTTTCCCGTTTACTTGTACTATTTCTAGATAAATCCCATACCATTTTATTTCTTCTGTCAGCTTTGTTCAAAATGTCGCATAAGAACCATTTAGAATTTGTATAAACAGCGTTTACGTTTTCTGCCTCATCGGGTAAGTGAACAATTTTTCCACAAGTTTTATGGAGTTACATGACACATGTCCCACAGCATGTAACATTGTGATTTTCACAATAAAATTCAGACTTTGCACTGCTATGTTTTGGGTAAGGGACATCACAAATGTCCTTCACGTCACCGCAGTATAAACCTGTTACCTCTAATTGAAATTTAGTGTTACTCACGTGTTGACCAGCCTCCTCAGTGTTACAACTCCCGTGGTCATTATACATAGATTTCCTTTGACTAGGGTAAGAAAATTTGCCACCAACTTCCATGTTACTTCAACTGTTAGAAGTACATCTACTCACTGAAATACTGAAAGCAAGAAAGATTTAGACAATTTCAGAAACAGACAAGTATATCTTAGAACCAAATTAAAATGAGTAAGACTGAATTTACAAACTTTCAATTTGATCCTATGATATTATTTTACGCACACTCGTATTGGGTTGGTTATTGTAACTTTTGGGGTTACAAACAAAACCAAACATATTTTCATATATTTCTAATGCAATTTAACATATCAAAATGTCTACTTGCATCTGGAATTCGTGTTATAATAGGACATACACTGTATTTTTTTACTTCCGGTATACTATTGACACCAGTGTTTGCTGTTTTAAAAATATCTGCCAGAAAGGCGAAGTTTTCTGTAAAGGAGTAAAGCGAAAAACTTCTATTATGCGGGAGAATGGATTAATCGAGTCAACAAGCGCTAAGATCTGTCCATTCTTCCACATAATGGACAGAATGACGTGGTCTTTGACTTAAATAGAATGGTGTAGTTTTGTCCTCTATAAGGCAAAGTAATTCAATTATTTATATCTTTGTACTTAGGCTAAACCAAGTCTGGCGGATCTTATATAATATAACATAAAAATAATTGATATAAAAAGTATTTTAACAATGACGATGTACTCTAAAAGCAATTCTGGTATTATAACACAATTCTCAAAACATTGGAACATATCTCGTTTTAATATATTGGTTGTGCGACCCTTTCCTAGGTGACGTCGGCGTCGGCTTCCGCGTTACAAGTTTTGCTTTTTTTCCAGATACTACTAAAAACCGACCACAGAATATATGTATTCTTAAAGGCCCACCACAACCTAGTGATCTATTTTTTTTTTCTTACACATGAACTTCGTGGAAAACATTCTGATTAAACTGGTATTTATACAGCTATTCTACAAAATGACAGGTGGACGATTCAAGCCCTCCCTGAACTAATGTCTTTTCACAACTTCACCTGTAAACAAGATCAGTCAATTTCTTGTAAGTGTAGTTTTAAAAACACAGATAAATAACAATCTTACGTGCGCCTCAGTCAATATTCATATATCTCGCGGTGAACATTTTTCATATCACCCTCTCAGGAATGCAATATTTATTTTATTATACCGAAAGATTATAAGGGTCAAAGCATTTACTGGAAAATCAACATAATGATTTATTTAACATTAAAAAGTAATTACTAACCAAATAATGAAGACAGAATTAAAGAGTCTTTACTTGTTAGCATTTACAATTTGTGGCGACTTTGCCGTGTAATAAGACTTTTTTTGATAGATTTAATCGAGACGTTTACATATAGCTGACCCCTATATTTATTCTAATATTTCAACATTGCGTCAATCAGTAGCGTTCGAAAAACGGCGATAACTTTCTTTTTTTCTAAACGAAACATATACGTGTGAGCACTTATTTTCTTAGTTAGATCATTTCCAAACTTATTGTGGTAGTTTGATTCAATATTTGATGAAAAATTGTTTTCGAAATATTTTGCACGTAGCATAAAAAAGAAAATTCGGCTGAGTTCGCACATGCAAGAGCAGCAGAAAAGGGTAATTTAATCCTTAAGTATAATTATATAAGCGCCATTGACTCACTCTTTTAATCAATGCGAAAGTATCAATCTCTCAACAGGTGATGCGAAAAAATAATATCACATGCGCAGAAAAACAAAATAACGCTGCTGTGCATGTGAGATTAAATTATGGATCATATCACCTGCGCAGAAATTGAAAATAACGATTTTGCGCATGTGATATAAAATCACTGGGGAATATGATATATTATTCAAGTTAAACTAATGGGAAATTTGCATTGGACATTTATGTGAGGTGTAATAATAAAAACATTGTCTTGGCCTTATATATGTCGCTTTTAATTTGTAACTACAACGCAGATATAATACTTGTATTTCTTTTTTTTATGCAAATCATGTATTAATACCAACATGGAAATACAACAGAATACAGTATTCCGTTAGCGTATCGTAAAATCGAGAAATATAAGTATCCACCTTGTTTTTTACATTTGACATTTAGGAGGCTAAGGCAATTTGTTAAATTGCTAAACATTTTATTGAACTTATGTAGGAGTATACGCAATACTTGATGCATTTAAACTCCATACAGGTTAAGTGACTTTACATGGAATGTTTCATAGCTCACTCGGGCTAGCACTTGGTCAACCTATTTTGTGTAAGTTTTAAATGTAAAAGGTTTCTCTAAAGCTATATGATTGAATGCTTTCAAACTCTTCGCAAGTCTTCAGAATCACGAAATGACCATTAAACATTCATCAATTTCATTAATTTCACAAACTTATTCCCCTTCATTAACCTTTGGTAAAGCTTTTGTATGTAAGCAAATATTATGCAGAAGGTATCAAATAGTCGAATGCACTGTTAAAACAGTTCTTTGGAAGCCAAACAATAAAAATGAACCTAGTTAGCAAATGTTAAACCATACATCTTCCATTGTTTAATTTTATGTTATTTCCGCCTTTGAAATTTTCTTATTATTGTTAATTACTAGTATTTTCTTGTAAGTGTATAATTTCTGTAGGGTAGTACATGTATTTCTGTTTGATTCAGCAAGTCTGTGACAGGAATTTCGAAAAATATAAAAATACACCATTCTAAAAGGTCTACTGGTGTATAAGTTGGAAGTATTTTTATATTTTAAGAAATCTCCTATTTTTGTAATTACAGACAAAATGTAATTTCCAAAAGAAATATGAATGTAAAACTCTGACCAATGAAAGAGTCGTTAAATTATTTCTTGAAATTTTTACCACCGTTTTACATGAACATGTTCCTTTTATGGAAACTAAGATCATCCTGAACGTTTTATAAGAATATAGTTACAAATGTAACACAAATGGAGAAAAAACAAAACAACACCCAGTGTTTAAGATTTCTGAAATAAACATCGGAAAATGGTATTTAACGACTAATTCAAAACCACTCTACATGTTTTAAAGATAATTTTTAATAGTAAACCCTTTAACGGAACAGATGAATCAAGCATTTCTTGGTACGATCGCTTATTTGTACTTGTTTGTTTGTATGTAAGTTTATTTAAAGTCACGACTGGAAACTGGTAGGCAGTTAAGTGAAAGACACAGAAGACGCCAGTTGCATGTGCTTCCCTGGTTCTTTAGCGTACCAGAAACATGAACGGGACTCTTTTGTCAACGTTTGTACTTTTAGTTGGAGGAGCGGGGACTCGAACTCACAACTCCTAGTTTCGTAGCCAGTGTTACTACTTAACCACTGCGTCCTCTCTAATATTGCTACCGGTACGACAACGAAATTTTGACCATGTATCTTAACAACCCTTGTACTTCTGCGGTTCTAAATCATGCACATATATGTATACGTGTAGAATATGTCGAGCAATTTTAGCATATTATGCTTATTATTTTGCATAGACTTACAACAGGTAAGAAAGCACTAATGCGTTTTGAACTTTCAACCTTTATAATGGAGAAAAAAATAAAAGGTTCGACGGTAACAAGGTCATTACTGATATTTTTTCTTGCAAATATCATTTCAGAATCTGTTAAACGTTGCAATTTGTAATTTATTTCTTATTTATTAAGTCTTCGAATTCTATAGACTGAGGTAACCGCATCTCTTAACGCACAATGTTCTTACAATACCTGTTCAATATCATTAAACTGTCCATTACTTTAAGAATAGACAGCTATGATTGATCGGCAATTTTCTGTGAGTTCTCTAGTTCTCTGTTTTTCAATAAAACGAGCCAATTTATGTTTAAAAGAATATCGCCCAATCCTACTCTGTCATTTTTCTACAGCATTACAAAGAGTTTTGTTTTTGTTAGGTTTAACATCTCACCGATACAATTAAAGTTCATATGGCGGCTTGCATTACAATGTAGACATGAAACGTACGTCACCAAGATTACACGGATACTACACGTTTTTTTTTTTGTATATTAATTTCTGCAGAAGTCCCCGGGATTGTTGATGACTGAGATCGAAGTTCGAGGTCATCAACACATTCCAAGGGCTTCTGCAGACGTTAATAAACTAAACAAACGTGTATTGTCGCTTTTCGTGCAGAGAAACTTAAATGAAGACTAAATGTTTTGCTTTTTGTCATAGTTGATGACTGTACAATTCCTGTATTTTTGATATCTGATGTGAAACATAAACAATATGTGAAATTCCCGCGTGGCAGGTTTGATTGTATTCTGAATGAAATCGTCGGTTTATGGCACATTTTACATAAAAAGGTTCAATATAAGAACTGTAACATACATTATTATTCAATTTTACAATATTACACACTGTATTAGATCAATTGCAAACCTCATATGAAACAGACAGAGCTAATACAAAACATAACTGAGCCAATATGAGAAAAACAGGGCCAATACGAGAAAAACAGGGCCAATACGGAATTCAAGCATTTTGATTGGTTCAAAAGAGAGGGCCAATACGGAGAAGCCACTTCCGTTAGATTTTTAAATGACGCCATTTTGTTTTACATCAGAGTTATAGATTACATTTTTTTCACATTTTGACAAAAAAAATCATCCAACATGTTCATTTAATAACCAAGTATGACTGAGCGGGATGTACGTCTTCACAGATTTCAACGGTACTTTCGCTTATTCGGTATTGTTTAAAATCCAAGTGTTTCCTGTCAGAAATTCTGGCAGTTGTCAAGAAAAATAATAAGAAAATATCGAAACTCAGATTAATTAAAAGGATGAGACTTATCTTTAACAGACATTTTGATAATCTGGACTATTTGTGCAATGATAAATAGCGATTCAAGTGCTGGAAATTGGCGAACAAGAGTGTCAGTTGTGAACTGCAAACAGTTTCGGATAAGAATTAAACGAGGCATGGGACTACATAATATGTGCTTGGTTGGTTGTATCATGATCAACACATATGTGTATAATTTTGTGTCTCGTTGCTTGCAGCGTAAAAGGAAATGACTTTTAAAGCAGTTTTTATCACAGTTCAAATGATAAGATACACGCTAAAGGAAATAAATAGGAATTCCAAAAAATAAGGTAAGTTCTAGTTACTCTTGATTTTGTCGCATTAAAAATATCTCTCAAAATTATTTTCAGGTACCTACATACAACTCATTCTGTTCTACTGGCGAAAATGATCATGATTTCTAAAATACGTCTTAACAATTTGTCAAGATTTTTCACCTGAACGTGCATAGCTGTCATAAGGTAACTCACAGAGTTCTTATACTGTTACCGCCAACAGTTGAAAGTTGAATAATAATATTATCATTAATCAAGCGATTTCATATTGGCCTAGTTATTTGTCCTCGGGCAGTCGTATTGGCCTACGGCCTCGGGCCAATACGACAACCCTTGGACAAATAACAAGGCCAACATGAAATTGCTTGATTAATAACATCATATTACTTTCGGAAAAACAGGTTTCATCAAAGAGATCTGTTTGTGTAACTGAAATGAATTTTAAATAACACTAATATTGTGGGATGGAATTACAGGTCTGTATATTCTTATTAAAGTTCATTAATGAAAGGCATAGAGGAGACTCGTTGTTCATATTTTTTTGTTGTGACAAGTATCATTGTTATAATTGTGAGTCCTTACTAAAAGTGTCAATATTTGTCTTTTAAAAGATGTTAATAAGCAATAAAATCTAATTCATCCGAAAGTAATTATTAGAAATATTAAATGAATTTTACAGTTACATATATCTATAAATTTACCTCAGTATGAAACTGTGTTTAAAATATTGCATCTAGTAGCAACCTTTATCAAGTTTCGGTAACACATGTTTCAAAAATATTATAGCAAGCAGACACACTTTAGCATCAATAATCAACACATGATAGGAATGCAAATGTTTAATTTGATACATGAGAGGTTTCAAGAAGTCCTTTTGAGAAACAGGATACGTTCGTCGTACATGCATACCAGTATATGCACATGCTTGCAAAGCCCATTCCTTTTGTTTGAAACATGCCGTCGGTGTATGAATGTTTACATGATATATTTGTAGATAATTTTCTACGTTGATTGCTTTTCGTGATATGGTTTGTACTACAGATCTTTTTCGAGATATGGTTTGTTCTGCAGTAATGTTGTAAAGCGCTTTTACTGATGTGATGAAACAAATGGTACTTTAAGGACTTTTCCTCGATTTTTTTCTATGGACAGAGACATTTTAAAACATATATCTATTTCAATATAAACACATATATCCGTTTCAGCATACATTAGGGTAAATCAACATGTCCGTTTTGGAGTAGGGACGAGATATGTGTATAACCAATTTGAAATTGATAATCATAAATGACAACCAAGATCCGAAGCAAACTATTAATCAAACTTTTTTTACAAATTGATTTGATTTAGTTTTATTTAATTTTCTCTTCAGTAAATAGAATACTACATAATTGATACAAAAAATCGTATAAATTCTAAGATTCGCAAGGTTTTTTTTATTTTTAATTTCTAAGAAAAAATCTCAGATATACATTATACTACAATTGTAACAAAAATTACATATTTTTTTTCAATGGACAACATTTTTCTTGTTCAGTATGTAAGTTTCTTATATTATATACAACAGAAAGAATTCACAAGAATCATGGGTATCTATGCTCTTTTCTGGGATATTTAGATTAATTTCTCAGATTCCGTCTCAGTATACCAACCTACTATACTATATCGTTCAGTATGATTTCCTACACACATAAACAAAAATTTGAAACAGAGTTACCAACGTCCCCCGCCTAGGGACATTTTTCACAAAACATATTGCATACAATTACAATATCTTCCAAGTAATAGGGCAACATACTTACAATGTATATAAATCATAACTATATATCATATAATTCATGAAGACATTATGAAGTTTGAAAATGTCTTGAAATCTATAATTGGTGAATGCTTTCAAATGCTAATATCTGCATTTTAAAGATTCAATGTGATTTCATTTTCAAATTGGTAACGAAAAATAAATAGGGAGGTAATTAATAAACAAATTTATATGGTACTAAAATCTTGTTTTTAAATTACACACCAGAAAAAGTTAATTCCACTATTGGTCAATGCAGAGCTGCACTACATATCAACATAATTTATTGCAACCATAGTAACGCTGCATTTGCCTTTATATACCATTAAATTATAACTTGTGCCTGGGTTTCAATTTCATATTTAAAATTAGTGGGAAAACTGATATAAAAACACCTTTATTGTACTTTATAATAGACAAGAGGACCATCATGGCCCTTATCGCTCACCTGAGTTTACAAGTTGCTTACTTGAACAAATTTCTTTGCTTAAGCTTAAAAAAAGTCTAGGTGATTAGGTCGTTGAAACGATTATACAAGATAACTACTGAAATCTGTTAAAACTTATACAGGTGGTCTAAATCTCTTTGCTGTAGCTTAAAAAACAAGAAAGTAGGTCAGTAGGTCAGGGTTAAGAATGTTAAAGATGAGTATTGAAATCTGTATCAAAAGTTATACAGGTGGTCCTAATTTCTATGCTGTACCTTCAAAAACAAGAAAGTAGGTCAGTAGGTCAGGATTAAGACTATTCAAGATGAGTATTGAAATCTGTATAAAAATTATACAGGTCGTCCAAACTTCTATGCTGTAGCTTAAAAAACAAGAAAGTAGGTCAGTAGGTCAGGGTTAAGAATGTTAAAGATGAGTATTGAAATATGTATCAAAAGTTATACAGGTGGTCCTAATTTCTATGCTGTACCTTCGAAAACAAGAAAGTAGGTCAGTAGGTCTTGATTAAGACTTTTCAAGATGAGTACTGAAATCTGTATAAAAATTATACATGTAGACCAAATTTCTACGCTGTAACTTCAAAAACGAAAAAGTAGGTCAGTAGGTCACAATTAAGACTATTCAAGATGAGTATTGAAATCTGTATCAAACATTATACTTGTGGTCTAAATTTCTTTGCCATTGCTTCAAAAACAAATAAGTATATGTAAAACAAGGGACAATCCAGTGTGGCCTATATTGACACCAGGGTCATGATTTGAACAATCTTGGTAGAGAACCACTAGAACATGCCACATACCAAATGTCTAAGCTCTGGGCCTTATGGTTTTAAAAATGTTTAAATGTTTTCACTATATATGCCAATGTAAAAACTGTTGACCCCGGGGCGCAGTCAATTTTGACCCCAAGGTCATGATTTGAATAAACTTGATAGTTGACCACTAGACAATACTACATACTAAATATCTAAGGTCTGGGCCTTATGGTTCTGGACAAGAAGATTTTTAAGATTTTTCCTATATAAGGCAATATAAAACAAGGAACCCCCTGGGTGTGGCATATATTGACCCCAGGGTCATGAGTTGAACAACCTTGGTAGAGAACGACTAGAGTATGTCACATACTTAATATCTAAGCTCTGGGTTATAAGGGTTTTCCCTATACATGTCTATTTAAACCATGTGCCCCCGGGGCGGGGCCAGTTTTAACCACAGGGGGATAATTTGAACAATCTTGGTAAAGGACTACAACACAATGCTACATACCAAATATCAAAGCCCTAGGTCATGGGGTTTTGGACAATTTTCCATAAATAAGTTTATATAAACCATGTGACTCCCAGGGCAGGACTACATTTGACCCCAGGGAGATAATTTGAACAAACTTGGTAGAGGACCACCAGATGATGCTACATACCAAATATCAAAGCCCTAGGCCGTGTGGTTTTGGACAAGAAGATTTTCAAAGTTTTTTCCTATATAAGTCTTTATAAACGATGTGACTCCAAGGCGGGGTCATATTTGATCCTAGGAAGATAAGCTGAACAATATTGATAGAGGACCACTAGATGATGCTACATACCATATATCAAAGCCTTAGGCCCTGTGGATTTTCAAAGTTTTTCCCTATATAAGTCTATATAAACCATTATCATGGGGAACATTTGTGCCAAGTCATTTTAAAATCCCTTGATGAATGGCAGAGTTATGGACCGGACAACAAACATACCATGCTAACCTTTGACTTCTAAGTGTCACCTTGACCTTGAGCTAGGGGTCCGGGTCTTGTGCATGGCACATCGTCTCATTATGTGGAACATTTGTGCAAAGTAATTTCAAAATCCCTAGATGAATGACAAAATTATGGACCTGACACGAAATACACAATGTTAACCTTTCACCTCTAAGTGTGACCTTGACCTTGGAGCTAGGATTCTGGATCGGGGAACATTTATGCCAAATTATTTCAAAATTTCTTAATGGATGGCAGAGTTATGGACCGCACACGAACGGACGGACGAACGGGCGGAAGGACGAAGCCTATTTCTATGCCCCCTTATTTCTTCGAAAAAAGGCGGGGATAATAAACTGTCATTTTAACGTCCATATTTTACACTGACATGCACACATCTAATAGGCAGCCATATGTTTTTGAATGGTCGGATGAGAGTTAAAGTGGCACGAACAGGATTCCGTAGTAAGTACAACATTATAGCATCAGACATTTTTGTATTGATATTATTATCATAAATAACATTTATAAGAAGGCCACTTGGAAACATAGAACGCATCCAAGCAAAGTCGCATCATATCCGGATGGATTAAATTTTGTGATGCGTATATGAAGCATTCCATTTTCTATGTATCTCAAACAGCGGACACAGTGATTCAGTGGTAAAACGGTCTTACTACGAAACCATAGATCGCGAGATCGATCCCCCGCTCCGTCTGTTACAAATTACTAACATTGGGAGTCCCGTGTATAGGTACTGGCACGCTAAAGAACGAGAGAAAATTCTGAAATCCGAGCACCTTGTGTTTCTTGCGCTGTCCTCCCATTAAAATCACAAACATTCTTCTGGAGGAGTCGCCCTCATGGAATTCCGTTGGTGATTATAAATAAGTCTAAATACAAACTTCATTATATTTCAACTTCTGGATGGTCTGGTTTGTGATGAATTGCGTTTGGTGTACTAAAAGTTTTTTTTTCACTTTTCGTTAAATACATGACATTGAATTTAGGTCTATTGATTTTGCACACTGAAACTAATACATGAATTTTTGAAGTCACAATGCTTTCCAAAAATGGTTCTGAAATATTAATGTACACATGGGTACAATTTTAATTAGAAGAATATTGATTAAAAGTAGTTGATTCCTCATAAGTGATGAAGGAGTATGTGATATATGTAATATATATATATGTTAAGTGACATATGAGTTTCAGTACAAAAAAAAAATGCAATGGGAATAAGGTAAACTTGAACGAATTCAAAATAGCGCTAATTGCTTTTCTTGTATGCTAGTTGTGTTGTCGAAACTTATCTGCAGCACTATTAACCAAGTAACGAAGTATATTATCTTTAACCTGATAGACGGTCGTTAAATACGAATTCCTCCCTGGTGTATTGGTCAAGATTGTAGGAAAGTGTTATTGCCGGGGCAACCGAGGTTCGATTCCTGACTCCGTTTTTCTTAATTAAGACTTTTTTTAAAGATAGTTAGCGAGCGGAATTGCATAACACCTACATATTACCACCCCCAGTACCAGCTTAAGCAGAAATTACAATTTAACTGACCCCATGATCCAAAAGGACTGAAAATAATAACGGCATTAAGACAAAGTAAGAGGCACCAAAATTAAATCATGAACATGAAAGTTTATATTTGCACGCAGTAACTTTGAATCCAAAAGTATGTCCTTCGTTTATCTTATTACACTTAAGGATGTACGATCGAATTTTTTCTAACGTTATGATTTTTTTTTCATACTCTGTGAGCTTGAAGAACATTGGTTTTCAAGACAAACAAGAGAAGAAAAAACATAGGTCACCGAACTCGTTTTAATTTTATAGGGCATTTTCTACACCCACTGTTTAAGCATTTCTGAAATTTTGTAAAATTGAAAAAATGGTTGTACTTTATAGAACATATAATATCCCATTTAATGTTATAGGGATTTCATGTCTTACAGGTTAATATGAATACAAGGTGATGTCAGTATTATATAAGCATAAATGTCACAAACAAATCTCTTTCATTTTACATGTTGACATAATTACCCCACCCACTTTACTTTCAATGGAAAAAAATCTATTTAGATCTACAAAAAAATTTCTGACGGTAAGATTTTAAAAATATTTTGCAGCTTTAATGACGCACAAAAATACTTTAAAATGGAAAGAAAAAAAGTAGGGGTCACCGTGCATCTAAGAGATTTATTAAGAAAAAACTGTCAAAAACTGGTGAAGTTTGATATTTTGTGTTCTTTTTTATTTAATTAATATTTTCCGGATAAAATAAAGAGATATCTTTAAAATTTTTATTTCAATTATAGCTTATCATTATATGTATCAGTCAGGAAAATATCAAAACGAAACCTGATCTACTTTCATAGATATTTGAAATTACCTACCCCTACCCCTTTGTAAAACTTACGTCAATTTTAGACAAATGCCAGCCAAAAATAAGGGTGAAATTTTTTTTTCGCATAAAGCAGAATCTATTTGCTTAACTGGTACCCTATTAGCCATATTTTAATGATTTAGCATTAATTTTCGGCAAAACTATTGTCAGAAGGCAATATTTAAAGAAACATTTTTCAAAATGGCGGATATCCTGAAAAAAAAAAACAAAACGCTCGTACATCCTTAAGATGAATTCTTGATTAATGTAAAGTAAACTAAATGGGATGTATACTTACCTTTCACGGGAGTTTATACAATAACTTGCACAATTGTATTGCGGTTAAAATTACAAGTGCCATCAACTTAATAAACAAACTTAGGAATAGCACGTCGTTTTCCAGTAAACGTGTACATACTCTTGCCAGTCCTTCTTGAAATCTCTGAAAGGTACCGTTTTGTTCAACCAAACCTAATTTCGTATCGTTTGATTTAAAAAGATCTGCCAAGTGCAAGTTTGGTTCAAATTTCACAGTTTCTATTTTTATTTTGTCTTCTAATTTCATTGTAGAGTTCTCAAAACGTTTCTTGTCTTTTGTCAGCTGTAACAGTGTAAGATAAAGATTTCCCAAATATTTTTGTGTTTTCAGATTTTCAATTTCAGCACCTTTATCTGTTACTAACTTTTCCAACTCAGAACATTTTGTCTTTTCAGTATTTAGCAACTTTTGATTTTGATCATCAATATATTGGACGGTTTTCAAGCTTGCACTTTCTAGTTTATCCAAACCATTATCAATACCTTCCCGAAATATTTTCAATACGCTTAACGCTTCAGCCTTATTTTTCTTATTAGTTTCAATATTGTCTTTGATTCTCACTTCTATATCTGCCTGTTTGTCCAATAAGGCCTGGAGTTCTTATTTGACTTGTCTGAGTTCTTTAATTTTCACGATGTCCAGATCCGGGAGGTACGTTACGTTCTTGCATTTGCGATGGGCTAGTGCCATGCACTTTCCACATCCGAGAAAAGAATGGTTTTCACAATAAAACACTTTAGATTCAGCAGTATGTTTATCACAATGCTCTTCTGTGATGTCTTTTTCTATTTCCATATCCATTCATCTTTAAAAAGTCAAAGTACACTGATTACTTAAATACAGGTTTATCCTTGTTTGCGAATTATCAGCAAAACAAATTCAGGCTTTAAGATCCAACGTTTCACTTGGAGGTTAAACAGATATAAAATAACTTCTAAAGATTTTTTGAATAGTTGTTTCTTGTTAAAGGTAGTCGGTCGGATTTTGGATCATTGAACTGATTAAAACGGTCGTTTACTCTAATTCACATTCACTGAGCACTTGGTACTTGTTAAGATGTTGACTGGACGTATTTTTAGAGTTTGATATTTCTAACCGTTTTGCCAAACCAAAACTGAGGTTTTAAGTTCGAAACGTATGTACATGTATATATCAGCAGTTCAATAGAAATTCAAGAATTAATTTAAGAAATTACCTGCCTTGGTCGCAATAAAGAAAAAAAATATAATAATTTAATAATAAATCTTCAAATGCCATTGGCTGAAATACCATGAAATACAGCAAAGACTAATGTTTAAAACTGATTGACAACCTTTAGATATTAATACGATTTGCACTGGGTGTGAAATATAATAGTCAGTTATTTACGATAGAAAAGCTTTACAAAATGTCAACAAAAGGCTCTGCAATTTGAACTAGAAGATTGGTTTCTATTAAGGTTCATTCTATTTAGATTTGCTGGTTTGTTATTGAACAAAAAGTATAAAATATATATATCGATAACGAAGTATACGACCAGATAATTAAACTACGGCTACGACTCTTTCATAAGTCGTTCGATGCCGAATTGAGATCAAAACTAGTCATGTATCTTCTTTTAATCAAGAGTTGCTTCAATATACATGAAAACTCTACTTGAAAGTTATTACAGTGCTAAAGTTTGTGACCAAACATTTCCACGTGCACACCCATATTGAGACTCAGTATTATTATATTTTCTGGTCCAATAGAATCATCGAATCTATTAAATTATCTGTTCAGTAGAATTCCGCTTAAGCTGTTGTTGTGGGCATGAGGGGCGTCGCATATTTCATGTCATAACCTTTCATGATCAAAGTCTATGAAACTCAGCCTACTATTATTATTCGTAGTTGCGCTCTATGCCTTCTTTTTTACATCATATAACGCTGGAAACTGATTGTCTGCGAAAACTAGTGCACTTTTGATAATGTTATAAGATTTTTTTTTATTGTACCGTCTGTTTAATGTCATCCTGGGCTGAGTTACTTAAACATGTATTAACGGATTAAGCTGTCCACTGACAAAAGTTTAAGATCATTTTTAGAAACTATATATCAATAAATCAAGTAGAAATAACATTGAATTACGATATCTATAATCTGTGTTCGTGAATATGCATTTACGTCACCTGGACACCTTAATTTTGACCAATTCAACCTGGTTGACTAAGAGAAATTAAATTATTGATACTCGAAATGTTTTATGTATGAATCAGGGTATGTTCCTTTCATTGTCTTGGTACTGTACTTAGTCCAAGCACGAGGATTTTTTATAGCCGCAATACAGCACCTAGAGACTCCTCATGTGATAGTTATAAAATATACTGTAGGCTTACCTAATTTAGCGGTGTACTAATTACAGCGCTTTTAGCGCTATCGCACGTACGCTAATTCATGTCCGCGCATTAATTTCTCCAAGCATTTTCATGTACATATTCATTTGATAATATTTTCTTCGAACTTTTGCAAATAAATACTCTTGAGAGTTTGAACTAGTTACACGGCTTGCTACTATTTTAAGGTTCGTATGATATTCCTGTTTATTGTTCATATTATTATCTTAAATATATGATCGTGCAAAATAAAATATTTAAGCTTGTAGTTTGTGTTATTTCTCATTTGATCAAGTTGTTATCGATTTCCGCATCACTTTCGGGCATGTCCGTTGTTGCAGTCGCTCGTTTACGGAAAGGTGTGAACGTTTGTTTTAAGACAGAATGCATGTAAGACAAAGAGGATTCAATGATTAAATGTAGGACAATCTCGTTTTATTTCAGCAATTATAACTAGTATACAGAATATAAAACACGCAGATTATTATGATTAAATACAAAAAGACAATACAGTTACGTAGACAGTATTATACTGACAAATTAAATTTTAACCACTTTGGTTTTAGGAAGGGTAAAAGTACAGTTGATTGCGTGTTTTTGTTACAATCTATAATTGATAAGTTTTTCAACCATGAAAAAAGAAAATTGTACACGGCTTTTATAGACTTTCGAAAAGCTTTCGATCTTACTTATAGAAATGGAATTTGGTTTAAACTGATTAACAGTGGTATATCCAGCAAAATGTTAACATTCTTAGAAATATGTATTCAAGTGTTAAATCATGTGTTAAAGTGAATTGTACATTAACAGATTATTTCGATACTTTTATGGGCGTTAAACAAGGAGAGCCATTATCTCCCTTTTTATTTATATTCATTGTTAATGTTATGCAAGATCATATACGCAATGATAATATTGATGCTTTTACAATTGATCAATTGCAAATTTATCTGCTATTGCTTGCAGACGATGCTGCTCTATTTTCATACAGTAGTATAAGAAGCTCTATTGGGATGCATAGAATGCAAGCAATCTAAATAATAGTAATAAAACAAGTTTAGACTCAAAGATAAGAACATACCTCTCAATTCTGATGACAAGATCAAGGCATTATCAAGGATCTGTGCTTTCAGATTTGATATATCTATCATAACAGACAGCATATCATCTATGATATATCTATACATTATTGCTTACACACCCATAGAAACAAGAGCTGTCCGTAAGACAGCGCGATCGACTTTTCTCAATGCTTGACTCTGAATTAGAGCTTTGCCAGTAAAAACAATTCTAAGTTAAAAAGGGACATAACTCTGTCAAAATTCAAATCAGAGTTATGGGAATTGTGTCTCCTGGTGTATACTTTGATAGTAAATAACTATTTTGAGTTTCAAGTCAAAAGCTTTAACAGTAACAGAGAAATTTGACTTTTAACAAAAAATTCTAAGTTTAAAAGGGGCATAATTTTGTCAAAATTCAAATCAGAGTTATGGATATTGTTTCTCCTGGTGTAGACTTTGATGGTAAATAAGTATTTTAAGTTTCAAGTCCAAGGCTTTGATAGTAACAGAGATATTTGACTTTATCAAAAACTTTAATCAAAAATTCTAAGTTAAAAAGGGGCATAATTCTGTCAAAACTCAAACCAGAGTATGGGAATTGTGTCTCTTGGTGTAGACTTTGATTGTATATAACTATTTTGAGTTTCAAGTCAAAAGCTTTAATAGTAACAGAGATATTTGACTTCATCAAATTTAAAAAAAAATCTAAGATAAAAAGGGGCATTATTCTGTCAAAATTCAAATCAGAGTTATGGGGATTGTTTCTTCTGGTGTAGACTTTGATGATCAATAAGCATTTTAAGCTTCAAGTCAATAGCTTTGATAGTAACAGAAATATTTTACTTTATCAAAAACTTTAACCAAAAATTCTAAGTTAAAAAGGGGCATGATTCTGTCAAAATTCAAATCAGAGATATGGGGATTGTTTTTCCTGGTGTAGACTTTGATAGTAAATAACTATTCTAAGTTTCAAGTCAATAGCTAAGATAGTTACAGAGTAACAAAGATATTTGACTTTATCAAAAACTTTAACCAACGGCGACGCCGACGCCGAAGCCGACACCGGCGCCGACGCCGACGCCGGGGCGAGTGCAATAGCTCTACTTTTTCTTCGAAAAGTCGAGCTAAAAATACAGCTGTAGTCTGACGATGATATTTATTGCTTCTTTCTTTTATGGGAAGAGAGATGACTCAGTAAAATGTTAATAACTTTCGAAGACAGATTTATCATTCTTGTACTCTTTTGTTCATCTCATTGCTGTTTTTCCTTTAATTTCGCAAAATTATTGTCCGAACTTTTTTTAAATATTAAGACAAAAATGGAAAAAGTTTTAAAACTATTCAAGTTAAGGTAATGTATCTTGCATTCTGCACGCCCTTCCTTTCATCTCCATCCGACAATATATCAACGGCCGTAAAATTCATCACACCTTTTGTCAAGAAACCACAAGTAATTGTCCTGACAAAAACTGTGGTTTACAGACGGACGGACAATATTTCTACGTCCCCTCTTGCATTAGAGGCTTGGGATAACAACAATTGCGTATGTTTAAATCTGGATTGTGACATTTTCCATTTCGGGCATTATTCCTTAACAGAAGGCCCATTTTGGGTAATGAAACGGATTTCTAAAAGACTCGAAATAGTTGCTAATTACATGAAAATTAAAGTATGATCTGAGACGATTTTATCACACTTACATAAATTATCATATTTTAGCTAACAGTACCGCTCGCAATATTGGCTTATAATGTGTTACCATGTTACTCTACGTAAAATGGACATAACTTATGAAATATGTCTTGAAAAGTTAGCGATTATGAAGATGCTGATGATTTGATAAACATTACAAACATTTCTTTTTTGACGAAAAATACATTTAATCTACAGTAACTGACGATTCTGTACAGATGTATATTTATGCGAACTTTGTGACCAGTTTGGATCCAGATCCATGCAGTCTGATCCGGATCCAAAATGTTCAGATATCTGTTGAATACCAGTGCTGATAAACAAATGTGTTAGTCGCAAAGTCCTAAAGTTGGTTTTCGTATAGCCGCGTTCATTTATAAAAACGCGAGACTTTAATTTGTCATACCACTACAGGCCTACATCAAAACAAATGTCTAGGGACAGCATTGGAGCTACTCTACTCTTGCTGAGAATCAGTAACCACGCAAATGGCACCCGCGGCACTGAAAGCAGTCTTTGCATGTACAGCGCTAAGGAACAACCCCTGTCCTGAGATACATTCCGTAGTAAGACAGCATACAGGCCGACAAACTTAAGACAGCTGGTAGCACCGATAGACATGAGTAGACTACAACAAACTTGGCAATTGCGGTGGACTTTCTCAAAGATAGCTGGTAACACCGAGAGGCATGGGTAAACTACACCAAACCAGGTCAATGCAGTGTTTAAATACCATATACATTCTCTAGCAATAATGCATTAACTGCAAAATTTAAATAAGGAATTGCGATGAATATCATCAAGTTAAACTCTGTGCACAATATCACAACTTTAAATAAAGGTTTGCACTATTTTACTGCAAAAATAACAATAAGTTATTAGTATTTGAAAAAAAACAACATCAGATTACTTGATTTTATTATAAAAGTCATCTTCCTTTATCATAATTGCAAACTGTATTTGTAAAGAAAATAAGGAAGTAAAAAGAAAGAAACCCGATGATCCTTAAATATATCACTTTTGTTTAATAATATCTGTAAAAACTTGCCAATACCTTAGTTTTGTTGTTACATGAAAGTTTATGCATAACAGATTATTTCTATAAATTCTGTTCAATAAAGTCTGTAATATCTTATAATGCCTATGTTTATAATTTGACTGCCAGTTTTGGGTTATTTCTTTTTTTTTGCTTTTGTTTTTCTTTTAGCTTTGAACATAGAACATATCTATTTCTTGTTAAATTCTATTTTCAATACTTGTTTTCACAAATATTTGAATATTGATTATATTATTTGATTTAAATCTTGAATTTGTATTATCTACTTGTTTATTCGTATTTGCTAAACACTTTGTGGGGGAAAAACACAACATTTTGACGTGTTTTAAATAACTGCGGAACATTTCAGTGGAAATGGAAAGGGGGTACATTTTACATTTGCATTGTAAGTAGAAGGGGTACTATAATTTGTCATTTATATCAGAATCACTGCTAGAAATTGATAAATTTTCGTCCTTGTTTAACATAAGAGAAGGAGATTCATAAATCAGACCTGCAGCAAAAAGATTAATTCATTTTTTTTAAATATCCTAATAAAAACTATATTCAACTTTGAAATTATTTAATTTCAAAATTTCCTGAATTTGAAATTTAACCTCCCGATCAGGAAGCTCATTATATAGATTTATATTGAACTGCTTGTGTTTCATAGAGTACTTAATTAAGTTACACAAATAATACTTAGTCTAATAAAACACTTTTTAACATTGCCCTGCTTGATAACTGCTAAAACAAATTAGCATTTCTAAATTCTTCAACACTATTTCTGTGACAAATAGGCAGTTTATACTCGTACACATGCAGTTCTTGTTTAAAATGTTATGTTGCTTAACATCATACTGGTCCAAAATGATTTCATGCAATAGTATGCATCAGTAAAAGCTTCATATAGACCTGTTCAAAAACCTGAAAACAAAAAAAAGAGAATTTTCTGACTTGAAAAAAGGATTATAACTCTGACAGAATGCCATTCAATGTAAATTTACATATCTGTTTCCCGGTCGGTTTGGAAGTAATGATTCCTGTTCGAGAAACTTTGAAACTGATAAAAAAAATTGTTAAAATATTCGGTAGAAATTCAGATAAAGTATCTAAGTTTAACTGTGCATATTTCATTTAATGACACCATGTATACTCTTATGCACCGGGCCCTTCGATGGGAAAAAGTAAAAATAAAATGATGATTTTGCTTCCCGAACTTACTAAATTTAGTGACAAGTTTCCATAAATTGATTTCTCGAACGGGAAGTTTCCCCTACTGTCCGAGCCTACCTTTACATAAATGAATAGTTTTGTCTCATATATATTTTGTTTAACCATCCACATCACATTCGCACATGATAACCTGAAAACATACAATATCTATTAGCCACATTTCCGACTTTTACTGCTTATTTTATGCAGAATAAAATATATAATTGTACGTTTCAAATATGTTTGAAAATAAATAAGCTGTGATTCCCGAATATTTTTCCTTTCTGGGGTTTTGGCATTATGTAAAATCATTGAAATGGATTGGTTTAATACAACTACATTGAATATCTTCTTTCGTTTATTATATTAAATTTGAAATGGTTCTTAGTAATTCGAAATACATGAGAATGAGTCATTTTAGATTTGTAATGCTTACTTGCTTTATTAGCATGAAAGAACAATATTTGAACAACTAGTTCCGATGTTATTGAATCATTACGGCCTGTAACATAAAAGAAATATTTATAGAGTTTGAACGTGGTCTCGACGACCATTCACCCTTCTCTTAAAAAGAACATTTCAGTGTAAATTGATACAAATATGGTATGGAACAGAACTGGTTCATTAATTTTAAATATATGTAATTTAAACAAATCATTCAAGACAATGAGTATTGTGGATCCGCGTTTGTTTTATTTTCTTGAAGGAATGGCATTCTCTACAATACTTTAACTTAATATGTTTTCAATAATTATCCATTATACACATTTCTTAAATGCATATTTGAAAGCATTAGCATCCACATATCTCATTTACCTTTCATGTATATGGTGAACAATAAAAAAAAGTTAGGAAATGACGAGAAAAAAAGGCTTTGAAAATTAAATGCAGACACCAGTGAAAAACAAATGTGTTGAAATATGATTGCTTTGTCTTAAGAAGTAGCTTATTCAATATAAAGTATTTCAATAATTTCTTTATTTAGATAAGTACTCTATTTGGTGAGATATGCTAAAATCTTAGCGCCGTACTGTACAGAAGTGTTTGGACAAACGGCAAAATACTTAGATAAATGAACACATATGCTCATCATTTTGCTCCAGTTCCACGCATTAAATTCATTTAACTTGGTAAGTAAATGGTAGAAATGTCATAAATCATACGTACAATGACATTTCATCCATGTTTAGCTATTCTTTCTTTTTAAAATTCACCGCTCTTAAAACGTTGTAGCCACCTGCTCTGAAAAAGTTATGTGTAAAGTCCAAATCACGTTCGACCTTGAGTTTCGCACAGACGACGACCTGCTGGCGTAATATGTCGGCTATCGGATGGCCTATTTAATATGTACAGGTCCATGCCTATTGGTAAGGGTAGATGATGGTACAAACTACTTCACAACACCTAAATGGAGCGAAAGCATTAGTATCTATGCATTTAACGCAGTCAAGGACCACATTAGATAACATTTACCTCTTGAGATTTGATAATATTGTTTGCATACCTGTCATATGAACGTCTGATTTGAATAGGAATTATATGTATCCTGTTTGTATGTTTTCTTACAATAGTTTTTCAGTTATGCAACAGCGGACACCTAACATAACCAGTGCTCCTGGATTCTATACCACTTCTAACCCGTTCTCCGCAAGTTACTGTCAACTTTTCCATACGAATCAGATCTGGAAGACGAATGATTTCAGACACAAAGTCTATTATCAAATCGTCACGTTGAGAGCATTTGTATCGCCCTTGATCTAACTCGCTTCTCCTCTGTATTAACAATATAGGAAAAGCTCAAATAAAAGTTTACATGTTAAATGCTTTTAAAATACTCGATAAGCTTAGTTTAAACAACATTTGAGCCGCGCCATGGGAAAACCAACATAGTGGGTTTGCGACCAGCATGGATCCAGAGCATTTTGATCATTACACAGATTTTCCGACCCGTATATCAAGTTTTGGTACAGGACAAGGCAAAGTTGAAAAGAATCTTTGTCTTTGAGCAGATTACTTATGCCATGCGAGAAGAAAGTGATTAACAGTTTCGATTTCACCACAAAAGCAATAGGGTGATTCAGAAATTGATTTTCGAAAAAGCTCATGATTTAAAGAACTACATCCTAGCCGTAGTCTGGTGTGAAGTACTTCATTTCTTGCACCATGATAATAGTAAGAATGGGTTTTTTGACAGTTTGCGTTGAGTTTGCCTTTGAAAGCAGACAGAGATGGAGCTAATTTTGTTGATTCAGGAAGAGCATTCCAGTCACGTATAACAGAAGGTAAAAGAGAATCTTTATACAACTGTAAATTAATAAATATACAATCAATTCATAAACAAGTCAGTCAATGCAGTGCATTTCAACGACGTCTAGTCTAAAACTCCATCCCGTTCAATATATTGATGTTTTAGACTCTAAAACTCCATCCCGTTCAATATATTGATGTTTTAGACTAGACGACGTTGAAATGCACTGCACTGACTGACCTGTTTATGAATGGATTGTATATTTACTAATTTTGGCGGTTACCGCCGCCCATATTAACGTATGTTAGGGTTTCACCTGGCAGCTATGTATAACTTTTATTTACACTGTCTTGTGACTTTGGAACATGGGGCTAAGAGTGAGGTTAGGTGCACCATAAACCGGTTTAAACTCCCCAGTGGTGGTTTTGCCACTGACCGTTCCAAAACGGTGCCCCACTGTGTTCCTGTATTGTTTGTTTGTCCTTGTGTGTTTATTTTGTTTGTATGTGTGGCGTGTGAGTGTTGTTCGTGTGTGCTTTTGGGAAGGCTGTGTATTTGGAACGTGGCTTTCCCTGTTGGATAGTCTTCCTTGTTTTCACATAAAAATATATTGAAATTTATCCTAAAACCGACCTTGTGGTAAAAAACTATCATTTAATTTTAAACATTTTCTGCGATTTATCTGAATATTTAAAGGGACAGTATTTCGTGAAACATCTTTCTTCTTAGTTAAAGCTTTGTCAGAAGTATGCTTCGTGAAACAGAATCGGTAAAAGAAAACATAATGACAAAATTTAGTTAATTTTTAATCCTATGAAATTTATGTTTACATATTTATGCTTTTAGACAGTATATCAAACTTACATGTACTTCACAATTTTTATTGTTGTTTTTTTTTTTGCTGTTTTTTTCGGGGTCGGGATGGAGGTGAGTTGTTTGATTGTTTTTGGTTTAACGCTGTTTTTTCAGCAATATTTCAGTTATGTAACGACAGGCAATTAACCTAACCGGTGGTCTAAGATTCTGTACCAGTACACACCTGTTCTCAGCGGGTAACTGCCAACTTCCCTACATGTATCCAAAGACCTATAATGTATATTATAGGTCTTTGATGAATCTGAGGACGAATGATGTGAGACACAATGTCTTTTATCAAATTGTCACGGAGAACATAGCCAAACCCGGGCATCGGACTCGCTACCCCAAGATCCGTACATCTGCGCTCACCCTAATTAAGCTAAGCGAGCAGGTTAGAGGTGGAGAGAGGGAGGGGAATGGCGGCGGAAAATCTTAAGCCGTTTCTAAACAGTCCTTCATTTAAGTTGGACAGTCAGTTTCCTTGATTTCATACTAGTATTAACTTTATACCCACAAGTATCTGCTACGTTCGTTCGGATCCCCTAACAGGTTGTATGAAATCCACTGAAACTGACTTACCAACTTAAATGAAATATTGTTTAAAAACGGAAAAAGACCCTGTCCAACCAAAACAACAACAACAACAACAACAACAAAGCTTAACATAAGAAGAAAGATGTTCCACGAAAGTAAGGTCCCTTTTAATATTCAGAAATCGCAGAAACTGTTTTAAATTAAATGTTAGAATAGTATCACAAAGTTCGTTTTAGGACAAATTTCAAGATGTTTTTTATGATCCATAATTTATATTTATAACAGGTCAAACTCGTGTTTCGTTAAACGGTTTCACATTTTACTGCATGACAGCAAGTTTTGACCATTGTTTTCTCGTTTGGAGCAAACCCATTTTTTATCTGGGGACCAAACGCCGCTCTACATGAAATTACACGCCTCAATACGTGTATCATTGAAGGTTCCATGTTCATCGCCGTTTGAATACATCTGCGGATGTCTCTAAATTGCTTTTTGTACTTTTAGCATGTGTAAATGTTGAGTTCTGCTCAACCCGGGGCTAGAGGGCGTGCACGGTAGCATGCATTTCCACTACCGTCCATGAACAGGCTCAATCAAACCGAGCCTGCGACATTTTCGTTTTTGTCGTGTTGAGTGACCTGTGAAGTTTCCACTTTTCTCTATTTTGATACGCCGCTCCAAATCACACAACATGGTTTCAGTATGCATCAGACTGCGCCAAACTTTAATGAATCGTTTCACTTTACACGGCACGAACACATGTTGCGTTAAACGTCTTCACATTGGATTGCATGGCATCAAGTTTTAATACACCGCTCTCAATTACACAAAGCGGTATCAATATTCATTAGACAGCATCAAGTTGTAATGAATCATTTCATCTTACACTGCACGTACTCACGTTGTGTTAAACGGCTTCACATTGAGCTGCATGGTTTCACGTTTTGTTGAATGATTTTATATTACGGTGCATCAAAACAAGGTTTTCAATGCATCGTTCCATGTTAAAATGGATGGAATGAAGTTTTGTATTAAATGGTTTCAAAATACAATGTGTTGAATGTAAATATATTGGACGGGATGGAGTTTAAGACTAGACGGCGTTAAAATGCACTGCACTGACTGACTTATTTATGAATGGATTGTATATTTACTAATTTTGGCGGTAACCGCCGTCCATAGAATTGTTAATATTGCGGAGATTATATCTTGATTGTGTTTGACGTTGCATGAGTTGAGATAAGTAATCTGGGGCGATATTGTGATTCATTATATCTTCTTCTTCTTCTTGTCGTTCGCGTCTACACTGTCAGACCAGTAGCCTCGATGAAACCTGTGGTTTGCCGAAGTTCCTCAATGCCTCCATACAGTTTCTGGTGGATTGAGGTATCTATCGGCCAAGTCGCAGCTCGCTCCTGGTCATGCCTTTTACATCTCTGAAGTATATGCTCCGCAGTCTGATCTTCTTCACCACATGGACAAGTTGGCGATGATGTCAGTCTGTATTTCGTGTACATGTGAGCATTGAGCTTGTTGTGCCCTGAGCGGAGCCTGACCATCATCACTTGTTCAGACCGATCAAGGAGATGAAAAGCATCTTCCTCCATCCTTGGTCTTTTTTGTTTTGGGTTTAACGCCGTTTTTCAACAGTATTTCAGTTATGTAACGGCGGGTCCATCCTTGGTCTTGTTAGTGCCTTGATGATGGTGGCTTTCTCCTTGTAACTCACAGGTTCTGTTGGTTGTTCTGACTGAGCTCCTAGGTAAGCCAGTTTGTCTGCCTCTTCATTGCCTGCAAGTCCACAATGGGATGGAATCCACTGAAGTGCTACTTTGCAGGTTATACTCAGGCTCTGCATTCTCCTGGCTAGCTGCGGAGCTTTATTGTTGATCAGAGCTTCCATGACAGACAGTGCATCTGTGAGAAAGACGACTGAGTAGCTTTCTTCTGCCGAGTCTTCAACCATTGAGACGGCCTACATGAGTGCTTCAGTCTCTGCCTTGTAATTGCTGCAGTGTTTTCCTGTGGCTGCATGTAGTGTTTCTCTCTTGCCAGATGGGTATTGAATTAAAACTGCTGCTCCTCCATCTTTGACGGCGCATGTGGCTGATCCGTCTGTATAGACATGAGTCCATAATTCTGGAGGATAGTCTTCATTGATCATAGCAAGTGTGAGGCTCTTCCGAATGCCTTCATCCTCTTGCTTCCCGCGGTCAAGACGAGGAACAGCAAGTCTCACAGTCACTGAGGACAGATCATTCGCTATCGGGTTTATGATGTCTTCACTACCTAGGGGAGTCGTTGGTATGCTCAGCTCAGTTTTGAACTCTCGGTTGAGTTTCTTTGCCTCATGTACGAAGCTGCTACGTTTGAGCCGATTCTTTGTGTAGCCATCTAGCTTGGCTTTCATGGGATGGTCTTGAAACGACCTGAACTTCTCTGCTTGAAGCAGAACCTTTGCATGTCTTATGTCTTGTAACGGCTGTGTGCCTGTTAGCTTCTCCATGAAGGAGATTGGTGTAGACTTTGTAGCACCTGTCATGATCCGCAATGCTTGGTTCTGAACCTTGTCTAAAGCCTGTTGGTTAGTTTTGGCAGTAGTGGACCAGGCAGTTGGGCTATACTCTAAATGGGGTCTCACTGTTCCCTAATATACTGTCTTGAGTATTTGCTCATTTGCTCCCCACGTTGTTCCAGCAAGTTTCATTATATAAAAAGTTATCAGTTTATGCTTTTTTCTTCTGTCGCTTAATTTTTCCCATTTGAGTTCAATATAAAGTTTTTCTATGTTGCATAATTTTGTTGCACGAGTTACAATTCTCGCTGCCTCAATTTGTACGGATTCAATATTTCTTTTTTATTCTATGGTACAATTGTCCCAGACAGAGTCACTGTATTCGAGGAGAGGTCTGATAAAGGATATGTATAACTGTTCAAGAGACTTTCTGTTAAGTATAAATTTCAAAGATCTTAATATTCCTAATCTTTGCCATGCTTTAGCTGTGGTTGCTGCGATATGTGACTGCCATTTTCCATTGTTGTCAATAGTGATGCCAAGGTGTTTATGATGTTCGACAGCTTTGATTGGGATGTTGTTCATTGTTAAGACTGGGTGATTTACTTTGTTCTTTTTTCTTGAGATAAGGAGCATTTCAGTTTTGGAAGGATTGAAATCCATGAGCCATTTGTTCGCCCAGTTGTGATCTAAGTCTGTATTGAGAGTATGAGTTGCAGTTAATGGATGGTATACGATTGCATAAAGCCTTTTGTCGTCTGCAAAGAGTTTGATGTTGGAGTTTACTTCTTTGACTATGTCATTGATATATATAAGAAATAAAAGGGGGCCTAAGATAAATCCTTGTGGCACTCCAGCGGGAACTGTTTGTTATTCAGAACAAGCGTTGTTAATGACAACACGTTGTTGTCTGTCAGAGAGATAGGACTTAAATCAAGTAAGATGTGTATTTCGGATACCAATAGTAGAGAGTTACTGTATCTGCCCCTTATGCTAGACACGGTAAAAAGTCTTAGATATATCGCAAAACACGACCCTTATTTATTTTCCTTCGTCTAAGGTTTTGCAGAAAACATTGTAAATGTAGAAAAGTTGACTTGTGCTAGAATCACCTTTGATGAAATCCAGATTGAAGTGGTGTCAGAAACTTGTTTGACATAAGAAAGTTGTACAAATACTTATGGATACATCTTTCCATATTTTTTTCCAAGACATGAGAGGAGAGAAATAAGTCTGTAATTTCAAGGTTTTGATGGATCAGATTTTTCAAATACTGGGGTTACATTAGCCTTTTTCCAAGCTGATGGGACATAGGGATTAGCCAGAAGTCGATTGAAATACTCAGAATTTCGGAATTGGGCTTTTGCCTTTTTAATAGCTTTTGTTACTTTGTTTCTCATCCGGCGGAATTTTTTCAAACGATAGTCGGTATTTCGAGATTTTGCAGTACTGTGAATTCGGTTTCTTCGACGGATAAGTTTTCAAATGTTTTCGAATTTTCGAATTAAACCAGGGAACATCGTTAGGACGAATCGTAACGGTCTTGTTTGGAATTGATAATTTAGTTGCTTCGCTGATAGTGGTTGTTATTTTAGATGCTACTAAGTCAAGGTCTTCATGAGAGAGAATTTCTTCCCAATTAGTCGAGCCAAGAGTGTTTTTATAGGTGTCATAATCTCCTTGATCGTACTTCCATTTGTTGCTTTTATAGCACTGCGTTATTGGTTTGCTCATTTTTACCACAAGGACTATTTGGCAATGATATCTAGTTAGATCAGGAATAAACGGATCTGTTACAAAATTGGTTAGAACACTGTTGTTTTTAATGATAAAAATGTCAATAATAGTACTGGAACTTTCTGTGAAATGGGTAGGTTCGTAAATAGTCTGAAAGAAGTCGTATGAACTAATCCGGTTGTTTATTTTATTGAGTTGGGGCCTTTCATATTATAATTGAAGTCGCCTGCAATTATGATGTTTTGAATATTTGTATTGTGTGCTCTATCGATGCTGTCTTCTGTTAAAGAGCAATAGTGATTATTTGCATCAGGAGGGCGGTAGAAACCACCAAGTAGAAAAGACTTGTGTTGGTAGACGCATTCAACCCATAGTGCTTCAAGACCTGGTAAGGAAAGGTCGTTTCTTATTTTTCCATGTATATTATCACGAAGATACAATACAAACACCACCGCCAAGTCTTCCAACTCGATCGCATCGGAGAGATTCGTCTTTAACATGATGTGCCAACAACGTTTCAGAGAAGATAAGAATGTCATATTGTTGTGCCTCTGCTTGAAGAATATCTAATTTTGGACGGAAAATTTGAATGTTCACATGCATAATACTTAGACCACTATTTAGGATATTTATAGATTCAGAATCAGTATCACTGCAAGCCGAAGACAATTCGTCGGAGGAATTATTTGAAGGACCTGGGTTAGGATGCACGTCTCCTGATAATAGTAATGAAACAGCAGGGACAAACGAGACAAATCTATAGCAATGTGCAGGAAACAAGTATAATTTGGCTATGCAGCAAGTAGATCCAGTCGGAGAATGAAGATTCATCCTCGCTACGCACCTCCCTGTCTTAAATTTAAGACTTACGTAATACGTTCACGAAGGGTCACAAAGAAAACAGAGACAAAGCGGCACCACGAAACCCATCGTAGCCCAAGATACGAACAAGATCTATAGAATTTTTGGGACAGGATTCTTAACTCAGCAACAATCAGCATAAGTAGGGGCTTGTATTTCTTATAATAAATACATAATTTTCTCTTCCTATACGGGCCTTTACAATAACATTTCCGTATTTGATACAAGAAAAATAAATAGTTTCCATAACCTGAAAAGCATCAATGATAACAATTTCTGATTGATAAAAGTACCCACAAGAATTTCAACGTCAATAAACACAATCTCCTACACGTACACGTTTTCTTTATTGAACGTTTCGATCACTTGGATCTATAGGTCGCAAGTCTGAACTGATTTTACTTCTTAGCCACGAGTGGAAATATAATACCTGGTGCTTTTGAGTGTCTTACATGCCAAACAAACAAAGTTACGTCTTAGTTCATGTCCTTACAATGGTTTTCATAAACGTTTACCAGTAACATATTATCATTATTATACCACATTTATATAGCATCATAACGTCGGCGCAACATCACGAGTTCACACTGTCCATTTAAGAAAACGTATATAAAGTAAACTTGGCAGCTATAAAACACAGTAATACAAAGCATTGGTTTCAACGCTTTAACCAGAGGACAAGAACACAAGTTTAAAAAAATACTATTACGCTCATGTTAAGTGTTCTTAAAAATGGCACCGAGTATTTACCAGTACCATTATTAAGCAATTCATTCAGTGGCCCTTTTATGCAACATTTAATTCGATCCAAACAAATGTACATACGAACAGTTGTTCACACGTAACAACACGCGCATTGAATTGAAACGAAACGGACAATGGGGTTTATTGTTTTTGAACGGATCTGTAAGTCAGTCCAGTATACAAACGTCGATATGAAAAGTTCTATGACTGAAAAGCATTGTACAGCAACACGAGAAGTTTTCAGTTTATATTGGAACACATTAAAACATACACATATGATTGGTACTCTATTGCAACACATGTTCAATTTGATATCAATTACTGTAATAAACCATTCTGTATGGCTTAGATTAGGACGGCAATGTTACAAAAATTGATAGTTCATTAGCGCTGTTTCTTCCATTTGTCCTTAAGGTCAATTTTGATTCATTTATAGGGTGGCATAATTATTTCTGCCACGAGATAGCTAGGTAGCTGTCGCGATACTGAATAAAAGATATCTTGATAAAGCTAAGTTTTCTGAAAAGCGGAAGTTTCCTTGAAGTATTTACGCGGTAATTTACATCAGTGTCTCGATATTTTTTGAGTAGGTGCCCTCAGCTGCCATTTATTAGCACGAAAGGTATTTCGATACTTTCAGCAATTACGTTAATATTTCGAACTTTTCTGAAAACTTCATCTCAACAGCCTAAAGATTCCTCGAAATAAAAAGCATATCTTGAAAACAATAATTTATTGCGATAATGTTTTCAGAAAAATGCCAAACTTCTCTGGAAAGTTTAGAATATTATCGCGATAGCGTGGAAATTTCAAGCACTAACGCGAAAGTTTGCGCTAAAATATTTTCATGAAACAAATAAAATATCTAGAAAATATTACATTTTTCTGAAATGTTTTTAGAAAAATTCACATATTTTTGAAAAGTTTACAATTTTATCTTGTTAGCTACCTGGGTATCTCGTGGCAGAAATATGCCACCATACATTTAAGGGAATTTTTAGAGCATTTTTGCTGCCGCTTTTTCAGGATTACCCATATTCCTTAGGTTACTGGGACTGCGATCAGAGACTTTATAATTATTTTTTCGAGAGTGAAGAAATTGACTTATTTAGTTTTAAGATCGCAGATAGTACAATGTCCATTAAGATGTATGACTATACACCAATTACTACAACGATATCTATTGAAAACAGACTATACGCATTTTTTTTCAAGTGTCCACAACTTTACTTGTCCAAATTTTCTTAAAACATTTTCTTTATAGAACTTGAAAATTGTTTTAGTTCATTTGGTAAATCACAGTACTTTCTTAAAACAAGACTCCATCCAAAGAGCTAAAGTTACAATACAAAACATTCTCTAGAATCACTGTGGGGAATCACATGATCAAAATAATCTCTAAACCAAAATAGATTTATGAATAATGTCGGATAATATTGAAGAATTTTTTGCTGTAAATCTAAGATACAGCCTATCATACACCAACATACGTGTATCCTTAAACTACATAGATTTCAATCACAATCACCTTCTGGTTATCTGGAACACTTTAAGAAACTGATACTTCTTATTTTACTTAATGTTTGTAATTATAGGATATCTATCATTATTGTCAACTCCATGATAATTTAACAATTTTCATTAGTCATATGATAGGCTATGTTTAATTTCATATCTTATCATGACAGGAAATTTATTCATGTCCTTCAAAATACAACTTTGGTTTAGAGATTATTTTGATCATGTGATTCCCCACAGTGGAATGGCAACTCATGCAGCATCATAGGTACCACAATTTGAAAACACGTAACTTTTAGACGTTAGTTCAATTTAGTAATACTTTACAAATTTTAGTCCGTTAAATGTATTCTACTTTCGAAACACACTGGACGCTAAGTATTCTTCAATGTTATCCAGCTGTCTTTCTTCTTACCTAAAACTGGCGAGGAAAGTTTCACTATAAGATGTTTCAATTTTCTTAAGTCAATGCATATGATTACAGTTTCCTTCTTTTTCAAGTTTGTTTAAAATTTCACACAAGAACAACTCTGAAAGCACTGTTTAATTTTTCTTTTTCTGCTTTATAGTGTAAAAGCAAACTACTTTTTCAACTTTTTTGTCTTTTCAGGCGTTATGCAATAAACTGTGTTAAAGTTAAAACAATTAATGAAAACAACAAAATAAAAGCACTTCGGAAGAGCACATCGTTTTCATATAAACAGTTATAGATTCTTATAAGTCCTTCCCAGAATGATTTTAATTTATTGGTTTGTCCCACGGAACCGAAATTTGCATGGCTTGTCAAAAGTTGCAAGTTTGGTTTAAATTGCACATCCAATATTGCTATTTCTCTTTCCAACTCCATTGCTGCTTCTTCAAACAATATTTTGTCTTTTTTTAATTTCTGCAAACTTATATACAATTTTCCGACCAGACCTTGTGCTTTTAAGTCGCCAGTTTCAGCAATACTGTCATTTATTCTTTCCTCTAACTCGGAACACTTTTTCAATTCAGAATTCACTAGAAGTTGATTTCTGTTGCCAATATCTCGGATAGTTTGTAATGTTTCATTTTCATATTTGTCTAGCTTATCATCAATATTTGCACGGAATGTTCGCACTTGCCTGTATGCCTCAGATTTGCATTTCTCATTAATTTCAATATTTGCCTTGGTTCTCTCTTCTATTTTCGTCTGTTTCCTCAATAAAGCCTGAAGTTCTGATTTGACAAGCTTAAATTCTTTAACCTTTCCAATCTCGAGACCAGGGAGAAATATCACGTCATTGCAATTTCGATGAGTAAGAGCCATACATGTTCCACATCCAACATAACGATGGTTTTCACAATAAAATTCGTTAAATTCAGCACTATGAAGACTACAGTGTTCATCTATTAGGTCTTTTTCTTCAGTCATGATTATTCATCTCAGTCCAACGAGTGAAAATCTTCAATGAATTTAATATATTAACTTAATGCTCAATTAGATGTATGATCTTCTTCAAACTAGATAACCGACAATTCAGATTTTATCAATGCTTGTCGTGTTAAGATTAGTTATCATCCCACTCAAAGCAATGTGATATCTATTAAATATTTAAACAAAAAAGTATGAGATCAATGGAAAGTTATCGAACTTTGCAGCACACTAATGGTGATATTATTATTAAGAGAATTACAGACTTAAATGAAACAAAGGCAACGGTATGATTTACTTAAGAAATAAATCTCGACTTAGTACTGTTCATTTGAGTATATATTTTTTCACGTTTAAGCAAATTTGGTAGAACATCTGATATTTGTATACAACTTGTGGATGTTTCTCAGCGAAATAAACAAAAGAAACATTCCAAATTCATACTCTTTAAATCTTCTTAGGTTAGTACTAAAAGCAGATTTTTGTTTCAAGTGCCATTTTCAGTAGTTTTACAAAGGTGCTTATCAATTGACCATTTCAACAGCAACAGAGATTTAAATTTATAACTAAATGATAATTTGATAACTGATTATTAAGTATTTTCAGAGCAAATGTAATATTGATAATTTTATTAGCAGCTTTTTCTGTTAATCAAATGAAATTTTGAACTTATTTCATATAAATGAAGGTAATTTTAAAAGTTTACATTTTTAATGATCCAGTAAAATATCCCATTAATTAGAGACTTATCCTAAGCCTTATTTACACAGGGGAAACAAAATGTTTATAGAGGGAAATTGTTGAGTGAACACCATTTGTCAATCCGATGCCTGTCCATGTTATATCAATGTAATGGAAAAGTAATCTTTCTATGTTTCCTGCTATACAGAATAACAAAGGCATGCGTCTTACAATACTGAAATTATTTTCTTTGATGTCCTCTTATTTCTAGATATTTTCCCAGACTTTGATGCATAATCTATATGTAGAAAAAATGTTCTCCTTTCAACAGTAGCTGTCTCAACATATTTTACCTAATGAAACTCCGTGGATTTAACGTACTAAAATCGTCTGTTTGTTGAAAAATTCCGTTACTAAAATTGTCACACTTTCCGCATTGTTCTTTACATGTTTTTCTTTTCACATTACTGACCACTGTAGTAACTATGCATGTTTTTAACATGTTTAATGCCTTTAGGTAAACTGTGCATGGTTTGCAGGTGGTAGTAGACACTAAGTCACCTAAGCCTGCACATCCTTTTAGCGGAGTTGTCTCCATCTTTCTAAATATTTTATCCAGGATATTTTTTTCTGGTTCAAAAAACTCTTTTTCATAAAAAGATACATTATTCTTTTTCCAGAATGTGCACTTTAATGCAGTTAAAGATGTTTTTCACAATTATTTCTACCGGACAGAATTGTTTGTAACTTTGCATATTTATAGACTGAGATATGACAATTTAAAATAAAAAATAAAAATGAAAGGTACCATTGCTTCTTTTTTCAATATTCAAAGTTTATTAAGAACACCAAATCGGTATTTTTGTCTGAAGAAACAATACATACATGTCAGAATGAAACTACTGCAAACAACTATTTATTCAAAGTTTCACTCTGATGTTACTGCTTATGCATCACAATTAATGAAACCACTATAACTATGCATAAATTGTCAACATATAGATATATTAACTCAGAAGAATTACTCTTGACAGATGTCGAAAGTATCTGAAACTGAGAAAAAACCCGGAATATTTCTTAATGATATGAAAAATCTAGCGGACAGAATTTTACCAAATTTTATATTATGTAAGCTAGAACTAAGACAAAAAATCTAAACCAAAATAATAATAGCAATAGTGCTTGTTTTCAAGAAAAATTAAAAAATATTCACTCCACCCACAAAAGTATTTTTCATTACCCCACCCACCTAAAAAATTATGAACATTTTTTTTCTTACAAAACAAATTGCACACTGTTATTATCAGTTTCTTAACCAGTTTTCTTACTCACATGCGGAATAATGCTCCTTTAAGGTTGCATGCCTCTAGGTCAAATACTTTTTAGATACGTGCTACATAAGCTTTCACATGCCATTTACGTATATATTTGACAACGTCAAGGGACATAAACCTGTTTTTACTGAGTGAAACCTCAAATAAAAGCACTGGTGCACAACTTCGCATGCTGAATTTAATTCTTGTATGGTTTCATGACTCTTGGCGCATATACTATTGAGGTACATGCGACACAAATGTTTAGACCCTTTATGTACAATTTGACTGTCAAGGGCCATAACTCTGGTCTTACTACATGAAATGCGGGATGGGGCACAAAAAGTATTACAACAGTTTTAGGAAGTCACATTTGAACTTGAAGGAGATAGATCTACGTTAAGATTTTCTGGAAGTCGGCTGCATCATTACTGGACGAAATAGTTTACTTTCAAATTGGCTGTCCACAATGTATTCGATTCGAGCACTTCCTACGACTACTCCTCCAATAAATCACCATCACTTTTAAAGGTAAAATATGGATGCACGACCTATATTGTCAGTACATACGATATTTTTGGCGCGAGTGCGCTGCATATGCGACAATTATGCACTTTCGGCGGCGAATCCTGAACTTTACAGTGGTTATCGCTTGCTGTGCGATTGAGCTGCGCACAAAATATTGTGATAAACTCCTTTAAGTACACATACGTCTGAATTTCATAGTTTCTACTTGAAGTTTGTTTTTTAGTTCCTTAATTTTTAGTACATCAATGTTATTGTGAAATGTTATGTATTTCTACTACAATAACTGATTTTCTATTCATTAAACAAAGTGAAATATTTTATAACACATGTGATTTTTAGACACTTATACAGTTTCAACACAATAAGCGACAAGTGATACGATTTTAGCATTAGTCTCCATAAAACACTTGTGATAGATGCATATATATAGGAAGGTTACATCATATGGAACAAATATTTGCGAGTTTAAACTGGCCGACATGAACATTATTGATTAAATATTTGTTATCTTTACACTCTTTGCCATACATGATATTTAAGACGTCGGAAAGTACCTGTGATCGACCTCGTATTTTATTGGGAACACCACAGAGTCGTCGGATGTGGATTATGTATGACACTTAAATGAAGTAAACAACGTTACTTTTCCCATGCATCTTGATATTATAAAAGAGTTATGGATTCTAACAAGTGAAATCAAAACTTAAAACCTTATCTAGAAAACAAACAAACTTAGAAATGAGACTCAAAAATATAAAGAAACTAAGCGTATTGTAAAGATTTTGTAAATATATTAAAAACAAATTGGATAAACTTCACAAGACGTCTAATGTAGTATGGATCAAACTCACGAGTTACTTATTACTGAAATGACAATATCTTTTGAGACTGAGAAGTTAGTAACTGATAAAATGCTGAAATAAACAAAAAAAATCAGAAAAAGCGTTTATTGGAATTAAAAGAAAATTAAAGATATGTTAGATTTAAGTAAAGCAACGCTTGATGCGTTCTACAGAAACAAGAGATAAGACATGTGTGACATTCCATGAAGGCATTTCTGGTTCTTACCAGAGTGTAGCTTAATGAATAATCTAAAGTAATATGTAAGTATAAATTCCCCATATACCATGATCAATGCTCATTATTCTGTTTTGTTAAAGTCAATGGTGTATTTACCGTTATAGTTTGTTTACTGAAAAAAAAACCTTCTTGTACATCAATTTCGTGCTAATTCAACATGTACCGTTTTAGTACGAGGGCCAATAAGGTCTACCATGCATCCCCCCTAGACTTTTTTCATAGGTACCAAATTGTTCGACAGGACCAACACTTTCGAAATAAAAAATATGTTCCTATGAAAAAACTCTTTTGAATTATATAAGATTTCACTGTTTCCATAGCAACCGTTCATTTTTGAAAAGGACGACCATATAGATGATAATCAGTCACATCTTGGTCAGTTTTGGTGATAAAGCAATAAAAATGGTGTCAATATGGAGCTAGAATATTGGCCTTTAACTGGCAGCATTTTAATGTTAATTAACTAATTTGCATATTCATGAATATTAATGAGTATATTAAAAAAGAACAAAATGTTTTTTTTTTTAAAATAACATTTTCTAAGTTTCAAATCAATTTAAATGTACCAGTCAACATTGTTCTGGTCTTAATGTCTCTCAGTGTTTTGCAATATATTATTTTGTTACTCTTATGGCACTTTTGTTTACTAAAAACTGGACGTGCTGAGCTAATTTGCATACAATGAACCAGTGTCACAAACAACGAATAAAATTCTGAAACCTCTAGAATTGAATAAAATGATATAATGAATTGTTATCAATTTTTTTGTGGTCTTTAATGTTTACAGACATAGATTTAACACTTTATTAAAGGAAGAATAAAAATGTAACATACATTACACATGTTACGTTACCATTTCAACAACCTTGTTGTATTGCATCAATTATTAAGAAAATATTCCAGAAACATAATTAATATTACTTATTGTGTACTATAATAATACAATATACTTCTTTACATGTCAGACAGTGTGATATTTTCCGTTACACACTTTAAAATACGTTACCACTACCATTGCTTTTTAAAAAGATATTTAAGAAGTCGAAGCACATATTGTCGCAAACTGATTTATTTAAACTGTTAGCTGTTAGTTTTAAGAAGGTTTTCTTCTGTTATTTCAGAAATTGCCTACAATATATATTGCACCATCCATGTAACTATAATTTTAGATGGAATTTCAATAAAACATGCAATTATATCCATCTGTGCATCCCCACTATTATGGTCATACAGCTGATATTTTCAGTATTTCTGTGAGTAAAAGTCAAGTTTTATAAAAAGTACTTTTTGAATTTTAGAAAAAATAGCATTATAAGAACATATACAAAATTAATCCTAGCTTTGTAGGATGAATCAGAGTGTCCTGCGACAGATATCTGGATGAGGCCTTTGCTGTCCATGACGATTCAATAAAGACATCGTGTCTAAAGTCAGCTTAGTAGAAGTAGACTTACACGTGTACAATGCTGAGAACTTGCCTGCAGAGAACTGAGTAGTTCCGGTACAGAATCCATGGACACTTGTTAGATTAACTGCTCAACATTACATGACTGAATTTCTGTTGCAAAGCGGTGCTAAACCAAAACTAATAAACAAAAGAAAATATGCTGGTATTTGAAGTAAAAACTTTAGATTTGAAACTAAAACCAGCTGGACAAAACTGTTTTAGTGATACCAAATCAAGATATAAGAAATATATAAAACTTTATAAATATGAAATAAAGAAGTATGTTGTAGTCGTTTTGAAACATTTACAAGAATGACACAATGTACAAAATATTTTTTGGTATCTAAAATTGTACAGACAATTTATTTATTTATTTGGGTTTTACGGCGCACCAACACAGTATAGGTTATATGGCGCCAAACAGGACTACAAATTTTGGTTCCACATCTCATTTACATCGAAATAAAAACATGAGGTATGGAACCAAAATTTGCATACCTGCTGGAATCACAGAGTTACTGCAAAACCAAATGTTAAGACCATATTAGTCGCCTCTTACGATCATGCAAGGGTAAGGCAGTGGTTCCAATTCTTTTTATACAGAGATCGTCCCAGAACCATATGGGGCTTGTACAGACAAGGACTAAATTGTATTATGTGGTGGACTATTCCTGGATATACCGGAACATTAAGAGAAACACTACTAAGAGTAACTATGCATCAATCATAACAAATAAAGTTTGATTATCAATTAAGTTACATACCAAAGGTTATGACAAAGACATGACCTCTCTTTGTCAAAAGTTCAAACTGTAGCAAGAAACTCGAGAGTATGATACAAATTACTTCAAAATCAAAGTGTAATCAAATGTCATTCATAAAATCTAAAGTGATTTTTGAGAGCCTATGATCTTCTTTTGTCATTTGCTTTCTAATTTATAAATAGTATGCTATAAAGCAACATATTATTCATAACAGATAACCAACAAGAGAGCAAATATGCTATATTAAGTAACATTAATTTAAAAGTGAAAACATCGCAAGTAACATCTCAATCAGGACGTGCAGAATTTTATTCTTGTAACACTGCTACCTCATACTGTGTGCATTTCATATTTTTCATATTTTTCAGACATTGCATCTGATTTTAAGTTCAAATTTTAAGTAATCCATAAATTATTTTCTATAACAGAACACTGTTTAAGCTAGTGCTATAGTGGGTGTGAGGACAGTTTCATATTTCACTACATCTAACGAACAGACATAATAAAATCAAATCAGCTGTTATTTTGCTTGATTGTGTTGTTTTACTTCCAAAGGTTGATCTTGCAAAAAAAAATGCTATCCCTTAAAAAGTCTTTAAGTGCCATGTGATGGTTGTAAAAAGTCTCCTCGTACTCGCTTTCAGTGTTGTTAGATTTCCTGGTCCTTTTGGACCATACTTACTAAAATAGAATTCCTCTTAAGCTAGTGCTAGGGGGCGTAAGGTGCTTTTCACACTTCATAACCTCTCATAAACAGCCATGATCCAACTGAGTTTGCTATTTATTTACTTGGTTGCGATATTTGCTTCAAAAAGATCTTCTTAAAGTCTATTGCAAAATGTTTTCAGCAACTCTGAAGTGCCGTTCATAAATCACTCAGTATCTTTCTAGCAGTTTTAAATAGCATTATGTGATTGTTTTCCTAACAATTTTGGTGTTCAAACACTTAATATCATTAACATTCTTTACTGCTTTTTCCAGTTTTATAAGTTTAAATCTAAAGATTACTTAAAGTACCTGAAATTTCATTTTGTGTTTTAGTTTTTGTTCAGTGCAGCTTTTCAACAGTGATTATTTCATCAGTAAGCCCACGAATATCTCAATACAATGCACGTGTTTCTGAAACTAAAAAGATGTTTTATTTCTCACGTAAATAACTGCATAGATGCATTTCACAATAACACAAAACGAGATAAATATTCCATTAAAACATTTTCCATGAAAGGCAACCCCAAATTGTAACCCTATTATCAGTGAATGGATGTAACAAAGGATGTATACATTATTAATTTATACAGAATATATACATAAAAATATATAATCAATGTAAAATGTAATTATTGACAACAATATTGAAACCATCAAATAAAATAATAACATATTTTAGAAACAGATATTAGTATTATCAAACTGATAGATGCATCAATTCAAAATGAAAAAGGAACATTAAATGTGTTATGAATGTTTCAGATGATTTCTGTTGACAAAAGTGAAGAAAGAATATCAGAATTAATACTATAAAGTTTTAACAAATCCATGATATCATAATATTGAAAACAATGGTTCAGATTTCTTCCTACATATTTCTAAATACAGCAAAATACAGTGGTAACGTATTTTAAAGCGCATTTATGGAAAAAATCTCATTGCTTGGGAAGTATGGAGCTGTACTATTTTGTAAAGTATTTAATAACTTGATAACTAAATTGTCACGTAACACAACAAACACGGCACGACACGAACACGACACGAAACGAGTCTGAACGTTTTTGATATTTATTTGCACAATGGAATATTTCGTACATACTTTCATAATTCATTTCGTAACTTCTTAAGCCTTAACAATTGTCATATCTAAAGCCTAACTTAATATCCGCGAGACCCATTCCTAGGTCTCATGCACCTGGTCTCTTCTAGACCCTTCTGCCTCGAGATATCTTAGACATCATTATATAGTCGTTCTGTAACATTATACATATGTACTGTCTGACAATTTGACGTATAAAACGTGTGGGTTTGATATAATAAACAATTACAAACATGCATCATATATCAACTTGACAGGTGTGTAGCTGGTGTACTGTCTAACCCAACTGATTATTTTACACCCGTTACCCACCGAAAGAAAAAATTTGAATTGCAAATTTAAATTTTTCAGACTTGAAGTACTATCTATCGCCTTACAATATGACATGTAGAATGATATTTAATATGATCAAGAACATTAGAATACAATCTGAAGGAATGCTATTAAAGAACAGTGTTAAAGAAAAAATCTTAAGTCATTTATGCAATTAATGTAAACAAGAACAAAGGAGAATAGTATTTAGAACTAAACAATTTTCACATTTCATAGAAAGTCTTTTTATTTTTTTCATTTTATATCGGCCTTTGTAGTGGCACTTCTCCTTTCTTCCTCCAAGACTTTTTCTTTAACCCGTGTTACATCCATGTTTCACAAAACCAATATCTGTAAAATAAAGCAAAACACAGGTGAGCATCTTTTAGAATATATGCTATATAAGAGTTAGGAAAAAGATAACAATTTCGTTTAATAACATTGCTAAATTGCCTGTAATTATTGTCGCGTGTATAGAAATTTGTCATGATACTTAAATTTCACTTATTTATACAAAGATTTTAATCAGCACATTCATCTTACTTTTGAATATTTTGATATTTGCTACAGATCTTAAATAAATAGTAAAATCGATATGTAATGACCAAAATGTATTAATTATGTATTGATAAGTAGAAAGAAAGGAAAGATAATTAGTTGTTTTTCAAGTGTTCTGCAATTCTCCAGCTGGACCATTTTCTTCGCCAAACTCCACAGGCTTCCCAGCATTTTCAATCCACTTCGCCATTGTCGCTTGGTTGCGCCATCTTTCTACACATTTGTTCTTTGGTTCCGACATTCTTATACAGCATAACGCATCACCATCAATCTCTGTAGCTAAGAATCTCCCGTCATAGGCCATAACGTTGTACCGCACTCTCCAAGTTTATGATGTTCATCAATCTAACTTCATTTGCTAACTTCTGAAATGTTCTAGATTTCTCCAAGTTATAATATTATTGTTTCATTAACGCAATGTCCAATATTTCAGATGACCACCAAAAATACACTTCATGTAATAATGTCATAAAGCAGATAAATATGTTGTTTCCCATTTGTCATAAATGACAGATAAAATCAAAACTGCATGTTTACAAATTGTCATAATACACAATGCAAATGTCATCATTTTGCTTTGACAGGTACTTCCCAATATGTAACCGTTACATGTAATGAGTCTCCCTTTGGCAATTATATAATGACAGTCCACAATATGACAAGACTTATAATGTTGACTTGGAATACACCTTTTCCCATGTTAATTTGACAGTTTGTTGGTATTTTATTTCGGACAGTTCGTATTTTATTCAAGGCAGTTCGTTCGTACTTTCTTTTCATAAGTGGTATCTGTACTTCGAATAAACCGTTATGTTACCGAAAACCTTACTTCTTTGTACTTTGTTTTGCAAGCTATGTCCTACGTTTTACATTATTCGAAAAATAAAGATATCAGCCAAAATATGTTTCTAACAAAAAGCAAAACATGTTCTCAACATAAAAATATACTTCTTTAAAAATGTATAAGATAGCTATAAAATTCTACAAAATAAAGCATTTAGTCATTTCCGAATACAAACAGACATACATACAAAACCAACACCAATATATAAACAGAATAACTGGTAATAATTTCTTCCATGATTATATTTACACAATGTAACCTTTCTACATGATTCAACAGAAATATTATGTCGTCCGCGAGAAAATATAAATTTTTCCGACAAAATACCCTGCAAAAACTTGAAAGGGTAACCTAAAAGTAACAGCACGTTCGACTGTTTTTGCAACTCTGACAAAAAATACTACATCAGGTCTCATAAAACAAAAGCTATCGCGCTTAAAATATCCGGTACACACATGTACCTCATAATGCAATATATGCATCGATTTCACGCTATGATAGTAAGACTCCGACTAAAAATTTCGGAAGACAGTATCTGTGTCTGTATAATAGTATACATCTTACAAAACAACTGGGATCACAACTTCCAGTCTCACAAAGACAATATTTAGACACTCACAATATATATAAATTCAACCTTACCGGAATCCACATGTTCCAGCGTCAATATCAAGTCATATTTGCATAATAAACATATTCTTGTGCCATATCAGGCTTCAAAATATTTCCAGCACAACAGACCAACCTTATAATTTACTGAGACCTGAAGTAACCATATGGTTAGAAAGATAACCATGTACAAATTTATTCAGCAATGACACTTTAACCCAACAATACATTCTCGTGCATAAAACATCTTAAGCACAATTTCCACGTATTTAACTAGTCTTCAGCCGTTCCTTGTATTTTCACATATATTCGTGATGAAATATTACCCATAACCTCAACAGAAACTATTTACAACTCATTTTGCGCATATCTATGACTATACACAAGTTTCATAGGACAATCCATCTTCCTTCATTTAAACAATTTGTCAATGCGGGAATGCTCAAAACTGTTTAAATGTGGCCATAAGGGAAACAAATATCATATGGAACAAGTAAAATAAACATAATATGACAAGTAAAATTTTCGAAAAACAAATATTTTCACATTTGTATTTCTTAATTCAGTCTCTTGAGTATTTTCCTCAATGCATTGTTTCTTATTGTTTTTACGTTGTTTTTTCTATTATTTTACAATTTTTTTTTTAGAATTTTGCATATTATGAGTTAGGTTTTATCATTTTATAAATTTAAATTTCTTTTCGTGTCCAACAATTAATCTAAAAATGAATTTATCTTGAAATTTTGTTCAAAAATAGAAATAAAAATTTAATAAAAGAAAAGACTAGCTTGCAAAATTGCACTAGAAGATAGGTAAAATGGCAACTCACAGTTTCTCTTCTTTCGTCTTGGCAGCGTGTCGTTGTTGGCAGTAGTACTTCGCTTGGTATTGTCGCAACAACCCATCTTGAAATTCGACATCCTGTCTGCGGCTCCAAAAATTGAAAGAGATTGTGTCACGTAACACAACAAACACGGCACGACACGAACACGACACGAAACGAGTCTGAACGTTTTTGATATTTATTTGCACAATGGAATATTTCGTACATACTTTCATAATTCATTTCGTAACTTCTTAAGCCTTAACAATTGTCATATCTAAAGCCTAACTTAATATCCGCGAAACCCATTCCTAGGTCTCATGCACCTGGTCTCTTCTAGACCCTTCTGCCTCGAGATATCTTAGACATCATTATATAGTCGTTCTGTAACATTATACATATGTACTGTCTGACAATTTGACGTATAAAACGTGTGGGTTTGATATAATAAACAATTACAAACATGCATCATATATCAATTTGACAGGTGTGTAGCTGGTGTACTGTCTAACCCAACTGATTATTTTACAAAATATTCTTCTACTGTTTTCTGAGAAAATAATGATACAGTAAAACAAGATTACTGGAATGGTAACGTTACATATGTAAAGTATGTTAAAAACAGATTTCTCCTTCAAGTAAGTATTTACATTATATTTTCATGTGCTTTAGAACAAATAACACAAGTTAATTGATCACAGTTTAGTTTATTATGTTTTCAGAGATGTTTATTTACATAATATTTACCTTCACAGTAATAAAATACTGTTCTAGAAAACACTGAGAGACATAAAGACCAGATCAAAACTGCCTGATCTATATTTTCTGAATAATTTATGTAACAAAACAAGGTTATTGAAATGGTAACGTAACATGTGTAAAGTATGTTACATACTGATTCCTCCTTCAAAAAGTTGTTCAGACTTCATTTCCAAACAATATAGCACACGAAATTGTTATTTCATTGATAACATTTAATTATACCATTTTATCAAATTTTAGTGGTATCTTGTTTCCTGAGATGTTGGTTGTGGTTATCGTTAATTTTATGCAAATTAGCTAAACATACCTATTTTGGAGTAAAAAAGTTACCATCAGTGTTACAAAATACTATTTAAGAAAACACTGAGAGACTTTCAGAACAAATCAAAATTGTTTGGTACATTTCAATTGATTTAAAACTTAAAAACTATCATTTTCTAATAAAATTTGTCATTTTGTAACATTCTCATTAATATTCATGAATATGCAAATTAGTTAATTAACATAAAAATGTTGCTATTCAACGGCCAATGTATAAGCTCCATTTTGACAATATTTTTATTGTTTTATCACCAAATCTGAACAAGATATGACTGATTATCCTCCATATGGACGTATTTTCCAAAAAATGAACGGTTGCCATGAAAACCGTGAAATCTTATATAGTTCAAAAGAGGTTTTTCATGGAAACATTTTTTATTTCGAAAGGGTTGGTCCTGCCGAACAATTTGTACCTATGAAAAAAGTCTAGTGGGGATGCATGGTAGACCTTATTGGCCACCACCTATTTAGTTATTATAACTTTTCATCTATCGTTTTGTTAGAGTTACTGTGGTTCGGTTAGAAATAAAACAACAACAAACAGGCAAGTGCCCTTGTACATCTGCAGGCTGGGACGGATACATCCATTTATGAATTGCAACCTTTTCGGGGAGACACATATTGTATCTGAAGACGGGTTACTATATTACAGTAATGACTCGTTCAACTGTTGTTATAATTTGTTATAAAGGAATGCATAAGTAGCACTTACTTTTGATAAGTAGTAATCTTTTTATGATACTTTGTACCCCTTGCTCCTCGACAGTATTTTTTGCCGGCTATATGATAGAAATAGTTCTGATATATGATTTGTATCTATTTAATTGGGGTACACAAAATTATGCATTCTCTGATATATTGATTTGTATTTTGTTTTAATTGGGGTACATAGAAATATGCATATTCTCTTTCTGACAATTTGTTCTTTCTTCTTTTAGCAATTTGTGGCTTTGTCGAATTATAAGAAGTAGTACTAAGATGGAAGTTGGCGGTAGGTTATTGAATCGTACTCAAATAACATCTATTGACGAAGGTCATAAAAATTGTAACTTGGAGGAATCACAAGCTAGAAATAATGAATGGCAAGCAGATATTACAGATTCTGACACTGGTATATTAAAGGACATATTTGATGGGCCCTGTCCAAGACATAGCACTAAAAAGTGTGAATTCTATTGCGAATGTCACGATGTTATTTGCTGTGGGACATGCGTGATGTTACTTCATAGAACTTGTGAGAAAACTGTTCACCTACCTAAAGAAACCGAAAATGCAAACGCTGCTTTTTCAGAGTCAAATACGTTCCTCCAAGATATTTTAAACAAAATTAGCAAAAGAAAGCAGGCTTTGGAGATCTTATCTAAAGAAAATACAGAAATACAGACAGACGTTGAAACGGATGTCAAAGATTTCAGGCAAACGATTGATTGCCATTTAGATAGCAAAACATCTGAACAAGCAGCAAACATTGACAAACAATATGAGCTTAATCGGCAAAATTATGAAACGATTCTAAAAAAGAATACAAATCTTAAGGTACATCTTAAGGCGGAGCTCAATGACATTGGCTATTTCATATCGAAACAACAACCAGCTAGAGCCTATCTGAAACTTGAAACTGTTAAACTGGATGAAATGAAAGCAAAAGCAAAAGACTTAGATGAACTGCAGCCCAAAGGCAAGACTTCTCTAAAATTTGCATTTAAACCAGGATATATTATTCAAAGTTCTTTTAAGAAAACAGAAGAGTTTGGCACTGTTTCTAGTACAGGCCCATCACAAATTGAATGTCGTTTTTCGATTTCAAAAGCTAAAGAGTGCTGCCTCAATATTATGAGAAATCATGCAAGTATTATCAAAATATTATTTATTATCTGTTTTTTGGTGATTTTACAAGAGCTCATGTTGTCTGTTCCCAAGGGCCAAGACAGAGTTTTGAAATCAGTGTACATTCCTGCTGAATGGTTGATACAATCAAGTTTCTCTGGCTTACAATTGTTTGTTTCAAGTATCTATTTTGGTTTGGTTGATCTTCCTTCTGTCGTATTTTCTGGTTGTATGACACTAGTTTCTGAGATGTCTTCCGGCGTTGTTTCGCTTATCGACAGCATATATTCTGGTTTCGTTTGGCTTATTTACAGCGCATACTCTATGTTTGCCTGGTTTATGTACAGCTTATATTCCAGTTTTGTCTGGCTTATATGCAGCATATATTCTGGTTTTGTCTGGCTTATTTACAGCGTGTACTCTGGGTTTGCCTGGCTTATGTACAACATATATTCTGGTTTTGTATGGCTCATATACAGTGTATACTCTGGGTTTGCCTGGCTTATGTTCAGCTTATATTCCAGTTTTGTCTGGCTTATATGCAGCATATATTCTGGTTTTGTCTGGCTTATTTACAGCGTGTACTCTGGGTTTGCCTGGCTTATGCACAACATATATTCTGGTTTTGTATGGCTCATTTACAATGTATACTCTGGGTTTGCCTGGCTTATGTTCAGCTTATATTCCAGTTTTGTCTGGCTTATATGCAGCATATATTCTGGTTTTGTCTGGCTTATTTACAGCGTGTACTCTTGGTTTGCCTGGCTTATGTATAACATATATTCTGGTTTTGTATGGCTCATTTACAATGTATACTCTGGGTTTGCCTGGCTTATGTTCAGTTTATATTTCAGTTTTGTCTGGCTTATATGCAGCGTATATTCTGGTTTTGTCTGGCTTATTTACAGCGTGTACTCTGGGTTTGCCTGGCTAATGTACAACATATATTCTGGTTTTGTATGGCTCATTTACAATGTATACTCTGGGTTTGCCTGGCTTATGTTCAGCTTATATTCCAGTTTTGTCTGGCTTATATGCAGCATATATTCTGGTTTTGTCTGGCTTATTTACAGCGTGTACTCTGGGTTTGCCTGGCTTATGCACAACATATATTCTGGTTTTGTATGGCTCATTTACAATGTATACTCTGGGTTTGCCTGGCTTATGTTCAGCTTATATTCCAGTTTTGTCTGGCTTATATACATCATATATTCTGGTTTTGTCTGGCTTATTCACAGCGTGTACTCTGGGTTTGCCTGGTTTATGTACAGCATATATTTTGGTTTTGTCTGACTTATTTGCTGCATATATTTTGATTTGTTTGGCGTATTTACAGCGTGTACTGTGGTTATGTTCTCCTTATTTACAGTATAATTTTTCGACGCCGCTTTTATTTCGGACCCTGTAAAGATGGTAATGAATAGTTTCGGAGTGATAAACTGAACACAGTGAATAGTTTTTAAAATGACCAACGATAATGCACAATAGATTTTAGTGAATAAACAAAAAATGACAAAAAGAAAACATAAAAAATGTATGTAATGCAACTTATTATGTGATATAAAACAATGTTATCTGTCTTTCCTCTCCTTATTTGTAGAGCAGAAAAGATTTTTTTATTTACAATTTCGTCAAAATGTTGATCCGATTTATTGATATGGGAGGTTACTCTGTAAGTAAAGTTTTCTATTTCTGATCTTAGCATGACCTACTTACCTATCTCATTTTCTATTGATAGAACACACCGCAGAATAACGCAACGTGTGAATTGCACTTGGACAAATGAGCATTCATGTATTTTACAATACCATTTCAGTAACTTCGAAGAGAATATTAGAAAATAAAAATACGGAAAATTACACTTTGCCTGCATAAAATTCATTGTAAAACGTATTAACAAATTAAATAAAGGAATCAATAAGCATATATATGTTGAAATGAACGAAGGAAGTGCCGCTGTTAACTTATTTTTAACCTTTTGTCTTATTTACGGTTCAACGGTTCAACGAGGACTTCTAGTTAATCGTTCGTCCGAAAAAAAAATGAATTCTACGGTATTCCAAAAGTAAACAAGAAAGATTCATGCTTTGTGAATAGGGGCAATATAGAGATTACTCATGTTACATGATTCTTTTCTTGGACAAAATTTTTGGTTGTTTTGGCAACGGAAACAGTAAAATGCTGTGTATAATCTGCATTCTGAAATCTGTAATGTAGGTGACTAAGGTCTATGAAACTTCATCAATGAATAGAAAACATGATAATAAAAATAATGGTTTCTGTGAACCACAACTTTGAAATAATTATCTTTTAACATAACCTCATTTTCCAACAAACTGCATTTCTGTGAAACTTCATACACACGCTCCTGCATATAAGATTTCACAGGTGCTGGCCTTAGTGAAATAATTACTTTAATTTTGTATGTAAAGAGACCAACTTCTCGAAATGTCAATGTCATTGCAAGCAGAGGATTTGTATTGCATGGTAATACTTTTCTATCACGTTTATTCTTCATGTTTTACACAGTTTATAACATATATTGTTTCATGTGCTAATGTTGATAATTTGTAGCCGGTCAGACTAATAAAGTAATGATTAGGTGATTTCTCATATTGCAATAAACGTACTTCAGACACAACACTTGGCGGCGTCTTTGATGCTTGCATCAATGAATTTCCTTGTATATTATTGGTTTGTCTGGCTAATATATAGTATATCTTTATATCTTTAGGCCTAAAAAAGTCTTTGTTTCCGGTAACATGCTAAAAAAAACAGGGTAGGTAGGTCGGAATTTTTTTTTTTCGAATTTTTTTTTTATAAAGGGAGACTTTTCGGAAATTATTTTTGTGTCAAAAAGTGATAACAAGTAAGGGGGTTATGCATTTAGAGCATCAGTAAGTTGATTTCTAACATCACTGGCCATGTTTTAAGCATAAAAAGTGCAGTTTTGCAACTTCTTGTCAAGAAGTTGTAAAAAATATTTTCCAGTGCTATAAAAACATTTAGGGTCGGGCCAAAAATTTAGGGTAGGTCGGGATACCGGAAACAAACAATCTTTTTACGCCTTACAATTGGTTTGGCCTATGCACAGCAAACATTCTGATTTTGTATAACATTTGTACAGCATATATTCTGGCCTTTATCATACCTGTATACTTTGGTTTTGTTTGGCTTAAGTGCAGCATAGATTTCGGTTTATTATGGCCTATGTAAAACATGTATTGTTTCCCGGTTGTGTCTGACTAATATATATAGCATATATTCACAAATTAGGTGGCTTGGAAACTCAAATACGGGCAATATGACATGTGCAAATCTTTATGTTTATAACATGAATAAACTAATGGAAGGCGTTTAAAAACTACAAAACCAAAATATTATGCAGTGATCATAAAAAAATGACGGTCATTTATTTTCTGATCGAGGTAGGAAAATTAACAGCCAGAATTCACCTAATGATCCGTTTTTGGAATGCAAATACAAAAGTATACACACATTCTAAAAAAACGAGGTTAATGCAATGTCTTCCGAAAAACATAAAAGTGAAATTGTAAATGAAATCCTAAGCTCAGACCAGGGCAGTGATGAAGAAACTGAAAATGTCAAAATAATTCCTGGAAAGCGTGTGTCTGTTTCTGATATTTTTTCTCATCAGTAGACAGCATTAGGAAGTTTCTAGAAGTTAAAGGATCCGATGGAAAACTGTTCAGAACTCGAGTTTTTCTAAATAAAATACTGCCCAACTTGCTCGGACAAATTTTCCGGTGAGTCATACATTCGTTAATACGAATTACGTTTGATACGAACATATTTTCCAGGTCCCGATGAGTTCGTACAAAGCGAGTTCGACTGTATTGTCAAATAATTGTAAGAAGGTATATATACTAAGCAGTTAAGCATATAAAATCTATTAAAATACAAGTGTTTAAGCCAGAGCAAAGGACACGATGTGTGTTGCACATTTCATGAACTCAATCAAACCACGTCTGCTATCATTTGAATTGTTGCATTCTATGTTTCGAAAGAATCTTCTTGCAGAATTTATTTGCAACAGTCCTTATACGCAGTAATTATTTACTATTTACAAGCCAATTACATAAAAATTTGTTCGGTTAGGTAAGTCTTGGATTGTTTATTCTAGAATGTTTCAAATGCAGCTTCTTTTGCAACTTCTTTTAAGTCATTGTGTCTAAAATCATTCGCCCTCCACCTCTGATTCATGACGGGAAGGTCGCTGTTACTGGGAGAGGACTTGTTTGTACTAGAACAGAATCCAGGCACATTGGTTAGGTTACATGCCCGTCGTTACATAACTGAAATCTTTCACGGACACTTGGGGTTCGGACCTCCACACACCCCATTCTCCTCCGCCCCTGGTTAAGTTAAGCAAATATATTTTAGCATTTTACCATGTATTGAGCATAGGTGACGATCATAAAACGCATTTTGTAACATTTCAGCGTGTTTTTAAAAAATGACAACTGTCATTTGTATTCCGACGAGAAATCAATATATAATATAAATCAATCAATCTAAATTCTATGGAACACTTCCTTGCGAATTGAGCCCTGCTTTGAACTGCGCATATCGTTGCCGGGTACCAAAATTGATACCGTTTCGACTACATTATACCGGATTATCGCTTCAGCACGTGTTACACGAGGTTTGTTTACATAAAGAAGTGATGATCTGGTTTAACATAGCCGTAAGGGTATCAATTTTGGTACCCGGCTTATAACATGAGCGGAGGAGAATGGGGTATGTGGGGGTCCGAACCCCAAGTGTCTGTGAAATCTTTTGCAAATAGTTGCATCCCGGTGCTTCTTTCACTTAAAATAAGTTTGCATCGGTAAATCAGCTACAATTGACCAAGATTTGCTGACATGCATATGTGACAATCAAAGTTAGCGGAAATTTAAAGCTTCCCTTTTTATAAAATAAAATCTCCTAATTTGTTTTCTATGTTCATAGGTAATATTTTACCTATGTGTTTTTGTTAAAAGGCCTAGATCCACTGCTTATCTGCTGTATAAGTGTTCCAATATAAAATATATTGTTTAGCGTGGGCATTTGTTTTGTAATAATGGTAAGGATTTTTTTTATATGTCTTCCAGAAATGAAGTACTTATTAAACTAACATTTCTCTCTCTGTCCAGTGAGAAAAAGAAGCAGGGATAATGCCTCTTTTCAGTCAGTATCTTCTATGTATGGCATTTTGTATTTGGGAAAATTAACATAAACGTTTGCCAGATTATCGGTAACCTTCATGTTTAAAAGTCATATTTCAGAAAGGTAGTGAATATAGATATGTAACATGTGAACTGAATATAAAGTAATTCCTGAATAAAAAAATGTATTGTACAGTTATGCATAAGAATCTAATGCAATAAAAAGTTCTGTGTGCGATTTACATAGTATCAAATTGTTTCATGAATTCTTATGAAGTCGTGTTTATGAACATGTGTGAGGAAATTTTATTAAACAATTCTATAAATATGCCAAGTTTTGTTTATTTTCGCATCACCAGAGCTGAACACCCAAGGGGAACTGTTAGTATAGATGTCCGTTGTCCAACGCCAACATTTTCTCTCACGAACTATTTGAAGAATGGTCAAATGGCAAGTCAATTGTGGCTAAAGCATATATGAATGAAGTTCACTAAAGTTTGCTTGAATGCCATTCTTTGATTATTATAAAAAAAGATTTTAACTTTGAACTACATACATCTCCTTAAAATTTTTGACATGCTAAAAGTAATCATTTATATATGCTACGCTTAACTGCCATCTTGTTATATATACATGTATTAGCAAGAACAGCGAGTCCTTGATATTAGTGTCACAGTATAAAACGATACTATAGTCATAATCAATCTGTCTGAGTCCACTTTAACCCTTACCCTGCTAAATTTCTATAATGAACTTGTCCATCTTTCAAGTTGGACAGTACCATTAACTGTTAAAAGGGGTGCATACCAAAACGTAACTGACTAAATGGCAAACAGTGCAGAATGTCGCAAAGGCAGAATCACTTGCCGCCAGCAGGCAAAGGGGTAATAAACAAGTATCACCAAATTGGCTATTCTGTCTGATATTTTCTGTGACGGGTACAAGTTTGTTTCTATTTTAGCTGCAATTTGGGTCGTAAACGATATTTTTGAAGGAATAAAAAGGTATCTAAAATAACGCAAACAGAATCAGTGTCATAGATTTACATGTTATCATTTATGTACCTTTACAGTTTTCAAGAATTCAAAGATAGTTTTAAAGTACGCTGACAGTAATGACACGGGTATTTTCTGATATTTACAAACCTTTCAAGTACAAATTTTGTCATCTCTGTTTCAGACCTTTCAACAATTACTTTTTTTACGTTATAGATTAATTCGGAACTTTTCTTTCTTAACGAGGGAATTGTAAACGTGCATAGAAAAATTGGTAAGGTAGCTGTCAAAAAGTTATATTGATCGAATTTGTTTCTGTGACACTGATTCTGTCACCTGCATCAGCAGAGAAACTATCCGTGATACTTTTTTTATTATGCAAACTATTATCTTCTATTAAAAACTAATCTTTCAATGTCTGAACGATCTAGAGAGTGTATGCGTAAACGCATTTGTTTTGTCCGAAAATCGTTTGCATTTTACTTTTTTAACTTTTTTTAAATCCAACAATGTGCCATGCTATGAGAAAACCAGCATAGTGGGTTTGCGCATCGGCGCAGTCTGGTCAGGATCCATGCTGTTCGCTAATGGTTTGTCTAATTGCAATGGGCTTTGAAAGCGAACGACATGGATCCTGACCAGACTGTGCGGATGGCGCGGCTCCCATGATAAAAAAAGTCTTTAAACTTACCTCGGACAAGGTTTTTCTTGTTACAACTTGTATATAGTAACTGACATTCTTATGTTACAAGCCAGAGATATACATTACAATTTGCACATTTCAAGTCAATTTGTTCGAAATTACATCCTTTTTACCCAAACCTATTTTAATGTAATAATAATAGTTCAAGTCAGTCATATACAATGACTTCACTTAAGTATGCCGGGCGTTACCACTTCGTGAAATTTTATTCGCTAAACGCCTTGGACTCAGTGCCGTTATATCTTCTTAACAGATAAAAAAAATAGATCTTAAAATTTATGATCACAAAAAGATAAAGATCACTAAAAGGAATAAAATGCCTCGCCTATCATTACTGATCAAGACTTGCAGATAGCTCTTGTACCAAAACAAACAAGTGTACTGAATTTTATACAATGGTCCCTACTTGAGAGAACGGTATCACAAAGTTCTGAAAAAAAATATTTCTTTCAATTTTATTACCTGTTTCTATGAGTAAGGGTATAACCCCCAAGTCACTGCAAATATATAGGAATAACATGAATTGATGAACAGACATCTACATTCTGTGACATGATTCCCTCTAGCAGAGAATACTGTATAAACTGCGGTAAAACTCTTGGGAAATTTTGGTCACCATCAGCTGAAAGCATTGTACAATACTGAAAATGTTTTTTTATTTTTTTTTATATTTCCTTTAGTGGCTTGTATCTTCTTGTAGACATAAAGCTATATGATCAGTTTTGTTTTAATTGTTTTAAAGATTTTAAAGACCTATCCAAAATATATAGATTTATACACTTTCATAATATAATAAAGAAGATACAAAAATGTTTGAGAGTAATTTTTCATAAAGCGTTGTACGGGGCCTTACAGTACAACTGTTTAGAAACATATTCAGTTTAAATGCATTTTAATTAAGAAAAGTGTAACTTTACAGCATCAACTATCAGAAACAAACAACATCAACAACAAAACTGTTATAACCATTGCATGGTATTAAAGAGCGATAGCCAGATGTTTTTTCTTCGCCTTTGTTTGTTGTAAAGAGAGTATGAGCTATTTTGGAGACCATACGTTTTTACATAACGTGTACAGATTTTGGTTCTTACAAAAATATTATCAGTTGAATATTTTAACTAATCGATGTTTACAAATAAACAATGGTGTACAATGATGTTGCTAAATCACTTTTGCTAATAAACTTTTTTTTAATGAGGACAAAAACGAGAAAAAAACAACAACTTGAATAATATTTATTTAGTTTTTTGCTTTCCTATTAATTTTCTTTTGTACTTAGATATATATTCAGAAGCAAACATTTATATAGCATTCAACTGATATTGTCCGAATAATAAAAATACAGAAATTGACATCATTATAATAAATCGTTCAAATGATTCCTTTTACATATCTATTTAGAGTTAGAGTGGTACCGCTAAAATAAAGATCTGTAAAACCGTGAATGAAAATTTTCCGTTCATCTTTATGAAAAGAATATATGATAGATCACAAGTTTGTTTTCTTTTGCGCGAATACAACATTATTTGGAAACAGTAAAAGATATGGATACTGATATAAACTATCAAAATGTTCTAACTGAGACAGGGAACGTTCAAGTTTCTACTGAAGTGCAAGTTTTCCTAGTTGTCGGTTGTGCAGATTTTTCTCTCGCTTCTGGCGACGCATAGAGGTGACACTACAAGAATAAAAATAACAACATGAATATAGGTAGTACATCTTACTGTATAACTGAATTCCTCTGCGTGGGGATGTTCTAGTTATTTCGAATTTTGAAAGATCATTCTATATATATTTAGATAAAATCTATTATTTCTGATATTTGACAACTTTCACGATTTTTGTTTGTGATAAAGATGGCGGTCGTGAAACTAGTTGCTAAGTTATCGTCTTTCATTTTGCTCGAAACTTTCGAAGTGTGGTTGGAATGGATTTCGAGTCCCTGCATTGACCACTAGAATTTATTTTTACACACAGGGTTTAAAAAGTTTTTAAATATTCTCTTTGATATTCAAGATCGAAACGAGAAAAATACATATTTTGACTTAGAACTATTTTATTTCAGCACCAACCCATCCCACATTACGAGAAAAGTTTAAACCTACTGAAACAGCCAAGTATCAAGAACTCATATTTTTAGCTCTAGATGCAAATTTCATACTTATATGTTTGAACTGGGCAATTTATGAACGGAAACAAAATATAGATCTCGACAAATACTATTAACTACACGACAAATATGACAATTTTGTAAGCCTTGACACCATACCGATACACTATATTATAAGCTACTTACGAAGACCTTCGTCGTCTTCTTGTACTTGGAAGGACGGTATATGCCGATTCCATACCCTCGACTGGATGCTCTGCTAAGTGACAATGATACAGCCAGGTGCCCGGATTGTACCCCAGCATCTCAACGGTCTCGTAAGTTCCTGCAAAAAGTTCAGTTACATCTCTCCTTGTGGTTACTGCTGTTTTTCTTAAATACAGTTGACCATGGAAATGTACCGTATGAATGTCTTCCACTGCACCGAACCCAAAGATATACCAAACCACGTGGTCACCCTCATTAAACACAATCTGTGGTTGGTTTCCATAGAGATATCCGTTAACTGAATGGTACAAGTTGCTCTCAATAAAATCTCCATCGTTTCGGTCTGTAGCTGAGACGTTTTCGAAATTAAGTTCTTTCAGAGTACTAAGGTTTTCATTATATATAATAAAACCAGCCGCAAATTCTTTGTCGACCTTGTCCGTTCTTTGTCCTGAAGAGTCTAACTTGTCACGCTTACAGATAACTAGGGGTCCGATAAGACCACTGTAAGGATCATTCAGAGCATTTGTCCTTGATGTATAGATAGTACCAACACAGTTTGGCTGGTCCGGCGTCGGTCCGGACCTCTCCGGGATGAAATAACTGTATGTTTTCGTGTTTCCTGGACCCGTTGATGGGGCTTCTGTAATTGAAGAACCGTCTGAAAATACTAGGTTTCTTGGAACAATATTGTAGGAATGAGTGGTATCGAAATTTTTCAATACTATTTCAATTGTGTCGCCAACACAGCCACGGATGAACGGCCCTAAACATCCCAGGTGTTCTTCGTCGGTTGTACGAGCTTTTTCAATACTGAATGTGTCATCTGTAAATTCTTTGTAAAGCACTTTCTTATATATGGTACCGAGGAACGGATCATCATTTCGAATGAAAATGTATCCTGGACTGAAACAGAATCAGAGGAAAGCAGAATGATTATTGATAACTAACTTTTAGATAGAATGCAGTGTAAAAAGTGTGTACGTCATCTTAAATTGTCGTTCCAGTTATTTAAGAAATAATATATCTCATTTAGTGAATTGTCGCTGAATAAAACATTGCTTGGAGTTGAGATGCGAAGGAATTATATCACGAGGGCGCAGTCCGAGTGATATAATAATCCGCATCTGAACGACTAACAATGATTTTATTTAAGAGCAAATCACTAAATGAGATGTATTATTTCGATTCTAACACGTCAACAAGGACCTTAAAGTACATCCTTGACGGCATTCATTAAGTATTTGCCCAATTTCTATCGGTTTCTTTTCCAGCGCGCCGCTATGCCGTTTGACGCTATGACGTAATAATTGTGACGTCAAAACAGTGCATTGTTGTATAATAGTTCACGGTTTTCAGCCTTCTTTGTGTAATAGGAAAATGAATCGGATCGTGTTAGAATTATCTTTTTGTACTGATATCAGTCAAATTAGATGAATATTTAAAGTGCAGTATATATATTTCATGACACCTGGTACATAGATTCACGTCAATATCGAGAAAATGCACGTCAAACGGTATTGTCCCTCCGTCCGTCCACCGGTTCGTGTGAGTTATACATGTTGTATCAAATTGATATAGCACCCTTTTCATGATAAACATATCAAAACTGCTTTTCATTGTACACACAAACGCAGCCACTAAGGGCGGAAACTGCATTTGCAGAAAGTACAGTTACAGTAATACAGAGTGACCTGACTACAGAGACAGAGGAAATGAAAACCCATCTTTTAGGTTGTTATTACGTTCGTTCTAAAGCAATGGAAATATCACCTAAGAAGAATTCTTACAGGTGACCGTCTGTCCACTGTTATTGCTACATCCCCAAATATAGTTGAAGCAGCGATAAGAAAAGTTATATAATGTGTTAAAAAACTGGCATCATTCATATATTCACAGAGACAATTTATTTCACTTATTATTTTAATTTTAGTTAAAACATAAACAAATACCTGGTTCAACCACAGTTTAAGGATGAACATAAAATTATCTTACTGGTCCGGATCCAGGAGGCTTTCTCCATCAACTGGATCAATCTTGGTCGGACAATAATCCCAGTCTTCTATGACAATACCGATATAATATCGACGTGTAATACCAAGTTGTCCCTGTGAAATACCAGCCTTTAGACTCACAGTCTGACCAGCAACATTATACCAGGCAAACATCCCTTCGTGCTCAAGCTCAAGTTGAGCATCACGTAACAACAACCGCCCTGTAACGAACAATGCATGGAGGCCAATATGTTTGCATTCAACTGATGATGTAATACGTAAAATCTAAACGTACAGCACTTTTAAGCCATCTACTAAAGATAATATTACCCACACAAACGTGTCGGGAAAAGCAGTAAATGACTATTATTGAAAATGCTTTAAAATGTGAACTGTACAAAAGTTTCTTTTTGATGTTTTATTTCTTTTTTTGTTGGATTTAATGTCACAACGACACCTATATGTCATATGGCGACCTTCCAGCTTTGATGATAGAGGAAAACCCTAGGCGCCCCTCCGTGCAATATTTCATTACGGGCGGGCGCTTAAGGAGAACCATCCACCTTCCGCAAGCCAGCTGGATGGCTTCCTCATATGAGGAATTCAATGAGTGAGGCTAGAACCGACATCGGTGAGGGGTAAATAATTCGAAATCTGTGGCTACGGAGACGATTTAATTAATTGATATAATATTTAATGGAACAGCGATGTAACCGGACAGTTGTACAATAAAAAAAGAACCTACCAACTTGATCAGGGATCATATTAACCGACAGTCCAATGCCAGGAAATATCGAAGTTGTGTCAAACTGTCGGCTGTCGAAATCGAAATTGTTTCCCTCAAAGCTGAAGTGATGATGATCTGCCTGTCCTCCTAGACCATACATATACCATACGATCCGTTCATGAAGAGACATGTCCAATCCAGGAAGTGTTCCGTATGTATACCCGTTTATAGCTGAAAATATAGTGAAGCATTATATCATAGGTCTGCCACTCAAATTGCCCATTACATGAACATAATTCTTCACATTTTTTACTGTTTCATGTTATAAAAAATAATTTAGAATTCAGGGCTGTTCTTTTTAATAAATTAGCTTTGCAGATAAAATATTGTACCAGTTTCGCGATAATATAGCGCCCCCCTTAATGCAAAAAGGTACCAAGTGCCTTCTTTATTCATATGCTCATGGTACCTTTTTGAATTAAGGGGACGATAGGTATGAAACGCAAAACGTATATGTGACTTCTGAGTAGCCATACTTAAAATTATATACACGTACAATGTCCCTTTATGAGTCATTATCTGTACTAAATAACTAGCACGTGTAATACGTTAGGGAAATATCATTGTTCATTATTCTTAAAAATGCCGATAAAGAAAGAACTTCGGTACTTATCATTTCACAAAGTAATCCTAAAATATAAATCATTTAAAACCTCTCATTTGATTTGACAGCTGAAAGTCTCCGTCGTTCTTATCAACTGGTGCTGATGTATATGTTGCTATATTTTCGTCTATAAACCAAGACAAGTTCTCATCAATAATCATCCAGTTCAAGAAAAACTCTTTATCCACTCCAATCTGAAATATTCTTTTAAAATTAATAAATCATATAACGAACATTCACGATCAGGCAAAGATAGCCTTTGTGGCCGAAGGATCAAACCTAACACGTTTCTGATTGCTGCAGATTCTATCCAAAACCAACAAACCATCTGATTAGCTACAATTGAATAATGCCACATCGCTTTCTTATCTCAAGATTTAAATTCAATATGTTTTAATGAAGGTAGTAGACGTTACTTTTAAAACATTCCACATTGCCTCCTTATCCAAAATTTTAATTTAATATGTTATAATGATGACACGCAGTAAAAATGCGGCTGCTTCACCTTTTAGCGGTCGTAGTCAGATGATCTATCCACTGTAGAGTTGGTGTATCCGGTTTCGCACTGTACGCGGTTTCCTGTACAAATTCATGTACTTTGTGAGAATAAAGCAGAAAATTTAACAATTCTATGTTATTATTTCACGAGTTATTCTCTACATAATTTGACACAAGGTGTCGTTTCCCGCTTGTGCCTTGTTCTGGTAAGTGCAGACGAGGTCACAATAGCGTAAATAGTTTTCCCTATATATTCTATATAAAACTGACCTTTTTCAAAGAGCTACCAAACATAGCTAGACCCCTTTCAGAGAACAAATCCTTACCTCATTTTAAAGAGTTATGATAAAACTGATATAAAATGAAGAGAAAAGTAGGGGTCATGTATCTTCTAAGAGAGATTTCTCTGGTCACATTTGCTTACTGTAAACTGACATCAAAATCACACTGCTGTGACCTGGAAGTACTACTCATACTAAAATTGAGCTTGACTTCACCAAATACAACCTGCTCTCCCATTTTTCCTACCAAAATGTCAAAAATACATCCACAATGAAATTTAAACAGAAACTAGCTTCAATTTAGACCTCTGTTGCCATGCCAAGTGAAAAATTAGTGTTCAAATACCTGGCAGCCATTACGCGACTAGACCAGACGGCTCCCACGCTGGTTCCTTTAGTATAGGCCACGAAAACAATAACGGTACCAATGGAGGAGGCCAGTAAGTTGAAAAAATATTAAATTGCATTACATTTTGACTAAGCAAGCAAAAACAATGTGCAAAATAAATTGAAAAATTATTATTCCATCATACATGTAAGTATTTACCCATTATGTTACCCAAATAAAAAGTACTTGAACAGTTATTGAAGTTCTCCCAATCTCCAAAACGACTTCAACTTGATTGTTTGCTTTAAGTTTCTTTTATTTAAACAGAGAACTTAATCGAATAATTAGACTTGTGTAGGGTCACTGGTGATTCAACAGCTTCTATGGTTTTATTTTTGTTTCAGGTATTCAGCTGCTTTAGCCTTTTCTGCCTTTAGAAGTACAACAGGATTTTGGTACCTGGCTTTCACTTTCATAACTGCTTTTAAATTTCGCTTCAGGTGTTTTATTGGAAAAACATATTTAAATTGATTTTGATAAATGGTTAAAAGGTTAATTATTTTTCTGTTGGGTAACTGCATTATTATCACTGAAATCTATAAATATCAGGGAGTGCGAAACCGGGTACACTTAAAGAGAATTCCTATAGTTTTTTTCCTTTCATAGATTTTTTTTTAAATTCACATACATGATAGGAAACTTTGGGCTGAAAACAATGAACAAATAAAAACAATGGGTCGCCAGGCTTGTTTTTGTATAAAATTGTTTTGAAAACACCCGCTGTTGCTGAAACTGCCAGCGATTTTTCAATTTTTTGCTTTTTTATAAATACCAACCAAAATATACATCAAGACAGCACAATAAGTTTTTTTCTTTTTACAGATTTTATTATATATTTATTTGATATCATAGTCATATTTGTGATACTCTATCCTTACAAAAATTGGTACAAATGAAAAACAAAATATTGTTTCATATTCACTTTTATGAACTTTTTCAATGAAAATAGCCATAGTGAAGATTTTTTTTTACATCTTGAAAAATCTTTTTCATAGAATTTTTTCCTGTTTTTCTTGTGTATAGATAATTGAATTGTGAGCATAAAAATGGCTAAAAATATATGGGTCACCGGGCTAAATTTTAAGTTAAGACCGCTAGAATACAACACCTGTTCGGACGGAAAATGGCGCGAACCTGGCCAAATTGATTACATGTCTGTCTGCTAGAAGTTAAAAAAAGTTTTAAAGATTCTTAATTCTTTCTATAATTGAATACTAGATAATCTGAAAGATGAAATTGCTTTATCAGTACTAAAATCTGGAAAGTAGATCCCTCGGAAGCACCGAAAACAATGCAAACAGTGAAAATTGCAGACTCGGTTTGATTGAGTCTGTTCATAAGCAGTAATGGAAAATGCAACACTGCCCATGCCCCCTAGCACCGGCTTAAGCAGTATTCAATCTTCAAATCTAAATGAGTTGAAATCAATGATCCCGAAGTCAATTATTTTACATTATATGAACAACACTGTCTTTGTACTAAAATGCGATGTGAAAACGCAACCACAAAAATAGCAAGATACCTGTCAGGCAATGATACTTATCAATACAACATCAATCAGTATTATTGATATTATTTGATTATACTCGATTATTGATAAAACTTATAAAAAATGTTATTTCATTCAAGATTCCTCATATTTAAGATTGTCTGTCACGTGTTTCAGCAAATGTTGACTTCAGTTCAGTTTTCCATAGAAAGTGTCGGTTGCGTAGAAAGATGCACATAAAAACCTATAGGGAATTCTCTTTAAGTTAAAGTGGCGTGTTTTAAAATAAAATGAGTGTGTTTATTAAAACATGTTAGGGTAAATTCAAATTTTAATCATTTTTAGCTAAATAGGAAGGTATTCTGAGGAAATGTGTGCGAAACCGGGTACACTAAATGATTTCTAAACTTCTAATTATTTATGACATCTAGGTAACGAAAACGGAACAAATTTTATTCTCGCAAGTGAGTGTATTGACCTTACACCCTTTTATCATCTTTATAAAACGACGATTTGCTTATAATCTATACAAGAATAGAAAAAGAGGACAAAATATGCTAACCGTGCTTCCATCAGTTGCTAGTGTTCTTGGTTTACAAACGAGAAAGGGACCAAATAGTCCTGTGTGAATGTCTCTGTTAAGGTCGACCGCAGAATGATAAATATATGTGATGCAATCCTCGTTGTTTGCTTCAGGTCCTACATCTTCGGTTACATCGAATTCGTATGTTCTTTGTTGATTCGGTTGGACCAAAGAGCCGCTTGATCCTGCAGCTATAAACATTTCTATAAATGACTGAATGTCTCTCTGTTTACTGCTGACTGGCAAATACCCTTTAACTGTCTCATAATTCCAAGACAATACTGAATAAATCAGGCTGGTAATACTATTATTAATAAATAAATTAAACAGAAGAAAACAGAGACAAAGTAATGAATTAAATAAGAAAATCCTCTGGGCGCATAAAACACAAAGAAAGAAAGAAAAGTAGACTTGGTTTGATGTGAGTAGATTTAACAGAAAAATAAATAAAGCAATGGAAATTTTAAAACGATCCTCTGGATGCATAAAACAAAAAGGTAGACTCGGTTTTACTTAGAAGTTTTTTTAAAAGAAAACAAAAATAAAGTGATGAAATTTATAGGACGATCCTCTGGATGCATAAAACGCAACCAAACAAAAACGTAGACCCGGTTTGATTAAGTCTGTTTGTGAGAAGTTATTAGATGTGCCATACCTCCAGAAAAGGAACTTCTTTTTGAAGATAAGTTACGTATAAACTGATCTCAAAGACCAAGGAAAAAATAACTATATTCTATTGTATTTTATTATTGTGCTTTGTTTGTTTGTTTGTTTGTTTTGGGTTTATGCCGTTTTTCAACAGTATTTTAGTTATGTAACGGCGGGCAGTTAACCTAACCAGTGTTCCTGGATTCTGTACCAGTACAAACCTGTTCTCCGCAAGTAACTGCTAACTTTCCCACATGAATCAGAGGTGGAGGACTTATGTTTTCAGACACAATGTCGTTTGTTTTGGGTTTATGCCGTTTTTCAACAGTATTTTAGTTATGTAACGGCGGGCAGTTAACCTAACCAGTGTTCCTGGATTCTGTACCAGTACAAACCTGTTCTCCGCAAGTAACTGCTAACTTTCCCACATGAATCAGAGGTGGAGGACTTATGTTTTCAGACACAATGTCGTTTATCAAATAGTCACGGATAACACATGCCCCCCCTGAGTATCGAACTCGCGACCCCGCGATCCGTAGACCGACGCTCTACCTACTTATTATGCTTTGCATGAAAAATAAAAGAATCTTCAAATATATGATTATATCGAGGAGATACAACCCAAGAAGTGTATTAGTTACGTACAGTATTGTATACATAATAATATAAGTCAATTCTTGTCTTTTCTTGATTCATTATTTTATTTTGTAACTCATGTTTGTAAACTCTAAATATTTAAGAGCCGTTGTAATTGCAAATATATAGAAACTAAAGACTGAGAAAGACTTAAAGTATTCACGTTTTAACTTGTGATATATTATAACTGTTTCGACATAAAGACATTATGAAGATCACTTTGTGAAAGAGGTCGTCATGAGCTGTTAAACCGAGGACGGAAGTTCCTTTTCACCAGAACTCGATATATTTTATATACGTTATGTAATAATAGCAACCATACTGATTTCGTTAGATTTTTCAAGTTAACTGAAAAAGGCAGCTTGGTTTGCCGATAGAACTGACTTGTTGATATAATCCTGTTGTAAGTTAATTAATTACTAAAACCTACTTACATATACAGGACTACTTGTCAAATAAAAAAATCATCGCTACTGTGAGTCAATCATCGCTAAATAATATTCTCTTTTTCTATTTTTGATGCAAAGCTGTATGCAAAAAGTTCCTATAAGTTAATAACTGACGGGCATTTAAACGGATATTCCTATTACATGTATTTGAAAAAAAAATGTTATATTGATAAAATAAGCAAACCTAAAAGAAATAACATTGATGATAATGTACTTTTCTAGTTCAAGAGATTTATGCTTTAAGAAGCTTTAGTACGTACCTTGTGGGTCATTTTTGTACAAAGCCCCTTCTTTTAATTTTGTTATCGCCACACCATTTACAAGAAATGAAAACGGTCTGTTAAGTCTATTAAAAACCTTAACGATCACGTGTTCATTAACTTGGGTTTTGATTGGAGGTCCGGCTAAACCCCAGTGCAGCTCACGTGGTTTAGGTGTAGTAAACGTTCCGTCTGTGTATTCTATGAACATCGCCTTCTTATACGTAGAACCAATGCGCTCAGTGTCACTTCCCAAGAAAACATCTGCAGCTCTAAATAAAAATACAAAAAAGCAGAAAGCTTCAAAAACCATAACACATCTTATATAAGAATCATAAATGAAACAGCGGTCAAACTTTCTTTGCCAATCTGGTTTTTGCAACAAACTGCTGTCTGCCATATAACCTTTACCCTGCAAAACATTTGTTAAAATATATCATTTTCGTGACTGGTGCTAACAGTCATATCATTTTTCGACAAAAGTAATTGAAGTCGAAGAAATTTGAAACCGGGTGACAAATAAGAAGTTTGAAACCGGATTACAATTCATACTGATATCCAATGAGCGGCACAAGGTAAGGAAATAGCAATATGTTGACATTCATTTCTCGTGTTTGCCATGAAACTATGTTTACTGAGAAGACATATCTATGCTAATCACTGCAAATTTACTAGTCTTATTACTAGTATAAAATGCTGCGTACGTGACTGGTTGTTTTAACAATCGTTCCTTATATCAGGCCTTGAGCCAATTAAATCCTATAAACAAGAAAAAATGGTTTCCAGCCAGCTTTGCGTCACTTCAGTGCGTGATAGCAGATTCCAAGGCCGTTATCTATAACCGTACTACGTCAGTTTAATTTAAATGTCATTCCGAACACATCGTTCCAACTTACCTTCGTTTTAAAACTGTTATGCGCAATTTCCTAATAGCTAATTATGTGTATGAAAATGTTGGTAGTACTGTGTACACATTAAATGACTAATGAAAACACTAAAAGTTAAATAACATGAAATATGTCAGGAAAAAGCATAAATTTTCGTGGCTATAAAAATCTCTATAGTTATTTGGGATTGGCATAATTCAGCGTAGATTAAATTGCAGCGGTAAATATAAACATAAATATATATATATATATATCTATATAGTACGTAAGGGATTAATGTTGTGAGAATCGCTTTTATCGGGAACATGGTGTGTTCAAAATGACGTTTGGTATGCATCAATAACCGCTTCAAACTCTCCAGTGATGTTTAGCTACTGACATTTCTAAGGTGTGCCCCTTCGTGTTCCATTGTGATTTTTATCCATGATATCGAAAAGGCTATAAAACTGAGTTTGCGGACATTCTCAGAATTCAGAATTTCCAATTTATACTCAGAAATAATGGATCAGTTGCTAGATTCGTGATGCTTGTCTCCACTCACAATTCATTACCCTTACTTCGTGGACCTCAGACCCAATTATCTAATACGAAACAACTGCCAATACCATCACTTGCAGGAGCAAACCAATGGCACATGTGTCAGGAGTCTTATGCTTTCCTACATGCATACTGGTAGAGAGAGGAAATGAGACTGCTGTCAATACTAACGCTTACTTGAGCGATCTTAAGGTCTATGTAACAGGCGTTTTGCGCTCTCCTACATGCACTCTGTTTTAAACATTATTACAAATAGGGAAAATGAGACTGCTTTCAATACTACCGCTTGCGGGAGGGTGTAATAGGCGTTTTGCGCTCCACTGTATGCTCAATGTTTTAAAAACTATTGTAGATAGGCGGATTGAGACTGCTTTCAATACTACCGCTTGCAGGAGCGAACTAAAGGTCTATGTAACAGGAGTTTTACGCTCCACTATATGCATACTGTTTTAAAAGCTACTGCAGAAAAGGGGAATGAGACTGCTTTCAATACTACCTCCATCTAACAGGCGTTTTACGCTCCACTATATGCACACTGTTTTTAAAATTATTGTAGATCGGCGAATTGAGACTGCCGTCAGTACTACCGCTTGCAGGAGTGAACTAAAGGTCTTTGTAACAGGCGCTTTGCGCTTCACTATATGCACACTGTTTTTAAAAAAATATATTGCAGATAGGGAATTGAGACTGCTTTCAATACTACCGCTGGCAGGAACGAACTAAAGGTGTATGTAACAGGCATTTTGCGCTCACCTACATGCACACTGTTTTAAAAATTATTATAAATAGGCAGTATGAGACTGCCGCATGCAGGAGTATACCAAAGGTCTATGTAACAGGCGTTTTACCTGCACACTGTTTTAAACACTATTGTAGAGGTACAATGAATACTTACGGGTAAGTAACATTCCCTGGAGCATAATTCCAAATGATTTCTTCTATGGCAATATAATAATTTCGAGATACAACTCCAGTGTCAGTTTGACATTGTTCTACTGTCAAAAATGCTTGCATTCCATCTACAAACAAAACAGTCGGCGAAAAATACCTCAGTAAAATAAGTTAAAATCAGAAAGATGAAATGAATTAAGAAACAAATCTCACACTGAAACAAATAAATATCCTCTGTGTAATCGACACAGTTATTTACAGGTCTGATCTTATATTGTAAGCCTTTGTTCGAAATATTCATAAGATTGCACGATGTTATAACCTGCAGTATTGAAAAGTTTTGATGTACATAGTTCGAAATGCATATGCCAAAACATAATTATAGTAACGTTCCGAAATCTATACGCTATATGCTATATTATTTTCTTCTTTGCCAAACGAGCCATCTGCCAGGAATCATAGCTCGCTGGATACTGTGAAAACTTACCGACATAATAATCCTGGTTTCTGGAATAAAGTAGCCATCTGCCAGAGTTCACTGGTTTCATAAAACCAGAATAAACGCTTGCTGGATGAAGCACAGCTGTATCAGTTCTGAAAAATATAATGTTGTATTATTACTTTGAGAAAACTGTGAACATTTTCTTTTGTTAATGCGCTTCATTTAATGAAGTAGTGCGCTTTTTGTACGTTTTCTATGTCATAATACTAGTATATCAGATACTAATATGGTGCGGGCGTTTTGTCAGTAATAATAAAAATAAAAGGTAAATAGTAAGAAAATAAATCTACTACCTCCGACAAGTTGCTGAAAAAAGAAAAAAATGCTACAAGGAATATCCTCAGAAGCTCTGATATGTGCATATAACTAATCGTTGGGTGGTGTGTTTACATATTTACAACTCATAGTGATTCTCTTTGTTCAGCCAAACGAACTATTTGAACGACAGCAACTCAAGACATGAACGGTTACTGTTCCGTTAATGAATAGTATACGAATGCCTAAAAATACTACCGTTTCCTTTCTATAATCATTGTCTGTCCGTTTATATGTATTGTATGTACCCCACGTTGAACTGACATGAAATACCAGACTACACTTGTCCCTTCACAAACGTTGAAATCTGGCAAATTACCATAAACATAACCGTTGATATGGGCCATTTCGTTGCTTTTGGCAAAGTCATCGTCTCCATCGTTCTGAAATAGAAAAAATACAAGAAATATATATATATTTCTCCATCGTTCTGAAATAGAAAAAATACAAGAAATATATATATATATATAATCCACAACAAATGAAAAACAAAACAATCCCACCCGTCCATCCTTTCAAAAGCAGTAAAACCTCGCTTCATTTGATACACTTGACAATGTAAAGGATAAGAAGATTTTACCACAAAAATAATATTCTGATGCAATTTTTGTCCGAAAACCCATCCCGTACTCTTGCAAAAAATGTATGTTAAAGAATGACTTTGATTAAATTTAACGTTATTAGGAAATATAACAAATTGTCAGAGAGCATAATATAATAAGAAACTTGCCTTGTTATAGATAATACATGTATACTTTTCATCGAGCAACAAGTTCGTCAAATGTGTGTTTGATTAAGAAATGATATATCCCATTTAGTGATCTGTCGTTGAGTAAAATCTTTGTTTGTATTTCATATGCAAAGTCTGCGCCCTAGTGATTGACAAACAAAGATTTTATTCGAGAGCAGATCACTGAGATAAATTATTTCGATTCTAACACGTTATCAAGGATAATTATCTGCATCTTTTAAGATATCAGTCATATAGTTGCTTATTTTTATGTGGTTTTCTTTTCCAGCATCCCGTTATTAGCGCTATGACGTAATATTTGTGATATACAAACTGTGTTTATTGCTGCGTAATAACTCACAATTTCTGTCTACTTTGTTTAATAGGGAATTAAAACGGGCCGTGTTAGAATATGTTATAATGTACTCATAAGTAATTTAATTGAACGGAAGAATGGTATTACATAAAGTGTAGTGCATTCAGCTGGGTTGCCACATTTTTGTAAGTTGTGCTCTGTATACCAGCTTTTATTTTCATCAGTGATATCTGCATAGACGAAGAGTTCTTTATCTACATCTTTGCGTTTGTTGTTGGCATCGAGTGTACCTATGAACAGAACAAAGTATGCTTGAATCAAGTGCAACTGTGAACAGAATAAAGTATGTTTGCATCAAGTACACCTGTGAACAGAATAAGTATGTTTGCATCAAGTACATCTCCGAAGAGTATAAAGTATGCAGTCACAATATCCAGGTATTCTGAAAGCACACTGATAACTGACCAATGTCGAGGTCTAGTGCCTCAGTTATACCAAATTGATATCAGAACAAAGGATATAGTAAAAGTCTCAACAATCAGGCAATACATTTTAAAATTTTGATTATTTGAGTCGTGCCATGAGAAAACCAACATAATGGTTTGCGACCAGCATCGGTCCAGACCAGCCTGGATCCATGCTGTTCGCTAATGATTTCTCTAATTGCAATAGGCTAGGATGTATTGCCAGATTTTCAGTGCCATACGGAGGTCAATTTTAAGACCAATTGGTCTGCGAAGGCTGGTTTTCACAGTCATTAGTCGTCTCATCTTATTTGCAGTCTGCTGTATCAGAATTTTCTATATTGTTACAAATTTCAAAATTGCAGTATTTAGAGAGTGTGAAATATTTATTACAAATGTGTCTCCTTGGACGAAGCTGATGAATACCAATTCCCATGAATCTTGCGACCACAAAGAGTGTTCCAGACTCACAAAGCGAGTTTACATGTGTCACGATGTTATGTGAAAAGCGTTCTTTTTTGTCTAAAGTTGCCCATGCAAAGAATTTATTGTAATTTGCCTTTTACAGCGTTAGCTTTTCCATCAGCCGCCATATTTTACGATTTGTTTTAAAGATATATTGCTTAGATAAAATGCTTCACTAGATAAAACTCAGTAAAACAGGAAGAGTAAATAATACTGTTAATATTATATAGAGCATATCGTGGTTATGAAGATATAAAATAGATATAAAATGCCTTGGATGTTTAAAGTTTATGTAAAGAGCCTGTTCAAAGACGCGCCACAGGCAAACTGCATTCCTTTGTATTCCCATGATGATAATTAGAGATGATTTGCATGAGAAAAAAATGAAACACAAGAATCTATTTAGAAATGGACAAGGACATATATCAGGTCAAGACAATGTGTTTCATGTCTAAACATATTATTAAATGAATGCAACAGTATGCACAGTTTTTTTATGTATTGCATTTAGATCAATTAAGTTTCTACAAAGTAAGATAGTTTAGTTATTTATCTATGTTTTTAAACTATAAAGAAAAGCGATAATGAATAAATACACAGATAAAGTTTTGAAAACGCATCAATTCAGGGAGTGCCAAAATTGTCCACCTGTTACCTTGTAATATTGCTGTATTATTCCACTATTTAATCAGAATGACTTTCACGAACTTTGTGTGGGTGGAAAAAGGCGGTCTCTAGATTCTTGTGGGTCTTTAAACATCTAAACAAATTTAACTAGATGGTAACTACCTCAACATAAGGACCCCTGACCGTTTAAATTAAAATCTGCCTAATATTTGGTTATCAAAAACGTTATATTTCAAATTAGCATTACTTAAAAGGCTAATGGATAAAGTTTAATAACGTTAATCGGTAAAGTTAAAAAAGTTTTCAAAATACGTTACACATTATTTTGTTTCAGGGTCAATAGCATTTTTAAAAATATTAAAATGTATTCTTATTTTCGTTTTGAAAGCTTCCCTTTTTATCTTAATAGAATTAAATTTGAAATTTGCCAAACTTTTGCAACAGTAATATTTATTTTACATTTTCATATAAAAGAAAATCTGTGTACGTATGATACCTACACACCGTGCAAATTTTATATGTAATTTTGCTCTGTTGTAACCTTATCAAGTTATATTGCCATTTCAATCAATGTTTTGTACCTTTGTAATTTCAATTGTGCCATATAATTTTATCCCACCTATTTTTATAGATTTTTTTTAAGTCCAGACCATTGTTACCCCTGGCCAAAATGTCTCACGAACACATATTGTGTACAGATTTGTTTGAGGAATGGGGAATATTTCTCTGTTTACATACATCTAACAGTACATTCATTGTTTTGGCCTCAAGAATATTATCTTAATAATTTATTTTACATTTTTTTTTAATATAAACCCTTATTTATAGCTGTCATGTATTTAGAAACAACATTCAACATTTCCAGACAATCTTATTTTGAGTATCCTTTTAGGCAAATTTTTATCAAAACTATCTGAAGTCAGAAGTCTTTTATTGCTGAACAAAATGTATACTACAGTAACTGGAAATGCTAATTGATCAAATAAAACACCAACCTTTGTTACAGATCAGAGCAACTCCCATAAGTCCACTGTCTACGTCTCTGGAAGCAAGTACGTGAGAATGGTAAGTGAAAGCTGCGCACTTGTCATGGAAATCATTGCTGTCAGGCTTGTGAAGCTTATTGCCTTCCCATATGTATGTGAAGGTTTCACCTGGTGCAATACCATCATCCAGAGCTTGTGCTCCAGAAGTACCATCTATATAAACTGCGCCTTGAAAGCAAACATAATCATTTACGATGTAGCTCACTACAGACTTCGTTCTGCGCATGTCGCAAAATTATTATCATCGGAGCGCACGACAAAAATATGCAAAATATTGCATGTCCGCACTCATTTAGTGTATAAATAGAGGATATTACATGAGTGTCTTTTCATATTGAATTTATTAAACGAGTTGAATAAAATGATAAAATGCAAGGCTCTGCCGAGAATTTTATCAGTTTTATTCAACTCGTTTAATAAATTCAATGTGGAAAGTCATAAATGTAATATTCTTTTTATCACATGTTAGCCTTTCTTGTCGAAACATCAAAAAATCGACTTTCTTTTACTATATAAACTAGACAATTTGACCGACGTCGCCTATACTATAAATGACGTCGACGTCAAAGCTTTATTACACTACTGTATTATCATTTTTATTTAATGGCTTTATTACACTCCCGCGACGCCAAACATGTGATAATATGTATAATATTCTTACAAAAGGTCAGGGTTAGGATCACCATAGTTACAAAATATTTGCATTAAAAATATTTGTCATTCCTGTCGTTTGTTTATGCCGGAGTCTGTTTTAAAAAAATATTACAGGAGCTCCAGGACTGATTTTACTCAAAGTCTTTTCTTAAGATAAACTTACTTATAAGAAAACTTTGTTTTGCTTTTATATTTTTTGTTTTGCAAAATATACCTTATATATTTTTTTCAGTTATACAAATGAAGGTATTAAAGTCTGTTTAATAATTAATTGAGAAGAACGTGAGATTTTGTTACATACCTTCATTTCCTTTGTTATAGAAGTAACCATGAGGATGCACGCTGAAATTTCTTTGAATCAAGTTTGCGTTATTTCGAAAGTGAATGAATAATTTGTCACCAATTTCCCCTTTGATCAAGGGTCCAACAAACCCCACCCAATCAGGGCGATCAACCAGGTTTGAGAAAGTGATATCTGTGTATTCACGGTAAATAATTTTGGTGTAGGTGCTACCAATTCTGTTGGGGCGATTTTCAATCAGTTCAGCAGGGTAGCTGTAAATTTATAACAAAAGAAATCCGCCATTTTGTTTTATGTCGCTGCAAAAATAAAACGGCTGCCATTTTTTTAGATTTAAAAAAAATACATCTGTTTTTTCTTCTTTTTTTTTGACCAGTTTTGAAAATTCTGTTAGAGCATTGATTTATTGAAGACAAAACTCATAACTATATTATCTGCACATGAGTTAAAAATCAAACTCGATAATTTTGTACAGCGAATAACTACACAAAATCATAATATCCTATATGTGCATATATTTATTTTTCAGTACCGTTACTCTGCCCACTTTTACGGTCTTTAACGGAATGATTCTATAATCAAAGAGATATCTGCCCACTTCTACGGTATTTCATATACTCGTATATGAATCATCAGCAACACAGAATTAAACTGTTACCTGAGTGCCACACTGTTGTACTGTATTAGACGAAACTCAACATTAAATACAGTGGTTGAACACAAATAATAAAATCATTAAGCTTTTAAAAAGTTACAATGTAATGTTAAAGTGACCCTTAAATGTAACTGATAATGTAACTTCCATTCAAGTTTCATTGGTATTACGAATAAAATCTGTAAAAAGATCCTTTGGAAGCAAAGAATACAACCAAGAAGAATAATAGCAGACTCGGTTTGATTGAGTCTGTTCATGAGAGGTAATGAAATGTGCCGCACCTCTTACGCCCCCTAGCACCGGCTTAAGCGGAACTCAATTACACATATGTTGAATGGACTCCATGATCCCAAAGGACCAGAAAATATAACAACACTGAATCTAACTATGGGGAGACTTTTTACAGCCGCCACACGGCACTTAAAAGATTGCTGTTGTGATAGTTAATAAAATCTGTAAAAAGATCCTTTGTTAACAAAGAATACAACCAAGAAGAATAATAGCAGACTCGGTTTGATTGAGTCTGTTCATGAGAGGTAATGAAATGTGCAACACCTCTCACGCCCCCTAGCACCGGCTTAAGCGGAACTCTATTACACATATGTTGAATGGACTCCATGGTCCCAAAGGACCAGAAAATAGGTTTAGCTTGATTGTGATGAAAGCTTCAAGCTTTTAGTAACCACTCTCAAGTCCACTTCTTGAAAAAACCACTATTGGTGTCATATGAGAAGTCATGGTCGTTAACCCAGCGGAGTTCGAACCCAAGACTCCTGGATTGAGCAGCCGACACCTTATCCACTAGACCACCGCTCTCCTTAGATTTAGAGGATCTGCTCCCCTGCAGATTTATTTAACTTAAATCTTAGATATTATTTAAACATCATATTAATAACAGCTCTAGTTCTGCTAGAATATAATCTAGGATTTATCTGGATAGACACAGCTAATTTCCCTCTATTTTATATTCCATTCTACTGTGTGGCTAATTAATGCTTTTGACAGCTTTCACGAGTGTTACCATTATTCAATACTGCCCGAGTCTTAAAGAATCACTTCATTTTTACCTTTTTTACAGTACCAACTGACTGCCGAAAAAGTACTCTCTTAATTTCGGGAAAGGAGATACAAATGTAGAGTGAAAAGAGTATGTAGATCACATGCGGCATTTTCTGCTTGATAAAGTGAAGGAAGAAGGACAGAACGCGTGAAATTCATTTTCTGTTAGATGAACACATTCAGCATCACTACTGATTTCATTATCTTAATCGATTCCTCCTTTGCAAAGATTAAACTAAAATCAAGAGATAGTTCCTGGTCAAATACATCAATATCATTATTTCATTGGCAAGTGTGTGCATGAATATTGGAATAAGTGAAATATTGGTATGGTAGATATAAACATCACTCTAAAACTTAAATGTATAAGATACTTAGTTTTGAACTTTACTTTTTTCTCTTTCAGTGAAACCTTGCAAATAACCTGATGAAATAGGATAACATTCGTAAGCGTAAACCGCATACTTCTTAAACATTATTACTTAGGCAAAAGAAATAATAACTTGAAAGCACCCAAAATATCTTGCAGAATAATTTAACTTAAATCTCAGATAAAAAGTGCTTCTTTGCTATACATGCAATGTCATTCTTAGAGTATTTAAGGCCCATGTATTAGAAAGAAAAAAAAAAAAAACATTCCGCATTTGTAAGCTTATCCCATATATACTGATTCAAGAAAATCCGTATGATTTTTTTTCCCAGTAAAATGACCTATTTCTGGTTAGCTTTGACTTTGCTCTGGTCTGACGGAGCATACTCCTTTTTAAACTGAGCTTTTATTTTCTAATAAACTGACTTACCTCTGGTCATCGGTGACTTTGTTCTGACCCGATGGAGCATAATTCCATTCAACTTCTTCCGCGGAGATAAAATAGTGCCGATCTTTTGCCGACGTTGGCGTTGATACTACCAGGAGGCACAGAAAAACAATTGATCTTCCGACAGACATGTCTGTTTCACTTAAAGATAGTTGAAAGGGTAATAGACAAATACTACAAACCATTTAAAAACTGCAATAGCTGATACTGGCTTTCAAGAATCATAAGAAAACTTTCGGATTGAAATTGAAGACATTGATATAAAAATGTGTTGAAATAAGCGTCGCATATTACTTGGAGCAAGGGCATATAAAATAGCCACTGCCTTAACTAATCTTGTTTAATTTTTATTACTATTTCTGCTTCTTTTTTAACAATTCGGTTAAAACAAGACAAAGGGAGATATCATGCGCATTTCATCTTTCTACTTAATCTTTAGCTTGTGACGGAGAGTGATTTTACCTTTGCGACCGGTGCAGACTAAGATCAGTCTGTGCAGGCTGATTATGGTCTGCACTGTTCGCTATTCAGTGAGTAAAATTTCAGTGAACACCTCTTTGAATAATGAGTGGTACTGCCAAAATTAAATGATGGACTAGTCCATTTTTGAAATATAGCAGGGTAAAGGTTAATCTATCCTTGAGGGCGTGAGTATTTCCAATATGATAAAACATGGGTACGGCAACTATACACAAGGCATAAAAATTCAAATTTATTAAATCTGTCAATATAACAAACACTGACTGCAAAAGATACGACTCTCGAAAGACAATAGAGTTACAGGATAAATATTTGAAATAATTCAAGCAAATAAGCAATGAAGACACTAAAAATACGGCGTAATTCCTTATAATAAAACACTGCCAAATTGCACTTTTATCTCTGAATACTTCATGTCGAGCAGATTAGTGATAGTACATTATAATAACTGTCAAAAAATAGTCAAAACCGAACTAGATTCAAGTGCTGATAATACAAAGTTAAAAAATGGAATGAATATTTTTTGCAACGGTATAACAGACACAACTGTCCATTTTGCACTGGAATCTATAATCGACAAGGCTGGATACAACTGTCCAGTTTACACTGTAATCTATAATCGGCAAGGCTGGATACAACTGTCCAGTTGGCACTGGAATCTATAATCGGCAAGGCTGGATACAACTGTCCAGTTTACACTGGAATCTATAATCGGCAAAGATACAACTGTCCAGTTTACACTGGAATCTATAATCGGCAAGGCTGGATAAAAATTTACAAATTACTTCAAGCATTAGCGCTAAACATATGAAGATCACAGTGTATATGGCTACACTAATAAGTCTAATTGAAGATAAACACATTATCAACAATTCAATACAAAATAAGGTTTATCTCTGTTCGGCTTTTTATAGTAATTTTCCTACCATTTTTTTAATTGTTATAAACTGAATGTTTTATCATTATTTTGCATTTAAAACGGCTTTTGAAAGAAAATCCCGTATTTTGTTAAGCGAATTTGGTGAAATCTTTTATTAAATAAATGTTTTACTGATTCATATAATTGTTTCGGTATCAACTTAAGAATGGGAGAACGTAAGTAAAGTGGAGGAAAATTTTCAACTTTATGAATGGTAGTTCAAACAAGAGGGAGCGTTTTTTTTTTTAAAAAAGCAAGAACGAAAATGATATCGTTTTGAAATGTTAAAAGAGATGATTGCTTACATCATGTTAACGATTCCTGTCTTTCACTCCTGAAAATTTCTCTTGCAAATAAACTAATGTATTTTATCTTAATGGTGTTCTGATTTATTCCATTAATAAATAAACGAACTGTCAAGCACATCAGGTCATCATATCATCTGGATATCTTTCATCAATTACATTTCGCTTTATAATCAACAAGATATTTTCTGATTTCTCTTCAGAAGAATTTATAGTGTTTTGGTTTTTTCCTTTAACAAATTAACGAACTGTCAAACACATCTGGTCATCATATCATCTCGATAAATATTTCATCAATCAAATTTCGATTTATAATCAACAATATTTTTTCTTATTTCTCTTCAGAAGAATTTATGGTGTTTTTACTTTTTCCATTATCAAATTATCGAACTGTCAAGCACATCTGGTCATCATATCATCTCGATAACTTTTTCATCAATCAAATATTTCGATTTATAATCAACAATATTTTTTTCTCATTTCTCTTCAGAAGAATTTATGGTGTTCTGATTTTTTCCATTAACAATTTAACGAACTGTCAAGCACATCTGGTCATTATATCATCTCGATAATATTTTCATCAATCAAATTTCGATTTATAATCAAAATTTTTTGTTATTTCTCTTCAGAAGAATTTATGGTGTTTTGATTTTTTCAGTTAACAAATTAACACATCTGGTCATCATATCATCTCGATAATTTGTTCATCAATCAAATTTCTATTTATAATCAACAAGATTTTTTCTTATTTCTCTAAAGAAGAATTTATGTTGTTTTGATTGTTTTCCATAAACAAATTAACGAACTGTCAAGCACATCTGGTTATCATATCATCTCGATATGTGTTTCACCAATCAAATTTCAATTTATAATCAACAATATTTTTTTGTTATTTCTCTTCAGAAGAATTCATCTTTTACATTCATTTTGATCTGCAAATTTTTACAGAGCAAGGCTCTTTTTCGCACAATACTTACGTTTGCATTTTGAAATTGTTTTGTTTATATAATTTCGATTTTTTTCCTAGAGAGTGTTGTGGTGTATTTTTTTACTTTTAGGACACAACTGACCCAACATTTCCTCACATCTCGACCCGGGTTCCTCAAGGAATGGCGGTCACCCGTGCCTGGTTGTGGACAACCTTCTCTACAACGGCCACCTGGTCCTATATAAAACTTAAGATCTGGGGCGGATCTGGGGCGTCAAAACTTGAAAAAAGTGAAAATTTCCGAAAACGGCCTAAAACCAGCTTTGAGACCCACTCACGAATAAACATGATTTTTCCCGGAATAGCCACTATGCTGGTGCCCCATAGATCGTCAACCCCCTACAACGGCTATCCGTTCTTATCCCAAACTCAGGGTGTCATAGGGCCGTCCTAATAGCTACTCTAACGATTTTAGGCCACCACCGTCCCAGCCATGTCTCACATCTCAACGCGGGTTCCTCCGAAACAAAAGTTATCCCGGAATGGCGGATACCCTAGGGGGACAACCCTGGCTTCATTTCAATAATCATTAAAAATTACTCATTGAATATATATGTCTATAAAATACAGGTACTCATATTTTTTCGAAAACGTGCCCGGACCACAATACGAAACCATATACATGTAATCATCTAGAAAATAGCGGGTTTTTCTGCTTTCATTTTCATAAGGAGGAAATCAGGAGAAGTAACTACCTCATACTTTTTGAAAGTTCACTACTTTACTATAGGCGTAAGGGCAGGGATGGGGCCATAGACGTTTGAGAAGGAGAGGGCAATCAGGGGGCGCACCCTCTCCCCGAATGAAAAAAAACAAACAGTAGATAAAGGGAAAATGTCAATTTGAAATAGCATTTAGATGTACTCATAGGGATCTATTTGATGTGATGTCTATTGTAAAGAAGGAGAGGAAGCTTTTTATACGTCAGAATATTTTTGTCAGTTTCATCATCAAACTGGTATAACAGATTATTAACTGCTGTAACTGCTGGCAGAAGTAGCAGCAAATTGCTACAACGGCTGGCAGTAGCAACAGTTAACTGATCCTACAGTTGTACTTCCAGCTTAACACCGAACATTCAGAAATTTGAAATCAAATTCCTACAGGAGTTTACTTCACCGGTTTGATTTTTGCCCTCCCTTAGAGACGTCTAAAATTTATTATTCTCTTACGGTTCCATCTGGTCCAGTAAGTTATAAATCTTTAGAAATTTTAGTTTGAAAACTTCATAATGAGATTCGTATTTTAAGCATCATTTTAAATGGACTTCTTGATAAAACTTAGGTGATAATTGAACTTCCAACATTGATGAAATATATTCAGATACCAAACTGCATTTTATAAAACGTTCCGATAAAACCACAAAAACTAGCTAGAGGTGTTTTTAAATTGTTTAAGTCCACACAATCGTTCCTAGATTATTTGAGTTAGGCTATTTTGAAAATAATGCAAATCTTTTCCACAAAGTATGTGTAAAGTAAAATGATTTATTTTGATAAAATCATATTCACATGTACATTTGTCAACTGTTAACAATACTTTGTAAAATCTGAACTATCTGAAAATTCAGTCAGTAGAATTTTTATAACTGGATTTTGACAATTTAGAATATAAAAGAAGAATGAAATTTATGTCGATTAGAAAGGGGGGAAATAATTACTTACATTATGTTAATCCTCCGCGCGATTCCTGCCTTTTCACGGACACGTATTCTTAAAAAACAAAGTATCCGTTTGATGACAAAAGCATTTCAGTCCTCAAAATTTGTCATGCGATTCAACTGATGTATTTTATCTTTATGGTGTTTTGATTTTTTCCACTTATAAATCAACGAACTGTCAAGCACATCTGGTCATCATATTATCTCGATATTTTTATATCAATTAAATTTCGATTTATAATCAACAAGATTTTTTGTTATTTTTCTTCAGAAGAATTTATGGTGTTTTGATTTTTTCCGTTAACAAATTACCAAACTGTCAAGCACATCTGGTCATCATATCTTCTCGATATTTTTTTCATCAATCAAATTTCGATTTATAATCAACACGATTTTTTGCTATTTCTCTTCAGAAGAATCTATGGTGTTTTGATTTTTCCATTAACAAATTAACGAACTGTCAAGCACATCTGGTCATCATATCGTCTCGATAATTTTTTCATCAATCAAATTTCTATTTATAATCAACAAGATTTTTTGTTATTTCTCTTCAGAAGAATCTATGGTGTTTTGATTTTTCCATTAACAAATTAAAGAACTGTCAAGCACATCTGGTCATCATATCGTCTCGATAATTTTTTCATCAATCAAATTTCTATTTATAATCAACAAGATTTTTTGTTATTTCTCTTCAGAAGAATCTATGGTGTTTTGATTTTTTCTATTAACAAATTAACGAACTGTCAAGTACATCTGGTTATCATATCATCCCTCTATTTTTTTTATTATTACCAATTTCAATTTATAATCAACATCATTTTTCTGATTTCTCTTCAGAAGCATTTATCTTTCACTTTCATTTTGATCTGTAAATTTTGACAGAGCAAGGATCTTTTTCGCACAGTACTTACGTTTGCATTTTGCAAATTTTTAATCTATACAATTTCTATATCTTTCCTAGAGGATGTTGCGATTTATTTTTTCCTTTTAGGCCACCCTGAACCAACATTGCCTCACATCTCCACCCGGATTCCTCCCGGAACGGCGGTCACCCGTGCCTGGTTGTGGACAACCCTCTCTACAACGGCCACCTCGTCCTATACGAACATTATGGTCTGGGGCGGATCTGGGGCGTCCAAACTTGAAAAAAAACGGCCTTAAACCAACTTTGATACCCGCACAAGAATAAACAAGAGTTTTCCCGGAATAGCCACTATGCTGGCTCCATAGACCGTCAATCCCTACAACGGTCGTCCGTTCTCAACCTAAACTCAGGGTCTCATAGGTCCGTCCTAATAGCTGCTGTAACGATTTTAGGCCACCACCGACCAAACCCCGTCTCACATCTCGACGTGGGTTCCTCCAAAACAAAAGTTATCCCGGAATGGCGTCTACCCGTGGGGAAAAACCCTTGCTTCATTTCAATAAGATTCATTAAAAATTACTTATTGAATATATATGTCTATAAAATACAGGTACTCATATTATTTCGAAAACGTGCCCGGACCACAATACGAAACCATATACATGTACATGTAATCATCTAGAAAATAGCGGGTTTTTCTGCTTTCATTTTCATAACGAGAAAATCAGGAGAAGTAATTATATCATACTTTTTGAAACTTATTTAAAGTTCACTACTTTACCATAGGCGTTGGGGCAGGGATGGGGTCATAGGCGTTTGAGAAGGGGAGGGCGATCTGGGGGCGCACCCGCCCCGAATTTTGAGAATGAAAAAAAAAGTAGATAAAGGGAAAATGCTAATTTGAAACAGCATTTAGATGTACTCACAGGGATCTATTTGATATGATGCCTATTGTGAAGAAAGAGAAGAATGTTTTCTTATACAAAATATCTTAAGTCAGTTACATCATCAAACTGGTATAACAGCTTATTAACAGTTGTAGCTGCCGGCAATAGCAACAGTTAATTGGTCCTACTGCTGTACGTCCAGCTTCACACCGATCTTCCAGAAATTTGAAATCAAATACCCACAGAACTTTACTTCACCGGTTTGATTTTGCCCTCCAATAGAGACGTCTAAAATTTATCATTGGAAAAAGATAATTACTTACATTATGTTAACACTTCGCGCGATTCCTGCCTTTTGACTGACACGTATTCTTAAAAAACAAAGTATCCGTTTGATGACAAAAGCATTTCAGTCCTCAAAATTTGACATGCGAATCAACTGATGTATTTTATCTTTATGGTGTTTAGACTTTTTCCACATATAAATTAACGAACTGTCAAGCACATCTGGTCATCATATCATCTCGATATGTTTTCATCAATTAAATTTCGATTTATGATCAACAAGATTTTTTCTTACTTCTCTTCAGACGAATTTATGGTGTTTTGATTTTTTCCATTAACAAATTAACGACCTGTCAAGCACATCTGGTCATCATATCATCTCGATAATTTTTTCATCAATCAAATTTCGATTTATAATCAACAAGATTTTTTCTTATTTCTCTTCAGAAGAATTTATGGTGTTTTGATTTTTCCATTAACAAATTAACGGACTGTCAAGCACATCTGATCAATGACATCATATCATCTCGATAATTTTTTCATCAATCAAATTTCTATTTATAATCAACAAGAATTTTTGTTATTCCTCTTCAGAAGAATTTATGGTGTTTTGATTTTTTCTATTAACAAATTAAAGAAATGTCAAGTACATCTGGTTATCATATCATCTCTCTGTTTTTTATTATCATCAATTTCAATTTATTATCAACAATATTTTTCTTATTTCTCTTCAGAAGTATTTATCTTTCACTTTCATTTTGATCTGTAAATTTTGACAGAGCAAGGGTCTTTTTCGCACAGTACTTACGTTTGCATTTTGCAAATTTTTAATCTATACAATTTCTATATCTTTCCTAGAGGGTGTTGCGGTTTATTTTTTCCTTTTAGGCCACCCTGACCCAACATTGCCTCACATCTCGACCCGGGTTCCTCAAGGAATGGCGGTCACCCGTGCCTGGTTGTGGACAACCCTCTCTACAACGGCCACCTAGTCCTATACGATTTCTATATCTTTCCTAGAGGGTGTTGCGGTTTATTTTTTCCTTTTAGGCCACCCTGACCCAACATTGCCTCACATCTCGACCCGGGTTCCTCAAGGAATGGCGGTCACCCGTGCCTGGTTGTGGACAACCCTCTCTACAACGGCCACCTAGTCTCCATAGACCGTCAATCTCTACAACGGACATCCGTTCTCAACCTAAACTCAGGGTCTCATAGGGCCGTCTTAATAGCTGCTGTAACGATTTTAGGCCACCACCGACCAAACCCCGTCTCACAACTCGACGCGGGTTCCTCCAAAACAAGAGTTATCCCGGAATGGCGTCTACCCATGGGGGAAACCCCTTGCTTCATTTCAATAAGATTCATTGAAAATTACTTATTGAATATATATGTCTATAAAATACAGGTACTCATATTATTTCGAAAACGTGCCCTGACCACAATACGAAACCATATACATGTACATGTAGTCATCTAGAAAATAGCGGTTTTTTCTGCTTTCATTTTCATAACGAGAAAATCAGGAGAAGTAATTACACCATACTTTTTGAAACTTATTTAACGTTCACTACTTTACCATAGGCGTTAGGGAAGGGATTGGGCCATAGGCGTTTGAGAAGGGGATGGCGATCTGGGGACGCACCTGCCCCCAATTTTGAGAATGAAAAAAATGTAGATGAAAGGAAAATGCGAATTTGCAACAGCATTTAGATGAACTCATAGGGATCTATTTGATGTGATGCCTATTGTGATGAAGGAGAAGAATGTTTTTTTTATACAAAAAATCTGAGGTCAGTTACATCATCAAACTGATATAATAGCTTCTTAACAGTTGTAGCTGCCGGCAGTAGCAACAGTTAACTTGTCCTACTGCTGTATGTCAAGCTTCACACCGATCTTCCAGAAATTTGAAATCAAATACCCACAGAAGTTTACTTCATCGGATTGATTTTTGCCCTCTCTTACAGACGTCTGAAATTTATCATTGTCTTACGGTTCCATCTGGTCCAGTAAGTTATAAAACTTTAGTAAATTTAGTTTGAAAACTTAATAATGAGAAGTGCATTATAAACATTATTTTAAAGGACTTCTTGGTGATACTTAGTGATAATTGAACTTCGAACATTGATGAAATATTTTCAGATACAAAACTGCATTTTTAAGACGTTCCGATAAAAACACAAAAACTAGCTAGAGGCGCTTTTTAAATTCTTTAAGTCCACACATTCGGTCCTAGATTATTTGAGTTAGGCTATTTTGAAAATAATGCAAATTTTTTCCACACAATATGTATAAAGTAAAATTATTTATTTTGATAAAACCATATTCACATGTTCTTCTGTCAACTGTTAACAATACTTTGTAAAATCTGAACTATCTGAAAATTCAGTCAGCAGAGCTTTTATGACTGGATTTTGACAATTTAGAATATAAAAGAAGAATAAATTTTTATGTCGATTAAAAAGGGGAAAAAAGATAATTACTTACATTATGTTAACCCTTCGCGCGATTCCTGCCTTTTGACTGACACGTATTCTTAAAAATCAAAGTATCCGTTTGATGACAAAAGCATTTCAGTCCTCAAAATTTGTCATGCGAATCAACTGATGTATTTTATCTTTATGGAGTTTTGAAATTTTCTACATATAAATTAACGAACTGTCAAGCACATCTGGTCATCATATCATCTCGATATGTTTTCATCAATTAAATTTCGATTTATAATCAACAAGATTTTTTCTTACTTCTCTTCAGAAGAATTAATGGTGTTTTGATTTTTTCCGTTAACAAATTAACAAACTGTCAAGCACATCTGGTCATCATATCATCTCAATAATTTTTTCATCAATCAAATTTCGATTTATAATCAACACGATTTTTTGCTATTTCTCTTCAGAAGAATTTATGGTGTTTTGATTTTTCCATTAACAAATTAAAGAACTGTCAAGCACATCTGGTTATCATATCATTTCGATATTTTTTTTTTCATCAATCAAATTTCAATTTATAATCAACAACATTTTTCTTATTTCTCTTCAGAAAAAATTATCTTTCACTTTCTTTTCGATATGAAAATTTTGATAGAGCAATGGTCTGTTTCGCACAGAACTTACGTTTGCATTTTGAAAAATTTTAATTAATACAATTTTCATTTCTTTCCTAGAGGGTGTTGTGTTTTATTTTTTCCTTTTAGGCCACCCCGACCCAACATTGCCTCACATCTCGACCCGGATTCATCCCGGAACGGCGGTCACTCGTGCCTGGTGGTAGACAACCCTCACTACAACGGCCACCTGATCCTATACAAAACTTAAGATCTGGGGCGGATATGGGGCGTCCAAACTTGACAAAATGAAAAAAATTCGAAAATGGCATAAACCCAGCTTTTAGACCCGCTCACGAATAAACAAGTGTTTTCCCGGAATAGTCACCACGCTGGCCCCCATATATCATCACCCTCCCCCCCCCCCCCCCCCCCCCCCCCCCCTACAACGGCCACCCGTTCTCAACCCAAACTCAAGGTCTCATAGGGCCCTCCTAATAGCTGCTTTAACGATTTTAGGCCACCACCGACTCAGTCCCGTCTCACATTTCGACGCGGGTTCCTCCAAAACAAAGAGTTATCCCGTAATGGCGGCTACCCGTGGGGGACAACCCTCGCTTCATTTAAATAATAATGTGATGTCTATTGCGAAGAAGGGATGAAGGTTTTTTCTTATCCAATATATCTTATGTTAGTTGTATAACAGCTTATTAACTACTGTAACTGCCGGCAGGAGCACCCGTAACTGTCTTACTGCTGTACTGCCAGCTTCACACCGAACTTTCAGAAATTTGAAATCAAACTCCCACAGGAGTTTACTTCACGGGTTTGAATTTCGCCCCTTCTTGGGATGTCAAATAGTAGGTAAACATATAATTTACAACTAAATACGAAATGAGGCTGATTCCAGTTCGACATTTAGAGTAATTTTCCTTCAATTTTGTTTTGTATGTTATAACTGAATGTTTGATCATTAGTTTGCGTTTAAAACGATTTTTGAAAGAAATTCCCGTATTTTTATACGGCGAAATTGGTAAAATCACTTTTAAATAACATGTTTACATGATAATATAATTGTTACGGTATCAATCTAAAAAAGTGAAAACGTAAGTATGGCGGAGGAAAATCTTCCACGTTATAAATAGTAGTTCAATCCCACGAGAGCGGGTTCTTTTTCAAACAAAAACGAGATCTATTTTTTAAATTCTGATTTTCAACATTTATGGTATATTGTCCTCATTCAAGTATTCATGAAAGATTTAAAAAAAGATTTTATCAGACGGAATGAAAAAACCCATCTCTGTTAGTGGGAGCTCAGTTCTATGGAAATTGACACGACAAAAACGATATCGTTATCATAACGTAAGCAAAGCCCCAAGGTTGTCACGATTGTTCCATTGTTTGAAGGACACATTTTTATAATTATTCATTTTTAATATTTGCTTCGGACTGTTACAAAAGTAAAATCACGCTTTTTATTATATATTGTATATATCATAATATATATTTTTCTGACTAGTATGACACCGCAGCAGTATATTCGATGTGCTCGTCGTGGATTTTGCAAGGGCGGATCACACTCGGCGCTTGCGCACCTCATGAGATCCGATCTGGCAAAAATCCACTCGAGCCGAATACAGCAACCCAGATCGAACTACTGTTATAATAACCCTATTATATATGAAAGAAAGAGCAATCAAATATGATTAAAATAAAAGAAAAATGAAGAGAGCAGTTAATTGTTAAAAGTTAATTGCTATCACTACTCTCCCGTTTATTCATATTAAATATTTACCGTTTTAATAGTGCTGTTTTAAAACAGACTGAGCGGTCAGGGGAAAATTTTGGAAACGGCACGCACCGATCTTTCATATTTCATACTTTATACCGCAGTTCATTCATATCTATAACTTATCGTAACACCGGGGTTCCTCCATGACTTTACATACATATCATCCAGTTTGTTTCAAGCTAAAAAAAGGTTGAAAATGACATCAATTTAGCGGCTATATCAAGCGATGTTATTCACGTTATTCAAATTGGAAAAAAACACATACTGATCTAAACGGTGGAAGTTTTCTAACTATGTGTTAAATATGAAAATAAGGTCAAATGCTGACAAATCTACGCTAAACATATATACCTGTGTATATATTGCTTCAAGACGTTCATTCTAGCTTTGATGGAAAAGAATACTATCAGAAAATGCATTTAAAGTAGGCAGTAGTTATATCCTTTCCTTTAATGAAGTACAAGTAGTTATCCGAGTGCTTAAATGTTGAAAGCGAAATGAAATCTTTATCATATAAGTGGTTTACCGTAAACGCTTAGAAATGTTTGACGTTCCGCTACATGGCGCTTTATTACGCATTCTTCACCTTCATAGAAAATGAGGTTGATCCCTGTTTGGCTTTTTAGAGAAATTTTCCTCCTATTTTTTGTATGCTATAACTGAATGTGTTTATCATTATTTTACGTTTAAAACGATTTTTGAAAGAAAATCCCCGCTTTTTATACACCGAATTTGGTGAAATCTTTTTCAAACAACATATTTTCTGATTCATATAATTGTATTTGTATCAACTTAAGAAAGTGTAAACGTAAGTATAGAGGAGAAAAATCTTCTACATTGTGAATAGTAGTTCAATCCCGCGGGAGTGGTTTCTTTTGAAAACGAAAACGAAAACTAGATTTTTTTAATTTCGATTTTCAACATTAATGATATTTTGTCCTCATTCAAGTATTCATGTAAGATTTAAAAAAAAGATTGATAAAACCGTCTCATCCCAAGTTCGTCTACGAAAATAGTCTGTGTTTTCCCTTCTTTGACTGACACTTATTTTTATAGTTATAGGACTGTTAAAAAGTAACATCCCGCTTTTTATTATATATATATTTGTTGTGTAAAGTTCGCTATAGCTGATTAATTCTACACCAAAACTGACTTGTTCTGTTTAAAGATCAGAAGTTGTTGTCAAACTTGCCCGTTTTAAATAAATATAAATTGTATTTTTTGATAATTTTTATGTTGATATTTATAATTTATGTTGTAATTTGAAATTTATGTCCGATAACAACATCACTTGACTAAAGAAAACAAAAGGAACATGTATTTGTTAAATGGAAAAAAAGAATTTAGCGCCAAGAGACGTCTAAAATTTATTATTGTCTTACAGTTCCATAAGGTTCAGTAAGTTATAAAACTTTAGTCATTTTAGTTTGAAAACTTGATAATGAGATCAAGACCAAGGTTTTTCAGAGCCATCTAGCGTAACGTCAAACATTATGCTTGACGACGCCACGTCTTTGCGTTCTCAACGTTGACTGTAAACAGGTTGTATGCTGAAGATTTCATATCGCATCCAGCTTTTCGTCATATTTAAACAAATATCTACTTGTAGTTCAGAAAAGGAGTGGGTATAACCACTGCCTACTTTAAATATATTTTCTAATATATTCTTTTCTATCAAGGCTAGAATGAACGCCTGGAAGCCAAAAAATATTATATATTTATTTATGTTTAGAGTAAAAATATGGCTAAGAGTTTGTCAGCATTTGACCGTATTCATATCTTACACTCAGATAAAACTTCCACCGTTTTTATCAGTACATGTGTGTGTATTTTTTCTAATTTGGTCGCTTTATCGCTGTCATTTGACTTCAGCTTGATACAAAACCGGTTTATAATGATGAACTGAAGTATAAAATATCAAAGACCGGTGCCGTTTCCAAATTTTTACGCAAAAGTTTAGAACCCGGGTCCCTCGAAACATGATCGCTCAGAGTGTTTTTTAAAACAGTACTATAAAAAATATAAAAAATAAACAAGAAAAAAAATATGTGTGAACGGGAGAGGGGTAGTGATAACAATGATCTTTTGCGTTTTGATAATTCATTGCTAACTTCATTTTTTATTTAATCATATTTGATGGCTCTTTGTTTAATACATAACATAATACAAGCATATCTTTTTAACACAGAAAAAAAGACAATAACGTCGGGCTACAAGTTATCTAAACGTCGGTATACACAACCATTCCCACAATGTTAACATTCATCTTTTTAAATGAACATTTTAAACCATGGTTAACAATTATGTACAATCAGATTTTAGAATAATTCCCGTTTGAAAACTTCAAAAACAACTGACCCTTAGAAAATAGCCTTGTCTTATTTATCCAGTCAAAAATTATCCCCACCCCTCTGTCGAACCGAATGACACACTAGTTAAAGCGTTCGCCCGTCAATCGAGCGGTCATATGTTTGGTGTCCGGTACAGTCACTCTATCTGTGACTAAAAAAATTTAAATGGAACATTTGAAAGTTACTGTTGCAAAAGAGTTCAGTGCTTGTAAAAAAAAGTGTTGACGGAAACGGACATAAAAAACCCACACGGATGAATATTCAACAGGGAAAGCCACGTTCTGAAACCCAAAACAGACAATAATTATTCCCGGCTAAGTCTGACGTTTAAGTTGGTCGAAATATGCTCCGTCAAAACGACATGAAGTTAATGTCAGACTTTAAAAGTGTACGGAGATGAAATAAATAAGTGATTCCCCTTATGCATTTGATAACCATTAATTGTGTTGGGTTTACGCCGTTTCTCGACTACCTTGAATTATGTCCCGACGGTCTGCTTACACAACATGTCTTTATAGTTTCTGATTAGTAGGCACTCTCCGTAGGAAATTGATAACTTTCCGACTTCAAGGAACCCTGTATCTAGTCGGGTTCGAACTGAAATCTCCGGATTCCGGGGAAAACTGTATTTAACTACGAAACAGTTGAAACGGATTAAAATCAATTGATAATGCAACACGCCGTTCAATATAGGCTATAAATATAGGCAAATAAATCCTACAAGCAGACCATGTGAACTTGGTTGAAAAATGCGGGTAAAGACATAACGTTTTATATGTGCTTAAAACTCCCAAGAATCGTGGCGTGAAAATTAATTCGGTAGTCAAGGAATTTTATTCAAAAACATTTCAGGAACATTTTCAGAAAATTAAAATAAACTAAAGGGGAGAGAACAAGCAGTAAAATGTTTAATAAGAAGTATCATTTTTTCATTACGCCTTTTGTGTGTTATACAAGTGTGACAATTGGAAAGAAATCGGAAAATGGCGTACAAAGTTAGAACACGCTTAAAATGAAATTTATTTTGTTATAAACTCTTTGTGATTAACTTATTTTTCTGAATTTTTTTCCCCTCATTTAACTGTAATATAAATTTATATGATAATTTTAAAGTTTTTTTTATAGCTATGGAACAGTTTTTACATAATACTTAGTCATTCTCCTCGAAAACAGTAATCTTAATTTTAACAAAAGATTTCGGCATGATTTTCTTGCATAAAGTAAGCTTTCTGTCGGCGAATAATAGGAGAACGTATTTGAAAATGACATCACTGTTTAGTTTTCAACGGACTTGTTATATTAAATGAAAAAAAAAACATTTTGAATTAAATTGACGCCCCGAAACCAAATAAAACGCCGAAAAAATGGCAATGTCACAACTATTTAGGGCAAAGCTATAACGTGATTTTTCGACGCCATTTGCATAGAAAGTGTGCCTTTGAACTTTTTAATAATTGTACATCAGGTGAAGATCAGTTTTTCCTATTATTTAAACATGTTATCAAGAATGTAGCTTGAGTTTGAAATTCCCGCTCATTGCACCATCTTTACCTCCAATGACTATTTGATGACACTTAGGTGATAATTGAATTTCGAACATTTATGAAATATCTTCAGATACAAAACTGAATTTTAAAATACGTTCCGATAAAAAGGACAAAAAAAACCTAGCTAGAGTTGTTTATAAAGTCTTTAAGTCTATAAATCGGTCTTTGAACTTTTTTTGATTTATGGAATTTAGAAAACAATGACAATCCTTCCACGGAGTATGTGTAAAGTAAAAGGATTTTTTTACTAAAATCATATTCATATGTACTTTTGTCAACTGTTAACAATACTTTTTAAAACCTGAAATATCTAAAAATTTCAATCAGTAGATTTTGTATAACTGGATTTTGACAAAAAGAGAAGAGCAAAATTTTCTGTCGATTAAAAAGGGAAATAAGATAATTACTTACATTATGTTAACCCTCCGTGCAATTCCTGACTTTTAACGGACACGTATTCTTAAAAAACAAAGTATAAGTTTGAAGACAAAAGCATTTCACTCCTCAAAATTTCTCTTGCGAATAAACTAATATATTTTATCTTAATGGTGTTTTGAATTTTTACATTAACAAAGTAACGAACTGTCAAGCACATCTGGTTATCATTTCATCCCAATAATGTTTTCATCAATCAAATTTCGATTTATAATGAATAATAACTTTTCTTTTTTCTCTTCAGAAGAGGTTTTTCTACTGAAACTTAATCTTCACTTTCTTTTCAATCTGTAAATTTTAACAGAGCAAGGGTCTATTTCTCACAGGACTTGCGTTTGCATTTTGAAATATTTTAATTTATATAATTTCTGTTTCTTTCCTAGAGTGGTTTTTCCTCATTTTTGGCCACACCTACCCACACCCGCCACACATCTCGACCCGGGGTCCTCCTAAACAAGTTTAATTTCTGGAATAGCAGACATCCGTGCCAGATGTGGGACAACCCTCTCTACAACGACCACCTGGTCCCATCAAATACTCAGGGCCTGCGGCGGAACTGGGGGAGCCCAAACTGAAAAAATGGGGAAAATTTCGAATATGGCATGAAAACAACTTTGAGACCCGATCTCGAGTAAACAAGAGATTTCCCGGAACAGCCACTATGCTGGTGCCCCATAGACCGTCACCGTCTACAACGGCCACCCGGCCTCATCCAAATTTCAGGGTCCCATTGGCCACTCCAATTAACTGCTGAAACGATTTTAAGCCATCCCCGGCCCAACAAGCCTCACATCTCGAAACGGGTTCAGCCCACAGAAGAGTTTCCTGTATGGCGGCCACCCGTGTCTGTTGGGGACAACCCTCTCTACAACGGCCACCCAGCCCTATCCAAAGCTCAAGGTAACTGGCGAAGCTGGGGGCGCCCAAACTGAAAGAAAGTGGAAAATTCAGAAAATCGTTTAAAACCAATTTTGAGACCCGCTCACGAGTAAACAAGAGTTTTCCCGGAATAGCCACTATGCTTCCCCATAGACCGTCATCCTCTACAACTGCCACACGGCCTCAACCCAAACTCAGGGCCCCATAGGTCCCTCTTATTAACTGCTGGAACGATTTTAGGGCACCCCGACCCACCAATGCCTCACATCTCGTCCTGGTTTCCTCACAAACTAGAGTTTTCCAAGAGTTGCGGCAACCCGTGCCTCGTGGGTGACAACCCTTTCTACAACGGCCACCCGGTCCTATGCAAAACTCAAGGTCTTGGGCGGAGCTGAGGGCGTTCAAACTTAAAAGGTGAAAAATTCCGAAAATGGCCTAAAACCAAATTTGAGACCCGCTCACGAGTAAACAAGAAATTTCCGGAATAACCACTATGCTGCACCCATCCCCAAAGACCGTCACCCTCTACATTGGCCACATGGTCTCCATCCAAACTCAGGGCCCAATAGGGCTCTCCTATGAACTGCTGTAACGACTTTAGACCATCCCAATCCACCCCCAGATCACATCTCGAACAGGGGTTCTCCCAAACAAGAGTTAGTTTTCGTGGAATAGCGGTCACCCGTGCCTGGTGGGGTACAACAACCACTGGGTTATATCCAAAACTCAAGGTTTAACATTATTTCCCAATACGGATATTAAAGCTGTATCTTATTGAATAGGGGTTAGTTCGTATCTTTCACAATACTGTTTTGATCTAAAAAAAAATGTATATTATATATATATTTTATTTTTTATAAATTAATCTATTTATACGTTCATTACTACTTTTATCATTATTTATTTTTCGTAATTCCTTAGCAATTAAATTACCAACAGCTTTTTCTTGTGATACAACTGTTGTCTTTTGGAGGTAAGTTTTTTAATACATTAATTATTTCATCAGTAGTTAAATTTCCAACTTCCGTTCCAATCTTTTTTGTTCCACTTTCAAGAGTGTTTTCCTGTAGTTTCCAAGGATTTTTTCCCAGTAGAAGACGAAACCAATTTTGTTAAAGTGTCAAAGATTCCAGCGCCACCAGACTGGCTTTGTCCATGACCCGAACCACTTTGAGCATTGAGCTGATATGGAACTTGCGTTCCCGTCCAAGCATCAACATAGATAAATATCCCTTTATTTCTATCATAAACCTTTTTGTACATTATACATTTACATTTCTTTTACAACTAGTGTAAAACTTGTTTCAACTCCATTTAAATTGATTTTTCTACCAAACACATCTGTAATATATTTTCTAATTGAATTAATAATATTTTTTTTAATTTCAAAATATCCAACTTTGTTTGGCTCTTTTGTAAATGGATAAGCCCTTGTTAAATCCACAGTACTTAAAGCATACATAACATCACCAAAATTACCATCAACAAGTGAATTATCAATCAGATTAAAATAAAGGTAAATTGTATCCACAGATCTAGTTATATTTGGTGTCATAATTCCCCATTCACTTTTGTTTAAAGTCTTTTTCTCAAAACCGAGCAATGTATGGAAATTTGACATTCTCAAATCCAATATAAAATTATAAAGAATTGAAATTAAAATTTTAAAACTACTTAAATCAAATTCAAAATTTGTTGCGGAAATGTCTAATTTTTCAAATTCAAATCATTTGTGCTTATTAATGCTTTTTTGATATAATTATCTATGTCTGTAAGATCCATTTGTAAATATGATATTTTTCTATTCCTTACCATTATTGTAACGAATTCTTTTATTGTCGTATTCGTCACTAATATTATGCCTAGAGTAAGTCATAATGTTTATACTATCCAAAACAACAGCAGAAGTTGTATTTTAATCTAAAAAGGACGACTGAATCTGACTGTTAAATCGCTTAGAGTATTTTTATTATCGTTTCTAACTGTCTCAGAACTTAACACTATTTTTGTTCCATTTATATTTAAGAAAAATAATATTCATATGACATTTCATGTTTTTCTGGTAACAACTTGTTCATTTTTAATAGTTCATCATTTATGCTTTTATTATTATTCAATTTTAAGTTCTTCATCATTATTTCCAGAATTAATTGAATCATAAAAAATTCTAAGTCATTAATTAATTCTTCTGGATCGCACGTACAAACGTCATAACATTGTCCCCTAATTATTGATTAAATTTCATAGATCTTTTATTGATAGGTAATCCTGATTTTTTCTGTTAATTCTTTAAATATTTTTGTAGAAAGTATTGAATGTTTTTATTATTGTTATATATCTCATTAATCGGATTAATTATATCATAATCTACCTCCATATTTATCACTTCTTGTTCAGTTCTTTAATCCCTTGCAATCAATTTGTTTTGACCATAAACTTTATTAAGATCAATAACTAGATTACCATATCTGCCATCTGTAGAACGTTTGTATGGATTGCGAGATTTTATTCCCTTTCCCATAATTATACTTTCCTTGCTTAAGAATATGATTGAGCACATGTCTACATTTTCTTTTTCACCAGACTGAGCTATAATTGCCTTTTCTCTCTTGTGGGTAAGATAATGTAAGATGATATAAGATAATGTTATATTATTACATAATGGAAATTCCTAATTATGATATAGAAAGCGATAAATCTAATAACATAAAGCAATTTTATCCTTTTATGCCAGATTCATGTTTTAGAATGTTAATATGTGGATGTTCAGGGTCAGGCAAAACAAACACTCTTATGCAAATGTTATGAAAACCTGTTATATATTATGTTAAATTATACCTATATGCTAAATACTTGGTGCAATCTAAATATCAGGATTTAATAGACCACTTAAATGAAATTGCAAAAAGAATTAAAGTAGATCCAAATGAAATACTTGAATATTCAAATAATGAAACAACTATAGGAATGGCAGGAACAAGTGCTTAAGCAGCTAAACTACCAATAATACCTGCTGTAATTTGTAATCCGCAATTAACTCTTCCACAAAACTTTTAACCTTTTCTGTAAGCAGCAGCAAGTTTAGTCAAGTGAATAATTCATTGATCTATTGTTTCTATTCTACTAGAAATTAAAATTTTATCCATTTATATTATATATTTTTAAAATTAATTATATTTGTTCAAGGTCACTTAATGGCAGACAGCTATTGAATTTTTCATTATAACCTTTCCACTTAACTAAAGCTTGTTTTTTGTGTGTGTTTTTCTTATAGTCTCGTCTAATAACTTTTTCTATTGTAAAAACCTCTTGTTTAGTAGGTAAAGTTCTTGCTCATAAAATGCACTCTGAATTGCTTCATTATTTAAATCTTTAATAGTGCATGTTGAACTTCTTGGATTTGTTTTACGAATTCCATCAATTATAAATATTTCCTCTGTCCAGTTTGGTGTATATCCTTTTTATAAATGCCGTTTAATTTTGCTTAAGCGGACTCGATCACCAATTTTAAACAGTGGTTTACTTTTTGTTATCTTTAAATTACCATACAAATTAAGGTAAACAGTACCTTTATCTGAATGTTCACTGGCTTGTCTTGGAGTCATTTTTATACTACTATGTTTTTATGTTGTTATATTTTCTGTTATTTGATGTTGCTAAAATTTTAAATAATGAAAATTCTTTATGTTTTCATAACAGATGTCAAAATTAATTTTTTCTCAACTTTGACACATTTATGCACTTTAATCTTTGATAGTCAAGGAGGTGCACAGATATCCCTCTGTGTTGATACATATATACTTGAAGTATAATCCGGTATTAATACAAACTGTGTATTTGTGGTTGATGTATATTTATTATTTAGTTATTGTTCTTTGACGTTTTTCATTTCACAAGAGTGAAATAATTTTTAGGGGGGAGGTAATGTTCTCCTAAAACATCTGCTGTCTTGAAAATATATTCAACCTTAACATATAACAAGAGCTGTCCGTAAGACAGCCAAGCTCGACTATTAGAAATATTGTCCCAGAAGTAGGAAAATATTACCCAAAAAGGTTAAATATCAAAAGAGTTTTAAGTTCAAAAGGGGACATAATTTGACCAAAATGAAGGTCAGAGTTATGGGACCTGCTGCTATCAACTAGTTTTATAACCCCGAAGGCACTTGTGAAGTTTCAATTCAATATCTGCATTAGTTTTGGAGATAGTAACTTGCATGTAAAACTTTAACCAGGATTTTCTTAGTCCAAAAAGGGACATAATTTGCCCAAAATACATGTCAGAGTTATGGGACTTGACCCAGTGAGGTTGGTATTTGATCTAGAAAAAGAAAAAAAAAAGTTTTAAATCTATATGCCTTTTAGTAATAGCTGTATCTACTTGCACGCAAAATGTTAACCAGGATTTTCTAAGTCCAAAAGGGTGCATAATTTGCTCAAAATACATGTCAGAGTTATGGGACTTGAGACATACCGCATGTTTAGTGTTCAACCGATTTACAGTTGGACACTACGCTTCCCTCTTTGATTGCGTCTGACGGAAGAGGGGGAGGACTCTATGATAAGCAGTTTTTAAATCCTACCAGGACTGAACTGTTTTGATATTTGTCTTCTGGCCTGTTTCGTCGGGCCCTTAAGGGTGTTTCTCTTGTTGCTCTGTCTTCTGAAAAGGCATTGAGTACATACGTTTTTGGTTCTTAAGGTTTGTTTTTTATATATTTATACACGAGCATTTTTGTGTTTTACATGCCATGCTTTTTTTGTTTCCATTACGTGTGTAAGAGATTCACCTGGAGGGGATTACTTTTATTTACACTGTCCCATGTCTTTGAAACATGGTGGGGGTAAGAGTGAGGTTAGGTGCACCATAAACCGGTTTAAGCTCCCCGGTGGTGTTTTTGCCACTGACCGTTCCAAGGCGGTGCACCACTGTGTTCCTTTGTTTGTTCGTTTCGTCTTATGTGTTGGCTTTGTGTGCGTGTGTGTTGTTCGTTTTGTCCTTATGTGTTGGCTTTGGGTGTGTGTGTGTGTGTGTATGTGGTGTGTGTGTGTGTGTGTGTGTGTGTGTGTGTATGTGTATGTGTGTGTGATGCACGCGTCTGCGTGCTGGGGGTTTCGTTTTGAGGAGGCTACGTTTTTGGTGCGTGGCATTCCCTGTTTGATATTTTTCTTTGTTTTTTTTTTTTACCCAGCGAGGTTGATAATTGATCTAGAAAAAGAAAAAATAAGTTTCAAATCTATATGCCTTTTAGTTATAGCTGTATGTACTTGCACGCAACCAGTAACTTGCATGTAAAACTTTAACCAGAATTTTCAAAGTCCTAAAGGGGCATAATTTGTTTGAAATACATGTCAGAGTTATGGGACTTGACCTAGAAAAAGAAAAAATAAGTTTCAAAGCTATAGGCCTTTAAATGATAGCTGTATGTATTGCATGCAAAAACTTAACCAAGGTGTGACGCCGACGCTGACGCCGACGCCAGGGTGAGTAGAATAGCTAGACTATTCTTCGAATAGTCGAGCTAAAAACATGAAGAATTTTCATTCTTTAAAATTAGCAACATCAAATTATCAAATAATTTATCCTTATTGTAGTTTCTATACGAAAAAATATACATTTTTGTGACAATTAATTTTTAACGATTTTTCTGATTTTTCACTGCACAACACATCCTCAGTCAAACACTGGTCTATCAATTTCTGGAATTCGTTTAGCTTTAATATTTTTTTTTTTTTGAAAACTGTGTTAGGCTTTCATACTTATAATTATGATTAAGAAGTGTTTAGAACATTTTCGTGCAACATGGGTATGTTTTTGTAATATAGAAATTCTTCTGTGTTCGAATGTGCATTTACTTTGACTAACCTTACGACATTCCGTAAAGAATTGTTATGGGCGGTCACATTTAAGCATATAAAATTTGATTCCCGACTATTAGAGTAACGAAATTAATGATAATTATCTATACATTGTATATTATAATGTGCTAAATGAGCCGCTTAAAGAGGTTGCGCAATCATCACATATAATTGCTAATCAGTTGCAATCAGTACCATTCCATTGAAATGAGTCGGTGATAATCGACAAAAAAGTAATAAAGTGTAAATATGTAGTGCATTTATAAACATACCCGGCTTTTGAAGAATTTCTAATGAAGTTACTTCTTATGACATAAAAGGTAAGAGAAATGATGTCCAGTATTCTAAAATATGCAATATTTTGCCTAAATGTCTTGAAAAGTCCGAAAAATCAGAACAAAATATTCCACAGGGATAAGTATTTGTACTTTAAGATCGACGTAAATCCAAGCCGAATTTTATCAGCGTGGGCGGCATATATCTGGCAGAGTTTGCTCATCTCCGGGTGCTGATTCTGTGCATTTGTTTACATTTATTTTGATAAATAAATATATAAGCAATACAGTCGCAGATGGAAACATTTAGTAAAATTACTTTTATTACAAAAATTTGAAATTTACATGATAACAAAGACATCATGCGCTGTTAAAACCTAATTCTGTGTCAGAAGTAAACGTAATACATCCCTTAAACGTTTATGTTAAAAAGAGTCAGCGGGGACGACTTGCGTAATATTCGTTAAGTATTTTCTTTACACGTTTACACATTACAAGGGTAACTGTTTCGTGGTAAATCGTCAGAGCCTGGTTACCGGTTAAACAGTTACTATCTGGCGAGATATTTCCATCCGCACCTCCTACCAACGAAGGATTCTCTAATTTTAATACATTTTGTATATCTTACTATAAAAAGTGACAGACAGTCATTACGGCCGCCTTCGACGGACCTATAATGTCGCAGTATGCCTCACGCGCCATGATCGTAATAGCCCCGGGTAACCTGAATGTCAGCGCGTTATGACGTTAACGTCATGCAGCAACGTAATTATGGTGGGTGAAAGGTGCTGAATCGTTTTGTGAACGATTCTCAAAAAATGATGGTATTGTTGATTAAAAAGCAAAACGAATGATAACTAAGTTTGTGGAAAATATGAAAAATGAAAATACCAAGATATATATGAAGAGAAGATGTACAATAAAAAGGCCTAGGTTTGTGTTTGCCTTCTAGCCATAATGCCACTTTAAGAAACCTGCAAACCACCGTACCTCTGCTTTATGAAGACATATCTTAGCAAATGCATTTTCAGTGTTGCTCAAAGTAGCCATGATTTGTCTTTACAAGACAGAAAAAAATGGCTGTTTATATTTTTATTGCCTTACGTTTATAAAACCAAGTCTTGTGAACAAAGTACTAGATAAACATGACCGACACGCTGCAATTGGGGAACACACAAAACATAAACCAAATATACTTATATGTACTTTCATTATGCAATAAACTCTAAATTGAAAATGCATACAAATTTTAGTCAAAAGATAATTTTAAATATGCATACATAATTCAGATGTGGATTACGAATAGCCTTGTATTTTCTCAGTAACTCGCGAAACTCTTGACAAACATACATACGTATTTAAAAGTATTCTGATAAAATACTGTTCTACACTGTTTTATGAAAAGAAAAACAATGTATCAGTCAGTTAACGAAATGTTGTACAAAAAAGTGGGTTTTAGCAGGCTTTTGAAAGCAGCAGCTAGCGTGTGAGCTTCCCTGAGCTTTCTTGACGGGAAGGGAGTTCCAAAGCTTTGGAGCAGTGAACAAAAAGCTGCGCTTGTCATACATCAATGTTTTAGTTTTTGGCATAACCAGTGACAGCGTGTCTTGTGAACCTAAGTTTCTGACCGGTTTATACACTTCTATTATATCCCTAACATATATGTAAACCTTAAAGTTGTGGGTCAGAACCTTGTACTGCACCCTGCATTTCACTGGCAACCAATGAAGCTTCTTCAGAACCCGTGCTATATGACTTCGACGGGGCTTCTCAGTGATGATGCGAGCTGACGTGTTCTGGACATGTTGCAACTTGTTAAGTGTGTTGTTTGGAATACCACTTAAAAAGGCATTACAGTAGTCTAACCGTGAAGTAAACAGGCTGTCTGTTGATAAGGGCCTTTGTGGCATCACTGGTAAGATACCGTCTGATGTGACCTATTCTGCGAAGTTGTGCATATATAGCCCCGGCACACAGAGTTGACTTGTTCCATATCCATACTGTTGTCAAATACTGCACCAAGATTCCTACACATTTTGTGCATTTTATCAGAGAGCCACCGACCTTCACCGAGACGTGATCAATGTACTTGGAGTTATGCTTTGATGTGACTAACATTACCTCCGTTTTATCAGCATTAAGCTTCAGCATGTTACAATGCGTCCACGAGACAATTTCAGCGAGACAGCTCTCAATGCGGCGCAAAGCCTCAATTCTAGCCACAGCCTCTATCGGCTTAAAGGACAGGTATAATTGAGAGTCATCAGCGTAGATATGATGAAGAAGTCCATGGCGTCTGCATAAGGCACCCATGGGTTTAGTGTACATGATATAGTTCTTTGAACCAAGCACTGATCCATGGGGCACACTGTATTTCATCAACATAGGCGTCGTCAACTCACCATCAACGCACAGGGATCCGTCAGTGCTATGATAGAGGGGTAAAATTTCTTTTAAATGATTTTAAATTAAATTCAAGAAAAAAACAACATATAAACCATATATACGGACAAGGGGAATAACATGGCGAATTTCAATTTTTTTCCTACGTTCTTGTACCCCATGCTATCGCGCAACATTTTGGTAATAGCCGACTCATAACTACTGAACTACATGAGCAAAGGATGATACTAACAGAAAATGTATACTTTTCCCACCTTAAAATGTACCAAAGAGTCGTAAATTATAATTTTCTATATGCTGACACAGCCATGTATACAACTTGGAAACGAATTTGACGGATTCCTGTGCATCAACGCACACAATTTGATAGCGGTCACTTAGACATCCTGCAAGTGTTTGTCTGTCACTCTAAAATGAGTTGCGTGTGTACGTTTGGTGTCATTGGTCGAAAGCTGCAACAGATCGAGTACACGAGGACTGTTACAGCATTTTGGTCGAGAGGACTCAGTTGAACGAGACTTTCTGTAAGCAGACTGCAGTCCCTCGTGTAGCTTATTTTCACTCAGGTACCGCTCAAGACGCGCATCTACTAGCTTTTCTAAGATTTTTGAAATGAAAGGGAGATTGGACACAGGCCTGTAGTTTTTGAGAATTCTTTATTCAAGACATGGTTTCTTAAGCAGGGGTCTCATCCTAGCATTTTTAAACTCTTTTGGTACATAACCTAATTCCAATGATGTATTTATGATGTTTGTTATCAACGGCAAGAGCTCATTAAGACATTTCTTCAAAAGCCATGTTGATAAAGAGTCCAGTTCATAGGATTTGTTTGGAGATTTTTGTATGATTTGTTTTATATCTGCTGTCGTTGCAGGAGCCAAATCAATACAGTTTGTTACTTCCTGGTGTTTTGAACAATGCAAGTCTACTGAATCACAATCAGTTTGGCTATGCGAAATAATGTCATTCATAATGTTTCAATTTTCTTGATGAAAAAGTCACTACACTTCTGCACAAGTTCCTTTGAGGATGGGTTCAAGGGATGGGCAGCATCATGACTGTCTCCTAGTAGATTTTTGGTTATCTTGGCCCACCGTTTGTGGTCAGTGCCACACGACTTTATCTTATCATAGGAGTTTATTCACGGTAGCACATTGGTCCCTACAAAAATGATGGTCAATTGTTAGTTTAGATTTACCCCATTTCCGCTCAAGTGCGTTTGAAGTGTTTAGCCTCATGAAGTTCGTCTGTAAACCACGGGCAGCTAGGTCGAAGAACGATAGTTTTTGTGCGTAAGGGAGCATGCTTAACTATTAGTGAGAATAATCCTTTTGAGTTTGCATTTACTAGCTGATCCACGTCTGTGCCTTCTGGAAACGTATTTAGTGCAAGGGACGCTGAGATGTCTTGTTTAAAAGAACTTACGTCAATAGAGCGCAATTTCCGAAAAGAAACTGGCTTTCGCACCGGAGCTGGTTTTGTGGCACATGCGTTGAAGTGAATTGCATAGTGGTCCCGTGACATATTGCTAGTATTGTCATAAAGACCTCGATCGATGACCTCGACACCTGATATTACTTTGCTGTCGTTCCTGGTTATTACAACATTTAATGTATGACCGCGGACATTGGTTGGTCCGTTCACATTTTGATGCATACCACAATACTGAAGTACACTTTTAAATCTGACGGCATCTCGGTCTGATGGAATATCGAGATGGAAATTCATGTCCCCCACAATGATGATGTCTTTATCGACTGTAGCATATCTGCCCAGGAAAGTAGGTCATTCTTCTAGAACTACACTAGTCGTTACACCGTTTTGTTTTGATGGTGGTGGTCTATATATCACTGCTACTCGTGCAGAAAATACATTCATACTCAAATTACAATCCATGTATTCAAATTGTTTAAAATCTTTGTCACGACTAGATGCAACAACACGAAGAGTAAATGCAGATTTATGTATGAGAGCCACACCCTCTCCATGGCTGCCGCTGCAACGTGCAACATTTTAATTGAATAACCATTCGGTACAAGTTCGCCAATACACGTTTTAGTCATGCTACCAAATCAAAGTCATAGGAGACTATATAATCACACAGAGAAATTGTTTCATTTCTTCTCACTTCTTCCTGTTGTAATGGATTCATATCTAATTTTGATAACATTTTTGGTATATTGCCGCTGAATTTCAAGACTTTGGCTATTTACAAATGTGAAATGTTTATACAGATTTCATTTCGTGGTCGAACTATAATTGTGATTGCTTCAGGCAGTACTTATAAATTATACAAATGGACCCCTTCATTGACATCCCATATTGACTTACTCTATATTTACCCCTCTTTCGTACCTCTGTATTTCAAAATATTGATTAGAATAGTAACATCTGGTCGAGATTTCCTCCGGGAATACTTTCCAATAGCTCAAATACTTTTCAAAAGCTCACGTCAATTGTATTGGTGTTTGACACGAAAAGCTACAAGTGATAATTGATCAATTATTGTGTCAAGAGAAATCGATTGAAAATTTCAACTTTTTATAAACAAAGGCGCAAATAAATTGAAATAAAATACAAACAAAAATGCAAGTATTTCACAATAGTTCACAAAAGTATTTGCATCAATCTCCTCACAATGAACTAATACACACTCAAGACAACTTCCAAATATGTATATATAGTATTTCTTAAGAAATAATCAAATCAATGTCAGTGAAATGAAATGCAGCCTAAACTTAACATAACGCAATAATAATAATCAATATAAGGCGCGCTTGGCCATTTTAAGGGGTCGCTAGAGCTAAAAATAGGAATCAAATCAAATGACTTCTTCAGCGTGTCATACATACATTCACATACATAACTCTGATTTGAATTTTGACAGAGTTAGTCCCCTTTTTAACTTTTTTTTTATTAAGTGTTTGATAAAGTCAAATATCTCTGTTACTTTCCAAGCTTTTGACTTGGAAACTTAGGGTAATTATTTACTATATAAACAATCCCTTTAACTCTGATTTGAATTTTGACAGAGTTATGTCCCTTTTTAACTCAGAAATTTTTTGGTTAAAGTTTTATAAAGTTTATACTGGCAAAGTTCTAATTCATAGTCAAGCACTGAGAAAAGTCGAGCGAGCTGTCTTACGGACAGCTCTTGTTTATTGTAATTGTCAGTGTTGGTTTTATACATGAATGAGACAGCGAAATTTGAGGTTTCCTGTTTTATTTGGTAGATTTTTAGCTGATTCTTAACGTTTTCAACAGCCTGTCTAATTCTAATGTTTTGGGAGACACCATATTTCTGAAATTCTGTCAGTGATATTAATATTGCAATAATGCTAAAGGATTGACTGATTACTTCTATGCAGTTTATGCATGTATATTGTTTTTCAAAACCACATGCAAAGTCATAAAATATGTATGTTCTAGTCTCCTATAAATCTTTATAAATTGGTCATGTATATGTTGTCTTAATGTTTTTTATATTGTAAATGTCAACGTTGGTTTTATACATGAATGAGACTTAAAGGTCCACTACTAAAGCCCGAACGAGTATTATATGAAAACCAGAATTTGTAACTGAGACTTCATATTTACTAAAAATATGACCCATTTATCGGATCTTACCAAATAGTTGTGGATATGTTCAAGAATAACCAACAAATAAACAAAACTCTTTCGCCCATTTCAAACCGAAAGTATGTTTTCAACTGCTTACGAATCCGTCGTGCATCTTCGGATTATTTCGGAAAAATGCTCCAAAACGAGGCCATAATTTAAAAATAGATCCAACGATAACTTAGCACAGGGAATTCAACATTTTTGTAACTCACAAAAACTTCATGAAAATCATTCTTGTACTACAGGTAATATAAAATTTAGGCCCTTCCTGAATAAATGTGTTTTCACAACTTGATCTGCAAACTTATGCAGTCAATCTCTTTTCAGCAAAGTTTTAAGAATATAGATGCATAACTATCTTACACTGTAGAAACAAAATGTGATTGCAATTTACCTAAAGACACTGATTTATGTACCTATTACTACATTAATTCAATAAAAGTTTAAACATTAAACATATTGTATTGGCCAAATATATGTCACTGTCATTTTTGAAACTATAATCTTGCACATCTCGTATTTTTCATGCAAATCATGTATAATTAATACAAAAGATGTATAGGATAGACAACGGCACGAGTTTTCTATCCGACTTAGACCACGCGACATAAAAACTGCAATTATTGAAAACTCTCCCACGCGTTCTATAGAAATTAGGATTAACGTGTTTTTATAAGAGTAATATCAACTTTGTACCGTTAGCGCTTAATTGTCAGTAAGGCATATGAAAGAATGCAGGTTATTTGTATAAATTCAGTTTTACTCAAATACCGGATTTACTAAGATGTTCATCACTTTGAGTCATTTGCAATCACAAAATTAATGATAAACAGTTAATCATGGATTTCTCAAAAATACTCAAAATTGGACTGCATGCTGAACAATTAGTTTTTGTGAAGAGTTTGCATGTTGGCGAAACACGATGACAGATACGTTGATTCAAGAAGATAGCCAGGTTATTTTTTTATTTAGTTAGTTAGTTAGTTAGTTAGTTAGTTATATAGGATATAGTTAGTGCGTAGATGCTCGTAGGACTACGAATACCTTTTACTATATCGTGCCCTTCTTGTAAGAATGATGTAGTTGTTTTACTTTCTAACTCGGTCAAGTTGTTCGAAACTTTAACGGACTGTAATTCAGTTTAGTTTAGTTTATACTAATTTGTTTTGGCTCGATTGTGATGAAAGCTTTAACTGTTTAAGCTTATTGTAACCACTCTCGAGTCCGTTTCCTATGAAAACTAGTACTGGGGTCATATGAGAAGTCATGGTCGTGACCCCAATGATGCTCGAACCCACGACCACTGCATTAAGCTGTTAATCTAACCGCCTGTTAAATTTCTATTTATGATACTAGTCTTGGTGGGTGGGAAACACTTGTATGATGTTTTAATTTTTAACTGTAAAGATGGTTTAGTGTTTATAATCCTTAACAAGTACATTTGATATTCTAATGGCCAGTTTTTCAACTATTAAGCAATGACTTAAGCTATGACTTAAGCCGTGTCGGATATATTTACAACGATTTAGTCAGCACGTGAATAACGGGACTCGACAAAATTTAAACCCTCAATTGGATTTTTCTACTTTGAGCGGTGTCAGCAATGGCTTATATTTCTATTGTTATTTTAAACCTGGGGCATAGGTGGTTTAAGAAAAGATGCAGGCGGAATATTTAGACATGGAATTAAATTTCCAGTATGAAGTTAAAGCAGAAATGTTGAGGAGGGAGGGAATGATACGGGACTCAGCAAACCCTTTCGTTATGTACGACGATTTGGACTTTTGGATAGATTTTGTCTCAGTGAAGCTAATATTACAGATGTTTTACTTTATATAAAAAACTTAAACCAACGGCGACGCCGACGCCGACGCTGGGGCGAGTGTAAAAGCTCTATTTTTTATTCGAAAAGTCGAGCTAAAAATGTAACAGATTAAACTCTTCTATTTTAACTTTACTAAATTCGCTACGTTTGTACACGTTTCAAAATATACGTGCAAGCATAAATATATAAGTGCATGTAATTAATTATAAATACATGTAACGCACAAATATGTAGGTGAACATATATATATATGGATACGCGCGTCTGTGTATATACGTCTCCTTTCAATGACGTGTGGATTTTGAAATTCATGCATTTGCAAGTGCTATTTGAGAACCTATACTATTGATTTAAATTTACAAATGCATTCCTAATTACAAGTGCATATTACAAGTGTTTTGTACAAGAAAGGTGGAACATTTAGGAATAATGAAAACAATAAGACAATGAGCAAACAAAGGAGTGCTTGTAGTCTTGCCTTGAAATAAATTCACCTTTTTCCCAGCATTTTTTTCATTCATTAGACGGGCGCTAGTGCTTTTGTGTTTTAATGTGTATTTGTATTTTATGAGAAGTAGTAAATCACCAAAGTAACACGTTTTATCTATGAAAACATACAGCGAAACGGTCCGATGACTGAATCTACATCTTCATAGTGTGTGACCAAGGCTTAGCTAATACATCGCAAAAATACCCGCCGAGTATTAGTAAAAATCCGTTAGAAAACAAGGTTGAGCGATGGCTTAACTAATACTGGTTTGAGCCTTTCTTAGTGCTAGAGTTGAAAAACTGGCCATAAGTTTTCTAAACTGTCGAAATCTACTGATAAAGTTAATCGACCTTTAACCCACTCGCCTGTTAAAGTTTCGAACAACTGGATCCAGTTGATTGCAAATGTAAGGATCGTGCTGACATGTCTTTTTTATAACAAGTGAACATAAAAAGTTACAACTGTTTGAAACGTTTCAGTGAATGTTTAAATTACGTTTTTACCCAGTTGGTTCTACACTACAAATATGTAGTTTATTGTTATTCATTTTTATTGATACCTAATAACGTGGGGTCATTTTTACAATATTAATATTTAGACGTTGTCAACTGAATTTACCTCCAAGTCAGTCTTATTTTTTATCCCATTGATAACTGGTGAGAATATTGCAAGGTCATTTAACTCCGGCGTTAGCCTGTATTGTTAGATGGTAAATTGACACGAAATTCACGCGTTTTTTGCCCAAGTTTCCCCCGATTTTTAGACCACGATAATCCGTAAATAGCCAATCGCTAAGCAGGCTTGTACCCGTCTTTATTTCATATACAACAGTAGCGTTGTATATATATCGGGGGAAACTTGGGCAAAAACGCGTGAATTTCGTGTCAATTTACCATCTAACAATACAGGCTAACGCCGGAGTTTAATGACCTTGCAATGTTCTCACCAATTATCAATGGGATAAAAAATAAGATTGACTTTGAGGTAAATTCAGTTAAAAACGTTTAGATATTAATATCGTAAAAACGACCCCTTGTTATTGGATATCAGTAAAAGGGTTCACATGACTGAAATACAAGACTGGAATTACTATACATATAAAAATCAAATTGATTTACAAGAAACACCACATTTGTAATGTAGAACCGACTGGGTAAAGACGTAATTTACACATTCACTGAAACGTTTCCAACAGTTGTTACTTTTTATGTTCACTTATAATTATAAAACAGACATGTCAGCACGATCCTTACATTTGCAAACAACTGGATCCAGTTGTTCGAAACTTTAACAAGCGACTGAGCTAACATCGATTAACTTTTATTAGTATATTTCGACAGTTTCGAAAACTTAGAAAAAGCAAATGTACTTGTTAAGTATTGTAAACACTAATTGAGCCGTGCCATGAGAAAACCAACATAGTGGGTTTGCGACCAGCATGGATCCAGACCAGCCTGTGCATCCGCGCAGTCTGGTCAGGATGCATGGATCCAGACCAACCTGTGCATCCGCGCCGTCTGGTCAGGATCCATGCTGTTTGCTAACAGTTTCTCTAATTCCAATAGGCTTTGAAAGCGAACAGCATGAATCCTGACCAGACTGCGCGGATGTGCAGGCTGGTCTGGATCCATGTTGGTGTCAAACCCACTATGTTGGTTTTCTCATGGCACGGCTCAAATCATCTTTACAGTAAAATTAAAACATCATACTAGTGTTTCCCACCCACCAAGACTAGTATCTTGAATAGAAATTTAACAGGCGGTTAGTTTAACAGCTTACTGCAGGGGTCGTGGGTTCGAGCACCATTGGGGTCACGACCATGACTTCTCATATGACACCAGTACTGTTTTTCCCAGGTAACGGACTCGAGAGCGGTTACAATAAGCTTGTACCTTTCATCACAATCGAGCTAAAACAAATTTGTATAAACTACACTAAACTAAACCAAACTAACACCCCGTTAAAGTTTCGAACAGCTGAGCCCTGTTTCTAGAAAGTCGAACAAGAAATTCTTACAAGAAAGGCACGATATAGCTAAAAGTGTTCGTAGTCCTACGAGCATCTACGCACTAATTATATCCCGATAAACAAAACAAATAAATAAATAAACACTGACACTGGTTCCTGTTTGTATAAGAACAAAAATGAATATAACCATAGTTATTTTGTCACTTTATACCAATTGTTAAAAAGTGATTTCTAATAGAATCTGATAATTTGTATGTGATTATGTATATTACCAGTAAGCACTAGTCCATACTTAAAATACCAGATTACGTCAAAAGCAGTATTTTTTATCCAACATGTTTACCTCCGATTTGCTGTCAGCCTTTTTTTGTAGTTTCGGAACCTGGCTATCTTCTTGAATCAACGTATCTGTCATCGTATTTCGTCAACATGCAAACTCCTCACAAAAACTAATTGTTCAGTAGTTCAATTTCGAGTATTTTTGAGAAATCCATATTTAACTGTTTAGCAAATTTGCGAATGCAAATGACTCAAAGTCTTAGTGAACGTCAAATTTTAATAAATCCGGTATTTGAGTAAAACTGAATTTATAAAAAGTAACCTGTATTCTTTCACATGCCCTACTGACAAAAAATCGCTAACGGTACAAAGATGAAATCACTCTTATAAAAACACGTTAATCCTAATTTCTATAGAACGCATGGGACAGTTTTCAATATTTGCAGTTTTTATGTCACGTGGTCAAAGTCGGATAGACAACTCGTGCCGTTGCCTACGGGATATATACAACTCGCTTCGCTCGTTGTATATATCCCGTAGACAACGGCACTCGTTGTCTATCCTATACATATACAACGCAACTGTTGTATATGAAATATAGACGGGTACAAGTCTGCTTTGCGATTGGCTATTTACGGATTATCGTGGTCTAAAATACAGTTATTTTATGGCGCGTCTTTAAACGGATGTTCGTTAGGATAAAATGACCACCCATGTCAGTCTGAGAAAATACCAAAACATTCACTCGTTTCTCTGCACATGTTTTGGCTTGAGGGAAATATTGCACGGCTATCGTAATGTTTAGCAGTATATTTCAAAATGTGTTGTCTTTTTTTAAGATTTATGGATTTTTATTTGTCTTTATTTGGTACCTTTAAATAAACTAATAAACTAAAACTACATTCAAGTTCAAACAGTCAAAGTCAGGTACGTGACTTATGAACACCACTTAGAAGCCCCCTATTTATACTAAACATTGTTGTTACCATACAGAATTCAGTGTGTCATATGTATATTCATGGTCAGTTTCAGGTGGGCACTATGGTCCACTTGTATTTATTATATTGTGTTCGGGATTAGATACAACTTGTATTTTATAAGAACTTTACTCTTAGCTATCTAAATTTATAAAACGGATTGGTCCATCATTCAATTTGGGCAATACCATTTATTATTCGAAGGGGTGTTCACTGAAAATTTACTGACTGAATAGCGAACACGGATGTGCAGGCTGATCTTGGTCTGCACTGGTCGCAAAGGCAGAATCACTTGCCGCCAGCATGCTAAAGGTTAAGAGTTTATTATTATATTTCATTCCATTAGGCTAAGAAACACATGAGGAAAAGCATTGCATGATAATAAATAAAACGAAACTGAAGTAAACGATATTAACTTTGTATAATTTTTAGAAAACGTGGTTCCGTTCGATGATTAATCGTTTTGATTGCACGGCACGGGGGTGCTAATTACCAGTAATAATTATGATGTAGTCATAATCATGTAGTCATAATCACCGATTAGTTTAAATCACTAGGGGTAATGATATTGATAACCTATAAATTTTCGAGTACGTTACTCATGATATTGATAAAAATGCTAGCAAAATTGATCTTAAAAAATCATGTCTTTAAATTAAGTTCTTTTACTACATTTTTTTTTATTTCACACCTTAGGTCGGAGACTATATTTTTTCAAAGAATAATATGGAACACGTCTTAACAACATTATTTAATAAATTACAACAAGGAAGGTACCCTTTAATGTCTTAATCATATAAAGTGGAGAAAAAATTAATAGTAGTTTTCAGATATTATAATACGTATTTCACTTTTAGCATGAAATGGTACTAATTTCACTTGGGGTATCATAACATTTTACTTACATGTACACTCTGATTAAAATCTTAGACTTTAAAGTAAGTCCTGAATGAGCCACGCAATGAGAAAACCAACACAGTGGGTTTGCGACCAGCATCGATCCAGACCAGCCTGTGCATCCGCGCAGTCTGGTCAGGATCCATGCTGTTCGCTTTCAGTCTATTGCAATTAGAGAAACCGTTAGCGAACACCATGGATCCTGACCAGACTGCGCGGATGCGCAGGCTGGTCTGAATCCATGCTGGTCGCAAAGCCACTATGTTGGTTTTCCCATGGCACGGCTCAAATCAATTCAATATTTAAATGAAACTGTAAAGTTTCGTATTTTGTAGCACATGTTAAAAACAACTGATATTTATTTCTGATTGAATGTGAAACTTGCTTTTAAAGTCAGTTTGTTCAAATATGCTGGTACATGAAAATGCAGCAGTCTTTGTGGTCAATTAGAATTGCTAATGTCATGTATAAATTATGAATTCTTCAAAAAATATCATACTAAACTTTTTGCATTTAATACGAACAGAACAGCATATACGTTCGTATATTTTTTATAGAAGGCAGATCAATAGCGATATTATTCAGGGCCAATAACCTCAAAGTAATTAAGTAATTAATTGGTAGAAATACCAGCATGTTTATCTACAGACAACAGGGTCTAATCAGTTGAGCAATCTCGAGATTGCGTACGCTAACTGAGGATCCCTAAATTGTACCTGCCCAATCATGAGATTGTGCATATTCCGAGATTGGGTACAACTAAAACACTATCTCTCTGAGTGGGAGCTCAGTTCTGTGGAAATTGCCACGACAAAAACGAAATCGATATCAGAACGTAAGCAAAGCCCAAAGTTCGTCTACCAAAATAGTCTTTGATTTTTCCCTTGTTTGACTGACACTTAATTTTAATGTTATTCAGTTTCTTATATTTGCTTCAAACTGTTGAAAAAGTAAAATAAAACCGCTTGTATATATATCATGATATGTATTTTTTTCTGACGGATTTGACACCGCAGCAGTATATTAGTTGTTATGTAAAGTTCGCTATAACTGATTAATTCTTCACCAAAACTGACTTGTTATGTTTAAAGAACAGAAGCCGTTGACAAACGTGCCAGTTTTAAATAAAAGTGAACTGTATTTTGATATTTTTTATTTGAAATTTATGTGCGATAAGATCATCCCACTGATTAAAGAAGACAAAAGTGGCATGTATTAGCTATATGGAAAAAGAGCCCCAGCGCATAGATACGTCTAAAAGTTATTATTGTCTTACGGTTCAATCTTGATCAGTAAATGAGCCGCTCCATGAGAAAACCAACATAGTGCGTTTGCGACCACAGCGCAGTCTGATCAGGATCCATGCTGTCCGCTTTCAAAGCCTATTGCAATTAGAGGAACCATTAGCGAACAGCATGGATCCTGACCAGACTGCGGGGATGCGCAGGTTCGTCTGGATCCAAGCTGGTCGCAAACGCAATATGTTGGTTTTATCATGGCGCGGCTCAAATTATAAAACTTTGGAAACTTTGGTCATTTTAGTTTAAAAACAAAACATGTTAATGATATTTATATTATTAACATTATTTTAAAGGACTTCTTGATGATACGTAGGTGATAATTGAACTAGGAACATTTGTAAAATATCTTCAGATACAAAACTGCATTTTTAAGAGACGTTTCGATAAAAAGCACAAAAACTAGCTAGAGGTGTTTTTAAATTCTTTAAGTCCATGCAATCATTTTTTTTTTAGGCAATTTGGAAAATAATGCCAATCTTTTCCACGGAGTATGCGGAAAGCAAAAATGAATAATATTTACATGTACTTTTGTCAAGTATTAATAATACTTTCTAAAATCTTAAATATTTGAAAATTCAATCAGCAGAGTTTTTAAAACTGGATTATGAGAATTTAGAATTAAAAAGAAGAATATAATTTTTTTGTCGATTAAAAAAAGGAAAAAAGATAATTACTTACATTTTTTTATCACTCCGTGCGATTCCTGCCTTTTTACGGACACGTATTCTTAAAAAAAAACACACACACAAATTATCCGTTAGAAGACAAATTTAAAGCATTTCACTACTCAATATTTCTCTTGCAAAAAAAAAAATGATATATTTTAACTTATGGTGTTCTGATCTTAATCATTTACAAATTTACGAACTGTCAAGCACATCTGGTCAACATTCATATCGATAATATTTTCATCAATCGAAAAATTTAAACCGCGCCATGAGAAAACCAACATAGTGCGTTTGCGACCAGCTAGCCAGGAGAATGCAGAGCCTGAGTATAACCTGCAAAGTAGCACTTCAGTGGATTCCATCCAATTGTGGACTTGCAGGCAATGAAGAGGCAGACAAACCGGCTAAGCTAGGAGCTCAGTCAGAGCAACCAACAGAACCTGTGAGTTACAAGGAGAAAGTCACCATCATCAAGGCACTAACGATACCGAAAGGATGGAAGAAGATGCTTTTCATCTCCTTGATCGGTCTGAACAAGTGATGATGGTCAGGCTCCGCTCAGGGCACAACAAGCTCAATGCTCACATGTACAAGAAATACAGACTGGCATCATCGCCAACCTGTCCATGTTGTGAAGAAGATCAGACTGCGGAGCATATACTTCAGAGATGTAAAAGGCATGACCAGGGGCGAGCTGCGACTTGGCCGATAGATACCTCAATCCGCCAGAAACTGTATGGAGGCATTGAGGATCTGCGGCGAACCACAAGTTTCATCGAGGCTACTGGTCTGACAGTGTAGTCGCGAACGACAAGAAGAAGAAGAAGTTTGCGACCAGCATGGATCCAGACCAGCCTGCGCATCCACGCAGTCTTGATCCATGCTGGTCGCAAACCCACTATGTTGGTTTTCTCATGGCGCGGCTCAAATTTAATGTCGATTTATAATCAAGCAGACGTTTTCATATTTCCCTTCAGAAGATTTTCCTACTGAAACTTAATCTTAACTTTCTTTTCGATCTGTAAATTTTGGCAGAGCAAGGGTCTATTTCGCACATTACTTACGTTTGCATTTTGAAATATTTCAATTTGTATAATTTCTATTTCTTTCCTAGAGAGAGTTTTGTTTTCATTTTTGGCCAACCCCAACCAACCCACCTCACATCTCGACCCGGGCTCCTCCAAAACAAGATTCTTTTCCGGAAGGGCGGCCACCCGTGCCTGGTGGGGAACAACCCTTTCTACAACGGCCACCTGGTCCTATTCAAAACTCAAGGTCTGGGGCGGGGCTGGGGGCGCTCAAACTGAAAAATGTGAAAACATCCGAAAATAGCACGAAGCCAACTTTGATACCCGCTCAGGAGTAAACAATAGTTTTCCCGGAATAGCCACTATGCTGCCCCCATAGACCGTCATCCTCTACAACGGCCACCTGGTCTCAGCGCAAACTCAGTGTCCCGTAGGATCCTCCTATTAACAGCTTAACGATTTAAGGCCACCCCTGGCCCATCCCCGCCTCTTATCTCGACCCGGGTTCCTCCCAAACAAGTTTTCCCGGAATGGCGGCCACCCGTGCCTGGGTGGGAACAATCCTCTCTACAACGCCCACACTCAAGGTCTGGGGCGGATCTGGGGGCGCCCCAAAAGAAAAAAGTGAAAAATACCAAAAATTGCCTTAAACTTTTGAGACCAGCTCACGAGTAAACAAGAGTTTTTTTGGGTTTTTTTCGGAATAGCCACTATCCTGCTCCCATTGACTGCCATACTCCCTCTACAACGGCCTTCCGGTCTTCATCCAAACTCAGGGTCCCATAGGGCACTCCTTTTAACTGCTGGAACGATTTTAGGTCACCCCCGAGCCACCCCGCCTCTCACCTCGACCCTTGTTCCTCCTAAACAAGAGTTTTCCTGGAATGGCGGCCATCCTTGCCTGGTGGGGGAACAACCCTCTATACAAAGACCACTCGGTCCAAGCCAAAACTCAAGGTCGTGGGTGGAGCTGGGGGCACCCAAACTGAAAAAAAAAGTGAAAAATTCCGAATATGACCTAAAACCAGCATTGAGACCCGCTCACGAGTAAACAAGAGTTTTCCCGGAATAGCAACTATGCTGCCCCATACAGACTGTCATCCTCTATTACGGCCACCCGATCTCAACTCTCAACTGGTCCGACAGGGCCCTCCTATTAACTGTTGTAACGATTTTGGCCACCCCTGTGCCTTCCCCCGCCTCACATCTTGACCCGGATTCCTCCCAAACAAGGGTTTCCCCGAATGGCGGCCATCCGTGACTGGTGGGGAACAACTCTCTCTACAACGGCCACTCGGTCCGATCCAAAACTATAGGTCTGGGGCAGCGATGGTGACGCCAAAACTGAAAAAGTGAAAAATTCCGAATATGGCCTATAACCAACTTTAAGACCTGCTCACGAGTAAACAAGAGTTTTTTCGAAGTAGCCACTATGCTGTCCCCGCTCCCGTAGACCGTCACTCTCTACAACGGCCACCCGGTCTCAACCAAAACTCAGGGTCCCATAGGGCCCTCCTATCAACTGCAGGAACGATTTTAGGCCAACCACGTCTCACATCTTGGTTCCTCCCAAACAAGAGTTTTCACGGAATGGCGGCCACCTGTGCCTGGTGGGGTAAAACCCTCTCTACAATGGCCACTCGGTCCGATCCAGAACTCAAAGGCTTGGGAGGAGCTGGGGTCCCAAACGTCTCGCTTATACCAAATCTACATTGAGCGATAGATGGAAGGATATGGATGAGCGTTCCTATTTTGTTTGGTTTTCCTCACCTTAATTTAGTTTAGTCCCATTCGTCTTTACGGAGGCAGGAATTCCGATCCCAGCGGTAAGCAACTTCTTGTCAATATTTATTGCTATCTTCACTTCAGTAATCATTAAAAATTAATCATTGAACAATATGTCTATAAAATGCATGTACTCATATTATTTCGAAAACGTGCCCGGATCACAATATGAAACCATATACATGAATACATGAATCATCCAGAAAATTGCGGGGTTTCCTAGTTTCATTTTCAGGAGAAATATTTGCATCATGATCATACTTGTTTAAACTTATTTGTATCATAGCTCGGTGTTTTTCGTAACAAATTTGGTGCAGGTAAATCGTATTCACTGAACGCAGGGTGAGGTAACTAAAAGTGTGCAGGTATTAAATACCCGCACGCTAGTTACCGCACTGTTGGATAGGAAAGTATACCAGCATGTATGGGCAGTAGAAGACAGCGAAGTGCATTTTATTGCTTTTCTGCGCTCACATTGGTTTATTTTACCTGAGCTTTACACATTTGTAAAGCAAGGATTTTAACTTTTTAAGTACTCATTGAACTGCTGTATATTGCAATGTGGAACGCCTACTGAACTATCATATATGATGGCTATGATACAAAACACGCCCCCACGTACAAATCGTTTAGCGTCGAGTTTCAATGCTCATTCTATTACTTAAAATTCACTACTTTACCATAGGCGTTAGGACAGGGGTGGGGTGGTTGTCAGGTGGCGCACCCCTCCCGCCCAAATTTTGAGAGTGAAATAACAGTAGATAAAATTAAAATGCCACTTTGAGACAGCAGTTGAAGACTTGCGACTTGAATCCGCAATAAAGACTGAAGAAATGGCTTTTTTTCGGTATTCATGCGAAATTAACGACAGAATAGGATGGACAAGTACATGAATCGAAAAAAAGTTTCATTCATTATATTTACATTATGTTTCCTTTCCATTTGTAAACAAGATTATAAATTGCAAACATTTTGTTGCATTTAACACTAAATCAGCTTCCCGGCCATTCTGTTAACCAGACGGAACAACTGCGACATCATCTAAGGAACGTTCTCCATGACTATACGCGGACGTCGTCAAAATAGCGGTCTGTTATCACTAAGCAGCGTTGACGTAACTTTCGCGCCTTCCCTTTTGCTGTTCATACGAAATGAACGTCTTAATTTTCAATGGAAAATAATAGGGCGAATGTAAATATTTATCTTTAAGGAACTTGGTAAGTTTTATTAATAGCGGATAAGCATGGGCACACTAATATTCACTGGTATTTCAGCGGGATTCACACGAGTCCTGTGCCCAGTTTGGTTATTCTGTGCGATTTCACTATTAACCCTTAGCCTGCTGGTGGCATGTGATTCTGCCTTTGCGACCAGTGCAGACCAAGATCAGCCTGCACATGGTCTGCACTGTTCGCCATTCAGTCAGTATCCTTTTGGTAAATACCCCTATTAACAGATAATGGTACTATCCAAATTGAAAGATGAACAAGTTCATTATAGAAATATAGCAGGATAAGGGTTTAAAAGCCAATGTTTTTAAAAATTCTTCAACATATGTAAAAGATTTCACAAGGTAAAATATGTTGAGACAGCTAACAATCTCTTCTACCTATACATTATAGTATAGGGGTCGGTTTGGCACCGCGACTGCGCATGCGTGAGAATGACGTCATGCGCAGCGGCCATTTTGAATTTTATGTTTAGAATGACATCATTTTTCTATCTAAAGAATGACTTAACAATGTTATAAAAAGAAATCTATTTTAAGACTGAAAGGTACTTTATGTTCTATGAATAGAAATTTCTCCCGGAAGTATACAGAGCTGACTTGTATACACACTTGAGGGCGTATTCGCGCACTTAGGGGTTAGGTGTTCATCCCTAGACGGGGAGATAACATGAAAACAAAAAACTATATATTAATTATGTTCAAATTATAATGAATATAGATTTATCTATAACGTAAATGAATAAATACATTGTATGGTAAACAAAGAACTTCTTAAAAATAATTTAAAGCAAAATATTTATTATATTTTTAATTAAAAATATTAAGCTTTATTTAAGATAGCTACGTTAAAAGTAACGTTAACTGAAAATAAAAGACTACTTTTTTGCTTACGATATTTCCTCCTTGGCGTCCACTGACAAAATGACTCCAATCATAAGTGTATTATTCCTAAATGCGCATGCTCGGACCTATTTTTCACAATGACTTCATAAGCTATATTTAAATAAAGTCATGAGTGCATCAAACGTGATCATGGTCAGAATGTCTAGCGTGTGTTGATTTAAGGCCGGATAGACGGACAATAAAAAGTAAACATGTCAAAGTCAATCCCTTTAAAGTCGCCACAAAGTCTGGCGTGTATTTATTTAAGAGCGGATGCGTTAACAATAGCCTATTCAACTGTCAAAGTAAATCCCTTTAAAGTCGCTACAAGGTCTAGCGTCTATTGACTTATAGACGGATGCATTAACAAAGGCCTATTGATCTGTCCGAGTTAATCCGTGTATTGAGTACGGGAAGGGAGGCGACATCAGGTCTGGGTCACATATAGACCGAAGTGCGTCTTTCATACCATCAATAATATGATGTTAAAGAACATTTTGATAGTTTTCTAAAATATTTGCCAACATTTTCAATGACCATCTAGAGTTTTAGACCCAGTAAGGTACTTTTTGAGAGGGTTGCTAAAAACCATCAAAAAAGACGTTTTAGGGTCCATTTTACATTTTGGGTATCTGACATTTTTGAAAAGCCTATAGGGTGCACTTTATTATAACCTAGGTGCAAACCGGAGATGAAGTCATTAAATTTCAAAGTCATCGTAAAGGCTCAGGACCTGTTCCGTTAGAAAGATCTTTTCAAGTAGGTTCCGAAAATATGTACTATTATGGGTCTGTCTCTATCCGTTTTCCAGATATTGAGGTTAAAACCGGAATCATTCATCCGGAAACACCCGGCTTCATGCCTTTATTATTAAAGATAACCTAGGCATGTTGGGTATCTAACTGAATGGCTGGACGAGTACTATAAGTTGGTACACTCAAACCGGAAGTGAATCAATCATGCGTAAAATTCACATTTTCTGCGTGTTCCTAGACTCGAACCTGGTCAAGTGAGGTATCGTAGGAAAAGTCTCGTCAAGAAGATTCCGAAAATGTACACTTTGATAGTCGTATTTCCAAAAGGGACCGAATAATGAGCCAAAACCACTGAAGCGTTAAAACCCGGCTAACTCCTTCATAATTGAACTAAAGCTAGGCGTGTAGGGTATCTGACCAAAGGCCTCGATATATACTATAAGGCAATAAACTTAAACCGGTAGTCAAATCACTCATGCGAGAAATATGCCAAAGTAAGCTTACCTGATCCTTACACTTTGATATCCAAAATGGCAGTGAATGAATTACAGGGAGAAATATTATAAATAGAGCCAAAGCAACGTTCTGATTAGTCAGTATAGCTTATAGCAATGCTCTGATTGGCTAGTGATATGACGCATTCTGATTGGTCACTCAGGAATCACTCGCACAAGTCATGTATAAGTCGTATAAGTCAAAAGTCAATTTAACTATGACTGAAGGTGTTACGAGCCACTGTATATACCAACAACACCTCCTCCTTCTACTCCCTTCTTTTCCTCCTCCAACTTCACCTCCTACTCCTCCACCTCCACCTTCTCCTCCTCCACTCCTCCTCCTCCACTACCTCCTCCTCCTCCACTCCTCCCCCTCCACTTCCTCCTCCTCCACTCCTCCTCCTCCACCTCCTCCTCAATCTCCTCCTCCTCCTCCACTCCTCCTCTTCCTCCTCCACTCCTCCTCCTCCTCCACTCCTCCTCCTCCTCCTCCACTCCTCCTCCTCTTCCTTCTCCTCTGCCCCAAGAAAGCGTAAGAATGGCTAACAGAACACAATAAAGTGTCTTTTTGATAAAAGATATATAACTTACATCGGTTTCACAAATGCATCAGTGTCCTGTTTGCCATCAGTCATTCTCTAGGATTGACAACATGCGGAGACATCAACGTTATGTCCACGGAAATGACGAAGCCGCTGGCAGTTTTTTCACCGCCATTACAAACATGGGACATCTCAAGAGAGACGACGTTTTAACATCCATTTTCTATGGTCGTTTAAGGACCAAGTGGTAGTGGAAAAACTGAATGGACAAGAAAACTGTTATCATAAAATCTTGTAAGACCTCAGCCTCAGCGTATCATATGGTGTTTTGGACAATGGTAACCATTGTATGATGAACTTCAGCGTGAAATGCCCGGGGTCGAATTTGTACACGGTATTCAAGACTACTTGAATGATTCCCAATATATAAATGTTAATCAAAGGAACCTGTTGGTCTTTGACGACCTGATGACCGAAGCTAAATGCGATCAAAGAATTGGTGATCTCTTTACCAAGGGCAGTCACCACAGGAACATATCTGTCGTATATCTCACCCAAAATTTGTTCCCTCAAGGTAAAGCTTGTAGGGATATCGCTTTGAATACGCAGTATCTGGTGCTATTTAATAATCCTATTGACAGACAACAAGTAGCTACATTGGCAAGAAGAATTTACCCTTCGTCTAGTAACATCTTTATGAAACTGTTTGAACGAGCGACATCAAGACCGCATGGTTATTTGGTAATAGACTTAGAATCGAGCACCCCAGAACAACACCGTTTACGTGATAACATTTTCGAGGCGAACAATCCAAAAAAGAGAAAACGAACAGATGATGAATATAAACCAGAAGACTATTTCAATGGAGAAGGATACTTATCTGACAAAAATGATGAAAAGGATGAAGATGAGGAGGAGGATTATGATGACCATTATGATGATGATGATAGTAATGATGAAACAGAAAATAGGAGTAATGACACAAGCTTTGTAAAGAAACGATCTTTGATCAAGGGACCTCCCGGTAAACGTAAAAAAGTTGAGATTATAGAAGAGCGATCACGTCGCGAGATTTGGGATAAGCGTTTTCAGGATCCTCTCAGACAATCTATTAAAGAACAATTTAGAGCTAAAGTTAACAACTATACAGAACAAGGGCTCACTTTTGAAGAAGCTTTCCGTCGCACTGCTAATGACGAATTGCCTCAATTAAGAAAGAGACTGAGACAAAATTATGCCCGATTTCTAATTGACTTTTATGACCTACAAAACCCTACTCAGCAGCAGATTCTACAGTCGGCTAAGAAACTAAGAAGTCAGCACGGCATGACTGTCAAAGAATCTATTCGACAAGCCATTGCACTTAGAAAAGACCTTTTTGTTGAGTTGTGACCCGATCATGAAAGCAAAGAAGAATATTCAGCGGATGATAATAAAGAAGCTGATGATCAAGAATCGGATGATGAAGAATGAACGTTGTAAGAAGGATTGACGTGCTTTAACTTTCACCACACCAAAATGGGTTTCATAGAGGTGTACGATTATAAACAAGAACAATGGGTACCGTATAAACCGGACCCAGAGAAATGGTATCAACACTTCAATGACTTGAGAGACGGGTACATACGCCCTGATCATAAGGGTCGTTACATAGTAGGTAGCGGTGTTCATCTTAGAAAAATGGCCGAATTAAAAGAGGAACAAGAAAAGGAAGCAATGAAACAAGAACAAAAAGGGGAAGATCTCCCAGTAGTAAAACTTGTGACACCCGTAGCCCAAGCGGTTGATATTGCTAGGTCGGAAATAAGACGGTCACGAAAGCATAGTGATCTGAAGGGAAAAATGGACACAACTATGAGTCATGATTTAGACAGCCCATGACGTAAGAAATATCGCGAAAGCATGACCAAAGATACTATGGATTGGAACACCTATACATTTTAAAATAAATAACTATGAACTCAAGAAAATGTTAAAAGAGTACCCTGTGACAATATGTGCTGCGGATCAACTTCAGATACGTAGGGGCCAATACGATACGAGCCAGGGATCGGGAAAACATTGGGTGGCCTTTTATTTTCCTTAGAGAGGACCCGACGAATTTTTCGATTCACTAGGTAATAGACTAGATCACTACAAAATTCATTTTGAGCAAGTGTTAAGGCCTATGCTATTTTGAAATTATGAATTAGGTGGGTGGGGTACATGATATTATTTCTGATTAATTTCGAAGTTACTGTAAAACAAACGTTATTCCAATGTGACAATACATCAAAACCATGAAGTGCTGAACTCTTACTTTAATTTAAAAAGTAAAGTGGGAAAAGTTATCAGTATGTTCGTGTCACAATTTTCGGGGTAAGTATTCTATGTCATCGTGCATAACTGCGAAAAACTATAACATACATAATAAAGCTAAACTATCCGTGTAAATGAGCTGAGAGCTATTTTTCTATTTCCGTTTATTACTTTTCTAAAAAACACATTACAATTTACCAGGTGTTGGCAAAATTTGTCATTTTTGTGCACATGCCTTTACACATTAAAGAAGTCCGAACTATAGGTATGGTGTGCGAGAGGGGCCTGAGCGCTTACGCAGTGCTCATTTACAGGAATTGTACTGCTCATATATATATGAATTTTATAGGTAGATAAAATTATTTATGTCATTGTTGTACATTTGGAGCAAATCGGTCCTATTCTGAAATATGTTAATTTATATACTAGGGTAAAAGCCAATCAATGAATTCCTTTTATACCGTTGAACCAATCGTGAAACGGCATCTTCCTTCTTCGTCAGCATTCAAGAGTGAATAGCACGCTTCTTTCTTTAATTTTATTTTGGCTAATTTCTGGGTTTATCTTACCACCACATGCCATTCCGCCTCCTCTTTCAAGTGACAAATTTCTAATTTTGAAAGATTTCTCTTAATATGCAAATTCATCTACATTTCTTGATATACTTTTGGCGGTTATATCCGCCCTAATATGTGAATATATATATTTGTTATGGTATTGGACTGTAACTCCATTCAGATATGAGAACATATCTATTGTTAAGCGGTATTTTTCGCCCAGATATGTGAAAATATATATTTGTTAAGGTATTATTCGGCAAAATAAATATTGCCCTTTTTCAGTCAACACTTAGTTCACTCTTATATTTTCCCATACATAGTCCTCAGGGTCAGTGCTTCGTTGTGAACAGATGCACATAAATAACTTTATCATAAGTCCGCAAAGTGCAACAAAAGAAATAGCAGTATTAATTTTGTAATAATATTATTTATTTACAAGTTATGTCTGACAAATGACATCGAGAATTCTAACTTTAGAAAGCTGCATTTTCAAGTACCTGAATTTTTCCACTTTGGTTAAAAAGATTTTTTTTTACAATAGATAATGACTGACTACAGAAGGTAATAAAAATACCATTGACCTAGAGAATGCTACAACCTACTAAACTTCAGAGTTTGTTTAAAATTATATTGAACACGTTTGCTTTAATTTAAGGTGAAAAATAAACTAGAACTCTATGATAAAAATCGAATAAATCATTTCGAACATGTTAGACAGTGAGAAAGCAAACATATCGTACGTATTATTTAGCATGGATGATTTGAACTGTGAATATATACTTTTTACAGAAGAGAACAGAACAGAACATATAGTTTATTAAGACTTAAGCCTAACAGCCCATCGTCATAAATAATACAATTTTACAAACATGCAAACACAAAGAAATATATACTTTTTATACTTAACATTTAATTCCACGAGTACACACACATATACATATATATTTACCTTTACCCTTTATACAATAGGAATATATTTGTTTTACCTGTAAGATTAAAGCATAACCCCTCGTGAACAAATAATGCATGTGGCGTTCACTGTTGATATATAATTGTAATATTATATTTTGACGTTACACTGAAACAAACAAACCCTTTTTGCATATTCATTTATATAAAACAAACAAACAAAAACGGGAACAATGTTTATTTTGTTTGATTGCGAGTAACACCGAAACGACACAATGAACTTTTCCCAGGTTTTGTTGGTGGTGAAAGGCTCCAGGGGTCCCTCCAGACATTTTTTTTAGGCTCAGACTAATACCTAGATCGAGACACTAACCTCAGTTGGATGGCTTCCTTACGTGAAAAGTTTCACACCTCAAGTGGGTTTTTGATCCCACGTCGGTGATGGGCGAGGAATTCGAAGCCAGCGGCCATGACCATCAAGTTTTTCTTTTGCAAGTATAAAACATAAATATTCAATTAAATTTCGTAAACATAACTGACAATGACATTTACCACGTCGGAAGTTACAAATGGTTTGCCGAATACACCATACTTTTAAATACAGAAGTTTACACACCATGTGGGTCGGAAAGCACGAAATTTACGTTCTTGAACGTATATGTGAATAGTTACTTTTGAAATGTAAACAAAGGCATAAAAGTAACTGTTTTCATGTTCGTGGTAAGGATCGACTTGTGATTGTCAATGTTCCCGATACGGAATATATATGAATGTATAAACACGAGCCGTTTCATCTTACAGGACTTACAAGAACATAGTAAGCGGTTGTTTATTTATTGTATTTATGTTCTAGTAACCTTTGACACTGATTTCGAGGATAGGCCGGGTTTGTGACATATACATGTCTGTTGTTGGGCTGGAAAAAGATAGACCCAAAATTTATACTAAAAGCTATATTGCATAAATGTTTCGTTATTTCTGTGCATACAATTCGGTTGTTTGAAGGTTAGAATATCAGAAAATTACAGGAAATAAAACATGTCTTTGAAAAAGTACCGATCTTTCATCCTTTGTTTGGTTGGCGCATGATTACAAATTTAATGTTAGTAGGCCGTGATGTCCATGAAGCCGTGTAAAGTGATAATTTTGATGACACGTTGGTTTTATTTTGTAATTGTGAGTGATCGTTAAGTGATCAGAAAGATCGGACAGTGGGATGTTATAAAAAAGTGATGTTTTATTTAGATTAGAAAGTCAATCGTACTCTACAATAAGGAAATATAAGGTAAAATACTCCTTTTATTTCGTTCACTGAAGAAAACATGGCGGACACAGTTTTGTAAAAGAGCGGTGCACGTGTGATTCGTGTAACATAGTTTAACGGCGTTTTCTTAGAAAGCTAACGCTCAGCTCATTTACACTGACATATCCTTGATTGAAGAATATATATATTGTACATATATGAGAGACTTACGGTACCAAATACTTACCCCGAAAATTTCTATGCATTTTCTTCTAGTGCACTGTTGGGACATGTTTTTGAGTGTCATTGATACTTTATAATTTATTCGGAGATACATTTTCTTATAATTATTAGTTTCTTTTTGATCCCCGTGCATTTCTCGCGTTGTTACGACAATCTCAGTTTTACATAGGAATTTTGCATTGTCGAAATAGCATAGTCCTTAAAGAAGCGTTATTGGATGAACTTCAGTCAAATACAGGATACAGATTCAAACATATGCGGGCTATATTGCGTATATTACATTATGAACCGATGTTCTGGACGAAAAATGAAGGACATTTTAAAACCGTTTGATGTGCAATGCAAGAAGTTGAATGATGAGTTTATTTTGTCTTATTTTACTTGATACATGTAGTCTGTATTAGTGATATAAGTTTTGGCAATAAAAGATTGAAAGAGCAATACGTCTTTGTTATTTCTAACCTATACGTTTTAATTTGAGTTGACAGAAAAGATGAAGCGTTGGTAAGTGTGGTGGTGTACACAAATAAAACATATCTGTAAATTTTATTTTATTTCTTCAACATCGTTTCACAAATTGATTTCATGCTTTTCAAGAAACGTCTCTAGCAGTTCTAAATGAAGAATTGCATCAATGATATCTACAGATTTCGTGAGTAAAAGAAGATTATGTCTATTATTCTTCTCTTGGACTGGAAACCAATCGTATTGAAATTCTTGGCCACCACCTCGTATCACATCGTTGACATAAAGCGCTATTTCCTCGTTCTCAGGAATATAAGTCATCCAGTCACTTTCACTGATCGCCTCAATATTCAAATTCATCTTATAAAAACTAATCATGTCGATCAAAGTGTCTTTAAAAGATATAACAGTGCTCTTTTGCTTTAACCACTGTCTTATGCATCCGTTGGAAATTTTTAGTGCTGTTATTTTGCCAAGAGCCATTTTATATGGCTCATAGTCCAGCATGTAATAGAACGGTATGTACGGTCTTTCTACACAGTCAGAAAATATTATTCCACAGAGAACCGATGGTAACACATCCATCATTTATTCTTTTTAAAACTGTCTCTTTAGCCTGTTTTTCATACAAATTTCGTGTAATTGATCAACATAAATCAGCAACGAGTTCAAGTCAGACACGCTTTAAAATCCTTATCTACCAATTTCCGTTTGCATGATGATAACAAAGCATAGTTAGTACATTTATGTAGATATTTTCGGGTCCTTCAGATTCCGTATTGATGTTACAGGGGCAATAGGAATTTGGTTGCAAACTGTGTTCACACCATTTAAGTTCAATATAAGAATGATATTTACTCATGTATTTTTGGAGCATGTACAGCCATGTAGAGAAACTTATATCCAACTCTGTCCTTATTTTTGTTATGTCCTTGTACTTTACGTAGAGACATCCTTTCTCTTGCAGAAAATCGCGTAAAGCACAATCTATATCTACCATATAATGACCGCCAGGCAAATTGATCCCCATGTCCGTATACGGATCACCAGTGTGGATGATGGAGAAGTCTACATTAAAATTCATCCTGTTTTTTTATATAGCTTGTCAATAATTCTACCCAAGTGTCTTCCGAAAACCCAAGATGTACTTTACTGTAATGCACTTCATAAATCCATACTTTGTGATGTACTGGACACACTTCTTTGAGTTCAGCAGCGAAGGAATTCATCATATTCTCGAATACTCCCGAGTTATTTTCCATGATTTGAGTTCGGAAGTTAGAATGATTTTGTCGGGTGAAAGCGTGGTTAAATACTTTTTATTCGGGATATTTTTAGTAACAATGGTCATTCCTTTTAATTCTGATTGACTGGTTAAAAATAGACATTCCAGTTTGGAACAGCTTAGCAACAAACTACCGCACAAATGACTGACAAGTTTTAACAAGTAAGTTAGCCTTTCTTTGAGGATAAAGTCTTTTGAACCAAACAGAATGGGTCATATCACTAGCCAATCAGAGCATTGCTATAAGCTATACTGACGAATCAGAACGTTGCTTTGGCTCTATTTATTATATTTCTCCCTGTAAATTCATTCACTGCCATTTTGGATATCAAAGTGTAAGGATCAGGTAAGCTTACTTTGGCATATTTCTCGCATGAGTGATTTGACTTCCGGTTTAAGTTTATTGCCTTATAGTACTTATCGAGGCCTTTGGTTAGATACCCTACACGCCTAGCTTTAGTTCAATTATGAAGGAGTTAGCCGGGTTTTAACGCTTCAGTGGTTTTGGCTCATTATTTGGTCCCTTTTGAAAATACGATTATCAAAGTGTACATTTTCGGAATCTTCTTGACGAGACTTTTCCTACGATACCTCACTTGACCAGGTTCGAGTCATGAAACGCGCAGAAAATGTGAATTTTACGCATGATTGATTCACTTCCGGTTTGAGTGTACCAACTTATAGTACACGTCCAGCCCTTCAGTTAGATACCCAACATGCCTAGGTTATCTTTAATAATAAAGGCATGAAAACGGGTGTTTCCGGATGAATGATTCCGGTTTTAACCTCAATATCTGGAAAACGGATAGAGTTAGACCCATAATAGTAAATATTTTCGGAACCTACTTGAAAAGATCTTTCTAACGGAACAGGTCCTGAGCCTTTACGATGACTTTGAAATTTAATGACTTCATTTCCGGTTTGCATCTAGGTTATGATAAAGTGCACCCTATAGGCTTTTCAAAAATGTCAGATACCCAAAATGTAAAAATGGAACCTAAAACGTCTTATTTTTGATGGTTTTTAGCAACCCTCTCAAAAAGTACCTTACTGGGTCTAAAACTCTAAATGGACATTGAAAATGTTGGCAAATATTTTAGAAAACTATCAAAATGTTCTTTAACATCATATTATTGATGGTATGAAAGACGCACTTCGGTCTATATGTGACCCAGACCTGATGTCGCCTCCCTTCCCGTACTCAATACACGGATTAACTCGGACAGATCAATAGGCCTTTGTTAATGCATCCGTCCATAAGTCAATAGACGCTAGACCTTGTAGCGACTTTAAAGGATTTACTTTGACAGTTGAATAGGCTATTGTTAACGCATCCGCTCTTAAATAAATACACGCCAGACTTTGTGGCGACTTTAAAGGGATTAACTTTGACATGTTTACTTTTTATTGTCCGTCTATCCGGCCTTAAATCAACACACGCTAGACATTCTGACCATGATCACGTTTGATGCACTCATGACCTTATATAAATATAACTTATGAAGTCATTGTGAAAAATAAGTCCGAGCATGCGCATTTAGGAATAATACACTTATGATTGGAGTCATTTTGTCAGTGGACGTCAAGGAGAAAATATCGTAAGCAAAAAAATAGTCTTTTATTTTCAGTTAACGTTACTTCTAACGTAGCTATCTTAAATAAAGCTTAAAGTTTTTAATTAAAAATATAATAAATATTTTGCTTTAAATTATTTTTAAGAAGTTCTTTGTTTACCATACAATGTATTTATTCATTAACGTTATAGATAAATCTATATTCATTATTAATTGAACATAATTAATGTATAGTTTTATGTTTTCATGTTATCTCCCCGTCTAGGGCTGAGCACCTGACCCTCAATGTGCGCGACCACGCCCTAAAGTGTGTATACAAGTCAGCTCTGTATACTTCCGGGAGAAATTTCTATTCACAGAACATAAAGTACTTTTCAGTCTTAAAATAGATTTCTTTGAATAACATTGTGAAGTCATTCTTTAAATAGAAAAATGATGTCATTCTAAAAATAAAATTCAAAATGGTCGCTGCGCATGACGTCATTCTCACGCATGCGCAGTCGTGGCGCTAAAACCGATCCGTATACTACTATTATGCATCAATTTATGGGAAAAATATCCAGAACTTTGAGGAAATAAAAAAAAAAAATTCAGTATTAATATCAAATACATATATGAGAGACTTACGGTACCAAATACTTACCCCGAAAATTTCTATGCATTTTCTTCTAGTGCACTGTTGGGACATGTTTTTGAGTGTCATTGATACTTTATAATTTATTCGGAGATACATTTTCTTATAATTATTAGTTTCTTTTTGATCCCCGTGCATTTCTCGCGTTGTTACGACAATCTCAGTTTTACATAGGAATTTTGCATTGTCGAAATAGCATAGTCCTTAAAGAAGCGTTATTGGATGAACTTCAGTCAAATACAGGATACAGATTCAAACATATGCGGGCTATATTGCGTATATTACATTATGAACCGATGTTCTGGACGAAAAATGAAGGACATTTTAAAACCGTTTGATGTGCAATGCAAGAAGTTGAATGATGAGTTTATTTTGTCTTATTTTACTTGATACATGTAGTCTGTATTAGTGATATAAGTTTTGGCAATAAAAGATTGAAAGAGCAATACGTCTTTTGTTATTTCTAACCTATAACGTTTTTAATTTGAGTTGACAGAAAAGATGAAGCGTTGGTAAGTGTGGTGGTGTACACAAATAAAACATATCTGTAAATTTTATTTATTTCTTCAACATCGTTTCACAAATTGATTTCATGCTTTTCAAGAAACGTCTCTAGCAGTTCTAAATGAAGAATTGCATCAATGATATCTACAGATTTCGTGAGTAAAAGAAGATTATGTTTATTATTCTTCTCTTGGACTGGAAACCAATCGTATTGAAATTCTTGGCCACCACCTCGTATCACATCGTTGACATAAAGCGCTATTTCCTCGTTCTCAGGAATATAAGTCATCCAGTCACTTTCACTGATCGCCTCAATATTCAAATTCATCTTATAAAAACTAATCATGTCGATCAAAGTGTCTTTAAAAGATATAACAGTGCTCTTTTGCTTTAACCACTGTCTTATGCATCCGTTGGAAATTTTTAGTGCTGTTATTTTGCCAAGAGCCATTTTATATGGCTCATAGTCCAGCATGTAATAGAACGGTATGTACGGTCTTTCTACACAGTCAGAAAATATTATTCCACAGAGAACCGATGGTAACACATCCATCATTTATTCTTTTTAAAACTGTCTCTTTAGCCTGTTTTTCATACAAATTTCGTGTAATTGATCAACATAAATCAGCAACGAGTTCAAGTCAGACACGCTTTAAAATCCTTATCTACCAATTTCCGTTTGCATGATGATAACAAAGCATAGTTAGTACATTTATGTAGATATTTTCGGGTCCTTCAGATTCCGTATTGATGTTACAGGGGCAATAGGAATTTGGTTGCAAACTGTGTTCACACCATTTAAGTTCAATATAAGAATGATATTTACTCATGTATTTTTGGAGCATGTACAGCCATGTAGAGAAACTTATATCCAACTCTGTCCTTATTTTTGTTATGTCCTTGTACTTTACGTAGAGACATCCTTTCTCTTGCAGAAAATCGCGTAAAGCACAATCTATATCTACCATATAATGACCGCCAGGCAAATTGATCCCCATGTCCGTATACGGATCACCAGTGTGGATGATGGAGAAGTCTACATTAAAATTCATCCTGTTTTTTTTATATAGCATTGCAATAATTCTACCCAAGTGTCTTCCGAAACCCAAGATGTACTTTACTGTAATGCACTTCATAAATCGATACTTTGTGATGTACTGGACACACTTCTTTGAGTTCAGCAGCGAAGGAATTCATCATATTCTCGAATACTCCCGAGTTATTTTCCATGATTTGAGTTCGGAAGTTAGAATGATTTTGTCGGGTGAAAGCGTGGTTAAATACTTTTTATTCGGGATATTTTTAGTAACAATGGTCATTCCTTTTAATTCTGATTGACTGGTTAAAAATAGACATTCCAGTTTGGAACAGCTTAGCAACAAACTACCGCACAAATGACTGACAAGTTTTAACAAGTAAGTTAGCCTTTCTTTGAGGATAAAGTCTTTTGAACCAAACAGAATGGGTCATATCACTAGCCAATCAGAGCATTGCTATAAGCTATACTGACGAATCAGAACGTTGCTTTGGCTCTATTTATTATATTTCTCCCTGTAAATTCATTCACTGCCATTTTGGATATCAAAGTGTAAGGATCAGGTAAGCTTACTTTGGCATATTTCTCGCATGAGTGATTTGACTTCCGGTTTAAGTTTATTGCCTTATAGTACTTATCGAGGCCTTTGGTTAGATACCCTACACGCCTAGCTTTAGTTCAATTATGAAGGAGTTAGCCGGGTTTTAACGCTTCAGTGGTTTTGGCTCATTATTTGGTCCCTTTTGAAAATACGATTATCAAAGTGTACATTTTCGGAATCTTCTTGACGAGACTTTTCCTACGATACCTCACTTGACCAGGTTCGAGTCATGAAACGCGCAGAAAATGTGAATTTTACGCATAATTGATTCACTTCCGGTTTGAGTGTACCAACTTATAGTACACGTCCAGCCCTTCAGTTAGATACCCAACATGCCTAGGTTATCTTTAATAATAAAGGCATGAAACCGGGTGTTTCCGGATGAATGATTCCGGTTTTAACCTCAATATCTGGAAAACGGATAGAGTTAGACCCATAATAGTAAATATTTTCGGAACCTACTTGAAAAGATCTTTCTAACGGAACAGGTCCTGAGCCTTTACGATGACTTTGAAATTTAATGACTTCATTTCCGGTTTGCATCTAGGTTATGATAAAGTGCACCCTATAGGCTTTTCAAAAATGTCAGATACCCAAAATGTAAAAATGGAACCTAAAACGTCTTATTTTTGATGGTTTTTAGCAACCCTCTCAAAAAGTACCTTACTGGGTCTAAAACTCTAGATGGACATTGAAAATGTTGGCAAATATTTTAGAAAACTATCAAAATGTTCTTTAACATCATATTATTGATGGTATGAAAGACGCACTTCGGTCTATATGTGACCCAGACCTGATGTCGCCTCCCTTCCCGTACTCAATACACGGATTAACTCGGACAGATCAATAGGCCTTTGTTAATGCATCCGTCCATAAGTCAATAGACGCTAGACCTTGTGGCGACTTTAAAGGGATTTACTTTGACAGTTGAATAGGCTATTGTTAACGCATCCGCTCTTAAATAAATACACGCCAGACTTTGTGGCGACTTTAAAGGGATTAACTTTGACATGTTTACTTTTTATTGTCCGTCTATCCGGCCTTAAATCAACACACGCTAGACATTCTGACCATGATCACGTTTGATGCACTCATGACTTTATATAAATATAACTTATGAAGTCATTGTGAAAAATAAGTCCGAGCATGCGCATTTAGGAATAATACACTTATGATTGGAGTCCTTTTGTCAGTGGACGTCAAGGAGAAAATATCGTAAGCAAAAAAATAGTCTTTTATTTTCAGTTAACGTTACTTCTAACGTAACTATCTTAAATAAAGCTTAATGTTTTTAATTAAAAATATAATAAATATTTTGCTTTAAATTATTTTTAAGAAGTTCTTGGTTTACCATACAATGTATTTATTCATTAACGTTATAGATAAATCTATATTCATTATTAATTGAACATAATTAATGTATAGTTTTATGTTTTCATGTTATCTCCCCGTCTAGGGCTGAGCACCTGACCCTCAATGTGCGCGACTACGCCCTAAAGTGTGTATACAAGTCAGCTCTGTATACTTCCGGGAGAAATTTCTATTCACAGAACATAAAGTACTTTTCAGTCTTAAAATAGATTTCTTTGAATAACATTGTGAAGTCATTCTTTAAATAGAAAAATGATGTCATTCAAAAAATAAAATTCAAAATGGCCGTTGCGCATGACGTCATTCTCACGCATGCGCTGTCGTGGCGCTAAAACCGATCCGTATACTACTATTATGCATCAATTTATGGGAAAAATATCCAGAACTATGAGGAAATAAAAAAAAAATTTCAGTATTGTTAGACGCATGTCCTTTGTTATTCTGTGTAGCAGGTAATACCTCATTCACACATACGGCGCGGATAGCTACGTCTAGCCATGGATAGAAACGTAGTAATCCGTATCGATCCGTACCTGAGCCGTACCTCAAAGTAGTAATCCGTATCAATCCGTACCAACACTTGGTCAAAACGTATTCAAGACTTATCCCAAACTTGCAAGTTTCTCCAACTTTTGAACCTGCACAAAAGTTTGAGCGATCCGTAGCCATTTGAGCGTGACTTTAGTCCAACTTGGTTGAAACTTATTCATTCGTAGTTAAATGTACTCAAACGTAGTTATCCGTACTGAAACGTACCTTGCTGTAGCTGAACGTAGTTATCCGAGGCTGCCCGTACTTAAGCGTAGTTCAACGTAGTTCACCGCAGACCCGTCCACGCGCTGGGCAAGTTGCCAGGCGCAGTAAAACGTAATTCAACATAGTACCCCGTATCTATCCGTACTTATTCGCGTCCTGTATTGTTATGTTTGTTCCCCGTTTCTCACCATTTCTCCCGTACTAAGCATACTGCTCCGTACTTATCCCCCCATAGACCAATCCCATCCGCACCGTACCTCAACGCACGGTCATATCCGTATGTGTGACTGTAGCTTAACATATATAGATTACTTAGATTAGGTCACTAAAAGAAATAAAATGTCTAAACATTTTCAGTTTTGTACAATGCTTTCAATTAGAGGTGAGCAGATATTCCCAAAAGATTAACCGCACTTTATACTGTATTCTCTGCTAGAGGGCATCATGTCACAGAATGTAGATGTCTGTCCATCAATTCATGTTATTCCTATATATGTGCAGTGACTGGAGGTTATACCCTTACTCATAGAAACAGGTTAAAAAAATTGACAGATTTTTTTTTTCAAAACTTTGTGACACAGTTCTCTCAAGCAGGACTATTGTATAAAATTCAGTACACTTTTTTGTTTTGGCACAAGAGCTATCTGCAAGTCTTGATCAGTAATGATAGGTAAGACATTTTATTCCCTTCAGTTATCTTTATCTTTTTGTGATCATAAGTTTTGTGATCTCTCTTTTATTTTGTCTGTTAAAAGAGTAAAAAGAACTTTCCAAAAATGTATAGGTGTATATTCCTTCTAAATATAACACAGATATCGAGAAACAATAAAAATCTGTTAAAAGGTCCTTTGGAGGCATAAAACGTATTCAAGCAACGTAACAGCAGGTTTTGTTTGGTTGAATCTGACAAGGCTTTCAGCTAGATGTGAGCAGATTTTCTTTCCCAAAAGTTTAACCGCACCCTATACTGTATTCTCTGCTAGAGGGCATCATGTCACAGAATGTAGATGTCTGTCCATAAATTCATGTTATTCCCTTATATGTGCAATTACTGTGGTGGGGAGGAGGGTGTTATACCATTACTCATAGAAACAGGTTATAGAATCTGTTCATGAGAGGTAATGAATTGTGCATGGGGCGTAACAAATCAAAGAGCGCGCTTCAAACCCGTGTCGCACTGCAGCTAATCCAATGCTTTAACCAGTGAGCCAAAGAGTCGACTCTGACGCGTTAGTCAGGGATTACCTTTAAATGTGAAGGCTATGCGTAAGCGATCGTAACATTTCCCCTCTTCAAACAAGGCATCATTTATGATGACGTGTAAGCCATTTTGGCATAGAAAGTGCCATTTCCGGTACGAGATAAAGTCCGTACACGAGATAAAGTCCGTACACCGGACGAGCTCCCATCTTAAGACCTTTAGCAATAACAAGTCAAAGAGCAAAGCATTTTATGACGAAACATCCCAACTCCCTGGGGCAGGATTCGAACCCGGCCGCTTGGGTGTTGGTCCGATGCTATAACCACTGTACCAAAGAGTCGACTCCCTGACGCAGTTGTCAGAGATTGGCTTTTAGTGGCATACTATGCGTAATCGACCGTAACAATATATAGGTTTTCATAATATGATATATTAGATACAAATTAATAACATTTTTGAGAGTAATTTTTCATAAAGCGTTGTGCGGGGCCTTACAGGACAACTGTTTAAAAATATTATTTAGTTTAATTGCATTTAAACACAGACAAGTATAATTCTACAACATCAGAAAAGAAAAAAACAACACCAACGACAGAAACGTTATAATCATTTACATGGCATTAAAAAGCGATAGCCAGATGTTACTTTCTTCGTCATTGTTTGTTGTAATGAAAGAATGAGCTATTTTGAGATCACGCATTTTTTACCCCACGTTTGGTCCTTACAGAGCAATTATCAGTTGGATATTTAAATTTATCGCTTTTTACAAATAAACAATGATGTACATGTACAATGGTGTTGCTAAATCAAATTTTTTGACGAGGACACAAAAGAGAAAAAAGACAACATCTTGAATATATAATTTCTTTATTATTACAATCGATGCTATAAGAGAGGCTAAAAAGTTACTGTATACACTGAAATGTTCTATTTTGAATTTCTTAATATTTATTTAGCCAAGGGCCCACATTCACCAATGTCTGAACATTACACTTAGACTTTGAAATTTTTCCTTGTGCTGCATGGTCAGTGTTAAATTAGCACAGAGAGTAATCGAATGAATGATTTTTTTTATTCTATAGCCATAGAAAGCGCTGCAAAATTTCATGAATATAGATCGAGGAGTGAATGGGAAAGAGGTCTCAGTGTATACGAATAAAAAGCATTTACACTTCTCTCGCATTCCCCACCCCTCGAGGTAGGCTATAAAGTTTTGACAACTTCTATATTTGCCATTCTTACGTCCAAGTTTAAACGTTGATGAGCATGGGCCTGGGCGTTTTTATAGACTAGTACATATTTGCTAAAATTAAACTTACACAACTAAAATAAACATTTTTAATGAACACTGGTCTTAGAAAGAATAGATTTGACTGTTGCTTTTTATTTATACAGCTCAAAATGAAAATAAATTGCACATTTTCATACAGGAATTGTCAAAAATAGTAAATGGACCTGTTATTTCAACACCTAAACTATAATTGTAAAAAGGCACATAAATTACTTGCAATAACTAATTTTGCGTATATTTTGAAACTAACTTTTATAATCAGTGATGTTGTTAAGCAATTTTCAGGTACTGGTATCGCAGAAATCCACCGCAAATGAATATTCACAAGAATACATAGATGAAAATACATTTGTTATACATAATATGTAAGTGAAAACATCTTTCAACTGATTAAGCGTGCTTTGGGTTAAAAGTGGCAAATGACGACGTGCACTTTGTTTGCAATAATTCGGAAGTATATCATTTTTTGCACTTGTTATGCAATTATTCATTTGTACTGTATTTCTATGTCATACTTCACGTGTATACACATTGTACCTAAAATTCTAAATTATGAAAAACATTGTTAAAAAATAACGTTGATTGCTAAATTCTAAATTTTAAGACCTAGTATAATTCTTAAGTCTTGATTTGATCATTTTGATGTTGTCAAGGATTTTCTGAAACTTCTTATTTGATTTTCATGTACCTGCTCTTGCAGATAGTACTACCTGTCAAGTCATTGATAAATATTTAATCCACAATCATAAATGGATTATTGCAGGAGGACCTTGTGTCAACGCAAAAACATTAATTATTTACCATGAAAACTGTCATTGAAATCACTAAGGTTTTAACCGTACAGTTATTTCGTTGTTCCTTTTAACTTGTAATATACAAGTATATAGATAAATGCAAGGTAGATATTTTTTCATTGATAGATCTCTAGTACTATATCTATACATTGTTTTGCTGACTATGCCAATAAATTCTTTGAACGGAGATTAATTCATTACGGTATATGGATGAGCTGATCTGTTAAATTTCATGACAAATTATGAATGTGTCTTATGTAATAAAGATGTAAAAAAAATACATCAGCATTTATAAAAATACGCAGCAGGTATAAAGGAACGCAATGTAAGCTTAAGCAATTGAATATTGAATAGTGTTCAGGACATGAATAAGAAAAGCGAATGAGAGTTAATCAGCTAAATATTATAGATAAGTTATGGTTTTTCTCAGGTTTATCTAATAGGGTATAAGGGAGTGTATTCTAAATACTCTCATTAAGTTTCATACCCACCGAGATTCATTTTCCACATTTATTTATTTACTTAGTTTTTTGCTTTCCTATTCATGTACAATGTACCTTTGTAATTAGAGATCAAAAGTTCTAAGTAAAAAATATGGTCTTAAGACTAGTACAGCTCAAGTTCCACGTTACGTAATAGTATCTCGCTGCAGTCGCATGATCATACAAAGTACGTAACCAAGCGGCAAAGAAATAACAGAAAAAGATACATTTTCCTTGCAAATATAGTAATGCGCTGTGACACAATCAGAAGTAAACATTTATATAGCATTCAACTGATATTGTCCGAATAATAATAATACAGAAATTGACATAATTATGATAAATCGTTCAAATGATTCCTTGCACATATCTATTTAGAGTTAGAGTGGTATGGCTGAAATAAAGATCTGTAAAACCGTGAATGAAAATGATCTTTTTTTTTGTTCAGAGTAGCTTTATGAAAAAAATTATATGCTAGATCACAAGTTATTTTTTTCTTTTGCGCGAATACAACTTTAATTTGAAACAGCAAAAGATATGGATATTGATTTCAACCATCAAAATGCTGTAACTGAGACTGGGAATGTTCAAGTTTCTACTGAAGTGCAAGCTTTCCTTGTTGTCGGTTGTGCAGATGTTCCTCTCGCTTCTGGCGACGCATAGAGGTGACACTGCAAGTATGAAAATAACATGAATATAATAAAAACATCTTATTGTATAACTGAATTCCTGTGCGTGAGGACGTTCTAGTTATTTCGAGTTTTGAAAGACCATTCTATATATATTTTAATAAAATCTAATATCTGAATTCAACAAACTGTTATTATTATTTCTGATATTTGGCAACTTTCACGATTTTTGTTTGTGATGAAGATGGCGGTCGTAACAGTAGCTGCTAAGTTATTGTCTTTCATTTTGCTCGTGACTTTAAAAGTGTGGTCAGAATGGTTTTTGAGTCCCTGCACTGACCACTAGAAATATTTTTTACACTCGGTTGTACATGTGCCTCTTGCATCCAGCGGGTTCAAACATTTTTAAGATCCTCTTTGATATTCAAGACCGAAACGACAGAAAACATATATTTTGACTTAGAACTCTTTTATTTTAGCACTAACCCCTCCCACATTACGAGTTAAGTTTAAACCTACTGAAACAAGCAAGTATCAAGAACTCCTATTTCTAACTCTGGATGCAAATTTCATGTGCTCGAACTGTGCAATTTATGAACGAAAATAAAATAAAGATCTAGACAAATACTATTAACTACACGACAAAAAATGACAATTTTGTAAACCGTGACACCACACTGATACAATGTTTACAAGCTACTTACGAAGACCTTCGTCGTCTTCTTGCACTTGGAAGGACAGTATATGCCGATTCCATACCCTCGACTGGATGCTCTGCTAAGTGACAATGATACAGCCAGGTGCCCGGATTGTACCCCAACATCTCAACGGTCTCGTAAGTTCCTGCAAAAAGTTCAGTTACATCTCTCCTTGTGGTAACTGTTGTTTTTCTTAAATACAGTTGACCATGGAAATGTACCGTATGAATGTCTTCCACTGCACCGAACCCAAAGATATACCAAGCCACGTAGTCACCCTCATTAAACACAATCCCTGGTTGGTTTCCATAGAGATATCCATTAATTGAATGGTACAAGTTGCTCTCAATAAAATCTCCATCGTTTCTGTTTGTAGCTGAGACGTTTTCGAAATTAACTTCTTTCAGAGTACTTAGGTTTTCATTAAATATAATAAAGCCAGCAGCAAATTCTTTGTCGACCGTGTCCGTTCTTTCTCCTGAAGAGTCTAACGTGCCACGTTTACAAATAACTAGAGGTCCGATAAGACCACTGTAAGGATCATTCAGAGCATTTGTCCTTGATGTATAGATAGAACCAACACAGTTTGGCTGGTCCGGTGTCGGTCCGGACCTCTCCGGGATGAAATAACTGTATGTTGTCATGTTTCCTGGACCCGTTGATGTGGCTTCTGTAATTGACGAACCGTCTGAAAATACTAGATTTCTTGGAACAATATTGTAGGAATGAGTGGTATCGAAATTTTTCAACACTATTTCAATTGTGTCGCCAACACTGCAACGGATGAACGGCCCTAATAATCCCAGGTGTTCTTCGTCGGTTGTACGATTTTTTTGTATACTAAATGTGTCATCTGTAAATTCTTTGTAAAGCACTTTTGTATATACGGTACCGAGGAATGGACCATCATTGCGAACGAAAATGTATCCTGGACTGAAACAAAATCAGAGGAAAGCAAAATGGTTATTTCCTTTACCTGAATGGTTATTTTACTGAACTTACTCAAGATTTACTTATTTAGATAGTCACGCAAGGCGACTTATCGTTTGCCCCATCTGTCCATCGATCAGAAAAGTTAGACAGATGTGATAACTAAGTTTTAGAAAGAATGCAGTGTGAAAAGAGTGTACGTCATCTTATTTTGTCGTTCCAGTTATTTATCTGTTCGTCCTGATATCAGTCTAATTAGATGAATCTTTAAAGTACAGGATATATTGAGAATATGCACGTCAAACGATATTGTCCCTCTGTTTGTCCACCCGTTCGTGTGAGTTATATATGTTGTACCAAATTGATATAGCACCTTTTTTATGATAAACATATCAAAACTGCTTTTCATTGTACAGACAAACGCAGCCACTAAAGGCCGCAAACTGCATTCACGAAAAGTACAGATACAGCGATACAGAGCGACCTGACAAAAGGGACAGAGCAAATGAAAGCCCATCAGAAGAGTGAGAGAGAAAGTTAAAATACAGATATGACCGGCTAATATAGCCTAGATCTTTAGATGACAGCCTTGTTCTTTAACGTGCATGTTGTAGTGCACCGATAAACAAATTTACGAATGGTTAATGAATGGTACCGTAATATAAGAGAATTCCGTAACCACTTAAGACTTTTGCTTTTAGGTTGCTATTCCGTTTGTTCTATAGCAACGGAAGTACCACCTAAGACAGAATTCTTACAAGTGACCGTCTGTCCAGTTATTGCTACATCCCCAAATATAGTTGTAGCAGCTATAAGAAGAGGTTATATATAATGTGATAAAAAACTGGCATCATTCACATATTCACAGAGAAAAATTTATGTCACTCATTTTTAAAATGTTAGTCAAAATAAAAACCGTCCAATTACCAAACAACTGGTTAAATCACAGTTTAAGGATGAACATAAAAATATCTTACTGTTCTGGATCCAGGAGGCTTTCTCCATCAACTGGATCAATCTTGGTCGGACAATAATCCCAGTCTTCTGTGACAATACCGATATAATAACGACGTGTAATACCAAGTTGTCCCGGTGGAATACCAGCCTTCAGACTCACAGTCTCACCAGAAACATTATACCATGCAAACATTCCTTCGTGCTCAAGCTCAAGTTGAGCATCACGTAGCAACAACCACCCTGTAACGAACAATGTATAGAGGCCAATATGTTTGCATTCAACTGATGATGTAATACGTAACATCTAAACATACAGCACTTTCAAGCCATTTACTAAAAAATAATGTTACCCATACAAACATGTCGGGAAAAGCAGTAAATTACTATTATTGAAAGTGCTTTAAAATATGAACTGTCCAAAAGTTTCTTTTTGATGTTTTATTTTTTTTTTGTTGTTGTTTTTTTTGTTGGGTTTAACGTCACATCGACACAATTATAGGTCATTTGGCGACTTTCCAGCTTTGATGATGGAGGAAGCCCCAGGTGCCCCTCCATGCATTATTTCATCATGGGCGGGCACTTGAGTAGAACCACCGACCGTCCGTAAGCCAGCTGGGTGGCTTCCTCACATGAAGAATTCAATGAGTGAGGCTCAAATGACATCGGTGAGGGATAAGCGATTCGAAGTCAGTGATTTTAACCACTCGGCCACGGAGGCCCTTTATTTAATTGATATAATATTAAGTGAAACAGCGATTTAACCAGACAGTACTACAATGAAAAAAAATAGTAACCTACCTGTTTGATCAGGGATCATAGTAACCGCCTGTCCAATGCCAGGGAATACTGAGGTTGTGTCAAGGTGTCGGCTGTCGAAATCGAAGTTGTTTCCCTCAAAGCTGAAGTGGTGATGATCGGCCTGACCTCCTAGACCATACATATACCAGACGGTCCGTTCACCAGGAGACATCTCCAATCCAGGAAGTGTTCCGTATGTATACCCGTTTATAGCTGAAAATATAGGTTAAGAAATATAACCTAGGTCTGTCATTAAAATTGCTTTTCACGATACCGCATTTCTTCACATTTTTCACAGTTTCTTGTTATTAGAAATAACTTGTATTCAGGACTCTTCTTTAATAAATGAATTAGCTGTTGAGATAAAATATTGTTCTAGTTTTGCGTTAAGGTATGACCCACCTAATGAATATATCAAATGTACAAAACAATGTTACAGCAATATACTGTATCTAGTGAGAGACTTGTATGCAAAATTTAAACAATTTTTACCGTGCCGTTTTTTATAAATTTTGTATAATTCATGATATTTCTTCAAGCTCAAGTAGAGGCAAATTTCAAAGTGATGGCCACTGTCCAAACCGATTGAAGAGAATTCATTATACCATTAATTTTGATAAAAGAAACGTCTAACTATTGGTAAACAAACACAAAATAAAACTGTGAATATCATTTTTTTCTAGGGTGCCTCAAGTAAAAGGATTTAATGAGACAGAATTCTAACTCCAACATTGAAAAATTAAGGTCGAGTCCTGTGGGACTGTTTTAAATTTTGCTCACTTCATTCAAAACTAACCTTGGGGCAGAAGTAAAACATACCTACATTTCTTCCACAATATGTAACCTAAAGAGTAAAGGCAAAATAGAGAACTTTTACCGCATGTAGCGCAGTATTTATAAAGATGTCTAACTCTGCCGCCTTCTGTTTCAGAGGTAATTTCACTTTGAATAGCAAGACATCACTTATCAAATGAATAATTTTCACTTTTGTACAATATATCAATAATAAGTCTTGAAAATAAAAGTAAAAACTTACTAGAAAAAAAGGTATATAAGGGGAAAAAAATGGTCCCAGCGGGGCTTGAACCTATGCCCCCTGAAACATTTAAGTCAAAGTAGGTTTATTGTAGGAATTGAATACTCTTCAAAAGGAGGTACACTATTACATGGGACATACCTTAAAACAGGAATGAAACACGAATCGTATATGTGACTTCTGAGTACCCATACTTAACGTTATATACACGTACTACGTCCCTTTGTGGGTCATGATCTGTATTAAGTAGCTAGTACGTGTAATACGTTAGGGAATTATCATTGTTCATTATTCTTACGAACCCCGCTAAAGAAAGAACTTCGATACTTATCATTTCACAAAGTAATCTTAAAATATAAAACGTTTAAAACCTCTCATTTGATTTGACAGCTGAAAGTCTTCGTCGTTTTTATTAACTGGTGGTTGTCCGGATGTATGTGTTGCTATATTGTCGTCTATAAACCAAGACAAGTTCTCATCAATAATCATCCAGTTCAAGAAAAACTCTTTATCCACTCCGATCTGAAACATTCTTTTAAAATTGTAAACCAAATTACGAACATTTACTATCAGCCAAAGATAGCTTTTGTGACAGAAGGGTCAAACCTAACACGCTTCTGATTGCTGCAGATTCCATCCGCAGCCAACAAAACTAAATTGGCATGGGTATCTTATTAGCTACTATTAAAAACTGCCATATCGTCTTCTTATCTAAAGGTTTTAATTTAATATGTTATAATGAAGGTAGTAGAAGCACAGAGAAAAATGATAGAGTGTTTGGCTCCTCCCTAAGAGGTCGTAGTCCGATAATCTATCCTCTGTGACTGCTTTCTAGACTTCTAACTGTTTACAGCATCTAGGTAAAAAACACTCTCACAAGTGTATAAACCTTTTATCTTTGTATCCTTCCAAAGGACAATTCGTATATAATATACGCAAGAATAAAAAAGAGGCAAAATATGCTAACCGCGCTTCCATCAGTTGCTAGTGTTCTTGGTTTACAAACGAGAAAGGGACCAAAAAGCCCGGTGTGAATGTCTCGGTTAAGGTCTACGGCGGAATGATATATATATGTGATGCAATCGTCGTTTTTTGCTTCAGGTCCTACATCTTCGGTTACATCGAATTCGTATGTTCTATCAGTATTTGGTTGGATCAACGAGCCGCTTAATCCTGAATCTGTAAACATTTCTATAAATGACTGGATGTCTTGAATTGATTAATGTCATGATGTGCCAAAATTACTGCCGACTGGCAAATATCCTTAAATCAAATCGTCTTATAATTTCAGAAAGAATACTACATAAGTCAAGCTGGTATTACTATTACTAATAGATTAAACAGAAGAAAACAATTACAAAGTAGTGGCATTTATAAGATCATCTAGATGCATATAACGCAACCAAACAAAAGAAAAGTAGACAAGGTTTGATTGAGTCTGTTGATGAGAGGTAATTAGATGTGCAATACCTCCGGAAAAAGGAAATTCTTTTTGAGGATGAGTTACGTACAAACTGATCTCAAAGATCCAGGACAAAAATAACTATATTCTATTGTATTTTATTATTGTGCTTTGCATGGCAAATAAAATAATCTTCAAATATACGATGATATCTAGGAGATACAACCCAAGAAGTGTATTAGTTATTGATTCTGCCTTATGTACAGTATGGTATACATAATAATATAAGTCAACCCTTGACTTTTCTTGATTCTACTGTTCATTATTTTGTAACTCATGTTTGTAAACTCTAAATATTTAAAAGCCGTTGTAATTGTAAAAATATAGAAACTAAAGACTAAAGAAGGGCTTAAAGTGATCACGTTTTTACTTGTGGTATAATATAACTGTTTCGTCATGAAGACTTTATGAAGATCACTTTGTGAAAGAGGTCGCCATGAATTTTCAAACAGAGGGCGGAAGTTCCTATTCACCAGAACTCGATATATTTTATATACCTTCTGGGCATTTTGTATGTAATAATACTGCGTTTTGTTAGATTTTTCAAATTAATTGACAAAAGCAGCCTGGGTTGCTGATAAAACTGACTTGTTGATATAATCTTGTAAATAAATTAATTACTAAAACCTACCTACATATACCGGACCTCATTTCAAATAAAAAAAGTCATTGCCACTGGTAGTCAATCATTGCTAAATAATATTCTCTTTTTCTAGTTTTGATGCAAAGCTGTATGAAGGAAGTACCTATAAGTTAATAACTGACGGGCATTTAAACGGACTTCCCTATCACACATCTATTTGAAAAAAATGATGATGTTATATTGATAAAATAAGTAAAAGTAAGATTTATGCTTAAAGAAGTTTTAGTACGTACCTTGTGGGTCATTTTTGTAAAAAGCCCCTTCGTTTAGTTTTGTTATAGCCACACCATTTACAAGAAACGAAAACGTTCTGTTAACTCTATTTAACACTTTTACGACCACATGATCATTAACTTGGGTTTTGATTGGAGGACCGGCTAAACCCCAGTGCTGCTCACGTGGTTTAGGGTTAGTAAACGTGTCGTCCGTATATTCTATGAACATCGCTTTTTTGTACGTAGAACCAATGCGCTCAGGGCCATTTTCCAAGAAAACATCTGCAGATCTAAATAAAAATACAAAATAGCAGGAAGCTTCAGAAACCATAACACATCATCCTATATCAGAATCATAAAGAGAAAAGCAGTCAAACTTTATTGGCCAATCTTGTTTTGCAACAAAATACTGTCTGGCATACGACCTTTACCCTGTAAAACATTTGTGAAAATATATCATTTTCGTGACTGACGCTAACTTTTATATTATTTTTTATCAGAAGTATTTAAAGTCGAAGAAGTCTGAAACCGGATGACAATTAAGAAGTTTGAAACTGGATGACAATCCATAATGATATCACTATGAGCGGCACGAGGTAAGGAAAATAGCAATATATTTACATTTATATATTTGTCATGAAACTATGTTTACTGAGAAGACATGCAAGTTTATAAGTCTAATTACTAGTATAAAATGTTGAGTACGTGACCGGCTGTTCTAACAGTCGTTCCTTATATCACTTCAGTGCTTGATAGCAGATTCCAAAGCCGTTATTTATATCCGTATTACCTCAGTTTAATTTAAATGTTATTCTGAACGCATCGTTCAAACTTACCGTCGTTTTAAAACTGTTACGCGCAATATCCTAACAGCTAATTATGTGTATGATAATGTTAGAAGTACTGTGTACACACTTAATGACTAATGAAAACACTAAAAGTTAAATAACATGAAATTTGTCAGGAAAAAGCATACATTTCTCGTGGCTGATAGAATCTCTATAGTTATTTGCGAACGGCATAATTCCGTGTGGATTATATTGCAGCAATATATAAAAGTTATATTTATCTTAAGTACGCAAGGAATTAAAGTTGCGAGAATCGCTTTTATCGGAAACATGGTGTGTTAAGAATGCGGTTTGGTACGCACCAATAACCGCTTCAAACTCTCCAGTGGTATTTTTGCTACTGACAGTTCCAAGGCGGTGCCCCATTGTGTTCCTTTGTGAGTTTTGTCTATGATATTGAAACGGCTATAAAACTGAGTTTGCAGACATTCTCAGAATTCAGCATTTCCAATTTAAACTCAGAAATAACGGATCAGTTGCTGGAGTCATGATGCTTGTCTCCACACACAGTTCTTAACCCTTAGTTCATGGACTTCAGACCCAGTTCTCTAACATCGGAATGGAATAAGAGACAACTGCCAATATCATCACTTGCAGGAGCAAACCAACGGCACACGTGTCAGGACTACGCTTTCTTACATGCATACTGGTAGATAGGGGAAATGAGACTGCTGCCAATACTACCGCTTGCAGGCCGAACTAAAGGTCTATGTAACAGGCGTTTTACGCTCTCCTACATGCATACTGTTCTTAACATTATTGTAGATAGGGTAATGGGAGTGCTGTCAATACTACCGCTTGGAGGAGTGAACCAAAGGTCTATGTAACAAGCGTTTTACGCTCTCCTACATGAATTCTGTTCTAAACATTATTATAGATAGGGGAAATGAGACTTCTGTCAATACTATCGCTTGCAGGAGCCAAATAAAGGCCTATGTATAAGGCGTTTTACGTTCTCCTATATGCAAACTGTTCTTAACATTATTGTAGATAGGGTGATGAGGCTGCTGTCAATACTACCGCTTGCAGGCTATGTAACAGGCGTTTTACGTTCTCCTACATGCTTACTGTTCTAAACATTTTTGTAGATAGGGTAATGGGACTGCTGTCAATACTTCCGCTTGAAGGAGTGAACCAAAGGTCTATGTAACAAGCGTTTTACCCTCTCCTACATGAATACTGTTCTAAACATTATTGTAGATAGGGGGAAATGAGATTTCTGTCAATACTACCGCTTTCAGGAGCGAACCAAAGGTCTATATAACAGGCGTTTTGCGCTCTCCTATATGTATACTGCTCTAAACATAATTGTAGATAGGGACATGAGACTTCTGTCAATATTACCGCTTGGAGGAGCGAACTAAAGGTCTATGTTACAGCCGTTTTACGCTCTCCTATATGCATACTGTTCTAAACATTATTGTAGATAGGGCGAAATCAGACTGCTTTCAATACTACCGCTTGCAGAAACGAACCAAAGGTCTATATAACAGGCGTTTTGCGCTCTACTACATGCACACTGTTTTAAACATTATTGTAGATAGGGGAAATGAGACTGCTGTCAATACTACCGATTGCAAAAGCGAACCAAAGGTCTACGTAACAGGTGGGTTACGCTCTATTACATGCAAACTGTTCTAAACATTATTGTAGATGTAACAACGAATACATACGGATAAGTAACATTCCCTGGAGCATAATTCCAAATGATTTCTTCTATGGCAAGATAATAATTTCGAGACACAACTCCAGTGTTAGTTTGACATTGGTCTACAGTCAAAAATGCTTGCATTCCATCTACAAACAAAACAATCGGCGAAAAATATCTCAGTAAAATAAGTTAAAATTAGAAATGAAATGAATTAAGAAACAAATCTTACAATGAAACAAACAAATATCATCTATACAGTCTGGGCTGTGATCGTGACAAAGTGATTTTATATTGTTGTCTTTTGTTCGAAATATTCATAAGATTGCACGATGTTATAGCCCGCAATATTGAATAGTTTTGATGTAAACAGTTGAGCTTCAGGTAACGAAATGCCAAAACATATAGTTACGTTCCGAAATCTATACGATATAAGTCATCTTATATTCTTCTTTGCCAAACGAGCGATCTGCAAGGAATCATAGCTCGCTGGATACTGCGATAACTTACCGACATAATAATCCTGGTTTCTGGAATAAAGTAGCCATCTGCCAGGGTTCACAGGTGTCATAAAACCAGAATAAACGCTTGCGGGATGAAGCGCAGCTGTATCAGTTCTAAAAAATATATTGTTGTGTTATTACTTTGCGAAAACTGTGAACATCTTTTGTAACTCCGCTTCATTTAATGAAGAAGTGTGCTTTTTGTACGTTTTCTAGGCTATAATACTAGTATATCAGATACTAACATGGTGCGGGCGTTTTGTCAGTAATAATAAAAAATAAAAGGTAAATAATAAGAAAATAAATCTACTACGTCCACCGAGTTGCGGAAAAAAATGCTACGCTCACTTTTATATAAGGAATATCCTCAGAATATCTGCTATGTGCATATAGCTAATCGTTGGACGGTGTGTTTACATATTTACAACTCATGGTAGATTCTCTTTGTTCAGCCAAACGAAATATTTGGACGACAGCAATCCAAGACACGGATGGTTACTGTTTCGTTAATGAATAATACACCAATGCATAAAAATAACTACCGTTTCCTTTCTATAACCATTGTCTGTCCGTTTATATGTAGTGTATGTATCCCACGTTGAACTGACATGAAATACCAGACTACACTTGTCCCTTTACAGACGTTGAAATCTGGCAAATTACCATAAACATAACCGTTGATATGGGCCATTTCGTTGCTTTTGGCAAAGTCATCGTCTCCATTGGTCTAAAATAGAAAAAAACAAGAAAATATATATATTGGACCGGGCAAAATCCACCACAAAAACAAAATCCCACCCGTCCTTCCTTTCAAAAGCATTAAAACCTCGCTTTATTTGATACACTTGACAATGTATAGGATAAGAAGACTTTACCAAGAAAACAATATCCTGATGCAATATTTGACCGAATGCCCGCCACATACTCTTGTACATTTGTCATAAATATGCAAAATCATGCCAACTTGAAGAGACACACTCTATCTTTCGATTAGAATCGTTGCATGAAAAATGTATGTTAAATAATGACTTTAATAAATTAAATCTAACGTTATCAGAGAAAATAACAAATTGTCACAGAGCAAAATTTAATAAGAAACTGACTTTGTTATAGATAGTACAAATATACTTTTTATGGAGTAACAAGCTCTTCAAATGTGTGTTTGATTAAGAAATAATATATTAATATATTCTTTTTAGTGATTTGTCTTTGAATAAATTCCTTGTTTAGAGTTCAAATGCAAAGGATGCGCCCTCGTGTTTGATAATACGCATCTGAATGAAAAACAATGATTTTATTCGCGAGCAAATCACCGTTTCGATTCTAAGATTATTATCTGCATCTCAGAAGAAGGGCCTCCGATGCCGAATGATTAAGGTCACTGACTTCAAATCACTTGCTCCTCATCGATGTGGGTTCGAGCCTCACTCGTGGCGTTGAATTCTTCATGTTAGAAAGCCATCATGTTAGGGGCACCACCATCAACGCTGGAAAGTCGCCATATGAACTACAATTGTGTTGGTGCGACGTTAAACCCAACAAAAAGCACGGTAGATGATATCCATCAAATATTTGGCTATTTTTTGTGTGGTTTTCTTTTCCAGCGTCCCGTTATGACGTTTAGCGCTATGATGTAATACTTGTGACGCACAAACTGTGTTTGTGTTGCGTAATAGCACACTGTTTCAGTATTCTTTGTTTAATAGGGAACTAAATCGGACCGTGTTAGAATATGTTATAACGTATACATAAGCAATTTAACTGAATGGGAAAAATGATATTACATGATGAGTAGTGCATTCATTGAGGTTGCCACATTTCTGTAAGTTGTGCTCTATATACCAGCTATTATTTTCATCAGTGATATCTGCATAGACGAAGAGTTCTTTATCTACATCTCTGCGTTTGTTGTTGGCATCGAGTGTACCTGTGAACAGAACAAAGTATCCTTGAATCTAGTGCAACTGTGAACAAAAAAAAGTATGTGTGCATCAAGTGCATCTGTGAAGAGGAATAAAGTATGCAGGCACAATGATCATGTATCTGACTGATCGTTTCTGACTGACAAATGTCGAGGTCTGATACCAAAGTTCTACAACAATGAGTCCGGAATTTAAGGTTATAATACAAGTCTTTAATCTCTGGCAACATATTTCAAAATTTTCATAATTTAAACATTAATAATTTCTTTCCTTTAAATTTTTGATATTTGTCAAACTCCACGTTTCAATGGTAATTCATATATACGTAACATTTTGATTTCTTAGCGGTACCAGTTTACTGTTTTTCAGAAGCAATTGCAAACTTCTCCGAATGAATCAAAAGATAAGGACGAATGACTTTTGACGTATTTTCCTAGTCAAACCGCTACGGAGAAAATCTGCTTCGCACAGAGATCAAACTTAAGACCTACTGCTCTAAAGAAGCTGGTTTGGACAGTCATAAGTCTCATCTTCTTCGCAATTTGCTGTATCACGTTTCTCGATATTGTTATATATTTCATTTTTACAGTATGTAGAGGCTGATGACGACACGTTTGTCCTTAGATGAAGCTGATGCATACCAATTCCTATAAATCTTCTGACTCCAAAGGCAGTGTATTTCAGAGATCACAACGCAAGGTTACATAAGTCACGATGTTATGTGGAAAGTGTTCATTTTCTCCGAAGTTACCCAGTGTACGTTGTGATGGTTTCGAAATTACTATCGGGCTATAAAATGCACTGGGATGTGTAAAGTTTGCACGAGAGTCTCGAGTCTCCGCATAGTTTAAACATTGCAATGTATTTATATCCAGATGGTCACTATCGGGCTATAAAATGCACTGGGATGTGTAAAGTTTGCACGAGAGTCTCGAGTCTCCGCAAAGTTTAAACATTCCAATGTATTTATATCCAGATGGTCACTATCGGGCTATAAAATGCACTGGGATGTGTAAAGTTTGCACGAGAGTCTCGAGTCTCCGCATAGTTTAAACATTGCAATGTATTTATATCCAGATGGTCACTATCGGGCTATAAAATGCACTGGGATGTGTAAAGTTTGCACGAGAGTCTCGAGTCTCCGCATAGTTTAAACATTCCAATGTATTTATATCCAGATGGTCACTATCGGGCTATAAAATGCACTGGGATGTGTAAAGTTTGCACGAAAGTCTCGAGTCTCCGCACAGTTTAAACATTCCAATGTATTTTTATCCAGATGGTCACTTTCGGGCTATAAAATGCATTGGGATGTATAAAGTTTGCACGAAAGTCTCGAGTCACCGCACATTCCAATGTATTTATATTCAGATGGTAACTAAACACAAGGACCTCTGACAGTTAGTTTGAAATCAGCCTAATTTTTGGCAAAAGTATATTTATTATGCATCATGTTAAAGACAGATGCATAAAGTTTAATGACACTCATCAATAAAACAGTTGGCAAAATACTTTACACATTTTTGAGCGTCTATCGGTTCAAAAGGGTCAAGGCCATTTTTCAACAAAAAAATGAATATTATTTTCGCTTAGATGCTTAACACATTGAATTTTGATATTAAATTTTACTAAAAATTAGCAACAACATTATTTATTTTGCATTTTCATATTAAAAAACTCGTATCAGGCAATATTGCCATCAGGTCAATATTTTGTAATATTGTAACTCCACGGAAATACATATCCAACAACATAAAACTTAGTATGTTGTAGAGTTTTTTCGGTTTTGGCTGAATTTATTTTATTGAATTCCTACGCATATTCATAAAATCTAGTTAAAAGGAACAGAGTCGTTTAACTTAATATCCAGACATATTTCTAATCTAATGAGGGCATTTTAGAAATCATCTATAAAGTATGTTCAAGTGTTCCATGTAATGTTATCCTACTTTTGAGTCTAGACCATTGTTCCCACTTGTCCAAATTTCTCATTATTAATATATAGTGTGTAGAAAATGTATACACACGCAATAAGTTTGAGAAAGGGGGAATGTTACTCTGTGTCCATGCAAATAAAAGTACATTAACTGTTTTGGCTTTAAACATAACATCTTAATCATTCATTTACCATTTATTTTACAAAGAATATTTTTTTGAACACAAACCCTAATTTAGACAAGTCATTATGTTACGGTAGTTTTTGCCGGACGTGATGGGGTAATTACGTAGAATAAAGCCTGGATAAGGCGTACGGAAATGAAAATGATTTTATGTATTGTTGGCAACCCGCGATCAAATTTATTACAATGCTTTCTAAGGTTAAAATATGATATTAAAACATGTGACACGTTAAATAATTCAAAATAATGGCTTAATACCTATCTTAAACGTGTGGATCACTTTAATCATGGGCAAATACCTCTAAAACAAGCACAGGAACCTTTACATTTTATTTCACCATATTATAGACCATATGTTTATTTACGACTGTGAGAAGTTTCATTCAAATCTACATTTTACAAAAAAAAAATTGTTCGCGAAAATGTTATGAAAATTGTGATTTACCTATATACTTCCATTGTGAGAGCTTGCTTAAGCTCAACTTTTTTCAAATCAGTTTAGCAAAAAATCAAGCACACGAACCTATCTTTTATACTTGTTGAATTTTCTATGTAGAAAAAAAATGATCCGAACGTACAGAACACCTTAAGATAAAATTTACAAAATTTCCAGACAATCTAATTTTGAGGAAACTTTTAGGCAAATTAATATCAAAAGTATCTAAGTTCAGAGGTCTTTCATTGCTAAACAAAAATGTATACTACAGAAAGCGGAAATGCTAAATGATCAATTAAAACACCAACCTTTGTTGCAAATCAGAGCAACTCCCATAAGTCCACTGTCTACGTCTCTAGAAGCAAGTACGTGAGAATGATAAGTGAAAGCTGCGCACTTGTCATGGAAGTCATTGCTGTCGGGCTTGTGAAGCTTATTGCCTTCCCATATGTATGTGAAGGTTTCACCTGGTGCTACATCATCATCCAGAGCTTGTGCTCCAGAAGTACCATCTATGTAAACTGCACCTTTAAAACAAATTATTAAATCGAACCATATAAACTTACCTATTATAAACGCGTTGTTTGCTTTTGAAAGGTAGACAACTGGTCAACATGACTTTGAAGAACACAGAAAAAAAGAAGAGGCTGTGTGTTTCTGTGGATGAAATCTCCTTACACATTTATGAACAATGATCCCGTTCAGTTATAGATCATATTAGATGGCTAAGCAGAACAATTCATTAAAATGGATTTTATAAACAAATGTATTATCTAAACAAGTTATGACCTGATTTGTTTTAAACTTAAAATCAAACACGTAAACGAGGGGGAAAACCTTATGTTTTTGACAAATATATAATTTCTTGTACATGTATTTTTGTTCAATTCATACAAATGTAAATATTTAAGTTTGTTTAATCAGTAATCGAGATGAACATGTGGTTTTGTTACATACCTTCATTTCCTTTGTTATAGAAGTAACCATGAGGATGCACGCTGAAATTTCTTTGAATCAACGCTGCGTTATTTCGAAAGTGAATGTATAAAGTGTCACCAATTTCCCCTTTGATTAAGGGTCCAACAAACCCTGCCCAAGCAGGGACGTCAACCAGGTTTGAGAAAGTGGCATCAGTGTATTCACGGTAAATAATTTTGGTGTAGGTGCTACCAATTCTGTTGGAGCGATTTTCAATCAGTTCAGCAGGGTAGCTGTAAATTTATAACAAAGAAATCCGCCATTTTGTTTTATGTCGCTATAAAATTAAAACGGCTGCCATTTCTTGTAGATTTAAAAAAAAATACATCTCTTTTTTTTTACCTGTTTTGAAAATTCTTTAAGAGCATTGATTTATTGAAGATTATAAAACTCATAACTAGATTATCTACAAATGGGTTATAAATCAAACTCGATAATTTTGTACAGCGAATAAAACCTTTTTGTGACTACACAAAATCATATTACCCTATATGTGCATATATATATATATATATATATATATATATATATATATATAATTAGGCCGTTCCATGAGAAAACCTGTATTAGTGACATGGTATAAATATTGCATAATAAGTAAATTTAAATACTGGAAAATCATTGCTTTTCTTATGCTCATGCAGAAACTAGAAACAAGTATATTGTAATACAGTTATCTAAGGGAAATCAAATTCTACCATATTTGACAAATAATTGTTTTTATGTTGTCATGGCAACGGTAATTCCAAAGTACCCATGCATCATGAAAATATAGAGGTGTGAAGATAAAGGCCCGTATGATGCTTATTAAGTGATATGCAAAATTTGTTGCATTAATGACTTGAAAAATACACGCTATACACGGCGACGTCATACTGCTTTCGTGACTTTATTAACGTCACGTCTAAAATGCCTTAGGTGACTTAGATCATTGTTACCCTTGAAATAGAGAAGATAATTACTTCAAATTTTCAGATTTGAAAGGTAAAAGAATGCTCTTTATGAATATTTGTTATCTCATTTTTGATTTTTTGTCACTTATACAGGTTTTCTCATCTGGCAGTTGACCTCAATACAATCGACACTGTTTATTTTCCAATACAGGTAAATCAACAAGGAGGTATAGAGTTATTAATCTAACATTTGCTATAATGAAGGCACAGAAGGCTAGTACGCTTGTCTTCCAGTATTTTAGTCTAGAGTCCGTAGGTTCGAGACACTGTAAAACATTTTTATAAACATTTTTCATGAATATGTTTAATTGTATCTTTTTTCAGCAATAACGCCGTGCAATTATTTGGTGACCTTGCTTTACGTTTTATGTGCATTACAGATTGTTTTTAAAGATAACATTTTGTTCATTTGAAATTTTGAAGTTATTTGTTACCTGCATTTTTTGATAAAGCATATTAAAAAAAAGATAGATAGCATAAACAAAACATAAAAAAATATATAATATAAAATAACACATCTTGAAAACGTAGAACTGATATATAAAATATTAGTAATGTATAACAATTAAATCGAATCCTAAATTAAAATCAGTCAGATGAAATTAAGGTTAATCAAGGTTTCGAACTTACGCCAGTCAGGGTGATGAACGATAGATATTTCCATACATTCAACCCACTAGACTATTTCGCCTACAAATGTTTATCCATAAATATTTTATCTATAATTGCATAGTGTCATTAGGCTAAATGTAGATATGATATGTTTCTGTCTGTGTAGATACTTTATCATAATTAACAATTTGTCATTATGAAAATTCCAGTCAAAATCAGTTACACAAAGTTCTTCTAGTACATTTAATTTAAGACATTTTTGAAGGACTTCCGTTGCAATTTTATATGTTACGCCGTTCCTGTTGTATTCAGACAAGGGCATCGGAAACTAATAATTACTTTACAATATAGCCCTAAGATAATTTTATGCCAGATTATCTTTGAACACCCGGCCTGGACTTAATGGACTCAACTGCCACATTATCAAAGTTTATTAGTAAGATTAATGTTATAAAATGTTATGTATACACTCGTGTGAACCAGATTGAAACCCTGAGAAAATATGGGGAAAAAACTTTGAAATAAACAGGCAAAAATCACAGTTGTGCTTTCTAAAATGCAAATATTAAATAGCTAAAATCACATTTTCATTAAGTTGATTTCAGATTGTACAGATCGTTTCGTCAATTTTGTCACGACATTATTCAATCAGATTAAATTTAAGAGAAATCTGATTGTAGACATATTTGTATTTAAATGAACGTGGAGGTCCTTTAAAACTTCAGTGTACGCTTTTTAGGCCAACAGATGTTCATGTCTAAAGGCAAACAATAAACAAAACAACTAAAGTTTTTAATATACATGTTAAACATTTCACGTCTAACATATCATCACAAAAGTAACCTTTTCTCAGTTTACTATAATGCTGAGTACTAGAATGCTGAGTATTATAATGCTGAGTACTAGAATGCTGAGTACTATAACGCTGAGTACTATAATGCTGAGTACTATAACGCAGAGTACTATAATGCTGAATACTATAACGCTGAGTACTATAACGTTGAGTACTATAACGCTGAGTACTATAACGCTGAGTACTATAACGCAGAGTACTATAATGCTGAATACTATAACGCTGAGTACTATAACGCTGAGTACTATAAGGCTGAGTACTAGAATGCTGAGTACTATAACGCTGAGTACTATAACGCTGAGTACTAGAATGCTGAGTACTATAATGCTGAGTACTAGAATGCTGAGTACTAGAATGCTGAGTACTAGAATGCTGAGAATAAATTCAAACATGTACTTAGAGGGAACCAACGCTGGTCAGTCTGACCATCAAATTATTTTTATAAACATTATGTAAATAGGCACACATTGTCATGTTTAGTCAGATGGTTAATTTCCAGCAATTAATGGTGGAGAAAGACCTCAGGTGCACACCTAACATTTTTCAGGCATTATGGGCACATGTGTAAAACCATGTACTTCCGGACTTCCGCAAGCGAGAGGGATGATTTCCTAACAAGAAATAATTCTACATTCATCGCGGGTATGGTTAAACATTTAAAAAACGTAGGAAAGTGTTTATGCAATAATGGTATAAAATTGACTGACAATGAAATCTGCGGGCTTGGTACCCTTTATTGTTACAACCGTGTGGTAGAATTTGTTGTATGTTATGCATGAAATGAATTCGAACTATCAACAGGAAAGTTATTGTTAGGGCATAACACTTACATCTGCATGATTTTTTTAGACAAGAAAATAATGGTTTTGTCCTTCAGAAAAAGTGAGTGAATTTAGATCTTTCTAATAAAACAAAACTATTTACCCAATGAATATTGCAATGCGGCGCTAAACACTTACTTTAAAGCTAATGTCTATGTAAATTTAATTGAAACAGGTATGTTTTGGGTGAACATGCTTCAATGTACACATCAAATGATCAAACACTTTGGAGTAGTAACTGCAACGAGAGCTAAATTTTTAACGATTTACAGCTAAAGTTAAATATGTTAATTTCTACAGTACATCTTACAAATTAGTATCGCCAAAAAACCCCTACTTTTTCATCTTAAGGACACATCGTTTAGCATTATTACAATACACAATCGGTATTGAAATTGTGATTCCAATACATGTGCTCATTAGATAAATCCTCAATATCTATGTGAAAATAAGGGGTGTGTTTTGTATGATTGCAACACTGCGAGTTGCTCTAATTAGTGACAAATGACTGAAACAATAGGAATTCGTACGTGACTTGGATAGACAAAACGACAGTGAGGTAACAATATATTCTTTTATTGTTTTAATTTATGTGTTGTAAGCTACAATATAGACTACCCATTTTATGAAAATCAAAGTGGAAGTTAGAAATAACAGAAAAAAATTAATTAGGTCATGAGTCATCATATACCTATCAAAATTTGTCATTAGTTTTCACGAGCTGTCAATTTTTTTATCTCTCTATTCTGTAAATGCACTGTTTTTGAAAGTATCTTGGTCGGATATTGTAGTGTGTAACTTACTTTACATTCCACATTAATATTTGGTCTTGAAATTGCTTTGTTGAGCTCACCAAAGTCACATATGAATGTCTATAGTTTTAGTTTATTATCTGTTATAAAGGTACCAAATCTCAATATTAAGATATACGAATTACTCCTTTCTGGTAGACAAAGGAAACTATTTGGTAGAATCATAACATAACGGTTTTTGGAAAGAATTGAATATTCTTTGGTTTTTTGTTATTCACCGGAAATTCAAAACGTGATATCACCTTAAGTGTCACGCATATTATCAGTGAATTTTCTCATATTTATTTCTGACCCTTTACAAAACAGAATTTTCAATTCTAATTTAAAAAAAATCACATAGTGTGATGTCTACGACTGTTTTTGCTATATCTTGTATTATGTAAAATGTAAGTTATCAAAGGTTTTGTAGCCTATATAATAATATACAGCTAATTTCCCTCTATTTATTGTGTGACTAATTAATGTATTTTGAGAGCTTTTACACGACTGTCACCATTAAATACCGCCCGAGTCTTACAGAATCACTTCATTTTTCACCTTTTACAGTTACTTACTGCTGAAAAAGGACTTTCTAAACTTCGAGAAAAGTGATGCAAATTTGGAGTAAAAAGAGTATGTAGATTGGGCCTACATGCGGTATATTCATTTTTCATTCTGGGGATATCTGCTGATAAAGCGAAGGAAGAAGAACAGAACGTGTTAAATTATTTTTTGTTAGATGAACATACTCGACATCACTACTGATTTCATTATCTTAAATGAGTTCTCCATTGTAAAGATAAAAATGAAAACAAGAGCTAGTTCCTGGTAACATGTATATATGGTCACTGTTTAAAACATCGCTCTAACATAAATGTATAAGATACATAGTTTTGAAATTTACTTTTTGTTCTTTAAATGAAACCTTACAGATAACATGGTGAGATAAAGTTAAATTCGTAAGCGTAAACTGAATGCTTCTGAAACATTACTGTTTAGGCAAATAAAATACCAAAAATACCATGCAGATCTATTCAATTTAATTAGATTGCTTCTTTGCTATACATATAATGTGTCGTTATGAGTATTTAGGCTCATGTATTAGCCAAGAATAACATTCCGTATTTGAAAGCTAATCCCATATATACTGATTCAAGAAAATCCATATGAACTTTATTTTCCAATAAAATGACATATTTCTGGTTAGCTGTGACTTTGCCCTGCCTTGATGGAGCAATTCAAACTGAGCTTTTATTTTCTAATAAACTGACTTACCTCTGGTCATCGGTGACTTTGTTCTGACCCGATGGAGCATAATTCCATTCAACTTCATCCGCGGAAATAAAATAGTGCCGATCTTTTGCCGACGTTGGCGTTGATACTACCAGGATGCACAGAAGAACAATTGGTCTTCCGACAGACATGTCTGTTTCACTTAAAGATAGTTAAAAATATGATAGACAAATAGTACAACCCATTTAATGCAATAGCTGATATTGGCTTTCAAGAATCATAAGAAAACCTCGGATTAAAATTAAAGACAAAAATATAAACATGTGTTGAAATAAGTATAACATATTACTTGGAGCAAGGGCATATAAAATAGTCACTGCCCTAACTAATCTTGTTTAATTTATATTACTTTCTGCTTCTATTAAGAAACCGGTTAAAACAAGACAAAGGTAGAGAGTATGCGGATTTCATCTTTCTACTTAAAATATCTTTGAGGACGTGATTATTACCAATATGATAAAACATACGGCAACTATACACAAGGCATAAAAATTCAAGTTTATCAAATCTGTCAATAAAACAAACACTGACGGCAAAAGATACGATTCTCCCGAAAGACAACAGAGTTACAGGATAAATATTTAAGATAATTCAAGCAAAAGAGCAGTGAAGACACTAAAGATTCCTTATAGTAAAACACTGCCAAAATGCAACGTTTATCTCTGAATACATTATGTTGAGCAGATAAGTAATAGTACATTATAATAACTGTCAAAAGAAATCAAAACCGAACTAGATCAAAGTGTTGGTAATACAAAGTTTAAAAACGGAATGAATAATTTTTTTGTAACGATATAACAGACATAACTTTCCAGTTTGCACTAGAATCTATAATCGACAAGGCTGGACAAAAAATTTACAAATTACTTCTAGCATAAGCGCTAAACATATGAAGATCATAGTGTATATGGCTACACAAAAATATAATCATACAAACAATATCTTAACACAAATTAATTCACACTTTGAAATAGATATGTAATCAAATTAAATCAAAGATATTAAAATTCCTGTCATTTTGGATATTCTGGTTAAAGAATATTATATATCTTACAATTTTACTCTTACAAATAAATGTTATTGACTTTTAAAATGAATAATCGTCAAACTTTTATCAAATAATGTCAAATTCAAATATTTCGAGAAATTTAAAAATGTTGAAATCATAAAATATAATTATAATAAAGTCAACACCTACCTAATTTGAACTCCTTCAGTCAAACTTTAATTTTAAGTTTGAACGTCTTTCGTATATATAGGGTATTGATGCAACTCTGTTAAAACTTCGTGACTGTTTCAGCGTGCCTTCAGCTACATCGTGACTTTTGAAAAACCGTTTTATGCAAATGACAATTTCAGTTTTCCTCGTCCTATATGGGCGGACGTAACAATTAGATTTGTTTTCATGTGATCAGGCGCTGATACAATTTCAACATAAGTATTTTGTTTTCAGAAACTATATATATATACTCTCATCATAATTTTCGTCTGGTTGTTCTAGATTTACCCAGGAAACAAACCTATTTCATCTGTTCTATGACATCTGTCAGGCACCAAGCCTCCGTTACACCAGGTGGCTTATATCAATATAACTGTCATTTAGGACGAAGAATTCAGAATTAGATATGGTGATATTTGGTCTAGATGGTTGTGACGCATACATTTGTACATCGATGATGTCATTATCTACTCTGAAACATGTAACGACCATCTTCAGATAATTGGAGCACTCTTCGATCGCCTTCTTGGCAAACTTATGAAAAGTGATATCAGTCATGTTACTACTTTGACCTTGTTCGGTCATGTTGTGGGACTGGGAAAAATAAATTTAACGAAGCTAGCTGTATTGCCTGTTTATAGATGTAAAAGACTTGGCAGGTTTTTTTTTTTTGTTTTTTTTTTTCGTTTTTTTTATTAAATTGTGAAGCAATATTTAAGTTATTAGAGAATCTTTGACAAAATTACTAAAAAGGGACCAATATCAGTTGGGAGAATCATGTGTAGGAAAGCAAACATTGACAGATTTGAAGCCATACTTACACACTCTACTCTTTAAAAGAGGTGTCAGTTCTTTTGGCACCAAACTTTTAAATAGACCGAAGATGGCTGTTACAAGGAACATGTGCTGTATACTTAAACCATCCATTTTGTCAAATAGTAAAAAGTACCAGAGGGAAATTATTCAACGATAGATAACTCTTTTATTGTTCTTCGTGGCCACGTCCTCACATCGTGTAGAGTGACATACACCAGGGAGATTTTTTTCAACGAAAGATTATTTCCCATGGGTATTGACTTCTAGACTGTTGTCTAAAATGAACTTTGAAATGTATATCAGGAAAATGTACAAAGGATGGTCGTTTGACATAATAGTCCGTCACTCTGACAAGACAGTATGCTACTTTGAGAAAAAAAGGATGGTCATTTAACAAAATAGTTCGCCACTCTGACAAGGTAGTATATACGCTGGACATGATAGCATGTTGTTTTGAGAAAATAGGGTAGTCGTTTAACAAATAATACGTCACTCTGACAAAATAGTACATACGTTAGACATGATAGCATTGTCAGTCACAATGATAACACAGTAGTTAACAAGACATAACAAGATCTTGAGAAGATACTACTCTAACTAAAGAAGATACCGCGTATTCACCTAACGTAAGACAGCTCCGGCGTTCCAAACTATGGAGCGGACAAAATTTACACTGCGAGAGAACTGTAATTTCAACCTTAAAAGTACTGTTTATGCAAGTTATGGATACAAATCAATTAAAACTTCGCGTGAGTTTCAAAAGTGCCCTCAGCTATATCGTGACTTTTGAAACAACAAAGTAAACAAAACTTTCAGTTTTTCTCGTTAAAGCACATGCGCCGATGAAGCAGTTAGATTTGCACTGCAATGTAATGTTCGAAAAAACCTTGAAAGTGTCATTTATTTTGGGTATAGATGCCAATCAGGTAGTACTACGTGCGAGTTTCAACGCAAACGTTTTTCAGTAAACAACCATTTCAATTTTCCTCGTTAGCCAGACCTGACCATGAGCCAGTCATATTTTACACATTGAAGATTCCAATGCATGTATATTCAATGTGTTTAGACTTGACATATTTGTTGACTTTAAGACAATTAGCATTTAACTTACTGTTTGTTTTGTGTTCGTTGTGGTCTTGCTGTTGTATGATGCATATGGTGTTTTCATTGCACATTTCCTTTAGGAATTATCTAAAATGTATCTACTATTATCAAAGAAATATTCATTGGGTACACCTTTCTTTTCGAAGACAGAAAGTGTTATCTATGTGAATTTATTTCTGTTTGTCTGACATACGGCTCAGTTTCTTTATTGGTGACCTCGTAGCTTTTTTATATATAGGGCAGTACGTTTTCATTTATGTTGGGCAGAAGGTTTTCAGTTACGTGGGATAGTAACTTTTCAGTTATGTGGGGGAAGGAGCTTTTCAGTTAAAAGTGCAAAGCAATATACCCCGCTTCTTCAGAAAGGGTCAGAACAATGCCGAAACATTTTTGTAGTTTACAACCAAATAACGATACATAATTTGGTCACAAGTACAAGTATTTAACAACTTTACTATAAGCTCTCATTTAAGGTTTCTGCAAACGGTGCTGACAGAAAAACGAATTGTTGGATTTTGGCTACTTTACAGCTTGAATAACAGAAAAATGCTTTGACTACTATTAAGGCATTGGCGTTGTTCCCGGGTAAAGCCATTGACCTTTCTTACGTCAGTTTTACCTTGCTGGGATTCGAACCTACAGTAGTGAGGGACAGATGATTGGAAGCAAGTGCCCTAAATTACAGATGTCAAAGTCACTCACCTGACCTCGACTGTTTGACCTTGAATTTATCATATAATTAAAAGGTGTTTTATGAAATTTAACAACTGTGTTTAGTACGAACCTATATACTAAAAAAGAAATTCATGAAGATCCGATCAAAATGTGATTTATGGAGTGGTAAGAAAAATATTAATCTATGATTGGATCTACCAGTTTGGATCATATGTCCATGTGACCCAGTTTTGCATCTGTCATTGAATTTATTAGGGAATTGATCTTGCGGAATTTCGTCGCGAAGCGACGAAAATCGGGATCGATCCCTCTACGGTAACATGCGATATATACTATCGAATTAAAAAATGTGGTCTTCCGCCACGTGCACAGAGCGTCTGACTTACGATTATTTGGAAGAATACGCTTTTCCTTGTGCGTAATAAGCGTCCACATAACTTGTCCGAACCGCAACATCTTGCACATCAGTACAAATATGTGCAGTATTTTTTATTCCAAAATCTACCTTTACATATTTCTGGGCAAGCTGATGGATTCCCGATTGAGGCATTGCTCTATTTCATATTAAGAAAGTACTTTACAGTTAAAACAAATACCTTCATGTAAGTTAAATCCATCAATTTGTTTTACGTTGCCATGGAAACAAACAAATGGTTATCATTTGAATAAATTCTTAGCACATTTTGAAAATTATTTTACCGCCTTAAACAGGACTTTTCAGATACAAATAACATGGAAACATAGTTGCTTTTCCCTTTAAACCAGTTTCAACTAGAACTGTCACAGGCGTGACGAATAACACCCCCATAATACGGCCTTGTCATAAAAGTATGGCAAATTTTAAGTTGGAAAGGGGCCGTAACTACGTAAACAAATTGGTGGTTTGTAGCCAAAGTCGAACTTGACCTGTATTTTATGATGTTTCACCCGTGTCAAGCCTTTCAAAAGTTATTGTCCGCGAACCAGTTTGGCAAATTCTATATCCCCACTCAAACTTCGTTTTATGGGGGTATAATTAACGATAACATGGTGTAATAGGCCTCAATTTCACCAAAAGCGTACATACAACTTGATAATGTCAGCTTTAACAAGAGCTGTCACTAATGGTGACGAAGCCCCCGCAGTGCCTTGATCTTTGACCTTGACCTTTGACGTGGTGACCCCAAAGTCAATAGGGGTCGTGTACTCAATAAGTACTATTAGCATGTGAAGTTTGAAGGTCCTGGGTGCAGTGGTTCGCGAGTAATGTGCCTTCATGCAAAAAGTTAACATTGGCCCTTGTGACCTTGACCTTTGACCTGGTGACCCCAAAGTCAGTAGGGGTCCTGTACTCAATAAGTACTATCAGCATGTGAAGTTTGAGGTCCTGGGTCAGTGGTTCGGGAGTAAAGTGCCTTCAAGCAAAAAGTTAACGTTGGCCCCTGTGACCTTTGACCCGGTGACCCCAATGTCAGTAGGGGTCGTGTACTCGATGAGTACTATCAGCATGTGAAGTTTGAAGGTCCTGGGTGCAGTGGTTCGCGAGTAAAGTGCCTTCATGCAAAAAGTTAACGTTGGCCCCTGTGACCTTGACCTGGTGACCCCAAAGTCAGTAGGGGTCGTGTACTCACTGAGTACTATCAGCAGTTGAAGTTTGAAGGTCTTGGGTGCAGTGGTTCGCGAGTAAAAAGCTTTCATGCAAAAAAGTTAACGTTGGCCCCTGTGACCTTGACCTTTGACCTGGTGACCCAAAAGTCAGTAGGGGTCGTGTACTCACTGAATACTATCAGCATGTGAAGTTTGAAGGTCCTGGGTGCAGTGGTTCGCGAGTAAAGTGCCTTCATGCAAAAAGTTAACGTTGGCCCCTGTGACTTTGACCTTTGACCTGGTGACCCCAAAGTCAGTAGGTGTCGTGTACTCACTGAGTACTATCAGCACGTGAAGTTTGAAGGTCCTGGGTGCAGTGGTTCACAAGTAAAGTGCCTTCATGCAAAAAGTTAATGTTGTGACTAACGAACGAACGAACGAATATGCCTCACTTCGGGGGCATAAAAATGTCAAACGATAGAAATAAGGTGCATATTGACAAGTTATATAGTGACAGAAGTTGTCAAAAATTTCCTTTAGATTACCTCCCCTGATAATTTTGGTTTTTCATGAGTTATCGCCCCTGAAAACTAGAAAAAAATGATTTTCTCCTTTTCCCTACTGGGAATTTTAGATTTCTTTTTGATATTTGTATCAGAATCATATAATGCAGCTTTCAACCGCAAAATTTTCTCGAAACTCAAGTTCAGATTCTCATAATCAAAGAAATTATGTATTTCCCATAGGCATCAATGTTAACTTCAATACCGATTATCTCCCCAAAAGATGATAAAATCTCTCGGTGAAAAGTTTTTAATTTTGAATGTCTTTAAAGTGACCAAATTTCATTTAAATATTACCATCCAGTTACAAGATATGAAATATGGCTATTACACCATGTTATCCTTAAGACCTAAATATCATAAATAAAAACCTTTCGGCTAAGTTTTATGTAGATCAGGGAAAAGCTTTGAGCTTTCAAGAGTTTACGTAGTTTTTCCATTATTTAACACTTTGGCCACGATTTTGACCTTTACCTTGATCATAATGACAAACATTCTAACCATGTTTCATATAGATCAGGTTCAATATTTGGCCTCTTAGTTACAGTTTTTCTATGGTTTGGTTTTGTGACCCAGCGTTTACCCCATATGACACAGTTCCAAATTTGTTTGATTTTATTGATGCAAACATTCTGATTAGGTTTCATTAAGACTGTTAATGATGAGTATTGTGCTCAAGTCGAAATAAACTATATGTTCTGTTCTGTTAAAAAATTGTGACCTCTGGAGAGTTTACAGTGACACTGGAGATGACGGAAGACACTGCATCATCATTACTACACTAATTCTTGCTTATCTTCAACCTTTGGTTCAGGTGAATTAAAAACAGTTAATAAAATAAATGACACTTTAGTTGGAGTGGTTTTGTAAAAAATTTATTCTATAAATAAGAATATATTACAATTCAAAACAGTATATGTACTGGTAAATACTATTTTCTGAACACCACACACTGAATATGAAATGTTCATGAATTTTTTACAGTCTTTAAAAACAAAAGTGAGCAAACTAATGGAAACAAACAGTACAATAGCTGCATGTAGATGGTCAATGAGAGTTAGATGTAAACAATGAGAAGTAACAAGAGCTGTCAGAGGACAGCAACGTTCGACTATTCAACAGCCTGGTCTCTTGAATGAACATCAAAATCGAAAAAGGGGCATAATTTTGTAAAAATGCAAAACAGGGTTATAGACCTTGTACAATGCATATCAGCTCATGACAGTGGACAATCCATTCCCATCAGTAGGTACTGAGATACCAGCTTACTTACAAAAACTTAACTAAAAACAGCTAAGTTGACAAAGGGGCATAATTTTGTAAAAATGCAAAGTAGAGTTATGGAACTTGTGAAGAGCATGTCAAATCATCACAGTGAACAAGTGTGTGAAGTTTCAACCCATTAGTGGGTACTGAGATACCAACTTTAATACAAAAACTTAATAAAAATTTCTAAGTCGAAAAAGGGGCTATATTTTGTAAACAAGAGCACCTTGCGGGTGCTGACGCTCATCTGATTTTTTTGTATAATAGAAAAATTGTCCTACCCATGAGTTTCTAAGTCCAAAAAGGGCCATAATTCTTGCAAAAAGCAAGATGGAGTTATGTTTCTTAATGTACAGAGTCAGCTTATGATGGTGAACAACAATTGCAAGTTTCAAAGCAATAGCTTTGATAGTTTAGGAGAAAAGTTTACCTAAACATAAAACTTAACCAATAAATCTGATATTTTCTAAGTCCAAAAGGGGCCATAATTCTTGCAAAAAGCAGGACAGAGTTATGTTTCTTGTTGTACAGGGTCAGCTTATGATGGTGAACAAGTGTTGCAAGTTTTAAAGCAATAGCTTTGATAGTTTATGAGAAAAGCTGACCTAAACATAAAATTTAACCAAGAAATCTGATTTTCTAAGTCCAAAAGGGGCAATAATTCTTGCAAAAAGCAGGACAGAGTTACGTTTCTTAATGTACAGGGTCAGCTTATGATGGTGAACAACTGTTGCAAGTTTCAAAGCAACAGCTTTGATAGTTTAGGAGAAAAATTGACCTAAACATAAAACTTAACCAAGAAATCTGATATTTTCTAAGTCCAAAAAGGGCCATAGTTCTTGCAAAAAGCAGGATGGAGTTATGTTTCTTGCTGTACAGGGTCAGCTATTGATGGTGAACAACTGTTGCAAGTTTCAAAGCAATACCTTTGATAGTTTAGGAGAAAAATTGACCTAAACATAAAATTTAACCAAGAAATCTGATTTTCTAAGTCCAAAAGGGGCCATAATTCTTGCAAAAAGCAGGACAGAGTTATGTTTCTTGTTGTACAGGGTCAGCTTATGATGGTGAACAAGTGTTGCAAGTTTTAAAGCAATAGCTTTGATAGTTTATGAGAAAAGCTGACCTAAACATAAAATTTAACCAAGAAATCTGATTTTCTAAGTCCAAAAGGGGCAATAATTCTTGCAAAAAGCAGGACAGAGTTACGTTTCTTAATGTACAGGGTCAGCTTATGATGGTGAACAACTGTTGCAAGTTTCAAAGCAACAGCTTTGATAGTTTAGGAGAAAAATTGACCTAAACATAAAACTTAACCAAGAAATCTGATATTTTCTAAGTCCAAAAAGGGCCATAGTTCTTGCAAAAAGCAGGATGGAGTTATGTTTCTTGCTGTACAGGGTCAGCTATTGATGGTGAACAACTGTTGCAAGTTTCAAAGCAATACCTTTGATAGTTCAGGAGAAAAATTGACCTAAACATAAAATTTAACCAGGCAACGCCTACACCGACGCCAACACAAATCAAGTGATGACAATAACTCATCATTTGTTTTTTTCAAAAAATCAGATGAGTTAAAAGGCAAAATAGTTATGTAACCTATGCAATGTGAGTCAGTTTATCACAGTGAATAAATGTGTGAAGTTCCAATCCATTCACACAGTCGTTAGGAGACAAGGGGTAATAATAAGAGGTGAAATAAATGACTAGAAACAGGACAAGGTGTAAGTAGACAGTAAACAATTTAGAAATTCTGAACATAAGTTTATATAAGTTCTGCCAAATTAGTTTTGCCAATATATTTCTTTAGTATAATTTTTCAAATGCGCAATATTAGTAAGTGCGCAAGTTTTTTTGTAGAACTATAAGCTAAAACAAATGTATAAAATTTTGTAAACAGCTGGTAAACTTGGTAATTACATAACAGTGGTTTTAATAGTGGAGAATGTTTGTCACAAATAGGAAAATCAATCAAAGACTTCATGTTTTCCATATAAGAAAAACTGATAATATGAAGTTCAGGGATTTCAACATCAATATGTAATATTTACAAAAATATATAAATTAATAACTAGCTTTATACTTATTACAAAAGTGTTAACCTTTAGCCTTCTAAATTTCTAAGATGGACTGGTTCATCATTCAGTTTGAGCAGTACCGCTTATTATTCAAAGGGAAGTTTACTGAAAAATTATTGACTGAATAGCTAACAGTGCAGACCATGATCAGCCTGCATGGACGTGCAGACTGATCTTGGTCTGCACTGGCCGCAAAGGCAGAATTACTTGCCGCTAGCAGGCTAAAGGTTAAAATGATATTATAAAACAAATATAGCCATAAATATGCACAGTAATGTACATGAAAACATAACAACAAATTTATGCCCAAATGTAGATCAACAGAGCTTTACTATATAATGATTCAAAATCTACAAGACACAGAACTTTTCTTCTAGTACCACTTGTTTAAAAATATAGAAAGAATGGAATATTTCCCAATGGTAACAATAAGTAACATCAATGTAAGATGCATGTTTTCACTAATTCTAACCTTCACATAAATGGATGCATTTCTTATGCAAACAGGACTAATCACTACGGACCCCACAAAGGAAAGCAAAAAGAAAATCACAAACATAAATCTCATGTAATACTGCCAGCAAATACTTCAGCTTTACAAAACTGTATATTATATAAATCTTAAAGAATAATTTAAGCAGCTTTTACTACTTTAAAATCAGACAATTGTGTAATGCTAAAAGTTCACTACTTCAAATACTGGCATTAGTATGCATGGCAGAATATTCACAAATTTGTGAAACACACAAGACAATTTATAACAAAGCCACTTTCACATATATTTATTTTCACGAATGGGACCAGTCTGTAAAAAAAATTGTGAAAATATCTTATTCTACAGGAATTTGACAAGAGTATAATTAGAGATATTACATATCCCTTGAATTACTCTTGTCAAACAACAAAATTCTGCATCTAAAAACACTGACCAGGAGTCTTCTCTAAAATATATTTTACAAACAAACAAACACCACATGATTTCACTAACAGATACTACAACCTTTGTAACAGAAGTAACAAGAACAAACAATACACTTTTGGCACTTCTTACACAAAAAACTGGCATGACTTTGTTTTCTATGAAATCTGTATCAAAACATATTTCTGAAATATAAGCCTGTCCTGTGAGGGCTTATTAGTTATACTTGATATTGGTACCCTGATTTTGTGCTATAAACAGTGAAAATGTGACAGCTCTAATGTTACAAGTGGACACATTTGTAAACCAGTCTGTGCAAAATAAAAGGCTGTTTGAAAATGTTTTGCTTGAATAGACTGATTCCAGACTGCTTTTTCCGCAGTGATATACACATAGTACTTTCATTGGCTATTACACCATTACCTGACAACTGTTTATCTTTGACAGTTTTTATTCTTTTGCTGTTCAACACCTAACTATACTTCTCTAGTTTCCTCAAAACCTACTATCAAGATCAACTACTGTATGTACTGTGCAGGTGATAGATCTACAAGTAAGGAAATTCCAGGAGATCAGGCTTTTGCTCTTACACAACACTACCATCAGACAGTACAGTATACACTGCTATTTTCTGCCTAAGCATGTAGACTTTGGGCCCTTTTAAGCCACAAAAATGATCAAATATCTTGTATTTGACCTTTAGAAATGTAGTATGTACAGTATTTTCCTCTAAATCTATGGTCAAGGTCACAGCAATATGTGTTCCTTCTAATTTTCTATTTAATTCATATTATTCATGTGATACACAATCAATCAATCATCTTGTTCAAATATTTTGTGTGATATTCAACATTTTCTGCCAATTACACTGTCAAAACCATTGATCATGTACCCTTAAAATCTACTGTCAAGTTCACAATACTTTTGTCAGTTTTAAAATTCCCTCCAAATTTACTGTGTTAAAGTCAGATAAACAACTTTTCTCAGAGTGTTAAGTTCAAATAGACCATACAAATTGCAATATTTCCTCCCAATATGCTGTTCAAAACCACTATCAAAATGGCATTTTTATTCTTGTTACATTAATTCACTTGAATCCAACAAATAACTGTCTAAGTGGCATTATTTACTCTATTACAATATATTGGTATCCTTCAGATTGCTGTCTAGTTCACATTATTTGCTCTAATAAAACATACTGGAATCCAACAAATTACTGTCAGGTTCACAATGACCACTCTTTTAAGATGTACTGGAGTCCAATTACTGTCAGGTTCAAATTATTCCCTCTACTATAATGTACTAGAGTCCAGTAAATTACCGTCAGGTTTACTTTATTCACCCCACTATAATGTTTTTGTTTTTCATCCCACTATAATGTACTGGGGTCCAATAAATTACTGTCAGATTCACATTTTTCAATCTATTACAATGTACTGGAGTCCAACAGATCAAGTTCATTACTTTCTGCACATGATTGTTGTGGAGAAGGTATAGTCCAGTTCCTAATCTGTTGATTAATGTCCAATAACTGGCTGTATAACAAACCAATATCGAACTCAACCTTTGTCAATACAAATACACCTGAAACAGAGAAAAAGTATATTATTTTGTTGCGTTTAGAGACACAATGGCACAATTAAGGTCATATTGCAACTTTTCCAGCTTTATGATGGCATTTTATAGTGTCTTCGTATCAAGAATTAATAAATGTTGATTTTCTCAATTTAACAACTTAATATCTACAGTGTTAGAGTGTGTACTAGATACACATCTAGAAATATGCACTTTTCCTTTCACTGATAAGAACTGTACCGGAAACATGGCAATATCTTTACTGCAGAACTGAGTTACTCTTGCATATTCATTAAAACATAGCTAACAAGAGCACTGCAATGCGAAGCATATACACCCGAAGGTATGACCTTTGACACCTATGTGTGACCTTGACCTTGTAGCTAACCTTCCAGAACATGCGCTCTACACAACGACTTGATGTGGTGAACATTTGTGTCAAGTTTCTTCAAAATTATTCAAAGGGTTCAAGAGTTATAGAGCAATGACATTTAACCCCCGTGACCTTGAAGCGACACATCCAGAACATGCGCTCTACACGTCATCTTGAATGTGGTGAACATTTGTGTCAAGTTTCTTTACAATCTTTCAAGCAGTTCGAATGTTACAGAGCGGACACAAAACACACTCATATGACAATTGAACCCCAAGTGTGACCCTGACCTTGAAGGGAGCCATCCAGAACATGCGCTCTGCAAGTTGTCTTGATGTGGTGAACATTTGTGTCAAGTTTCTTTAAAATCCTTCAAGGGGGTCAAGAGTTACAGAGCAGACACTCATATGACCTTTGACCCCTCTGACCTTGACCTTGAAGTGAGCCATCCAGAACATCAGCAAGAAGTTTTTCATACTAAGCTGAAACATAGTAAATACTTGTACCTGTTTTCTTTTCTGCCATTTCTATACAGAACACATTGAGCAAGGTTACCACATCATCGTCTTGTGTTTGTCCAAACATGTCACCTGGCCACATTGTTCTGAAATGTTAGATAATACTTACATGTAACAAGCATGAAATAATAAAGTGTGTTGTGTTTGCTTATAGAAAATACATCTATATCATGTTTGTTTGACAACCAAACCATACATGAAAATGTACGTCAAATGTGAGACAAGATTAATAAAGCTCATTTTTAAATCACTTCACTATGTAGTTATACCCTGCTCAAGTCCTAAATATGGTTGAACTAAGCTTAATACTGGTGAATGTGTAGTGATTTAACAGTCTGTATGTTTACAAATACTAAAAAATTGTACTTCAAATTTCAAGTAAATATTACAAAAACTTCATTTAGTGAAAATCCCAATTCAATTGGTTTTGATTTTCTCTCCAAACTGGAAGAAAGTCTCAAAAGCAAAATGAGCCGTGCCATGAGAAAACCAACATAGTGAGTATGCGACCAGCAAGGATCCAGACCAGCCTGCGCATCCGCGCAGTCTGGTCAGGATCCATGCTGTTCGCTTTCAAAGCCTATTACAATTAGAGAACCCGTTAGCGAACAGCATGGATCCTGACCAGACTGCGCGGATGCGCAGGCTGGTCTGGATCCTTGCTGGTCGCATACCCACTATGTTGGTTTTCTCATGGCACGGCTCAAATATAAAACAGCTTCAAATGTTTTGATATTTACACACCTGAAAGACCTGACTAGCTGTACAGCTTTCTGGTATTGCTGGCTTTTGATATACTCAGAAAGACTGGAGAATGCATCTTGTTTTGTGATTGTCTTTGGTGAGTCAACATTCAATGGTGATGCCTGGCCATTTTCTAGCTCAGACATTGCTGCAGTTACTTCCCCTTTAATGTTCTCCACTTGTCCAGAAATGTCATTCACCTAGAGAAAGGAATTTATACAAACAGTGTACAAACAAATCTGCTGTTTAATAGTACAGTTCAAGCTCATTAACACATGTATAAACAAATTTGCTGTTTAAGTTAAGGTAGTTCTGCACGTTTGGATCGAAATTTTTTCTACAATGTAGAATTTGATTAAACTGTGATCTTTCAAACCTTCCGAATATACTGAGAAAATTCAGCAAATAAAAAAGATAGGGTCGTGTGCTTGATTTCTTGCTAGACTGATTTGAAAAATTTCGACCTCACGCAATTTTTCATAATGGGACTCTATGGGAAAAACGCAATTTTCATAACATTTTCGCGAATAGAAATTTTTCTTTAATGTAGATTTTAATGAAACTTCTCACAGTCGTAAATAAACATATGACCTATAATATGGTGAAATAAAATGTATAGGTCCGTGTGCTTATTTTTGAGATATCTGGCTATGATTAAAGTGAACTGCCTATTTTAAGCTAATTTTAAGACATTATTCTGAATTATTTAACGTGTAAGATGTTTAATATCATATTTTAATTTTAGAAAGATAGTAACAGTGCCATTTCAGTATACTTACTCACGGGTTGCCCTTAACTCATAAACTGATTTTCGTTTCCGTACGCCAAATCCAGGCATTATTCTACGTTTTCCGGATAAATGACGTTACACCATCACTTCCGGTTTATCAAACGTGCAAAACTACCTCAAGCTAAAGCACACAACTTACGGTAAAAAATATACACGTCATTCCTCATTATGCTTCATTTTATCATTATTTCTTTTTATACTGATGACTTATTGTTAACTGTAAAGCCTATCCTAGTTTTGAGACATTATGTATGTCAATAAGGTATTTATAGTCTATGTTTTCTAGAAGGTTCCATCAACATGTGGTTTACATTATTTTAAAGTCTGGGTTATTCTGGATTTTTCTAGAATCTCCTCTTTATTCTTGGCGATACATGGAAGTGCTGGAACTTACCATGATGCTTTAAATAAGAAGCTGTCCGAGGACAGGGCAGAACCAAAATAGGATCTTACTGAAAAGCTTTCCCATATTTCTGAGAAAAGTTCAACTGCAGAATGTACATCTGAATCTTTGATACTAGAATAAATTGTACCATTACTTGATTTATTTTGATCAAAGTAAACAAATTTGTATATTTAACAAGACGTACAATATCAGCTGAGTAAAGCCACCTACAGTTAGTTAAATGAGCTTACCTGAGAAGCTGTCTGAACAAGCTTGAAACAGTCTAAAAGTTTAATGAAACTTTCAAACAACATAACAAGCTGAAAGATTAGCTTATACAGCTTCTGACAAAGGTCCAATTTCTGAAAATACAAATAAGTATTTTGTATCTACATTAAAAAACTAAATAAAAAAGTTTAAACATTTTTCAAAATCAAATTGCATTTGACTATGGAGGAAAAGTACCTGGTATCCTACAGGTAAATATTAAACTGTACTTACATATACGAGCTCATGAATGACCTCAATCTTATCCACTTATTAATAACTAATGCACCCCTTTTTTAAAAGAAGCTAGAGCTATCACAGAATGTGATTAATATTCCAGCGATACTGTTTTGTCACAGGAAATACGGGTACTGAACTCTGTAACATTTACCAAAAAACTACACTTTATAATAATCATTTGTATGAAGTTTCATTGGAATCACTGTAAAAGTGCAGAAGAAGTTAGAATAACAGACTGACCACAAGATGGAGAGCAAGATGACTCTATATAAGTGACTTTAGACTTCTTTGGTGAGGATGTAATCAGCAAAACACGAACTGGTACTTAACTGAAATATTAACCCTTACCCTGCTAAATTTCTGTAATGAACTTACCCATCTTTCAATTTGGATGGTACCATTACATGTTAAAAGGGGTGCTTTGGATGATTACATGTTAAGAGGGGTGCTTACCAAAAGTATACTGATCGAACGGCGAACAGTGCAGATCATGATCTACACTGGTGGCCAAGGCAGAACCATCCGTGTCCATGATAAGGGTTAACAAAGTTTTCTGTAATATTACCTGTTCATCACTACACTTTATTGGAAAGCTTCCACCATCACCTAGAGACTGTTGTTTGATAGAAACTTTGATTTCCTCCAAACTCTGAAACAACATGATATGAAACTAGAGCTGCTTTTGAGAAAAGCGCATGTCTCCCACAACTGCCTAATCATCTAGATTGGTATTTCTTCTCCATTATGTATCTGAGTCAACCATGCACCCAAGACCTGTATCACTGACATCAGTATTTTTGGTTCAAGGGCCATAATTCTGAAGTGCCTTGGCTGATTTGGTTAGTTATCAAACCTGGCCGAGGACTTACTGGCAAAAACATTTTGTTCAAGTTTGGTGAAGATCGGATGAGAAATGTTCGACTTAAAAGAGTGCGGACAAGATTTGTGACAGACAGACAGGAGTATATCAATATGTCTCCCACCACAGTGGTGTGGGAGACATAACTCTGCAACACATTTCATAGTTTTCATAGTTTACTCTCATAACACTAAATCATTTCAGTCATTGTTTTCTTGAGTTTTAAAGGGTTTAAGTTGCATAAATGGTAAGAAACTGATTCCACTTGAGATTTAAAGCTTGAAAGTACACAAGCTTTAGACAGAATGGCCGTCATTTCAAGAATAATAATTGAGATCTTGTAAGGAAGCATTCAAATCTCCTAGAGGAATACTTGTTAGACTCATTTAATTACTTATAATTTACTGGCCATGGTTTTAGCCTTATTATCAAAGATTTGTTTCAGAAAAATATCTCTAAAAGTTTTCTTACACTATCACAACCATATATGATCAAGCCATAATTATCATAATTACAGAATATCCTTATGAAAAAGTTTTATCCACCAAAACTGATATACATGGTTGTAACAAACCTGTTCAGCTTGGTCCTTCGTTGTACAGTAGGTCTCAAAACATTCCTGCATCTCTAACAAGCAGTACTTGTGCCTATCAACCACTCTACTTCCAACCAACTGTAAATATACCATATGTAAAATAAAGAATGCCTCATGCTTTCCTGCACATCTAACACAGTACTTGCTCCAATCCACCACTCACACTATTTCCCACCGGCACATTATTACAAATAATCCCCTTTAACCCTTAGCCTGCTAAATTTCTAAAATGGAATGGTCCATCATTCAATTTGGGCAATACCATTTATTATTAGAAGGGGTGATTGTTGAAAATTTACTGACTGAATAGCGAACAGTGCAGACCATGATCAGCCTGCACGGATGTGCAGGCTGATCTTGGTCTCCGTGCAGGCTGATCATGGTCTGCACTGGTCGCAAAGGCAGAAATATTCGCCGCCAGCAGGCTAAAGGTTAAAGTGTTTCAACCAGTTATCATAGTAGAACCATCAAATGATCTAAGAATAGCATGAATGCATATATCTTTTATCAAACTGTCACAGAGAACAAACGCCCCACCCAGGGACTGAACTCACGACCCCATGATCTGTAGATCTGCACTCTCCCTATTAGGCTAAGCAGGCAGGCTGTTAGAGGACGAATACATTCAGACTTCTACTTGTATCAACACACAAAACTTTCTTTTCACCCACTAACAGAACTTGCAACTTCTGTACTGAAAAGTTTTGTACTGTGATACCCAAACAAACCCTTAAACCCAGACAACACTACAAACAGCTGTAAATGAAGTACTTATATTAAAATGGTATATGCATGTGATTCTTAAGTACCATTACAATTTCAGTGGAGAAACATGAAAGAGATATGAAAACTACTTACCACATCAGTTTCAATGAAAAAATAAGGACATTCTAGATGTGTGAACATTGTATCCAGTGTCTGCAGTAAGCAATGTTAAGGCAAAAATAAACACTGAACTATGAAACACAGCAACTTTCTGATAATACATCCATGTATCAAACTATGCAATTGTTTATGTCTTATACAATTAATTTACACAAAACATTACTGCAAACAATCCCTCTGTCTTAAATATTTTTCACAAGAATCAGTCCTGTCTTTAAAAAGTACATCTGAATTTTTTTTTGTTAAAACCTATCTCTACCATGGAACCAAACGGTTTCCAATAAAATCTATCTTTACAAAGGCTACATTAATAGTTTTCATTAACCCTATCACTACAAAGGCTAGTAAAAGGTTTCCACTAAAATCTATCTTAACAAAGGCTACAAATTTTAAAATGGTTTCCACAAAAGCCTATCTTTACAATGGATATCCAAACAGTTTTCACCTATAAGGCTATACTAATGGTTTTCACAAAGGCCTATTTTTACATTTTTTAAGGCTATAATACATGGTTTTCCGTTAAACCTATCTTTACAAAGATTAAACAGTAAGTTTTCTCAAAAGTCGATCCTTACAAAAGCTACACAAATGTTTTTATCAAAGCCTATCTTTACAAAAGTTATTCAAATGTTTTGTTTTTTTTAAAGATAATCTTTACAAAGGCTACACAAATAGTTTTCATAAAAACCTATCTTTACAAATCTATAAAAATGGTTTTCACAAAAGCCTATCTTTATAAAGCTTCATGAATAGTGTTAACAAAAGCCCATCTTTACAAAGCTACATAAATGGTTTTCACAAAAGCTTGTCTTTACAAACTGAAATAAACTGTTTTCACAAAAGCCTATTGTTACAAAGGCTATATAAATGGTTCTCACAAAAGCCTAAATGGTTCTCACAAATAAAACTATGTTTACAAAGGCAATCTAAACCATTTTTTTTACTAAACCCTATATTTTTGTTTTTGTTTTAGTTGGGTTTAACATCACACTGACACAATTATAGGTCATATGGCGACTTTCCAGCTTTGATGGTGGAAGACAACAGGTGCCCCTCCGTACAGTGGGCACCTAGGTAGAACAACCAAACTTCTGTAAGCCAGCTCAATGGCTTCCTCTCATGAAGAATTCAATGCCGCAAGTGAGGTTCGAACCCAGATTGGTGAGGGGCAAGTGATTTGAAGTCAGTGACCTTAACCACTCGGCCATGGAGGCTCTCTTTTTAAATGCTAACCAAATAGTTCTCACAAAATTCTATCTCAACAAAGGATATACAGCTGTGCACCAATGTTTTTCAGTCCCTCTGTTTTGGAAATGTAATACACTGCATCTTTTGTTAATGTTGCAAGTCTTCTCCTAAGCTCCTGTACAAGAAAAAATCATCCAGTATTATCCAATATATTACTTAACTTAACACAGACAACCCTTTAAAGCTCCCCTATTTTCTAGCATTATCTATACATAGTTCCAATATATTGCATTCAAACATTGTTGTTTTGAAGGTTTTCTATTACCTTCACCACCAGTATTTTCAAGACACAATAAGGCTTCTAACTTATAATCTTATACTGTCTCAAAATGGTTTTTATTACATTTCCAGGCCTCGACCTTAACTTTTTTCAGCAGTTGCCAGCAGGTCCACCAACTGCTAAAATCTAGTGGACCTGCTCAGACTTTAGTGGACCTCCAATTCTATCACATAAATTGTGATGTTGTAGACATCATAACTTCATATGACTCAAAGAAACAGGACTTACTTCTAAAATAATTTAAAATGGAAGACTGTAGCAATCTGTTATCCCAAAAAATAATTATTTTGAAAAGTGTCCCAAAATATGGACACAGTAATCATCATCCTCCCGACCCGTGTTGAAAGTGGAAAAAAAACATCAACAATTATCGGTAATAATTCTGATGATAAACTAAGTAATTGGCCTTGTTTTCATCATCAATTAACACTCCCTCAAACAGCTAAAAGAAGTGTGTCCGTTATTGTGGCATCTGAAGTGGAGATCAAAGCGGTATAGTTTCCCCGAGATTGTCATGGCATTACGTCATGTTTTCGCGCCATGTGACACACCACTGTCTGATCGTACTTTCTCGATTCCTTTAATTGTTGAGAAGAAATCAGTAAAAAAGTTTTTTCTTTAATTTTTTTAAAAGCGAATGTGCAATATCCCGAATAAACTGACATGTAAATGTGTCAAACCGTGAACGATGATAGTGGATGTCCTACCTCTGTGACCTATTTGCCCTCAAGAAATTTACATTACTGTTTGAGAAGAATATCTAACAAAGTGTTGTGTCAAAAATACATGTAAAAGAATCATTTAAAACTTACTAAAAACCGCAACAACATCATACTGCTTTATTTCAAAACCACATTTCTATTTACGTTCATGAGGTCACGTAACCTATTCTGCCGCGCTAACAGAAATCTGTTTGCCAAAAATCGTTTTACTCCATGTATTTAAATTGCTGCCGCTTTTTCATTATTTAAGATTTTTTAATTGTGTTTTTTGTACTTTCTGGTCAAAAGTCTGAATTTTATTACTATAGTACGTACCATTTATTTACTTTAAGAAAGAAATAAATAATCAAGATTGCGCTGTTGGAAATTTTACAAAACATTATATTATGAAAATTTGATCGTTTTTAAAGAATTTTGCCTACATTCCTGTCGATATCTTATTAAAATTGTTATAGAATTCAAACTGTATTAGTTCTCAAGCCGTGTTGAAAATTTGAAGCGATTATATTAAAAAATGAATGCAGTATGCGTGTTTTTTGTGTCAAAAGTAACCGCAATGTAAATTAGATATTACGATAGGGCGCACGTGCTAGTGGAATGGAAAATTACCAGCATGACGTTTTGATATTTTTAGAATTCGCGGGTAAATTCCAGTCAATCCAGGTAATTTTGCCTGATGTAATTTCTCAATTTGGTAAAGTTACCACGTAAAAACCACTCGCCCGATCGGTGGAGTAGTCCATTCGTGTTATACTGACTTTAACTTGCCAATGCTTATAACTGTAGAATGCCTTACTTAAGGCAAAATCAACTTTCGTTTTGTGAATTCGCCGATATGGGTACGATTGTTCCTCCTATTTTTCACTTTTAAGGGTTTTATTTTATTTGAAGAGCGTGACTGAAAATTGGTTGACCGTCGGTCTACCCAACTTTTGATAGTTAGTAGACCTGCCGATATTTTGGTTGCGTCGGTCCAACGGTCCACCGCTAAGGTCGAAGCCTGATTTCACTGTACTTACTGTTCTTATTATAGTCAATGTTTAAATTTGATAAGAGTGGAACAGAAGTACAAAATACCAGTAGATGTTGCATGTTTTTGTAACATTTGATCACCATGTGAACCAGGAGGCAAATTCTTCGGGCATTTTGTTCTCTACCAACGCAGCCTCAGCATTTCCGTTCTTCTCGGACTGAACTCTGACACACTAAAATCATAGAATTGTTCTCTACCTGAAGTAACTTGGTTCCAAGATTATAAAAGTGAGTTTGGATACCAGTCTCAGAATTCTACTTTGTCACTGGTCAATTTCAGAATTCTGCTTTGTCATTCAATTTGGTCAATTTCAGAATTCTGCTTTGTCACTGGTCAATTTCAGAATTCTGCTTTGTCACTGGTCAATTTAAAGACTGACCTGAAAATCAACCAATCATTTGCTGGAGCTTTGAAGCTGGTCACCAATCTCAATTTTATGATCTTGGATTTGTACTAAGAAGTCTGATCAAGACTGGTTGAGACCGGATGACAATTACCAAAACTAAAAAGATACAAAGTTTTTTCGGAAGAAATATGAACATTAGACAGCTACATACTCTGTACAGCCTGGGAAAGATCTGTGACGTATAGACTGTATTGGTAACAGATGACTCGGAGATGACCTTTGACACATGTTGTTTCCACATTTCATCCACCTCCTCACCTTGGTTCATCAAGTACACATAACTGATGAGAAAGTTTGGGAATGTTACTGAGGAAGCACTAGCTCCAAGGTCAACCAAGTCTGGATCATCACTGCAGATACTGTCAACACTGTGTCTGAAATGAATGGGAAAATGTTTTTTTTCTAACACATGTAGTATAGTAAATTCTCTTGGTTCATTTGGTTTCATAAATTGTAAAATCTTTTTATATATCATAAAAATGAAGTTACTTGATTTTGATCAAAACAGCTATTTTGTGTGGGTATGAATTCACAGTGTTCAACTTTTTAACACAAATGGAAATTTCCTTGTTTGCCGGATTTAATTTCGTGGACTGATGTAACCAAGAAATCCAGGCAAATCAGACCCCAATGAATATTTTAGACCCCAATGAATATTTCAAAGTAACTCTGTATTATATTGCTTTTGAGTTTTATTTTACGGCATCCTCAATAAAAAATTCATTAACATTTTCTGACTATACTGAATGTAAGTGAACTCATGTCTCATGAAAATGTAATAAATTTTTTTACAGAGAAGTATAAATTCTGAAATTAATCTTATGACTTTGATTCAACTTTTGTTTAACAAAATTCGAATTTTTTTCACCATCATCCCCATTAAAACAATTATAAAATTGCATATTTGAATCACTGGGTACTACCGGATGGGTACAGAGTATTACCAGTACTATCACAGGCACTACCTGTAGTTAGACATCCACTTTGACATCGATTCCATCAAATGACAAATAAATAAAGTGACTATCTTCTTTTACTGCTTCAGTTTAATGATTATTTTCAAACAAACGACTGTTTTCCACTCAAGGAACTAATTCCTTATAATTCAGTCAAGGGTTTATTTACTGCAATGAATCAATCAAGAGAATATTTCTTACACAGATTCAGTTAAGGGACTATTTTCTTGTTCCTCCATCAGTCCAGGATTCTGTATAACAATTACACTGCTTGCACATGGTGTTACACTTCTATGATGGGGCTCCTCAGGTGTCGATGAAACAGACTGAATAAAACAGGAAATTCACAAAAATCAAACTCATGCTTAGAAAATGATTGCTTTGTCCAAGTCTTAACACTTAAGACTTCTTACTGTCTCTTTTTTCAGTGAAATATTTGCTTGAATACATTAGGTCTTCATTCTTGAAATTGTGAAAGTTTTCATACACTTAAAACTTGTTTTCTTACAGAAATATTTTTAAGATAATATTTATTTTTGATCTTTTAGTATCCCTTAATTTAATTTAACTGAAATAAACTATGTTGTATTTGTATATTCTGTTATTTTTTACCTTTTTTACACAATACAGTTATTAGAAATAAACAAGAGCACTGCCTAAATGCATATCAGAGTTTTGGTTCTTGGACTACACCGTCAACTAATGATGACAAAAAAGTGTACAAAGTTTCAAAGCTGTATGTCTTATAGCTTTTCAGAAAAGGTGGACCTAAACAAAAAATTTAACAAAGAAACTAAAATTTTCTAAGTACAAAAAGGGCCATAGTTCTAACAAAATGCAAATTAGAGTCATTGTTCTTGGCCTACTAAGTCATCTAATGATGATAAACAAGTGTGCAAAGTTTCAAAGCTGCAGCTCTTATAGTTTTTGAGAAAAGGCGGACCTAAACAAAAATTTTAACCAAGAAACTAAAGTTTTCTAAATACAAGAATGGCCATAATTCTGACAAAATGCAAAAATGAGTTATGATTCTTGGCATGCAATATTAGATATACACAAAACAAAACTTTTCAGATGATGTTAGAAAGCAGCTGTAATTTAAAAACAAAGACCAAAAAATGGCTTGGAAGGAATTTAGGTGCTTACCTCCCTTCCTGACAATGTCTCTCTGTCAATATTTATACTCTCTGTTGATACACCATGACCTGGGATCTCAGTCAGCGACAACTTGCCAATCAGGTTCAGATCTGGCGTGCTGCCAAACTGCGAGGACCTGTGTCGTGAATGGTCAGGGTCCGGTGAGTCATTGAGAGACTGCCGTCTGCTATGATCAAATGAGGTGAAATAATCATTGTCCTGAAATTCAGTATAAACCTTTATAAAATTTTATCTACACACAGACTGCACATTAACAAGATAAAAAAAAACATGAAACATACCCGGTACAGTATGAATAACTTTACATGGACAAATCACGTTACATTTCTTGAACTAATCATGTTATTTTTTAAACCAATCATGATACTTTTCATGCACCAATCTAGTTACTTTTGGACCAATCACATCACTTTTCATTAACCAATCACTTAACTTTTCATGGACCAATCAGGACCAGTCACATCACTTTTGTGCCAATCATGTAACTTTTCCTGGACAAATAATGTTACTTCTGGAATGGTTGCAAAACTTTTCATGGACCAAGCACAGTATATTTTAACAAATGAATGAAAAAATATGATGCAACAAAATCATACATACAAAAAGCAGTCATTTACAAACCTAGAGCAAGTACTAAAAGCAAAAACAGCCCCATACATATAATGTACCCTTTCACCATACTAAAATCTTGGCATTATCTTTATACTGCCAATTTACCTATATACCCAACATGAATCTATTTTCATGAAATGACCAATTTACTCACTTTCAGTACTACTGCAGTATGCTTAACTTTCATTAAAATATTTTATTATAAGATATCGATTTGAATTTACTAATCAAATCCTCATCAAATAAACAAAATTGAGCCGCGACATGAGAAAACCAACATAATGGGTTTGCGACAAGCATGGATCCAGACCAACCTGCGCATCCGCGCAATCTGGTCAGCATCCATGCTGTTCGCTTTTAAAGCCTACTGCAATTAGAGAAACCATTAGCGAACAGCATGGATATTGACCAGACTGCTGGATGCGCATGCTGGTCTGGATCCATGCTGGTCGCAAACCCATTATGTCGATTTTCTCATGGCGCGGCTCAAATGATCTTTGTTCGTTTGGAAATCAGATAATTCCAAAACCACCCTTTGCTTAAATTTATTGTCAGGTCTCAGAAAAATCTCTACATAATGTATATTGCTCGGTGGCTTGAAGTGCCAGTAACCCAAACAAATTTTGCCAGTCCCACTGAGGTTGTGTGAATGAAGTTCAACTGTATTCAACTTAACTTAATATATAAGTGTACATATAAGAGCTGAAGTCTTATTTAGTAAATGCCAGTTGTTTAAAACTTCCACTTCTTTTAAATGGCATTAGATATATATATATATATATATATATATATATACACAGTTGAATATCGTTACCTCGATATCGGTTAGCTCGATACTCCGGTTAAAGCACGATGTGTTTTAGTCTGTCCCGATTTTTCCCTATATATTTTAATGTAATTATTTATCATTACCTCGATATGATTAGCTCGATATTTTGTTTAGCTCCATGAGATTTTTCAGTCCCGTCAACTTACCTGTAATGTTGTTACACCTGGTTTCGTCAATATCACAGTGTGTCAAAAATATCCATGTTATTTGTAAGGTGTGAAAAGCAACCTATTGTTGTCTGGCGCTGTATTAATCATAATCAAGTTAGTTTGTGTGTTTGTTATTTAATCTTTAATCCAATTCAAATGTTAGGAAGTTTGCATTTAATTCCTAATAATTAGTCCTGTAAAACAGCGTGCAAGCGGACAACTTGTTTTCAAATATAACAACTAATTTGGATGAAATATTTTTCTGTATCTGCCATTTAGGATTGTGTAACAATATGCGTATTTAACAGGCAAATTTTCGTTACCGTAACAGAAGCACAGTCAAAATGACTACTCAACTAGGAACATTACAGCTGCATTCAGACTTGTTTATGGAAACAATAAAAAAGCTAATGTTTACACGTATATTTTGAAAAATTTAAAAGTTAAATGTATGTATGTACTATTTAATTAAGATGTTTATTTGTCAATAAAATTAAAATCGTATTTACGTGTTATACTATTTCTTTCCCTTTTCAAACCCTCTGAAAAAAGCATTGGATATAGTGACAATATAGATGTCCGACGCAAGTACAAAGTAGTCCCAGATAATCGATATCGTTACGTCGAACTTCGGATACGTCGATGCAATTTTTACAGTCCCTTGAATATCGAGGTAACGGTATTCGACTGTATATATATGTATATACGGTGTTTACTTATATGTTGATCAGCATGTAGTAATTTAAAAATTACACACAATACTGCTCATGCACACAAACATTTTGAACCAATTAGAATGCTTGAATTCCGTATTGGCCCTGCTTTTCTTGTATTGGCCCTGATTTTCTCTTATTGGCTCAGTTATGCTTTGTATTAGCTCTACTTGTTTCATATGTTGTGAGCAGTTGAACTAATACAGTGTGCAATATTGTAAATTGATAATAATTTTTCATATTTTCCAATATGAAATTTGGAAATAATATATCTTTAAGATCACAACAAGAAGTAATGTAGCTAGAACTGTTTCAAAAATAAAAATATATTAACTTTACTAGGCCAATCAAGCAGATACATATAGAATTTGCAATACCAGATTCACAAGCAGACTGATTACATTTTCTACCAAATAACTGAAACAATAACATGTATAATTCTGTTTTCTTCACAAGTATGATTTCCCATTGTTTTATTAGGCCTTTTATTTTTGATTTTTCGGTTTACGGAACCGCCGCTCAAAAAAACAAGTTTTCAGAAAAAAAATAAAATTGGAAAAACATAATTTTTTTATTCTCTCCGCTTTGACATGAAAACTTGCAGAAGAAAAAATGCATCGCGTATTCCAAAAAGGAAAAAAAAGTCTCGTTCTTCGAATACCCATCACGGCGAACGAGTCAAATCAACATTAGGAATTCCTATAATTCTATTTTTAAACTTCATATCTTATGCATGACGTAAACGTCCAATTAAAATTTCCGATATATACTGCGCCCAATCACCATGCTTGTTACGCAATTTACGAAACGTTTAAAAATGGCTGCGCCCAGGCTGTATTATTTCCAAAGTTTTGAAGTAATTTTAATGAAAATGCAAGAACATTCAAAGTTGCGACGTAGTGCTTTCCTGAATAAATGGCCAATTGTCGGTGATGCTTATTATGGTGATTCTATGCACCGTTTATTACGCGAACTTGAGGGCATTTTTTCTCGAAAAATGTAATTTAAATACACAATGATTACAGTAATTTTGTTTGATGATATAAACTGGTATTGTAAGGCCCGGCAAGCAAACGTTTAGCCTGCACAGCTTTTTGGCGTCCGGTAACCCGTTTGTTTATAAGTTATGAATTACACTCGAAACCCGTTATAACGCTACTCAATATACCGCGGTATTCGTTATAACGCTGTATTGTCTTGGCTCCCAAATTTTAGAGGGTAAAAAAAATCAAAAAAAAAAAAAAAAAAAAAAAAAAAAAAAAAAAATCCGCAGATGTTATTTAATTTGATCATAACCAGCCTTAAAACTACATCTACCTGTGTAAATTAACACCTTTCCATGACAGCTGTGACAAAAATCAATAATCGCTGCTAGCTTACTTGTTTGCTATCACCTTTGTTAAAGTTTCAATACATGTACACCTGTGACAATTAGGCAATCAGTATCGTGTCAAAATTAAAGTGTTTGCATTAACAAGCGTGGAAAATCGGTCAGTCAACTATCAAACCGTTTAAGTTTGCACCAATTAAGCGGATGACATTAACACTCGAGTGAATAAAAATCGAACAACAGGCCCAGTTGGGGCCAGTTATGTAATAAAATGCAGCCGTTTATCATAATCATCATTCTCGGTTCGTTGGAATTTGCGAAAGCCATATTGAGAATTCTCCCTTTTTAATATCGTATATTAAGGACGGCGATTTAACAATTTTCTATCTTATTTATCGATTTTCTTCATGTATTCAAAATTATTATTTTTTAGACTGGCGTTTTTTCTCTTTTAGTTACATAAACCCACAGTGCATTGCGTATGTAATTCTCATGACAGCGCACTCCTCACACAGCGTTATACATGTTTACTTCTGGGATAAACAGTTTCAAATTTCTTTTAGAATCACGACAAAATGAGAAGATGACACAGCATTATAATTCTTTTAATGTATTTTTCAGTAGCATTTAAGGTAAATAAATGTCCCGTTTATACGATTCTTTTTTCTTATTAACATAAAACAGCGTCCAAAATACGTCTAATACATTACCGATGGGTGGGGTATTGCATTTACCGCTGATATGATCAACCCGCGTTATAAATTTAACCCCGCTAGATCCGCGGGTCTCGAATCTTGGACCCCGATGACAGCGTTATAACGGGGTCTCAGTGTACGTTTTTTTTTTAATGAAATTATTGTACGTTATATATTATAATATTAACATCACATTAATGTTGATTATAGATGAAATTACTGTCTTTTCCAACGTTGATGTGCAGCAGATGTGGCAAGACAAATATTGACTAACAGAATTTTCAAAGATCATTGCAAAGATGAACTGTTGCATTACATTAGGCCTATTCATAAAATAAATTAACAAATGCCAAGAAAACCATAAGAGGAAAGGCAAGGCTTCCAGTTAACAGACGGGCAGAACATAGGCTAGGTGTCTGTTTACCAGATGGCTAGACACTTCCTATTCCTAACACTTAAAAAGATAATTGCTTATTAGGCACAATGCAGTGTATGTTGTCATATAGTTGTACCCCTAAGTTTCAGACTGGGTCAATAAACAGCCAAGATGCTTGATAGCTGCTGAGTGTAAAATCATATATCCATGGGTTTAAGATCTGACAGTGTTGTTCAAATGTGGGGAATATTAGATTCTCCCATCTGTTGTTTTAACACAAGGTATTAATTTCAGTCAGTGTTTAACATATGACTTCTATGTCTGGAGCCACTCATGTGAGAATATATGCAGTTTTTATGTATAGTACAGTCCTTTCAAGAAAAATGTTACAGCTAACTGCCCAGCTGTATATTAATGTAATTTCACAGAAATACAAAGACAACATTTTTTCTCAAGCAGCTATGACAAGCCCCAAGGCTCATTTTTAATCAAATATAACCAAGGTCACAGGTATTTTTGCAGGAAAAAGCATACAATTTGGGAAAGAAGATTATAACATGCAGCCTGTGTGATGTTGTGTAGAATTTACCCATATTCCTTTCAAAAGTCCGTTTCCTACGGAGAAAAAAAATCCTGATTCTGTTTTTTAATTTTATTTTTTTTTTCCCTCCTCCTACAACCATGTCATCCTGGCGGTTCGTAAACCAAAAAATAAAAAAATAAAGGTCTTAGCTTAAAAATGAATACTGGAAATTGTTTTGTTTCTTAGGCATAAAGTCTGATGTTTTGGCCGAAACAACTATATCATGGTGGCTTAAATTAATAGATTTTAAAATTGAAAGACAAAATAAATAGAGAATCTATGAATTTCCTTTGTCCATTGTTATGAAAATGAGTCCTCCCATGAACATCAATGATTTCACAAAGTATTCACAAAACATTAATGAACTACCTTAATAATGTTCCCTTATTAACCCTCTCTAGCAAATGACCCTTCCTGCAATATTTTCCACACATACAAAGCTAACTGAGGTCATGTTAGTAAGGGAACACCAGCATTATGATGTGTTGTTAGTGTTAAAATCCATTAATTATTAGTTAGACTGATAGTGAACTAAACAAGTGGGTCATGATGACCCTATATCGCTCGTCTGTTAAACTTGGCCTTAGAATCATTGAGATAAATATTCTGACTAAGTTTCATGAAGATAGGGTCATAGAGTGTTAACAAGCTTTTCCTTTGATATGAGTGGTCAACTTGTTTTTGACCCCAAACAACCCAGTTCTGAACTTGGCATGGGATTCATTAAGATAAACATTCTTACCAAGTTTCATAAAATAGAGTCATAAATATGGCCCATAGGGCGAAAACAAGCTTTCCCTTTGATTTGACCATGTGACCTAATTTTTGACCCCAAATAACCTAGTTTCAAACTTGGCCTAGAAAAAATCACCAAGATAAACATTTTGACCAAGTTTCATGAAGATAGGGTCATAAATATGGCCCACAGAATGTTTACAAGCTTTTCCTTAGTGGGTGACCTAGTTTTTGTCCCAGTTTCAAACTTGGCCTAGGAATCATCAAGATAAACATTCTTACTAAGTTACATTAAAATAGATTCATAAATGTGGCATCTAAGGTGTTAACAAGCTTTTCCTTTGATTTGACCTAGTGACCTAGTTTTTGACCTGACATGACCCAGTGTCAAACTTGGCCTAGTGACCATCAAGATAAACACTCTATGCAAGTTTGTATCGAATCAAAGCATAAATGAAACCTCTATATGACTGAAAGGGTCAAAATAGAAAATTTTGCCCCATTCAGGGGCAGCAACTCTAGAACCCATGACAGAATCTAAGCAAACCATAAATGAAGTCTATATTGCTGCAAAGATTTTGGCCCTTTAAGGGGCCATAATTCTGGAACCCATAATGGGATATGGCCAATTTTAGAAAGGAACCAAGATATTATGCCAATACAAGTTGTGTGCAAGTTTAATTAAAATCCATTGCAAAATGTGGTCTCTATTGTGTTCATAAGCCAAAATAGCAAATTTTGGCCCTTTAATGGGCCATAACTCTGGAACCCATGATGGGATCTGGCCAATTTTTGGAAGGAACCGAGATATTATGCCAATACAAGTTGTGTGCAAGTTTGATTAAACTGATTGCAAATGTGGTCTCTATCGTGTTCACAAGAAATTGTAAATGGACAACTGACAGACTGATGATAGACGGACGGACGGACAAAATGAGATCACAAAAGCTCACCCTGTCACTACATGACAGGTGAGCTAAAAAAAACAAGGCAGTCTGAAAGACAGCTAAATCCCCCACCACTGCTACGGATAGTGAAAGGGTAAAACCTTTGAATTTAGCTGTGACCTTGACCTTGAACTGACATGGCTGACTCATGAATTCTGCACAACGTCTTGATGAGGTGATCATTTGACCAAAGTTTCATGAAAATCCTTCAAGGGGTTTAGGAGATACAGAGCTGAAACCTTTGACCTTCAGTTGTGACCTTGACCTTGATTTGACATGGCTGACTCATGAGTTTTTGATGAGGTGATCATTTGACCCAAGTTTGATGAAAATCCTTCAAGGGGTTAAGGAGATACAGAGTGGACACCAAATGGAAGGCTCAAACCTTTGACCCTTAGTTGTGACCTTGACCTTGAGCTGGCATGGTTGACTCATAATTTCTGCACATCGTTCTGATGAGGTAATCATTTGACCCAAGTTTTATAAAATTCCTTTAAGGGGTTTAGGAGATATAGAGCGGACACAAAATGGAAGGCTCAACCCTTTGACCTTCAGTTGTGACCTTGAGCCGACATGGCTGACTCATAAATTCTGCACATCGCCTTGATGAGGTGATCATTTGACCCAAGTTTGATGAAAATCCTTCAAGGGGTTTAGGAGATATAGAGCGGACACAAAATGGAAGGTTCAAACTTTTGACCCTAAGTTGTGACCTTGACCTTGAGCCGGCATGACTGACTCATGGGCTCTGCACATCGTCTTGATGAGGTGATCATTTGACCCAAGTTTTATAAAATTCCTTCAAGGGGTTTAAGAGATATAGAGCGGAAAAAAAATGGAAGGCTCAAACCTTTGATCTTGAGTTGTGACCTTGACCTTGAGCCGGCATGGCTGACTCATGGGTTCTGCACATCGTCTTGATGAGGTGATCATTTGACCCAAGTTTTATAAAATTCCTTCAAGGGGTTTAGGAGATATAGAGCGGACACAAAATGGCAGGCTCAAACCTTTGACCTCGAGTTGTGACCTTGACCTTGAACCGACAAGGCTGACTCATGGGTTCTGCACATCGTCTTGATGAGATGATCATTTGACCCAAGTTTCATGAAAATCCTTCAAGGGGTTTAGGAGATATGGACCGGACACGATTTTGTTACAGACGGAAGGACGGACGCAGACCATTCCTATAATCCCTCCGCCACGGCGGGGAATAAAACAAGAGCTGTCGGAGGACAGCAACGCTCGACTATTCAACAGCCTTGTCAATTGAATGAATATAAAAGTCGAAAAAGGGGCATAATTTTGTAAAAATGGGAAAAAGAGTTAAGGAACCTTCACAGTGCTTATCAGCTCATGACAGTTAACAAGTGTGAAAAGTTTCAATCCATTCCCATTAGTGGATACTGGGATACCAGCTTACATACAAAAACTTAACCAAAAACTGCTAAGTCAGAAAAAGGGGCATAATTTTGAAAAAATGCAAAGTAGAGTTATGGGACCTGCACATTGCATGTCAAATTATGACAGTGAACAAGTGTGTGAAGTTTCAATCCATTCCCATTTGTGGGTACAGAGATACCAGCTTACATACAAAACCTTAACCAAGAATTTCTAAGTCGAAAAAGGGGCATAATTTTGTAAAAAGGAAAAACAGAGTTATGGAACCTGTGCAATGTAGGTCAGTTTATCACAGTGAATAAGTGTGTGAAGTTTCAATCCATTCCCACAAGTGGTTACTGAGATACCAGCTTACATACAAAACCTTAACCAAGAATTTCTAAGTCGAAAAAGGGGCATAATTTTGTAAAAAAGCAAAATAGAGTTATGGAACCTGTGCAGTGTAGGTCAGTTTATCACTGTGAATAAGTGTGTGAAGTTTCAATCCATTCCCACAAGTGGTTACTGAGATACCAGCTTACATACAAAACCTTAACCAAATCGGGACGCGGACGCGGATGCGGACGCGGACGCCGACGCATGGGTGAGTCCAATAGCTCACTATTCTTTGAATAGTCGAGCTAAAAATGTTTAAAAGAACAAAAACAATTTCTACAGGTTTATCGAATTAGTTTTGCAAAAATATAGTGCCCCCCTGGGGTGTTAATAAGGGAACATATGGTAATTAAGGCATGCCTATATAAGTGACTGCTTCATCACTTTAATTTTTTGTTACACACACATTTTCAATCAATGTAAGACATCAAATATTTCTCCATTCTGACATGTAAAGTGTCACATTATTTGTGTGACGTCATTACTAGTATAAATGCGTATGTAACAAAAGATAATTAGCTCTCGATTTATGCACTCAATCTTCCAATGGCAATACTGCACTCCTAAAGTCGAGCAATATCTCCATTGCAGATCCTGTACATATTTTTCAATTTATCTTTTAACCTGTGAATATTTTAGGGTTAAAGTCAATTTATGGTGCTAAAATGTGTGTGTTATGGGATAATGTGTGTAAGCCCTCCTGGATAATATATGTGAAACTTACATGCAAGTTAGTTTGGTACTGAAAACAATCAATACAAATCGATAAATCAAATTATATTACTTAAATACCTAAATACTGTGAAATCATTTTTATTCGCGTAGGACGAAATTTCGCGTATTTCACGCTAGGACCAATGCACGAATTTAAGATCCCGCTATTATTATTTTTTAATTTCATTTTTTCATTTCTAAAATTGAAAATGCGCGAATTAAAGCCCGCGTGAAACAGCCCTTTTTCACGTTTGCGCGAAATTTCATGCCAGTGAATTTAAATGATTTCACAGTATAAGAGATTGTGATACAATAAACAGCATGCAAGTACCGCTTTAACAAACCGACCAAGTTAAGTATAACACATCTAATAAAGGCCTTCTCCATAATAAATACCACCCCAACCCCTATCCACACCCCACAACCCTGTCCAAGTCACATTTTCAACAGGTGAGTACCAGTACTATGGTAGTGTTGTAACTGTTAAAATTCATTCATTCAGAAGTTGAACATACAGTTTATACCCCATAATAAAAAAAGTTTAAAACAATTTTTAAGGGCATTAATTTACGCCACTCACACCCCGTTTTTGCAAAAATGTAACACCCCATGGACGTTAATAAGGAAATACATGTATACAGTACAAAATGTAGTTATTAAATGCAGGTAGGTAACAGTTTCTGCTTCCAAATTGCTTGAAAACAATTTCACAAATCACAGATTTATCTCACATCCTAGTGACTGTAGCATGCACCCTCTATCTTTAGACAATACATAATGTGGATAATCATAGATAGTGATTATTTTGTGTTAATTGTTAAGCTGAAATTCAGTACAGTGACGATATTGACAAACTGAAGAAAGTTTTCAAATCTGAAGTTAAACATACTGGAAAAACCAAAACCCTTTCAAGAACAATGAAAGCCAGAAGAAAGCAAGATGACTTATACAGGTACTTATTACATTTTCAAGTAACCGTAGCTACGTTTAGATATGTAATAAACAACTCATTTCAACGGCAATGACGTTCTTTATGTGGTTATAAGCATTCCTATGCCTATATTGGCACTCTGACTATGCCCTCAATACAGGCTTAGCCTTGCAAATAACCAATTAGGCCCAACATTGCTGTTTATTAAGTATACTACATAGACCAGATTTATACATGAGATTCTACTTACATCATACTCGGCCTCGTACTCCCCAAGAAAGTCGAAGTTCTTGATTGTCATCTTCACCATGTCCAGACCATTACTGTCTACACTGTATATACCATCAGCTGAAAATTAGGTAAAATAAACATACAGAACTGCTTTTTGCAGTGTGAAAAAAATATCTTTCTCAGCAACCCTTTAAAATATTTTTTTCCTTTACTTTTTCAAGGTACATGTCATTACTTTATAATTAATATTTGTTTTTTCTTACATAGTGTCTTTAAAGAAGCTGTTTTGTTCATCTGATAAGTGCAGAGTGTGTAGCTAACTTTATTTCTTGTACCTGTAGTTGCCCACATGAAAGAAAGATATCACTTTTAACTTATTGGAGGAAACTGCAAAATGCAGAAAAACCTTCAATTGCAGAGGCTTCCCCCTAGTTCTTTGACCTGCAGGATGTAAAACACACTACACAGGTCCTCGATTTAAAGTGACATCTGAAAAACTATAAGTAACTTAATATGAAGCGTCCAGCCTCTTAAATATTGGAGCCGCGTCATGAGAAAACCAACATAGTGGCTTTGCGACCAGCATGGATCCAGACCAGCCTGCGCATCCACGCAGTCTGGTCAGGATCCATGCTGTTTGCTAACGGTTTCTCTAATTGCAATAGACATTGAAAGTGAACAGCATGGATCCTGACCAGACTGCACGGATGTGCAGGCTGGTCTGGATCCATGCTGGTCACAAAGTCACTATGTTGGTTTTCTCATGGCATGGCTCATTTTTAAAAAATTTTCATTTTGAGTATTTTCAACACTTGCACCAGACAGACTGAGATGCTAGGGATTCCAGTTTAGGAACGACAACAGTGAAAAACAGTATTAAGCCTGAACAACTTACAGGACTGAGCAATGTCAGGTATTGAATCCTCGCCACTAGACGCAATACTCTGCTGATGATCCAGGGTATCACTTGATTGGCTAAATATAACCTGAAAATAGTAACACAAAATGGATAGCCCTAAAATTCTGGAAATATTGACACCACAGAACTTTCACTATACAACAAACAGTATACATCCTATAAAGCAAATTGTATTTGCAACAATGTTATTTTTATATTTTTTTAACCATTAGCCTGCTGGCGGCAAGTGATTTAGCCTTTACGACCAATACAAACACATTTTTTTCTTTTACTTGCACCATATTTCAGTTTTCTATGGCAATTATTTAAGCAATTTAAGCAATTTTGAGACGAAGTTCGAGAAAAACAATATTTAACTACAAAATCTAGTCTTCAAAAAACAGAATTAAAATCTAGTACAAAGATTAAAGAATGCTCTAGAAACTTTACCACTACATTTTCTATTAGTGAGTGATATATTCTCTGTATTCAAATGTGACCACAGAAAAAAGTAACAGCATAATGGTGAAGTAATGAAACACGTCTAAATATCTAAAAGAGTATACTAAACAGAGGTTTGTGGAAAACATAATATAGTATACATTTTTTTTTACAATCTACATGACTTTAATAAAGAGAATTTTGCAGAAAATTTTAGATTTAACCATTTTCTTTACCCTTTTTTAAATTTTTTAACTGAAAAATAACCACCTTATTCAATCCAAAAACCAACATAACATCTTATTCTAGAGTAACATAGGGTAATATGTATACATATAATTACATAATAAACATTTTTAAACTCTTGACTATTTAAAGAGAATTTTGCAGAAAAAAATTAAGGTTTAAACATTTTCACTGACATTTTCACTGAAAAATAATCACCTTAAATCCAAAACCCAACATAAGATCTTATTCTAGAGTAACACAGGGTAACATACATTTAATTACAAAACAGATAATTTATTTTATTCTTGACTATTTAAAAATAAACCAGTTCCAGGGTTGAAGCATAACATATACAAATAGGTAACACAGTGCAAACAAAAGGTCCCAGGACTCTTTTATTACAAAAAAAAATAAAAATCCTTAAATCATTTCACTTGCAATGCACAAAAAATACTTTACAAAGTAAGTTGGAAATTGTTTAAATTTTGTCGGGCAATTTAATTCTAAAGTCTGCCCTTAGGTAAAAAAAAGTCTGCAATCAGAAAGCAACTTCTTCACACTTACACTGGTAAAATAAAGGAAGCCTCTCAAACTTAATTAAAAACTGGTACTGTAAAACTGGTCTTGTCAACATATGTATGCTTTAAAGCTGCACGTCTCCAGATTTATATGAAATTTTTCAAAACTTCGAAAAAGGCTATCTTTCAGTAAGTAATTGCAACAGAAAGAATTGTAAGGTAATTCTGCGTGTTACCTGAACTTTTTATCCACAATTACTCCTTTACAAATTTAGTCAATATTAATGATATGTAGAAAACTCATTCAAAAAAGCATTAGTCACACTAATGAAATTTGATATTGGTACAAAGAATTTAGATGAACTTTCTACAGTGAATCCTTTGCTTGAGCAATTCATATGGTCCTGAGCCATTTTTTGGAAAGCAAGGATTTTGCTCATTCACTAGCGATCTCGACTGTTTTGCTGTATCATACAAATTAAAATATCAGATATACAGGTAATCTGTTTAAACAATACTGTTTATCACCATCTGTATGTAATATTGCTTTAAAAATTTTGAAATGCTGACACTGATCTGGAGGCATGTTCCTTTAAAGTACCAAGTACTGTTCTGAATGAAATGATGAATAAAACCAATGCTGGAGAAGATCAACTGGTTTCCACTTATAAGTTATTTCTCAATGTCTATATGCAGTTTATATAAAATTTTGCGTACATGAAAATTTTCTCAATTTTCACTCCAAATATGAACAAGAGGCTTTCACAAAATAAGACAAAATATACTCATCAACAAAATTGATCCGAAAAAAACAAAAACTTTATAGAATTTCCAACAACATTAAGGTTCTATTATGCTTTCATTGTGTGCATTACTATCAGTTTGTGTTTTAAGGGCAAAAAATACTACCATTCAGACTGTTTGTAGGAAAGAGTTCAATAAATATTGTCTACTGAAAAATTATGATCATTTAAAAACATCAATTACAACTTTAACCTTTAGTGATATAACTACTGTTACTGAACAGAACAAAACAGAACAGAACAGAACACCGTTACAGAATCCAATTTCCTTCGGAGTACTGTTCTTCAGTCAGATTTAACAATTAATTTTAGTCACACTAAAATGCCTTCTCTATTAAGCGAAAACTGAACATTGTTAAGGGCAAAAATATTGTTGCTAATTAATCAATCAACAAACAGCATTTTTGTAGAGTGTAAAAACTCCTGTATTAATGGTCTTATAGTTATTAGGAGAGCTTTAATGTAGTCATGCATAAAGATATACAGAGTCCAGCAGAATGACTGTTTTAATTGGTTTTCTTACCTTCATTAGGGAGAGTTCCTTTATTAGCAGAAATACAAATGTTTAAAGTAGGTGATTTTATTAATTTGCAGAAATAAATAGACAAGAGGCCCTGAAGGCCCTGTATTGCTCACCTGACCAAGTTCTTACCTGAGATAACCTAGTATCTCATTTGGCCTATACATCATAGACAATCATTTTGACCATGTTTTATGAAATTCAGGTACATGTAGATCATTAACCAAGTTTTCCAATGAAATGACCTAGCGACATGGTTTTTGACCTCAGGCACCCCACTTTTGAACTCTACCTAGATCTTATAAAGACAAACATTTTGTTATTTATGAAGAGCAAGTTAAAGGCGGCCTCTAAAGTGTTAACAAAGTTTCTCTTTAATTTGACCTAATGACCTAGTTTTTTCTGAAGTGACCCAAATTTATCCTAGATTTTAAACAGACAAACATTCTGACCCAAACCTCCTAAGATCAGGTAAAAAATGTGGCTTTTTGAGTGTTAACAATGTTTCTTTTATGATTTGACTCAGGCGACCTACTTTTTTGACCTAGATAATCCAGTTTCACATTTGATCTAGAATTCATAATGACAAACATTCCGACAAAGTTTTATGACAATCAAGTAGAAAATGTGGCCTCTAGAATGTTTCTGACAGAGTTTTATTAAGATCAAGTAGAAACTGTTGTCTCTAGAATGTGAATAATGTTTTTCTATTATTTGACTTAGTGACCTAGTTTAACAGTTCAGGTAACCGAAGTCTGGCCCTGCCTAGATTTTATACACACAAACTGGCAAAATTTTATGAAGATCAAGTAGAAAAAGTAGCCTCTAGAGTGTTAGCACGCTTTTTTTTATGATTTACCATTGTGACCTAGTTTTTTTACCTCTGTTTAACCCAGTTTTTAACTTGCCCTACATTACACAGGGACAAACATTGTGAGAAAGTTTGAAGGAGATCAAGTAGAAAATGTGGCATCTAGAGTGATAACAAGGTTTTCCTAGTGTCCTAGTTTTTTACCTCAGGTAACCCAGTTTTGAATTATCCTAGATATTCTAGGCTGGGTTAAAACCATGGCCTCTTGAGAGTTAAAAGTCAAATTGTTGACAACAGATGATGACGGACACAGGGTGATCACAAGAGCTCATCTTTAGCACTTTGTGCTCAAGGGAGCTAAACACATCTTTTATTACTACATAAATAATTAACAAATAATTATGTTAAAAGGGAAAAACATACAATGTAGATATAATAATTATAGTACATGGTTTCACACTGGCAAAATGAGTATAACAGTGCACCTATCTACAATATGTCTGGCATCTTCATGTACATGCAAACAAAACAAGGAACAAATCAGAAAATACTTTAAAAGGCACATGACAAAAAATTGACCACTATTACAGGACAAATGGGGGGCTTTGAAATGTTTTTTTTTTTTACTAACATCAGTTGTACCACTAAAGTTTCCTATTCTGACATAAGTAAAGTAACTGTTAAGGCAAGTAAATTCTTCTTTTAAATTATTTCATTTCTGAAAAACATGCTTGTCTAGTGGTAACACCCTCGGCTGCCAATCCTGAGGTCAAGGTTCAACTCCCTGTCTGCATACCGGAAATATCTGAAAAGCTAAGTTGCTAGTAGGTGTCCCACTCAGGAAAATGGGATTTGTGTGTATCAGACTCTTAAGTTGTATCGGTGCTTCACTCTGAGTATGTTAAAGAAACAAGGGGTCTACTTGCAACAAGCTACATAGTATTATATATATAGATGTATCTGAATGATTCTTCACCTGTCAGGTTGCAGCAAGACCTAAGCTTCTCCAGGTCATAATAATTGTTTGTGACTGTTCTGGAGTGAAAGAGTCAAATGGAAAAAGACTTTCTGAGCCCCTTCCTAACTCTCTGTGGAACCACAAGGTATTAGCTGAACACAAAACAGTTAATAATAACATACTGTGAAATTATTCATTTTCGTGGGGGACTACATGAAATTTAATCCCAGTGAAGCAGAAACTCCCATTCATTTTATATTCAACTAGAACTGTCACAGGAGTGACTCATTATCCCCCCCCCCCCCCACCATACGGTCTTGTCACAGAAGAATGGCAACCATGAGAAATCTTAAAAATACTTAGTCTTTGGAGTATTTCATCCTGGGCTTCCACATATAAGTAATACTAGTATAATACTAGTATAGTAATACTAGTAAATATAAAAAATCTCTAATATTAGAGATACACTAAAAGTGAATACAAAAAAGTGTCTTACCGACCCATGTTACCACAGAAAAATGTATTTACTTTTTACATAGGACTTAAAATAAAAAAAGTTAGAAAAATACCTAAAATATTGAAAATCTAAAAATAGGATTTCTAAAAATAGACTAATTCCTGGAATTTAAGGGGAAGAAACTCAGTACAAAAGTTTAAAAAAAGGTTACTTCCCTTTGGCTCTAAGTCAATCAGAATGAGATATACCGGTAGTGAAAATACATCAAAATTAACCTTAAATTCTAGGTAAAAGGGGACACAATTCAAGAAAAATTGGTGTCAGAGTTATGCACCTTGTGTCACATGATGTGGGAGGTGGAACATCTATTGTAAGTCTGAATCAAATCCATTCAGTAGTAACTGAGATATAGTGAAAATACATCAAAATTAACCTTAAATTCTAAGTAAAAAGGGGCATAATTCATAAAAAATTGGTGTCAGAGTTATGCACCTTGTGTCACATGATGTGGGTGATGAGGTGGAACATCTATTTTAAGTTTGAATCAAATCCATTTTGTAATAACTGAGATACAGTATAAATACATCAAAATCAACCTTAAATTTAAAGTAAAAGGGGACATAATTCATAAAAAATTTATGTCAGGGTTAAGCACCTTGTGTCACATGATCTGAGTGATGAGGTGGAACAACTATTTTAAGTTTGAATCAAATCCATTTAGTAATAACTGAGATATAGTGAAAATACAACAAAATTAACATTAAATTCTAAGTAAAGGGGGACATAATTCATGAAAACTTGGTGTCAGAGTTATGCACCTTGTGTCACATGATGTGGGCACATGATGTGGGTGATGAGGTGGAACATCTATTTTAAGTTTGAATCAAATCCATTCAGTAGTAACTGAGATATAGTGAAAATACATCAAAATCAACCTTAAATTCTAAATAAAAAGGGGCATAATTCATAAAAAATTGGTGTCAGAGTTAAGCACCTTGTGTCACATGATGTGGGTGATGAGGTGGAACATCTATTTTAAGTTTGAATCAAATCCATTTTGTAATAACTGAAATATAGTGAAAATACAACAAAATTAATCTTAAATTCTAAGTAAAAGGGGACATAATTCATGAAAACTTGGTGTCAGAGTTATGCACCTTGTGTCACATGATGTGGGTGATAAGGTGGAACATGTATCTTAAGTTTGAATCAAATCCATTTGGTAATAACTGAGATAATAGATTTCGGGATGCGACGGGACGCGACGTGACAAAACTGACTGCTATATACCCCCCTCAAACATGTTTGGTGGGGGTATAAATATCAAAATCTAAACTAGAAAATGCTTTTGTAAACAAGAGCTGTCTCCATAGGATGACACATGCCCCCGATGGCACTTTAAATGAATAGTTATGGCCGATGTTAGAGTTTAGGACCTTTGACCTACGGAGCTGGGTCTTGCGCGCAACACGTCGTCTTACTGAGTCACACATTCATGCGTAGTTATTTTAAAATCCATGCATGAATGACAAAGATATGGACCGGACACGCCCATCAATGCACTATCATGAAAAATGACCTTTAACGTCTAAGTGTGACCTTGACCTTTGAGCTATGGACCTGGGTCTTGCGCGCGACACGTCGTCTTACTGTGGTATACATTCATGCCAAGTTATTTGAAAATCCATCCATCGATGACAAAGATATGGACCGGACACGCCCATCAATGCACTATCCTTTAATGTCTAAGTGTGACCTTGACCTTTGAGCAATGGACCTGTGTCTTGCGCGCGACACGTCGTCTTACTGTGGTACACATTCAAGCCAAGTTATTTGAAAATCCATCCATCGATGACAAAGATATGGACCCGACACGCCCATCAATGCACTATCCTTTAATGTCTAAGTGTGACCTTGACCTTTGAGCTACGGACCTGGGTCTTGCGCACGACACGTCGTCTTACTGTGGTGCACATTCATGCCAAGTTATTTGAAAATCCATCCATCGATGACAAAGATATGGACCGGACACGAAAAATGTGGACAGACCGACAGACGGTTCAAAAACTATATGCCTTCCTTCGGGGGCATAAAAAGCGCATGTCTCCCCCAATGCAAAGTCCTATAGGCAAGAAGTCAATAGGGGTCAAGAGCGAAAGTCAAAGAGACACTGATGGTTGGCTGCAATAGGGATCATCTACTTGGCATGTCCAGTCATCCCGCTAAATTTCAACACTCTTGGCCTAGTGGTTCTCAAGTCACTGTTCAGGCTCCTGTGACCTTGACCTTTGATCACGTGACCTCAAAATAAATAGGGGTCATCTACTCTGCATGTCCAATCATCCTATTAAGTTTCAACATTGTAGGGAAAGTGGTTCTCAAGTTATTTCCAAAAAATGATTTTACATGAACAGGCTACTGTGACCTTGACCTTTAATAGACTGACCCCAAAATCAATAGGAGTCATCTACTCTGCATGTTCAATCATCCTATGAAGTTTCAACATTCTGGGTCAAGTGGTTCTCAAGTTATTGATCGGAACTGGTTATCAATGTTCAGGCCTCTGTGACCTTGACCTTTAACGGAGTGACCCCAAAAACAATAGGGGTCATTTACTCTGCATGAACAATGATCCTATGAAGTTTCAACATTCTGGGTCGAGAGGTTCTCAAGTTATTGATTGGAAATGGTTTTCCATGTTCAGGCCCCTGTGGCCTTGACCTTTAACAGAGTGACCCTAAAATCGTTAGGGGTCATCTCCTCTGCATGACCAATCATCCTATGAAGTTTCATCATTCTGGGTCAAGTGGTTCTCAAGTTACTGACCGGAAATGGTTTTCAATGTTCAGGCCCCTGTGACCTTGACCTTTCACAGAGTGGCCCAAAAATCGTTAGGGGTCATCTACTCTGCATGACCAATCATCCTATTAAGTTTCAACATTCTGGGTCAAGTGGTGACTGGAAATGGTTTTCAAAGTTCAGGCCCCTGTGACCTTGACCTTTAATGGAGTGACCCCAAAATCGATAGGGGTCATCTACTTTGCATGTACAATCATCGTATGAAGTTTCAACATTCTGGGTCAAGTGGTTCTCAAGTTATTGATCGGAACTGGTTATCAATGTTCAGGCCTCTGTGACCTTGACCTTTGACAGAGTGACCCCAAAATCAATAGGGGTCATCTACTCTTCATGACCAATCATCCTATGAAGATTCAACATTCTGGGTCAAGTGGTTCTCTAGTTATTGATCCGAAATGGTTTTCAATGTTCAGGCCCCTGTGACCTTGACCTTTGACGGAGTGACCCCAAAATCAATAGAGGTCAACATTCTGGGTCAAGTGGTTCTCTAGTTATTGATCGGAAATGGTTTTCAATGTTCAGGCCCCTGTGACCTTGTCCTTTGACGAAGTGACCCCAAAAACAATAGGGGTCGTCTACTCCAGCAGCCATACAACCCTATGAAGTTTGAAGGTTCTAGGTCAAATGGTTCTCCAGTTATTGCCCGGAAATGAAGTGTGACGTACGGACGGACGGACAGGGCAAACACAATATGTCTCCTGGGGGAGACATAAATATATCCCCAGTAGTTGTTTTGGCTAAAACCACAAAATTTTGTACCCACAAAATTAAATGATTTCACAGTATGTGCATTACACAAGAACTTAGTACTTGGAAATTATATATTGCAACACTAAATATATATTTTAAAGCTGAAAAATCCTGTAATTTATGACTTACAGATGGACTCTTTGGTAACCTTTTCTGACCATAACAAGCCAGCAGTTCTGTCAATCTTTCTCTTGTTCTAGCCTGAAAAATAGCGATAGCCTGTGAAATAGAGATACTGGTAGTCTGTAAAGTAGAAATAGCCTGTAAAATAGAAATAGTCTGTAAAATAGCGATAGTCTGTGAAATAGAAATAGCATCAAATCAAGCATTTCTTTGGTTGAGCACTGTCAAGTAAAATTATTTGCATAAAAATCAAGAAAAGTGTATCTATCTAACAGTATATGTCACTTGTAGTCCACACACCAACAATAAAGCACCTCAGCAGTGCTAAGTTTCTGTCATAAAGTTTTTGGTTAACCATTCAGAAATCATACATTATCAACAATGATACTAAATTTGCATAAACCTCTCCAATGAACATGACAATCATCACTTTCTCATTCATGCCCATTTTTGTTTTCTTTCCATGTATAACTTGTTAATCATTTATATATAAATAGATACCAAGTTTTCAAGGTCCATCAATTTCAGCAATTTCAAACATGAAAATCGGACTGGCCTACTACTTCATTTCAGTAAACATATTGTTCAATTTTCACTTTATGTGTGTTAAGCTTTTATACTGCCTAAGTGTTACAATGCACACCATAATTCACTACCCATAAGTCGGAAAGACCTACAGTCAAGTTGTGAATAAGATAATAAAAGTTCCAATAACATTATTATTAAAGCACATTTAAGAGTTAAGTAAACTTAAAAGATATAACTTCATCTTTAAAAATCTAGGATGTTTTGGGCCAAGAATTAAGTACCATGTGTAGTGTGCCTATAAAGTTTGATGTCTCTATTTGATAATTGCAAAATTCTTTATAAATACTTCAGAAGTTTTATACCTTAAATACCACTTAAAACATGTTTCTATAGAAACAGTCCAGTTGAACACCACTTTCCAGAGCTCTTTGCTGATTGGCTTAGAGCTGTTGTCTCCTTTGCTATGACTGGCAAAAGGAAGTTTGTTTACATTTTCAGCCATACCTGTTTTCCATTCAACTGCAGATATCTAGAGTTGCCAACTTGTTGTCTCACAATTTGAGCCATGCCATGAGAAAACCAACATAGTAGGTTTGCGACCAGCATGGATCCAGACCAGCCTGCGCATCCGCGCAGTCTGGTCAGGATCCATGCTGTTCGCTTTTAAAGCCTATTGTAATTGGAGAAACTGTAAGTGAACAGCATGGATCCTGACCAGACTGCACGGATGCACAGGCTGGTCTGGATCCATGCTGGTCGCAAACCCACTATGTTGTTTTCTCATGGTGCGGCTCATTTCTTTTTGCCTTTGTTGGGTTTAACCTCACACCAAGACAATAATTGGTAATATGGCGACTTCTCTTTTTTTTTTTTTTTTTTTTTTTTTTTTTTTTTTTTTTTTTTTTTTTTTTTTTTTACTGTCTCTTTATTATCCTCGTCATAGGTTACTGAAGGGTCGAGGGCATCCACTTCAGCACCTTACAAAGTTGGCATAATTATTAAATTGGTGATAACTAATCAATAGTACAATTACATACTATAGTATTATTCATAAAATAAGCTCAGAATTCAAGACAAATTCTTTACATTAACATATACTATATCTATGTAACAATATTTCATCACACTCTGTTGAGAGACAATATTTTTATTTTTTTTTTTTTTTTTTATTTTTTCTACAATGCAAAAAGGAAACCAAAAAAAAACTAGAGAGCAAAGAAAGAGAGAAAGAAGAACATAACCCACATGATTTCAGTGTTTTTCTTTAGGCAGAAAAATCTTGATATAGTTATCCACAGATTGAATATTGATTAAGGAGGAAATAAATTCCTAATTTTAGAAAGAGGATCAATAAAATTTACTGGAATATATTCTTAACCATGGTCCATTCTTTTTCAAAAACTTGCACTATCTTTCTTTTTATTGCAATATCTTTATTGAGTTTATAATTATGATGAAGAAAGGATACAAATCCACCGAGTGTTAAAGATCTTTGTAAAGACCTACTTTGGAAAATATATTTTTTAAGTAGTGACAAAGTGATATTCAATGGCTTATCTGTGGTACCTAAGATAACATTTTTTTCATTTGGCAAAAAAGTGATATTTTTTCTTTCACACAATGACCTTATTTCACTGAAGAGATTTGATGTATGAGTACATGACCAGAATAAGTGCTCAATACTTTCATTTTCTACATTACAATATGAACATAAAGGTGTATCTTTTATTTTAAGTTTAAATAGGTAATCATTTAGTGGCAAAATACGATGTAATATCCTGACTTGAAACCACTGCATACTTGTGTCTTTAAAACAGTCAAAAGGCATATTATAGTACACCTTCCATTCATCTTGTTGAATGGAATATCGGTGGTTCCATTTTATTTGGCTGGTAGGAACTTCTTTGTTTTTATTAAAGATATCATAGAATGGCCTTGTTCCTTGTTTATGTTTTAAGAGTATTGACATAGGATTTGGTATTAGAGGAGTTTGATGTTTATCTAATTGTTTTCCCCTGTGACTTTTACTGAAGTATTTCATAATGGCATTTTTCATTCCCATGTAATGAAGAAGGTTAATATTTATATTATAATTATTTTGTAGTTTGTCTTTATTCATAATCTCATTATTTTCAAAAATGTCATTGATGTATTTAATACCGTTCAAGTACCATGATTTGAAGAAAACACTTTTATTGCCAATACAAATATTATGATTATAAAATAGAGGTTCTTTTAAACAGTTACTTGAATCAACTTGTATTACAGAAATAAACTCTCCAAAACCAGAAAGAACATCTTTCCAGAACAAATTACTGCATATATTTGCCATTTTTTCTGCATAGTGTTTGCCACAGTTGAACAATTTACTTTCATCAAAATAGAGATTAGTAAGAGATTGCCATTGACCCTCATGAAGAACTAATCTTCTTAGCCATGTCAGCTTCATACTTTTAATGAACGCCTCTAAGTTTACCATTTTAAGACCACCTTCAAAGTATTCCTTAATAATTACTGTTCTTTTTATTTTAGCTGGACCTTGCCATAAAAATTCAAATAGAAGTTCATTTATCTTTTTTATCATTGTTCCTTCAGGATTTGGTATTGTGAGAAATAGCTGATTAAAAACTGGTATTAAAATACTTTTAATCACTGTGATTTTTCCTAATGGAGTTAAATACCTGCGATTCCAAAAATTTATTGACTTCTTAATTTTCTCTATTTTTTCATTATAATTCAAATCTATCATTTTTTCTAAATCAACATGAAAATGAACTCCAAGTAATTTAAATTTACATTGTCCCCAAAGTAGTTAAGTAATATGGCGACTTCCCAGCGTCTGATGGTGGAGGAAAACCTCAGGTGCCCCTCTGTGCATTATTTCACCACAGGTGAGCCCCTGGGTAGAACCATCAGACTTCTGTAGCAAGCTGGATGACTTCCTCACATAAAGGATCCAACGCCCTGAGCGAAGCTTGACCCCATATAACAGTAAGTGGCAAGTGATTAAAAGTCAGTGACTGGAGGCTCCTGTCTCACCATATGAATTTCAACAGGTTTACAATTTGTAAATTAATGTAGTAACTACTGATGACTATACCTGTGAGTTTTGGGGTTTCTTCCAGCAGGTATCAGCCTCATTACCGGATCCCTTCCTACTTAGTGAGGACTGGTTACTTGGTGTTGTGGCGTCACTGTGAGGGGTACCATGCAATTCTTGATTTAAATATTTTCGACCAATGATAGAAGTGCTTGAAAGATCCACACTGAAATCCAGGGTCCTTCCTATAGATATTAAAATGTTTGTGTGTAGATTACATAAAAAAGCTCTCCAAGTGTACAGCATATCACAGATTTTATACATATTATATTTTAGAAAAGCAGCTGTATTTCTGTTACATAAGTGATCTAGCTAGAGCAACAGTTAATGGATTTTTTAAATCAAAATCAACTTCCGCTAACCAAGTTTAAGACAACATCAACATATAAACTGTTACAAAGCCCATAACTTCAGTCAAATTGTTATCAGGCCCCGTGTTCATGAAACATTTTTCGGTTTCAGCCGAGTTTGAATTTGAAACTTTAATTTTAACTTTTCTCAAACTTCAAGGTTAAATTCCATCTGAGACTGACCATCAATACTGAATAGCCACTTGAAAATAGTTACTAACTTAAAATTTAGTTTTAAACATGCTATTTAGACATATATGACAAATAAAGTTTTATTATCAAACTCAGCTGAGACTGAAAATGTTTTGTGAACACGGGGCCAGATCACTGGTAATGCTACAGTATCAAACTTGCAACATTAAATGGTGCTCCAAAAGTTTTCCTCATATGTTGGCTGGACAGGCTCCTGTGTAATTTTGAGATGAAATCAAAGTACAGGTGGACAGATACAGATGGCCCAAATTCTGAATCAGATTCAGGCAAATAATTTTCCATTAAAAAGTAAAATTCAACTAATCATTCTCTTGTTGTTGTAACAAAACAGAAAAACATTTACCTGGCAACTCCTTTTTATGCAATACGTCGATTTCAGCCAGGGATCTATGTAGAGCATAGGTCTGTTCTGAAGTACTGGAAGCTGCTGCAGTCAGAGTGGAAGATCTCGCCACTGCCAGTTTTAAGATCTTGATTGCTTCTTTCCAATGTGGACCCTAAAATAATTTTTAAAAATCCTTTCTTTCAAAACTTTGTCCGTGTTGGTTGGACAGAGTTACCCTTTGCAAAACAATTCTATGGTGTGGAATATTACATATAGACCAATTAAAGACTACAGAGCAAATAAATAACCTTTGATTCCTTGCTCTGTACAGAGTATCTACATTGATAAAAGCACTCTTTGTGCAGCATTGTTGCGATGTTTGCAGATTTCGGTTGCGTATTTCAAAAATACTTATTAAGTTCTTTAACCGCTGGGCAGTTAACCTAACTAGTGATCTTCAGTAGTGACTTGATCCTTGCAAATAACTGACACATTTCCCACAAGTCTTAGAATCAAAGGTCAAAAACTTGAACATTCAAAAAATTTCCAGGAGTGAATCAATTTGAAGAAGTATGGTACTGTTCTTACCTGAACGTGTTTTGAGACTGTATAGAACAATTCCTGGTTTAGAACAACAGATGGCTGAGTATTTAAATCGATGTAATGTACCATACAATGTAAAATCTGTAATACCGCAAGCTGGTAACTGTGAGGTCCCTTCTCCAATACCTGGAAGATTGAACAATAAATGTAATAGTCAACCACACAAAGTAATATCTGAAATAATGCAAATTGGTAACTGTAACAATTCTCCTTTACCTGTAATAGTATGGCCTAAAGCTAATTCATCTTCCTGCAGAATTTTTCAAAGAACTTCCAATAGACAGTTACTTATAACATACTTCTGCTAGCTTAAACTGAAAACTTTACATCACTTTGTTTTTGCTTTATTGATGAAAAATAAAATTCAATTTCAATGCTCAGTCACACAAAACAGGATCCAGACAAAAGCACAAGATTAAATTATTTCTTCTAATTACACTAGTAAACACTTACTTATACAATTACATTACTGAACAATTATCTCTACAATTAAACTTCTAAACACTTACCTCTAACATTACATTATCAAACCATTACCTCTTCAATTACATTACTAAACACATCTCTAACACTTACCTCCAGAATTACAATACTAAACACTGTTTCAATTACATCATTCAACACTTACCTCTAAAATCAGACTAATTAATACTTACAGTAAACCTCATTTACAAGGAACAGCTTATGACCTTTAAAAATTGTTCCTTATAACTGAGGTTCCTTATATCCATATAACAAACTAGTTCCTTGTACAGGTTTGTATAACAACACAATTTGTATAGTGAACACTATCTGACTGACATTTGAAAAGGGCTATGAGTTCTCTCTCCGGGCCAACCATGACTCTTTATGTGAGAAATTTGAGAGTCTCTGTCCATTTTCAATTACACTATGCACAATGTAGATATTTTCCAAAACACTTCCTCATCAATTACAATACTCAACACTTACCTTTTCAATTACACTACATATCATGCAGATATTTCACCACACACTTACCTCTACCAGAAAAGAGACCATAGATACACTGGCCTGCACATAAATATCATGCAGATATTTCACCACACACTTACCTCTACCAGAAAAGAGACCATAGATACACTGGCCTGCATATACATATCATGCAGATATTTCACCACACACTTACCTCCACCAGAAAAGAGACCATAGATACACTGGCCTGCACATAAACATCATGCAGATATTTCACCACACACTTGGTCCACTGGAAACTATCTTTTCCAAAAGTTCCTCTACTGTATAGGGACATAACTGTGCCTAGATTATTCAACCTATCGGACTTCTGTGCACAGATCTGCAGAAAACAACAAACAGAAGATCATACACTTCAATGCAGATTAGCTAGGTGATTACAATGCCTTACAGTCGACTTAAGAAGAAAACTCGAATTGTAAATGAGTCCCCTTCTTGTGAAAAAAACCAACAACAATACTGACACTGTGAAAGGCTGAATGCAACAGAAGTGGAATTTTAAAGGGATCTTATTCCAAAATTTTAGATTTGAAAAAAATTAACAACTACCACAAAACACATACATAAACAAGAAAATAACAGAATTGTTTGTATAAACAGTACTGGTTGTTTGGTTGACAAAAGCTGTCCATGAGACAGCACGCTTGACTATTCCACAGCATCTACATCAAACAAGGGCCATAACATGACAAGACTTATGTAATTATATTACATCATTACTAGTTATTACTTTTGGTAATTAAAACTTTATTTCGGCAAAACTTTAACCAAATATGTTGAGTGGCTGAAAATGTATCAGTACACCACCATTCATTCTCTATTTACATAAACATTTAAAGATCAAGGTCTAGGGTGATAGACACAACTCAGCATTATCAACTTACAAATGAAAATGTTTATTTTTTGTTACCATCTACAGAATTTAATGCATAAACTAGCTTGAGTACTGTCTACATCATACCTGTGAAATATGGTCTGCAGAATCTCTACACAGCTGTGAAGGGTTTTCATAATGATGTACCAAATACGGCAACAGAGCTATCACATTCATTGGGAAACCTTCAAATATAAAAGAAGAAATTTCACATTCCTAAACATCAACAAAGTACTTTCATTCAACAATTAAAGTCCAACTTTCTATTAATATACACTTCAAGTTGATCAAATCCTGACATTCACTTTATACAATGAAGCAGAATATATTTGTTCATCACCTCTATACTTCAGTACTACAAACACAAACAAGCTGTTTATCCCATGGTATCCTCATGCATAGGTTGCCCTACTTCATTTTACTGAGCTATCACACTGCTTCCTATTTATAAACAAGAATGTAAATCACATTTTCTTTGGACAATATTTAATTCTGAATGTACTTTAGACAGTGTTTAACAATACAGTGGGTCGCTTTGAACTTGACCCATATTTGAGCAGAGCGCAGATCTACGGATCGCGGGGTCGTGAGTTCGATCCCTGGGTGGGGCGAATGTTCTCCGTGACGATTTGATAAAAGACATTGTGCCTGAAATCATTCGTCATCCGCCTCTGATAATTCATGTGGGGAAGTTGGCAGTTACTTGCGGAGAACAGGTTTGTACTGGTACAGAATCCAGGAACACTGGTTAGGTTAACTGCCCACTGTAACATGACTGAAATACTGTTGAAAAACTGCATTATACCAAAAACAAACACACATATTCGAGCACGAGTAAATAGGCGGGTGTAATTATCCTAGCTCGAGCACTATGCTTAAATATTGTAAATCATTAACTTTTGTGAGTAAAAATTTTGTGGTTTTGTCCAAAACTGCTATTTCATTGGGAAATGAATTTGTGAGCATCAACTCATGAAGATAAAAGAATGGAAACTTCGCTTGTTTGTTGGGAATTAATTTTGCTACTTTGACACAAACATGCAATCCATAAAAATATTAATGTTTTTACAGTACTTGCATTATCATTTTGACTTTTCAATAAATTAATCTGTACTTTAATCCAAGATTATCAAATTTTATCTTGCATACATGTATACTGTGAACTGGCAGTAGCAAAATACTGTGTAAAGGCACAGACTCACCATGACTTCCAGTAGGGTCTACGACAGAAGAATTAATACACACTGTCAACCTTGTCAGTAGCTGCCATGTACATTCTGCTGTTATTTGTGATGTACAACCCTGTTAGAATAACACTCTTCACATAAAGCCATTAACTTACTAATATAACCATTTATTATACACTTTCCAATTTAATATTGTGAAACATTGATGAAATGTAATGCATTTTTTCATACAGTCAAACCTGTGCTAAAGACCACCTCTGAACAGAGACCGCCTGGCTCTAAAGACCACATGTTTTCTTTCCCATTTTAACATTTACAGTGAATCTTAACCTGTGAATAAAGACAACCTCCCAAAAAAGACCACATTTTGGCTCTCCCAATGGTGGTCTTTATAGACAGGTTTCCAGATTTCTTATGGTATGAAACTATCAAATTTCACTCATGGCTACCACCACGTGAAATACTTATTTCCATACAGACAACACAATGAAAATAAATCCTGGATTTAAAGAAAAATTTTGTATAGCCTCTATTTACTAATACCAAATATAATTTTCAACAAATTACATATTCAGTACCCTTTATTCTAAAATCCACATAGTTACACTCTTCTTCAGTAGTCTTTAACAAAAATTTAGTCAGAGAACAAAAAAGGCAATTCTTAAAACTAATTTTAAAAATTTTAATCACAATTCATAAAGATAGGTATTTCAAATTTTGACAGCCATACATTTTAACCTTAACCCAGAGAAAGAGTTTTGTGCATAAACAAACCTTTAAGAGCAGTGTTTGTACACCAGGGAAGTTGGTCCATTTAATTTGTTGCTGAATTTTTTCCAGTTTCTCTCTACAGTCTGGTCTGTCTGGCTGTAAATGCTGTAAGATCTGAAAACATGGAACAGTATATGATAATGAAGAAAGTTTTTAAATTACCATTTTATATAACATAAGCACAGCAAGTCTTTGTAAAATAATATCACTTGCTGATAAAGCAATGTATATTAGGCTACTGATGCAGAATTTTACACTTAGTCTTCTCAGAGATGTTTTTTCCCTGTTTACTCGAACATTAATTTCTCATTAATTCATTAAGAAAGAAAGCAATAGCAAAACATTACAGGTTTAGAATTTAAGTCTTATACACAAAATTTAATGTCTAGGTGTAGAAAAACCTCTTAAGTTGTAATAACCTTTTTAACATTGTGCTACAAATTTAATCAACATGCTTGCTACACATAAACTATATATGAGCCGTGCCATGAGAAAACCAACATAGTGGCTTTGCAACCAGCATGGATCCAGACCAGCCTGCGCATCTGCGCAGTCTGGTCAGGATCCATGCTGTTCGCTAACAGTTTCTCTAATTCAAATAGGCTTTGAAAGCGAACAGCATGGATCCTGACCAGACTGCGCGGATGCGCAGGCTGGTCTGGATCCATGTTGGTCGCAAACCCACTATGTTGGTTTTCTCGTGGCACGGCTCATTATATCTAACCTTAAAGACCTGCTTTACAAACAGTTTTTTAACATGTACCATAATTTTTACATTACATAAAAATTTAAAATTTTTAACATGTACCATTACATTACGTAAAAATTATAATATTTTAAATTTCAACACATCAGCTGCTTTTTAATATAAAGAATGAGTTCCTAAACACAACTTCATGTATGAAGTATGAAATCCCAACCTCCATATTCATACATAACTATCAAATGCTCTTATTTCATATGAGGCAGTAAGAATGAGTCTTGGCTGAAATGTCCACTTGAAAAATGAAGTTCATAACAAAACTATGACCCCATGACATGTTAACCTTTAGCCTGCTGGTGATTTAGCCTTTGTGACCAGTGCAGACCAAGATCAGGCTGATCATGGTCTGCAACTGTTCGCTATTCAGTCAGTAAATTTTCAGTGAACACCCCTTCGAATAATGAGTGGTACTGCCCAAATTGAATGATGGACTGCCAAATTGAATGATGGACAAGTCCATTTTAGAAATTCAGCAGGCTAAGGGTTAAGATCCAGAAGCATCTTCTGATATGCAAGTTATCATGTCCTCTTTATCAAAGTCTTTAAGACTTAAAATATGGTCCCTTATCAACATTCAACTATTTCCGATCATTTATGTATCTTCCCTATCTGAATTCGGCATTCTCCGGTTATTATGAAAAATATTTTCTGTTATGGTTGAAATCTCATGAGGATATTACTGTGACAATTCCAACTTCACTTACTTTGTCTAATAGTTTTGTTGCCAACAAGAACTCGTACTCATAATCAGATTCTAGGAGTGACACAGCAATCCAGAACATCTGTGTCATGATTGTCAGTTTGTCCTCCATACCTTGCTCAGAATTCTTCAATGTTTTTTCACTACGAGATCTGGGCACGTTTGATTTAAGTCGCATTTCCAAGTCTGTACCACTTCTGTTTCTAGCATCTGTAACTATTTTTGAAATCTCATTTACTTCATACCTCATGAAAATACAGCAGTAAGTTACAGATAAATCAGCTTAGTTTTCTTTTATCTTCACTGGTATAATAAAAATCATCCTTCAAGACATTTTATATCTTTAGATAAGCAATAGTTGTTGCAGATTTTCTAAAAACTGAAGTTACTTTGGGCAGAAATTTATTAATAGATAATATTCAAAAACTAGAAAATACAAGGCAAGACACATCTGGTGTTCAGTTGTGTCCATATATTGATCATGTCATACTGAAAATACACAACAAGAACATGTAAAACCATTAGATGGGATTTGATTTGTACTTTAGGAGTGGAATGCCAAACAAAAGAAATTCAAACAGGCGACATATAGCATAGGGGTTATTAAAGAATTGAATTTTCACCCTGGCAAAAAAAAAAAATGCATTTGAAGATGTTATATTTAACTTGACTTCTGAAACTTTCACAGTTATTTGTGAAATAAAATTCCACAAAATATCAGGGCATATGTGAAACATGACAAATACAACACACTTACTGCCCGATACTTTACTAGCCACTCCTTGTACAGCGTAACTAATACTGCGCATATGTTGCTGTTGATAAGGCTGTTGTTTAGGGGCCATCAATACGCCTCGTCTTGACTCTGCTCCAACCTGGCTTTGTGCCAAATTTGGTGTGGACATAAAAATATCACGCATGAAATCAATAGGTCGGATCTCAAGGTCAACATTATCAACTACTGCCTCCAGGGTGAGAATTATTTCTGTCACATAGCCCTGTAAAAAGATACGACAAAATTAAAATGCTTTCAATCAGTCCATAATTGTGTGTATGTTCCCTAAATAAAGATATAAAGAGCATGTTTGCTAAGAAAATGGTTATAAGGATTCAATAGCACATTTTAAGGAAGTTTTCAAGCAGAGGACCCAGGTAAATTTCAGCTCTGTATGCTACAAACATTCTGCAACAATTAGAATCAGGTCTTGTTCAAATCTTAGTTTGATAATACAATTTGGGGGGAAAAAATGCTAAAAGTGAAACTGTAAATGGACTGTAAATGGACTCTTCTAAAACCTCCAGGTAAAGTGAATTGGAGCAGTGAAATGAATTACAATAACCTACCTGCATATCTTCCCCTTGCTCTGCCACTGTCTCTACCAACCTAGACAGTATATCAGCCAGCATCTGAGATGAAGGTCTTATGTGCAAAGCTCTCAGGACCTAAAACAACAAAGAACAAGGAGCTGGGTTCAATAAACGCTTGATGCCCCCGGTGGCATCCTTGTCGATAAATTTTTCACCTAAGTCCAAAATGAGGTCAAGGTCAAGGTCAAACTGAGGTCAGGTGATGTTTGAAGATGAGGAATGGTCACAGTTTACATCTGTATTAGTATCAATTCATTTCTGTAAGGGGTACTGATGCTAGACGAAACGGTCCCATTTGGTTAACAAAGAGATGGCCCATATAAAGCAACCTAAGTCCAAAATTAGGTCAAGGTCAAACTGAGGTCAGGTGATGTCTGAAGATGAGGAATGGTCACAGGTTACATCAGCATTAGTATCAAGTCATTCTAGTAAGGGGTATTGATGCTAGATGAAACGGTCCCATTTGGTTAACCTCGTACGGACGGACGGACGAACGAACGAACGAATGGACAGGACAATCACTATATGCCTCCCACATCAGTAGATGCCTGGGGCATAAAAACAACTCAGCATCCAATAAATGTTTCTCTGAATACATCATACATTCAAATTTTTGTAACATTTCTCTTCATTCTTCTGTTGAGTTTAATACCATTTTAAGAGGACTTTTGACTTGTACTCAGCTCAACACATGTTGTACTAGAAAGTTGCCCAGTGGATTCAAACAGAAAGTGCACAAAAAGACTGACCTCTAAATATTTTGTGACATTAATAATTATCATTATAGTGCCTTTTACGTAGCGAATATTTTCCTTTAAACAAAAACATTCTTAGAAAATATACTGTTAAATTTTCACTGTAGTTCTTACAATATATTTTTTTAAACATATTCTATAAATAGAAACTGTCACAATATACAGTCAGCATATTCTATAAATAGAAACAGTTGTCCATACCTGGAATGACCTTCCAGCATAATGCCTGGATGAACACGACAGGGCCAGCTGCATGGCCACCTGTGACCAGCGTTGTTCTACCAGAGCTAGTGGTGACAAGTATTTGAAGAACTTCACAATAAATCGGAGAAGATTTTCAAGTTGCTCAGCACTCTGGGTAACAAGTGTTTTAGGAGTGATATCCTCATAGCACCATAATGGTCGACCTCTCCTGAAAACAAATTTTCATTCAAAGCTCAAAGAATAAACTTTCAGTTGTTGTTGTTGGTTGGGTTTAACGTCACACCGACAAAATTATAGGTCATATGGCGACTTAACGGCGATCAGTTTTACTTAGACTAAAGAACAAATTCATATCATTTATAGAATATCAATAAGACCAGCTGCCTACATAAAAAAAGACTATTAGTTTTGCATCGAGAAATGTGTACTTATTCTTTCAGGGAATAATACTGTGCTGCTACATCTGTGCAATACTTCCACTGCAGAACTGATATTTCTCGATACAAATATAACAACCTATAATTATGTCAATCCATAGGAAGATTGCATAACACTTCTGTGCATTAAACAAAAATATCCCAACCACTGTAAGAGACATCTTGTTACTGAACTAAATACTGGAACTTGGTTCCCATCCTGGCACTGTTTCAGGCATGAGTAGTCACCTTGGTAGAACCACTGACCTTCCATAAGTCAGCTGTATGTCTTCCTCACATGAAGAATTCTACACATAGGTGACTGACTGACAAGAGATTCTAAGTCAGCAATCTTAATCAATCAGCCATGGATTCCCCTTTGATATCTTAAGACAAATTAGACATCTTCTATTGCATTTTAATATGCTTATTACTGATTCTCTGACTTTTAATAATTCTAGATTTTCAACAATATTATTATGAAAACCCACCACATGGATGACTGCTTTATCACTTAAAATCTAATATTAAGAACAAAGAAACTAGACCAAAACTGATACCTTTTACTCATAATTTCTAGCACCACTTTAACAATATCAAGAACTGAGTTCAGAGTATCTGGATCTGTTGATTCTGTTACTGACTCTGTCGATGGTTGTTCTGGAGTGGGTGGGGTACCCGGAGTACCTGGCATCAACGTCGTAGAACTGTCCACTCGGAAAATAGGACGAGGTTCATGGGGCTCCTCTGTACTTGAATTATCTTAACAAAAGGGAAAAAAAGGAAATACATTTCCTTGAGGCAAGAAAACATTACTTTAATATATTTTTCATTTACCATAATTTTCATTTACCCTATCAATAGAACTTAATACATGAAGTTTAAATAATCTTGCTATAGAGATTGTAAATTAGAAATTGGAAATCAATTATTGTTAGCATAAGACAACATAGATTTCATTTTCTTGACATAAAATTATCAAACGTCAAGATATTACATTAGCAATGCTCTGAATTGGTAAGTTTGTTTCTTTAATGTTAAGTTTGTCACATCAGCACAATTATCGTAAGTTGACTTTCCAGCTATAAACTGTGTGGAAAACCTATGGTGCCTCTCCATGCATTACATGAGACATTGATGGACACCTGTGTACAACAAATGACCTTGCACAAGTCTGCTGATGGGACTACCTAATATGTCAACCACAGCCGTGCTAGAGCCTACAGATGTGTGGGCTCAAATGGTAATTATTACCATCATGAATGCAGGTTTATGCCTGCAACTTACTGTGGTCAGTGATTGAAGGACTTTTATTCTCATTTTAAGCTGAAGAGTAGTGTCGCAGTTTGTCTGGTAACTAAGCAACATACAAAGTAGTAACTAAGCAACAAACATTGTGGTAACTAAGCAGCAAATATTGTGGTAACTAAGCAACAAGCTTACTGGTAACTAAGCAACTACTTACTGTGTTCAGAGGTTGTAGAATCTTTACTCTCATTTATAAGTTGTAGAGTATCGTCAAGGTTTGTCTGGTAACTAAGCAAGAGCCTAGCAACCTCAGGACAATCCTGATTGGCTGCCAGTAACATGAGATTCAACAGTAACTTCTTACAATGTTCATACACCAGCTCCTTATTGTGGTCCAAACCTACAGCATTACAAAAATACAGTATAACAGATTAAACTCTATATATAAACAGCTATTTCCTGGGAATATAAATTTGAGGATTTTAACTTTAATTAAATGGGAGTTTTACTGCTTCACTAGGATAAAATTTTGTGGACTGACTCAACCTTGAAATCCACGAAAATGAGTCCCCCACAAAAGTTAATGATTTTACAGTATATAACTGAAGCACAAGATACTGATCTAGAGACACAAAAACATCCCAACTTGTATAAAACAACAAAATGATTTTCAGAAATATAATATGTAACATCAATGGAAGATGGACAGACCAGTCTACCTCCACATACAATCCAACATCAGACTTACCCAGAAATATAACATGTAACATCAATGGAAGATGGACAGATCAGTCTACCTCCACATACAATCCAACATCAGACTTACCCAGAAATATAACATGTAACATCAATGGAAGATGGACAGACCAGTCTACCTCCACATACAATTCAACATCAGACTTACCCAGAAATATAACATGTAACATCAGTGGAAGATGGACAGACCAGTCTACCTCCACATACAATCCAACATCAGACTTACCCAGAAATATAACATGTAACATCAATGGAAGATGGACAGACCAGTCTATCTCCACATACAACCCAACATCAGACTTACCCAGAAATATAACATGTAACATCAGTGGAAGATGGGCAGACCAGTCTACCTCCACATACAATCCAACATCAGACTTACCCAGAAATATAACATGTAACATCAGTGGAAGATGGGCAGACCAGTCTATCTCCACATACAATCCAACATCAGACTTACCCAGAAATATAACATGTAACATCAGTGAAAGATGGGCAGACCAGTCTACCTCCACATACAATCCAACGTCAGACTTACCCAGAAATATAACATGTAACATCAGTGAAAGATGGGCAGACCAGTCTACCTTCACATACAACCCAATGTCAGACTTACCCAGAAATATAACATGTAACATCAGTGAAAGATGGGCAGACCAGTCTACCTCCACATACAATCCAACATCAGACTTACCCAGAAATATAACATGTAACATCAATGGAAGATGGGCAGACCAGTCTATCTCCACATACAATCCAATATCAGACTAACCCAGAAATATAACATGTAACATCAGTAAAAGATGGGCAGACCACATGTAACATCAGTGGAAGATGGGCAGACCAGTCTACCTCCAAATACAATCCAACATCAGACTTACCCAGAAATATAACATGTAACATCAATTGAAGATGGGCAGACCAGTCTACCTCCACATACAATCCAACATCAGACTTACCCAGAAATATAACATGTAACATCAATGGAAGATGGGCAGACCAGTCTACCTCCACATACAATCCAACATCAGACTTACCCAGAAATATAACATGTAACATCAGTGGAAGATGGACAGATCAGTCTACCTCCACATACAATCCAAGATCAGACTTACCCAGACATATAACATGTAACATCAATGGAAGATGGGCAGACCAGTCTACCTCCACATACAATCCAACATCAGACTTACCCAGAAATATAACATGTAACATCAATGGAAGATGGGCAGACCAGTCTATCTCCACATACAATCCAACATCAGACTTACCCAGAAATATAACATGTAACATCAGTGGAAGATGGGCAGACCAGTCTACCTCCACATACAATCCAACATCAGACTTACCCAGAAATATAACATGTCACATCAGTGGAAGATGGACAGACCAGTCTACCTCCACATACAACCCAACATCAGACTTACCCGGAAATATAACATGTAACATCAGTGGAAGATGGACAGATCAGTCTACCTCCACATACAACCCAACATCAGACTTACCCAGAAATATAACATGTAACATCAGTGGAAGATGGGCAGACCAGTCTACCTCCAAATACAATCCAACATCAGACTTACCCAGAAATATAACATGTAACATCAGTGGAAGATGGGCAGACCAGTCTACCTCCAAATACAATCCAACATCAGACTTACCCAGAAATATAACATGTAACATCAATGGAAGATGGGCAGACCAGTCTACCTCCACATACAATCCAACTCCAGACTTACCCAGAAATATAACATGTAACATCAGTGGAAGATGGGCAGACCAGTCTATCTCCACATACAATCCAACATCAGACTTACCCAGAAATATAACATGTAACATCAATGGAAGATGGGCAGACCAATCTATCTCCAAGCCATCCAACACCAGATCTGACATAACCATGATTGCTATATTGCTCCTGAAAACAAAAATATGCTTTTTTATTAAAAGTTAGGTTTCGACTGCATCAAATGGCTACTTGTGATGAAGCAAGGCTAATGCATGAATGATTTATTAGGTCTATTAACACCATTATTCCATACTCATTTGCTCTTGCACTATTTCCGACTTACGTCACACGAACTTATTCTCCAAATCAACTCACTAACTACTTACATGAAATCAAATGCAAACAGATAACTTTTGATATAATGTCTACACCCAACAACCATAGAAAACATTTAGCTTACTCTAGTTAAAGCTAAAACAAGGAGCTGCGTTCAATAAACGCTTGATGCCCCTGGTGGCATCCTTGTCGATAGATTTTCAAAAACGAGGTCAAGGTCAAAGTCAAACTGAGGTCAGTTGATGTTTGAAGATGAGGAATGGTCACAGGTTACATCTGTATTAGTATCAAGTAATTCTAGTAAGGGGTATTGATGCTAGTCGAAACAGTCCCATTTGGTTAACCAAGAGATGGCCCATACAAAGCAACCCAAGTCCAAAACGAGGTCAAGGTCAAGGTCAAACTGAGGTCAGGTGATGTCTGAAGATGAGGAATGGTCACAGGTTACACCAATACAGTGAAAAAAGTTCACTCGAGCTTGCTTGAGCAAATGGTATGGTCCACTGCTATTTTCATTATATTCTCTTTGTTTTTAAAGCTTAGATCCCTGGACAACTCAAGGCTTTTAGCTCATCCCCATGCGACCTGCAGCGATCATTGTTTTAAGCTCTTGGCCTTGCTTGTGCAACTTCACTGCCATTTTCATTCCATTTTCTATGTTTTGATCACTAGGAACCCTCAGGCTTTTATCTCATCCACTTGTGTCCTCAAGCGATCTGTGTTTTACTGTGCTGGGTAAGAAATAATAAATTTGAAAATTTTGAATCATGACAAGGTAAGGGACTTTCTTCTGAAAGTAAAATTTTATACCAAGTAATATCCATCAAACTGTGCACTGTGTCAAAATAAGTCCTCTTCTAACAATATTATTACTAAAAAGAAAGTTGTTTGACCCACTATATACCTGTGGAATCCTGCTGAGGGATGAAGGCTATCAGGCAGATACTCCGACAGTGGGGCAAAATATCCACCGTAGGCCGGCATAGGTAGTGGGTATGGGGCATTGGCCTCATTTCTTCGTTGTTCAGAGCTACCTCGTATTGGAGAGGGAAGTGACATCTCATCCTCTGATTCCAGACTAGAGTCACTTTCCTGAGCAGAATCTGTCCTTGGTGTCCTGAAAAAGAATACATCTTATAAATAACAATTGTTTTTGTAGATTTTGAAATAGTAACTAAGGTAAATCCTCCTTTATTGGGGTTAGGCATTTGAAAGGTTCATAACGACCCAAAATATTTGATGTAAAATGGTGGGTGGCATATAGTGATCAAAACTAGAATGTCAATTCTTGCAATTCCAAAATAAACCCTACTCATATTCCACTGATAAAAACCACTCACGTTTCTGAAAGAACATCATCTGGGTTTGCACTGTGCCGTTTTGTATGTAAAGTCCCCTTCTCTAGTGCCAAATTGGCCACATGGCTCTCCAATTTCTCATCGTCTGTTGTGTTTGGTACAATTGTTGGTCTTCTGATAACAGACAGACGGAAGAACGGTGGTGTCTGGGTTCTTTCAATGTTCAAATTTAATGTCTCAACAGTTTGTAATTCAGCCATAAGTTCATCAACGAGTCGCTCTGGGCGTGCACGTCCTATGTAACCAACCACTCGCTTTGCCTGTAAAGTAATAGTATAGAAAGTTCTCAAATTAACTCTTATTATAACACTTTTATGAACAAGCATTATGATTTTTTTTTTAGGGTTTTGTGTCTCAGTCTACAAATAAGTTTATCATTAAAATATACTGTATTCGAAGTGGATTCCTTCAGCGAGCAAAATGTTTAAATAAGAGATGATATTAGCAATTTTTTCAGTCAGGTGGTTGCTTTTTGCAGGTGTTTTTTTTTTAATAGGTTTCAACATACTAAAAATACTTACGTGTGACAGAAGCTCAGTAGCTGCCATGTTTATCAGTATGACAAGGTAATGCATTACAACACGTATATTGTTTGGCCAGCAGAGAACTAACGCTGCCCACAGTGCTTCCAACTCCTGGGGATGATCATCTCCAAACTGTAATATATAAAGTCTGAAAATTTTATCATGCCAATGTGAAGTTATCATTATAAAACAATTATATTCAATAATCTTGAAAATAATCATTCTTCTCTATTTACTCCCAATACTGCACTAAAAGCCAATATTAAAGTGGCCTCTGTGGCCAAGTGGTCAAGATCAGAGACTCTAAATCACTTGCTCCTCATCCCTGTAAGTTGGTATGTCACTATGAGAGAAAGTTATCCAGCCAACTTAAAACAGTTCAGTGGTTCCGTCCATATGGCTGTCAGTGCTTGAAATAAGGCCCAGCAGAGCATACTGGGTCTTCCTCAGTAACAGATGGAATGTCACCATATGACAGGAACTGTGCTGGTGTGATCAAAAACCCAACAAAACAAAGAAATCAAGACATCATTAGGAGAAGTTGTAGCAGTTGTTGCTTTTTTTATGAATCTGATGCAAAAATAGGTACACGCAACATAAATTTTCCTATTAATTTGTCTTTTTAAACAAGAAACACATTTTCTGCATCAAAGTTCCCTCAATCCCTCTTTCTTCCAATGTGTGTAAACTATACATAACATTTCTCAAAATGCCCTTCATGCTTTAGTGCCAGTTTCAGATAGTAGTGTAATTTTCAAAGTTTTACAATCATACTTATATAGTTGTCATGGAAACAAAGTACTTACTTTAACAGTAATATAGAAGAGATTGTTGAGCACCATCTTTGTAGCCTCCTGAGAGCCCCAGCCCTCTCCTTTCAATGGAGGCTTGAAAGTTTCTGTGTAGTTGTCATGGAGACGGACCAAGAATGTACTCAGTGGGTTACTTTGTGGCAGGGAAGGGTCAACTAGTTCCATATTATGTAACCATGGCAACAAGTATTTCAGTAATGTCTGCCTCACAGCTGGTTTAGCAGTCTGAAATCTGTGGGTTATCTCTGCAATAAAATAAAACCTTGGTCGTCTATATAACAACAAGCAATGTGTTCAAAACTTGGTCTTTTGTATCCAAGATTTAATCCTCAGCCTGCTAAATTTCTAAAATGGTCTGATCCATCATTCAATGTGGGCCATACCATTTATTATTCAAAGGGGTGTTCCCTGAAAAATTACTGAGTGATAGTGAACAGTGCAGACCATGATCAGCTGCACGGATGTGCAGGCTGATCTTGGTCTGCACTGGTCGCAAAGGCAGAATCACTTGCCGCCAGCAGGCTAAAGGTTAAACAAAAGCATACAAGAGTCAGGAAACCAATTTTATCACAGTTTACTTCAGCTACAATCATTTCATTAGAGGAATGGGGAGCAGGGAATGGGGGGTCATACTGTGAAATCATTAATATTCGTGGGGGACTAATTTTCGTGGATTTCGTGGTCGAGTCAATCCACGAAATTTAATCCAAACGAACAAGTAAAATTCCCATTCATTTTATGTTCAAAAGTTGAAATCCACGAATTCATATCCCCACGAAATTGCCGGTTTGTCCCAAACCATGAAATTTCATGCCCACGAAATTTAATGATTTCACAGTATTTGAAACTGTTCTAACCATCATTCCAAGTGCATGTATGTGTAAAAGTCTTGATGGAGTTTAGCTTCTTTTCCACATAAGAAATCAGCACTTGTTCTTTTCCTGTTTTAGCCTTTAACTTTGCAATATTCTTGCTTTTCTACAAGACTTATAAATTATTTTGAATAAATTGAGCATAACATCTCATTTACCTGAAAATATAGGCATGGTGAGATCCGGGTGAAGTCTGGCCAACTGGTCAGACATAAACATCTGAGATTTGCAGTAAGATACTGACAGAAACACATCATTCAGGGGCTGGTGCTGCTCACTGTTGTCACGGAGGACCGACTCCTCCTGGAAGAAACGCCGGTCCAGCAGGTGAAGTAATTGCACGGCGGTCTCATGTGTTGGCATTCGTGGGTTTCCAACATTTAGAATGGCAAGATTCAACATGGCTACATGATCACAGGGATACTCTCTGCAATTGATTAAAAACTTGTTTGATGCAAAATGAAAACCTTTTTTTTCCTGAATAAAGAACCTACTGGTAAAAAAGAGTTTGTTAGTTTATAAAGAGTTGGACATTGTTGTAAAATCATGCATGATGGTCAACTACATTGACAAGTTCTTTCATTTTTATTAATATGTACTTTGCAATTTACTAACTTTCATCCACCTTACTGGTAGTAAAGAAACATTCATTTTCTTACTGACAGTAAAGAAATAATCATTTCCTATCCAGAAGTAAAGAAACAGTTATATCCACCTTATCGCTAGTCATTTCCACTTTACTAGTAGAAAGAAACATTCTTTTTCTCACTGACAAGAAACAGGATAAAGATTTCCTTACTAGTAGCAAAGAAACAAACATTTTCTTCCTGGTAGTAAAGAAATAATCATTTTCTTACTGAAAGTAAAGAAGGAGTCATATTTACAAGACAAATCAAGGTATAAAGGGATTTTATTACACACTGCTTATAACACAGGTGCTGAGATATGTAAGGAACACATCAGACACTTCAATAGTTTCTGTGTAACAACACTAAGCAAGTCTTACAGTCCTCAGCCGATTTAATATCACAAGTAATATGACACAATACCTTGCTTGGAAAACAGCAGCCAAAGCATTAAAGCATCCGTCAGAGACTTCATTAGTTCCCGTATAACATCTGTCAATCACCCAATCCAGCAAGCCCTGGTTGTCAGAGTTAAAATCCAGCAACAGAACAACTGTTTCTTTTGCTAACTCATAGATCTATAGTATTAAAAAAATACAGGAAAAATGCAATTGACATAAATTACAATAGAAATGACTGATTTCTGAGTAAATCTACAATTCTAATGAGAGAATTTCCAAAAGTCAAAGTCTGAACAGGTCCATTGTGAAAAATCTTGATTAAATGAATCTAAAACTATCTGCGTAAGCTGTAAATGGCATAACACGGTAAAAGAATAATTAACAACAAATATAAATATAAACTTGCAAAATGTCATTCTTTTACATTATTATTTCTACTGTAAAAGTGTTAGTTAAGAATTCTTAATTTGAAAATTTTAGAACAAATCAAAACCAATACTGAAACAGATTGACAATTTTACTGCAATGTTCTTGAACAGTGTAGTGCTAGTAATAGAACTGTACATTGTGCAAACAAGATCCAGGGTATGCAGATAATGCAAACATAAATCGGAGAGTAGCATGGCAAACATACAGACAGGCTGAAATTTCCATGTGTGCAACAAACTTAAGTATATGTAGGAACTTTCTCCAGGGAGGTGCAAGTTTAACCCTTACCCAGCTGAATTTCTATAATGAACTTGTCGATCTTCCATTAACTGTTAAGGGGGTGCTTACCAAAAAGATACTGACTGAATGGCGAACAGTGCAGACCATGATCAGACTGCACAGATCTGCACTGGTCGCAAAGGCAGAATCACTTGCTGCCAGCAGGCTAAGGGTTAAAGAAATCATCCCATAAACTTATCACTTATCTCATCAAACGTATTTACTGATTTGATTTTTACTGTGTTAGACTGAATACTATTCTTAAACCGTAACTATTCCAGTTCGAATCATATAATGGCTGTCAGTTAACCTGCATTCCTGAATTCTGTATCAGTATTAACTTGCTTTCTGCTAGTGAGTGACAATTTTCCCATGTGAATCTGCAAACAGGGACAGGCTTTTATTGAGAGCTGAACACAGATTTATATGTTTTCACACTTCTTCATCATCATAAGCACATACATAATTCAAAAAGCAATCCCAGCAGAGAAATTCCTACACAAACCAGTATTTGTACACATTTGAAATATCAACCTTTCTAAAGATATGGTTTTCGAAAGCAGGTAACAGCAACAGTATATGAGCCGTGCCATGAGAAAATCAACATAGTGGGTTTGCGACCAGCATGGATCCAGACCAGCCTGCGCATCCGCGCAGTCTGGTCAGGATCCATGCTGTTCGCTAACAGTTTCTTCAATTCCAGTAGGCTTTAAAAGCGAACAGCATGGAGCCTGACCAGACTGCGCGGATGCGCAGGCTGGTCTGGATCCATGCTGGTCGCATACCCACTATGTTGGTTTTCCCATGGCACGGCTCATATATCTTCAAAAGCTTGCCTCCCCTGCAAAAACATTCTGAACAAAATGGGGTTTTCCTCATCTTATTTCACTTCAACTGTTCAAGTGTTTGAAAAACATGCAAACAAACTTTTTTAAGCTTTTTCTATTCATTATGGCTTTCTTCATTCAGAATTCTTTACACGGCATGCTTTTGTTATAATTATGGACTTTACTCTACATCCCTATATTTTGTATATCTTTAACATAATCTCTTTCATTTCTTGCCACTGACCTCCAGATTTTGGCTAAATTTTAATGATCTTTCTTTCAAATTGAAGTTTGGTCATATTATGAACATCAGAACATGAGGTCAATGCCTTATTAACTAGAGGACCTTGAAGTTCTATATAATTTCTTTAATTTTATAATTGAAATAATAATGGCTGAAAATATCAAGGAAACAGGCATGAACTAAAAATTTAACACAGGTTACAAAAATCATAGCATACAAAGCCTTTGTGCCAACAGGAGTATACCAAAAATAAAATGGTGAATTTAAATTTTGTTAACATAATAAATAGTGGTAACCCAGGATAAAAGAAACTTGTGTTGCTTAACAGAAAGGTAACCAATGGATATAGAAAATGTAGTTGCAGGGCAACTGAATACTGGTGACCATGGTAACAGAAAGGGACCACTAACACAGGCTTCGCTGTAGTCACACAAGATTTTCCACGCCTTAATATCCTGCTGTAGCAATTTAATTTTAGGCTCTCCCTCCGAACTACATACACAATGCAGTTTTACCTAAAATATATTTACAATATACGGTTACAAAATAATTCCCTTATTTTTTTTATTAATTCTATATAGTGCAATTAATTCCTGAAAATAAAAGTCTTAACTAAAGGTTTATAAAATATACATTAACCTAAAAAAAAAGCATAAAAAATAACATCACTTTACCATTAACATGTCAAAACTGTCAAACAGGCAATGTTACGGCGATATATCTTGAAAAGACTAAAAGTTACATTTATAGAGATTCGAAATTTCCTCATTTGTTTCAAACAATTATATACAATTTCTGTATCAGTTCTTTAAAACATTTTAAAGAAACTTGGAAAGATTACTATTACAGAAAAGTATCATTTTCCACACATAAAGAACATGTTTTTTTTATAAAGGATGTCAGTACCAAGTCAAAACAAGCACTGTAGAAAGCAAGAACAATTTAACAAGCAGTCTGAAAGACAGCTATATCTCCCGCCACTGTTATGGATAGTGAAAAGGTTGATGGTATTGGGTGGAACCATTAAACATTCGAGATGTGACCTTGACCTTAAGCTGGCAGGGGTGAATTTTGAATTCTGCACATTCTCTTGATAAGGGGAATATTACAGCCAAGTCATATTAAAATCTTTCAAGGGGTTAAGCAGATACAGAGCAGACATAAAATGGAAGGCTCAAACCTGAGTTGTGACCTTGACCTTGAACAAACATGGCTGACTCATGAGTTACGCACATCATTTTGATGAAGTGATCAACTGACCCCAAGTTTCAAGAAAATCCTTCAAGGGATTTAGGAGATACAGAGCGGACACAAAACTGAAGGCCTAAACCCTTGACCTCGAGTTGTGACCTTGACCTTGAGCTGACATGGCCGACTCATGAGTTCTGCAAATTGTCAGATGGAAGCCATTCCTATTACCACCCCCCCCACCACTCCTGGCAGGTGATTAACTAGCAGACAGAAATGCTTCAGAAGACATATTGTGTAAAATCACAAAAAAACTCTACATCAAATGAATGTTACACCTCTAAAAACAAGAGCTGTCAGAGGACAGCAACGCTCGACTATTCAACAGCCTTTTCAACTGAATGAATACAAAGAAAAAGGGGCATAATTTTGTACAAATGCAAAACAGGGTTACGGAACCTGCACAGTGCTTATCAGCTCATGGCAGTAGACAAGGGTGTCAATCCATTCCCATTAGTGGGTACTAAGATACCACCTCACATATAACAAGAGCACCGCTTTGCGGGTGCAGATGCTCATCTGATTTTTTTGTCTCTGTATAGTAGAAATATTGTCCCACCCATGATTTTCTAAGTCCAAAAAGGGCCATAATTCTTGCAAAAAGCAGGATGGAGTTATGTTTCTTGCTGTACAGAGTCAGCATATGATGGTAAACAACTGTTGCAAGTTTCAAAGCAATAGCTTTGATAGTTTAGGAGAAAAGTTTACCTAAACATAAAACTTAACCAATAAATCTGATATTTTCTAAGTCCAAAAGGGGCCATAATTTTTGCAAAAAGCAGGATGGAGTTATGTTTCTTGCTGTACAGGGTCAGCTTATGATGGTGAACAAGTGTTGCAAGTTTTAAAGCAATAGCTTTGATAGTTTAGGAGAAAAGTTGACCTAAACACAAAACTTAACCAAGAAATCTGATTTTCTAAGTCCAAAAGGGGCCATAATTCTTGCAAAAAGCAGGATGGAGTTATGTTTCTTGCTGTACATGGTAAGCTTATGATGGTGAACAAGTGCTACAAGTTTCAAAGCAATAGCTGTGATAGTTTAGGAGAAAAGTTGACCTAAACACAAAACTTAACCAAGAAATCTGATTTTCTAAGTCCAAAAGGGGCCATAATTCTTGCAAAAAGCAGGATGGAGTTGTTTCTTGCTGTACATGGTAAGCTTATGATGGTGAACAAGTGCTGCAAGTTTCAAAGCAATAGCTGTGATAGTTTAGGAGAAAAGTTTACCTAAACAGAAAACTTAACCAAGAAATCTGATATTTTCCAAGTCCAAAAAGGGCCATAGTTCTTGCAAAAAGCAGGATGGAGTTATTGTTCTTGCTGTACAGGGTCAGCTATTGATGGTGAACAAGTGTTGCAAGTTTCAAAGCAATACCTTTGATAGTTTAGGAGAAAAGCTGACCTAAACATAAAACTTAACCAGGCAATGCCAATGCCAACACCGACCAAGTGATGACAATAACTCATCATTTTTTTTCAAAAAATCAGATGAGCTAAAAACTTACCCAAAAACAGCAAAGTTGAAAAAGGGGCATAATTTTGTATATATGCAAAGTAGAGTTATTGAACCTATGTACTGCATGTCATTTCATGACAGTGAACAAGTGTGTGAAGTTTCAATCCATTCCCATTAGTGAATACTGAGATACCAGCTTACATACAAAAACTTAACAAAAAACTGCTAATTCGAAAAAGGGGCATAATTTTAAAAAAATGCAAAGTAGAGTTAAGGGACCTGCACAGTGCATGTCAAATCATGGCAGTGAACAAGTGTGTGAAGTTTCAATCCATTCCCATTAGTGGGTACTGAGATACCAGCTTACAAACAAAACCTTAACCAAAAATTTCTAAGTCGAAAAAGGGGCATAATTTTGTACACAAGAGGGCCATGAAGGCCCTGTATCACTCACCTGACCTATTGATCTAAAGATCATAAAGATTAACATTCTGACCAAGTTTCATTAAGATATGGTCATAAATGTGGCCTCTAAAGTGTTAACTAGCTTTTCCTTTAATTTGACCCGGTGACCTAGTTTTTGACCCCACATGATCCAGATTCGAACTTGACCTAAAGATCATCAAGATTAACATTCTGACTAAGTTTCATGAAGATACAGTCATAAATGTGGCCTCTAGAATGTTAACAAGCTTTTCCTTTGATTTGACCTGGTGACCTAGCTTTTCACCCCACCTGACCAAGATTTAAGTTTGACCTAGAGATCATAAAGATTAACATTCTGACCAAGTTTCATTAAGATATGGTCATAAATGTGGCCTCTGGAGTGTTAACTAGCTTTTCCTTTGATTTGACCCGGTGACCTAGTTTTTGATCCCACATGATCCAGATTCGAACTTGACCTAAAGATCATCAAGATTAACATTCTGTTTAAGTTTCATAAAGATACAATCATAAATGTGGCCTCTAGAGTGTTAACAAGCTTTTCCTTTGATTTGACCTAGTCACCTAGTTTTTCACCCAACCTGACCCAGATTTGAAATTAACCTATAGATCATCAAGATTAACATTCTGACCAAGTTTCATTAAGTTATGGTCATAAATGTGGCCTCTGGAGTGTTAACTAGCTTTTCCTTTGATCTGACCTGGTGACCTAGTTTTTGATCCTACATGACCCAGATTCAAACTGGACCTTAAGATCACCAAGATTAACATTCTGACGAAGTTTCATGAAGACACAGTCATAAATGTGGCATCTACAGTGTTAACAAGCTTTTCTTTTGATTTGACCTGGTGACCTAGTTTTGACCCCAGATGACCCAATATCAAACTCCTCCAAGATTTTATAGAGGGTAACATTCTGACCAAGTTTCATGAAGATTGGGCAAAAATTGTGACCTCTAGAGTGTTAACAAGCTTTTTCTTTGATTTGACCTGGTGACCTAGTTTTTGACCCCAGATGACCCAATAGCAATCTCGTCCAAGATTTTATTAAAGGTAACATTCTGACCAACTTTCATTACGATTGGGCCAAAATTGTGACCTCTGGAGTGTTAACAAGCTTTTCCTTTAATTTGACCTGGTGACCTAGTTTTTCATCCCAGATGAGCCAATAGCAAACTCGTCCAAGATTTTATTGAGGGTAACGTTCTGACCAACTTTCATTAAGATTGGGCCAAAATTGTGACCTCTAGAGTGTAAACAAGCTTTTCCTTTGATTTGACCTGGTGACCTAGTTTTTGACCCCAGATGACCCAATATCAAACTCGTACAAGATTTTATTGAGGGTAACATTCTGACCAAGCTTCATTAAGATTGGGCCAAAATTGTGACCTCTAGAGTGTCAACAAGCTTTTCCTTTGATTTGACCTGGTGACCTAGTTTTTGACCCCAGATGACCCGATATCAAACTTCTCCAAGATTTTATTGAGAGTAACATTCTGACCAAGTTTCATTAAGATTAGGCCAAAATTGTGACCTCTAGAGTGTTAACAGTCAAATTGTTGACGATGACGATCGACACAGGGCGATCACAAAAGCTCACCTTTAGGTGCACTTCGTGCTCAGGTGAGCTTAAAAGCAAAATACAGTTACGGAACCTGTGCAATGTAAGTCAGTTTATCACAGTGAATAAGTGTGTGAAGTTTCAATCTATTCCTACAAGTGGTTATTGAGACACCAGCTTACATACAAAAACTTAACCAAATCGGGACGCGATGCCGACGCACGGGCGAGTCCAATAGCTCGTCTATTCTTTGAATAGTCGAGCTAAAAAAGGAATATCAAGCTTGGATTCTGACTAAACTGGAGAACTATTAACAAAATATCTTACAGTAATCAGCCCTGTCAGAGCAACTTCCTACTTTAATACAAAATCAAAACTATCAGCTTATGATATAAAAAAACAGTGGTCACAAAAGAAGATTCCATTGCAAACTATTGAAAATGTCACAGATACAAATGTTTCCAGTAGCACAGATATAAAACCACAAAGACTTCACAGAAATGTAGTGTAGCTATTAGCATGGACGTAATTCATGGAAGCAAAATTCACACAGAATATACTAAAACTGATAACAGATGGTGAAAATATTATATTTGCTGTGTTTACATATGTGTAAAAGACAAGAATGAAATTCAGCAAAGACTAATATAAGCAGCACAGTAAGAAAGAAACCACTTCATCAACAAAAAGTCCACTTTGTAAACAACTAGATGTATGTCCATTAGACATTGGTGCCCCCACTTTCTGCCACTGTACAGTCATATGTTACTTGTTTCATATTAACTTAGTGTGGGTGCTGGTCAGGGGGTGGGGCGCTAGTCAGGGGGTGGGGCACTGGTCAGAGGATGGGGTGCTGGTTAGCGGGTTGAGGGGAGGTAAGGATACTAAGATACCAGACAGAAGAAATTAAGTCTGAAAATATTTGTTTGTGGAGCAAGGTGGTGTGTGCACAATCTCACTGGCTAGACACCATACTATAAAGTTTCTTTTTGAGATGTGACACAAACTTTTAGATCAATTATGCATACTTTTACCTAAGTAAAAGACCATAACTATTGTCTGACAGAAAGAAAAACTAAACAAGACATTAGTTGCACAAGTTCACATTATGAATAATATTCCTATAATGTTTCATGACTCTAGGTCAAATACTCTTGGTCATATGTACTACACAAACTTTTAGAACCTTTATAAATATCTTTGACTAATTCAAAAAGCTATAACTGGGTCTTACAGGGTGAAACCCCAAACAAAACCCAAGGTGCACAACTTGACATGCTGATTCACAATCTTGTTTGAAGACTTTATGTAAAACACTTGAGATATGCACAAAAACAAATTCGGACAGACAAAAGCAAACCTAAGTGATCCTCCACCCCCAACACACTGACACATTTTGGGGGGCAGAAAAGGTCAGTGTCAACTTTTTCTTTTTAAAATGCCACCCCATCCCCTCCCCATCTACAATAACTCTTCCATGCTTTCACAGTAGACACACAATACGGTAATACAGGATAATATAGAACACAGCTGCACTGCCGAGGTAACAACAAGTTCTGTAGACGAAAGCTGCACAAAAAGGGGCCACAAAAGGGACCAGGACAGTTCAAAAAGCTCCTATTTGGTAAGATTGTAGAAACTTGTCTATAGAGAAGAGAGATTCTGAAATAATATTTAACACTTTTTCCATTTCAAACTTACCAAATTTTTGGATAAACAATACCAGAAAATACTTGTAAAAGTATCCCAAAAACTACTTTTAAAATTATAAACCTAAGATATTAAACTTTTTATCAACAAAAGACAAAGGTGAAAAAAAACTCATATATAGTTTCACAAACAATAACAGCTATACCAAAAGCTTAAAATTTAATGGCCTACAAAAAAGGATAATATTATCATATAGAATAGGTAGGTGGGGTATGACATAAATCTCTCTTCTATATGTCCTTCCTTACCTCTTCCTTCATCTGACAGTGGACAGAATATAGAAAATACAGTCAATTTTCCATTTTATGTTAGCATATCTTTGGCAGAATACAGAAAATACAGTCAATTTTCCATTTTTGCTAGCATATCTTTGGCAGAATATAGAAAATACAGTCAATTTTCCATTTTATGCTAGCATATCTTTGGCAGAATACAGAAAATACAGTCAATTTTCCATTTTATGCTAGCACATCTTTGGCAGAATACAGAAAGTACAATCAATTTTCCAACAAATGCTAGCATATATCAACAGAATATACAAAAAAAAATCCAATTGATTTTCCATTTGATGCCAGGATATCTTATTTTCCTAAATTTTTGCATTTGCTGAAAACCAGTAAAAAGTTAAGTGACCCCCTCCATTTCTTTCTTAATCTTAATAATATTTCATACATGATTAAGAAAATTATTATAACAGATATACATTTCAACCTACATTAAGCATACAATCAAGGTGGCTGCCTAATACAGGTGACCAATTACCGCAGGTGTGTTTTTTCCAACATTGTTTTGGACCTGTCATTCTACAGATTACTGTGCTGGGTGAAACAGAGATCCAATTTCTTTTTCTTTTCTCTCAGTGTTTGATAAAAATCTTAACTTTATGGCCTGTGCCTACTTATTCAGGTTGGAGTGAATATTACAATAATTATGAAGTTGCTTCAATAATGATGTTGATTGATGGTCAGGGTTCGACACTAACGGTGTCCCGGGGGCCCGAGGATCCCAAATTTTGAGGAACACCAACTTCGAAAAGCTGGGATTCCGGCTGGATACTTATTTTTTTTGTCAATGATATCCAAAAAGTAAAAGATAAATACCTGTTTGAAAAATATTTTAACCCTTTCCCACATCGATACGTTTATCACCATATCTATCGATTACCAAACAGAAACGTATTGACCCGTGTCTACCAGTTACCTGATAGAAACGTATAATAACGGCCATTTGAACAGAATCGTTTCATCCCATGTCTCATAATCAATCACTTTATTTTCGTTCTTTTCCTAAAGAAACGAAGTCCGTATGTTTACTAACTCAAAATATGGGATTTCGTCATCATTATTTACGTACAAGATCATGTGGTTACTATTTAAATATATCGAGTACTTTGCAAAGAAAGACCGGGGTTTTTTTCCTACATGTGCACGACGCTACGTCATGGAAAATTACTGAGAAAACTGCTTGCAACTGGCTGGTTCGCGGGACTTTCCTCGTTGTAAAAATAATAACCATTTAACATCTTGGTATTTTTAAATGGTTAGGTCGTGAAGGTCACGCGTGATACATGCAGATTTTCCCTGAACAACAATTTGTGTTTACGATGGCTTGGAATTTATGGCCTTACATAACGGGAAGTGTTAATCAAAACAGAAGGACCGCGGCTTCCAAATATTTTATGACACCCCAAGAGTTAATTGCAGCGGAAGTCACCCGTGATGTACCGACGTTTGATCATCAAAATATTACGTAATATTATCTAAAAATATTTTAATTTTTAGCACAAGAATACTGTCTCGATCTCAGCGATCTTTCTGCACTTTCAGAAATTTTACGATTCGTTATTTTTGTAGTGTAGTGTTATTCAGTTTGATGGTTGTTTTTGTTTTATATAAATACTTACCGAGTCCGATTCGGAAGATAAGTCTGTTAACTATATAAATCAAGCTTTCAAACATCAAAATAAAATTGTATATGAATTTCAATGTGAAAGTAATCCAAAACAGAATTTTATGCCTAAAAATATAATTCCCTTACTTTAACACTTTATATCTTCAAACCTCAAAGAGAAACTACAATAAATTTTGTATCATCGGAAATATAAATGCCAGGTAATATTAAGATTTTATATTTTAAAATATATGAAGAGAAGTCAAGAAATTCAAGAATTTTTTTTGATATTATAATTTTTAGTGGTTGTCACAATAGACTTGACAATGATTATATCTATAAGATACAAGTGTCTCCAATGTAGAGACCTTGTCTTGACACTGGCAAACATTTAAATTGATATCAGTTTGGATACATTCTTCTGTAGTAGTTAAGGTGTCAGCCACTCAGTACAGAGGTTGCGGGTTCGAATCCCACTGTGGTACGACCGTAACTTCTCATAAGACATCTGTTGTGATTGTTTTTATATATCATATTATGAGGGATCCCAAAGCCTGAGGAGGACCCCCAGATTTAACAAGAGCTGTCCGTAAGACAGCCAAGCTCGACTATTCGAAATATTGTCCCAGAGGCAGGAAAATATTACCTAAAAAGGTTAAATATCAAAAGAGTTTAAAGTTCAAAAGGGGGAATAATTTGACCAAAATGCATATCAGTTATGGGACTTGCTTCTATCAACTAGTTTTATAACCCCTAAGGCACATGTGAAGTTTCAATTCAATATCTGCATTAGTTTTGGAAGTAGAAACTCGCATGTAAAACTTTAACCAGAATTTTCAAAGTCCAAAAGGGGGCATAATTTGCCCAAAATACATGCCAGAGTTATGGAACTTGATCCAGTGAGGTTAGTAATTGATCTAGAAAAAGAAAAAATAAGTTTCAAATCTATACGCCTTTTAGTAATAGCTGTATGTACTTGCACGCAAAACTTTAACCAGAATTTGCTAAGTCCAAAAGGGGGCATAATTTGACCAAAATGAAGGTCAGAGTTATGGGACTTGCTGCTATCAACTAGTTTTATAACCCCGAAGACACATGTGAAGTTTCAAATCAATATCTGCATTAGTTTTGGAGATAATAACTTGCATGTAAAACTTTAACCAAAATTTTCTAAGTCCAAAAGGGGGCATAATTTGCTCAGAAAACATGTCAGAGTTCTAGAACTTGACCCAGTGAGGTTGGTAATTGATCTAGAAAAAGAAAAAATATGTTTCAAATCTATATGCCTTTTAGAAATAGCTGTATGTACTTGCATGCAAAACTTTAACCAGAATTTTCTAAGTCCAAAAGGGGGCATAATTTGGCCAAAATGAAAGTCAGAGTTATGGGACTTGCTGCTATCAACTAGTTTTATAACCCCGAAGACACATGTGAAGTTTCAAATCAATATCTGCATTAGTTTTGGAGATAATAACTTGCATGTAAAACTTTAACCAAAATTTTCTAAGTCTAAAAGGGGGCATAATTTGCTCAAAATACATGTCAGAGTTATGGGTCTTGACCCAGTGAGGTTGGTAATTGATCTAGAAAAAGAAAAAATAAGTTTCAAATCCATATGCCTTTTAGAAATAGCTGTATGTACTTGCACGCAAAACTTTAACCAGAATTTTCTAAGTCCAAAAGGGGGCATAATTTGGCCAAAATGAAAGTCAGAGTTATGGGACTTGCTGCTATCAACTAGTTTTATAACCCCGAAGACACATGTGAAGTTTCAAATCAATATCTGCATTAGTTTTGGAGATAGTAACTTGCATGTAAAACTTTAACCAAAATTTTCTAAGTCCAAAAGGGGGCATAATTTGCTCAAAATACATGTCAGAGTTATGGGACTTGACCCAGAGAGGTTGGTAATTGACCTAGAAAAAGAAAAAATAAGTTTCAAAGCTATATGCCTTTAATTGATGGCTGTATGTACTTGCATGCAAAAACTTAACCAAGGTGTGACGCCGACGCCGACGCCGACGCCGACGCCAGGGTGAGTAGAATAGCTAGACTATTCTTCGAATAGTCGAGCTAAAAAGTAGGGATTCCTTTGGGAACCTTGTTCAAATAAGTTAGTGTCTAACCCTGATGGTCTATATAACATATTTTAAATCTATTTCCATCTTCAAAAAACATAGCCATGGTTGCAGACCGAGTTCCACCAATGTTTCCTTATGAGGCACAATATATGAGCAGATAACTTATCTTAAAATCTACTTAGTTCTATAACATTTGTGAAAAATATTACAACAAATACAAAAACAAGAGCTGTCCGTAAGACAGCCAAGCTCGACTATTCATATATTGTCACAGAAGCAGGAAATTATTACCCAAAATGTTAAATATCAAAAGAGTTTTAAGTTCGAAAGGGGACATAATTTGACCAAAATACATATCAGAGTTATGGGACTTGATGCTATCAACTAGTTTTATAACCCCGAAGAAACATATTAGGTTTCAATTCAATATCTGCATTAGTTTTGGAGATAGTAACTTGCATGTAAACTTTAACCAGAATTTTCTAAGTCCAAAAGGGGGCATAATTTGTTCAAAATACATGTTAAGAGTTATGGAACTTGACCTAGTGAGGCTGGTTATTGACCTAGAAAAGGAATAAATAAGATTCAAAGCTATATGCCTTTTGGTAATAGCTGTATGTACTTGCACGCAAAACTTTAACCAGAATTTTCTAAGTCCAAAAGGGGGCATAATTTGCTCAAAATACATGTCAGAGTTATGGGACTTGATTCTATCAACTAGTTTTATAACCCCGAAGACACATGTGAAGTTTCAATTTAATATCTGTATTAGTTTTGGAGATAGTAACTTGCATGTAAAACTTTAACCAGGATTTTCTAAGTCCAAAAGGGGGCATAATTTGCTCAAAATACATGTCAGAGTTATGGGACTTGACCCAGTGAGGTAGGTAATTGATCTAGAAAAAGAAAAAAATAAGTTTCAAATCTATATGCCTTTTAGTAATAGCTGTATGTACTTGCACGCAAAACTTTAACCAGAATTTTCTAAGTCCAAAAGGGGGCATAATTTGGCCAAAATGAAGGTCAGAGTTATGGGACTTGCTGCTATCAACTAGTTTTATAACCCCGAAGACACATGTGAAGTTTCAATTCAATATCTGCATTAGTTTTGGAGATAGTAACTTGCATGTAAAACTTTAACCAAAATTTTGTAAGTCCAAAAGGGGGCATAATTTGCTCAAAATACATGTTAGAGTTATGGAACTTGACCCAGTGAGGTTGGTAATTGACCTAGAAAAAGAATAAATAAGTTTCAAAGCTATATGCCTTTAAATGATAGCTGTATGTACTTGCATGCAAAAACTTAACCAAGGTGTGACGCCAACGCCGACGCCAGGATGAGTAGAATAGCTAGACTATTCTTCGAATAGTCGAGCTAACAAGGAAGGGGAGAACAACACGTCGAACACCGGGGTGGTTGATAACTATTTATTAATTGATCATATTTGTGAAAAATAGTCAAAAATCTGTTCATTTCAAGATCAGTTTGACCTGTCAGTGATGAAAAGCCCCTTAAAAATGCTATTCATTGATATATTCTTTTCTAAAAATGAGACTTTTACACTTTTTTAAATTTATACATAAACAGAAGTCGGGATGACAGTCTGGTTTTCAGCAAAATACAAAATTGATTACATGTCCATAGCCATGCGATAATAGTGTTTCAAACTACGGTATTTTTATGAATACATTTGCAGCAAAACCTGACTACCTAAGCAAGGCATCAGAGGGTCTTTAAATGGGTAATTCATTCTTTAATATATTTATTAAATATAATTCCATTCATTAATGCAAAAATAAAATTTTAATTTCAAAATGTTACTACTGAAAATATATTTGTATTTCTATGCTCAAAATTCTGATGTTAGCTAGCTAAAAATTTGTACGCATATATTATCAAAAGAAATATTTGAAGCATCTAATAATATATGGAATGGAAGCTGTAAAATTGTAACAAGAACAAGAACTCTGCTTAGATTCTGAGAAATAGAATCTAGAGTTACTTACCTTGGATCGCAAAGTTCTATCCTAAAATTGCATATATTTACAACATTTATGTTTTGTTATATAAATATACTGAAATGCATTAATATACATGAGGCAACTGTATTCTTCAGTAAAAATGGATTAAAAGGAAAGTTAAATTGCATATATATTTAAACATGCAGTTTCTTTTTCAGAAAAAGTGTTCTCTGAAATTTTTTTAAAATCTGTATTTTCTAAGAACAGTCTTTGCTATAAATTTTTTCATATGAATTTTTGCATCTCTATAATGTGAAAATAACAACACTACTGTCAGAAGAGTAAAGCATAAACTGTTTGATCTACCTTCTCTGTTTCTATGGGTTTCCTTGATTTCTCTTCAAATATTGGTATTACTGATATTATACATCATTCTAAAGAACTCCAATGGTGGTACATGTAATTGAAATTTCTTAAATTTTCAAAATTTCTTGATTAGTTTGAATTTATTCTCAATTAAAAAAAACCTCACATTTTTAGGGTTTACTTTCTGTCTTAAATTTCTGTCTTTTTTGACAGCAAAAACAAGAGGGCCAAGATGGCCCTAGGTTGCTCACCTGAGAAACACACCATAACACACTATAACAGTGTAAACATGTTTGACCTAGTGATTTCATGGAAAAATATATTCTGACCAATTATCATTAAAATTGGAGCAAAAATATTGAGTATAAATAAGTATTTTCTTTGATTTGATCTAGTGACCTAGTTTTTGACCCCAGATGACCCCTATTCGACCTTGACCTAGATTTCATCAAGGCTATCATTCTGACCAAATTTCATGAAGATCAGTTGAAAAATACAGCCTCTATCGCATACAAAAAGTTTTTCTTTGATTTGACCTAGTGACCTGCTTTTTGATCTTAGATGACCCATATTCGAATCTGACCTAGATTTCATCAAGATAATCATTCTGGCTTAATTTCAGGAAGATCAGTTGGAAAATATAGCCTCTATCGCATATACAAGCTTTTCCTTTGATTTGACCTAGTGACCTACTCTTTGACCCCAGAAGCCCCATATTCGAAACTGACCTAGATTTTATCAAGGCAATCATTCTGACCAAATTTCATGAAGACCAATTGAAAAATACAGCCTCTATCACATACACAAGGTTTTTCTTTGATGTGACCTAGTTTTTGACCCCAGACTACCCATATTGGAACGTAACCTAGATTTCATCAAGGCAACCACTCAGACAAAATTTCATGAAGATCAGCTGAAAATTTTTTGCCTTTATTGCATACACAAGGTTTTTCTTTGATTTGACCTAGTGACCTAGTTTTTGACCCGAGATGACCCATTTTCGAACTCAGCCTAGATTTCATCAAGGTTATCATTCTCACCAATATTCATGAAGATCAATTGAAAAATACAGCCTCTATTGCATACACAAGGTTTTTCACTGATTTGATCTAGTTACCTAGTTTTTGAACCGAGATGACCCATTTTCAAACTTGGCCTAGATTTCATCAAGGCAATCATTCTGACCAATATTCATGAAGATCAATTGAAAAATACAGCCTCTATCGCATACACAAGGTTTTTCATTGATCTGACCTAGTGACCTAGTTTTTGACCCGAGATGACCCATTTTCGAACTTGGCCTAGATTTCATCAAGGCAATCATTCTGACCAATATTCATGAAGATCAATTGAAAAATACAGCCTCTATTGCATACACAAGGTTTTTCTTTGATTTGACCTAGTGACTTAGTTTTTTACCCGAGATGACCCATTTTCCAACTTGACCTAGATTTCATTACGGCAATCATTCTGACCAATATGCATGAAGATCAATTGAAAAATACAGCCTCTATCGCATACACAAGGTTTTTCTTTGATTTGACCTAGTGACCTAGTTTTTGATCCGAGATGACCCATTTTCGAACTCAGCCTAGATTTCATCAAGGCATCATTCTGACCAATATTCATGAAGATCAATTGAAAAATACAGCCTCTATCGCATACACAAGGTTTTTCTTTGATTTGACCTAGTGACCTAGTTTTTGACCCCAGATGACCCATTTTCGAACTCGGCCTAGATTTCATCAAGGCAATCATTCTGACCAATATTCATGAAGATCAATTGAAAAATACAGCCTCTATCGCATACACAAGGTTTTTCATTGATTTGACATAGTGACCTAGTTTTTGACCCGAGATGACCCATTTTTGAACTCAGCCTAGATTTCATCAAGGCAATCATTCTGACCAATATTCATGAAGATCAATTGAAAAATACAGCCTCTATCGCATACACAAGGTTTTTCTTTGATTTGACCTAGTGACCTAGTTTTTGACCCCAGATGACCCATTTTCGAACTCGGCCTAGATTTCATCAAGGTTATCATTCTGACCAATATTCATGAAGATCAACTGAAAAATACAGCCTCTATCGCATACACAAGCTAAATGTTGACTGACAGACGACTGACAGACGACAGACGGACGACGGACATCGAGCGATCAGAAAAACTCACCTGAGCTAAAAATCAATTTTAATTTAATTTTTGAATGGATTGTTATAAAACTTTCAAGCTATTGTAAAATTTCTATTTTTTTTTTTTTTGGAAATTGTCATTTTGCCCAATTTTAACACTGGGAAACATGAAAGTTTATTTTGAAAATTCAAAAATAAAAAATCCTACTACCGTCCTAGGAGACCTTTAGAATAATGTACAATTTTCATCTGGATCTAACAAAATATAGCCACAATTTACGAAAGACCTTGTTACATACAAGATGGATTAAACAGTAGGACTCTTCTGAAATGATGACCACACACATTCTTCTACTTATTTCTAAATGTCAGATATATTTTTTTCTTCTATTATTCTCTGTGTAAATGAAGAAATGCCGATTTTTTTTCATCACAACTGAAAACAGGTACCATATATGATGTCCTTTTCTCATCACTAATTACTATTATCTGATACACAGGTAACTAGAATCAGTAAGATACTTTGACTACACCATTTAACCATCACCAGTGTAATAATTATTGTTGAATCGCTGGTCACCATTCAAAATACCGATCATACAGTTTTCCAACCCTTTTTTGTTCATCTTTCACAAAGAACAGTTTGGAAAATGGTAAATCACTAATTCTATCAGGAAAGCCTAATTACACCATTAAAAATATCAACAAACAAGAGCTGTCATAATTGGTGACAAATGCCCCAGAAGTAGGCCCAAGAATGCCACAGTTGTATCCGCAAAAAAATCACATATCATTTTGTGACCTTGACCTTGACCTAAGAGGCTATGGTAATAAGTGTGACATATTTTCTCAATATGGTTAACATTTGTGTCAAATTATTTTCAAATCCCTTGGATTATGGACCAGACAAGAAACACCCTCGACTTCTAAGTGTGACCTTGACCTTGGAGCTAATGGTCTGTGTCTTGCTCATGACACATCGTCTCAATATGAAGATCATTTATGCCAAATAATTTCAAAATCCCTTCATGAACGGCAGAGTTATGGACCGGACACGAAACATACCCTGTTAACCTTTGACTTCTAAGTGTTACCTTGACCTTGGAGCTAGGGGTCTGGGTCTTGCGCATGACAAGTCATCTCATTATGGTAAACATTTATGCCAAGTTGTTTCAAAATCCCTTCATGGATGGCAGAGTTATGGACCGGACACGAAACAGACCATGTTAACCTTTGACCTCTAAGTGTGACCTTGACCTTGGAGCTAGGGGTCTGGGTCTTGAACATGTCACGTCGTCTCATTATGGTGAACACTTATACCAAGTTATTTCAAAATCCCTTTATGAATGTAAGAGTAACAGCCCGGACAAGAATTTACTGGATGCAAGGACGCACAGAAGCACTCACGGACGGACAGACAGTGCGATTTTAATGTGCCCACCTTTGGGGGCATAAAAAACAATTAAAACTGAAAAAGAAAATGTAAATACTAAACCTGCCATCAAACTGAAACTTCAGTATAAGCTGGAATTAGGATATTTTCAAACCATGTCCCAGTTTCTTAATTTTCCATCACTTTGAAAAGATATTAATTGGCTCTATTGAAAAAACAAAACGCTTTTGTAGGTTCTTCCATTTGAACTGTGACCAACGAATTTTACAAATTGTTTTTAAACATAACAGACTGTTCTTAACACATTTTTGAAATCCATACTCACTCTGTCATCATGAGAGCTGAGTAATGTATCCAACCAGTGGTATATGTATCCATCATCGTTAATTCCATTGGTGTCAAACACGGGACCACAGCACACAACTGCTGACATGGCCCTAACAGCTGCCAGTTCAAGCTCCGTACAACCGTCATCTTTTGTTAACCTGCAATAAAATAATCATGAAAGTCTGTTCGTATAACAAGAGCTGTCTGATGGCCTTCAACTCTCGACTATTCAACACCCCTGTCAACTGAATGAATATAAAAGCCGAAAAAGCAGGGGTCACGCTGTCGATCGCCACTCGAGCCATTTGCGACAAAGAATTAAATGTGGCTCCGAAATTTTCTAATTGGCAAAAATGGCCCGAAGCTATGTCTGTCTGCAGAACTACGAATATTGCCAGTTTTACGAACCAAAAGGTGTGAAAAATCGATAATGCATCTGTGTAGACACAACATCCGTTATTGAAAGGGAGGGAGCCAATTTGCAATTTTTTTATTTGATCAGGCAGTTAATTGGCCATAATTAGATTATTGAATAACAAACTGGATAATTATAATCTTCATTTTGTGCACTTGATACGATTTTATGAGCAGTCGGCCGTTAGACAAACTTTCCATGATTGCCGAGTGTTAGTTTTGGCAAAAACAAATAAAAATGCTTTAGACAAGCAGAAATTGTAAGTATTGAATAACTATGATGATAGAAAAGCAATAAAACATAGGTATTTTATCAAATATTTAATTCTAACTTACGTTTTCCGAATTTGTCACCCGTTTTCGCGACCGTGATTTTCAGATATTTCTGTCATTTCTGACGAGATTTTTTAGTTCAATCTTAATAAAAAGCCAATAAAAAGTCTACATTTAAGAAAAATATGACAAATGTTGCAAAAGGAGCTCTTATTTTGAAGTAGTTTTCGAGAATAAAACATGCAAAGGCATCGAACCCCACCCACTTATAGGCAATGTTCAAAATAAGACACTGTTTTTTTAAACAATTTTTTCTTCTTTTTTGACATCTTTATTTTAAATGTGATTTTCAGAATTTTTTATTAAATGTCAGATGTTTATAAAAATGATAATTTTAAAAAATTAACACAAACTGATTTTCTAAATAGCTTTTTAAAGGGTTACTAAGAAATATGTAATAACTACATTAATTTCTTGAATAGTATGAGTACTTTGGTACATATAATGTAGTCCTACAAGAACGTCAATGCTGCTGTTGGCCTCATAATTTTATCTTCGGAAAAAGCAGTGGCTCAGAGCAAAAAATTCCCAGTGTGACCCCTGGAAAAAGGGACATAATTCTGTAAAAATGCAAAACAGGATTATAGAATCTGTACAATGCATGTCAACCCATCACAGTGAACAAGTGTGTAAAGTTTCAATCCATTTCCATTACAGGATACTGAGATATCAGCTTACATGCAAAAACTGACCGTTAACCAAAAATTGCATAATTTTCTAAATATGCAAAGTCATGCATGTCAGATCATCACAGTGAACAAGTGTATGAAGTTTCAATCCATTCCCATCAGTTGGTACTGAGATACCACGACACCACCTTACATACATAAACTTCACCAAATTCGGATGCGAATGCCGACAAATGGGTAAGTCCAATAGCTCCACCTATTCTTCAAACAGTCAACTTATGAAGAGGATTTTTTTTAAAACATGCTCCCCCCCAAAAAACTTTATTCTTCTTGTACAAATATGCTTTTCACAAAATGACAGTGCCTTGTTACTACTGCGTAGCTCGTAAGAAAAAAATCCACTTAAAAACAGCCTTCCATGCAATTACTGATTTATTTCTGTATGTCTGATAAAAATCTTTTGCTTTTCAGACTTTTAAATTATGATAAATCTTGGTGTGCTCAAAGGAAATGATTTTAAAGAGATAAAGAAGTCAAAGAAAGATCTCATTCAATCTGCATGGAGAAACACCCAAACAAACAAGAGCTGTGGGTGGACAGCAACGCTCGACTATTCAACAGCCTTGTCGATTGAATGAATACGAAAGTCAAGAAAGGGGCATAACTTAAAAAAAGCAAAATAGGGTTATGGAACCTGCATAGTGCTTATCAGCTCATGACAGTGGACAAGTGTGTGAAGTTTCAATCCATTCCCATCAGTGGGTACTGAGATACCAGCTTACATATAAGAATTTAACCCAAATTTCCTAAGTTTAAAAAGGGGCATAATTCTGTAAAATGCAAAGTTGAGTTATTGACCCTTTGTACTGCATGTCATATCATGACAGTGAACAAGTGTGTGAAGTTTCAATCCTTTCCCATTAGTGGATATTGAGATACCAGCTTACATACAAAAACTTAACCAAAAGTTTGTATGTTGAAAAAGGGGCATAATTTTGTAAAAAAGCTAAATAAAGTTATGGGACCTGCTTTGTGCATGTCAGATCATGACAGTGAACAAGTGTGTGAAGTTTCAATCCATTTCAATTAGTGAATACTGAGATACCAGCTTACATACAAAACCTTAACCTAAAAATTCTAAGTCGAAAAAGGGGCATAATTTTGTAAAAAAGCAAAATAGAGATATGGAACCTGTGCAATGTAAGTCAGTTTATCACAGTAAATAAGTGTGTGAAGTTTCAATCCATTCCCACAAGTGGTTACTGAGCTACCAGCTTACATACAAAACCTTAACCTAAAAATTCTAAGTCAAAAAAGGGGCATAATTTTGTAAAAAAAAACAAAATAGAGTTATGGAACCTGTGCAATGTAAGTTAGTTTATCACAGTGAATAAGTGTGTGAAGTTTCAATCCATTCCCACAAGTGGCTGCTGAGATACCAGCTTACATACAAAAACTTAACCAAATCGGGACGTGGACGCCGGCGCATGGGCGAGTCCAATAGCTCTACTATTCTATGAATAGTCGAGCTAATAAAATTCAGTTAAATTCTAGTGGTTTTGCTGAAGAAAAACATCACCAGTGTTAAAGGTTATAAAACTGATAGGAGACCAGTCTGAATATGCAACACTGACATTGGTCAATTCGAAACATGTGACCAGCAACAGCCAATCAGAGTCCCGAGATTTGAGACTGGTATACACAATACCTTCTGTCTATTGCACTAGATGTATGACTGAACTTTCCACTCCAACTTGCAAACAAATCAAACAGACTGTATCTCAACTCTCGTGTCAGTAAAGATGGCTTGTACTCAACTGAAATACACACACAATATCCAAATTTTTCATTTAAAAAGATGTATAGTTTATAAATAAACCAGTAATTCCCGAAAAACACTACTACAGGGTAGGTAGGTGGATAAAGAGATAACTAATACAGAGGACTTTACTGAAGTCTGTTTTGGTAACTAAAAATGAATAAATTTCCACAAGCAAACATCTTTATATATATTCTCTCATTTTGCCTTGTAAGAGATGAAACTCCTTATAGTTTTCACTAATATAAAGAACTGTATGTTTTATCTTGAAATAATTTACTATCTTCATAGATCTTTCACACTGTGCATTTTCTGTATTATATGTATAATGTTTTTGAATGTTAAATTATGCCATGCTGTTGCATACGTTTTGACACCATTGTTATGATGTCGTGCTCTGCATGACATCATCAACATTATTCATTGTAAACATTATACCCCTGATGAAGGCATTGAAAGCAATAAATTTATTAACAGTTTGAAGTTGTTCTTCCATTTTCTATTATATTATCTTTAATTAAAACATACATAACTTATCTCCCCTTTCAGGATAAGACACATGAATTATCTCACTTACCTGGTGTGTTACAGATGAGATGCCTAACAAACTTGCTGAAATGCAGTCGTATATCTTGTAATGTGGGCAAGTCACGATCACTCTCTCCTTCCAGGTAGATCCTAGCACCATCTATATACTCCACAAATGGTTTTGTCAAACAATGGTTGTCATCTATTACTGCTGACTCACTAAAAATATGTAGTCAGTATCAATACCTAGTACAGGCAAATGCCCATCTTTGTAACAACCTTTTATTGGTAAAAATGTTGTTATTTGAAGGTAACTTGTGGTCTCAAATTTCTTTCTATATAATGTATGTAAAACTAAATGGATTACCTAACATCAGTTTTTTTGAAAACATGCCATTATTTGAAAGCTTTAAATGTTTTTTTTACATAAAAATTTAACAACTGCATTTCTGTTCATAATACAAGACCATAAAAGTATTCAAACATTTTCACAATTAAACAACAGCTGCTTTAAGGTTTGGCTGATATGAGAATTCATTGACCTGGGAAAAGTCATATCGACCACAGGCTACTTCATTAGTCAATTTTCCTTTTTACTTGGTCCATAAATTCCTCATATCAACCTCACTTAATGGCAATAATTGTATAAAGTTTATCAACTCACCTTTGTGCAAATGTTTTATGCTCTGCCATCAGTTCAAATATGTGTGCCAGCTGAACACGGAACACATCACGCTTTCTTCGCCTCTTGATGTTCTCTGCCTTACGTTCTATAGCTTCTTTCAACAAGGGAACTAACTCTTCCATTAACTCCCTGAAGTTATATTTTACATAGTTCTATCCTATTTGTATACATGTATGTATAAATCTCTATGACAGCATGTTGGAGGGAACTGGATATGTAATTTATATAATCAAGGTCACTATGACTTTGACCTTGACCTAAGTAAGGGTCATCTATACATTCAATCAAGTATCACATCTGTGAGCCTACATGTTCTTCAACTATTGATCGTATGCAAAATGGCTTACTCAGAAACTGACAAACACAAGCAAATAATCCCCCAGGGGCAGGACATGAAGTTGATGAAAACTTAGTTCATGGCAAAGGAATGGCTGCAAAGCAGAAACAAGAGCACCGCCTTGCGGGTGCTGACGCTCATCTGATTTTTTTTGTGTAATAGAAATATTGTCCTACCCATGATTTTCTAAGTCTAAAAAGGGCCATCATTCTTGCAAAAAGCAGGACAGAGTTATGTTTCTTGATGTACAGTGTCAACTTATGATGGTGAAAAACTGTTGCAAGTTTTAAAGCAATAGCTTTGATAGTTTATGAGAAAAGTTGACTTAAACATAATACTCAACCAAGAAAATGATTTTCTAAGTCCAAAAGGGGCAATAATTATTGCAAAAAGCAGGATGGAGTTACGCTGCTTGCTGTACAGGGTCAGCTTATGATGGTGAACAAGTGTTGCAAGTTTCAAAGCAATAGCTTTGATAGTTTAAGAGAAAAAGTTGACCTAAACATAAAACTTAACCAAGAAATCTGTTATTTTCTAAGTCCAAGAGGGGCCATAAATTTAGCAAAAAGCAGGATGGAGTTATGTTTCTTGCTGTACAGGGTCAACTTAAGATGGTGAACAAGTGTTGCAAGTTTTAAAGCAATAGCTTTGATAGTTTAGGATAAAAGCTGACCTAAACATAAAACTTAACCAAGAAAACTGATTTTCTAAGTCCAAAAGGGGCAATAAATCTTGCAAAAAGCAAGATGGAGTTATGTTTCTTGATGTACAGGGTCTGCTTATGATGGTGAACAAGCATTCCAAGTTTCAAAGCAATAGCTTTGATAGTTTGGGAGAAAAGTTGACCTAAACATAAAACTTAACCAAGAAATCTGATATTTTCTAAGTACAAAAGGGGCCATAAATCTTGCAAAAAGCAAGATGGAGTTATGTTTCTTGCTATACAGGGTCAGCTTATGATGGTGAACAAGTATTCCAAGTTTCAAAGCAATAGCTTTGATAGTTTAGGAGAAAAGCTGACCTAAACATAAAACTTAACCAGGCAACGCCGACGCAGACGCCAACGCCGACAACCGCTCAAGTGATGACAATAACTCATCATTTTTTTTCAAAAAATCAGATGAGCTAAAAATGGTATAAACTGGAATAAGGAACCTCCACTTTGGTTTTTTTAACCTTTTACTTCAGGTGAAATGTGCACTTCAGAAATTCAGTACCATTTCAAATAATTTGAAAGCTTCAAATCAACATGGGCAATAGGGGTCATCTACTGATCATATTAAGTTTGACTTCTGAAGCCAAAGCATTCTATAGTTTTTGATCATTTTCATTCTGTAGGTCATTGTCACCTTGAACTTTGACCTACTGATCCAAAAAAGCAAGTGGGATCATATAGTAAGCACAAACAATCGTCCTATGTAGCAGTGTAGAGCCAAGGGTTCTCCAGCTGTTTCAGTCTCAAGGTAACTGAGACCTTGACCTTTAACTACTAACCACAAAAGCAAATCAAGTTTTGTAATACATACTTGAACACTACAGGATTTGTATATCCGAGACCATTTACGATGGTATCCCTCATGTCGGCGCTCTCACATCTGATCAGAGGAACCAGCTGTTTAAACATGCTGCAAACATTGGAGTTCTTGTCTGCCTTCTCTTCAGTTAATGTGCTAGAAATGAATAAACACAAAGTCTTAAATAGTTTCTTTAAGTCTCTTCGAGTTTCAAACATTAATAAAGTTATCTTTCTAAATCTATTTTTCCTTCTGTACTATGTAATCAACAGATTTATTTCCACATTATTTTATCTCTTTATTTCAAGTCTCCCTCTGCACTAATTTTGAAACATGTATATATATATATTATATCTTTTAAAAGAAAATAATGCAAACTTGCTGCACAGATGCACAGTCCGAGCATTCTAAATTTGAAATACATACACCAGACTCAAGAGAAAAATATTATTCATTCTACCAGTAATTATGTATGCCACAGCACACAATAAAATGACATAATTTCATGACACAGTAAAACTACATACATGCAAACAGTTGAACATACCTGTGTGACCACCTGCTTCATGCTGCAGCTTGCTTTAAGCAGCCAGTCAGCTGAATTCTAAAACTGACTTTTCTTTCTTACTAAAAGTTCTAATTTCAACTTGTCTCAAGTAACCACCAGCCTTAACTCTTAGCCTGCTGGCGGCAAATGATTCTGCCTTCGCAACCAGTGCAGACTAAGATCAGCCTGCAAATCCGTGTAGTCTGAGCATGATCTGCACTGTTCGCTATTCTGTCACTATCTCTTTGGTAAGCACCCCTTTTAACAGTTAATGGTACTGTCCAAATTGAAAGATGGACAAGTTCATTATAGAAATTTAGCAGCCAGACTGTGTCATTGCTGGTTGCTTGACTGAACATACCTTGGTTCAGGAAGGACAATCCTATTTACAATATCTGTGATAGGTGTATTCTGTGCCACACTACACGCCAAGATGACATAATTCTGCCACAGCTGCATATGATGATCTTTCTCTGTAGGTGCCTTCTTACTTCCTGACCGGATAAATGACGATGCCCGATTCTCGTTGATCATGTTACTGCAGACAGAAAACTGGATGTTAAAATAATGTAAGTTTTAAGATTTCTGTGTAAGTTCTTAAATTCTGGCATGCTGGTTTTAAGAATGTATGTTTACTAGACATTCACCTGGATTTAGATGTCTGTTTAAGGCAGTGGACCTGTTATGATGATAGGCAATTATGTATTGTCTGTATACAAGTTCAGCATTCACCAGTTTTTACAGAAACCTGAAAGTGAGCTGAGCTAAATCTATGTCGTAAGCATGCTGAATAGTTAACTGATATGTAATGATACGGAAACTGTAGTGTCAGTACCAGTCATATATCTTAATACTGTGCAGCGCAACAACATTTCCCATAAGGTAAAATTCTTAGTAAATTAACCTCTCCAGGGCAATAACCTCTGCACAACAAACAGATTTCTGTTTTCAAAATGGGGTCTGCTCAAGAGAGGTTGTGCTGTACTTTCAATTCCAAGCTACTTTAAAATCATTAATATTCATGCAGACTTTTTACCTTTTAAGAATGAGAGATGACCTCAAGTTACCGATCAAGGCATTACTTAACACACAAGTACTTTTTGTATTTGTTTTGTTGGGTTTTTCCTAATAATGACAGTGTTTAAGATCATATTGTGATTTTACAGTGATTTTAAAGGGAGCCGTTTCAGTGTTGATCTTTCTAATTTGTGTTTGAAAAAAATTCTTCTGGTTTTAAATAATGAAATATCTTACCCAGGGTCTAACAATGTATACAAAGCATTGAGTCTGGTATATACTATAGGCCAGGCATGAGCTATTGCAAGCTGACAACTGGTCATTGCAAAGTCCTTGGAGACAAACATGGCAATACACTGCATCCATGGATCAACCTTTGAGAAATTGGACTCAGACCGAGGCTCCTCCTTGTCATCATGGGAACTGCTCCAAACAGTGGCTGACCTCTCTAGTAACCACTGAAGGTCAACACTTGAACAGTTCAGGATAAACGTCTGAAAAGATAGTATTACATATAGGAGACTGAGCAGTTGTATTTTAGGCAACACCCTTATTTGCATTTTTAAGATTTTCATCATGCCTTAAGAAGTTGTTGCAGATTATGGCATACAATATCAATGGCTTTTATAAGTCCCTGAAATAGTCATGAACATTATAAAACCTATAGATGTATATCAATACACCACTGAAACTTACCCAGAGAAATGGAACATCCTTTCACAAAGAACTGCTGACAGATACTAGCAATACACAGACAAAATTTGCCACAATCATTTAATCAAGTCTACCTTTGGAAATTTCACATATTAGCACCTAGACAAGAATTGACTTGTGTATTTTTTCTTACGCATATATCAAACATAGAATTTCCAAGTACTTATGTATAAATTCACCTAAATCATCAATTCACATAAACCTTACCCTTTCAGATGGCACCAGAGATGGAAGTAATCTCTCTATTACAGCAGGACAGGCCTGATCCATGGCCTCCAACAGGCTTGTACACACAACCTGCATTATAGAATTACTGTGAAATCATTGAATTTCAAGGGCAAGAAAGTTGCGGGCATGAAACTTTATGATTTTTGCCAAAGCAGCTGTTTTGTGTGGATATAAATTCATGAATTTTGACATTGTAGCACAAAATGAACGGAAATTTTACTGCATCGCTGGGATTAAAAGTGACTCAATCGACTCAATCAAGAAAATTATCCCACATGAAAATTAATTCCACAGTAAATACTGCTTTGCTCACATGGCTCAGCAGACATGCAAAGTCACTTCTTGATAAAATAATTTGCTAAGCCGAGGGCGAGTAGTAAATAAATTCTGAAAGGCTGGATTGATTTTCTTGATACAACAAACAAAACAGTTTTAAAAACATCACTTCAATTTGTATTAACAAACAATTTATTTGTGAAAAAAAATGATAAAAGAATATATTACATGTTCTGAAGAGAGAGCAGGCACAGAGGAGAAAATCTGCTTCACTTCCTTCAGTAGATGAGCCGCAAGCTTTCTTGTGACAACTCGATGATTACACAACATCACAAGGGCGAGACCTTCAACTTCATGCAAGGCTAGCAAGCTCCCTGATATACCAACATACTAAAAAAAATAGGGGCATCAAGTTTACTTACAATGATCTGGTATTTACATAACAGGTAAATGTACAAAGAGTTTTCAAAATAACATGGATAAGACTTTTATTTGATTGTTTGGATTTAGTTTAATGCAACCACAAAATCCAGGAGAATTAGTGAATATTGATGATTTTGCATTATGTTTTTAACAAAATTGTATTTTGAGCTATCTCTTATGTTTTAAATACACTCCAAAATACACTCCAAAATCCAACATACTTTTCCAAGAGAAAATCACTACTTGAACAAGCTTTGATGTACTGTAAAACTACTTTATTACATGAAATTTTGTGGTTTTGGTCAAAACAGCTTTTTATGGGGAAATCCATCTTCATATTTCAGTGATCATAAAATTAAATTAGGAATTTGAAATTAGTTTTAATTTTAATGATTGACTCAACCACAAAATCTAGCCTCTCAAGAAAACTAATGATTTCACAGTATGCTTTTTTAAACCATTTGACAATTTGTCATAAATGATGAAAATCAAGCAAATAGAGCTAAAATGAAAGTGTGCTGTATAAACAACATACCTTCTGGATATTGTATTTGGATATAAGCTGCATCAACAGACGTAGGGCACTGTCCAGCTGCTGACTCTGCTGTATATTGGTGTCACTAATTTCCTTCTGTATAAACTGCACAAAACCTAAAAATAAAAAATCTCTACGACTGCTAAAATTTGAAGTGACCTTGTCCGTAATAGGCAGGTTTGATGCTGTTAGGCTTACTGCTAAAATTTCAAGTCAACTTGACTGTAGTGGTTAGGTTGGATGGTGTTGCTAAGCTATTTTTTAATACATTACGTAGATGAGGATTCAGTTTTCACTGGTGAATGCTATAAAAACATTTGGTAGAATTCAACATTTAAACAACTCCCAAAGATTAAAAGTAATCTTTCTTATTTCTTCTACAGAGTTTCTTAAATGTGTCTGACTGCCCTAGATATCCATGTAAATTTTTATTTGGCCTGCTAAAAAGTTCGTAATTTTGGTACAGACTGGCTCTTTCATAAACTCTGAAATTTTTACTTGAATCTTGATAAGTTTCTTGAATCTGTTTTGTGCTATAAAGCCTTTTCCTGCAACTAGCTTTATTTTTGACAAAATTCTTGTCCTGGTACAAATGAGGATAAGCTAATAAAGATATAACATCTGTACTGTATGACATTAACACAAAATATTTGGATTAGAGTAAAGCTCCTTTTTCAATCTAGACAAGCTGCAATGTTTAAAACAAACATACTACATTTCCTCACCTGTAAGACCAGGTTTTTCTCCTTAAAAATCAGACCTTTTAAGTTGTCTTGTCTAATAAATGAGTGAATGTAGTTGACCTTCTTTTTTTTTTTGTTGGATTTAACGTCGCAACGACACATGATAGGTCATACGGCGCCTTTCCAGCTTTAATGGCGGAGGAAGACCTCAGGTGCCCCTCCCTGCATTATTTCATCACGAGAGGGCACCTGGGTAGAACCACCGACCTTCCGTAAGCCAGCTGGATGGGTTCCTCACATGAAGAATTCAACACCCCGAGTGAGGCTCGTTGACCTCAAGTATTTATAAAAGGGTCTACAAAATGCCGATGATTTTAGAGTAATTTACGGGACGCGTCTTATAAAAGGACCGTCTTACAGAAAGAAAAATACAGTAGTTTTAAGGCTGTGAATTCATTATAGTTACCTCTGACCACATGTTCTTTCCACACGTCAGATTCCTGCATGAGATTCTGTAAGGCTTGAAATGCCAATCTGAAATAAAATATGAGTAATGAAAATATATGCAGATCACTTAAACCTCTTTGTATCCGAACATACGAAATACAGCAAACCAAAATCTTTAATCAATACAAACAGTAATGAAAACTTTGGTTAATTAAAATACTAATTTATATTATTGCATGTTGTCAAACTGCATCCTAAATGCTGATGCTTAGTTGTTTATTCTGAAGTTACAAGATATTATTCATTGACTACTGGAGACAGGGGTACTTTGCCTATGCTTGATTTAGAAATTTTATATTCAGCAACCTTATACGCGGTGCTAAGAGTTCAGGAAAAGTGACTGTGTTTGAGGTCGTAATGCAATTTAATACAGATGATGACCGGAATAAGCAAGTGACAATATTCACAACAAGAGGGTCATGATGACCCTGTATTGCTCACCTGAGTAATATGAGCCACATGTTTCAAATGGCAAACTGATGCTAAAATATTAAGAAGGTAGGTCAGTAGGTCACATTAATGGTAACTGAAAGTCAGTTTTAAGACTGGTGTGTAAAACTGTACATGTCATCCTTTCAAGGCTGTATCTTAAAAAACAAGGAAGTAGGTCAGTAGGTCAAGGTCACAGTCAAGTGATCCCTAATCACTTGGGATCATCAGGTAATTATTTTAAAACAGTCTAGGAAATATGATCTCATAATTTTTGAAGTATTTTTTCCTGTATAACTCCTAATTATAAAAAGTGACACTGAGGGCGGGGCCTCTTTTCACCCAAGAGGCATAATTTGGACAAACTTGTTAAGAGATCAACCAGGCAATGCTACATACCAAATACCAAAGGCCTAGGCCTTGAACTTTCAGACAAGAAGATCTTCAACTTTTTTTTCCTATGTAAGTTTATGATAAACTTGGTACCCCCAGGGCAGGGCCTCTTTTCACCCCAGGGACATTATTTGAACAATTATAAAATGTTGACCAACACACGACACATGATGCATGACACACGACGGACACTGAGCGGTCACAAAAGCTCACCATGAGCCTTTGGCTCAGGTGAGCTAAAAATTAGCAAAAATAAATCTATCACAAATTTTACCCAATCAACAGTAATTTTATGCACATGCACAAGATTTTTTCCAAACTGGTTGTCAGTAATTCCACTTAAAACTACTCTAACCGCACACAAAAGAGCAAATATGAAAGATGGACTAAGTGCACCTACCCTCTGAGTTCTTCATCAAAGTGTACAGTAAGTCTTGTCACCAATTCCACCAGCTCAGACTTGCTGAGACCGTCTGGGATCAACCTGGGTATGGCAGCTATACATGTACGAAACAGATCCATCTTGGGTTTCTTTTCCCCTCTAAAAGATAAAAAAAAATTTTTGTTCACTTGTATGTTAAATTTTAACTATTTCAAGATCCGGTTACACATATTCTAGCATATGTTTAATCACACTTCTTCCTCATTTTTTAAAACTCTCTCTGAATGTCTATATGTTTTTTACTACAGTGAATTATTATTCACCTAAGACATTGTAAAACAGCATGTTTATGCATTTTCAAACTAAAATTAACAGCAAAAATCACTGAAAATCACCTCGACTATGCAAGTACAGATCAACAAAATCTCACTGGCACTTATTTTTTTCCTTACTCTGAACTAAAATTAAAATCCTTTATAACAAAAATATACACCCGAGCCTGGTTTCTCAAACATTCATGAAAGTTCAAAATCCATGGCTATTTTGGTACACTTTGTTGATCTCACTACTGGACCAGGAAAATCTGCATACCTAATTACTGCTTAATTTTAGCTTCAAAATACAATCAGCGTCAAAATATAAAACTCTATTAAATTTATCATATTGAGTTCCGAACCAGGAAAGTATACTATGCTTTACATCATTTTTATCAAGGTATACCATTATCATTAAGGTAGTTCTGCACGTTTGATAAACCGGAAGTGATGGCGTAACGTCATTTATCCGGAAAACGTAGAATAAAGCCTGGATTCGGCGGACGGAAATGAAAAATATTTTATGAATAAATGGCAACCCGCGACTAAATTTATTACAATGGCAATGTTGCTTTCTTCCTAAAGTTAAAATATGATATTAAAACATCTGACACGTTAAACAATTCAAAATAATGTCTGAAAATTAGCTTGAAATGTGCTGTTAACTTTAATCATGGTCAAATATCTCAAAAATAAGCACACAGACCTATACATTTTATTTCACCAAGTTATAGATCATATGTTTATTTACGACTTTGAGAAGTTTCATTAAAATCTACATTGTAGAAAAATTTCTATTCGCGAAAATGTTATGAAATTTGCGATTTTCTTATAGACTCCCGTTATGAAAATTTGCGTGAGGTTTAAATTTTTCAAATGAGTCTAGCAAAAAATCAAGCACACGACCTTATCTTTTTTATTTACTGAATTTTCTTAGTATATTCTGAAGTTTTGAAAAATCAGAGTTTAATCAAATTCCACACTGTAGAAAAAATTTCGATCCAAACATGCAGAACTACCTTAAAGTGCATCAGCTCTAAAATACAATCCTTTTTTATCACATGTAATGTAAACCAGGAAAGCATTCTGTATTCAATTTCATTTTTCATTACTCTAGAACCAGGAACATGCTATATAAACAAACTTATTAAAATCTGCAAAACCCAAAATTTATCTCATTTCTTTATTTCTTTTGTTCTGCAAAGCAGGAAGTTTAGTACTGATAAAACTGACCTACAAAACATCAATGGTGTTTTAAATTTGCATTAAATACTTCAATAACACATTTTATTTATTCACATCATTTTTAAGTATTTAACCCTTACCCTGCTTAATTTCTATCATGAACTTGTCCATCATTCTATTTGGGCAATACCATTTATCATTCGAAGGGGTGTTCACTGAAAATTTACTGACCGAATAGCGAACAGAGCAGACAATGGTCAGACTGCACGGATGTGCAGGCTGATCTTGGTATGCACTGGTTGCAAAGGCAGAATCACTTGCAGCCAGCAGGTTAACCCATCTCCACTAAATTGACTGAAGGTGTAAACATCATACGTCCTCGACTATCAGTATTTAAGATGATATTGGCAAATCAAAATCTCACAGTGTGAAATTATTTAAATTCTAGGCAAAATTTTAGTTTTGGCCAAAATGGCTATTTCATGAGGATATAAACTGATCGATTTTGACTACTGAACATGAAATGAGAAGGAATTTTATTTGATCATTTGGATTTGATTAACCCTTAGCCTGCTGCCGGCAAGTGATTCTGCTTTTGCGACCAGTGCAGACCAAGATCATCGAGCAGTCTGATCATGGTCTGCACTGTTCGCCATTCAGTCAGTATATTTTTGGTAAGCACCCCTTTTAACAGTTAATGGTACTGTCTAAATTGAAAGATGGACAAGTTCATTATAGAAATTCATCAGGGTAAGGGTTAAAATCCACCAAAATTAGTCCACCACTAAATATTAACGAGTTCTTCGTACCCTATTTTTCACACACAACCACCTCTAACATTATCCCAATTTCAAACAGGTACATAATGCTTGAAATTTAGTTGCATGGTTCCACAGATACCAGGGCTATGATCATTCACAATAGGGTACGCGTGTGATAACTGATTCAAACCCTGTTTCTTAGTATTCAACAATATGATTAACTTTTTTTGTGGATTGTTTTAAATCTGCAGACTATGTCACTTTGCCTTACAGAGTACAAAAATTTCCTATTACATGGAACCATCTTATTTGGGACTTGGTGAAACCTATGACAGACAGTCATCTACATAATAGTACCGATATTACATATCCTTCAATAAAATCTTATACAAAACAGTATGCACTTGATTATTGAATAAATTTGTATCAGATTACACTGCAAGGACATGTGTCGAAGAGAAACATTTTCTGATGAGTGTACTCATTTGCCTCCTAGATGTTATTTATTGATTAAGTTGAACAGTAAAGCTGTAATTAATTGAATAAGCTTAGAGTAAATGCTACAATTAATTGACTATGGTGAAGAGTAAATGCTGCAATTAAATAAGTAAAGTGAAGAGTACATACTACAATTAGATAAATAAGGTACAAATCAATTGAATTAATGTGAAGAATAGATGCTGCAATTAATTGAATAAGTTGCTATTAATTGAATAAGGTGGAAATTAATTGAGTAAGGTCAAGCATAAATGCTCCCATTAATTGAATAAGTTGGAAATTAATTGAATAAGGTGAAGAATAAATGCTGCAATCAATTGAATAAGGTGAAGAATAAATTAATCATTTGTAAAGAAAACTTACGTAATTACTTCCTCTGGCTCCTTGTTAACATTTTCAGGTTTTGTAAGCAACAAAGGTCGACCAACATTCAAATCCAAAGTTCGTAACATCGAGTCAAATGTCTTCAGCAGATATGGAACATACTGGGACAACCCGATATGTTTCGCCATATCTTCTGTTAACATCTTGTTCAGGAAGGTTTTCTTGACACGTACAGTGGCTCCAGAAGGGTACACAGTATTGGATTGTGGCATTGGTGGGTCACCATCACACTGCTGCAGACTGTCTGCAACTACCAGGAAAGCTCTCAGGCCTATACTCATTCTCTGAAGAAAAAAATATTCTTACTAAGAGTTCATCAAGGAAAAATAATACTGAACATGGTAAAAAGTCTTTAAACAGTATATGGGTGATAGTGGTCTACTGGTTAAGGTGACAGCCCCTAAAATGAGATGTTACAAATTCAAAACCCACTACAAGCTCACAATTTCTCTATAAAACCAGTACATATTTTCCTGGCAGAGACTTGGTAGTGATTTAAAGACGTTTTCAGTTAAAGCACTCTTTCACAAGTGAAAGAAGTAAATCAACAGGACAGGGAGTTTTTTATAAACATTTTTCAAAATGAAGAATGCTAGACACATTTGATTCTGCCTTTGCAACCAATGTAGATCATTATCAGCCTTTGCTATTCAGTCAGTGTCTTTTAGGTTAGCACCCCTTTTAACGGTTAATGGTACTGTCCAAATTGAAAGATGGACTAGTTCATTATAGAAATTTAGCAGGGTAAGGGTTAAAAAACAGAATAACATGGCCTGGTTTAGACCACGTCTCAAACAAAAGCATTAAGGAGTACTGATTACCTCTGGAGTGAGAAAATTGGACTTCTTTCCAACACTCAACAAGTCAAATATAATCTCTTTCATGGCAAAATCTAAACGCTCCTGCAATGAAGGAAAGAGAAGAACATGTATGTAAAAAATCTTGCTGTTATCATTTTATCAAATCTGTAACAGTAGAAATGATTGTAACTTGCAAAATCAGTTAAAATAGCGTTTTCCTTCAAATTTATCTTGCTTATTATTTCGAGTACTTTTTGTAAATACATGCCTGCTAAATCTCAACAAGATTCATACTAAACAGCTGTTCCATTCAATTTCTAAATATAAAATTGTACTGTAAAATCATTAATATTCATTTGGGACTAATTTTCATGGATTTTGTGACTGAGTCTATCCACAAAATTTAACACCAACAAACAAGTTAATTCCAGTCCATTTTAAGTTAAAAAGCTGAAATCCACAAAATACATATCCCCGCGAAACCAAAACCACGAAATTTAGTGCCTAAGAAACTGAATGATTTACAGAGACACTACAGTATCTTCAACTGTATTAAATGTGTCAGTCCACTTTACCATCAGGTATCTTCCAAACAGTGAAAAATAAGAAACATTGGCAGATGAAACATATAATTTTGAACAACTCACAATCATAGAACTCATTGTCGAAGTTCTCCTTACTGAAAGAGTGAAATAGGTCTCACTGTTTGCCAGAAGATAGGGATGGCACAGCAAATTTAAACAGTCTTACCTCGAGAAAATCAGACAAACTTGCACCTACCGTAGCTATGAAACTCTGACAAACTTGCATCTACCGTCATTATGAAAATCTCTGACAAACTTGTATCTACCGTAGCTATGAAAATTTGATAAACTTACATCTACTGTCATTATGAAAACCTGACAAACTTGCATCTTCCATAGCTATGAAAATTTGATAAACTTGCATCTACTGTCACTATGAAAACCTGACAAACTTGCTTCTACTGCTGCCATGAAAATCTGATTACTTGCACATACTTTTACCAAAAAAAAAATCTGATAAACTTGCATCTACCACTGCTATGAAAATCTGATAAACTTGCTCATACTGTTGCTATGAAAATCTGATAAACTTGCATCTACTCTTGCTATTAAAATCTGAGAAACTTGCACTTACCAAAGCCAGGAAAATCTGATAAACTCACATTTACCAAAGCCAGGAAAATCTGATAAACTTGCACTTACCAAAGCCAGGAAAATCTGATAAACTCACACTTACTAAAGCCAGGAAAATCTGATAAACTTGCACTTACCAAAGCCAGGAAAATCTGATAAACTCACACTTACCAAAGCCAGGAAAATCTGAAAAATCTGATAAACTTGCACTTACCAAAGCCAGGAAAATCTGATAAACTCACACTTACCAAAGCCAAGAAAATCTGATAAACTTGCACTTACCAAAGCCAGGAAAATCTGATAAACTCACACTTACCAAAGCCAGGAAAATTTGATAAACTTACACCTACAGTCGCTATGGAAATCTGATAAACTTACACCTAAAGACACTATGAAAATCTGATTAACTTGCACTTACGGTAGCTATGAACTGTATAATTTTCACAAAGATGTTGAGTGGCATATCTTTAGGTGTGACCACTTTCTGGCCCTTGGGGAACAAGCTGCTGATGACACTCTGTAGTCTACTGGTCGTTACCTGGTTACTCTCACATTTTATCCTCACCATGTACACCCTATAGATCATACAAAATGGTACATTATGTATGGTTGTGCACTTTAATCCAGAATAACATGTCTAAGGTTTGCTAAGAACTTTTTTGAATAACGAAATAGAGTTTAAATAATTTTTTTTGCATTTCATTCATTTTAACCTATATTCTAAAATACTGTGAAATCATTGTTGTTCGTGCAGGACGAATTTTCGCATATTTCGCGCTACGACCCATGTGAAAATTTAAGGCCGCGCTATTATTTAACCATTTAGTATACAGTTATCCAAATTTATTTCCTGTCCAAAATATATGTATGTCATAAGACTCGTGTATTTCAATCTTTCTCAAAATTTATTTGTTTTTACCAAAATGGATTATGAAATCTGATTAAATTATTTATATTTAGGGATGGGAACGAATACTGAAATCAATATATTCGAATATTCGGTTAGTTTTAATGGAAGCTTTAAATTCTTATTAAGTGATTGGCATATACACAGCGTATTTATTTGTTTTAAGCGTGGATCATCGTAAATAAGGCCAAAAAAGGTTTGTTTCGGGTAACCCGATCCTACATAGCGAAACCCGCCGATCCTAGCGTTTTATTTCACGATTCTGTCAGTATAATCATGAACATATTTAACTAATTCAGTGTTTTAGCTACAAAATGATACAAAAAATCAAAACGATTATAATTTAGACCGTCGCAATTTTATCTAAAAATAGCAGGTCGTCCAATTTAAACACGTGACGCGCTGTTGTATTACTGCCTCCATTTTGAAAAATTTCAATCGGCGTGTAAAAATCGTCGTGTAAAATGCAAGTAAGGCAGACTTAAACCTCATTCAACATGAACTTGAGCATCAATCATACGTTTTTCTTGATTTTATTATTAACTACTTCAAAATTTAATTCGAATACGGCCGATTGCGGATGAAAACCGATTCTGCGGATGGTCTGAAACGTCGTACAAAATATTGTGAAAAGATCGACAATATCTGCAAGTTTGGTATTGTTTTCGAAAAAAAATAAATCTACAACTTGTTACATAAAACAGGCGCCAATGAAAATGAACTAAAGATAAAAAGATATCACATTTACGCCTAATACAAATTGTTAATCCATAGCGATGACCCCAGGTAATTATGCATTGCAATTTTCTTGTTAATTGGACATCTTTTGACATGCATTGACACA